>NC_136069.1:1725831828-1727031828 GCF_964261635.1 Lissotriton helveticus | reverse complement strand
TACCCAGAACACATTGCATTTTTTGATGTTCTGTGGACATTACATGGCAGTAAGAATGAAATACCTGATCCCCATTTTAAAGGAGGAAGGGTTTATTCAGGTTAAGCCAGCACTCCTGTTTTTACAGTTATTGCAGACCCCAAGGATTATGTTCCACGTTGCCAGTTTTTTAGTGGGGGCTGTTAGGATCAAGAAGAGGAAGATGATCAATAATTCTTCTAACATGGTTCTTTAGCGGATGAAATAAAATTTTGTCTATGCTATAGGGAATGCTTATTCTATGAAATTGTTTTGTGTAATTGTAATTTGTAGGTGATTATGTTACCCTAGCCAACTGACCTCTTTTTATGTTATTTTAATCTAATTTAACATGTATTTATAAAGGAAAATATTTTTTATACCTTTTTGTAAATATATAGATTGTGTAAATTAATCATGATTTTAACCTGTATTTATTATGTATTTTTGATTGCGTGAATATTTGTATAGTGCTATTGTCTTTTTATGATATTGATTTATCGAAATAAAGTATTTTGACTGACTGACTGACTATTTCAGGAGCACACTTCCTGTATAGTAGGTTTGCTTGATTCTTTCATACTTCCACATTGTGTACTCTCGAATGCTTCATGCATTTCACAGAAACCACGCTTAATTGATACAGTTTTTTCAGTATTGCTCAAACCGCTCAGCACAGTCAACGACTGTTACATTAGGTCACGGGCCCTGCCGGGTCGGAAATATCACCGGTGTAGTGGTGAGCTACTTTATACACCAATAACTCATTCTGATAATTTCTTCGTTTTCTTCTTCATTTCTCTCAATTTCGGGCTCTTACACTGCCCCAAGCATATGCCTCCTCTGTTTTTTTCCGCTTTTTCCTTCTCTTCAGACCTTTCTATCCACGCAATTTGAATTACAGGTATGATTAGTTTTCACTCACTTTACACATTTTGGCGTAAAAAACACTGCACGTGTGAAACTGAACCACATGATTGATGTACAATATCCGTCTTTCACGTTTATGTACTACGATACTCACAATTTAAACACCGAATTACAGCGCATGAACTTCTTTCTGTATCCTCTCAGATGACGTTTACACCAATCATAACAATGTTTCACAAAAGAACTGATTGGGCACATTTTCTTTTACCCACGGTATGTTGATTTAGTTGACGCACTCACGTACCTTCCACATGATGATCCTCATGTATGGGTTTCTCACACAAATTGATGCTTATGGTTTATGATGGTTTAGGTTTAGACTTAACATCAAGTCAGATGTTATATTGTATGTAATTTTGTATCTTTCCCAGCCCTCGGGAGTCGTGGAAATTTTTTTCCAAACGCGACGAAACACGTGTCTCACATTAGGTCACGGGCCCTGCCGGGTCGGAAATATCACTGGTGGAGCGACATTTCTATCCGCGCAATTTAAAATACAGCCCTGAGGATTCGCGGAAACATTTTTCCAAATGCGACGAAACACGTGTCAGCTGGCTGGTCCCGGAAAAATTTAATATTTTGTAATAACACGCTACTGAACAGCAAAATTGCTTGTGTTTCTGTTGGCTTTGGTTGTCTATACTGGTGTTGTAACACAGACACGACTATATGATAACTGAATAGTCTGTGCACAGGGCATTTTGATGCTGCCATCAATGCCAGTTTTCTGATTGTTAAACATACTTTTGGCAGCCTCTCTGCAGTCTGTATCACTAAACATCACTACTGTTTAGTGTAAAAAACTTGTTATATGTCGGAATATTGTCTCTGGAAAGTGTCTCACTCACCCTGCCACTTTGCAACATTCTGACTGTACACTCGCAATGCGTTGCGTCGATGCTGCGCAGCCTCATCCTTCCAGCCGGTTGGCGCTGCGTGCATTGGGCGCTGTCTTTCGGTCCATATCAATTGTCATGCTGCGGCGGTGCTTTCCGTTTAAATTGCAACTCCTGTTAGCACCTCGTTTCGGAATCACTCGTGGGTGGGTGCCTGGATGTGGCGGTGCTTGCCACGATATCTCTCAGCTCACATTCCTCTTCCCTTACAAGAAGATACCAGCACTCTAGGAGACGTTTTCCAGATTCGATTTATTCCAGATAGAACAGACGCGTTTCGGCGATGCCTTCCTCGGTGTTTACAGACGCCGAAATGTTCATATTATCAAATGTCACGTGACACTGTAAACAATTGACTAGTTTTAATGTTAAGTGTTAACCCTGCTCCGTTACGTCCTCTTGGATGGCATTCATATAACATCAAAAGGAGTTCTGCATGCGAACACTACTAATTCTTTATCGACGTTATTCTAATACTCCGCTACCTCACACTTCTTACTTCTTATACATGGTTCATCAATTAAGGTTTTACATTCAGGACTGTTACTGCAGCCACATACCGGCCAAACAGACTGCATAAACAGGAAGAGTTGTCTTCCTGATTTGTACTTTTGTTGTACAAACACGCCAGGAACTGAGGTCAGCGCTTTAGTCTTTGAACAAGGACGTGCCCCCGGGGGACAGAGAGGGTATTTTTAACATTGCCGTCTCCTGGGTAACTTGTCCACACTTTGGAACACGGCGACCCTTGAGGAAAGCAATCTGCAACCTACTACTGCCACCAAGTAAGTCCCGACTTTTCACCAAACTTTGTAGAATGAGACATAGTACTGGTAAACATGGGAGGGTGACTAATATTCACCTCCCGTTCTTTTTCAGAATACCGTTGGACTAGGAGCTATCCGCTCCTTAGCAACACGATAAGAACTTCCCGGGCAAACCGCCTCGAGGAGAACGCTTATAGTTAACTTCTGGATACTATCCAAGACACACATCAGTAGTGTCTTTATAATGGTTTTAATTAATGACAATCTAACTGCTAACATTGTACACAATATATAAGAGTTCCCCACTTTGGATTAGGAGTTTATATTTTCTGATTATTTACAGTGTGACCTCTCGACCCCTTCTTATGATTATGAACATTTCGGAGTGTTCACGAATTAACACAGCGATCTTATTGCACATTGAATAATACTATTCCAGGAGGGGGACCGCTTTTGCTGACCGGAGTGTTGTAGCCAGCCGGGCTTGGCTCCGCTGGGTGTTGATGGCCAGGCTTGGCTTCGCCGACTTCCTGTCCCTCGTTGTGCTGCCTGAGGGCCGGGCAAAGCTCCGCCTGTGGCCTGGCCGGGCTTGGCTCCGCCGGGCCGCAATAAACTACAACCCCCAGCAGCCCCTCGCGGCAAGGACGCTGCGCACGCAAACAGGAAGCGCCTGGAGGCGCATAAAGGATCCCTTGCTTCCTCGTCCCGCAGGACGCGCGCGGGCATGCGCCGGGAGAAGCCCGGGACAAGGGCGGGGCCGTCTGCGGCCGTCAGAGGCCAGAAGAGGCTGGGCTGGGCCACTGACTTTGGTTCTTTCTTCCTGGATTCAGGACTAATTGTAAGAAATATTACTATATTCTGATTGTTAAGTGATTGTTGTTTCTTGGCCTTCAACCACTATTTAGAACTTAATATCCACTGGGTGAGACATTGTTAAACATCTTCATCTGTGTATAGTATCTTTGGTTCTAACATGTCAAAGCTTAGAGCAGCAAAACCAGCGGTCGCTAATGATACAAGGACAATAGATAAATATCTTGTTAAGGTAGTTAATAAAATAAACAAAGAAAGGCGATTATCATTAAATAGGGCAAGCCCAGAGAAGACAGGGCTGAGTTCGCCTATTACTCCGTTGCCTCATTCTGATAGTTGGGTGGATGACCCTATTGTTAATGTCACCAGTGATGTATCCATCACGGTGACGCCAGATGAGCAGGTAATTACAACTGATTCTATCCCCAGTCAGAGCCCAACACCCTCCCCAGCGCCCTCACCAACCCATTCTCCAGTTCGGAGAATGGTGCGGGCATGTAGGAAGGCTCCTGTTAAAAGGGTGGTGGGCCGGAAGTCTAAAAAGGCAGGTACTCCATCTACAACATCAAACAGCGGTGGAAGTACATCAGAACCCATAAATAATGCTGAGGCAAATATTTTACACCCTGATCAAATAGAGCTTCTGGCAACCATCTTTGAGTCAAAACTAGAAGCAATGATTAGTCCACTGGTGGCTAAATTAGAGCAGGTCGCTCAAGAGGTCTCTAGACTAGGGGGCCTCCTAGATTCCCATATGACTCGGCCGCATACACCCACGAGCCCCCCTTCTGGTCCCTCTAGTTCTACCGGTAATACCATAGCCGGGGCCGTAGCATCTGCTTCTGTTAGTACTAGGGATACAGGTTTAGCGGTCACTGCACAGAACCTATCAGCTTCACGATCACAGAAAACCCCACCCTCTATTTTACCACCGGGGGGAACTCCAATAGTACATTCATCAGCACAGCCAGCCACATTACATATCGTTAGTCAGAATACCATAGCTGGGGGAGAAATGGGTGGGAGAAGTAGGCCTAGGAGGAAAAATTCTGTAAACCTTCCACCGGAGTGTGTCCTGTACACTGTGGTATTAACAAATGTTCCAGAGGTTGACTCCTGTCTGACTGATTCCAGCCTAGAAACCCATGCTGCTTTAAAAAACAAAACACTTGCATGGCTAAACAGGAACTGTGGCTTTCCTTTTGCTTTTTCAAATGATATAATATCCACCCGCAGAGTTAGCTGGATTGGCACCGCTAGTAAGAGTTCAAGAGGGGACTGTATTATTGTAAACTTTAAGCATCCACAACACCTCCTCAGAGCAGCCTCTTTACCAACCGAGGAAAATTCTGTATGTGCTAGACCCCTTGGTTTTTTCTATAATCACTTGGATAACACGCAACATCCACCACCATATCAGCATAGGTATCCAGCAAATGGGCATAGAAGGGGGGTGGCTGGTTGTGTTCCAAATGTCCAACAACGTGAAAATAACGGGGAAAGGCACTGTTATCAGCTAGCAAATAGGCAATTTGATTACACCTTAACGTTATACAATCGTTATACTGCTTTATCCTCACTTGAGGAAAACGTTTGACTGCCTACTTCCTTGGGGAGCACCGACCAACCACCGGTACCGACTTTCAAAATTGCTACATGGAACGTTGCTGGTATAAAGAATAAAATCGGAAATGCTGATTGGTTAAAGACATTAAAATCCTTTGACATTATTGCCCTACAAGAGACATGGGACCAATCGAATAGTTTCTCTTTGGATGGCTACAGCCACTTTTGCAATCCTGCAATTAGTAGCGCTGCTGGAAGAGCCAAGGGAGGCTTATTAACTCTATTTAAACTGGATGTAAAAGGCAAATTAGTTGAGTGTTTTTCTGGTTGTGAAAACTGTCTGATTGTTGAACTTTCCACTCAGGATAAGGCAAAGAATCTTTTTGTTAATTTGTATAATTCACACGCAAATGAATGTACCAGTCAAAATTTGGAAGTACTGGATATATTTCTGTCAGTTTATAGTGAAAATGTTAATACTTTTGAATTAATATTCCTAGGGGACTTTAATATTCACCCATGCACCCTACCATGTAAGAGTCAGGATGATGAAGGTCCTCCCCTCTCCTTATCTACCCGCTTGGAACACATCAGGCGAGGAGAGCAACTTGAAACTTTTCTTGCGAGATGGAACTTATATGAGACAGGCTGCGGGGAGGGTACAAGTAGGTCCCCTACTTTTAAAGGAAAAGATGATGGCACTATTATAGATTATATTTTTATGTCTTCTTTTTTGTTGAATAACGTGATAAATTATTATACAGAGGTATCAGTGTTTGGCGACCATAATCCTGTCCTCCTTGAAGTGAGGCATACAGACTTACTTTCATTAAAAACAGTGAAACATAGAGGGGGATTAAATGTTGCCGTTGAAGATCAGAAGCGCAGGTTAAAATGGACAAAAATAGTCCCTGAAGCATTCCTTCAAGAGGTTTTGTCTAAAGTGGAGGATGAAATTGCAATATGCTTAGCGAATCGAACAGAAAATAAAGAGGTAATAGTGGCGTTTGATAATATCTGCATAGAAATAAATCATAGTTTACAGATTGAATCTAGGCAGAAGCCGCTTTTGGGCAAAAGATGGTTCAACAAAAAATGTACGAAGGCGCATGGGGAGTTACTCGAAGCACTGAAAGCCATGCCTAAAAATCGTGTAGACATAGCTAGAGCAAGGACTGTATACAAAAAAGCTATTTTATAAAGGAAAAGGGACATGAAAGATATAGCATGGGCCCAACTTCTCGACCCCGAAACACTAAAAAATAGTGGCTTATTTTGGAAAATAATAAATCAGCCACTTTTTTCTGGTGATGAGAATACCCCCCTTGATGCGAATATTCCAGATGAGGGCTGGATCCACCATTTTAGACAGATCTATGCTGGAATTAGCAGCGCAGACGCCCCTATTGTATCCCCTGAGGTAGGGGAAGTGGAACTTTGTTATGCAGATGTTCCTGCCCCCACTTTTGAGGCAGCAGAAGTGGAAAGGGCAATAGAGTTGACTTTGAAAAACAAGGCACCGGGCCCTGATGGGGTACCAGGAGATGTTTTCAAATGTGCCCCGAAATTTTGGTCTAAAGTTTTATGTAATGTTTTTAACGCTCTTAAACAGGACAATATCCCGGCCTCTTGGAAAAAATCTATCATTGTACCGGTTTTCAAAAAGGGTAATAGGCAAGACCCCTCCTGTTACAGACCCATTTCATTGATTGATTCATCGGTGAAAATATTGGGCTGGGTTATTTTATCTAAACTGAATGACTGGTTGAATGAAAAAGGGGTCCTATCAAATGTTCAGTATGGTTTTAGACCAAAAAGGAGTACGATAGACCACGGTCTTAATCTGCACCTATTGGTGGATAAATACACCAGGGCTAAGGAGGGGTCCATGTACCTGGGGTTCATGGACCTCTCGTCTGCTTTCGACCTTGTAAATCGCTCAAAATTGTGGCAAATCCTAATTGATATGGGTCTGGACAGGGCCCTTGTTAATATTTTAGCGGACTTGCATACCGATCTTATAGCATCAGTTAGAGTTACTTCGGAGGGCCGTTGTACGAGTCATTTTAATTCTGAAAGGGGGGTCAGGCAGGGGTGCATATTGGCACCCCTCCTATTTACCATCTATATAAATGCCCTGGAACCAGCTTTAAAAAAGGCAACCCTTGACGTCCCACGTATAGGTGAACTTGGAATTCCAGTTCTTCTATACGCGGATGACGCCGTCTTGCTTTCACGGACTGGTGTTGGACTCCAACGCCTCCTGGATGTTTTTGAAGACTTCATGGGTTCTTTGGACCTAAAGATAAATGTAAAGAAGTCTCAAATTATGATAATGGGCAAGGGAAATAAGAATAAGCTTTTAAAAACATTTACATGTGGCAAACAAGAGCTATGTAGAGTAGCCACTTTTCCATACCTGGGGATCACATTTGATGAGAGAGGCACTTGGGGTCCCCAGTTAAAAAACAGAAACATTTCCCTTGCTAGATCATCCTCTGCACTACAGGGTTTTACGAAAAAATTAGGAGCTAGGCCAATAGCAACATTAATAAAAATCTACAAAGCAAAATGTCCTGCAGGGGCCACATATGGGAGTGCAATTTGGGGATACTGTTCTCCGGACAGTATTCAGACCACCGAGAATATATTTTTAAGAGCTGTTCTCTCAGTCCCACAGTCCACTCCAACATACACAATCCACACTGAATTAGGAGTAGGATACATTACAGATTTGATTAAAGTGGCCCCTGTTCTAGCATGGCTGAAGACCTGGTTGAACCAAGAAATCCCCCTTAACCACAGCATTTTAAAAGACTGTTTGCAGCTAGATAGAGTAAATAAAATCCCGTGGCTAGCTTACATCAAAGACAGCCTTGTAAAGTTAGGGAGACCAGAGCTCTTCTTTTCCCCGGCCTCCATAACAACTAAGGACATTGCCTTGAATAAAGGTATGATGGGAGAACTGCTAATTTTGGAGAGGGAACAAATGGAACTAGAGAAACCAACGGTGAGGGCTAGCATTATTATGAGCACCCAAGTAGGCCCCGAATTGTATTTAACTACTGTGAATAAACCTTATCACCGTTTTCTTTTAACCCGATTTCGGTTTAATTTGATTCATTTTAACCTCGGACATTTTCCAACCTGGTGTACCCCAGATAATACAATGCCGTGTACTTGTGATAATTTTTCTACCCAGAACACATTGCATTTTTTGATGTTCTGTGGACATTACACGGCAGTAAGAACGAAATACCTGATCCCCATTTTAAAAGAGGCAGGGTTTATTCAGGTTAAGCCAGCACTCCTGTTTTTACAGTTATTGCAGACCCCAAGGATTATGTTCCACGTTGCCAGTTTTTTAGTGGGGGCTGTTAGGATCAAGAAGAGGAAGATGATCAATAATTCTTCTAACATGGTTCTTTAGCGGATGAAATAAAATTTTGTCTATGCTATAGGGAATGCTTATTCTATGAAATTGTTTTGTGTAATTGTAATTTGTAGGTGATTATGTTACCCTAGCCAACATACCTCTTTTTATGTTATTTTAATCTAATTTAACATGTATTTATAAAGGAAAATATTTTTTATACCTTTTTGTAAATATATAGATTGTGTAAATTAATCATGATTTTAACCTGTATTTATTATGTATTTTTGATTGCGTGAATATTTGTATAGTGCTATTGTCTTTTTATGATATTGATTTATCGAAATAAAGTATTTTGACTGACTGACTGACTATTTCAGGAGCACACTTCCTGTATAGTAGGTTTGCTTGATTCTTTCATACTTCCACATTGTGTACTCTCGAATGCTTCATGCATTTCACAGAAACCACACTTAATTGATACAGTTTTTTCAGTATTGCTCAAACAGCTCAGCACAGTCAACGACTGTTACATTAGGTCACGGGCCCTGCCAGGTCGGAAATATCACCGGTGTAGTAGTGAGCTACTTTATACACCAATAACTCATTCTGATAATTTCTTCGTTTTCTTCTTCATTTCTCTCAATTTCGGGCTCTTACACTGCCCCAAGCATATGCCTCCTATGTTTTTTTCCGCTTTTTCCTTCTCTTCAGACCTTTCTATCCACGCAATTTGAATTACAGGTATGATTAGTTTTCACTCACTTTACACATTTTGGCGTAAAAAACACTGGACGTGTGAAACTGAACCACATGATTGATGTACAATATCCGTCTTTCACGTTTATGTACTACGATACTCACAATTTAAACACCGAATTACAGCGCATGAACTTCTTTCTGTATCCTCTCAGACGACGTTTACACCAATCATAACAATGTTTCACAACAGAACTGATTGGGCACATTTTCTTTTACCCACGGTATGTTGATTTAGTTGACGCACTTACGTACCTTCCACATGATGATCCTCATGTATGGGTTTCTCACACAAATTGATGCTTATGGTTTATGATGGTTTATGTTTAGACTTAACATCAAGTCAGATGTTATATTGTATGTAATTTTGTATCTTTCCCAGCCCTCGGGAGTCGTGGAAATTTTTTTCCAAACGCGACGAAACACGTGTCTCACATTAGGTCACGGGCCCTGCCGGGTCGGAAATATCACTGGTGGAGCGACATTTCTATCCGCGCAATTTAAAATACAGCCCTGAGGATTCGCGGAAACATTTTTCCAAACGCGATGAAACACGTGTCAGCTGGCTGGTCCCGGAAAAATTTAATATTTTGTAATAACACGCTACTGAACAGCAAAATCGCTTGTGTTTCTGTTGGCTTTGGTTGTCTATACTGGTGTTGTAACACAGACACGACTATATGATAACTGAATAGTCTGTGCACAGGGCATTTTGATGCTGCCATCAATGCCAGTTTTCTGATTGTTAAACATACTTTTGGCAGCCTCTCTGCAGTCTGTATCACTAAACATCACTACTGTTTAGTGTAAAAAACTTGTTATATGTCGGAATATTGTCTCTGGAAAGTGTCTCACTCACCCTGCCACTTTGCAACATTCTGACTGTACACTCGCAATGCGTTGCGTCGATGCTGAGCAGCCTCATCCTTCCAGCCGGTTGGCGCTGCGTGCATGGGGCGCTGTCTTTCGGTCCATATCAATTGTCATGCTGCGGCGGTGCTTTCTGTTTAAATTGCAACTCCTGTTAGCACCTCGTTTCGGAATCACTCGTGGGTGGGTGCCTGGACGTGGCGGTGCTTGCCACGATATCTCTCAGCTCACAATCCTCTTCCCTTACAAGAAGATACCAGCACTCTAGGAGACGTTTTCCAGATTCGATTTATTCCGGATAGAACAGACGCGTTTCGGCGATGCCTTCCTCGGTGTTTACAGCCGCCGAAATGTTCATATTATCAAATGTCACGTGACACTGTAAACAATTGACTAGTTTTAATGTTAAGTGTTAACCCTGCTCCGTTACGTCCTCTTGGATGGCATTCATATAACATCAAAAGGAGTTCTGCATGCGAACACTACTAATTCTTTATCGACGTTATTCTAATACTCCGCTACCTCACACTTCTTACTTCTTATACATGGTTCATCAATTAAGGTTTTACATTCAGGACTGTTACTGCAGCCACATACCGGCCAAACAGACTGCATAAACAGGAAGGGTTGTCTTCCTGATTTGTACTTTTGTTGTACAAACACGCCAGGAACTGAGGTCAGCGCTTTAGTCTTTGAACAAGGACGTGCCCCCGGGGGACAGAGAGGGTATTTTTAACATTGCCGTCTCCTGGGTAACTTGTCCACACTTTGGAACACGGCGACCCATGAGGAAAGCAATCTGCAACCTACTACTGCCACCAACTAAGTCCCGACTTTTCACCAAACTTTGTAGAATGAGACATAGTACTGGTAAACATGGAAGGGTGACTAATATTCACCTCCCGTTCTTTTTCAGAATACCGTTGGACTAGGAGTTATACGCTCCTTAGCAACACAATAAGAATTTTCCGGGCAAACCGCCTCGAGGAGAAGGCTTATAGGTAACTTCTGGATACTATCCAAGACACACATCAGTAGTGTCTTTATAATGGTTTTAATTAATGACAATCTAACTGCTAACATTGTACACAATATATAAGAGTTCCCCACTTTGAATTAGGAGTTTATATTTTTTGATTTTTTGATTATTTACAGCGCGACCTCCCGACACCTTCTTTTGATTATGAAAATTTCGGAATGTTCACGAATTAACACAGCGATTTTATTGCACATTGAATAATACTATTCCAGGAGCACACTTCCCGTATGGTAGGTTTGCTTGATTCTTTCATACTTCCACATTGTGTACTCTTGAATGCTTCATGCATTTCACAGAAACCACGCTTAATTGATACAGTTTTTTCAGTATTGCTCAAACAGCTCAGCACAGTCAACGACTGTTACATTAGGTCACGGGCCCTGCCGGGTCGGAAATATCACTGGTGGAGTGGTGAGCTACTTTATACACCAATAGCTCATTCTGATAATTTCTTTGTTTTCTTCTTCATTTCTCTCAATTTCGGGCTCTTACACTGCCCCAAGCTTATGCCTCCTATGTTTTTTTCCTCTTTTTCCTTCTCTTCAGACTTTTCTATCCTTGCAATTTGAATTACAGGTATGATTAGTGTTCCTCACTTTACACATTTCGGCGTAAAAAACACTGCACGTGTGAAACTGAACCACATGATTGATGTACAATATCCGTCTTTCACGTTTATGAACGCCGATACTCACAATTTAAACACTGAATTACAGCGCATGAACTTCTTTCTGTATCCTCTCAGACGACGTGTACACCAATCATAACAATGTTTCACAACAGAACTGATTGGGCACATTTTCTTTTACCCACGGTATGTTGATTTAGTTGACGCACTTACATACCTTCCACATGATGATCCTCACACAAATGGATGCTTATGGTTTATGATGGTTTATGTTTAGACTTAACATCAAGTCAGATGTTATATTGTATGTAATTTTGTATCTTTCCCAGCCCTGAGGAGTCGTGGAATTTTTTTTCCAAATGCGACGAAACACGTGTCTTACATTAGGTCACGGGCCCTGCCCCGTCGGAAATATCACTGGTGGAGCGACCTTTCTATCCACGCAATTTGAATTACACCCCTGAGGAGTCGCGGAATTTTTTTTCCAAACGCGACGAAACACGTGTCGGCTGGCTGGTTCTGGAACAATTAAATATTTTTGAGTAACACGCTACTGTACAGCAAAATTGCTTGTGTTTCTGTTGGCTTTGGTTGTCTATTCTGGTGTTGTAACACAGACACGACTATATGATAACTGATTAGTCTTTGCATAGGGCATTTTGATGCTGCCATCAATGCCAGTTTTCTGATGGTTAAACATACTTTTGGCAGCCTCTCTGCAGTCTGTATCACTAAACATCACTACTGTTTAGTGTAAAAAACTCGTTATATTTTAGAATATTGTCTCTGGAAAGTGTCTCACTCACCCTGCCACTTTGCAACATTCTGACTGTACACTCGCAATGCGTTGTGTCGATGCTGCGCAGCCTCTTCCTTCCAGCCGGTTGGCGCTGCGTGCATGCGGCGCTGTGTTTCAGTCCATATCAATTGTCATGCTGCGGCGGTGCTTTCCGTTTAAATTGCAACTCCTGTTAGCACCTCGTTTCAGAATCACTCGTGGGTGGGTGCCTGGACGTGGCAGTGCTTGCCACGATATCTCTCAGCTCACAATACTCTTCCCTTACAAGAAGATTCCAGCACTCTAGGAGTCGTTTTCCAGATTCAATTTATTCCAGATAGAACAGACGCGTTTCGGCGATGCCTTCCTCAGTGTTTACAGACGCCGAAATGTTCATATTATCAAATGTCACGCGACACTGTAAACAATTGATTCGTTTTAATGTTAAGTGTTAACACTGCTCCGTTAAGGCCTCTTGGATGGCATTCATATAACATCAAAAGGAGTTCTGCATGCGAACACTACTAATTCTTTATCAACGTTATTCTAATACTCTGCTACCTCATACTTCTTACTTCTTATACATGGTTCATCAATTAAGGTTTTACATTCAGGACTATTACTGCAGCCACATACCGGCCAAACAGAATGCATAAACAGGAAGACTTGTCTTCCTGAATTGTAGTTTTGATGTACACACACACTCCAGGAACTGAGGTCAGCGCTTTAGTCTTTGAACAAGGACGTGCCCCCGGGGGACAGAGAGGGTATTTTTAACATTGCCGTCTTCTGGGTAACGTGTCCACACTTTGGAACACTGCGACCCGTGAGGAAAGCAATCTGCAACCTACTACTGTCACCAAGTAAGTCCCGACTTTTAAACAAACTTCGTAGAATGAGACATAGTACTGGTAAACATGGGAGGGTGACTAATACTCACCTCCCGTTCTTTTTCAGAATACCGTTGGACTAGGAGTTATCTGCTCCTTAGCAACACGATAAGAACTTCCCGGGCAAACCGCCTCGAGGAGAACGTTTATAGGTAACTTTTGGATACTATCCAAGACACACATCAGTAGTGTCTTTATAATGGTTTTAATTAATGACAATCTAACTGCTAACATTGTACACAATATATAAGAGTTCCCCACTTTGGATTAGGAGTTTATATTTTTTGATTATTTACAGCGCGACCTCCCGACCCCTTCTTATGATTATGAAAATTTCGGAGTGTTCACGAATTATCACAGCGATCTTATTGCACACTGAATAATACTATTCCAGGAGCACACTTCCCGTATGGTAGGTTTGCTTGATTCTTTCATACTTCCACATTGTGTACTCTTGAATGCTTCATGCATTTCACAGAAACCACGCTTAATTGATACAGTTTTTTCATTCTTGCTCAAACAGCTCAGCACAGTCAACGACTGTTTCATTAGGTCACGGGCCCTGCCGGGTCGGAAATATCACCAGTGGAGTGGTGAGCTACTTTATACACCAATAACTCACTCTGATAATTTCTTCGTTTTCTTCTTCATTTCTCTCAGTTTCGGGCTCTTACACTGCCCTAAGCTTATGCCTCCTATGTTTTTTCCTCTTTTTCCTTCTCTTCAGACCTTTCTATCCACGCAATTTGAATTACAGGTATGATTATTGTAGGAGAGTAGGGTCTGCTATCCTATGGTCACCCCAAATTTTTGCTTTTCGCTTCACTGGTTTGCGACTACTGAGGCTGTGGGCCTGCTGATCAGACCCACAGCCTGCTGTTCTCTCACTAAATTAATTATACATGTGCTATAGGCACATACCACAATTGGAAATGGACTCCTTGTCAGCCCCTGTATAATGCACTATAGGTGCCCAGGGCATAGGGGCCACCAAGGCCTACCAGGGGCTGCAGCATATCTTTTGCCACCCCTGGCTGGTTCTTAAATTGACACAACTGGCTGATCACTCAGCTGGGGTAAGGTGGTGTAATCACCCCTTACTTAGATATAGTATACCTATATCTAAACCTATATCTGGACACATATAAACCTGTGAGCCACTCCTATGGAAGGCCTCATCAATCCTGGAGGCAGAGTGCGTGGTTTAATGTGAGATGGAGCCCTAGCATAAGCTGAGCCTGTCTGCAGCTGTCGGGAACCACTCCCTAAGCTGTTTCAGGATAATGCCATACCATATACTCTTAAATGCATTATAATCCTCGCGGTTATATAGCAACTCTGGTTTGGCTTTATCAAAACATGTCGTGTAAGGTGTCATACGATTTGGAATAATATCCCCTCGCCAGTTCTGGCGACGGGGATAGCATTCCACCCCTCTAGAGGGGTAAGACATGTTACTTTACTTCAATGCGGTTAATTTCTAAAAGGACCTTGGATCCACAAAATGGATGCTCCTGCCACAGACACGAGTCTGACCCCCTGAAGCTGACCGAAACTCAGTCAAGGGGGCCTGGACAAAGGGTTTCCTGTCGCAGGGCGGTGTTACCACCCCCCAGACAGGAGATAGTGGATTGTAGCAGGGAGGTTTGAAAGAAACCAGACAGTGCCTGGGGAGCACAAGGCTGCCCCTTGCATAATCCGGCCAACCGGTTCTGGGGCACTCCAGCCCTCGTGCCAGCGCGGCCTGGATCAAAGGAAGGGGGTGTAACCACCCACTTCCTAGGTCCCACCCATAGGAGGGGACCTAGCAGGTAATCCAGCCCCCAAGATTGGTATAAGAATGGGAGCAGTGCCAATGCACATCAGATTTATCCTGATGAAACATAAGAAACGAAACTCTGGACCCTTCGACATCCTACTCGACGTAGAAGACTGAAGAATCTCCCTTGTGGTCAAGGAGTGACCACCCTGTGCAAACAGGCACCATCCAGCCATCGACGTCTGCTTTGTTGCAGTTCCCGCCGGAACTCGAGCGACAGAGATCGACGAGATCAAGCTTGCCTGCCTTCCAACAGCCCGATCCACAGTCCCTGCAGAGCTGAGACCCGTGGAGGCGACCGGAAGCGTGGGGCACGCCATCTTGAATTGACCACGAGACGCTGACCGTGCAGCCCACGAGTGACCCTCGAAGCTGTACACCGGGGTTTGAGAAGCCCCAACCCTGAGCCACTCTTGCACCGAAGTTCAGCCCTCCACACTCGACGAGTGCTGCGTGGGGCCCTTCTGCTTCATTTGGCTCAACGCGTTGGCCCGGTCACTTGCCAGCCAGCTAGTGGCCCCTGTGCCGACGAAACTTTGAAACCAACTTGCGATTCTGGTTGCTCCAGACTTGCACCAGCTCCCCTGAAAAGGAGCCCCCACTCTGACCCTCCTGGTTCGAGTGAGAAGCAATCTCCCAGTTCCGCGTGGATTGCTCTTGCCAAGTGTTGTTTGCTCCAAACTTGAAGCCGACTGCGCCGACGGTGAGAGCCCTCGTGGGACAGATTGTGACCCGCTCCTGGACGTCGCTAATGCCCCAGAGCCCACGTGACAGCGGAGAGAAGCTCCTCGACGACCACCTGATTGCGCCCGACATTGCCTGGTTCCGTCCTGGTTCCACCCTGGTCACTGCTGAGTGACCCAGACTCTGTCCCCTCTGCTTTCAGGTACTTTTCGACTTGAGTCCACCCTTGGACTCCACCGGACACTTCTCTTTCACCCCGCCTGCAGCCCTTTCAGCTTCAAGCACCAAGAGCCTGCGTGACGAAACCCGACTCAACTTCGACCCTGTGCACCCGCTTCCTGTGGGTGAGGTAACTTTGCAACGCCGGTGTTCCCACACTGGTACTCACCTCTAGGGTCTGTGTCTTAAGTTTTGTTCCTCTAGGTTCAGCGGAAGTGTCCCTTAACTCTAACTTTGTAACTTTTACGCACCATTGGTTAACATTGGTGCATGCGTGCACTTTCTGCACTGCACCCGAATCCCGCGGGCTTTACCCGACTTCAGCATTGCTTGTCCCGACTGCTCCCAGCGATTCCCTAGGCCCTAGGCCTAACCACTGTTCGATTGGTATCTCTTATACGACTTGTTTAGTATATGGTTTGAGTGGCCCCTTGGCCTCATCCAAAATTGTGCAACTTTGTATGTTATACTGTGCTTTTGATTTAACGCTTGTGCCCCTTTATTCATAAAGATTACTGGGGATTGTTTTTAGTAATAAATACATATATTTTTACAATATATACTTGTGTGGTGTCCTTTCATTTGATATTACAGGATTGTATGTGGTAAAACAGCTCTCTTAACACGACCTCTTAAGTTAAGCCTTTAGGCTGCTTAGTCCATGCTACCCCTAGGATAGCTTGTCTAATAAGGTTGACTTACAACCAGACACCATAAGGGATTGTTTGGTCTGATAACAGGTGGTTCCATAATTGGAAACATCACCTATCAGGCCAACTTCTCACATTGGTGAGCAGCGGTGCGGATTTGAGCTTGCTGTTGTTTTACAATTGCAATCTTTTTATCAAATTGAAAGATCACATCAAGTACCTCTAGGTACATATAAAATCAAAAGCTTAGCATATTTAAGTTCTACTGAACTTAGTAGTTGTAGATTAAAAGGATTAGCACACCCTGACTACAACTCACTAGCAATGTACAGTAGGGAAACACTTAGTGTAGGTAGGTGCATCACTTACACCACACTAGAGTCATGTCTGACACAGGAAAAGCCTCAGGGTCTGCTCCTGTGACAGTTGACCTTACCAAGGCAACTTCCAGCTATGACAAACTAACCCACAAATACTTGGTTGCCTTGTGTGTTTCAAGAGGGTTAAAAAGGGGCAGAAGTCCCACCAGTCCTTCCCTGATAGCCATTCTAGAACAGGATGACTTAGAAAAGCGAATGCAGTTCCCTTAGAGTCAGGAGATGGAGTGAACCCCCCTGTAACTGATACCCCTCCGCAGGAAGAAGAAGAGGAGGAAGAGGAGGAGGAGGAGGACTCAGATGTAGAGGACCCAGAAAACCAGGATCAGAGGGGTAGCCAGGTCCTAGTTGCCAGGCTTCACCAGGCCAACTTAGACCTACTGGGAAATGGAGAGGGCCAGCACCTCCCCAGATCCCACCATGTCATTCTCCCAGGCAACAGAAGAGTGAGATCTCCCTCAGGGGACTCTCATATTTCTAGTGCCTCAAGAGAATCTCAGAGAGGTATGACTGCCTCTCAGAAGATAGAGCACAAGGCAAGAATGAGGGCTGTCAAACTCCAGATAGAGAGGGAGGAGGTAGCCCTGGCTAAAGCTAGACTTGCCTTGGCAAGAGAACAGAAAATGTGTGGCTTAGATGCCACTGGTGGCAGCAATATTCCTAAAGAGAAACCCAGGTCCTATGATACTAGAAACCTGACAAAAATCGTGGCCCCCTACAAGGAAGGGGATGACATCCACAAATGGATAACTGCTCTTGAGAGAGCCTGCATGGTACAGCAGGTTCCTCAGGATCAGTGGGCTGCAATTTTATGGTACTCCTTTTCAGAGAAAGGGAGGGACAGGCTCCTCACAGTTAGACCTGAGGATGCCAAAAACTACTCTGTCTTGAAGAGTGCTCTTATTGAAGGGTTTGGCCTAACCACTGAGCAATACAGGTTGTTGTTCAGAGACACCCAAAAAGCACAGACTCAAGACTGGACTGATTTTGTTGATTGTGCCACTAAGGCTCTGGAGGGTTGGTTGCAGGGAAGTAAAGTTTCAGACTATACAGGATTGTACAATCTTATCATGAAAGAACAGATCCTTAATAACTGTACAAACCAGCTGTTGCATCAATACCTTATTGACTCTGATCTGACCTCTCCCCAAGAATTGGGAAATAAGGCAGACAAATGGGTCAGAACAAGGATTAAGCAGAAACCCCAGAACCAAGGTGGTGACCAGAAGAAAACAGACCAGAAGGGTGGGAATCAGAAAGATAAAGAAAAAGACCAGAAGTCTTCAGGCCCCCAAACTAGTAATAAGGAGGGTGGTCCCCAAAATGGGAACAAGAAAAAGAAGAATAATGGCCCAAAGAAACCTTGGTGTAATACCTGCAAATCAGTTTCACACTGGGGCAGTGAATGCACCAAGACAAATCCAGTCCCTACCACTGCAGCTCCTAAAGCAACTGCAACCCCTAGTCCAGCAAGCAGTGGTGGAACACAGTCCAAGGGTGTAGCCGGGTTGACCCTGGGTATTGAAGTAGGATCTGGCCTAGTCAGAACCCCTACTCAGGCAGTTCTCCTATATGATGTGGACTTGACTTTGCCCACTACAGTAAGCCCCAGTAACCTGGGCAAATATAGGCAGACGCCTTTAATTAATGAGAAACTGGCTCAGGCCTACAGGGACACATGTGCCAGTGTCACAATGGTGACACCTGACTTTGTGGACCCTGGTCAAATTGTACTAGGTGAAAGTTACCTAGTGACCAATGCAAGCAGCTCCACTACTTCCCATAGTGTGGCAGTTGTGAACTTCTCCTGGGGAGGGGTAGATGGCCTAAAGAAAGTTATTGTGAGTGCAGACCTCCCAGTAGACTGTCTGTTAGGCAATGATCTTGAAAGCTCAGTTTGGTCAGAAGTGGAGTACAGGACTCATGCAGAAATGCTAGGGATTTCAGCTCATGTCCTTGCAGTGACAAGGTCTCAGGCTAAGAAGTGCCTTCCTGAACCAGTGGTGGATCTTGGAACAATAGACCAACCACAACCCAAGAGGAGGAGCAAGAGAGGAAAGGCTGAGCCTTCCACCTTGCCCCAGGTTGAGGATCAGGTTTCACAGGAAACTGATTCTGCAGTCCAAGAGGAGACTGTCTCTGAGGAGCTTGAACCTGATCAGGTTGAGTTTCTGGGGACAGTGGGACCCTCAAGGGCAGACCTGGGGCAGGCTCAATTAGATTGCCCTTCACTTGAACCCCTCAGACAGCAAGCTGCTGCTGAGGCTGCTGGGGATGCCCAAGGTACCCATACTGTGTATTGGGATGATGGACTCCTTTACTCAGAGGCTAGAGACCCCAAGCCTGGTACAGCCAGGAGGTTGGTTATACCTCTGAAGTTTAGGGGCTTCCTCCTTACCTTGGCCCATGGTATTCCCCTTGCAGGACACTTAGGCCAGAACAAGACGTGGGACAGGCTTGTTTCACACTTTCACTGGCCTCATATGTCAGAAAATGTCAAGGAGTTTTGTCGCTCCTGTGTCACTTGCCAAGCCAGTGGTAAGTCAGGTGGCACAACAAAGACCCCCCTCATACCACTACCTGTGGTGGGGGTACCCTTTGAAAGAGTTGGAATAGATATTGTGGGTCCCATGGATCCTCAAACAGCATCTGGAAACAGATTTATACTGGTGGTAGTGGATCATTCCACCAGGTATCCAGAAGCTATTCCCCTGAGGACCACCACAGCACCTGTGGTGGCAAAAGCCCTCATTGCAGTTTTCTCAAGAGTGGGCTTTCCAAAGGAGGTACTATCAGATAGAGGCACCAATTTTATGTCTAGCTATCTGAAAGCAATGTGGAAGGAGTGTGAAGTGAACTACAAGTTCACCACACCCTATCACCCACAGTGCAATGGGCTTGTTGAGAGATTCAACAAGACCCTCAAGGGAATGATAAAAGGATTACCAGAGAAGCTTAGGCGGAAATTGGACATTCATTTACCCTGCTTGCTCTTTGCTTACAGAGAGGTCCCACAGAAGGGGGTTGGCTACAGCCCGTTTGAACTTTTGTTTGGCCACCCTGTGAGGGGTCCATTGTGTTTGGTGAAGGAAGGATGGGAGTTACCTCTCAAAAAGCCTAAACAAGACATAGTGGACTATGTACTTGGTCTCCGCTCCCGGATGGCTGAGTATATGGAGAGAGCATCCAAAAACCTGGAGGCCAGCCAAGAATTAAAAAAAGCTTGGCATGACCAAAAGGCTGTTCTGGTAGAGTTCCAGCCAGGATAGAAGGTATGGGTACTGGAGCCAGTGGCCCCAGCAGCACTCCAGGACAAATGGAGTGGACCCTATCCTATCATTGAGAAGAAGGGAGAAGTCACCTACTTGATTGACTTTGGAACCCCCAGGAGCCCCCACAGGGTGCTTCATGTGAATCGTTTGAAAGCATTTGTGGACAGGGAGGACATGAGCTTGCTCATGGCCACAGATGGGGATCAGGAGGAAGAGAGTGACCCTCTACCAGACCTGCTTTCTCAGAACCCTGATGATGGTTCAGTTGATGGAGTAGCCTTGGCAGGCAGCCTCACTGACCAGCAACAGATGGACTGCAGACAAGTTTTGCAAGCCCACAGGCATTTGTTTTCACTCACACCCAGCCAGACTAACTGGTGCACCCATGAGGTGGACACTGGTGACAGTCTGCCTGTCAAGAATAAGATCTACAGGCAACCTGACCATGTCAGGGATTGCATCAAGGCTGAGGTGCAAAAGATGTTGGAGCTTGGAGTGATTGAGCCATCAGAGAGCCCATGGGCCAGCCCAGTAGTCCTTGTACCAAAACCTCATACCCAAGATGGAAAGAGAGAAATGAGGTTCTGTGTGGACTACAGGGGTCTCAATGCTGTCACTAGGACAGATGCACATCCCATTCCAAGAGCAGATGAGCTCATTGACAGATTGGCTTCTGCCAAGTTTCTGAGCACATTTGATTTGACAGCTGGCTACTGGCAAATCAGACTAGCTGAGGAGTCAAAAGCCAAAACAGCATTCTCTACCCCCACTGGGCATTATCAGTTTGTGGTGATGCCCTTTGGTTTGAAGAATGCACCTGCCACCTTCCATAGGTTGGTGAATCAAGTCCTTGCTGGGCTGGATGACTTTTGTGCAGCATATCTAGACGATATTGCTGTCTTTAGCTCCACCTGGGAGGATCACCTGATCCACCTGAAGAAGGTTCTGGGGGCCCTGCAAAAGGCAGGCCTGACTATCAAGGCTACCAAGTGCCAGATAGGGCAGAGTAAGGTTGTATACTTGGGCCACCTAGTAGGTGGAGGTCAGGTTCAACCACTGGAGAGCAAAATCCAGACCATCCAGGACTGGGCTCCTCCAGTTACCCAGACACAAGTCAGAGCCTTCTTGGGCCTGACTGGGTATTACAGAAAGTTTGTGAAAAGCTATGGGTCTATAGTGACACCATTAAATGACTTGACATCCAAGAAGATGCCAAAAAAGGTTCAGTGGACAGTTAGCTGTCAAAAGGCATTTGATGACCTGAAGAAGGCCATGTGCTCTGCACCTATCCTGAAGAGTCCTGACTACTCCAAACAGTTCATTGTACAGACAGATGCTTCTGAGTTGGGGGTGGGAGCTGTGCTTTCACAACTTAATCAAGATGGTCAAGACCAGCCCATTGCTTTTATTAGCAGAAGGCTGACCCCCAGGGAGAAACGTTGGTCAGCTATTGAGAGGGAGGCCTTTGCTGTGGTTTGGGCCCTGAAGAAGTTGAGGTCCTACTTGTTTGGAACTCACTTCCTTGTTCAGACAGACCATAAGCCCCTCTTGTGGCTAAATCAGATGAAGGGTGAAAATCCCAAACTGCTCAGGTGGTCCATTTCCCTACAGGGGATGGGCTTTACAGTGGAGCACCGCCCAGGGACTGACCATGGTAATGCAGATGGTCTCTCCAGGTACTTCCACTTAGAACATGAAGACTTATCTGGTCAAGGTTAGTTTAATGTCACTGCGTTTGGGGGGGGGGGGTTGTGTAGGAGAGTAGGGTCTGCTATCCTATGGTCACCCCAAATTTTTGCTTTTCGCTTCACTGGTTTGCGACTACTGAGGCTGTGGGCCTGCTGATCAGACCCCCAGCCTGCTGTTCTCTCACTAAATTAATGATACATGTGCTATAGGCACATACCACAATTGGAAATGGACTCCTTGTCAGCCCCTGTATAATGCACTATAGGTGCCCAGGGCATAGGGGCCACCAAGGCCTACCAGGGGCTGCAGCATATCTTTTGCCACCCCTGGCTGGTTCTTAAATTGACACAACTGGCTGATCACTCAGCTGGGGTAAGGTGGTGTAATCACCCCTTACTTAGATATAGTATACCTATATCTAAACCTATATCTGGACACATATAAACCTGTGAGCCACTCCTATGGAAGGCCTCATCAATCCTGGAGGCAGAGTGCGTGGTTTAATGTGAGATGGAGCCCTAGCATAAGCTGAGCCTGTCTGCAGCTGTCGGGAACCACTCCCTAAGCTGTTTCAGGATAATGCCATACCATATACTCTTAAATGCATTATAATCCTCGCGGTTATATAGCAACTCTGGTTTGGCTTTATCAAAACATGTCGTGTAAGGTGTCATACGATTTGGAATACTATCCCCTCACCAGTTCTGGTGACGGGGATAGCATTCCACCCCTCTAGAGGGGTAAGACATGTTACTTTACTTCAATGCGGTTAATTTCTAAAAGGACCTTGGATCCACAAAATGGATGCTCCTGCCACAGACACGAGTCTGACCCCCTGAAGCTGACCGAAACTCAGCCAAGGGGGCCTGGACAAAGGGTTTCCTGTCGCAGGGCGGTGTTACCACCCCCCAGACAGGAGATAGTGGATTGTAGCAGGGAGGTTTGAAAGAAACCAGACAGTGCCTGGGGAGCACAAGGCTGCCCCTTGCATAATCCGGCCAAACCGGTTCTGGGGCACTCCAGCCCTCGTGCCAGCGCGGCCTGGATCAAAGGAAGGGGGTGTAACCACCCACTTCCTAGGTCCCACCCATAGGAGGGGACCTAGCAGGTAATCCAGCCCCCAAGATTGGTATAAGAATGGGAGCAGTGCCAATGCACATCAGATTTATCCTGATGAAACATAAGAAACAAAACTCTGGACCCTTCGACATCCTACTCGATGTAGAAGACTGAAGAATCTCCCTTGTGGTCAAGGAGTGACCACCCTGTGCAAACAGGCACCATCCAGCCATCGACATCTGCTTTGTTGCAGTTCCCGCCGGAACTCGAGCGACAGAGATCGACGAGATCAAGCTTGCCTGCTTTCCAACAGCCCGATCCACAGGCCCTGCAGAGCTGAGACCCGTGGAGGCGACCGGAAGCGTGGGGCACGCCATCTTGAATTGACCACGAGACGCTGACTGTGCAGCCCACGAGTGACCCTCGAAGCTGTACACCGGGGTTTGAGAAGCCCCAACCCTGAGCCACTCTTGCACCGAAGTTCAGCCCTCCACACTCGACGAGTGCTGCGTGGGGCCCTTCTGCTTCATTTGGCTCAATGCGTTGGCCCGGTCACTTGCCAGCCGGCTAGTGGCCCCTGTGCCAACGAAACTTTGAAACCATCTTACGATTCTGGTTGCTCCAGACTTGCACCAGCTCCCCTGAAAAGGAGCCCCCACTGTGACCCTCCTGGTTTGAGTGAGAAGCAATCTCCCGGTTCCGCGTGGATTGCTCTTGCCAAGTGTTGTTTGCTCCAAACTTGAAGCCGACTGCGCCGACTGTGAGAGCCCTCGTGGGACAGATCGTGACCCGATCCTGGACATCGCTAATGCCCCAGAGCCCACGTGACAGCGGAGAGAAGCTCCTCGACGACCACCTGATTGCGCCCGACATTGCCTGGTTCCGTCCTGGTTCCACCCTGGTCACTGCTGAGTGACCCAGACTCTGTCCCCTCTGCTTTCAGGTACTTTTCGACTTGAGTCCACCCTTGGACTCCACCGGACACTTCTCTTTCACCCCGCCTGCAGCCCTTTCAGCTTCAAGCACCAAGAGCCTGCGTGACGAAACCCGACTCAACTTCGACCCTGTGCACCCGCTTCCTGTGGTTGAGGTAACTTTGCAACGCCGGTGTTCCCACACTGGTACACACTTCTAGGGTCTGTGTCTTAAGTTTTGTTCCTCTAGGTTCAGCGGAAGTGTCCCTTAACTCTAACTTTGTAACTTTTACGCACCATTGGTTAACATTGGTGCATGCGTGCACTTTCTGCACTGCACCCGAATCCCGCGGGCTTTTTCCGACTTCAGCATTGCTTGTCCCGACTGCTCCCAGCGATTCCCTAGGCCCTAGGCCTAACCACTGTTCGATTGGTATCTCTTATACCACTTGTTCAGTATATGGTTTGAGTGGCCCCTTGGCCTCATCCAAAATTGTGCAACTTTGTATGTTATACTGTGCATTTGATTTAACGCTTGTGCCCCTTTATTCATAAAGAATACTGGGGATTGTTTTTAGTAATAAATACATATATTTTTATAATATATACTTGTGTGGTGTCCTTTCATTTGATATTACAGGATTGTATGTGGTAAAACAGCTCTCTTAACACGACCTCTTAAGTTAAGCCTTTAGGCTGCTTAGTCCATGCTACCCCTAGGATAGCTTGTCTAATAAGGTTGACTTACAACCAGACACCATAAGGGATTGTTTGGTGTGATAACAGGTGGTTCCAGAATTGGAAACATCACCTATCAGGCCAACTTCTCACAATTATTTTTCACTCACTTTACACATTTCGGCGTAAAAAACACTGCACGTGTGAAACTGAACCACATGATTGATGTACAATATCCGTCTTTCACGTTTATGTACGCCGATACTCACAATTAAAACACCGAATTACAGCGCAGGAACTTCTTTCTGTATCCTCTCAGACGACGTGTACACCAATCATAACAATGTTTCACAAAAGAACTGATTGGGCACATTTTCTTTTACACACGGTATGTTGATTTAGTTGACGCACTTACGTACCTTCCACATGATGATCCTCATGTATGGGTTTCTCACACAAATGGATGCTTATGGTTTATGATGGTTTATGTTTAGACTTAACATCAAGTCAGATGTTATATTGTATGTAATTTTGTATCTTTCCCAGCATTGAGGAGTCGTGGAAATTTTTTGCCAAATGCGACGAAACACGTGTCTTACATTAGGTCACGGGCCCTGCCGGGTCGGAAATATGACTGGTGGAGCGACCTTTCTATCCACGCAATTTGAATTACAGCCCTGAAGAGTCGCGGAAACATTTTTCCAAATGCGACGAAACACGCGTCGGCTGGCTGGTTCTAGAAAAATTAAATATTTTGTAATAACACGCTACTGTACAGCAAAATTGCTTGTGTTTCTGTTGGCTTTGGTTGTCTATACTGGTGTTGTAACACAGACACGACTATATGATAACTGAATAGTCTGTGCATAGGGCATTTTGATGCTGCCATCAATGCCAATTTTCTGATTGTTAAACATACTTTTGGCAGCCTCTCTGCAGTCTGTATCACTAAACATCACTACTGTTTAGGGTAAAAAACTTGTTATATGTTGGGATATTGTCTCTGGAAAGTGTCTTACTCACCCTGCCACTTTGCAACATTCTGACTTTAAACTCGCAATGCGTTGTGTCGATGCTGCGCAGCCTCTTCCTTCCAGCAGGTTGGCACTGCGTACATGCGGCGCTGTGTTTCAGTCCATATCAATTGTCATGCTGCGGCGGTGCTTTCCGTTTAAATTGCAACTCCTGTTAGCACCTCGTTTCGGAATCACTTGTGGGTGGGTGCCTGGAGGTGGCGGTGCTTGCCACGATATCTCTCAGCTCACCATCCTCTTCCCTTACAAGAAGATACCAGCACTCTAGGAGACGTTTTCCAGATTCAATTTATTCCATATAGAACAGACGCGTTTCGGCGATGCCTTCCTCTGTGTTTACAGACGCCGAAATGTTCATATTATCAAATGTCACGCGACACTGTAAACAATTGACTAGATTTAATGTTAAGTGTTAACCCTGCTCCGTTACGTCCTCTTGGATGGCATTCATATAACATCAAAAGGAGTTCTGCATGCGAACACTACTAATTATTTATCGACGTTATTCTAATACTCCGCTACCTCATACTTCTTACTTATTATACATGGTTCATCAATTAAGGTTTTACATTCTGGACTGTTACTGCAGCCACATACCGGCCAAACAGACTGCATAAACAGGAGGAGTTGTCTTCCTGAATTGTACTTTTGATGTACACACACACTCCAGGAACTGAGGTCAGCGCTTTAGTATTTGAACAAGGACGTGCCCCCGGGGGACAGAGAGGGTATTTTTAACATTGCCGTCTTCTGGGTAAGGTGTCCACACTATGGAACACGGCAACCCATGAGGAAAGCAATCTGCAACCTACTACTGCCACCAAGTAAGTCCCGACTTTTCACCAAACTTTGTAGAATGAGACATAGTACTGGTAAACATGGGAGGGTGACTAATATTCACCTCCCGTTCTTTTTCAGAATACCGTTGGACTAGGAGTTATCCGCTCCTTAGCAACACGATAAGAACTTCCCGGGCAAACCGCCTCGAGGAGAACGCTTATAGGTAACTTCTGGATACTATCCAAGACACACATCAGTAGTGTCTTTATAATGGTTTTAATTAATGACAATCTAACTACTAACATTGTACACAATATATAAGAGTTCCCCACTTTGGATTAGGAGTTTATATTTTTTGATTATTTACAGCGCGACCTCCCGACCCCTTCTTATGATAATGAAAATTTCAGAGTGTTCACGAATTAACACAGCGATCTTATTGCACACTGAATAATACTATTCCAGGAGCACACTTCCCGTATGGTAGGTTTGCTTGATTCTTTCATACTTCCACATTGTGTACTCTCGAATGCTTCATGCATTTCACAGAAACCACACTTAATTGATACAGTTTTTTCATTCTTGCTCAAACAGCTCAGCACAGTCAACAACTGTTACATTAGGTCACGGGCCCTGCCGGGTCAGAAATATCACAGGTGGAGTGGTGAGCTACTTTATACACCAATAACTCACTCTGATAATTTCTTCGTTTTCTTCTTCATTTCTCTCAATTTCGGGCTCTTACACTGCCCCAAGCTTATGCCTCCTATGTTTTTTTCCGCTTTTTCCTTCTCTTCAGACCTTTCTATCCACGCAATGTGAATTACAGGTATGATTAGTTTTCACTCACTTTACACATTTCGGCGTAAAAAACACTGCACGTGTGAAACTGAACCACATGATTGATGTACAATATCCGTCTTTCACGTTTATGTACACCGATACTCACAATTAAAACACCGAATTACAGCGCATGAACTTCTTTCTGTATCCTCTCAGACGACGTGTTCACCAACCATAACAATGTTTCACAACAGAACTGATTGGGCACATTTTCTTTTACCCACGGTATGTTGATTTAGTTGACGCACTTACGTACCTTCCACATGATGATCCTCACACAAATGGATGCTTATGGTTTATGATGGTTTATGTTTAGGCTTAACATCAAGTCAGATGTTATATTGTATGTAATTTTGTATCTTTCCCAGCCCTGAGGAGTCGTGGAATTTTTTTCCAAACGCGACGAAACACGTGTCTTACATTAGGTCACGGGCTCTGCCGGGTCGGAAATATCACTGGTGGAGCGACCTTTCTATCCACGCAATTTGAATTACAGCCCTGAGGAGTCGCGGAAACATTTTTCCAAACGCAACGAAACACGTGTCGGCTGGCTGGTTCTGGAACAATTAAATATTTTGGAATAACACGCTACTGTACAGCAAAATTGCTTGTGTTTCTGTTGGCTTTGGTTGTCTATACTGGTGTTGTAACACAGACACGACTATATGATAACTGATTAGTCTGTGGATAGGGCATTTTGATGCTGCCATCAATGCCAGTTTTCTGATTGTTAAACATACTTTTGGCAGCCTCTCTGCAGTCTGTATCACTAAACATCACTACTGTTTAGTGTAAAAAACTGGTTATATGTCGGAATATTGTCTCTGGAAAGTGTCTCACTCACCCTGCCACTTTGCAACATTCTGACTGTACACTCGCAATGCGTTGCGTCGATGCTGCACAGCCTCTTCCTTCCAGCAGGTTGGCGCTGCGTGCATGCGGCGCTGTGTTTCAGTCCATATCAATTGTCATGCTGCGGCGGTGCTTTCCGTTTAAATTGCAACTCCTGTTAGCACCTCGTTTCGGAATCAATCGTGGGTGGGTGCCTGGACGTGGCGGTGCTTGCCACGATATCTCTCAGCTCACAATCCTCTTCCCTTACAAGAAGATACCGGCACTCTAGGAGACGTTTTCCAGATTTAATTAATTCCAGATAGAACAGACGCGTTTTGGCAATGCCTTCCTTGGTGTTCACAGATGCCGGGAGGCCACCATCTTTTATATTTTCAAAACAATCAATCAGTGCACAGAAAAGGGACTACGCCGCAGTGCTAACACGCTCGCCATTACTGTCTACTTCATTTTCAATGCATATACCAGTATTGAAATCAATTTCACTTTTTGGTGTCAGTATATTACATGAATACATGATCAATTCATTTGCCGCAATTTATTTTTCCATTTACACGAAAAAATTTGCATATTTTCAAAATTTTCAAATTGCGACATAATGTTTAAAACGAGGTGTCCTAACTCCCCCCTATTTCATTAATTGGTAACCGGGTAAAAACAACATCATATTGCTGCATTTATTCGGGTTTCCAAACAAAATATTTCCGTGTTATTTCATTGTATTCTTTGTCGACATTTTACTTTTTAAATGTCCTTCCTCTCTTTTTACGTTATAGAACCCAATTCGCCATCTTGTAATGGGTTTTCATTCATTGTTGGAAACTGGGGAGGTGTACATTTCTCATAAATGACAGCGTTTTTACATGATTTCCATCACTGCGTTAAAAAACATCTCGCCGTGGATCGGCCTGTGTCCTTTTCATCGCTATGTGCTAAAACATTTTTCTTAGATAATCTAGCAGCATTTTCACATTAACACCATTTATTTGCCTCCTTTTGATATATCACCTCCTCTTTTCAAAATAACCAGACATTACCCATTAGTTCACGTACTCCTATGGCCTACATATCTACACTATATCTATATCTACATGCATATCATAACTCTCATCCAGACTGGCTGGCAGACTGACTCTATACCTACATTTACATCGCACACAATAGAAGACAAGGTCTCTTTACTTCGTCTGTACAGTATCAGGTACTCTTAGGAGACGGCCATTAACATACAGTTTACCGTAGCAAACACACTTTTAGGGGCGACAAAACAATAACACAATATAAATACATAAATATAACACAATTAGTACTTGCAATCTATAATGTTAGAAAAACTTAAGATGAAGCTTGGTCCTGCAAGAAGTATCAGGGATAAGAATGTGATACTTTATGTACATTAAACGTATAATTGATTAATAGTGTACCTTCAAGGGCAGGTTTCTGGTGTAAAATGACACAAAGCAGTTGGTATACATGTGTCGCATCTTCTCAGATTTGATGATGTAAGGTGAGGTGTAGGAGAGTAGGGTCTGCTATCCTATGGTCACCCCAAATTTTTGCTTTTTGCTTCACTGGTTTTCGACTACTGAGGCTGTGGGCCTGCTGATCAGACCCCCAGCCTGCTGTTCTCTCACTAAATTAATGACACATGTGCTATAGGCACATACCAATTGGAAATGGACTCCTTGTCAGCCCCTGTAGAATGCACTATAGGTGCACAGGGCACAGGAGCCACTAAGGCCTACCAGGGGCTGCAGCATATCTTTTGCCACCCCTGGCTGGTTCTTAAATTGACACAACTGGCTGATCACTCAGCTGGGGTAAGGTGGTGTACACACCCCTTGCTTAGATATAGTATACCTATGTCTAAACCTATATCTGGACACATGTAAACCTGTGAGCCACTCCTATAGTCAGGCCTCACCAATCCTGGAGGCTGGGTGCATGGTTTTATGTGAGATGGAGCTCTAGCATGAGCTGAGCCTGTCTGCAGCCGTCGGGAACAAATCCCTAAGCTGTTTCAGGATAATGCCATACCATATACTATTAAGTGCCTTATAATCCTCGCGGTTATTTAGCAACTTTGGTTTGGCTTTATCAAAACATGTCGTGTAAGGTGTCATACGCTTTGGAATACCATCCCCTCGCCAGTTCTGGCGACGGGGATGGCATTCCACCCCTCTAGAGGGGTAAGACATGTTACTTCACTTTAATGCGGTTGATTTCTCCAAAGGCCTTAAGGTCCACAAAATGGATGCCTCTGCCACAGACAAATGTCTGGACCCCTGGAGCTGACCGAAACCCAGTCAAGGGGGTCCTGGACAAAGGGTTTCCTGTCACAGGAGGGTGTCACCGCCCTCCAGACAGGAGATAGTGTATTGTAGCAGGGAGGTTTGAAAGAAACCAGACACTGCCTGGGGCGCACAAGGCTGCCCCTTGCATAATCCGGCCAAACCGGTTCTGGGGCACTCCAGCCCTCGTGCCAGGGCGGCCTGGATCAAAGGAAGGGGGTGTATCCACCCACTTCCTGGGTCCCACCCATAGGAGGGGACCTAGCAGGTAATCACGCCCACCAGATTCGAATAAGAGTGGGAGCAGTGCCAATGCACATCAGATTTCCTGGAAGAAACATTTGAAACGATATTCTGGACCCTTCGCCCTCCATCTCAACGTGGAAGCCCGAAGAATCTCCCTTGTGGTCAAGGAGTGACCACCCTGCAGCAGCAGGCACCATCCAGCCCTCGACGTCTACTTAGTTGCAGTTCCCGCCGGAACTCGAGCGACTGAGATCGACGAGATCAAGCCGGCCCAGCTTCTAACAGCCCGATCCACAGTCCCTGCAAAGCTGAGACCCGTGGAGGCGACCGGAAGCGTGGGGCACGCCATCTTGAAGTGACCACGAGACGCTGACCGTGCAGCCCACGAGTGACCCTCGAAGCTGTACACCGGGGTTTGAGAAGCCCCCACCCTGAGCTACTCCTGAGCCGAAGTTCGGCCCTCCACACTCGACGAGTGCTGCGTGGGGCCCTTTGGCACGATTTGGCTCAACGCGTTGGCCCGGTCACTTGCCAGCTGGCTTGTGGTCCCTGTGCCGACGAACTACCTAAGAAGACTTGTGAATCTGGTTGCTCCAGATCCACACCAGCTCCCCTGAAAAGGAGCCCCGACTCTGACCTTCCTGGTCCGAGTGAGAAGCAATCTTCCGATCCTGCGTGGATTGCTCTTACCAAGGCTTGTTTGCTCCAAACTTGAAGCCGACTGCACCGATGGTGAGAGCCTGCGTGGGACAGATCGTGACCTGCTCCTGGACGTCGCAGATGCCCCAGAGCCCACGTGACAGCGGAGAGAAGCTCCTCGACGACCACCTGATTGCGCCCGACATTGCCTGGTTCCGTCCTGGTTCCACCCTGGTCACTGCTGAGTGACCCAGACTCTGTCCCCTCTGCTTTCAGGTACTCTACAACTCGAGTCCACCCTTGGACTCCACCGGACACTTCGTCTTCACCCTGCCTGCAGCCCTTTCAGCTTCAAGCACCAAGAGCCTGCGTGTCAAAACCCGACGCCACTTCGACCCTGTGCACCCACTTCCTGTGGGTGAGGTAACTTTGCTCCGCCGGTGTTCCCACACTGGTGCACACCTCTAGGGTCTGTGTGTTAAGTTTTGTTCCTCTAGGTTCAGCGGAAGTGTCCTTAAACTTTAACTCTATGACTTTTACGCACCATTGGTTAACATTGGTGCATGCGTGCGCTTTCCGCACATCTCCCGAATCCCGAGGGCCATTCCCGACTTCAGCATTGCTTGTCCTGACTGCTCCCAGCGATTCCCTAGGCCCTAGGCCTAACCACTGCTCGAGTGGCCTTTCTTATACCACTTGTTTAGTATATGGTTTGAGTGGCCACCCGCCCTCATCCATAATTGTGCAACTTGTATGTTTAAACAGTGCTTTTGATTTAACGCTTGTGCCCCTTTATTCATAAAGAATACTGGGGATTGTTTTTAGTAATAAACACATATATTTTTATAATATATACTTGTGTGGTGTCCTTTCATTTGGTATTACAGGATTGTATGTGGTAAAACAGCTCGCTTAACACGACCTCTTAAGTTAAGCCTTTAGGCTGCTTAGTCCATGCTACCCCTAGGATAGCTTGTCTAATAAGGTTGACTTACAACCAGACACCATAAGGGATTGTTTGGTCAGGTAGTAGGTGGTTCCAGAATTGGAAACATCCCCTACCAGGCCAACTTCTCACATTGGTGAGCAGCGGTGCGGATTTGAGCTTGCTGTTGTTTTACCATTGCAATCTTTATATCAAATTGAAAGATCACATCAAGTACCTCTAGGTACATATAAATCAAAAGCTTAGCATATTAAGTTCTACTGAACTTAGTAGTTGTAGGTTGAAGGGATTAGCACACCCTGACTACAACTAACTAGCAAGGTACAGTAGGAAAACACTTAGTGTAGGTAAGTGCACCACTTACACCTCACTAGTAACCATGTCTGACACAGGAAAAGCCTCAGGGTCTACTCCTGTGACAGTTGACCCTACCCAGGCAACTTTTGGATATGACAAACTAACCCGCAGAGACTTGATTGCCTTGTGCAAAGCAAGAGGGTTAAAAAGGGGCAGAAGCCCCACCTGCCTAATCCTGGTAGAAATCCTAGAACAGGATGACTTAGAGAAGGCAAAAGCAGCTTCCCTAGATACAGGAACTGGAGGGAACCCCCCTGCAGTTGATCCCCTTGAAGAGGAGGATGATGATGACTTGGATGAGGACTCAGATGTTGAGGACTTAGGAGTACAGGATCAGGGTAGCCAGGTTCCAGTTGGTAGGCTTAGCCAGGCCAACTTGGACCTACTGGGGAATGGAGAGGGCCAGCACCTCCCCAGAACCCAACATATGATTCCCCCAGGCAACAGAAGAGTGAGATCTCCCTCAGGGGACTCTCATCTTTCTAGTGCCTCCAGAGAATCACAGAGAGGCATGAATGCTTCTCAAAAGTTAGAGCATAGGGCCAGAATGAGGGCTGTCAAACTCCAGATAGAGAGGGAGGAGGTAGCCTTGGCTCAAGCTAGACTTGCCTTGGCAAGAGAGCAGAAATTAAGTGGCTTAGATGTCACTGGTGGCAGCAATTTTCCAAGAGAAAAAGACAGGGCCTATGATAATAGAAACCTGACCAAAATTGTGCCCCCCTTTAAAGAAGGGGATGACATCCACAAATGGATGACTGCTCTTGAGAGAGCCTGCATGGTACAGCAGGTTCCTGAGAATCAGTGGGCTGCAATTTTGTGGTACTCCTTTTCTGAGAAAGGGAGGGACAGGCTCCTCACAGTTAGACCTGAGGATGCCAAAAACTACTCTGTTTTGAAGAGTGCTCTCATTGAAGGGTATGGCCTAACCACTGAGCAATACAGGTTGTTGTTCAGAGACACCCAGAAAGCACAGACTCAAGACTGGACTGATTTTGTGGAGTGTGCCACTAAGGCTTTGGAGGGTTGGTTACAGGGAAGTAAAGTTTCAGACTATACAGGATTGTACAATCTTATGATGAGAGAACAGATCCTTAATAACTGTACAAACCAGCTGTTGCATCAATACCTTATTGACTCTGATCTGACCTCTCCCCAAGAATTGGGAAAGAAGGCAGACAAATGGGTCAGAACAAGGATTAAGCAGAAACCCCAGAACCAAGGTGGTGACCAGAAGAAAACAGACCAGAAGGGTGGTAATCAGAATCAGAAAGATAAAGAAAAAGACCAGAAGTCTTCAGGCCCCCAAACTAATAGGAAGGAGGGTGGTTCCCAAACTGGTAACAAGAAGAAGAAGAACAAAGGTCCAAAGACACCTTGGTGCAATACCTGCAAATCAGTTTCACACTGGGGCAGTGAGTGCACCAAGGCAAATCCAGTTCCCACCACTACAGCTCCTAAAGCAACTGCAACCCCAAGTACAGTAAGCAGTGGTGGAACACAGTCTAAGGGTGTAGCTGGGTTGACCCTGGGTATTGAAGTAGGATCTGGCCTAGTCAGAGTCCCTACACAGGCAGTTCTCCTGTATGATGTGGACATTGAGTTGCCCACTGCAGTAAGCCCCACTAACCTGGGCAAATACAGGCAGACTCCCTTAATAAATGAGAAACTGGCTCAAGCTTACAGGGACACATGTGCTAGTGTCACCATGGTGACCCCTGGCTTTGTGGACCCTGGGCAGATTGTACTAGGAGAGAGCTACCTAGTAACCAATGCAAGCAACTCCACTACCTCCCATAGTGTGGCAGTTGTGAACTTCTCCTGGGGAGGGGTTGATGGCCTAAAGAAAGTTGTGGTGAGTGCAGACCTACCAGTAGACTGTCTGTTAGGCAATGACCTTGAAAGCTCAACATGGTCAGAAGTGGAGTACAGGACTCATGCAGAAATGCTAGGGATTTCAGAGCATGTCCTTGCCATGACAAGGGCTCAGGCTAAGAAGTGCCTTCCTGAACCAGTGGTGGATCTTGAGACAATAGACCAGCCACAACCCAAGAGAAGGAGCAAGAGAGGAAAGGCCTCGCCTTCCACCTTGCCCCAGGTTGAGGATCAGGTTTCAGAGGAAACTGATTCTGCAGTCCAAGAGGAGACTGTCTCTGAGGAGCTTGAACCTGACCAGGTTGAGTTTCTGGGGACAGGGGGACCCTCAAGGGCAGACCTGAGGCAGGCTCAATTAGATTGCCCTTCCCTTGAACCCCTCAGACAGCAGGCTGCTGCTGAGGCTGCTGGGGATGCCCAAGGTACCCATACTGTGTATTGGGATGAGGGACTCCTTTACTCAGAGGCTAGAGCCCCCAAGCCTGGCATGACCAGGAGGTTGGTGATACCTCTGCAGTTTAGGGGATTCCTCCTTACCTTGGCCCATGATATTCCCCTTGCAGGACACTTAGGCCAGAACAAGACGTGGGACAGGCTTGTTCCACACTTTCACTGGCCTCACATGTCAGAGGATGTCAAGGAGTTTTGTCGCTCCTGTGTCACTTGCCAAGCCAGTGGTAAGTCAGGTGGCACAACAAAGGCCCCCCTAATACCACTACCTGTGGTGGGGGTCCCCTTTGAGAGAGTTTGAATTGATATTGTGGGTCCAATGGACCCCCAAACAGCATCTGGGAACAGATTCATACTGGTGGTAGTGGATCATGCCACCAGGTACCCAGAGGCTATTCCCCTAAGGACCACCACAGCACCTGTGGTGGCAAAAGCCCTCATTGCAGTTTTCTCAAGAGTGGGCTTTCCTAAGGAGGTACTATCAGATAGAGGGACAAATTTTATGTCCAGCTATCTAAAAGCAATGTGGAAGGAATGTGGAGTAAACTATAAGTTTACCACCCCATATCATCCACAATGCAATGGGCTTGTGGAGAGATTTAACAAGACCCTAAAAGGCATGATAAAAGGATTACCAGAGAAGCTCAGGCGGAAATGGGACATTCTTTTACCCTGCCTGCTCTTTGCTTACAGAGAGGTCCCACAGAAGGGGGTTGGCTACAGCCCTTTTGAACTTTTGTTTGGCCACCCTGTGAGAGGTCCATTGTGTTTGGTGAAGGAAGGATGGGAGTTACCTCTCAAAAAGCCCAAACTAGACATAGTGGACTATGTACTTGGTCTCCGCTCCAGGATGGCTGAGTACATGGAAAGAGCATCCAAAAACCTGGAGGCCAGCCAAGAATTGCAGAAGGCTTGGCATGACCAAAAGGCTGTGCTGGTAGAGTTCCAACCAGGACAGAAGGTATGGGTACTGGAGCCAGTGGCTCCAGCAGCACTCCAAGACAAATGGAGTGGACCCTATCCTATTATTGAGAAGAAAGGGGAAGTCACCTACTTGGTAGACTTTGGAACACCCAGGAGCCCTCACAGGGTAATCCATGTGAATCGCTTGAAAGCATTTGTAGACAGGGAGGACATGAGCTTGCTCATGGCCACAGATGGGGAACAGGAGGAAGAGAGTGACCCTCTCCCAGACCTGCTTTCTCAGAACCCTGATGATGGTTCAGTTGATGGAGTAGCCTTGGCAGGCAGCCTCACTGACCAGCAACAGAGGGACTGCAGACAAGTTTTGCAGGCTCACAGGCAAATGTTTTCACTCACACCCAGCCAAACTGACTGGTGTACCCATGTTGTGGACACTGGTGACAGTCTGCCTGTCAAGAATAAGATCTACAGGCAACCTGATCATGTCAGGGATTGCATCAAGGCTGAGGTGCAAAAGATGTTGGAGCTTGGAGTGATTGAGCCATCAGAGAGCCCATGGGCCAGCCCAGTAGTCCTGGTGCCAAAACCTCATACCCAAGATGGTAAGAGAGAAATGAGGTTTTGCGTGGATTACAGGGGTCTCAATGCTGTCACTAGGACAGATGCTCACCCCATTCCAAGAGCAGATGAGCTCATTGACAGATTGGCTTCTGCCAAGTTTCTGAGCACATTTGATCTGACAGCTGGCTACTGGCAAATCAGACTAGCTGAGGAGTCAAAAGCCAAAACAGCATTCTCTACCCCTAGTGGACATTATCAGTTTGTGGTAATGCCCTTTGGGTTGAAGAATGCACCTGCCACTTTCCAAAGGTTGGTGAACCAAGTCCTTACTGGGTTGGATGACTTTTGTGCAGCTTATCTGGATGATATTGCTGTCTTTAGCTCCACCTGGGAGGATCACCTGATCCACCTGAAGAAAGTTTTGGAGGCCCTGCAAAAGGCAGGCCTAACTATCAAGGCCACAAAGTGCCAGATAGGGCAGAGTAAGGTTGTATACCTGGGCCACCTAGTAGGTGGAGGCCAGGTTCAGCCACTGGAAAGCAAAATCCAGGCCATACAGGACTGGGCTCCTCCAGTTACCCAGACACAAGTCAGAGCCTTCTTGGGCCTGACTGGGTATTACAGAAAGTTTGTGAAAAACTATGGGTCTATAGTGACACCATTAAATGACTTGACATCCAAGAAGATGCCAAAAAAGGTTCAGTGGACAGTTAGCTGTCAGAAGGCATTTGAAGACCTGAAGAAGGCCATGTGCTCTGCACCTATCCTAAAGAGTCCTGACTACTCCAAACAGTTCATTGTTCAGACAGATGCTTCTGAGTTGGGGGTGGGAGCTGTACTCTCACAACTTAATCAAGATGGTCAAGACCAGCCAATTGCTTTCATTAGCAGGAGGCTAACCCCAAGAGAAAAACGTTGGTCAGCCATTGAGAGGGAGGCCTTTGCTGTGGTTTGGGCATTAAAGAAGTTGAGGTCCTACTTGTTTGGAACTCACTTCCTGGTGCAAACAGACCATAAGCCCCTCTTATGGCTTAATCAGATGAAGGGTGAAAATCCCAAACTGCTCAGGTGGTCCATTTCCCTACAGGGGATGGACTTTACAGTGGAGCACCGCCCAGGGACTGACCATGGTAATGCAGATGGTCTCTCCAGGTACTTCCACTTAGAACATGAAGACTTATCTGGTCAAGGTTAGTTTAATGTCCCTGCGTTTGGGGGGGGGTTGTGTAGGAGAGTAGGGTCTGCTATCCTATGGTCACCCCAAATTTTTGCTTTTTGCTTCACTGGTTTTCGACTACTGAGGCTGTGGGCCTGCTGATCAGACCCCCAGCCTGCTGTTCTCTCACTAAATTAATGACACATGTGCTATAGGCACATACCAATTGGAAATGGACTCCTTGTCAGCCCCTGTAGAATGCACTATAGGTGCACAGGGCACAGGAGCCACTAAGGCCTACCAGGGGCTGCAGCATATCTTTTGCCACCCCTGGCTGGTTCTTAAATTGACACAACTGGCTGATCACTCAGCTGGGGTAAGGTGGTGTACACACCCCTTGCTTAGATATAGTATACCTATGTCTAAACCTATATCTGGACACATGTAAACCTGTGAGCCACTCCTATAGTCAGGCCTCACCAATCCTGGAGGCTGGGTGCATGGTTTTATGTGAGATGGAGCTCTAGCATGAGCTGAGCCTGTCTGCAGCCATCGGGAACAAATCCCTAAGCTGTTTCAGGATAATGCCATACCATATACTATTAAGTGCCTTATAATCCTCGCGGTTATTTAGCAACTTTGGTTTGGCTTTATCAAAACATGTCGTGTAAGGTGTCATACGCTTTGGAATACCATCCCCTCGCCAGTTCTGGCGACGGGGATGGCATTCCACCCCTCTAGAGGGGTAAGACATGTTACTTCACTTTAATGCGGTTGATTTCTCCAAAGGCCTTAAGGTCCACAAAATGGATGCCTCTGCCACAGACAAATGTCTGGACCCCTGGAGCTGACCGAAACCCAGTCAAGGGGGTCCTGGACAAAGGGTTTCCTGTCACAGGAGGGTGTCACCGCCCTCCAGACAGGAGATAGTGTATTGTAGCAGGGAGGTTTGAAAGAAACCAGACACTGCCTGGGGCGCACAAGGCTGCCCCTTGCATAATCCGGCCAAACCGGTTCTGGGGCACTCCAGCCCTCGTGCCAGGGCGGCCTGGATCAAAGGAAGGGGGTGTATCCACCCACTTCCTGGGTCCCACCCATAGGAGGGGACCTAGCAGGTAATCACGCCCACCAGATTCGAATAAGAGTGGGAGCAGTGCCAATGCACATCAGATTTCCTGGAAGAAACATTTGAAACGATATTCTGGACCCTTCGCCCTCCATCTCAACGTGGAAGCCCGAAGAATCTCCCTTGTGGTCAAGGAGTGACCACCCTGCAGCAGCAGGCACCATCCAGCCCTCGACGTCTACTTAGTTGCAGTTCCCGCCGGAACTCGAGCGACTGAGATCGACGAGATCAAGCCTGCCCAGCTTCTAACAGCCCGATCCACAGTCCCTGCAAAGCTGAGACCCGTGGAGGCGACCGGAAGCGTGGGGCACGCCATCTTGAAGTGACCACGAGACGCTGACCGTGCAGCCCACGAGTGACCCTCGAAGCTGTACACCGGGGTTTGAGAAGCCCCCACCCTGAGCTACTCCTGAGCCGAAGTTCGGCCCTCCACACTCGACGAGTGCTGCGTGGGGCCCTTTGGCACGATTTGGCTCAACGCGTTGGCCCGGTCACTTGCCAGCTGGCTTGTGGTCCCTGTGCCGACGAACTACCTAAGAAGACTCGTGAATCTGGTTGCTCCAGATCCACACCAGCTCCCCTGAAAAGGAGCCCCGACTCTGACCTTCCTGGTCCGAGTGAGAAGCAATCTTCCGATCCTGCGTGGATTGCTCTTACCAAGGCTTGTTTGCTCCAAACTTGAAGCCAACTGCACCGACGGTGAGAGCCTGCGTGGGACAGATCGTGACCTGCTCCTGGACGTCGCAGATGCCCCAGAGCCCACGTGACAGCGGAGAGAAGCTCCTCGACGACCACCTGATTGCGCCCGACATTGCCTGGTTCCGTCCTGGTTCCACCCTGGTCACTGCTGAGTGACCCAGACTCTGTCCCCTCTGCTTTCAGGTACTCTACAACTCGAGTCCACCCTTGGACTCCACCGGACACTTCGTCTTCACCTTGCCTGCAGCCCTTTCAGCTTCAAGCACCAAGAGCCTGCGTGTCAAAACCCGACGCCACTTCGACCCTGTGCACCCACTTCCTGTGGGTGAGGTAACTTTGCTCCGCCGGTGTTCCCACACTGGTGCACACCTCTAGGGTCTGTGTGTTAAGTTTTGTTCCTCTAGGTTCAGCGGAAGTGTCCTTAAACTTTAACTCTATGACTTTTACGCACCATTGGTTAACATTGGTGCATGCGTGCGCTTTCCGCACATCTCCCGAATCCCGAGGGCCATTCCCGACTTCAGCATTGCTTGTCCTGACTGCTCCCAGCGATTCCCTAGGCCCTAGGCCTAACCACTGCTCGAGTGGCCTTTCTTATACCACTTGTTTAGTATATGGTTTGAGTGGCCACCCGCCCTCATCCATAATTGTGCAACTTGTATGTTTAAACAGTGCTTTTGATTTAACGCTTGTGCCCCTTTATTCATAAAGAATACTGGGGATTGTTTTTAGTAATAAACACATATATTTTTATAATATATACTTGTGTGGTGTCCTTTCATTTGGTATTACAGGATTGTATGTGGTAAAACAGCTCGCTTAACACGACCTCTTAAGTTAAGCCTTTAGGCTGCTTAGTCCATGCTACCCCTAGGATAGCTTGTCTAATAAGGTTGACTTACAACCAGACACCATAAGGGATTGTTTGGTCAGGTAGTAGGTGGTTCCAGAATTGGAAACATCCCCTACCAGGCCAACTTCTCACATGAGGGGATGAAGGGGGCTCCCCTCGTTGGTGAGGGACTGGCTGGGTTGACAAAGTGTTCCCAGGGTGGGTGGGTTTCTTGTTGAAGTCTCTCACTTCATGAGGTGCACCTGGTAGATGTTCTGTCTGTGGGGATGTGTGTGTGGGTCTGTGTGTGTGTCTGTATTGATGTGTGATGGAGTAACCTGGTAACCAAACTCTGAAGCAGCCCCAAAGTTTGGGAGAGTCTGTATTTTCAAAAGAAGACCCCCGAGTGACTCTGGTTCTACTTTAAATAAACCCCTGGCTCATCTTGATCTGAACCTGAAACGTTTGACTGGTATTATACCGTCCAGAGCCTTGGATGATGCAACATAATGGACAGAACTCTGAGTCGCTGCTTGTATTCTCAATAACAGTGAACTGAAATAACCTAATATTGTAAAGAACAGAGCTCTGAGTCACAGATTCTGGGTGGTATCAAGAGCAGAACTCTGTTTAGGTTTATTTATTTTCATACGCACTCTATGAAAAGAGTGGGTTTTATAAAGAGCTTTGAATGTGTCTGTATTACTGATATTAGAGTTCTGAGGGATATTAACAGCAGAGCGCCAAGTGGCACTGGGTGGAATCGGCAAATAATTCATGTCACTAATAGCAGAGCTCCGGGTGGCACTGGCGGTATCAGAATAGAGCTCATGGTATTAATAGCAGAGCTCAGAGCGGCAAAAGGTGGTTTCAGGAGGGAGCTCGTGGTATGATTTAGGGCTTTTAGAGCAAGCACGGGTATTACCAAGGTCAGAGGTATTATACCCTGAATATTGTTATGTTGATAACATTTATAAGAACGCTAGAATGCCCGTAGGTGTATTAGCGCTAGCTTTAATGCTATCAAGAAACACCCAGTAAAGAAATGGAAGATTAAAGCTCATTCTGCATTAAACAACCAGTTTTTCAAAGCCTTCCTAAGCATCAGTGGATTGGGCCTGGCTCTAATGTGCAGGAGAGAGTTCCAAGCCTTCCTAAACATCAGTGGAGGGGGCCTGGCTCTAATGTGTAGGAGAGAGTTCCAAGCCTTCCTAAACATCAGTGGAGGGGGCCTGGCTCTAATGCGCGGGGGAGAGAGTTCCAAGCCTTCCTAAACATCAGTGGAGGGGGCGTGACTCTAATGCGCAGGGGAGAGAGTTCCAAGCCTTCCTAAACATCAGTGGATGGGGCCTGGCTCTAATGTGCAGGGGAGAGAGTTCCAAACCTTCCTAAACATCAGTGGAGGGGGCCTGGCTCTAATGTGCAGAGGAGAGAGTTCCAAACCTTCCTAAACATCAGTGGAGGGGGCCTGGCTCTAATGTGAAGGAGAGAGTTCCAAGCCTTCCTAAACATCAGTGGAGGGGGCCTGGCTCTAATGCGCGGGGGAGAGAGTTCCAAGCCTTCCTAAACATCAGTGGAGGGGGCGTGACTCTAATGCGCAGGGGAGAGAGTTCCAAGCCTTCCTAAACATCAGTGGATTGGGCCGGGCTCTAATGTGCATGGGAGAGAGTTTCAAGCCTTCCTAAACATCAGTGGAGGGGGCGTGACTCTAATGCGCAGGGGAGAGAGTTCCAAGCCTTCCTAAACATCAGTGGAGGGGGCGTGACTCTAATGCGCAGGGGAGAGAGTTCCAAGCCTTTCTAAACATCAGTGGATGGGGCCTGGCTCTGATGTACAGGGGGGAGAGTTCCAAGCCTTCCTAAACATCAGTGGATTGGGCCTAGCTCTAATGTGTAGGGGAGAGAGTTCCAAGCCTTCCTAAACATCAGTGGATGGGGCCTGGCTCTGATGTACAGGGGGGAGAGTTCCAAGCCTTCCTAAACATCAGTGGATTGGGCCTAGCTCTAATGTGCAGGTGAGAGAGTTCCACGCCTTCCTAAACATCAGTGGAGGGGGCCTGGTTCTAATGTGCTTGGAAGAGAGTTCCAAGCCTTCCTAAACATCAGTGGATTGGGCCTGGCTCTAATGCGCAGGGGAGAGAGTTCCAAGCCTTCCTAAACATCAGTGGAGGGTGCGTGACTCTACTGTGCAGAGGAGAGATTTCCAAGCCTTCCTAAACATCAGTGGAGGGGCCTGGCTCTAATGTGCAGAGGAGAGAGTTCCAAGCCTTCCTAAACATCAGTGGATTGGGCCTGGCTCTAATGTGCAGAGGAGAGAGTTCCAAGCCTTCCTAAACATCAGTGGAGGGGGCCTGAATGTAATGCGCCGGGGAGAGAGTTCCAAGCCTTCCTAAGCATCAGTAAAGAGGGCCTGGCTCTAATGTGTAGTGGAAAGAGATCCAAGCCTTCCTAAACATCAGTGGATTGGGCCTGGCTCTAATGTGCAGGGAAGAGAGTTCCAAGACTTCCTAACCATCAGTGGAGGGGGCCTGGCTCTAATGTGCAGGGGATAGAGTCCCAAGCCTTCCTAAGCATCAGTGGAGAGGGCCTAGCTCTAATGTGCAGGGGAAAGAGATTCAAGCCTTGCTAACCATCAGTGGAGGGGGCCTGGATGTAATGCGCAGGAGAGAGAGTTCTAAGCTTCCTAAACATCAGTGGAAGGGGCCTGACTCTAATGTGCAGGGGAAAGAGATCCAAGCCATCCTAACCATCAGTGGATTGGGCCTGGCTCTAATGTGCAGAGGAGAGAGTGTCAGGCCTTCCTAAGCATCAGTGGATTGGGCCTGGCTCTAATGTGCAGGGAGAGAGTTCCAAGCCTTCCTAAACATCAGTGGAGGGGGCCTGGCTCTAATGTGCCGGGGAGAGAGTTCCACGCCTTCCTAAACATCAGTGGAGGGGGCCTGGCTCTAATGTGCTGGGGAGAGAGTTCCACGCCTTCCTAAACATCAGTGGAGGGGGCCTGGCTCTAATGTGCAGGGCAGAGTTCCAAGCCTTCCTAAACATCAGTGGAGGGGGCCTGGCTCTAATGTGCAGGGGAGAGAGTTCCAAGCCTTCCTAAACATCAGTGGATTGCGCCTAGGTCTAATGTGCAGGGGATAGAGTTCCAAGCCTTCCTAAACATCAGTGGAGGGGGCCTGGCTCTAATGTGCAGGGGAGAGAGTTCTAAGCCTTCCTAAACATCAGTGGATTGGGCCTGGCTCTAATGTGCAGGGGAGAGAGTTCCTAGCCTTTGCTGCTCCAAATACAAAAGTTCTTCTATCCAAGGAAGATCTCTTAAACCTGGACATCGTTTCGTTTTTTTGTTATAACACCTTCATCAGGACAAAGTTCTATTGAAAAAGAAACATACAATTAGATACGTTATGTGTTATGTTATATTAAAATTATTTATACCGCGCACAGTCACCAAACGGTTTCATGGCGGTCACAGACAAATAGCGGAGGGACAGAGCAACAGGATTACTCATAGGCTAATTGAAAAAGGTGAGTTTTAAGTAGTTTACGAAAACAGGTATAATTGGGGCAAAGTCGGAGTGAAATCGGGAGGGAATTCCACAGTGTGGGGGCCAAAAAAGAGAAACACAGACCTCCATGCTTTTTGCGTTTATACCTAGGGGCAATTAGCAAGTTATGGGCAGTGGACCGGAGATCTCTTGAGGGAGTGTGACGCTTTAGGCTAGAAGTGATGAAAGCAGGGGCAAGATCAATGAGAGCCTCAAAGACAGTACAGCCCAATTTAAACATGCAGCGGGAGGCCACTGGGAGCCAGTGCAGTCTCCTCAGCAGGGGCGAGACGTGTTGGTGTTTGGGCTGATGGAAGACCAGTCTGGCCGCCTGATTTTGTACCAGCTGCAGCCGGTGAAGATGGTAGGCAGGTATCCCAACATAGAGGGAGTTGGCGTAGTCAATACGGGAGGTGACAAGAGCCATGATGACAAGTATGAGGGCTTCAGTAGTAAGGAACCTACGAATTTTGCAAATCCTGCGTAAAAGGAAAAAGCAGGAAGCTGTAACAGCATTGATTTGAGGCCTCATGGACAAATCACTGGGTATAATTACACCTAGGCTCTTCACCGAATTGACGGGACAGGGCGGAGCTCCGAGAGAGGGGAGCCAGAAGCTAGAATTCCAAGGGTTAGCTGACCCTCCTATCAATACTAACTCCGTCTTGTTGGGATTGAGCTTTAACTGACTGAAATGCATCCACTCAGAGATTGCAAGCATGGTGGATTGAAAATTGGCACAGGAGGAGGGGGAGGGATCAACAGGGAAAATCAACTGTAAATCGTCTGCGTAATTAAAGATAGTAACCGGGGTGTGACGAAGAGAAACTATAAGTGGTTGCATGTAAATATTAAATAAAAGAGGCGAAAGAGCAGAACCTTGAGGGACACCACAAGAAAGAGAGGAGTAGGGGGCAGAAAAGGTGGACAGATGAACTGACTGGGAGCGCTGGTGTAAAAAATACCTGATCCAAGTCAGAGCCCTGCCCTGAATACCCGCATTGTTGACACGGTCGATCAAGATAGCATGATCGACCGTGTCAAAAGCGGCTGACAGATCTAATAGAACAAGTACCTGGGCAATGTTCTTATCGGCGCCTTGCCTCAGCACATCCATTACGGCCACGATGACAGCTTCGGTAGAATGCGCTGGTCTGAAGCTGGCTTGCTGGTTATCCATGAAGGAAGACCCTCCAATGAAAGCACTGAGGCAGCGAGTGACATAGGTCTCCAATATTTTCCCCAAATAGGGGAGAAGGGAGATCGGCCGATAGTTACTCAGGACAGAGGGATCAGCACCAGGCTTTTTGAGTATAGGAATGCATCATGTTATTATTTACAACACTTTTTGTTAAGCTACAACATTAAGCTATCCATTTTTTCTATAAAATAGTCAAAAAGATTTTATTGTAGGCACTTTTGCTTCTTTTGTTATATGGGTTTGAGTTATATGGGGCCATATTATCTCTAAAAAAAACTGTCTATGAGGCAGTAACAAATTACATTAGACAGAAATGTATCCTACTACTGAGCATACCTTTTTCAAAAACCTGGAATTATGGACCCCTCTGTTATCAATTTGAGGTTCTTTTTTTCATCCACCAGGTCTCCTTCTTCTATATAGGCGCTTATATTGATATATTAAGTGATGAATTCACCTTCGAGTTCAAATTCCTTAATGGGAATAGATAATTAATTTCCTTAGTCTTTTATAATTAATTTTTTACCATTTATTGTTGTTTTAATAAGCTCTCAACCTATTCCATATATTTTAAATATTTTAAATACCTTCACATTTCTCGTTAGCTGTAATGTTGTCGAGGTCAAGGGAGCCACCGGGATATGTGGAAGTTTGGCTGTATTAGAAAATAGAAGAAGCACTCCTAAATATTGTATGTGGCATCCTCTTGTTTCCTATAATTTAGTATTTAAAAAATACACTTACCCTTAAGTCAGGGTATTGGCCTTTGAAGCTGGGCGCGACTGGATTGTTTAGACAATATCCGCAGCGTTCTCCGTCTTTGTCTAGTGATTACGGTCTTTTTAATTGGCCGGTACTAAAAAGCAATATACACCTCAGTGAGTGTTTATTATAAATTAAATTGCATTTTGATAGTTCAATAAGCCAAGGGCTCTACTTGGACATTATTCTTTACAACGACCGAAAATGACTATTTGGCTTTATCTTTTCATACGATTATTTTATAATATTATTAGACACTATCTATCTGAATTGGAATTTTTATCTATCTTTTCAAACTCTCCTATCCCGATTTTTACCGACCGTTTCCTTGTAGTAAAGGCATGCTGTTCATACATTGTATATCTGTGGTCTTTGGTTCAATAAGCTGCCACGTTTGTGCTCCAATAGCTCTACTCGTTGATTATCAAAAACGGTCGGAGCTGTTCAGTTTTACATCCCACGCCTACTTCACCATAATGCAGAGACCCTCCCGTTGCGATCGATAAGGAACCCCTTTTCCTGCGCTCTAAGGGCATTTTGAATCTGCAGAGAAGTAATGGAGCCCTCAGCGGTAAATACGTGAATAAACCCATCTTACCTTTACTTCTGTATTCGGCCTCCCTGCTCCACTTGTACCTTGTGTGCTCGAAAATCATCACATTTCCTAGCTTGTCTCTACCTGTTTTTATATCGATGCCGGTTTTGGCGGGTTATGTTTTAAGTCACTCCCGCGAGATCTAACTATGGCGCGAGACTCGCCCAGTGTGACGTGTTATAAGAATCGCCATAGTGCAAAAGAACTACATTAGTAGTTTCATTTTACGTCCCATTTCAATAAGGGTATCAATCACGACTATTCTGTTTTGTATTAATCTCTACATTTATAAATTACCTAATGTTTTAATTCAACTACGGATTATTTTTAGAGTCGGACGGTCGTTGTTTTTTACTAGGATACATCAGATCTTCCTTGTGGTTCGCTAAGTTCTCGCGATAATACAAAGAAAACCACGGACTACTCTGGTAGTTCTTTTAGACTCATTCGACTTCCGCAATGACAACATGTAACTTTATTTATAACTTTTCTTATTGTCGTCCTCTTTGTTAATATTGCAATTGAATGTATCTCCTTTGGAACCGCCTGACTACAACTGTTACATAATGCACAGAGCTCGTTTCAAAGTGTATTAATTAAAATCAATTTATTTCATGGTGTCAATCACGACCATTCTATTTTATATCAATCTCTACATTTGTCGTCCTCTTCATCGTTATTACAGGCGAGTAAATCTCCTTTGGAACCGCCTCACTAAAATGGTAACCAAATCCACAGGGCTAGTGTTAAAATGTATTCGTTCGGATCAATTTGTTTCATGGTCATTTTCTCTGGCTTTTTAGTTCATTATGTTTTACCTTACCCAGATGAGGCTCGGAAGCTTATGTTCTGACATCTTACAAGGCTATTTAATTTGTATCTATATCTATATCTAGACGTAAGGGGTGTAGAAAGGGGAACAGGTCTAATGTTTAAAACTCTACAGGGTGTATGTATAACATTCCCAGAGAGTGTTTCATAGAATGTGTTCCCAATCTTCTTTATTATTGAGTCCCTTTCTTACTGTATTAAAACATGACATAAAGAATTGTTCACGTTTCTTTCTTTTTAAATCTACATCCCCACCTCTGTTGTTCATCTGAATACTTTCTAACCCACACCATAAGAGGTCTTTAATTGTGTGGCCAGCTTCCTGCCAATGTTCTGTTAAGGGTGCACCTCGCTTTTTTGTGCGAATCGCTGATTTATGTTCGTTGATCCTCAAGCGGATCTCACGAGATGTTTCTCCAACATAAACTAGATTACATGGACATTTTATGAGGTATATTAAATTCTTTGACCTACAATTTATGAAGGACTTTACTTTATGTTTTATATTATTATGATCCACAGGATTCCCTTTAAGGACATTCTCACAATTGGAACATTTTCCACAGGGAAAGGTGCCTGTGGGGAATGGGGCATTGTTTATGCTCAATTGTGATGTTATGGGTTCCTCTCTATAAGTATGGACTAGCCTTTGTCTAATTATTTGATTACGCCTGAAGGCGAATACTGGTTTGGGTAGTTTCTCTTTGTTCTTATTCGTCACAAGGTGCCAATTCCTGTTGACAATATTTTTGAATGTGTTACTAATTGCACTATAGTTAGTTACAAAAATTAGAGGTTTCTCTTTCTGTTCTTGCTTCTGTTGCTTTTGAAAAAGATTTTCTCTATTGAAGTATTTTGCTCTCTTATATGCATGTTTTACCATGCGTCTTGGGTAGCCTCTATCTACACATTATTCAGTTAAAATCCTAGCATGTTTCTCAAAGTCTTTGGTTTGTGAGCAGTTCCTTTTTAACCTTAAAAACTGCCCAAAAGGGATGTTGTCTTTTTGGCAAGGTGGAAGGTAACTCTTGTAATGGAGCATGGTGTTTCTATCGGTTTTATTTGTAAATAGTTCTACCTGTAGCCTCCCTGTGTCATGTTTAATAATTATGTCCAGGAACTCACACTGTCTCTTATTATGGTGTACTGTAAATCTAAGGTTGATGTCTCCTAAATTCAACCATAATATAAATTCCTCCAATGTATCTAATGGTCCGGTCCAAATAAAAAAAATATCATCAATATATCATGACCATTCAGATATATTTTCAAAAAAAGAGGCCGTGGAATTAAATATGTAGGTATCCTCAAACTGTGCTAGATATAAACATGCCAAGCTTGGAGCACAGGTCGCTCCCATGCTGGTCCCGCTTACTTGTTTATAAAAATTATTCTTAAATATAAAAATATTATTTTTCAAGACCAAAGTGACGCAGTCAATAATGAATATTTCTTGGGGGTTTGGATCTCGGTCGCTGGGACTCAGGAGTGTTTTTATCATATCAATGGTACTGTCCTGTGGTATAATCACATAAAGCGCCTCAATGTCGAGGGTCACTAGGTATTGAGTTTCAGGGTTAAAAGGTAAATCTTCTAGTTTTTGGATAATGGCTGCCGTGTCTTTGATATACACTTTTTGCTTAGTCACATATGGTTGCAGAAAAATGTCCGCGTATTTGCTAAGGGGCTCCGTTAATGAACCTATACTAGAAACTATGGGTCTCATCGGGGGATTTTTAATATTCTTGTGAACTTTTGGTAGTCCATAGAGTGCTGGCACTACAGGATTGGTATTATGCAGAAAATTATACTCTTCATCGCAAATCACTTCATCTTCCTTGGCCAAATCTAGCATTCTTTTCACACTATCTTTAAGTTGAAGCCAATCCTTCCTGTTTATCTTTTGATAATGATCCTCATTTTCTAGAAGTAGGGTCATTTTCTCTTTGTATTGCTCAGTTGTCATAATTACTATACTCCCGCCTTTGTCCGCGGGCTTGATGGTTAACATATGGCAATTTTCTAATTATTTTAAGGCTTCTTTTTCTTCTATTGTTAAGTTGGAATTAATCCAATTTCTTTGGTCAAGGAGATCCGCAATACTCCTTTCTACTACCCTTTCGAAGGCTTCAATGTCTTTATTAACCTAGCTAATTTGAGGAGTCCAGGTTGATTTGGGCTTAAGTCCTCATTTGTTAAGTGAGGGAGCTCTATCTTTACCTTCGAAGAAGGATTGTAGTCTCACTTTACGGAAAAAGTTCTGAAAATCTCTTTCTAGGTTGAATCTATCTATTGGGGATGCAATAGCGTAACCTAACCCTTTTTCGAGGAGTTTAATTTCAATCTCTGTAAGTGACACATCGGATAGATTGATCACTGGGGCATTATTTATATGTCCCAAGTGTTCTGGCTCCTGGTGTATGGCCTCTGATGGAATTGAGGTTGAGTGGGAAATTTGCCTCTTCCTCTGCTCCTCCCTCTCTGCTGACCAAAACTTTGTCGTTGTTCTAAAAAAGAGAGAGATTCTCTGTTGGAGCCACCTGTGATCTCTTTGTCTTTGTCATTGCTACGATTATCACTTTGTATTTCTGTGTCAGAATCAGAACTGGTGTAAGAAGTGTCAAAAAATCTAACCTTCTTTTTCTGAAAATTTTGGCCTGGATGCTGTTGCCAGGGTCTACGATTTCTCTATATCCAATGACATCATTTTTGATGTCCTCCAGTTTATTTTATGGCATCTTCTAATGCAGTGCTATCTGTCAGTTTTTGTTCTAGATCTTTTATCTCTTGTCTTTCAATTATTAAAATGTCTGAAGCTGTTTCTATTATCAAGAGCATCCAGTCGCGGCTGCATCGATTGGCCACTAAGGTCCAATTTTCTATAAATTTTGGGTTGTTTATGAATATTCCTGGTTCGTTCGTTACCTGGAGTCCCTTTGGGATTATTCCCCTTTTACAAAAGTCTATCAGAAAATCTGAATGTAATTTGGTTCTTATTAATTTCTTTTTGGTGTTCCATAGATTCCGCCATTCATCTTCATCAGTGCTATTGATGTGCACCGTTGAAATATTTTTAACAGTGCCATTAATTATTTTATTAAATTGATTCTCACTATAACTATGAGTCTTTAGGCCTTCCATTATGGCCCAAGAGCCCTAGGGCTCTGAGGTTCAAATAGCACCTCCCCGGTTAACCAACCGTCAAGTCAAGTTATCAAAAAGAAAGGGAGGTCTCCTTAATATTCCAGTTTGGGACAAGGAGAAATATGTAAAGACAAAGGTAAAGTCCCTGTGTTTCCAAAAGTGGAAAACAAATCATATGTAGCCCTCATAACTCAAAAAGCCAATGTAATAGCAACCATATATCCAAAGGTACAAATAACAGTATAATAAATTCCCAAATTTTACAATTTTACAATTTATTACATACAAAGCATTATATAATACACAATACAGTAATACAGTGCCATACAGTAAGATTAAAAATTGTGCCAATTCACATCTGGAACAATAACGTACAAATTATATAAAAATGTGTCTATTCACATCAAGAACAATAAAATCTAGGTTGTCGACGCAGCGTTTGGTTTTTTTGTTATAACACCTTCATCAGGACAAAGTTCTATTGAAAAAGAAACATACAATTAGATACATACATCATGTTATTATTTACAACACTTTTTCTTAAGCTACAATATTAAGCTATCCATTTTTTCTATAACATAGTCAAAAAGATTTTATTGTACGCACTTTTGCTTCTTTTGTTATATGGGTTTGAGTTATATGGGTCCATATTATCTCTAAAAAAACTGTCTATGAGGCAGCAAAAATTACAGTAGACAGAAATGTATCCTACTACTGAGCATACCTTTTTCAAAAACCTGGAATTATTGACTCCTCTGTTATCAATTTGAGGTTCTTCTTTTCATCCACCAGATCACCTTCTTCTATATAGGCGCTTATATTGATTTATTAAGTGATGAATTCACCTTCGAGTTCAAATTCCTTAATGGGAATAGATAATTAATTTCCTTAGTCTTTTATAATTAATTTTTTACCATTTATTGTTGTTTTAATAAGCTCTCAACCTATTCCATATATTTTAAATATTTTTAATACCTTCACATTTCTCGTTATCTGTAATGTTGTTGAGGTCAAGGGAGCCACCGGGATATGTGGAAGTTTGGCTGTATTAGAAAATAGAAGAAGCACTCCTAAATATTGTATGTGGCATCCTCTTGTTTCCTATAATTTAGTATTTAAAAAAATACACTTACCCTTAAGAAAGAGGAGGATGTCACTGCATTTATTTGAACTGTGATTGTGAGTATGCCATCCCTTATAACCCCTAAATTCTGGGCCTTACTAACCAGTGACAGAAGTACCCATAGTCCTGCTTCCCCCAACTAGGGGTCCATAAAAGCGACTGAGATCCCAATAGCAAAACCTCAGTTGTTCCTAGTTCAGTTTTAAACAGTTCCTATTTATCCAGGTAGTGACCGCCATCATACAATCGCGGAATCTGGACCCTGTCTCATTTTCGGCCCTGGCCAAAGAAGCATCGATTTGAGTGTTGTGTGCATACGATGTAAGAAAGGAACCTTGCGATCTAATCACTTCAACTAATGGTGTAACATAGACAATAAGCAGAGTAGGGCTCAGCCAGGACTCCTGGGGGACCCTGCAAGGAAGTAAGAAAGGTTGGGTAATCACCTAGTGCTGCGAATGAACTTAACACGTCCCAGGCTGCCCCAGTAATGCTAATCTCGGCCAATCGATCTGTCTTCAGCCGGTTGTTACCATAATCAAAGGCCGTTGATAGATCAAAGAGAATAGGGGCTACTCTGCCTCCCTGATTGAGGGACGATCCTACCTTGGCTGTAACTAACAGTGACTCCGTGCTGTGGTCGCTGCGAAATCCACATTGGGGAGGGTCTAATTATTTTGCTGGATTTGATTTGACAGTTGTTTATTGAAAATATTTTCAACAGTTTTGGCTGGCAGAGATAGCCGTGAAATGGGGCGGTCGCTGTTTCTGCCCAAAGGATTGAGGGAGGGTTTATTGATTGGAAGCAGCGATGCTCTCTTCCAGGTGGTAGGAATGAAGCCTGCCCTAGGCATCAGTTGAAAGATTTCACACAAATTGGAGGCGGACGCATTCTACTGCCCTTGTTGTAGCCCATCATACAATGGGGCGTGGCAGGCGTGTGTGGTTTCAGTACTCAGCGCGTGTTAATGCTAGAACAGAAGTGGAGAGGGAAAACACCAAACCCGGGGCCCAGCAACCCCCAAGTTCTGAGCCAGGGCCCCCTCAGGTCAGAAGTCTATGGTAGCGTAAAATATAGCTAAAGAAAAGGTGCGGAATAAAAACAACTTTAAACAAGCATTGGCATTGCCAATAGGTATCGCCTTTGGGATCTTATACTCCTGGCCACTTCATTGCAGCCTCTTTGGCAGCTTGGTGTTTGGGGGCAGTCACGTGTGATGAGGACAAGGAACAGTCAGGCAGGACCACCCTCACTGAAGCAGGTGGTTACCCTGTGTGGTCCAATGGCATTTAGGATTGTGAAGGTCTCTGATGCTGTCGGTGTTCATGAGTCCAAATATATTGAACGGTTTAATGTGTGATGTTTTTATTCTTCACAATTGTGTAATTTTTCACAATGAGTTGCTATTATTTGACCCAAGTAGGTTTCTTACATTAATGTGTTTTCCACATGTCTATTTTGACATGACTGTAATAAAAGCTGTTCCACCAAGTTCACGGTCTCTGTAAGTTCTGTTGATTCCTTGTTTGGGTTGTGTTTGGGCACAGACAACCCCAAGGCTCCCAAGAGGAAAAGGAATTGGCAACTCTACCATCAATAAGAACTTTGTATCGCTGGAATTATGTGGCAATGGAGGGTCAAATTATTGAATTATGTGGCAAGAAAAGGCAAACTATGTAGCATAATGCAGCGTATTGTGATGCTGTGTGTGGCTACTTTATCATTTGGACATATTTTAACATGACATATGCAAATGTTGTAACTTATTACTACCAGTTAAACACATGAATACAGGCATCAGCAAATGAAAAATGACCAGTTAACTGACCAGTACCAAGCCTGGTGTTTTTTAAGTTAGTTTCGATTCCTTGTAGCTTTAAATATTTTTTGTTAAAATCTGCAGTTTCTGGACTTTGTGAATTATTCGCTAAACACAGTAAATTACTAATTATACAGAAACATAGAAACTGCAGTCGTTGCAAAACATTATGCCTCAGGATGTGCTCTGGAAGAAGAGGCAAACTCTACACGGGGGTTCACTTGAATTATGTGTCAAGGAAGGACTAAATTGTGCGGCTGTATGGGCTAAAAGAGGCGGAAAGAAATGGCAAGTCATGCGACCTAATGTGGTACATTTTGTGGCACAGCTACTTCATAATGTTGTAATTTTTTCATGTGTTGACACTTTCTGGGCAAACATTTTATCTTATTAGTACCAGTGTAACATCCATATACAGTAATAAGCAAGTGACAGATGACTCGACACCCTGTGCATAGGGCCTTCCATTCAATGACAACACGGGTTGCAGCAATTTTAGTAACATTTGATCTGTTTGAGCAAGAAATAATTTTTTGATAAAAATCTAGAGATGAAAGAGCAGGTGAGGGATTGGGTGGCAAAGAAGCCAAATCTATAATTATGCAGGAAATGCCACAGCTGCAGAATCTCATAATTTCAACGGCTCTGCTCGGCTGTAACCAGTATCATCCATCAGTCTAGCTTGGATCCTGATCCAAGCGCACATTGCAGTTGAAAACGGTTTTTCCTGAAGGCAGCTGGTTGTAAATTGTTTTTTAGGTAGAGCTGGTGTTTGCAGCACGAAGCGCTGCAGTCTCCAGCGTGCTCTATTGTTAGGGACTTGCTTTGGAAGTGGGACAGGAGATGGGCATGCACATTGCGATTTGAGCAGGTGTACGCGCACGTACACCCACACGCTTTGCACATCTCCTGTCCCGCTTCCGAGGCAAGTCAGCCTCCTGCAATCAATCACACACACGCATGCACACACACACACACCCATGCGCGCACACACAGACACACACACGCGCACACACACATGGGCACACACACACCACAGACACACACATGCGCACACGCACACACACACCACCGTCCCCCCGCCCCCACGGTACAACTAAGCCCCAATCACCAAATCGGCGGCCTTAGCCGCCACTCCTGACTTCTTACTTCTGCGGCCACCGCGGGGCTCTCCCTCAGGCATGGGAGCCCCGCGTCACCAGTGGGCACGGGCTTCCCGGAGAAGATGGAAGTCCCTCCCCACGACAACGGTGACGCTCCCGAACTTCCATTTTTCACCCACAGGAGATACTGTACGCTGTCAATCACGGGTATTTCAGATTTCTTTCCTACAGTGATTGACAGTCAAATCTATCACCCTCACTCTATCTATCTATCTATCGCCCTCCCTTTATCTATCTATCTATCTATCTATCTATCTATCTATCTATCTATCTATCTATCTATCTATCTATCTATCTATCTATCTATCTATCTATCTATCTATCTATCTATCTATCTATCTATCTATCTATCTATCTATCTATCTATCTATCTATCTATCTCTCTATCGCACTCACTCTGTCTATCTATCGCATCACCACAGCATCACTCAGCACCACCACAGCATCACTCAGGGGCACCACAACATCACTCAGCACCACTGCAGCATCACTCAGCACCACCACAGTATCACATCACTCAGGGGCACCACAACATCACTATGCGTTACCAAAGCATCACTGAACGCCACAGCATCACTCGTTACCACCACAACATCAATCAGCGCCACCACAGCATCAATCTGTGCAACCATTCAACAACAACTGGTTCAAATATGCTCTCTCAATGTTTCAAGCTTTATTACAAATGTCACAAAAAGATGTTAATATTTCACTTCTGTTCTTGGATTTTCGTCACAATAAAATACACTGAACATAATCTTCACAAAAGTTATGTACAAAAGTTTAAGCTATTGCCATTATAAATTACAAAAGTTTTTATTTAAGTATTACTTATTAAAAAATAAATAAAAGCCATTGTTATTTGTAATATCAATACTTCTAAGTCACGTAAATACAGCACATATTGGATTACAAATGCTATAGGTGTCACATTTGCGAAAGTTAAAACTGTTGGCATTATAAATGAAAAAGCTATTAATGTCGCTATTTTCAAAACTAACACATAAATAAAAAAAATTGTAATTTACAAGACCAATAGCTCAAACTTTCCTAATGCGAGACCTATTGCATTGCAAATGCTTGTTTTAACGTCTGCTGAATTGAATTGCTATGTAGGATTAGCATTGTTTATGTGGGTGTGACTGTGTCTGCTTAGTTCAGTGGGAGTTCTTACTGGGGTTTCAGAATGTCTTAGTATTTTTTTCGGATGTCCGTGCGTAGTCAAAAAATAGGCATTTGCCAAATATCCTGTAAAAAACCTTTGTAAATGGCTAACTGGAATTTTGTTGAAAGGATATCACCCAGGTAAAGAAACATTGGAGACTTGGATTAGATACAACTGCTCTCAAATAGTGGTAATAGTGAATATAGCAAGTGGTTCCCCCATGCACACTTCTTTTCTATAAAATATGTCACAAAGAAAGCTTTCCAGCAAAATATTAATTTGGGTAAATTTGTTTTATTTCATGCACTGAACACTAGGCAAAGCAGGACACACTTCCTGGAATGAATGCATTCTTCTGGCCAAATGCCATTTCACTCACTAAGAAAATGTAAACAAAGCTTCAGAGTCTCATTAAACATGTACTCGGTGCTTTGGACGCTTCTCAGGGCCTCTCTTTCTCTTCCTGTTGGGAAGAAGCGCCTGGGATGTTTGTGGTCATTTTACTTTTACATTAAAGAAACGGTTCCAGCTGTGAGTGTTTTCTGTTTCCTGTTAGAAGTGCAGGGGCTCATAGTGTCATGAATCCATCAGACCTCCATACCTTGGACTGTGGGACAGAGCTCAGCTGAATTCACCTGATTCATGCATTTTTCATTGCAGACACTGAGGTTGATGCTGTATAATGGCTGACGGAAGCAGCCCAGAGACCGCCTGGGATGTGATCTATCGTTGTTTAGAAGAACTGACTGGACAAGAGTTCAAGCTCTTCAAAACTCGGCTCCAAGACTGCGCTGTGGAACCTGGACAGGTCAAGATCCCAAGATCACGACGTGAAGATGCGGACCGCATGGATACCGCGAAAACTATGATTGAATATTACGGTGATCAAATGGCCTTCAGAATCACCCAAGATGTACTGAAGAAAATTCCCAAAATGGACCTTCTGGGTGATTTTGTAGCTGCAACACAGAGATGTAAGTACCCGGATGTTGTACTGTGCCCATGGAGCTGAGCAATGCCTTCTTGTTCAACTTTTAATGAAAAAGTATGAATTTTAATTGCAAGAATTCTGAAACTCAATATTAAGGAGAACTTTGGGTCTGTGGATTCACTGTAGTTCTTGGTCAAGTCTTTGATTGTGATATATTATGCATCGTTTTATTGTTTAATTTATTTGTCGACAATGTGTCTATAATTCCTCAGCCATGCTGTGATGACCCGGGTGAAAGGGTTAAGGGTCACCTTATGTTAGATTTGGGGGTTTCTGGTTGGCACAGGTAGGTACTTGTGACAAGCAGGGACCCTCTCCTCTAGTCAGGACAAGGGGATTACAGACCTAAAATAACCCCTGCTCACCCTCTAGGTTGCGTGGCGTGAGCAGTCAAGGTTTATTTCAGAGGCGTTGTAAGTTAAGCAGTTGTGACCACATACAGTAACCCAGTGACAACACTACAAATGGACAGTCAGTGGGGGCCATCACTGAGCAGGGAGATGCCGGAGGGGAGTTAGCCTACAACTCCCAGCGTCCCCTGCGCCACACACGCCGCGCCTGCAGCCAGCGCGCCAGGAAGCGCATAAAGGGACGCCAGGGCTCCCGCACCGCGGGATGCGCAAGGACACGCCCGGGCAAAGCCCGGGCCAAGGGCGGGCCCGTTTTAGCCCGTTCTAGCATGATCAAGGACGGGATGGGCCACCCTCCTAACAACATCAATCAAGTTTAGTGAGCTGTTGTATCTTCGTGCTGGGTGATATCAACCGGGCATTATTCATGAATTGAAAAAAGGAGCTTGACCCATTCCCCGCACTATTATGCCTACTTCTCCAACTACAGGTGGGAATGCTAGAAAATCCACTTGAGGGTCATTAATGGGCACTTTGGATAACTTTCTTGTAAGAGTGTCTACAGCTTTAGCCCGAGACATTGAACTAACAGAAAAGAGACTATCTCTTGACATTGCCTTTGACAAGAGATCCTCTATGGGAAGTGTGGCCAAGGCCCGGTCACCAGACCTCCAACAGCTCGACATTCATGATATATTATCCTCCTCGGGGGGGAATAGAAGTCTGATATTACAGCCCAATGGGCCCTTGGCACTCCCCGTAGCACGTCCCGATATTTCATTGGATACAAGACCTATTCCAACATTACTGCCAGGAGCTTGCCCTCACCTAACATTAAGACCCGGTTAGCCAGTAATGCTAAAACAGGGATCTCGCAGGAAAAGCTGGGTTTGACATGCAAAAGGAAGTGTACTGGGGCACAAGCTCAAGCAAAAGGGAGGAAAGCAAAAATCAGGAAAGCGACTTTACCTAATGAGAACCCGCCCTAACCCCTTCCCATAGCTTTGCCACATCGCAACCAGTTAATGAAGGGGTCAACCTATCACCAAGTGAGGGGGATGAAGCACCGGCCAAGATGGGTCCATCTTTTTGGATAAAGTTGGAATGCACTTTTAAGAAGTTTTGCCTCCCAATAGATGATAGACTGGACTCCATCGAAAGTAGACTTGTGTGTATGAACTTTCACTTGCCTCAGCTCTGGCGAGGGTGGGAAATCGGGGCAGTGGGTTAAATAGTAAGCAGACAAATGTGCTAGGGCAAAATGCAGTAGTTGTTGACCCCATTGTACCCCCCATAGGTAGCGACAACGTCATTCTTATTGAGCCCCTAGTGCCTCGTCCTGCACCCGCACCCCCTCCCATTATTTTGACAGTGGCTAAACAAATAGCACAGAGGGAGAGGTCTCAGCAAGCAGAAGCTAGTGGACCTGTAAATCAGCACCAAGTATTGTCTAAATCCCCTTATGCTCAACCTGTAACTATTCTACCAAATATAGAACTCCCCCCAGAATCAGCCCCCTATGTGGTGGTTCTGGCGCAGGTCCCCACACTGAACCAGGGTAAAAGCGAGACGTACATGGAGTTCAAGAACAAGTGTATTTACTGGCTTAATGCTAATCGACCATTGCCAAACCATGTATGTGCAGAAATTCTATTTGTTAGAAGAGTGGACTGGGTGGGGAAGCGACCAAAGTCTGTAGTGGGGGATTGCATAATCATCAACTTCAGGGATAGGAGGGCTGTTGAACACATCTTTAACTGGCCCCAAAAAGATTTATCGTCCCTAATCCATCCATTATCCTTGACTTACTTTTATGCACCACCGCATTTTTCACAAAGGGAAATGTCTTTAAACGGGGGGCCAATGAATTGGTGCACTTTAGGGAACATAAGGTCATTTAATAGGTTCAATGCCTTATCTGGGCTGGAAGACTGCGATTGACAGCAAGCATTTGATTGCAGCCCGACTGCTAGTGTAGTAGTCTTTTCTGAGGATAATGTGGTTAAGAGTACAAGTCAACTGACCAATAATGCCAGCTCCCAGGGTGGGGTATCTGGCCCTAAGCCAAATGATGAGAGTGTAGCTTTTATCTTGAAGGGCAGTGAGGCGCTACCCCTCCAGGCACCCAGAAGGAAAAATTCTTCCCCATCCCCCGAGTTGAATATATTGCTTCGGCAAGACCGTTTTACAGAGGGGGCTGAGAATGGTGGCAGACCTCCTAACGCAACCTGCTTGACATCACTAGTATCATGGAACCTGGCGGGTATGGGGCCTAAATTAGCTTTGCCAGACTGGTCGGATTTTATTGATACATTTGATATTTGCCTTTTCCATGAGACCTGGTCTGTGGATCCCGTATTTAGATTGGGCTACCTTGATTTCCACGTTCCCGCTGTGAAAAGGCAAAAGGGCTGCCCAGTAGGAGGACTGGTGATTTAGGTTAAGCAGAACTTAAATTGTAACATTCAGCTTCTCCCGGTTCCAAATTGTGATATCCTTGCATTGAGACTTCGTTTTCATTCTAGCCCAGACATTGACATTTTCAATGTCTATGCCAGGGGCTTACCAGGAGGGAAAAAGTCTGAGGTTATAATAGCCCTAGAAGTTCTAATCGAGACCCTGCCAACTAATACACTGCCCCTGATAGCGGGAGATTTTAATACGACCTTTGAGCCGCTAGGGCATGATGACCTGAGCTTATCTGAGGAGGAAGACTCCAGATGGGGGGTTCCTCAGCTTGAGATGAAACCCATAAGTAGATGGACAGAGGCCGCAATACACCTGAAGGGGCTATGCCTGGGGAATCAGTTAAGGGCCGCTAATGGCCGAACACCTTCAGACAGGATGGGTAATAGAACATATGACAATGGTCTTAGGTCCAGCCGTATAGACTATTTGCTTGTCCACCTAAAACTGTGGCACTCTCTTGTGGATATGGAGGTAAAGACCCGTATTGAGAGTGACCATAACCCCCTGACCTCACAGTTTAGATTGGGACTAGATGGAGTGATAGTAGCAACCCAGGGTACACTAGCCCCAGAAACTGCTCTATCAAACGACGAGCGCCACCTTAAGTGGTGTAAAGTCATCGAGCACCCTAATACCTTGACTGCCATTAAGAACGATGTAAACAAGGTATTGGAAGTCATGGGGACAGGTGTGATTAATGGGACAATGAATTCATCCTTTATGGAAGCCCATACTAATCTTTTTGCCAAACTTAAAACATATTTCTGTAAGCCGATCTCAGATAGAAATAAGTTAAGTAAAAAACCCGAGAGCTGGTATAATGCTGCTTGTAGGCAAGCACGGGCTGAGCTGGGCCTGGCACTAAATACTAGGGATCCTAGTAAAGTAAGAGTGGCACGATGTTGCTACAGGGAAACGTAGATTGGTGCAAAAAAGGTATGGGAAGAGTGTAAATGGCAGGATCTTAAGGAGGCGTGTGCGCCCAAAAATTAAAAATCATTTTGGGACATATTCAAATGGGATAGGGGTGGGTGCCCGGACTGCCCACAGAACAATGTTGCTCAAAATTCGTGGATCGATTACTTCAAGCCACAATATGCTTGCAGTGGAGATGGCGAAAGTGATGGCATATCTACCATCACATTTTATAAAGATGCCGCTTTAAGCTTAGGGGACGTTGATAGGGCGCTAGAGTCAGTAACCGAGGGACAAGCCCCGGTTATGGATTGCGTCCCCGGCGACTTGTTTTTAAATGACAAACAAAGTTGGCAACTATATATTGTTTATCTAGCAAATGCCATAGCCCAAGGGATGGCTGTCCCCCATTCTTGGAAGGGGGCAGAAATCGTGCCTGTATATAAAAAAGGAGACAAGTCTTTAGCAGGCAATTATCGGCCTATTAGCCTAATCGACTCTATCCAGAAAATCATGGGTCGATTAGTTTTGGGAAAAATACAGACCTGGATTGATGACAGGAACATCTTGAGCCCATTCCAGGCCAGTTTTCGCCCCAAAACAAGAACGATTTACAAAGTTTTTCGGTTTATCGTTCTCTACTGGCGGACGGTGGTTTTGGGGAAAGGGTTTTTGTATGCTGTGTTCGTCGACTTGAGGGCAGCTTTTGATCTAGTGCCGCGTTGTAAACAATGGCGAGTCCTGGAGGGGTTGGGGATGGCCCCGGAGCTGCTCACCTTGGTTCTGCACCTACATGAGGATAAATTCGCTCGGGTTCGGTGGGGGCGACAGGGAGAGGTTACGGAAACCTTCCCCATTGAGCGGAGAGTGTGGCAGGGTTGCGTCATGGCGCCCACCCTGTTCTCGCTCTTCGTGAATGGGGTGGCGGACTACCTCTCCCTGGTCCCCTCTGATGCCCCTGTGATGGCAGGTAATCGTGTCCCAATCCTCATGTTTGCGGACGATACCCTGATAATCTCCAAGACACCGAGTGTCCTCCAGCCGGCCCTCCGGTGGTTTGAAGATTTCTGCCTGCTGCGCGGAATACAAATAAACACTGCCAAAACAAAGTTTATGTCCCTCAGCAAACACAAATGGGCTTGGGTTATTCGCTCGAAGTAGTAGTTATTGTAAAACTAATAGTGCTCTATCTTGAACTCCCTAGACTACTAAAACTAATGTGAGGACACCTTTATAATGATTTATTGAACATCGAGCAGTGATTGTTTGATTGTATAAAACTGTAAATCTGAATATATATTTTTTTTAATGGATTTTATTTGATTTTTATGCTATTAGTATATTCGACGGTAGCCATATGGAGTTTAATCACATTTTAAATATTTATATTTATATACATTTATATTGTCATGCTATTTTATCTTGTAATTGTTGGATGTTTTATGAAATGCTTTTATGACCTAACTGTCGAATAAAGTTTATAAGAAGGAAAGTCTCCTGAGGGTCATAGGACCCTCCGGATAGTTGCAATATCCGTATAACATAATCACGGTGAGACATTATCCTACATTTAAATATGCTTTAAACTTCTTAATATCAGTTAATTCTGTTCAATTTCATCACAGCAGTGAACAAACAATGGCGAAGCCAGTACGTAAAGGTCTGGCTTTGGATGCAGCCTCTTCAGTTTGTAAATGCTTATTTTGTACAACACTTTATTTTTGGAAAAGCTGCTGGGCGAGTGTCAAAGCCAATGGGTCTGGCTCCTAACTGAATATGCCCGAATGCTTCCTCATATACCATCATTCATCCACTATTCAGGCACCCAGTTACTCCTTACCTTTGTGCACAGACATTCACCTGTGGATCTATTCTTCCGCCCACTGGCTCATTCAAGCATTCACCCACTCTCTCATCGACAGTACTACATATGAAGCCTAACCAATGAATGAGAGAAGCTTTCAGTTCTAAGCAAAACCTATTGGTTTATCTGCTAGTCTGTCAGAGGTGGGAGAGTGCTGTAGGCAATGTGAGACCACAGACTGTCAGGAGTGTGTGAGTGATGCTGGTAGCGTGAGACTGCAAGTCTGAGGGATGTGTGAGCGCTGTCAATAGTGTCCATGTGGGGTCTGCGTTCACAGCAGTGTATCATTGCTAATCTGTGAGGGATGTACGAGTGGTGTCTTTACTCTGACATTTACTGTGTAAGGGGTACGAGAGTGCCATCTGTAGTGTCTCACTGCTAGCTTGTTAGGGGAGCCAGTCCACTCAGTAGAGTGAAACTACTACTCTGGGATGTAAGAGTGGTGTCTGTACTCTGACATTTACTGTGTAAGGGGTACGAGAGTGCCATCTGTACTGTCTCACTGCTAGCTTGTTAGGGGAGCCAGTCTACTCAGTAGAGTGAAACTACTACTCTGGGATGTAAGAGTGGTGTCTGTACTCTGACGCTTACTGTGTAAGGGGTATGAGAATGCCATCTGTAGTGTCTCACTACTAGCTTGCTAGGGGAGCCAGTCTACTCAGTAGAGTGAAACTACTACTCTGGGATATAAGAGTGGTGTCTGTACTCTGACGCTTAGTGTGTAAGGGGTACGAGAGTGCCATCTGTAGTGTCTCACTGCTAGCTTGTTAGGGGAGCCAGTCCACTCAGTAGAGTGAAACTACTACTCTGGGATGTAAGAGTGGTGTCTGTACTCTGACATTTACTGTGTAAGGGGTATGAGAGTGCCATCTGTAGTGTCTCACTGCTAGCTTTTTAGGGGAGCCAGTCCACTCAGTAGAGTGAAACTACTACTCTGGGATGTAAGAGTGGTGTCTGTACTCTGACATTTACTGTGTAAGGGGTACGAGAGTGCCATCTGTAGTGTCTCACTGCTAGCTTGTTAGGGGAGCCAGTCCACTCAGTAGAGTGAAACTACTACTCTGGGATGTAAGAGTGGTGTCTGTACTCTGACATTTACTGTGTAAGGGGTATGAGAGTGCCATCTGTAGTGCCTCACTGCTAGCTTGTTTGGGGAGCAAGTCCACTCAGTAGAGTGAAACTACTACTCTGGGATGTAAGAGTGGTGTCTGTACTCTGACATTTACTGTGTAAGGGGTACGAGAGTGCCATCTGTATTGTCTCACTGCTAGCTTGTTAGGGGAGCCAGTCCACTCAGTAGAGTGAAACTACTACTCTGGGATGTAAGAGTGGTGTCTGTACTCTGACATTTACTGTGTAAGGGGTACGAGAGTGCCATCTGTACTGTCTCACTGCTAGCTTGTTAGGGGAGCCAGTCTACTCAGTAGAGTGAAACTACTACTCTGGGATGTAAGAGTGGTGTCTGTACTCTGACGCTTACTGTGTAAGGGGTATGAGAATGCCATCTGTAGTGTCTCACTGCTAGCTTGCTAGGGGAGCCAGTCTACTCAGTAGAGTGAAACTACTACTCTGGGATATAAGAGTGGTGTCTGTACTCTGACGCTTAGTGTGTAAGGGGTACGAGAGTGCCATCTGTAGTGTCTCACTGCTAGCTTGTTAGGGGAGCCAGTCCACTCAGTAGAGTGAAACTACTACTCTGGGATGTAAGAGTGGTGTCTGTACTCTGACATTTACTGTGTAAGGGGTATGAGAGTGCCATCTGTAGTGTCTCACTGCTAGCTTTTTAGGGGAGCCAGTCCACTCAGTAGAGTGAAACTACTACTCTGGGATGTAAGAGTGGTGTCTGTACTCTGACATTTACTGTGTAAGGGGTACGAGAGTGCCATCTGTAGTGTCTCACTGCTAGCTTGTTAGGGGAGCCAGTCCACTCAGTAGAGTGAAACTACTACTCTGGGATGTAAGAGTGGTGTCTGTACTCTGACATTTACTGTGTAAGGGGTATGAGAGTGCCATCTGTAGTGCCTCACTGCTAGCTTGTTTGGGGAGCAAGTCCACTCAGTAGAGTGAAACTACTACTCTGGGATGTAAGAGTGGTGTCTGTACTCTGACGCTTACTGTGTAAGGGATATGAGAGTGCCATCTGTAGTGTCTCACTGCTAGCTTGCTAGGGGAGCCAGTCCACTCAGTAGAGTGAAACTACTACTCTGGGATGTAAGAGTGGTGTCTGTACTCTGACATTTACTGTGTAAGGGGTACGAGAGTGCCATCTGTACTGTCTCACTGCTAGCTTGTTAGGGGAGCCAGTCTACTCAGTAGAGTGAAACTACTACTCTGGGATGTAAGAGTGGTGTCTGTACTCTGACGCTTACTGTGTAAGGGGTATGAGAATGCCATCTGTAGTGTCTCACTGCTAGCTTGCTAGGGGAGCCAGTCTACTCAGTAGAGTGAAACTACTACCCTGGGATGTAAGAGTGGTGTCTGTACTCTGACATTTACTGTGTAAGGGGTATGAGAGTGCCATCTGTAGTGTCTCACTGCTAGCTTGCTAGGGGAGCAAGTCCACTCAGTAGAGTGAAACTACTGCTCTGGGATGTAAGAGTGGTGTCTGTACTCTGACATTTACTGTGTAAGGGGTATGAGAGTGCCATCTGTAGTGTCTCACTGCTAGCTTGTTAGGGGAGCCAGTCCACTCAGTAGAGTGAAACTACTACTCTGGGATGTAAGAGTGGTGTCTGTACTCTGACATTTGCTGTGTAAGGGGTATGAGAGTGCCATCTGTAGTGTCTCACTGCTAGCTTGTTAGGGGAGCAAGTCCACTCAGTAGAGTGAAACTACTACTCTGGGATGTAAGAGTGGTGTCTGTACTCTGACATTTACTGTGTAAGGGGTACGAGAGTGCCATCTGTAGTGTCTCACTGCTAGCTTGCTAGGGGAGCCAGTCTACTCAGTAGAGTGAAACTACTACTCTGGGATGTAAGAGTGGTGTCTGTACTCTGACATTTACTGTGTAAGGGGTACGAGAGTGCCATCTGTAGTGTCTCACTGCTAGCTTGTTAGGGGAGCCAGTCTACTCAGTAGAGTGAAACTACTACTCTGGGATGTAAGAGTGGTGTCTGTACTCTGACGCTTAGTGTGTAAGGGGTACGAGAGTGCCATCTGTAGTGTCTCACTGCTAGCTTGTTAGGGGAGCCAGTCCACTCAGTAGAGTGAAACTACTACTCTGGGATGTAAGAGTGGTGTCTGTACTCTGACATTTACTGTGTAAGGGGTACGAGAGTGCCATCTGTAGTGTCTCACTGCTAGCTTGTTAGGGGAGACAGTCTACTCAGTAGAGTGAAACTACTACTCTGGGATGTAAGAGTGGTGTCTGTACTCTGACATTTACTGTGTAAGGGGTATGAGAGTGCCATCTGTAGTGTCTCACTGCTAGCTTGCTAGGGGAGCAAGTCCACTCAGTAGAGTGAAACTACTGCTCTGGGATGTAAGAGTGGTGTCTGTACTCTGACATTTACTGTGTAAGGGGTATGAGAGTGCCATCTGTAGTGTCTCACTGCTAGCTTGTTAGGGGAGCCAGTCCACTCAGTAGAGTGAAACTACTACTCTGGGATGTAAGAGTGGTGTCTGTACTCTGACATTTTATGTAAGGGGTATGAGAGTGCCATCTGTAGTGTCTCACTGCTAGCTTGTTAGGGGAGCAAGTCCACTCAGTAGAGTGAAACTACTACTCTGGGATGTAAGAGTGGTGTCTGTACTCTGACATTTACTGTGTAAGGGGTACGAGAGTGCCATCTGTAGTGTCTCACTGCTAGCTTGCTAGGGGAGCCAGTCTACTCAGTAGAGTGAAACTACTACTCTGGGATGTAAGAGTGGTGTCTGTACTCTGACATTTACTGTGTAAGGGGTACGAGAGTGCCATCTGTAGTGTCTCACTGCTAGCTTGTTAGGGGAGCCAGTCTACTCAGTAGAGTGAAACTACTACTCTGGGATGTAAGAGTGGTGTCTGTACTCTGACGCTTAGTGTGTAAGGGGTACGAGAGTGCCATCTGTAGTGTCTCACTGCTAGCTTGTTAGGGGAGCCAGTCCACTCAGTAGAGTGAAACTACTACTCTGGGATGTAAGAGTGGTGTCTGTACTCTGACATTTACTGTGTAAGGGGTATGAGAGTGCCATCTGTAGTGCCTCACTGCTAGCTTGGTAGGGGAGCCAGTCCACTCAGTAGAGTGAAACTACTACTCTGGGATGTAAGAGTGGTGTCTGTACTCTGACATTTACTGTGTAAGGGGTATGAGAGTGCCATCTGTAGTGTCTCACTGCTAGCTTGTTAGGGGAGCCAGTCCACTCAGTAGAGTGAAACTACTACTCTGGGATGTAAGAGTGGTGTCTGTACTCTGACATTTACTGTGTAAGGGGTACGAGAGTGCCATCTGTAGTGTCTCACTGCTAGCTTGTTAGTGGAGCAAGTCCACTCAGTAGAGTGAAACTACTACTCTGGGATGTAAGAGTGGTGTCTGTACTCTGACATTTACTGTGTAAGGGGTACGAGAGTGCCATCTGTAGTGTCTCACTGCTAGCTTGTTAGGGGAGCCAGTCCACTCAGTAGAGTGAAACTACTACTCTGGGATGTAAGAGTGGTGTCTGTACTCTGACATTTACTGTGTAAGGGGTACGAGAGTGCCATCTGTAGTGTCTCACTGCTAGCTTGTTAGGGGAGCCAGTCTGCTCAGTAGAGTGAAACTACTACTCTGGGATGTAAGAGTGGTGTCTGTACTCTGACATTTACTGTGTAAGGGGTACGAGAGTGCCATCTGTAGTGTCTCACTGCTAGCTTGTTTGGGGAGCAAGTCCACTCAGTAGAGTGAAACTACTGCTCTGGGATGTACGAGTGGTGTCTGTACTCTGACGCTTACTGTGTAAGGGGTATGAGAGTGCCATCTGTAGTGTCTCACTGCTAGCTTGCTAGGGGAGCCAGTCCACTCAGTAGAGTGTAACTACTACTCTGGGATGTAAGAGTGGTGTCTGTACTCTGACATTTACTGTGTAAGGGGTACGAGAGTGCCATCTGTAGTGTCTCACTGCTAGCTTGTTAGGGGAGCCAGTCCACTCAGTAGAGTGAAACTACTGCTCTGGGATGTAAGAGTGGTGTCTGTACTCTGACATTTACTGTGTAAGGGGTACGAGAGTGCCATCTGTAGTGTCTCACTGCTAGCTTGTATGGGGAGCCAGTCCACTCAGTAGAGTGAAACTACTACTCTGGGATGTAAGAGTGGTGTCTGTACTCTGACATTTACTGTGTAAGGGGTATGAGAGTGCCATCTGTAGTGCCTCACTGCTAGCTTGGTAGGGGAGCCAGTCCACTCAGTAGAGTGAAACTACTACTCTGGGATGTAAGAGTGGTGTCTGTACTCTGACATTTACTGTGTAAGGGGTACGAGAGTGCCATCTGTACTGTCTCACTGCTAGCTTGTTAGGGGAGCCAGTCTACTCAGTAGAGTGAAACTACTACTCTGGGATGTAAGAGTGGTGTCTGTACTCTGACGCTTACTGTGTAAGGGGTATGAGAATGCCATCTGTAGTGTCTCACTGCTAGCTTGCTAGGGGAGCCAGTCTACTCAGTAGAGTGAAACTACTACTCTGGGATGTAAGAGTGGTGTCTGTACTCTGACGCTTAGTGTGTAAGGGGTACGAGAGTGCCATCTGTAGTGTCTCACTGCTAGCTTGTTAGGGGAGCCAGTCCACTCAGTAGAGTGAAACTACTACTCTGGGATGTAAGAGTGGTGTCTGTACTCTGACATTTACTGTGTAAGGGGTATGAGAGTGCCATCTGTAGTGTCTCACTGCTAGCTTTTTAGGGGAGCCAGTCCACTCAGTAGAGTGAAACTACTACTCTGGGATGTAAGAGTGGTGTCTGTACTCTGACATTTACTGTGTAAGGGGTACGAGAGTGCCATCTGTAGTGTCTCACTGCTAGCTTGTTAGGGGAGCCAGTCCACTCAGTAGAGTGAAACTACTACTCTGGGATGTAAGAGTGGTGTCTGTACTCTGACATTTACTGTGTAAGGGGTATGAGAGTGCCATCTGTAGTGCCTCACTGCTAGCTTGTTTGGGGAGCAAGTCCACTCAGTAGAGTGAAACTACTACTCTGGGATGTAAGAGTGGTGTCTGTACTCTGACGCTTACTGTGTAAGGGATATGAGAGTGCCATCTGTAGTGTCTCACTGCTAGCTTGCTAGGGGAGCCAGTCCACTCAGTAGAGTGAAACTACTACTCTGGGATGTAAGAGTGGTGTCTGTACTCTGACATTTACTGTGTAAGGGGTACGAGAGTGCCATCTGTACTGTCTCACTGCTAGCTTGTTAGGGGAGCCAGTCTACTCAGTAGAGTGAAACTACTACTCTGGGATGTAAGAGTGGTGTCTGTACTCTGACGCTTACTGTGTAAGGGGTATGAGAATGCCATCTGTAGTGTCTCACTGCTAGCTTGTTTGGGGAGCAAGTCCACTCAGTAGAGTGAAACTACTGCTCTGGGATGTACGAGTGGTGTCTGTACTCTGACGCTTACTGTGTAAGGGGTATGAGAGTGCCATCTGTAGTGTCTCACTGCTAGCTTGCTAGGGGAGCCAGTCCACTCAGTAGAGTGTAACTACTACTCTGGGATGTAAGAGTGGTGTCTGTACTCTGACATTTACTGTGTAAGGGGTACGAGAGTGCCATCTGTAGTGTCTCACTGCTAGCTTGTTAGGGGAGCCAGTCCACTCAGTAGAGTGAAACTACTGCTCTGGGATGTAAGAGTGGTGTCTGTACTCTGACATTTACTGTGTAAGGGGTACGAGAGTGCCATCTGTAGTGTCTCACTGCTAGCTTGTATGGGGAGCCAGTCCACTCAGTAGAGTGAAACTACTACTCTGGGATGTAAGAGTGGTGTCTGTACTCTGACATTTACTGTGTAAGGGGTATGAGAGTGCCATCTGTAGTGCCTCACTGCTAGCTTGGTAGGGGAGCCAGTCCACTCAGTAGAGTGAAACTACTACTCTGGGATGTAAGAGTGGTGTCTGTACTCTGACATTTACTGTGTAAGGGGTACGAGAGTGCCATCTGTACTGTCTCACTGCTAGCTTGTTAGGGGAGCCAGTCTACTCAGTAGAGTGAAACTACTACTCTGGGATGTAAGAGTGGTGTCTGTACTCTGACGCTTACTGTGTAAGGGGTATGAGAATGCCATCTGTAGTGTCTCACTGCTAGCTTGCTAGGGGAGCCAGTCTACTCAGTAGAGTGAAACTACTACTCTGGGATGTAAGAGTGGTGTCTGTACTCTGACGCTTAGTGTGTAAGGGGTACGAGAGTGCCATCTGTAGTGTCTCACTGCTAGCTTGTTAGGGGAGCCAGTCCACTCAGTAGAGTGAAACTACTACTCTGGGATGTAAGAGTGGTGTCTGTACTCTGACATTTACTGTGTAAGGGGTATGAGAGTGCCATCTGTAGTGTCTCACTGCTAGCTTTTTAGGGGAGCCAGTCCACTCAGTAGAGTGAAACTACTACTCTGGGATGTAAGAGTGGTGTCTGTACTCTGACATTTACTGTGTAAGGGGTACGAGAGTGCCATCTGTAGTGTCTCACTGCTAGCTTGTTAGGGGAGCCAGTCCACTCAGTAGAGTGAAACTACTACTCTGGGATGTAAGAGTGGTGTCTGTACTCTGACATTTACTGTGTAAGGGGTATGAGAGTGCCATCTGTAGTGCCTCACTGCTAGCTTGTTTGGGGAGCAAGTCCACTCAGTAGAGTGAAACTACTACTCTGGGATGTAAGAGTGGTGTCTGTACTCTGACGCTTACTGTGTAAGGGATATGAGAGTGCCATCTGTAGTGTCTCACTGCTAGCTTGCTAGGGGAGCCAGTCCACTCAGTAGAGTGAAACTACTACTCTGGGATGTAAGAGTGGTGTCTGTACTCTGACATTTACTGTGTAAGGGGTACGAGAGTGCCATCTGTACTGTCTCACTGCTAGCTTGTTAGGGGAGCCAGTCTACTCAGTAGAGTGAAACTACTACTCTGGGATGTAAGAGTGGTGTCTGTACTCTGACGCTTACTGTGTAAGGGGTATGAGAATGCCATCTGTAGTGTCTCACTGCTAGCTTGCTAGGGGAGCCAGTCTACTCAGTAGAGTGAAACTACTACCCTGGGATGTAAGAGTGGTGTCTGTACTCTGACATTTACTGTGTAAGGGGTATGAGAGTGCCATCTGTAGTGTCTCACTGCTAGCTTGCTAGGGGAGCAAGTCCACTCAGTAGAGTGAAACTACTGCTCTGGGATGTAAGAGTGGTGTCTGTACTCTGACATTTACTGTGTAAGGGGTATGAGAGTGCCATCTGTAGTGTCTCACTGCTAGCTTGTTAGGGGAGCCAGTCCACTCAGTAGAGTGAAACTACTACTCTGGGATGTAAGAGTGGTGTCTGTACTCTGACATTTGCTGTGTAAGGGGTATGAGAGTGCCATCTGTAGTGTCTCACTGCTAGCTTGTTAGGGGAGCAAGTCCACTCAGTAGAGTGAAACTACTACTCTGGGATGTAAGAGTGGTGTCTGTACTCTGACATTTACTGTGTAAGGGGTACGAGAGTGCCATCTGTAGTGTCTCACTGCTAGCTTGCTAGGGGAGCCAGTCTACTCAGTAGAGTGAAACTACTACTCTGGGATGTAAGAGTGGTGTCTGTACTCTGACATTTACTGTGTAAGGGGTACGAGAGTGCCATCTGTAGTGTCTCACTGCTAGCTTGTTAGGGGAGCCAGTCTACTCAGTAGAGTGAAACTACTACTCTGGGATGTAAGAGTGGTGTCTGTACTCTGACGCTTAGTGTGTAAGGGGTACGAGAGTGCCATCTGTAGTGTCTCACTGCTAGCTTGTTAGGGGAGCCAGTCCACTCAGTAGAGTGAAACTACTACTCTGGGATGTAAGAGTGGTGTCTGTACTCTGACATTTACTGTGTAAGGGGTACGAGAGTGCCATCTGTAGTGTCTCACTGCTAGCTTGTTAGGGGAGACAGTCTACTCAGTAGAGTGAAACTACTACTCTGGGATGTAAGAGTGGTGTCTGTACTCTGACATTTACTGTGTAAGGGGTATGAGAGTGCCATCTGTAGTGTCTCACTGCTAGCTTGCTAGGGGAGCAAGTCCACTCAGTAGAGTGAAACTACTGCTCTGGGATGTAAGAGTGGTGTCTGTACTCTGACATTTACTGTGTAAGGGGTATGAGAGTGCCATCTGTAGTGTCTCACTGCTAGCTTGTTAGGGGAGCCAGTCCACTCAGTAGAGTGAAACTACTACTCTGGGATGTAAGAGTGGTGTCTGTACTCTGACATTTGCTGTGTAAGGGGTATGAGAGTGCCATCTGTAGTGTCTCACTGCTAGCTTGTTAGCGGAGCAAGTCCACTCAGTAGAGTGAAACTACTACTCTGGGATGTAAGAGTGGTGTCTGTACTCTGACATTTACTGTGTAAGGGGTACGAGAGTGCCATCTGTAGTGTCTCACTGCTAGCTTGCTAGGGGAGCCAGTCTACTCAGTAGAGTGAAACTACTACTCTGGGATGTAAGAGTGGTGTCTGTACTCTGACATTTACTGTGTAAGGGGTACGAGAGTGCCATCTGTAGTGTCTCACTGCTAGCTTGTTAGGGGAGCCAGTCTACTCAGTAGAGTGAAACTACTACTCTGGGATGTAAGAGTGGTGTCTGTACTCTGACGCTTAGTGTGTAAGGGGTACGAGAGTGCCATCTGTAGTGTCTCACTGCTAGCTTGTTAGGGGAGCCAGTCCACTCAGTAGAGTGAAACTACTACTCTGGGATGTAAGAGTGGTGTCTGTACTCTGACATTTACTGTGTAAGGGGTATGAGAGTGCCATCTGTAGTGCCTCACTGCTAGCTTGGTAGGGGAGCCAGTCCACTCAGTAGAGTGAAACTACTACTCTGGGATGTAAGAGTGGTGTCTGTACTCTGACATTTACTGTGTAAGGGGTATGAGAGTGCCATCTGTAGTGTCTCACTGCTAGCTTGTTAGGGGAGCCAGTCCACTCAGTAGAGTGAAACTACTACTCTGGGATGTAAGAGTGGTGTCTGTACTCTGACATTTACTGTGTAAGGGGTACGAGAGTGCCATCTGTAGTGTCTCACTGCTAGCTTGTTAGTGGAGCAAGTCCACTCAGTAGAGTGAAACTACTACTCTGGGATGTAAGAGTGGTGTCTGTACTCTGACATTTACTGTGTAAGGGGTACGAGAGTGCCATCTGTAGTGTCTCACTGCTAGCTTGTTAGGGGAGCCAGTCCACTCAGTAGAGTGAAACTACTACTCTGGGATGTAAGAGTGGTGTCTGTACTCTGACATTTACTGTGTAAGGGGTACGAGAGTGCCATCTGTAGTGTCTCACTGCTAGCTTGTTAGGGGAGCCAGTCTGCTCAGTAGAGTGAAACTACTACTCTGGGATGTAAGAGTGGTGTCTGTACTCTGACATTTACTGTGTAAGGGGTACGAGAGTGCCATCTGTAGTGTCTCACTGCTAGCTTGTTTGGGGAGCAAGTCCACTCAGTAGAGTGAAACTACTGCTCTGGGATGTACGAGTGGTGTCTGTACTCTGACGCTTACTGTGTAAGGGGTATGAGAGTGCCATCTGTAGTGTCTCACTGCTAGCTTGCTAGGGGAGCCAGTCCACTCAGTAGAGTGTAACTACTACTCTGGGATGTAAGAGTGGTGTCTGTACTCTGACATTTACTGTGTAAGGGGTACGAGAGTGCCATCTGTAGTGTCTCACTGCTAGCTTGTTAGGGGAGCCAGTCCACTCAGTAGAGTGAAACTACTGCTCTGGGATGTAAGAGTGGTGTCTGTACTCTGACATTTACTGTGTAAGGGGTACGAGAGTGCCATCTGTAGTGTCTCACTGCTAGCTTGTATGGGGAGCCAGTCCACTCAGTAGAGTGAAACTACTACTCTGGGATGTAAGAGTGGTGTCTGTACTCTGACATTTACTGTGTAAGGGGTATGAGAGTGCCATCTGTAGTGCCTCACTGCTAGCTTGGTAGGGGAGCCAGTCCACTCAGTAGAGTGAAACTACTACTCTGGGATGTAAGAGTGGTGTCTGTACTCTGACATTTACTGTGTAAGGGGTATGAGAGTGCCATCTGTAGTGTCTCACTGCTAGCTTGTTAGGGGAGCCAGTCCACTCAGTAGAGTGAAACTACTACTCTGGGTTGTAAGAGTGGTGTCTGTACTCTGACATTTACTGTGTAAGGGGTACGAGAGTGCCATCTGTAGTGTCTCACTGCTAGCTTGTTAGGAGAGCCAGTCCACTCAGTAGAGTGAAACTACTACTCTGGGATGTAAGAGTGGTGTCTGTACTCTGACATTTACTGTGTAAGGGGTACGAGAGTGCCATCTGTAGTGTCTCACTGCTAGCTTGTTAGGGGAGCCAGTCCACTCAGTAGAGTGAAACTACTACTCTGGGATGTAAGAGTGGTGTCTGTACTCTGACATTTACTGTGTAAGGGGTACGAGAGTGCCATCTGTAGTGTCTCACTGCTAGCTTGTTAGGGGAGCCAGTCTGCTCAGTAGAGTGAAACTACTACTCTGGGATGTAAGAGTGGTATCTGTACTCTGACATTTACTGTGTAAGGGGTACGAGAGTGCCATCTGTAGTGTCTCACTGCTAGCTTGTTTGGGGAGCAAGTCCACTCAGTAGAGTGAAACTACTGCTCTGGGATGTACGAGTGGTGTCTGTACTCTGACGCTTACTGTGTAAGGGATATGAGAGTGCCATCTGTAGTGTCTCACTGCTAGCTTGCTAGGGGAGCCAGTCCACTCAGTAGAGTGAAACTACTACTCTAGGATGTAAGAGTGGTGTCTGTACTCTGACATTTACTGTGTAAGGGGTACGAGAGTGCCATCTGTACTGTCTCACTGCTAGCTTGTTAGGGGAGCCAGTCTACTCAGTAGAGTGAAACTACTACTCTGGGATGTAAGAGTGGTGTCTGTACTCTGACGCTTACTGTGTAAGGGGTATGAGAATGCCATCTGTAGTGTCTCACTGCTAGCTTGCTAGGGGAGCCAGTCTACTCAGTAGAGTGAAACTACTACTCTGGGATGTAAGAGTGGTGTCTGTACTCTGACATTTACTGTGTAAGGGGTATGAGAGTGCCATCTGTAGTGTCTCACTGCTAGCTTGTTAGGGGAGCAAGTCTACTCAGTAGAGTGAAACTACTACTCTGGGATGTAAGAGTGGTGTCTGTACTCTGACATTTACTGTGTAAGGGGTACGAGAGTGCCATCTGTAATGTCTCACTGCTAGCTTGTTAGGGGAGCAAGTCTACTCAGTAGAGTGAAACTACTACTCTGGGATATAAGAGTGGTGTCTGTACTCTGACATTTACTGTGTAAGGGGTATGAGAGTGCCATCTGTAGTGTCTCACTGCTAGCTTGTATGGGGAGCCAGTCCACTCAGTAGAGTGAAACTACTACTCTGGGATGTAAGAGTGGTGTCTGTACTCTGACATTTACTGTGTAAGGGGTACGAGAGTGCCATCTGTAGTGTCTCACTGCTAGCTTGTTAGGGGAGCCAGTCCACTCAGTAGAGTGAAACTACTACTCTGATATGTAAGAGTGGTGTCTGTACTCTGACATTTACTGTGTAAGGGGTACGAGAGTGCCATCTGTAGTGTCTCACTGCTAGCTTGTTAGGGGAGCCAGTCCACTCAGTAGAGTGAAACTACTACTCTGGGATGTAAGAGTGGTGTCTGTACTCTGACATTTACTGTGTAAGGGGTACGAGAGTGCCATCTGTAGTGTCTCACTGCTAGCTTGCTAGGGGAGCCAGTCCACTCAGTAGAGTGAAACTACTACTCTGGGATGTAAGAGTGGTGTCTGTACTCTGACATTTACTGTGTAAGGGGTACGAGAGTGCCATCTGTAGTGTCTCACTGCTAGCTTGCTAGGGGAGCCAGTCCACTCAGTAGAGTGAAACTACTACTCTGGGATGTAAGAGTGGTGTCTGTACTCTGACATTTACTGTGTAAGGGGTACGAGAGTGCCATCTGTAGTGTCTCACTGCTAGCTTGTTAGGGGAGCCAGTCCACTCAGTAGAGTGAAACTACTACTCTGGGATGTAAGAGTGGTGTCTGTACTCTGACATTTACTGTGTAAGGGGTACGAGAGTGCCATCTGTAGTGTCTCACTGCTAGCTTGCTAGGGGAGCCAGTCCACTCAGTAGAGTGAAACTACTACTCTGGGATGTAAGAGTGGTGTCTGTACTCTGACATTTACTGTGTAAGGGGTACGAGAGTGCCATCTGTAGTGTCTCACTGCTAGCTTGTTAGGGGAGCCAGTCTACTCAGTAGAGTGAAACTACTACTCTGGGATGTAAGAGTGGTGTCTGTACTCTGACGCTTAGTGTGTAAGGGGTACGAGAGTGCCATCTGTAGTGTCTCACTGCTAGCTTGTTAGGGGAGCAAGTCTACTCAGTAGAGTGAAACTACTACTCTGGGATGTAAGAGTGGTGTCTGTACTCTGACATTTACTGTGTAAGGGGTACGAGAGTGCCATCTGTAGTGTCTCACTGCTAGCTTGTTAGGGGAGCCAGTCTGCTCAGTAGAGTGAAACTACTACTCTGGGATGTAAGAGTGGTATCTGTACTCTGACATTTACTGTGTAAGGGGTACGAGAGTGCCATCTGTAGTGTCTCACTGCTAGCTTGTTTGGGGAGCAAGTCCACTCAGTAGAGTGAAACTACTGCTCCGGGATGTACGAGTGGTGTCTGTACTCTGACGCTTACTGTGTAAGGGATATGAGAGTGCCATCTGTAGTGTCTCACTGCTAGCTTGCTAGGGGAGCCAGTCCACTCAGTAGAGTGAAACTACTACTCTAGGATGTAAGAGTGGTGTCTGTACTCTGACATTTACTGTGTAAGGGGTACGAGAGTGCCATCTGTACTGTCTCACTGCTAGCTTGTTAGGGGAGCCAGTCTACTCAGTAGAGTGAAACTACTACTCTGGGATGTAAGAGTGGTGTCTGTACTCTGACATTTACTGTGTAAGGGGTACGAGAGTGCCATCTGTAATGTCTCACTGCTAGCTTGTTAGGGGAGCAAGTCTACTCAGTAGAGTGAAACTACTACTCTGGGATATAAGAGTGGTGTCTGTACTCTGACATTTACTGTGTAAGGGGTATGAGAGTGCCATCTGTAGTGTCTCACTGCTAGCTTGTTAGGGGAGCCAGTCCACTCAGTAGAGTGAAACTACTACTCTGGGTTGTAAGAGTGGTGTCTGTACTCTGACATTTACTGTGTAAGGGGTACGAGAGTGCCATCTGTAGTGTCTCACTGCTAGCTTGTTAGGAGAGCCAGTCCACTCAGTAGAGTGAAACTACTACTCTGGGATGTAAGAGTGGTGTCTGTACTCTGACATTTACTGTGTAAGGGGTACGAGAGTGCCATCTGTAGTGTCTCACTGCTAGCTTGTTAGGGGAGCCAGTCCACTCAGTAGAGTGAAACTACTACTCTGGGATGTAAGAGTGGTGTCTGTACTCTGACATTTACTGTGTAAGGGGTACGAGAGTGCCATCTGTAGTGTCTCACTGCTAGCTTGTTAGGGGAGCCAGTCTGCTCAGTAGAGTGAAACTACTACTCTGGGATGTAAGAGTGGTATCTGTACTCTGACATTTACTGTGTAAGGGGTACGAGAGTGCCATCTGTAGTGTCTCACTGCTAGCTTGTTTGGGGAGCAAGTCCACTCAGTAGAGTGAAACTACTGCTCTGGGATGTACGAGTGGTGTCTGTACTCTGACGCTTACTGTGTAAGGGATATGAGAGTGCCATCTGTAGTGTCTCACTGCTAGCTTGCTAGGGGAGCCAGTCCACTCAGTAGAGTGAAACTACTACTCTAGGATGTAAGAGTGGTGTCTGTACTCTGACATTTACTGTGTAAGGGGTACGAGAGTGCCATCTGTACTGTCTCACTGCTAGCTTGTTAGGGGAGCCAGTCTACTCAGTAGAGTGAAACTACTACTCTGGGATGTAAGAGTGGTGTCTGTACTCTGACGCTTACTGTGTAAGGGGTATGAGAATGCCATCTGTAGTGTCTCACTGCTAGCTTGCTAGGGGAGCCAGTCTACTCAGTAGAGTGAAACTACTACTCTGGGATGTAAGAGTGGTGTCTGTACTCTGACATTTACTGTGTAAGGGGTATGAGAGTGCCATCTGTAGTGTCTCACTGCTAGCTTGTTAGGGGAGCAAGTCTACTCAGTAGAGTGAAACTACTACTCTGGGATGTAAGAGTGGTGTCTGTACTCTGACATTTACTGTGTAAGGGGTACGAGAGTGCCATCTGTAATGTCTCACTGCTAGCTTGTTAGGGGAGCAAGTCTACTCAGTAGAGTGAAACTACTACTCTGGGATATAAGAGTGGTGTCTGTACTCTGACATTTACTGTGTAAGGGGTATGAGAGTGCCATCTGTAGTGTCTCACTGCTAGCTTGTATGGGGAGCCAGTCCACTCAGTAGAGTGAAACTACTACTCTGGGATGTAAGAGTGGTGTCTGTACTCTGACATTTACTGTGTAAGGGGTACGAGAGTGCCATCTGTAGTGTCTCACTGCTAGCTTGTTAGGGGAGCCAGTCCACTCAGTAGAGTGAAACTACTACTCTGATATGTAAGAGTGGTGTCTGTACTCTGACATTTACTGTGTAAGGGGTACGAGAGTGCCATCTGTAGTGTCTCACTGCTAGCTTGTTAGGGGAGCCAGTCCACTCAGTAGAGTGAAACTACTACTCTGGGATGTAAGAGTGGTGTCTGTACTCTGACATTTACTGTGTAAGGGGTACGAGAGTGCCATCTGTAGTGTCTCACTGCTAGCTTGCTAGGGGAGCCAGTCCACTCAGTAGAGTGAAACTACTACTCTGGGATGTAAGAGTGGTGTCTGTACTCTGACATTTACTGTGTAAGGGGTACGAGAGTGCCATCTGTAGTGTCTCACTGCTAGCTTGCTAGGGGAGCCAGTCCACTCAGTAGAGTGAAACTACTACTCTGGGATGTAAGAGTGGTGTCTGTACTCTGACATTTACTGTGTAAGGGGTACGAGAGTGCCATCTGTAGTGTCTCACTGCTAGCTTGTTAGGGGAGCCAGTCCACTCAGTAGAGTGAAACTACTACTCTGGGATGTAAGAGTGGTGTCTGTACTCTGACATTTACTGTGTAAGGGGTACGAGAGTGCCATCTGTAGTGTCTCACTGCTAGCTTGCTAGGGGAGCCAGTCCACTCAGTAGAGTGAAACTACTACTCTGGGATGTAAGAGTGGTGTCTGTACTCTGACATTTACTGTGTAAGGGGTACGAGAGTGCCATCTGTAGTGTCTCACTGCTAGCTTGTTAGGGGAGCCAGTCTACTCAGTAGAGTGAAACTACTACTCTGGGATGTAAGAGTGGTGTCTGTACTCTGACGCTTAGTGTGTAAGGGGTACGAGAGTGCCATCTGTAGTGTCTCACTGCTAGCTTGTTAGGGGAGCAAGTCTACTCAGTAGAGTGAAACTACTACTCTGGGATGTAAGAGTGGTGTCTGTACTCTGACATTTACTGTGTAAGGGGTACGAGAGTGCCATCTGTAGTGTCTCACTGCTAGCTTGTTAGGGGAGCCAGTCTGCTCAGTAGAGTGAAACTACTACTCTGGGATGTAAGAGTGGTATCTGTACTCTGACATTTACTGTGTAAGGGGTACGAGAGTGCCATCTGTAGTGTCTCACTGCTAGCTTGTTTGGGGAGCAAGTCCACTCAGTAGAGTGAAACTACTGCTCTGGGATGTACGAGTGGTGTCTGTACTCTGACGCTTACTGTGTAAGGGATATGAGAGTGCCATCTGTAGTGTCTCACTGCTAGCTTGCTAGGGGAGCCAGTCCACTCAGTAGAGTGAAACTACTACTCTAGGATGTAAGAGTGGTGTCTGTACTCTGACATTTACTGTGTAAGGGGTACGAGAGTGCCATCTGTACTGTCTCACTGCTAGCTTGTTAGGGGAGCCAGTCTACTCAGTAGAGTGAAACTACTACTCTGGGATGTAAGAGTGGTGTCTGTACTCTGACGCTTACTGTGTAAGGGGTATGAGAATGCCATCTGTAGTGTCTCACTGCTAGCTTGCTAGGGGAGCCAGTCTACTCAGTAGAGTGAAACTACTACTCTGGGATGTAAGAGTGGTGTCTGTACTCTGACATTTACTGTGTAAGGGGTATGAGAGTGCCATCTGTAGTGTCTCACTGCTAGCTTGTTAGGGGAGCAAGTCTACTCAGTAGAGTGAAACTACTACTCTGGGATGTAAGAGTGGTGTCTGTACTCTGACATTTACTGTGTAAGGGGTACGAGAGTGCCATCTGTAATGTCTCACTGCTAGCTTGTTAGGGGAGCAAGTCTACTCAGTAGAGTGAAACTACTACTCTGGGATATAAGAGTGGTGTCTGTACTCTGACATTTACTGTGTAAGGGGTATGAGAGTGCCATCTGTAGTGTCTCACTGCTAGCTTGTATGGGGAGCCAGTCCACTCAGTAGAGTGAAACTACTACTCTGGGATGTAAGAGTGGTGTCTGTACTCTGACATTTACTGTGTAAGGGGTACGAGAGTGCCATCTGTAGTGTCTCACTGCTAGCTTGTTAGGGGAGCCAGTCCACTCAGTAGAGTGAAACTACTACTCTGATATGTAAGAGTGGTGTCTGTACTCTGACATTTACTGTGTAAGGGGTACGAGAGTGCCATCTGTAGTGTCTCACTGCTAGCTTGTTAGGGGAGCCAGTCCACTCAGTAGAGTGAAACTACTACTCTGGGATGTAAGAGTGGTGTCTGTACTCTGACATTTACTGTGTAAGGGGTACGAGAGTGCCATCTGTAGTGTCTCACTGCTAGCTTGCTAGGGGAGCCAGTCCACTCAGTAGAGTGAAACTACTACTCTGGGATGTAAGAGTGGTGTCTGTACTCTGACATTTACTGTGTAAGGGGTACGAGAGTGCCATCTGTAGTGTCTCACTGCTAGCTTGCTAGGGGAGCCAGTCCACTCAGTAGAGTGAAACTACTACTCTGGGATGTAAGAGTGGTGTCTGTACTCTGACATTTACTGTGTAAGGGGTACGAGAGTGCCATCTGTAGTGTCTCACTGCTAGCTTGCTAGGGGAGCCAGTCCACTCAGTAGAGTGAAACTACTACTCTGGGATGTAAGAGTGGTGTCTGTACTCTGACATTTACTGTGTAAGGGGTACGAGAGTGCCATCTGTAGTGTCTCACTGCTAGCTTGCTAGGGGAGCCAGTCCACTCAGTAGAGTGAAACTACTACTCTGGGATGTAAGAGTGGTGTCTGTACTCTGACATTTACTGTGTAAGGGGTACGAGAGTGCCATCTGTAGTGTCTCACTGCTAGCTTGTTAGGGGAGCCAGTCTACTCAGTAGAGTGAAACTACTACTCTGGGATGTAAGAGTGGTGTCTGTACTCTGACGCTTAGTGTGTAAGGGGTACGAGAGTGCCATCTGTAGTGTCTCACTGCTAGCTTGTTAGGGGAGCAAGTCTACTCAGTAGAGTGAAACTACTACTCTGGGATGTAAGAGTGGTGTCTGTACTCTGACATTTACTGTGTAAGGGGTACGAGAGTGCCATCTGTAGTGTCTCACTGCTAGCTTGTTAGGGGAGCCAGTCCACTCAGTAGAGTGAAACTACTACTCTGGGATGTAAGAGTGGTGTCTGTACTCTGACATTTACTGTGTAAGGGGTACGAGAGTGCCATCTGTAGTGTCTCACTGCTAGCTTGTTAGGGGAGCCAGTCCACTCAGTAGAGTGAAACTACTACTCTGGGATGTAAGAGTGGTGTCTGTACTCTGACATTTACTGTGTAAGGGGTACGAGAGTGCCATCTGTAGTGTCTCACTGCTAGCTTGTTAGGGGAGCCAGTCCACTCAGTAGAGTGAAACTACTACTCTGGGATGTAAGAGTGGTGTCTGTACTCTGACATTTACTGTGTAAGGGGTACGAGAGTGCCATCTGTAGTGTCTCACTGCTAGCTTGTTAGGGGAGCCAGTCCACTCAGTAGAGTGAAACTACTACTCTGGGATGTAAGAGTGGTGTCTGTACTCTGACATTTACTGTGTAAGGGGTACGAGAGTGCCATCTGTAGTGTCTCACTGCTAGCTTGTTAGGGGAGCCAGTCCACTCAGTAGAGTGAAACTACTACTCTGGGATGTAAGAGTGGTGTCTGTACTCTGACATTTACTGTGTAAGGGGTACGAGAGTGCCATCTGTAGTGTCTCACTGCTAGCTTGCTAGGGGAGCCAGTCCACTCAGTAGAGTGAAACTACTACTCTGGGATGTAAGAGTGGTGTCTGTACTCTGACATTTACTGTGTAAGGGGTACGAGAGTGCCATCTGTAGTGTCTCACTGCTAGCTTGTTAGGGGAGCCAGTCCACTCAGTAGAGTGAAACTACTACTCTGGGATGTAAGAGTGGTGTCTGTACTCTGACATTTACTGTGTAAGGGGTACGAGAGTGCCATCTGTAGTGTCTCACTGCTAGCTTGCTAGGGGAGCCAGTCTACTCAGTAGAGTGAAACTACTACTCTGGGATGTAAGAGTGGTGTCTGTACTCTGACATTTACTGTGTAAGGGGTACGAGAGTGCCATCTGTAGTGTCTCACTGCTAGCTTGTTAGGGGAGCCAGTCCACTCAGTAGAGTGAAACTACTACTCTGGGATGTAAGAGTGGTGTCTGTACTCTGACATTTACTGTGTAAGGGGTACGAGAGTGCCATCTGTAGTGTCTCACTGCTAGCTTGTTAGGGGAGCCAGTCCACTCAGTACAGTGAAACTACTACCCTGGGATGTAAGAGTGGTGTCTGTACTCTGACATTTACTGTGTAAGGGGTACGAGAGTGCCATCTGTAGTGTCTCACTGCTAGCTTGTTAGGGGAGCCAGTCCACTCAGTAGAGTGAAACTACTACTCTGGGATGTAAGAGTGGTGTCTGTACTCTGACATTTACTGTGTAAGGGGTACGAGAGTGCCATCTGTAGTGTCTCACTGCTAGCTTGTTAGGGGAGCCAGTCCACTCAGTAGAGTGAAACTACTACTCTGGGATGTAAGAGTGGTGTCTGTACTCTGACATTTACTGTGTAAGGGGTACGAGAGTGCCATCTGTAGTGTCTCACTGCTAGCTTGCTAGGGGAGCCAGTCTACTCAGTAGAGTGAAACTACTACTCTGGGATGTAAGAGTGGTGTCTGTACTCTGACATTTACTGTGTAAGGGGTACGAGAGTGCCATCTGTAGTGTCTCACTGCTAGCTTGCTAGGGGAGCCAGTCCACTCAGTAGAGTGAAACTACTACTCTAGGATGTAAGAGTGGTGTCTGTACTCTGACATTTACTGTGTAAGGGGTACGAGAGTGCCATCTGTAGTGTCTCACTGCTAGCTTGCTAGTGGAGCGAGTCCACTCAGTAGAGTGAAACTACTACCCTGGGATGTAAGAGTGGTGTCTGTACTCTGACATTTACTGTGTAAGGGGTACGAGAGTGCCATCTGTAGTGTCTCACTGCTAGCTTGTTAGGGGAGCCAGTCCACTCAGTAGAGTGAAACTACTACTCTAGGATGTAAGAGTGGTGTCTGTACTCTGACATTTACTGTGTAAGGGGTACGAGAGTGCCATCTGTAGTGTCTCACTGCTAGCTTGTTAGTGGAGCCAGTCCACTCAGTAGAGTGAAACTACTACCCTGGGATGTAAGAGTGGTGTCTGTACTCTGACATTTACTGTGTAAGGGGTACGAGAGTGCCATCTGTAGTGTCTCACTGCTAGCTTGTTAGGGGAGCCAGTCCACTCAGTAGAGTGAAACTACTACTCTGGGATGTAAGAGTGGTGTCTGTACTCTGACATTTACTGTGTAAGGGGTACGAGAGTGCCATCTGTAGTGTCTCACTGCTAGCTTGTTAGGGGAGCCAGTCCACTCAGTACAGTGAAACTACTACTCTGGGATGTAAGAGTGGTGTCTGTACTCTGACATTTACTGTGTAAGGGGTACGAGAGTGCCATCTGTAGTGTCTCACGGCTAGCTTGTTAGGGGAGCAAGTCCACTCAGTAGAGTGAAACTACTACTCTGGGTTGTAAGAGTGGTGTCTGTACTCTGATATTTACTGTGTAAGGGGTACGAGAGTGCCATCTGTAGTGTCTCACTGCTAGCTTGTTAGGGGAGCCAGTCTACTCAGTAGAGTGAAACTACTACTCTGGGATGTAAGAGTGGTGTCTGTACTCTGACATTTACTGTGTAAGGGGTACGAGAGTGCCATCTGTAGTGTCTCACTGCTAGCTTGTTAGGGGAGCCAGTCCACTCAGTAGAGTGAAACTACTACTCTGGGATGTAAGAGTGGTGTCTGTACTCTGACATTTACTGTGTAAGGGGTACGAGAGTGCCATCTGTACTGTCTCACTGCTAGCTTGTTAGGGGAGCCAGTCTACTCAGTAGAGTGAAACTACTACTCTGGGATGTAAGAGTGGTGTCTGTACTCTGACGCTTACTGTGTAAGGGGTATGAGAGTGCCATCTGTAGTGTCTCACTGCTAGCTTGCTAGGGGAGCCAGTCTACTCAGTAGAGTGAAACTACTACTCTGGGATGTAAGAGTGGTGTCTGTACTCTGACATTTACTGTGTAAGGGGTATGAGAGTGCCATCTGTAGTGTCTCACTGCTAGCTTGTATGGGGAGCCAGTACACTCAGTAGAGTGAAACTACTACTCTGGGATGTAAGAGTGGTGTCTGTACTCTGACATTTACTGTGTAAGGGGTACGAGAGTGCCATCTGTAGTGTCTCACTGCTAGCTTGTTAGGGGAGCCAGTCCACTCAGTAGAGTGAAACTACTACTCTGATATGTAAGAGTGGTGTCTGTACTCTGACATTTACTGTGTAAGGGGTACGAGAGTGCCATCTGTAGTGTCTCACTGCTAGCTTGTTAGGGGAGCCAGTCCACTCAGTAGAGTGAAACTACTACTCTGGGATGTAAGAGTGGTGTCTGTACTCTGACATTTACTGTGTAAGGGGTACGAGAGTGCCATCTGTAGTGTCTCACTGCTAGCTTGCTAGGGGAGCCAGTCCACTCAGTAGAGTGAAACTACTACTCTGGGATGTAAGAGTGGTGTCTGTACTCTGACATTTACTGTGTAAGGGGTACGAGAGTGCCATCTGTAGTGTCTCACTGCTAGCTTGCTAGGGGAGCCAGTCCACTCAGTAGAGTGAAACTACTACTCTGGGATGTAAGAGTGGTGTCTGTACTCTGACATTTACTGTGTAAGGGGTACGAGAGTGCCATCTGTAGTGTCTCACTGCTAGCTTGTTAGGGGAGCCAGTCCACTCAGTACAGTGAAACTACTACTCTGGGATGTAAGAGTGGTGTCTGTACTCTGACATTTACTGTGTAAGGGGTACGAGAGTGCCATCTGTAGTGTCTCACGGCTAGCTTGTTAGGGGAGCAAGTCCACTCAGTAGAGTGAAACTACTACTCTGGGTTGTAAGAGTGGTGTCTGTACTCTGATATTTACTGTGTAAGGGGTACGAGAGTGCCATCTGTAGTGTCTCACTGCTAGCTTGTTAGGGGAGCCAGTCCACTCAGTAGAGTGAAACTACTACTCTGGGATGTAAGAGTGGTGTCTGTACTCTGACATTTACTGTGTAAGGGGTACGAGAGTGCCATCTGTAGTGTCTCACTGCTAGCTATTTAGGAGAGCCAGTCCACTCAGTAGAGTGAAACTACTACTCTGGGATGTAAGAGTGGTGTCTGTACTCTGACATTTACTGTGTAAGGGGTACGAGAGTGCCATCTGTAGTGTCTCACTGCTAGCTTGTTAGGGGAGCCAGTCCACTCAGTAGAGTGAAACTACTACTCTGGGATGTAAGAGTGGTGTCTGTACTCTGACATTTACTGTGTAAGGGGTACGAGAGTGCCATCTGTAGTGTCTCACTGCTAGCTTGTTAGGGGAGCCAGTCCACTCAGTAGAGTGAAACTACTACTCTGGGATGTAAGAGTGGTGTCTGTACTCTGACATTTACTGTGTAAGGGGTACGAGAGTGCCATCTGTAGTGTCTCACTGCTAGCTTGTTAGGGGAGCCAGTCCACTCAGTAGAGTGAAACTACTACTCTGGGATGTAAGAGTGGTGTCTGTACTCTGACATTTACTGTGTAAGGGGTACGAGAGTGCCATCTGTAGTGTCTCACTGCTAGCTTGTTAGGGGAGCCAGTCCACTCAGTAGAGTGAAACTACTACTCTGGGATGTAAGAGTGGTGTCTGTACTCTGACATTTACTGTGTAAGCGGTATGAGAGTGCCATCTGTAGTGTCTCACTGCTAGCTTGTTAGGGGAGCCAGTCCACTCAGTAGAGTGAAACTACTACTCTGGGATGTAAGAGTGGTGTCTGTACTCTGACATTTACTGTGTAAGGGGTACGAGAGTGCCATCTGTAGTGTCTCACTGCTAGCTTGTTAAGGGAGCCAGTCCACTCAGTAGAGTGAAACTACTACTCTGGGATATAAGAGTGGTGTCTGTACTCTGACATTTACTGTGTAGGGGCTATGAGAGTGCCATCTGTAGTGTCTCAATGCTAGCTTGTTAGGGGAGCCAGTCCACTCAGTAGAGTGAAACTACTACTCTGGGATGTAAGAGTGGTGTCTGTACTCTGACATTTACTGTGTAAGGGGTACGAGAGTGCCATCTGTAGTGTCTCACTGCTAGCTTGTTAGGGGAGCCAGTCCACTCAGTAGAGTGAAACTACTACTCTGGGATGTAAGAGTGGTGTCTGTACTCTGACATTTACTGTGTAAGGGGTACGAGAGTGCCATCTGTAGTGTCTCACTGCTAGCTTGTTAGGGGAGCCAGTCCACTCAGTAGAGTGAAACTACTACTCTGGGATGTAAGAGTGGTGTCTGTACTCTGACACTTACTGTGTAAGGGGTACGAGAGTGCCATCTGTAGTGTCTCACTGCTAGCTTGTTAGGGGAGCCAGTCCACTCAGTAGAGTGAAACTACTACTCTGGGGTGTAAGAGTGGTGTCTGTACTAGGACATTTACTGTGTAAGGGGTACGAGAGTGCCATCTGTAGTGTCTCACTGCTAGCTTGCTAGGGGAGCCAGTCTACTCAGTAGAGTGAAACTACTACTCTGGGATGTAAGAGTGGTGTCTGTACTCTGACATTTACTGTGTAAGGGGTACGAGAGTGCCATCTGTAGTGTCTCACTGCTAGCTTGTTAGGGGAGCCAGTCTACTCAGTAGAGTGAAACTACTACTCTGGGATGTAAGAGTGGTGTCTGTACTCTGACGCTTACTGTGTAAGGGGTACGAGAGTGCCATCTGTAGTGTCTCACTGCTAGCTTGTTAGGGGAGCAAGTCTACTCAGTAGAGTGAAACTACTACTCTGGGATGTAAGAGTGGTGTCTGTACTCTGACATTTACTGTGTAAGGGGTATGAGAGTGCCATCTGTAGTGTCTCACTGCTAGCTTGTTAGGGGAGCCAGTCCACTCAGTAGAGTGAAACTTCTACTCTGGGATGTAAGAGTGGTGTCTGTACTCTGACATTTACTGTGTAAGGGGTACGAGAGTGCCATCTGTAGTGTCTCACTGCTAGCTTGTTAGGGGAGCCAGTCCACTCAGTAGAGTGAAACTACTACTCTGGGATGTAAGAGTGGTGTCTGTACTCTGACATTTACTGTGTAAGGGGTACGAGAGTGCCATCTGTAATGTCTCACTGCTAGCTTGTTAGGGGAGCAAGTCTACTCAGTAGAGTGAAACTACTACTCTGGGATATAAGAGTGGTGTCTGTACTCTGACATTTACTGTGTAAGGGGTATGAGAGTGCCATCTGTAGTGTCTCACTGCTAGCTTGTATGGGGAGCCAGTCCACTCAGTAGAGTGAAACTACTACTCTGGGATGTAAGAGTGGTGTCTGTACTCTGACATTTACTGTGTAAGGGGTACGAGAGTGCCATCTGTAGTGTCTCACTGCTAGCTTGTTAGGGGAGCCAGTCCACTCAGTAGAGTGAAACTACTACTCTGATATGTAAGAGTGGTGTCTGTACTCTGACATTTACTGTGTAAGGGGTACGAGAGTGCCATCTGTAGTGTCTCACTGCTAGCTTGTTAGGGGAGCCAGTCCACTCAGTAGAGTGAAACTACTACTCTGGGATGTAAGAGTGGTGTCTGTACTCTGACATTTACTGTGTAAGGGGTACGAGAGTGCCATCTGTAGTGTCTCACTGCTAGCTTGCTAGGGGAGCCAGTCCACTCAGTAGAGTGAAACTACTACTCTGGGATGTAAGAGTGGTGTCTGTACTCTGACATTTACTGTGTAAGGGGTACGAGAGTGCCATCTGTAGTGTCTCACTGCTAGCTTGCTAGGGGAGCCAGTCCACTCAGTAGAGTGAAACTACTACTCTGGGATGCAAGAGTGGTATCTGTACTCTGACATTTACTGTGTAATGGGTACGAGAGTGCCATCTGTAGTGTCTCACTGCTAGCTTGTTAGGGGAGCCAGTCCACTCAGTAGAGTGAAACTACTACTCTGGGATGTAAGAGTGGTGTCTGTACTCTGACATTTACTGTGTAAGGGGTACGAGAGTGCCATCTGTAGTGTCTCACTGCTAGCTTGCTAGGGGAGCCAGTCCACTCAGTAGAGTGAAACTACTACTCTGGGATGTAAGAGTGGTGTCTGTACTCTGACATTTACTGTGTAAGGGGTACGAGAGTGCCATCTGTAGTGTCTCACTGCTAGCTTGTTAGGGGAGCCAGTCTACTCAGTAGAGTGAAACTACTACTCTGGGATGTAAGAGTGGTGTCTGTACTCTGACGCTTAGTGTGTAAGGGGTACGAGAGTGCCATCTGTAGTGTCTCACTGCTAGCTTGTTAGGGGAGCAAGTCTACTCAGTAGAGTGAAACTACTACTCTGGGATGTAAGAGTGGTGTCTGTACTCTGACATTTACTGTGTAAGGGGTACGAGAGTGCCATCTGTAGTGTCTCACTGCTAGCTTGTTAGGGGAGCCAGTCTGCTCAGTAGAGTGAAACTACTACTCTGGGATGTAAGAGTGGTATCTGTACTCTGACATTTACTGTGTAAGGGGTACGAGAGTGCCATCTGTAGTGTCTCACTGCTAGCTTGTTTGGGGAGCAAGTCCACTCAGTAGAGTGAAACTACTGCTCTGGGATGTACGAGTGGTGTCTGTACTCTGACGCTTACTGTGTAAGGGATATGAGAGTGCCATCTGTAGTGTCTCACTGCTAGCTTGCTAGGGGAGCCAGTCCACTCAGTAGAGTGAAACTACTACTCTGGGATGTAAGAGTGGTGTCTGTACTCTGACATTTACTGTGTAAGGGGTACGAGAGTGCCATCTGTAGTGTCTCACTGCTAGCTTGTTAGGGGAGCAAGTCCACTCAGTAGAGTGAAACTATTACTCTGGGATGTAAGAGTGGTGTCTGTACTCTGACATTTACTGTGTAAGGGGTACGAGAGTGCCATCTGTAGTGTCTCACTGCTAGCTTGCTAGGGGAGCCAGTCTACTCAGTAGAGTGAAACTACTACTCTGGGATGTAAGAGTGGTGTCTGTACTCTGACATTTACTGTGTAAGGGGTACGAGAGTGCCATCTGTAGTGTCTCACTGCTAGCTTGTTAGGGGAGCCAGTCCACTCAGTAGAGTGAAACTACTACTCTGGGATGTAAGAGTGGTGTCTGTACTCTGACATTTACTGTGTAAGGGGTACGAGAGTGCCATCTGTAGTGTCTCACTGCTAGCTTGTTAGGGGAGCCAGTCCACTCAGTACAGTGAAACTACTACTCTGGGATGTAAGAGTGGTGTCTGTACTCTGACATTTACTGTGTAAGGGGTACGAGAGTGCCATCTGTAGTGTCTCACGGCTAGCTTGTTAGGGGAGCAAGTCCACTCAGTAGAGTGAAACTACTACTCTGGGTTGTAAGAGTGGTGTCTGTACTCTGATATTTACTGTGTAAGGGGTACGAGAGTGCCATCTGTAGTGTCTCACTGCTAGCTTGTTAGGGGAGCCAGTCCACTCAGTAGAGTGAAACTACTACTCTGGGATGTAAGAGTGGTGTCTGTACTCTGACATTTACTGTGTAAGGGGTACGAGAGTGCCATCTGTAGTGTCTCACTGCTAGCTATTTAGGAGAGCCAGTCCACTCAGTAGAGTGAAACTACTACTCTGGGATGTAAGAGTGGTGTCTGTACTCTGACATTTACTGTGTAAGGGGTACGAGAGTGCCATCTGTAGTGTCTCACTGCTAGCTTGCTAGGGGAGCCAGTCCACTCAGTAGAGTGAAACTACTACTCTGGGATGTAAGAGTGGTGTCTGTACTCTGACATTTACTGTGTAAGGGGTACGAGAGTGCCATCTGTAGTGTCTCACTGCTAGCTTGTTAGGGGAGCCAGTCTACTCAGTAGAGTGAAACTACTACTCTGGGATGTAAGAGTGGTGTCTGTACTCTGACGCTTAGTGTGTAAGGGGTACGAGAGTGCCATCTGTAGTGTCTCACTGCTAGCTTGTTAGGGGAGCAAGTCTACTCAGTAGAGTGAAACTACTACTCTGGGATGTAAGAGTGGTGTCTGTACTCTGACATTTACTGTGTAAGGGGTACGAGAGTGCCATCTGTAGTGTCTCACTGCTAGCTTGTTAGGGGAGCCAGTCTGCTCAGTAGAGTGAAACTACTACTCTGGGATGTAAGAGTGGTATCTGTACTCTGACATTTACTGTGTAAGGGGTACGAGAGTGCCATCTGTAGTGTCTCACTGCTAGCTTGTTTGGGGAGCAAGTCCACTCAGTAGAGTGAAACTACTGCTCTGGGATGTACGAGTGGTGTCTGTACTCTGACGCTTACTGTGTAAGGGATATGAGAGTGCCATCTGTAGTGTCTCACTGCTAGCTTGCTAGGGGAGCCAGTCCACTCAGTAGAGTGAAACTACTACTCTGGGATGTAAGAGTGGTGTCTGTACTCTGACATTTACTGTGTAAGGGGTACGAGAGTGCCATCTGTAGTGTCTCACTGCTAGCTTGTTAGGGGAGCAAGTCCACTCAGTAGAGTGAAACTATTACTCTGGGATGTAAGAGTGGTGTCTGTACTCTGACATTTACTGTGTAAGGGGTACGAGAGTGCCATCTGTAGTGTCTCACTGCTAGCTTGTTAGGGGAGCCAGTCCACTCAGTAGAGTGAAACTACTACTCTGGGATGTAAGAGTGGTGTCTGTACTCTGACATTTACTGTGTAAGGGGTACGAGAGTGCCATCTGTAGTGTCTCACTGCTAGCTTGTTAGGGGAGCCAGTCCACTCAGTACAGTGAAACTACTACTCTGGGATGTAAGAGTGGTGTCTGTACTCTGACATTTACTGTGTAAGGGGTACGAGAGTGCCATCTGTAGTGTCTCACGGCTAGCTTGTTAGGGGAGCAAGTCCACTCAGTAGAGTGAAACTACTACTCTGGGTTGTAAGAGTGGTGTCTGTACTCTGATATTTACTGTGTAAGGGGTACGAGAGTGCCATCTGTAGTGTCTCACTGCTAGCTTGTTAGGGGAGCCAGTCCACTCAGTAGAGTGAAACTACTACTCTGGGATGTAAGAGTGGTGTCTGTACTCTGACATTTACTGTGTAAGGGGTACGAGAGTGCCATCTGTAGTGTCTCACTGCTAGCTATTTAGGAGAGCCAGTCCACTCAGTAGAGTGAAACTACTACTCTGGGATGTAAGAGTGGTGTCTGTACTCTGACATTTACTGTGTAAGGGGTACGAGAGTGCCATCTGTAGTGTCTCACTGCTAGCTTGTTAGGGGAGCCAGTCCACTCAGTAGAGTGAAACTACTACTCTGGGATGTAAGAGTGGTGTCTGTACTCTGACATTTACTGTGTAAGGGGTACGAGAGTGCCATCTGTAGTGTCTCACTGCTAGCTTGTTAGGGGAGCCAGTCCACTCAGTAGAGTGAAACTACTACTCTGGGATGTAAGAGTGGTGTCTGTACTCTGACATTTACTGTGTAAGGGGTACGAGAGTGCCATCTGTAGTGTCTCACTGCTAGCTTGTTAGGGGAGCCAGTCCACTCAGTAGAGTGAAACTACTACTCTGGGATGTAAGAGTGGTGTCTGTACTCTGACATTTACTGTGTAAGCGGTATGAGAGTGCCATCTGTAGTGTCTCACTGCTAGCTTGTTAGGGGAGCCAGTCCACTCAGTAGAGTGAAACTACTACTCTGGGATGTAAGAGTGGTGTCTGTACTCTGACATTTACTGTGTAAGGGGTACGAGAGTGCCATCTGTAGTGTCTCACTGCTAGCTTGTTAGGGGAGCCAGTCCACTCAGTAGAGTGAAACTACTACTCTGGGATATAAGAGTGGTGTCTGTACTCTGACATTTACTGTGTAGGGGCTATGAGAGTGCCATCTGTAGTGTCTCACTGCTAGCTTGTTAGGGGAGCCAGTCCACTCAGTAGAGTGAAACTACTACTCTGGGATGTAAGAGTGGTGTCTGTACTCTGACATTTACTGTGTAAGGGGTACGAGAGTGCCATCTGTAGTGTCTCACTGCTAGCTTGTTAGGGGAGCCAGTCCACTCAGTAGAGTGAAACTACTACTCTGGGATGTAAGAGTGGTGTCTGTACTCTGACATTTACTGTGTAAGGGGTACGAGAGTGCCATCTGTAGTGTCTCACTGCTAGCTTGTTAGGGGAGCCAGTCCACTCAGTAGAGTGAAACTACTACTCTGGGATGTAAGAGTGGTGTCTGTACTCTGACACTTACTGTGTAAGGGGTACGAGAGTGCCATCTGTAGTGTCTCACTGCTAGCTTGTTAGGGGAGCCAGTCCACTCAGTAGAGTGAAACTACTACTCTGGGGTGTAAGAGTGGTGTCTGTACTAGGACATTTACTGTGTAAGGGGTACGAGAGTGCCATCTGTAGTGTCTCACTGCTAGCTTGCTAGGGGAGCCAGTCTACTCAGTAGAGTGAAACTACTACTCTGGGATGTAAGAGTGGTGTCTGTACTCTGACATTTACTGTGTAAGGGGTACGAGAGTGCCATCTGTAGTGTCTCACTGCTAGCTTGTTAGGGGAGCCAGTCTACTCAGTAGAGTGAAACTACTACTCTGGGATGTAAGAGTGGTGTCTGTACTCTGACGCTTACTGTGTAAGGGGTACGAGAGTGCCATCTGTAGTGTCTCACTGCTAGCTTGTTAGGGGAGCAAGTCTACTCAGTAGAGTGAAACTACTACTCTGGGATGTAAGAGTGGTGTCTGTACTCTGACATTTACTGTGTAAGGGGTATGAGAGTGCCATCTGTAGTGTCTCACTGCTAGCTTGTTAGGGGAGCCAGTCCACTCAGTAGAGTGAAACTTCTACTCTGGGATGTAAGAGTGGTGTCTGTACTCTGACATTTACTGTGTAAGGGGTACGAGAGTGCCATCTGTAGTGTCTCACTGCTAGCTTGTTAGGGGAGCCAGTCCACTCAGTAGAGTGAAACTACTACTCTGGGATGTAAGAGTGGTGTCTGTACTCTGACATTTACTGTGTAAGGGGTACGAGAGTGCCATCTGTAATGTCTCACTGCTAGCTTGTTAGGGGAGCAAGTCTACTCAGTAGAGTGAAACTACTACTCTGGGATATAAGAGTGGTGTCTGTACTCTGACATTTACTGTGTAAGGGGTATGAGAGTGCCATCTGTAGTGTCTCACTGCTAGCTTGTATGGGGAGCCAGTCCACTCAGTAGAGTGAAACTACTACTCTGGGATGTAAGAGTGGTGTCTGTACTCTGACATTTACTGTGTAAGGGGTACGAGAGTGCCATCTGTAGTGTCTCACTGCTAGCTTGTTAGGGGAGCCAGTCCACTCAGTAGAGTGAAACTACTACTCTGATATGTAAGAGTGGTGTCTGTACTCTGACATTTACTGTGTAAGGGGTACGAGAGTGCCATCTGTAGTGTCTCACTGCTAGCTTGTTAGGGGAGCCAGTCCACTCAGTAGAGTGAAACTACTACTCTGGGATGTAAGAGTGGTGTCTGTACTCTGACATTTACTGTGTAAGGGGTACGAGAGTGCCATCTGTAGTGTCTCACTGCTAGCTTGCTAGGGGAGCCAGTCCACTCAGTAGAGTGAAACTACTACTCTGGGATGTAAGAGTGGTGTCTGTACTCTGACATTTACTGTGTAAGGGGTACGAGAGTGCCATCTGTAGTGTCTCACTGCTAGCTTGCTAGGGGAGCCAGTCCACTCAGTAGAGTGAAACTACTACTCTGGGATGTAAGAGTGGTGTCTGTACTCTGACATTTACTGTGTAAGGGGTACGAGAGTGCCATCTGTAGTGTCTCACTGCTAGCTTGTTAGGGGAGCCAGTCCACTCAGTAGAGTGAAACTACTACTCTGGGATGTAAGAGTGGTGTCTGTACTCTGACATTTACTGTGTAAGGGGTACGAGAGTGCCATCTGTAGTGTCTCACTGCTAGCTTGCTAGGGGAGCCAGTCCACTCAGTAGAGTGAAACTACTACTCTGGGATGTAAGAGTGGTGTCTGTAATCTGACATTTACTGTGTAAGGGGTACGAGAGTGCCATCTGTAGTGTCTCACTGCTAGCTTGTTAGGGGAGCCAGTCTACTCAGTAGAGTGAAACTACTACTCTGGGATGTAAGAGTGGTGTCTGTACTCTGACGCTTAGTGTGTAAGGGGTACGAGAGTGCCATCTGTAGTGTCTCACTGCTAGCTTGTTAGGGGAGCAAGTCTACTCAGTAGAGTGAAACTACTACTCTGGGATGTAAGAGTGGTGTCTGTACTCTGACATTTACTGTGTAAGGGGTACGAGAGTGCCATCTGTAGTGTCTCACTGCTAGCTTGTTAGGGGAGCCAGTCTGCTCAGTAGAGTGAAACTACTACTCTGGGATGTAAGAGTGGTATCTGTACTCTGACATTTACTGTGTAAGGGGTACGAGAGTGCCATCTGTAGTGTCTCACTGCTAGCTTGTTTGGGGAGCAAGTCCACTCAGTAGAGTGAAACTACTGCTCTGGGATGTACGAGTGGTGTCTGTACTCTGACGCTTACTGTGTAAGGGATATGAGAGTGCCATCTGTAGTGTCTCACTGCTAGCTTGCTAGGGGAGCCAGTCCACTCAGTAGAGTGAAACTACTACTCTAGGATGTAAGAGTGGTGTCTGTACTCTGACATTTACTGTGTAAGGGGTACGAGAGTGCCATCTGTACTGTCTCACTGCTAGCTTGTTAGGGGAGCCAGTCTACTCAGTAGAGTGAAACTACTACTCTGGGATGTAAGAGTGGTGTCTGTACTCTGACGCTTACTGTGTAAGGGGTATGAGAATGCCATCTGTAGTGTCTCACTGCTAGCTTGCTAGGGGAGCCAGTCTACTCAGTAGAGTGAAACTACTACTCTGGGATGTAAGAGTGGTGTCTGTACTCTGACATTTACTGTGTAAGGGGTATGAGAGTGCCATCTGTAGTGTCTCACTGCTAGCTTGTTAGGGGAGCAAGTCTACTCAGTAGAGTGAAACTACTACTCTGGGATGTAAGAGTGGTGTCTGTACTCTGACATTTACTGTGTAAGGGGTACGAGAGTGCCATCTGTAATGTCTCACTGCTAGCTTGTTAGGGGAGCAAGTCTACTCAGTAGAGTGAAACTACTACTCTGGGATATAAGAGTGGTGTCTGTACTCTGACATTTACTGTGTAAGGGGTATGAGAGTGCCATCTGTAGTGTCTCACTGCTAGCTTGTATGGGGAGCCAGTCCACTCAGTAGAGTGAAACTACTACCCTGGGATGTAAGAGTGGTGTCTGTACTTTGACATTTACTGTGTAAGGGGTACGAGAGTGCCATCTGTAGTGTCTCACTGCTAGCTTGTTAGGGGAGCCAGTCCACTCAGTAGAGTGAAACTACTACTCTGGGATGTAAGAGTGGTGTCTGTACTCTGACATTTACTGTGTAAGGGGTACGAGAGTGCCATCTGTAGTGTCTCACTGCTAGCTTGTTAGGGGAGCCAGTCCACTCAGTACAGTGAAACTACTACTCTGGGATGTAAGAGTGGTGTCTGTACTCTGACATTTACTGTGTAAGGGGTACGAGAGTGCCATCTGTAGTGTCTCACGGCTAGCTTGTTAGGGGAGCAAGTCCACTCAGTAGAGTGAAACTACTACTCTGGGTTGTAAGAGTGGTGTCTGTACTCTGATATTTACTGTGTAAGGGGTACGAGAGTGCCATCTGTAGTGTCTCACTGCTAGCTTGTTAGGGGAGCCAGTCCACTCAGTAGAGTGAAACTACTACTCTGGGATGTAAGAGTGGTGTCTGTACTCTGACATTTACTGTGTAAGGGGTACGAGAGTGCCATCTGTAGTGTCTCACTGCTAGCTATTTAGGAGAGCCAGTCCACTCAGTAGAGTGAAACTACTACTCTGGGATGTAAGAGTGGTGTCTGTACTCTGACATTTACTGTGTAAGGGGTACGAGAGTGCCATCTGTGGTGTCTCACTGCTAGCTTGTTAGGGGAGCCAGTCCACTCAGTAGAGTGAAACTACTACTCTGGGATGTAAGAGTGGTGTCTGTACTCTGACATTTACTGTGTAAGGGGTACGAGAGTGCCATCTGTAGTGTCTCACTGCTAGCTTGTTAGGGGAGCCAGTCCACTCAGTAGAGTGAAACTACTACTCTGGGATGTAAGAGTGGTGTCTGTACTCTGACATTTACTGTGTAAGGGGTACGAGAGTGCCATCTGTAGTGTCTCACTGCTAGCTTGTTAGGGGAGCCAGTCCACTCAGTAGAGTGAAACTACTACTCTGGGATGTAAGAGTGGTGTCTGTACTCTGACATTTACTGTGTAAGCGGTATGAGAGTGCCATCTGTAGTGTCTCACTGCTAGCTTGTTAGGGGAGCCAGTCCACTCAGTAGAGTGAAACTACTACTCTGGGATGTAAGAGTGGTGTCTGTACTCTGACATTTACTGTGTAAGGGGTACGAGAGTGCCATCTGTAGTGTCTCACTGCTAGCTTGTTAGGGGAGCCAGTCCACTCAGTAGAGTGAAACTACTACTCTGGGATATAAGAGTGGTGTCTGTACTCTGACATTTACTGTGTAGGGGCTATGAGAGTGCCATCTGTAGTGTCTCACTGCTAGCTTGTTAGGGGAGCCAGTCCACTCAGTAGAGTGAAACTACTACTCTGGGATGTAAGAGTGGTGTCTGTACTCTGACATTTACTGTGTAAGGGGTACGAGAGTGCCATCTGTAGTGTCTCACTGCTAGCTTGTTAGGGGAGCCAGTCCACTCAGTAGAGTGAAACTACTACTCTGGGATGTAAGAGTGGTGTCTGTACTCTGACATTTACTGTGTAAGGGGTACGAGAGTGCCATCTGTAGTGTCTCACTGCTAGCTTGTTAGGGGAGCCAGTCCACTCAGTAGAGTGAAACTACTACTCTGGGATGTAAGAGTGGTGTCTGTACTCTGACACTTACTGTGTAAGGGGTACGAGAGTGCCATCTGTAGTGTCTCACTGCTAGCTTGTTAGGGGAGCCAGTCCACTCAGTAGAGTGAAACTACTACTCTGGGGTGTAAGAGTGGTGTCTGTACTAGGACATTTACTGTGTAAGGGGTACGAGAGTGCCATCTGTAGTGTCTCACTGCTAGCTTGCTAGGGGAGCCAGTCTACTCAGTAGAGTGAAACTACTACTCTGGGATGTAAGAGTGGTGTCTGTACTCTGACATTTACTGTGTAAGGGGTACGAGAGTGCCATCTGTAGTGTCTCACTGCTAGCTTGTTAGGGGAGCCAGTCTACTCAGTAGAGTGAAACTACTACTCTGGGATGTAAGAGTGGTGTCTGTACTCTGACGCTTACTGTGTAAGGGGTACGAGAGTGCCATCTGTAGTGTCTCACTGCTAGCTTGTTAGGGGAGCAAGTCTACTCAGTAGAGTGAAACTACTACTCTGGGATGTAAGAGTGGTGTCTGTACTCTGACATTTACTGTGTAAGGGGTATGAGAGTGCCATCTGTAGTGTCTCACTGCTAGCTTGTTAGGGGAGCCAGTCCACTCAGTAGAGTGAAACTTCTACTCTGGGATGTAAGAGTGGTGTCTGTACTCTGACATTTACTGTGTAAGGGGTACGAGAGTGCCATCTGTAGTGTCTCACTGCTAGCTTGTTAGGGGAGCCAGTCCACTCAGTAGAGTGAAACTACTACTCTGGGATGTAAGAGTGGTGTCTGTACTCTGACATTTACTGTGTAAGGGGTACGAGAGTGCCATCTGTAATGTCTCACTGCTAGCTTGTTAGGGGAGCAAGTCTACTCAGTAGAGTGAAACTACTACTCTGGGATATAAGAGTGGTGTCTGTACTCTGACATTTACTGTGTAAGGGGTATGAGAGTGCCATCTGTAGTGTCTCACTGCTAGCTTGTATGGGGAGCCAGTCCACTCAGTAGAGTGAAACTACTACTCTGGGATGTAAGAGTGGTGTCTGTACTCTGACATTTACTGTGTAAGGGGTACGAGAGTGCCATCTGTAGTGTCTCACTGCTAGCTTGTTAGGGGAGCCAGTCCACTCAGTAGAGTGAAACTACTACTCTGATATGTAAGAGTGGTGTCTGTACTCTGACATTTACTGTGTAAGGGGTACGAGAGTGCCATCTGTAGTGTCTCACTGCTAGCTTGTTAGGGGAGCCAGTCCACTCAGTAGAGTGAAACTACTACTCTGGGATGTAAGAGTGGTGTCTGTACTCTGACATTTACTGTGTAAGGGGTACGAGAGTGCCATCTGTAGTGTCTCACTGCTAGCTTGCTAGGGGAGCCAGTCCACTCAGTAGAGTGAAACTACTACTCTGGGATGTAAGAGTGGTGTCTGTACTCTGACATTTACTGTGTAAGGGGTACAAGAGTGCCATCTGTAGTGTCTCACTGCTAGCTTGCTAGGGGAGCCAGTCCACTCAGTAGAGTGAAACTACTACTCTGGGATGTAAGAGTGGTGTCTGTACTCTGACATTTACTGTGTAAGGGGTACGAGAGTGCCATCTGTAGTGTCTCACTGCTAGCTTGTTAGGGGAGCCAGTCCACTCAGTAGAGTGAAACTACTACTCTGGGATGTAAGAGTGGTGTCTGTACTCTGACATTTACTGTGTAAGGGGTACGAGAGTGCCATCTGTAGTGTCTCACTGCTAGCTTGCTAGGGGAGCCAGTCCACTCAGTAGAGTGAAACTACTACTCTGGGATGTAAGAGTGGTGTCTGTACTCTGACATTTACTGTGTAAGGGGTACGAGAGTGCCATCTGTAGTGTCTCACTGCTAGCTTGTTAGGGGAGCCAGTCTACTCAGTAGAGTGAAACTACTACTCTGGGATGTAAGAGTGGTGTCTGTACTCTGACGCTTAGTGTGTAAGGGGTACGAGAGTGCCATCTGTAGTGTCTCACTGCTAGCTTGTTAGGGGAGCAAGTCTACTCAGTAGAGTGAAACTACTACTCTGGGATGTAAGAGTGGTGTCTGTACTCTGACATTTACTGTGTAAGGGGTACGAGAGTGCCATCTGTAGTGTCTCACTGCTAGCTTGTTAGGGGAGCCAGTCTGCTCAGTAGAGTGAAACTACTACTCTGGGATGTAAGAGTGGTATCTGTACTCTGACATTTACTGTGTAAGGGGTACGAGAGTGCCATCTGTAGTGTCTCACTGCTAGCTTGTTTGGGGAGCAAGTCCACTCAGTAGAGTGAAACTACTGCTCTGGGATGTACGAGTGGTGTCTGTACTCTGACGCTTACTGTGTAAGGGATATGAGAGTGCCATCTGTAGTGTCTCACTGCTAGCTTGCTAGGGGAGCCAGTCCACTCAGTAGAGTGAAACTACTACTCTAGGATGTAAGAGTGGTGTCTGTACTCTGACATTTACTGTGTAAGGGGTACGAGAGTGCCATCTGTACTGTCTCACTGCTAGCTTGTTAGGGGAGCCAGTCTACTCAGTAGAGTGAAACTACTACTCTGGGATGTAAGAGTGGTGTCTGTACTCTGACATTTACTGTGTAAGGGGTACGAGAGTGCCATCTGTAGTGTCTCACTGCTAGCTATTTAGGAGAGCCAGTCCACTCAGTAGAGTGAAACTACTACTCTGGGATGTAAGAGTGGTGTCTGTACTCTGACATTTACTGTGTAAGGGGTACGAGAGTGCCATCTGTAGTGTCTCACTGCTAGCTTGTTAGGGGAGCCAGTCCACTCAGTAGAGTGAAACTACTACTCTGGGATGTAAGAGTGGTGTCTGTACTCTGACATTTACTGTGTAAGGGGTACGAGAGTGCCATCTGTAGTGTCTCACTGCTAGCTTGTTAGGGGAGCCAGTCCACTCAGTAGAGTGAAACTACTACTCTGGGATGTAAGAGTGGTGTCTGTACTCTGACATTTACTGTGTAAGGGGTACGAGAGTGCCATCTGTAGTGTCTCACTGCTAGCTTGTTAGGGGAGCCAGTCCACTCAGTAGAGTGAAACTACTACTCTGGGATGTAAGAGTGGTGTCTGTACTCTGACATTTACTGTGTAAGCGGTATGAGAGTGCCATCTGTAGTGTCTCACTGCTAGCTTGTTAGGGGAGCCAGTCCACTCAGTAGAGTGAAACTACTACTCTGGGATGTAAGAGTGGTGTCTGTACTCTGACATTTACTGTGTAAGGGGTACGAGAGTGCCATCTGTAGTGTCTCACTGCTAGCTTGTTAGGGGAGCCAGTCCACTCAGTAGAGTGAAACTACTACTCTGGGATATAAGAGTGGTGTCTGTACTCTGACATTTACTGTGTAGGGGCTATGAGAGTGCCATCTGTAGTGTCTCACTGCTAGCTTGTTAGGGGAGCCAGTCCACTCAGTAGAGTGAAACTACTACTCTGGGATGTAAGAGTGGTGTCTGTACTCTGACATTTACTGTGTAAGGGGTACGAGAGTGCCATCTGTAGTGTCTCACTGCTAGCTTGTTAGGGGAGCCAGTCCACTCAGTAGAGTGAAACTACTACTCTGGGATGTAAGAGTGGTGTCTGTACTCTGACATTTACTGTGTAAGGGGTACGAGAGTGCCATCTGTAGTGTCTCACTGCTAGCTTGTTAGGGGAGCCAGTCCACTCAGTAGAGTGAAACTACTACTCTGGGATGTAAGAGTGGTGTCTGTACTCTGACACTTACTGTGTAAGGGGTACGAGAGTGCCATCTGTAGTGTCTCACTGCTAGCTTGTTAGGGGAGCCAGTCCACTCAGTAGAGTGAAACTACTACTCTGGGGTGTAAGAGTGGTGTCTGTACTAGGACATTTACTGTGTAAGGGGTACGAGAGTGCCATCTGTAGTGTCTCACTGCTAGCTTGCTAGGGGAGCCAGTCTACTCAGTAGAGTGAAACTACTACTCTGGGATGTAAGAGTGGTGTCTGTACTCTGACATTTACTGTGTAAGGGGTACGAGAGTGCCATCTGTAGTGTCTCACTGCTAGCTTGTTAGGGGAGCCAGTCTACTCAGTAGAGTGAAACTACTACTCTGGGATGTAAGAGTGGTGTCTGTACTCTGACGCTTACTGTGTAAGGGGTACGAGAGTGCCATCTGTAGTGTCTCACTGCTAGCTTGTTAGGGGAGCAAGTCTACTCAGTAGAGTGAAACTACTACTCTGGGATGTAAGAGTGGTGTCTGTACTCTGACATTTACTGTGTAAGGGGTATGAGAGTGCCATCTGTAGTGTCTCACTGCTAGCTTGTTAGGGGAGCCAGTCCACTCAGTAGAGTGAAACTTCTACTCTGGGATGTAAGAGTGGTGTCTGTACTCTGACATTTACTGTGTAAGGGGTACGAGAGTGCCATCTGTAGTGTCTCACTGCTAGCTTGTTAGGGGAGCCAGTCCACTCAGTAGAGTGAAACTACTACTCTGGGATGTAAGAGTGGTGTCTGTACTCTGACATTTACTGTGTAAGGGGTACGAGAGTGCCATCTGTAATGTCTCACTGCTAGCTTGTTAGGGGAGCAAGTCTACTCAGTAGAGTGAAACTACTACTCTGGGATATAAGAGTGGTGTCTGTACTCTGACATTTACTGTGTAAGGGGTATGAGAGTGCCATCTGTAGTGTCTCACTGCTAGCTTGTATGGGGAGCCAGTCCACTCAGTAGAGTGAAACTACTACTCTGGGATGTAAGAGTGGTGTCTGTACTCTGACATTTACTGTGTAAGGGGTACGAGAGTGCCATCTGTAGTGTCTCACTGCTAGCTTGTTAGGGGAGCCAGTCCACTCAGTAGAGTGAAACTACTACTCTGATATGTAAGAGTGGTGTCTGTACTCTGACATTTACTGTGTAAGGGGTACGAGAGTGCCATCTGTAGTGTCTCACTGCTAGCTTGTTAGGGGAGCCAGTCCACTCAGTAGAGTGAAACTACTACTCTGGGATGTAAGAGTGGTGTCTGTACTCTGACATTTACTGTGTAAGGGGTACGAGAGTGCCATCTGTAGTGTCTCACTGCTAGCTTGCTAGGGGAGCCAGTCCACTCAGTAGAGTGAAACTACTACTCTGGGATGTAAGAGTGGTGTCTGTACTCTGACATTTACTGTGTAAGGGGTACAAGAGTGCCATCTGTAGTGTCTCACTGCTAGCTTGCTAGGGGAGCCAGTCCACTCAGTAGAGTGAAACTACTACTCTGGGATGTAAGAGTGGTGTCTGTACTCTGACATTTACTGTGTAAGGGGTACGAGAGTGCCATCTGTAGTGTCTCACTGCTAGCTTGTTAGGGGAGCCAGTCCACTCAGTAGAGTGAAACTACTACTCTGGGATGTAAGAGTGGTGTCTGTACTCTGACATTTACTGTGTAAGGGGTACGAGAGTGCCATCTGTAGTGTCTCACTGCTAGCTTGCTAGGGGAGCCAGTCCACTCAGTAGAGTGAAACTACTACTCTGGGATGTAAGAGTGGTGTCTGTACTCTGACATTTACTGTGTAAGGGGTACGAGAGTGCCATCTGTAGTGTCTCACTGCTAGCTTGTTAGGGGAGCCAGTCTACTCAGTAGAGTGAAACTACTACTCTGGGATGTAAGAGTGGTGTCTGTACTCTGACGCTTAGTGTGTAAGGGGTACGAGAGTGCCATCTGTAGTGTCTCACTGCTAGCTTGTTAGGGGAGCAAGTCTACTCAGTAGAGTGAAACTACTACTCTGGGATGTAAGAGTGGTGTCTGTACTCTGACATTTACTGTGTAAGGGGTACGAGAGTGCCATCTGTAGTGTCTCACTGCTAGCTTGTTAGGGGAGCCAGTCTGCTCAGTAGAGTGAAACTACTACTCTGGGATGTAAGAGTGGTATCTGTACTCTGACATTTACTGTGTAAGGGGTACGAGAGTGCCATCTGTAGTGTCTCACTGCTAGCTTGTTTGGGGAGCAAGTCCACTCAGTAGAGTGAAACTACTGCTCTGGGATGTACGAGTGGTGTCTGTACTCTGACGCTTACTGTGTAAGGGATATGAGAGTGCCATCTGTAGTGTCTCACTGCTAGCTTGCTAGGGGAGCCAGTCCACTCAGTAGAGTGAAACTACTACTCTAGGATGTAAGAGTGGTGTCTGTACTCTGACATTTACTGTGTAAGGGGTACGAGAGTGCCATCTGTACTGTCTCACTGCTAGCTTGTTAGGGGAGCCAGTCTACTCAGTAGAGTGAAACTACTACTCTGGGATGTAAGAGTGGTGTCTGTACTCTGACGCTTACTGTGTAAGGGGTATGAGAATGCCATCTGTAGTGTCTCACTGCTAGCTTGCTAGGGGAGCCAGTCTACTCAGTAGAGTGAAACTACTACTCTGGGATGTAAGAGTGGTGTCTGTACTCTGACATTTACTGTGTAAGGGGTATGAGAGTGCCATCTGTAGTGTCTCACTGCTAGCTTGTTAGGGGAGCAAGTCTACTCAGTAGAGTGAAACTACTACTCTGGGATGTAAGAGTGGTGTCTGTACTCTGACATTTACTGTGTAAGGGGTACGAGAGTGCCATCTGTAATGTCTCACTGCTAGCTTGTTAGGGGAGCAAGTCTACTCAGTAGAGTGAAACTACTACTCTGGGATATAAGAGTGGTGTCTGTACTCTGACATTTACTGTGTAAGGGGTATGAGAGTGCCATCTGTAGTGTCTCACTGCTAGCTTGTATGGGGAGCCAGTCCACTCAGTAGAGTGAAACTACTACTCTGGGATGTAAGAGTGGTGTCTGTACTCTGACATTTACTGTGTAAGGGGTACGAGAGTGCCATCTGTAGTGTCTCACTGCTAGCTTGTTAGGGGAGCCAGTCCACTCAGTAGAGAGAAACTACTACTCTGATATGTAAGAGTGGTGACTGTACTCTGACATTTACTGTGTAAGGGGTACGAGAGTGCCATCTGTAGTGTCTCACTGCTAGCTTGTTAGGGGAGCCAGTCCACTCAGTAGAGTGAAACTACTACTCTGGGATGTAAGAGTGGTGTCTGTACTCTGACATTTACTGTGTAAGGGGTACGAGAGTGCCATCTGTAGTGTCTCACTGCTAGCTTGCTAGGGGAGCCAGTCCACTCAGTAGAGTGAAACTACTACTCTGGGATGTAAGAGTGGTGTCTGTACTCTGACATTTACTGTGTAAGGGGTACGAGAGTGCCATCTGTAGTGTCTCACTGCTAGCTTGCTAGGGGAGCCAGTCCACTCAGTAGAGTGAAACTACTACTCTGGGATGTAAGAGTGGTGTCTGTACTCTGACATTTACTGTGTAAGGGGTACGAGAGTGCCATCTGTAGTGTCTCACTGCTAGCTTGTTAGGGGAGCCAGTCCACTCAGTAGAGTGAAACTACTACTCTGGGATGTAAGAGTGGTGTCTGTACTCTGATATTTACTGTGTAAGGGGTACGAGAGTGCCATCTGTAGTGTCTCACTTCTAGCTTGCTAGGGGAGCCAGTCCACTCAGTAGAGTGAAACTACTACTCTGGGATGTAAGAGTGGTGTCTGTACTCTGACATTTACTGTGTAAGGGGTACGAGAGTGCCATCTGTAGTGTCTCACTGCTAGTTTGTTAGGGGAGCCAGTCTACTCAGTAGAGTGAAACTACTACTCTGGGATGTAAGAGTGGTGTCTGTACTCTGACGCTTAGTGTGTAAGGGGTACGAGAGTGCCATCTGTAGTGTCTCACTGCTAGCTTGTTAGGGGAGCAAGTCTACTCAGTAGAGTGAAACTACTACTCTGGGATGTAAGAGTGGTGTCTGTACTCTGACATTTACTGTGTAAGGGGTACGAGAGTGCCATCTGTAGTGTCTCACTGCTAGCTTGTTAGGGGAGCCAGTCCACTCAGTAGAGTGAAACTACTACTCTGGGATGTAAGAGTGGTGTCTGTACTCTGACATTTACTGTGTAAGGGGTACGAGAGTGCCATCTGTAGTGTCTCACTGCTAGCTTGTTAGGGGAGCCAGTCCACTCAGTAGAGTGAAACTACTACTCTGGGATGTAAGAGTGGTGTCTGTACTCTGACATTTACTGTGTAAGGGGTACGAGAGTGCCATCTGTAGTGTCTCACTGCTAGCTTGTTAGGGGAGCCAGTCCACTCAGTAGAGTGAAACTACTACTCCGGGATGTAAGAGTGGTGTCTGTACTCTGACATTTACTGTGTAAGGGGTACGAGAGTGCCATCTGTAGTGTCTCACTGCTAGCTTGTTAGGGGAGCCAGTCCACTCAGTAGAGTGAAACTACTACTCCGGGATGTAAGAGTGGTGTCTGTACTCTGACATTTACTGTGTAAGGGGTACGAGAGTGCCATCTGTAGTGTCTCACTGCTAGCTTGTTAGGGGAGCCAGTCCACTCAGTAGAGTGAAACTACTACTCTGGGATGTAAGAGTGGTGTCTGTACTCTGACATTTACTGTGTAAGGGGTACGAGAGTGCCATCTGTAGTGTCTCACTGCTAGCTTGTTAGGGGAGCCAGTCCACTCAGTAGAGTGAAACTACTACTCTGGGATGTAAGAGTGGTGTCTGTACTCTGACATTTACTGTGTAAGGGGTACGAGAGTGCCATCTGTAGTGTCTCACTGCTAGCTTGTTAGGGGAGCCAGTCCACTCAGTAGAGTGAAACTACTACTCTGGGATGTAAGAGTGGTGTCTGTACTCTGACATTTACTGTGTAAGGGGTACGAGAGTGCCATCTGTAGTGTCTCACTGCTAGCTTGCTAGGGGAGCCAGTCTACTCAGTAGAGTGAAACTACTACTCTGGGATGTAAGAGTGGTGTCTGTACTCTGACATTTACTGTGTAAGGGGTACGAGAGTGCCATCTGTAGTGTCTCACTGCTAGCTTGTTAGGGGAGCCAGTCCACTCAGTAGAGTGAAACTACTACTCTGGGATGTAAGAGTGGTGTCTGTACTCTGACATTTACTGTGTAAGGGGTACGAGAGTGCCATCTGTAGTGTCTCACTGCTAGCTTGTTAGGGGAGCCAGTCCACTCAGTAGAGTGAAACTACTACTCTGGGATGTAAGAGTGGTGTCTGTACTCTGACATTTACTGTGTAAGGGGTACGAGAGTGCCATCTGTAGTGTCTCACTGCTAGCTTGTTAGGGGAGCCAGTCCACTCAGTAGAGTGAAACTACTACTCTGGGATGTAAGAGTGGTGTCTGTACTCTGACATTTACTGTGTAAGGGGTACGAGAGTGCCATCTGTAGTGTCTCACTGCTAGCTTGTTAGGGGAGCCAGTCCACTCAGTAGAGTGAAACTACTACTCTGGGATGTAAGAGTGGTGTCTGTACTCTGACATTTACTGTGTAAGGGGTACGAGAGTGCCATCTGTAGTGTCTCACTGCTAGCTTGTTAGGGGAGCCAGTCCACTCAGTAGAGTGAAACTACTACTCTGGGATGTAAGAGTGGTGTCTGTACTCTGACATTTACAGTGTAAGCGGTATGAGAGTGCCATCTGTAGTGTCTCACTGCTAGCTTGTTAGGGGAGCCAGTCCACTCAGTAGAGTGAAACTACTACTCTGGGATGTAAGAGTGGTGTCTGTACTCTGACATTTACTGTGTAAGGGGTACGAGAGTGCCATCTGTAGTGTCTCACTGCTAGCTTGTTAGGGGAGCCAGTCCACTCAGTAGAGTGAAACTACTACTCTGGGATATAAGAGTGGTGTCTGTACTCTGACATTTACTGTGTAGGGGCTATGAGAGTGCCATCTGTAGTGTCTCACTGCTAGCTTGTTAGGGGAGCCAGTCCACTCAGTAGAGTGAAACTACTACTCTGGGATGTAAGAGTGGTGTCTGTACTCTGACATTTACTGTGTAAGGGGTACGAGAGTGCCATCTGTAGTGTCTCACTGCTAGCTTGTTAGGGGAGCCAGTCCACTCAGTAGAGTGAAACTACTACTCTGGGATGTAAGAGTGGTGTCTGTACTCTGACATTTACTGTGTAAGGGGTATGAGAGTGCCATCTGTAGTGTCTCACTGCTAGCTTGTTAGGGGAGCCAGTCCACTCAGTAGAGTGAAACTACTACTCTGGGATGTAAGAGTGGTGTCTGTACTCTGACACTTACTGTGTAAGGGGTACGAGAGTGCCATCTGTAGTGTCTCACTGCTAGCTTGTTAGGGGAGCCAGTCCACTCAGTAGAGTGAAACTACTACTCTGGGGTGTAAGAGTGGTGTCTGTACTAGGACATTTACTGTGTAAGGGGTACGAGAGTGCCATCTGTAGTGTCTCACTGCTAGCTTGCTAGGGGAGCCAGTCTACTCAGTAGAGTGAAACTACTACTCTGGGATGTAAGAGTGGTGTCTGTACTCTGACATTTACTGTGTAAGGGGTACGAGAGTGCCATCTGTAGTGTCTCACTGCTAGCTTGTTAGGGGAGCCAGTCTACTCAGTAGAGTGAAACTACTACTCTGGGATGTAAGAGTGGTGTCTGTACTCTGACGCTTACTGTGTAAGGGGTACGAGAGTGCCATCTGTAGTGTCTCACTGCTAGCTTGTTAGGGGAGCAAGTCTACTCAGTAGAGTGAAACTACTACTCTGGGATGTAAGAGTGGTGTCTGTACTCTGACATTTACTGTGTAAGGGGTATGAGAGTGCCATCTGTAGTGTCTCACTGCTAGCTTGTTAGGGGAGCCAGTCCACTCAGTAGAGTGAAACTTCTACTCTGGGATGTAAGAGTGGTGTCTGTACTCTGACATTTACTGTGTAAGGGGTACGAGAGTGCCATCTGTAGTGTCTCACTGCTAGCTTGTTAGGGGAGCCAGTCCACTCAGTAGAGTGAAACTACTACTCTGGGATGTAAGAGTGGTGTCTGTACTCTGACATTTACTGTGTAAGGGGTACGAGAGTGCCATCTGTAATGTCTCACTGCTAGCTTGTTAGGGGAGCAAGTCTACTCAGTAGAGTGAAACTACTACTCTGGGATATAAGAGTGGTGTCTGTACTCTGACATTTACTGTGTAAGGGGTATGAGAGTGCCATCTGTAGTGTCTCACTGCTAGCTTGTATGGGGAGCCAGTCCACTCAGTAGAGTGAAACTACTACTCTGGGATGTAAGAGTGGTGTCTGTACTCTGACATTTACTGTGTAAGGGGTACGAGAGTGCCATCTGTAGTGTCTCACTGCTAGCTTGTTAGGGGAGCCAGTCCACTCAGTAGAGTGAAACTACTACTCTGATATGTAAGAGTGGTGTCTGTACTCTGACATTTACTGTGTAAGGGGTACGAGAGTGCCATCTGTAGTGTCTCACTGCTAGCTTGTTAGGGGAGCCAGTTCACTCAGTAGAGTGAAACTACTACTCTGGGATGTAAGAGTGGTGTCTGTACTCTGACATTTACTGTGTAAGGGGTACGAGAGTGCCATCTGTAGTGTCTCACTGCTAGCTTGCTAGGGGAGCCAGTCCACTCAGTAGAGTGAAACTACTACTCTGGGATGTAAGAGTGGTGTCTGTACTCTGACATTTACTGTGTAAGGGGTACGAGAGTGCCATCTGTAGTGTCTCACTGCTAGCTTGCTAGGGGAGCCAGTCCACTCAGTAGAGTGAAACTACTACTCTGGGATGTAAGAGTGGTGTCTGTACTCTGACATTTACTGTGTAAGGGGTACGAGAGTGCCATCTGTAGTGTCTCACTGCTAGCTTGTTAGGGGAGCCAGTCCACTCAGTAGAGTGAAACTACTACTCTGGGATGTAAGAGTGGTGTCTGTACTCTGACATTTACTGTGTAAGGGGTACGAGAGTGCCATCTGTAGTGTCTCACTGCTAGCTTGCTAGGGGAGCCAGTCCACTCAGTAGAGTGAAACTACTACTCTGGGATGTAAGAGTGGTGTCTGTACTCTGACATTTACTGTGTAAGGGGTACGAGAGTGCCATCTGTAGTGTCTCACTGCTAGCTTGTTAGGGGAGCCAGTCTACTCAGTAGAGTGAAACTACTACTCTGGGATGTAAGAGTGGTGTCTGTACTCTGACGCTTAGTGTGTAAGGGGTACGAGAGTGCCATCTGTAGTGTCTCACTGCTAGCTTGTTAGGGGAGCAAGTCTACTCAGTAGAGTGAAACTACTACTCTGGGATGTAAGAGTGGTGTCTGTACTCTGACATTTACTGTGTAAGGGGTACGAGAGTGCCATCTGTAGTGTCTCACTGCTAGCTTGTTAGGGGAGCCAGTCTGCTCAGTAGAGTGAAACTACTACTCTGGGATGTAAGAGTGGTATCTGTACTCTGACATTTACTGTGTAAGGGGTACGAGAGTGCCATCTGTAGTGTCTCACTGCTAGCTTGTTTGGGGAGCAAGTCCACTCAGTAGAGTGAAACTACTGCTCTGGAATGTACGAGTGGTGTCTGTACTCTGACGCTTACTGTGTAAGGGATATGAGAGTGCCATCTGTAGTGTCTCACTGCTAGCTTGCTAGGGGAGCCAGTCCACTCAGTAGAGTGAAACTACTACTCTAGGATGTAAGAGTGGTGTCTGTACTCTGACATTTACTGTGTAAGGGGTACGAGAGTGCCATCTGTACTGTCTCACTGCTAGCTTGTTAGGGGAGCCAGTCTACTCAGTAGAGTGAAACTACTACTCTGGGATGTAAGAGTGGTGTCTGTACTCTGACGCTTACTGTGTAAGGGATATGAGAATGCCATCTGTAGTGTCTCACTGCTAGCTTGCTAGGGGAGCCAGTCTACTCAGTAGAGTGAAACTACTACTCTGGGATGTAAGAGTGGTGTCTGTACTCTGACATTTACTGTGTAAGGGGTATGAGAGTGCCATCTGTAGTGTCTCACTGCTAGCTTGTTAGGGGAGCAAGTCTACTCAGTAGAGTGAAACTACTACTCTGGGATGTAAGAGTGGTGTCTGTACTCTGACATTTACTGTGTAAGGGGTACGAGAGTGCCATCTGTAATGTCTCACTGCTAGCTTGTTAGGGGAGCAAGTCTACTCAGTAGAGTGAAACTACTACTCTGGGATATAAGAGTGGTGTCTGTACTCTGACATTTACTGTGTAAGGGGTATGAGAGTGCCATCTGTAGTGTCTCACTGCTAGCTTGTATGGGGAGCCAGTCCACTCAGTAGAGTGAAACTACTACTCTGGGATGTAAGAGTGGTGTCTGTACTCTGACATTTACTGTGTAAGGGGTACGAGAGTGCCATCTGTAGTGTCTCACTGCTAGCTTGTTAGGGGAGCCAGTCCACTCAGTAGAGTGAAACTACTACTCTGATATGTAAGAGTGGTGACTGTACTCTGACATTTACTGTGTAAGGGGTACGAGAGTGCCATCTGTAGTGTCTCACTGCTAGCTTGTTAGGGGAGCCAGTCCACTCAGTAGAGTGAAACTACTACTCTGGGATGTAAGAGTGGTGTCTGTACTCTGACATTTACTGTGTAAGGGGTACGAGAGTGCCATCTGTAGTGTCTCACTGCTAGCTTGCTAGGGGAGCCAGTCCACTCAGTAGAGTGAAACTACTACTCTGGGATGTAAGAGTGGTGTCTGTACTCTGACATTTACTGTGTAAGGGGTACGAGAGTGCCATCTGTAGTGTCTCACTGCTAGCTTGCTAGGGGAGCCAGTCCACTCAGTAGAGTGAAACTACTACTCTGGGATGTAAGAGTGGTGTCTGTACTCTGACATTTACTGTGTAAGGGGTACGAGAGTGCCATCTGTAGTGTCTCACTGCTAGCTTGTTAGGGGAGCCAGTCCACTCAGTAGAGTGAAACTACTACTCTGGGATGTAAGAGTGGTGTCTGTACTCTGACATTTACTGTGTAAGGGGTACGAGAGTGCCATCTGTAGTGTCTCACTGCTAGCTTGCTAGGGGAGCCAGTCCACTCAGTAGAGTGAAACTACTACTCTGGGATGTAAGAGTGGTGTCTGTACTCTGACATTTACTGTGTAAGGGGTACGAGAGTGCCATCTGTAGTGTCTCACTGCTAGCTTGTTAGGGGAGCCAGTCTACTCAGTAGAGTGAAACTACTACTCTGGGATGTAAGAGTGGTGTCTGTACTCTGACGCTTAGTGTGTAAGGGGTACGAGAGTGCCATCTGTAGTGTCTCACTGCTAGCTTGTTAGGGGAGCAAGTCTACTCAGTAGAGTGAAACTACTACTCTGGGATGTAAGAGTGGTGTCTGTACTCTGACATTTACTGTGTAAGGGGTACGAGAGTGCCATCTGTAGTGTCTCACTGCTAGCTTGTTAGGGGAGCCAGTCCACTCAGTAGAGTGAAACTACTACTCTGGGATGTAAGAGTGGTGTCTGTACTCTGACATTTACTGTGTAAGGGGTACGAGAGTGCCATCTGTAGTGTCTCACTGCTAGCTTGTTAGGGGAGCCAGTCCACTCAGTAGAGTGAAACTACTACTCTGGGATGTAAGAGTGGTGTCTGTACTCTGACATTTACTGTGTAAGGGGTACGAGAGTGCCATCTGTAGTGTCTCACTGCTAGCTTGTTAGGGGAGCCAGTCCACTCAGTAGAGTGAAACTACTACTCTGGGATGTAAGAGTGGTGTCTGTACTCTGACATTTACTGTGTAAGGGGTACGAGAGTGCCATCTGTAGTGTCTCACTGCTAGCTTGTTAGGGGAGCCAGTCCACTCAGTAGAGTGAAACTACTACTCTGGGATGTAAGAGTGGTGTCTGTACTCTGACATTTACTGTGTAAGGGGTACGAGAGTCCCCATCTGTAGTGTCTCACTGCTAGCTTGTTAGGGGAGCCAGTCCACTCAGTAGAGTGAAACTACTACTCTGGGATGTAAGAGTGGTGTCTGTACTCTGACATTTACTGTGTAAGGGGTACGAGAGTGCCATCTGTAGTGTCTCACTGCTAGCTTGTTAGGGGAGCCAGTCCACTCAGTAGAGTGAAACTACTACTCTGGGATGTAAGAGTGGTGTCTGTACTCTGACATTTACTGTGTAAGGGGTACGAGAGTGCCATCTGTAGTGTCTCACTGCTAGCTTGTTAGGGGAGCCAGTCCACTCAGTAGAGTGAAACTACTACTCTGGGATGTAAGAGTGGTGTCTGTACTCTGACATTTACTGTGTAAGGGGTACGAGAGTGCCATCTGTAGTGTCTCACTGCTAGCTTGCTAGGGGAGCCAGTCTACTCAGTAGAGTGAAACTACTACTCTGGGATGTAAGAGTGGTGTCTGTACTCTGACATTTACTGTGTAAGGGGTACGAGAGTGCCATCTGTAGTGTCTCACTGCTAGCTTGTTAGGGGAGCCAGTCCACTCAGTAGAGTGAAACTACTACTCTGGGATGTAAGAGTGGTGTCTGTACTCTGACATTTACTGTGTAAGGGGTACGAGAGTGCCATCTGTAGTGTCTCACTGCTAGCTTGTTAGGGGAGCCAGTCCACTCAGTAGAGTGAAACTACTACCCTGGGATGTAAGAGTGGTGTCTGTACTCTGACATTTACTGTGTAAGGGGTACGAGAGTGCCATCTGTAGTGTCTCACTGCTAGCTTGTTAGGGGAGCCAGTCCACTCAGTAGAGTGAAACTACTACTCTGGGATGTAAGGGTGGTGTCTGTACTCTGACATTTACTGTGTAAGGGGTACGAGAGTGCCATCTGTAGTGTCTCACTGCTAGCTTGTTAGGGGAGCCAGTCCACTCAGTACAGTGAAACTACTACTCTGGGATGTAAGAGTGGTGTCTGTACTCTGACATTTACTGTGTAAGGGGTACGAGAGTGCCATCTGTAGTGTCTCACGGCTAGCTTGTTAGGGGAGCCAGTCCACTCAGTAGAGTGAAACTACTACTCTGGGTTGTAAGAGTGGTGTCTGTACTCTGATATTTACTGTGTAAGGGGTACGAGAGTGCCATCTGTAGTGTCTCACTGCTAGCTTGTTAGGGGAGCCAGTCCACTCAGTAGAGTGAAACTACTACTCTGGGATGTAAGAGTGGTGTCTGTACTCTGACATTTACTGTGTAAGGGGTACGAGAGTGCCATCTGTAGTGTCTCACTGCTAGCTATTTAGGAGAGCCAGTCCACTCAGTAGAGTGAAACTACTACTCTGGGATGTAAGAGTGGTGTCTGTACTCTGACATTTACTGTGTAAGGGGTACGAGAGTGCCATCTGTAGTGTCTCACTGCTAGCTTGTTAGGGGAGCCAGTCCACTCAGTAGAGTGAAACTACTACTCTGGGATGTAAGAGTGGTGTCTGTACTCTGACATTTACTGTGTAAGCGGTATGAGAGTGCCATCTGTAGTGTCTCACTGCTAGCTTGTTAGGGGAGCCAGTCCACTCAGTAGAGTGAAACTATTACTCTGGGATGTAAGAGTGGTGTCTGTACTCTGACATTTACTGTGTAAGGGGTACGAGAGTGCCATCTGTAGTGTCTCACTGCTAGCTTGCTAGGGGAGCCAGTCTACTCAGTAGAGTGAAACTACTACTCTGGGATGTAAGAGTGGTGTCTGTACTCTGACATTTACTGTGTAAGGGGTACGAGAGTGCCATCTGTAGTGTCTCACTGCTAGCTTGTTAGGGGAGCCAGTCCACTCAGTAGAGTGAAACTACTACTCTGGGATGTAAGAGTGGTGTCTGTACTCTTACATTTACTGTGTAAGGGGTACGAGAGTGCCATCTGTAGTGTCTCACTGCTAGCTTGTTAGGGGAGCGAGTCCACTCAGTAGAGTGAAACTACTACCCTGGGATGTAAGAGTGGTGTCTGTACTCTGACATTTACTGTGTAAGGGGTACGAGAGTGCCATCTGTAGTGTCTCACTGCTAGCTTGTTAGGGGAGCCAGTCCACTCAGTACAGTGAAACTACTACTCTGGGATGTAAGAGTGGTGTCTGTACTCTGACATTTACTGTGTAAGGGGTACGAGAGTGCCATCTGTAGTGTCTCACGGCTAGCTTGTTAGGGGAGCAAGTCCACTCAGTAGAGTGAAACTACTACTCTGGGTTGTAAGAGTGGTGTCTGTACTCTGATATTTACTGTGTAAGGGGTACGAGAGTGCCATCTGTAGTGTCTCACTGCTAGCTTGTTAGGGGAGCCAGTCCACTCAGTATAGTGAAACTACTACTCTGGGATGTAAGAGTGGTGTCTGTACTCTGACATTTACTGTGTAAGGGGTACGAGAGTGCCATCTGTAGTGTCTCACTGCTAGCTATTTAGGAGAGCCAGTCCACTCAGTAGAGTGAAACTACTACTCTGGGATGTAAGAGTGGTGTCTGTACTCTGACATTTACTGTGTAAGGGGTACGAGAGTGCCATCTGTAGTGTCTCACTGCTAGCTTGTTAGGGGAGCCAGTCCACTCAGTAGAGTGAAACTACTACTCTGGGATGTAAGAGTGGTGTCTGTACTCTGACATTTACTGTGTAAGGGGTACGAGAGTGCCATCTGTAGTGTCTCACTGCTAGCTTGTTAGGGGAGCCAGTCCACTCAGTAGAGTGAAACTACTACTCTGGGATGTAAGAGTGGTGTCTGTACTCTGACATTTACTGTGTAAGGGGTACGAGAGTGCCATCTGTAGTGTCTCACTGCTAGCTTGTTAGGGGAGCCAGTCCACTCAGTAGAGTGAAACTACTACTCTGGGATGTAAGAGTGGTGTCTGTACTCTGACATTTACTGTGTAAGGGGTACGAGAGTGCCATCTGTAGTGTCTCACTGCTAGCTTGTTAGGGGAGCCAGTCCACTCAGTAGAGTGAAACTACTACTCTGGGATGTAAGAGTGGTGTCTGTACTCTGACATTTACTGTGTAAGCGGTATGAGAGTGCCATCTGTAGTGTCTCACTGCTAGCTTGTTAGGGGAGCCAGTCCACTCAGTAGAGTGAAACTACTACTCTGGGATGTAAGAGTGGTGTCTGTACTCTGACATTTACTGTGTAAGGGGTACGAGAGTGCCATCTGTAGTGTCTCACTGCTAGCTTGTTAGGGGAGCCAGTCCACTCAGTAGAGTGAAACTACTACTCTGGGATATAAGAGTGGTGTCTGTACTCTGACATTTACTGTGTAGGGGCTATGAGAGTGCCATCTGTAGTGTCTCACTGCTAGCTTGTTAGGGGAGCCAGTCCACTCAGTAGAGTGAAACTACTACTCTGGGATGTAAGAGTGGTGTCTGTACTCTGACATTTACTGTGTAAGGGGTACGAGAGTGCCATCTGTAGTGTCTCACTGCTAGCTTGTTAGGGGAGCCAGTCCACTCAGTAGAGTGAAACTACTACTCTGGGATGTAAGAGTGGTGTCTGTACTCTGACATTTACTGTGTAAGGGGTACGAGAGTGCCATCTGTAGTGTCTCACTGCTAGCTTGTTAGGGGAGCCAGTCCACTCAGTAGAGTGAAACTACTACTCTGGGATGTAAGAGTGGTGTCTGTACTCTGACACTTACTGTGTAAGGGGTACGAGAGTGCCATCTGTAGTGTCTCACTGCTAGCTTGTTAGGGGAGCCAGTCCACTCAGTAGAGTGAAACTACTACTCTGGGGTGTAAGAGTGGTGTCTGTACTAGGACATTTACTGTGTAAGGGGTACGAGAGTGCCATCTGTAGTGTCTCACTGCTAGCTTGCTAGGGGAGCCAGTCTACTCAGTAGAGTGAAACTACTACTCTGGGATGTAAGAGTGGTGTCTGTACTCTGACATTTACTGTGTAAGGGGTACGAGAGTGCCATCTGTAGTGTCTCACTGCTAGCTTGTTAGGGGAGCCAGTCTACTCAGTAGAGTGAAACTACTACTCTGGGATGTAAGAGTGGTGTCTGTACTCTGACGCTTACTGTGTAAGGGGTACGAGAGTGCCATCTGTAGTGTCTCACTGCTAGCTTGTTAGGGGAGCAAGTCTACTCAGTAGAGTGAAACTACTACTCTGGGATGTAAGAGTGGTGTCTGTACTCTGACATTTACTGTGTAAGGGGTATGAGAGTGCCATCTGTAGTGTCTCACTGCTAGCTTGTTAGGGGAGCCAGTCCACTCAGTAGAGTGAAACTTCTACTCTGGGATGTAAGAGTGGTGTCTGTACTCTGACATTTACTGTGTAAGGGGTACGAGAGTGCCATCTGTAGTGTCTCACTGCTAGCTTGTTAGGGGAGCCAGTCCACTCAGTAGAGTGAAACTACTACTCTGGGATGTAAGAGTGGTGTCTGTACTCTGACATTTACTGTGTAAGGAGTACGAGAGTGCCATCTGTAGTGTCTCACTGCTAGCTTGCTAGGGGAGCCAGTCTACTCAGTAGAGTGAAACTACTACTCTGGGATGTAAGAGTGGTGTCTGTACTCTGACATTTACTGTGTAAGGGGTACGAGAGTGCCATCTGTAGTGTCTCACTGCTAGCTTGTTAGGGGAGCCAGTCCACTCAGTAGAGTGAAACTACTACTCTGGGATGTAAGAGTGGTGTCTGTACTCTGACATTTACTGTGTAAGGGGTACGAGAGTGCCATCTGTAGTGTCTCACTGCTAGCTTGTTAGGGGAGCCAGTCCACTCAGTAGAGTGAAACTACTACTCTGGGATGTAAGAGTGGTGTCTGTACTCTGACATTTACTGTGTAAGGGGTACGAGAGTGCCATCTATAGTGTCTCACTGCTAGCTTGTTAGGGGAGCCAGTCCACTCAATAGAGTGAAACTACTACTCTGGGGTGTAAGAGTGGTGTCTGTACTCTGACATTTACTGTGTAAGGGGTACGAGAGTGCCTTCTGCAGTGTCTCACTGCTAGCTTGCTAGGGGAGCCAGTCCACTCAGTAGAGTGAAACTACTACTCTGGGATGTAAGAGTGGTGTCTGTACTCTGACATTTACTGTGTAAGGGGTACGAGAGTGCCATCTGTAGTGTCTCACTGCTAGCTTGTTAGGGGAGCCAGTCCACTCAGTATAGTGAAACTACTACTCTGGGATGTAAGAGTGGTGTCTGTACTCTGACATTTACTGTGTAAGGGGTACGAGAGTGCCATCTGTAGTGTCTCACTGCTAGCTATTTAGGAGAGCCAGTCCACTCAGTAGAGTGAAACTACTACTCTGGGATGTAAGAGTGGTGTCTGTACTCTGACATTTACTGTGTAAGGGGTACGAGAGTGCCATCTGTAGTGTCTCACTGCTAGCTTGTTAGGGGAGCCAGTCCACTCAGTAGAGTGAAACTACTACTCTGGGATGTAAGAGTGGTGTCTGTACTCTGACATTTACTGTGTAAGGGGTACGAGAGTGCCATCTGTAGTGTCTCACTGCTAGCTTGTTAGGGGAGCCAGTCCACTCAGTAGAGTGAAACTACTACTCTGGGATGTAAGAGTGGTGTCTGTACTCTGACATTTACTGTGTAAGGGGTACGAGAGTGCCATCTGTAGTGTCTCACTGCTAGCTTGTTAGGGGAGCCAGTCCACTCAGTAGAGTGAAACTACTACTCTGGGATGTAAGAGTGGTGTCTGTACTCTGACATTTACTGTGTAAGGGGTACGAGAGTGCCATCTGTAGTGTCTCACTGCTAGCTTGTTAGGGGAGCCAGTCCACTCAGTAGAGTGAAACTACTACTCTGGGATGTAAGAGTGGTGTCTGTACTCTGACATTTACTGTGTAAGCGGTATGAGAGTGCCATCTGTAGTGTCTCACTGCTAGCTTGTTAGGGGAGCCAGTCCACTCAGTAGAGTGAAACTACTACTCTGGGATGTAAGAGTGGTGTCTGTACTCTGACATTTACTGTGTAAGGGGTACGAGAGTGCCATCTGTAGTGTCTCACTGCTAGCTTGTTAGGGGAGCCAGTCCACTCAGTAGAGTGAAACTACTACTCTGGGATATAAGAGTGGTGTCTGTACTCTGACATTTACTGTGTAGGGGCTATGAGAGTGCCATCTGTAGTGTCTCACTGCTAGCTTGTTAGGGGAGCCAGTCCACTCAGTAGAGTGAAACTACTACTCTGGGATGTAAGAGTGGTGTCTGTACTCTGACATTTACTGTGTAAGGGGTACGAGAGTGCCATCTGTAGTGTCTCACTGCTAGCTTGTTAGGGGAGCCAGTCCACTCAGTAGAGTGAAACTACTACTCTGGGATGTAAGAGTGGTGTCTGTACTCTGACATTTACTGTGTAAGGGGTACGAGAGTGCCATCTGTAGTGTCTCACTGCTAGCTTGTTAGGGGAGCCAGTCCACTCAGTAGAGTGAAACTACTACTCTGGGATGTAAGAGTGGTGTCTGTACTCTGACACTTACTGTGTAAGGGGTACGAGAGTGCCATCTGTAGTGTCTCACTGCTAGCTTGTTAGGGGAGCCAGTCCACTCAGTAGAGTGAAACTACTACTCTGGGGTGTAAGAGTGGTGTCTGTACTAGGACATTTACTGTGTAAGGGGTACGAGAGTGCCATCTGTAGTGTCTCACTGCTAGCTTGCTAGGGGAGCCAGTCTACTCAGTAGAGTGAAACTACTACTCTGGGATGTAAGAGTGGTGTCTGTACTCTGACATTTACTGTGTAAGGGGTACGAGAGTGCCATCTGTAGTGTCTCACTGCTAGCTTGTTAGGGGAGCCAGTCTACTCAGTAGAGTGAAACTACTACTCTGGGATGTAAGAGTGGTGTCTGTACTCTGACGCTTACTGTGTAAGGGGTACGAGAGTGCCATCTGTAGTGTCTCACTGCTAGCTTGTTAGGGGAGCAAGTCTACTCAGTAGAGTGAAACTACTACTCTGGGATGTAAGAGTGGTGTCTGTACTCTGACATTTACTGTGTAAGGGGTATGAGAGTGCCATCTGTAGTGTCTCACTGCTAGCTTGTTAGGGGAGCCAGTCCACTCAGTAGAGTGAAACTTCTACTCTGGGATGTAAGAGTGGTGTCTGTACTCTGACATTTACTGTGTAAGGGGTACGAGAGTGCCATCTGTAGTGTCTCACTGCTAGCTTGTTAGGGGAGCCAGTCCACTCAGTAGAGTGAAACTACTACTCTGGGATGTAAGAGTGGTGTCTGTACTCTGACATTTACTGTGTAAGGAGTACGAGAGTGCCATCTGTAGTGTCTCACTGCTAGCTTGCTAGGGGAGCCAGTCTACTCAGTAGAGTGAAACTACTACTCTGGGATGTAAGAGTGGTGTCTGTACTCTGACATTTACTGTGTAAGGGGTACGAGAGTGCCATCTGTAGTGTCTCACTGCTAGCTTGTTAGGGGAGCCAGTCCACTCAGTAGAGTGAAACTACTACTCTGGGATGTAAGAGTGGTGTCTGTACTCTGACATTTACTGTGTAAGGGGTACGAGAGTGCCATCTGTAGTGTCTCACTGCTAGCTTGTTAGGGGAGCCAGTCCACTCAGTAGAGTGAAACTACTACTCTGGGATGTAAGAGTGGTGTCTGTACTCTGACATTTACTGTGTAAGGGGTACGAGAGTGCCATCTATAGTGTCTCACTGCTAGCTTGTTAGGGGAGCCAGTCCACTCAATAGAGTGAAACTACTACTCTGGGGTGTAAGAGTGGTGTCTGTACTCTGACATTTACTGTGTAAGGGGTACGAGAGTGCCTTCTGCAGTGTCTCACTGCTAGCTTGCTAGGGGAGCCAGTCCACTCAGTAGAGTGAAACTACTACTCTGGGATGTAAGAGTGGTGTCTGTACTCTGACATTTACTGTGTAAGGGGTACGAGAGTGCCATCTGTAGTGTCTCACTGCTAGCTTGTTAGGGGAGCCAGTCCACTCAGTAGAGTGAAACTACTACTCTGGGATGTAAGAGTGGTGTCTGTACTCTGACATTTACTGTGTAAGGGGTACGAGAGTGCCATCTGTAGTGTCTCACTGCTAGCTTGGTAGGGGAGCCAGTCCACTCAGTAGAGTGAAACTACTGCTCTGGGATGTAAGAGTGGTGTCTGTACTCTTACATTTACTGTGTAAGGGGTACGAGAGTGCCATCTGTAGTGTCTCACTGCTAGCTTGTTAGGGGAGCCAGTCCACTCAGTAGAGTGAAACTACTGCTCTGGGATGTAAGAGTGGTGTCTGTACTCTGACATTTACTGTGTAAGGGGTACGAGAGTGCCATCTGTAGTGTCTCACTGCTAGCTTGTTAGGGGAGCCAGTCCACTCAGTAGAGTGAAACTACTACTCTGGGATGTAAGAGTGGTGTCTGTACTCTGACATTTACTGTGTAAGGAGTACGAGACTGCCATCTGTAGTGTCTCACTGCTAGCTTGCTAGGGGAGCCAGTCTACTCAGTAGAGTGAAACTACTACTCTGGGATGTAAGAGTGGTGTCTGTACTCTGACATTTACTGTGTAAGGGGTACGAGAGTGCCATCTGTAGTGTCTCACTGCTAGCTTGTAAGGGGAGCCAGTCCACTCAGTAGAGTGAAACTACTACTCTGGGATGTAAGAGTGGTGTCTGTACTCTGACATTTACTGTGTAAGGGGTACGAGAGTGCCATCTGTAGTGTCTCACTGCTAGCTTGTTAGGGGAGCCAGTCCACTCAGTAGAGTGAAACTACTACTCTGGGATGTAAGAGTGGTGTCTGTACTCTGACATTTACTGTGTAAGGGGTACGAGAGTGCCATCTGTAGTGTCTCACTGCTAGCTTGTTAGGGGAGCCAGTCCACTCAGTAGAGTGAAACTACTACTCTGGGGTGTAAGAGTGGTGTCTGTACTCTGACATTTACTGTGTAAGGGGTACGAGAGTGCCTTCTGTAGTGTCTCACTGCTAGCTTGCTAGGGGAGCCAGTCCACTCAGTAGAGTGAAACTACTACTCTGGGATGTAAGAGTGGTGTCTGTACTCTGACATTTACTGTGTAAGGGGTACGAGAGTGCCATCTGTAGTGTCTCACTGCTAGCTTGTTAGGGGAGCCAGTACACTCAGTAGAGTGAAACTACTACTCTGGGATGTAAGAGTGGTGTCTGTACTCTGACATTTACTGTGTAAGGGGTACGAGAGTGCCATCTGTAGTGTCTCACTGCTAGCTTGTTAGGGGAGCCAGTCTACTCAGTAGAGTGAAACTACTACTCTGGGATGTAAGAGTGGTGTCTGTACTCTGACGCTTAGTGTGTAAGGGGTACGAGAGTGCCATCTGTAGTGTCTCACTGCTAGCTTGTTAGGGGAGCAAGTCTACTCAGTAGAGTGAAACTACTACTCTGGGATGTAAGAGTGGTGTCTGTACTCTGACATTTACTGTGTAAGGGGTACGAGAGTGCCATCTGTAGTGTCTCACTGCTAGCTTGTTAGGGGAGCCAGTCTGCTCAGTAGAGTGAAACTACTACTCTGGGATGTAAGAGTGGTATCTGTACTCTGACATTTACTGTGTAAGGGGTACGAGAGTGCCATCTGTAGTGTCTCACTGCTAGCTTGTTTGGGGAGCAAGTCCACTCAGTAGAGTGAAACTACTGCTCTGGAATGTACGAGTGGTGTCTGTACTCTGACGCTTACTGTGTAAGGGATATGAGAGTGCCATCTGTAGTGTCTCACTGCTAGCTTGCTAGGGGAGCCAGTCCACTCAGTAGAGTGAAACTACTACTCTAGGATGTAAGAGTGGTGTCTGTACTCTGACATTTACTGTGTAAGGGGTACGAGAGTGCCATCTGTACTGTCTCACTGCTAGCTTGTTAGGGGAGCCAGTCTACTCAGTAGAGTGAAACTACTACTCTGGGATGTAAGAGTGGTGTCTGTACTCTGACGCTTACTGTGTAAGGGATATGAGAATGCCATCTGTAGTGTCTCACTGCTAGCTTGCTAGGGGAGCCAGTCTACTCAGTAGAGTGAAACTACTACTCTGGGATGTAAGAGTGGTGTCTGTACTCTGACATTTACTGTGTAAGGGGTATGAGAGTGCCATCTGTAGTGTCTCACTGCTAGCTTGTTAGGGGAGCAAGTCTACTCAGTAGAGTGAAACTACTACTCTGGGATGTAAGAGTGGTGTCTGTACTCTGACATTTACTGTGTAAGGGGTACGAGAGTGCCATCTGTAATGTCTCACTGCTAGCTTGTATGGGGAGCAAGTCTACTCAGTAGAGTGAAACTACTACTCTGGGATATAAGAGTGGTGTCTGTACTCTGACATTTACTGTGTAAGGGGTATGAGAGTGCCATCTGTAGTGTCTCACTGCTAGCTTGTATGGGGAGCCAGTCCACTCAGTAGAGTGAAACTACTACTCTGGGATGTAAGAGTGGTGTCTGTACTCTGACATTTACTGTGTAAGGGGTACGAGAGTGCCATCTGTAGTGTCTCACTGCTAGCTTGTTAGGGGAGCCAGTCCACTCAGTAGAGTGAAACTACTACTCTGATATGTAAGAGTGGTGACTGTACTCTGACATTTACTGTGTAAGGGGTACGAGAGTGCCATCTGTAGTGTCTCACTGCTAGCTTGTTAGGGGAGCCAGTCCACTCAGTAGAGTGAAACTACTACTCTGGGATGTAAGAGTGGTGTCTGTACTCTGACATTTACTGTGTAAGGGGTACGAGAGTGCCATCTGTAGTGTCTCACTGCTAGCTTGCTAGGGGAGCCAGTCCACTCAGTAGAGTGAAACTACTACTCTGGGATGTAAGAGTGGTGTCTGTACTCTGACATTTACTGTGTAAGGGGTACGAGAGTGCCATCTGTAGTGTCTCACTGCTAGCTTGCTAGGGGAGCCAGTCCACTCAGTAGAGTGAAACTACTACTCTGGGATGTAAGAGTGGTGTCTGTACTCTGACATTTACTGTGTAAGGGGTACGAGAGTGCCATCTGTAGTGTCTCACTGCTAGCTTGTTAGGGGAGCCAGTCCACTCAGTAGAGTGAAACTACTACTCTGGGATGTAAGAGTGGTGTCTGTACTCTGACATTTACTGTGTAAGGGGTACGAGAGTGCCATCTGTAGTGTCTCACTGCTAGCTTGCTAGGGGAGCCAGTCCACTCAGTAGAGTGAAACTACTACTCTGGGATGTAAGAGTGGTGTCTGTACTCTGACATTTACTGTGTAAGGGGTACGAGAGTGCCATCTGTAGTGTCTCACTGCTAGCTTGTTAGGGGAGCCAGTCTACTCAGTAGAGTGAAACTACTACTCTGGGATGTAAGAGTGGTGTCTGTACTCTGACGCTTAGTGTGTAAGGGGTACGAGAGTGCCATCTGTAGTGTCTCACTGCTAGCTTGTTAGGGGAGCAAGTCTACTCAGTAGAGTGAAACTACTACTCTGGGATGTAAGAGTGGTGTCTGTACTCTGACATTTACTGTGTAAGGGGTACGAGAGTGCCATCTGTAGTGTCTCACTGCTAGCTTGTTAGGGGAGCCAGTCCACTCAGTAGAGTGAAACTACTACTCTGGGATGTAAGAGTGGTGTCTGTACTCTGACATTTACTGTGTAAGGGGTACGAGAGTGCCATCTGTAGTGTCTCACTGCTAGCTTGTTAGGGGAGCCAGTCCACTCAGTAGAGTGAAACTACTACTCTGGGATGTAAGAGTGGTGTCTGTACTCTGACATTTACTGTGTAAGGGGTACGAGAGTGCCATCTGTAGTGTCTCACTGCTAGCTTGTTAGGGGAGCCAGTCCACTCAGTAGAGTGAAACTACTACTCTGGGATGTAAGAGTGGTGTCTGTACTCTGACATTTACTGTGTAAGGGGTACGAGAGTGCCATCTGTAGTGTCTCACTGCTAGCTTGTTAGGGGAGCCAGTCCACTCAGTAGAGTGAAACTACTACTCTGGGATGTAAGAGTGGTGTCTGTACTCTGACATTTACTGTGTAAGGGGTACGAGAGTGCCATCTGTAGTGTCTCACTGCTAGCTTGTTAGGGGAGCCAGTCCACTCAGTAGAGTGAAACTACTACTCTGGGATGTAAGAGTGGTGTCTGTACTCTGACATTTACTGTGTAAGGGGTACGAGAGTGCCATCTGTAGTGTCTCACTGCTAGCTTGTTAGGGGAGCCAGTCCACTCAGTAGAGTGAAACTACTACTCTGGGATGTAAGAGTGGTATCTGTACTCTGACATTTACTGTGTAAGGGGTACGAGAGTGCCATCTGTAGTGTCTCACTGCTAGCTTGTTAGGGGAGCCAGTCCACTCAGTAGAGTGAAACTACTACTCTGGGATGTAAGAGTGGTGTCTGTACTCTGACATTTACTGTGTAAGGGGTACGAGAGTGCCATCTGTAGTGTCTCACTGCTAGCTTGCTAGGGGAGCCAGTCTACTCAGTAGAGTGAAACTACTACTCTGGGATGTAAGAGTGGTGTCTGTACTCTGACATTTACTGTGTAAGGGGTACGAGAGTGCCATCTGTAGTGTCTCACTGCTAGCTTGTTAGGGGAGCCAGTCCACTCAGTAGAGTGAAACTACTACTCTGGGATGTAAGAGTGGTGTCTGTACTCTGACATTTACTGTGTAAGGGGTACGAGAGTGCCATCTGTAGTGTCTCACTGCTAGCTTGTTAGGGGAGCCAGTCCACTCAGTAGAGTGAAACTACTACCCTGGGATGTAAGAGTGGTGTCTGTACTCTGACATTTACTGTGTAAGCTGTACGAGAGTGCCATCTGTAGTGTCTCACTGCTAGCTTGTTAGGGGAGCCAGTCCACTCAGTAGAGTGAAACTACTACTCTGGGATGTAAGGGTGGTGTCTGTACTCTGACATTTACTGTGTAAGGGGTACGAGAGTGCCATCTGTAGTGTCTCACTGCTAGCTTGTTAGGGGAGCCAGTCCACTCAGTACAGTGAAACTACTACTCTGGGATGTAAGAGTGGTGTCTGTACTCTGACATTTACTGTGTAAGGGGTACGAGAGTGCCATCTGTAGTGTCTCACGGCTAGCTTGTTAGGGGAGCCAGTCCACTCAGTAGAGTGAAACTACTACTCTGGGTTGTAAGAGTGGTGTCTGTACTCTGATATTTACTGTGTAAGGGGTACGAGAGTGCCATCTGTAGTGTCTCACTGCTAGCTTGTTAGGGGAGCCAGTCCACTCAGTAGAGTGAAACTACTACTCTGGGATGTAAGAGTGGTGTCTGTACTCTGACATTTACTGTGTAAGGGGTACGAGAGTGCCATCTGTAGTGTCTCACTGCTAGCTATTTAGGAGAGCCAGTCCACTCAGTAGAGTGAAACTACTACTCTGGGATGTAAGAGTGGTGTCTGTACTCTGACATTTACTGTGTAAGGGGTACGAGAGTGCCATCTGTAGTGTCTCACTGCTAGCTTGTTAGGGGAGCCAGTCCACTCAGTAGAGTGAAACTACTACTCTGGGATGTAAGAGTGGTGTCTGTACTCTGACATTTACTGTGTAAGCGGTATGAGAGTGCCATCTGTAGTGTCTCACTGCTAGCTTGTTAGGGGAGCCAGTCCACTCAGTAGAGTGAAACTATTACTCTGGGATGTAAGAGTGGTGTCTGTACTCTGACATTTACTGTGTAAGGGGTACGAGAGTGCCATCTGTAGTGTCTCACTGCTAGCTTGCTAGGGGAGCCAGTCTACTCAGTAGAGTGAAACTACTACTCTGGGATGTAAGAGTGGTGTCTGTACTCTGACATTTACTGTGTAAGGGGTACGAGAGTGCCATCTGTAGTGTCTCACTGCTAGCTTGTTAGGGGAGCCAGTCCACTCAGTAGAGTGAAACTACTACTCTGGGATGTAAGAGTGGTGTCTGTACTCTTACATTTACTGTGTAAGGGGTACGAGAGTGCCATCTGTAGTGTCTCACTGCTAGCTTGTTAGGGGAGCGAGTCCACTCAGTAGAGTGAAACTACTACCCTGGGATGTAAGAGTGGTGTCTGTACTCTGACATTTACTGTGTAAGGGGTACGAGAGTGCCATCTGTAGTGTCTCACTGCTAGCTTGTTAGGGGAGCCAGTCCACTCAGTAGAGTGAAACTACTACTCTGGGATGTAAGAGTGGTGTCTGTACTCTGACATTTACTGTGTAAGGGGTACGAGAGTGCCATCTGTAGTGTCTCACTGCTAGCTTGTTAGGGGAGCCAGTCCACTCAGTACAGTGAAACTACTACTCTGGGATGTAAGAGTGGTGTCTGTACTCTGACATTTACTGTGTAAGGGGTACGAGAGTGCCATCTGTAGTGTCTCACGGCTAGCTTGTTAGGGGAGCAAGTCCACTCAGTAGAGTGAAACTACTACTCTGGGTTGTAAGAGTGGTGTCTGTACTCTGATATTTACTGTGTAAGGGGTACGAGAGTGCCATCTGTAGTGTCTCACTGCTAGCTTGTTAGGGGAGCCAGTCCACTCAGTATAGTGAAACTACTACTCTGGGATGTAAGAGTGGTGTCTGTACTCTGACATTTACTGTGTAAGGGGTACGAGAGTGCCATCTGTAGTGTCTCACTGCTAGCTATTTAGGAGAGCCAGTCCACTCAGTAGAGTGAAACTACTACTCTGGGATGTAAGAGTGGTGTCTGTACTCTGACATTTACTGTGTAAGGGGTACGAGAGTGCCATCTGTAGTGTCTCACTGCTAGCTTGTTAGGGGAGCCAGTCCACTCAGTAGAGTGAAACTACTACTCTGGGATGTAAGAGTGGTGTCTGTACTCTGACATTTACTGTGTAAGGGGTACGAGAGTGCCATCTGTAGTGTCTCACTGCTAGCTTGTTAGGGGAGCCAGTCCACTCAGTAGAGTGAAACTACTACTCTGGGATGTAAGAGTGGTGTCTGTACTCTGACATTTACTGTGTAAGGGGTACGAGAGTGCCATCTGTAGTGTCTCACTGCTAGCTTGTTAGGGGAGCCAGTCCACTCAGTAGAGTGAAACTACTACTCTGGGATGTAAGAGTGGTGTCTGTACTCTGACATTTACTGTGTAAGGGGTACGAGAGTGCCATCTGTAGTGTCTCACTGCTAGCTTGTTAGGGGAGCCAGTCCACTCAGTAGAGTGAAACTACTACTCTGGGATGTAAGAGTGGTGTCTGTACTCTGACATTTACTGTGTAAGCGGTATGAGAGTGCCATCTGTAGTGTCTCACTGCTAGCTTGTTAGGGGAGCCAGTCCACTCAGTAGAGTGAAACTACTACTCTGGGATGTAAGAGTGGTGTCTGTACTCTGACATTTACTGTGTAAGGGGTACGAGAGTGCCATCTGTAGTGTCTCACTGCTAGCTTGTTAGGGGAGCCAGTCCACTCAGTAGAGTGAAACTACTACTCTGGGATATAAGAGTGGTGTCTGTACTCTGACATTTACTGTGTAGGGGCTATGAGAGTGCCATCTGTAGTGTCTCACTGCTAGCTTGTTAGGGGAGCCAGTCCACTCAGTAGAGTGAAACTACTACTCTGGGATGTAAGAGTGGTGTCTGTACTCTGACATTTACTGTGTAAGGGGTACGAGAGTGCCATCTGTAGTGTCTCACTGCTAGCTTGTTAGGGGAGCCAGTCCACTCAGTAGAGTGAAACTACTACTCTGGGATGTAAGAGTGGTGTCTGTACTCTGACATTTACTGTGTAAGGGGTACGAGAGTGCCATCTGTAGTGTCTCACTGCTAGCTTGTTAGGGGAGCCAGTCCACTCAGTAGAGTGAAACTACTACTCTGGGATGTAAGAGTGGTGTCTGTACTCTGACACTTACTGTGTAAGGGGTACGAGAGTGCCATCTGTAGTGTCTCACTGCTAGCTTGTTAGGGGAGCCAGTCCACTCAGTAGAGTGAAACTACTACTCTGGGGTGTAAGAGTGGTGTCTGTACTAGGACATTTACTGTGTAAGGGGTACGAGAGTGCCATCTGTAGTGTCTCACTGCTAGCTTGCTAGGGGAGCCAGTCTACTCAGTAGAGTGAAACTACTACTCTGGGATGTAAGAGTGGTGTCTGTACTCTGACATTTACTGTGTAAGGGGTACGAGAGTGCCATCTGTAGTGTCTCACTGCTAGCTTGTTAGGGGAGCCAGTCTACTCAGTAGAGTGAAACTACTACTCTGGGATGTAAGAGTGGTGTCTGTACTCTGACGCTTACTGTGTAAGGGGTACGAGAGTGCCATCTGTAGTGTCTCACTGCTAGCTTGTTAGGGGAGCAAGTCTACTCAGTAGAGTGAAACTACTACTCTGGGATGTAAGAGTGGTGTCTGTACTCTGACATTTACTGTGTAAGGGGTATGAGAGTGCCATCTGTAGTGTCTCACTGCTAGCTTGTTAGGGGAGCCAGTCCACTCAGTAGAATGAAACTTCTACTCTGGGATGTAAGAGTGGTGTCTGTACTCTGACATTTACTGTGTAAGGGGTACGAGAGTGCCATCTGTAGTGTCTCACTGCTAGCTTGTTAGGGGAGCCAGTCCACTCAGTAGAGTGAAACTACTACTCTGGGATGTAAGAGTGGTGTCTGTACTCTGACATTTACTGTGTAAGGAGTACGAGAGTGCCATCTGTAGTGTCTCACTGCTAGCTTGCTAGGGGAGCCAGTCTACTCAGTAGAGTGAAACTACTACTCTGGGATGTAAGAGTGGTGTCTGTACTCTGACATTTACTGTGTAAGGGGTACGAGAGTGCCATCTGTAGTGTCTCACTGCTAGCTTGTTAGGGGAGCCAGTCCACTCAGTAGAGTGAAACTACTACTCTGGGATGTAAGAGTGGTGTCTGTACTCTGACATTTACTGTGTAAGGGGTACGAGAGTGCCATCTGTAGTGTCTCACTGCTAGCTTGTTAGGGGAGCCAGTCCACTCAGTAGAGTGAAACTACTACTCTGGGATGTAAGAGTGGTGTCTGTACTCTGACATTTACTGTGTAAGGGGTACGAGAGTGCCATCTATAGTGTCTCACTGCTAGCTTGTTAGGGGAGCCAGTCCACTCAATAGAGTGAAACTACTACTCTGGGGTGTAAGAGTGGTGTCTGTACTCTGACATTTACTGTGTAAGGGGTACGAGAGTGCCTTCTGCAGTGTCTCACTGCTAGCTTGCTAGGGGAGCCAGTCCACTCAGTAGAGTGAAACTACTACTCTGGGATGTAAGAGTGGTGTCTGTACTCTGACATTTACTGTGTAAGGGGTACGAGAGTGCCATCTGTAGTGTCTCACTGCTAGCTTGTTAGGGGAGCCAGTCCACTCAGTAGAGTGAAACTACTACTCTGGGATGTAAGAGTGGTGTCTGTACTCTGACATTTACTGTGTAAGGGGTACGAGAGTGCCATCTGTAGTGTCTCACTGCTAGCTTGGTAGGGGAGCCAGTCCACTCAGTAGAGTGAAACTACTGCTCTGGGATGTAAGAGTGGTGTCTGTACTCTTACATTTACTGTGTAAGGGGTACGAGAGTGCCATCTGTAGTGTCTCACTGCTAGCTTGTTAGGGGAGCCAGTCCACTCAGTAGAGTGAAACTACTGCTCTGGGATGTAAGAGTGGTGTCTGTACTCTGACATTTACTGTGTAAGGGGTACGAGAGTGCCATCTGTAGTGTCTCACTGCTAGCTTGTTAGGGGAGCCAGTCCACTCAGTAGAGTGAAACTACTACTCTGGGATGTAAGAGTGGTGTCTGTACTCTGACATTTACTGTGTAAGGAGTACGAGACTGCCATCTGTAGTGTCTCACTGCTAGCTTGCTAGGGGAGCCAGTCTACTCAGTAGAGTGAAACTACTACTCTGGGATGTAAGAGTGGTGTCTGTACTCTGACATTTACTGTGTAAGGGGTACGAGAGTGCCATCTGTAGTGTCTCACTGCTAGCTTGTAAGGGGAGCCAGTCCACTCAGTAGAGTGAAACTACTACTCTGGGATGTAAGAGTGGTGTCTGTACTCTGACATTTACTGTGTAAGGGGTACGAGAGTGCCATCTGTAGTGTCTCACTGCTAGCTTGTTAGGGGAGCCAGTCCACTCAGTAGAGTGAAACTACTACTCTGGGATGTAAGAGTGGTGTCTGTACTCTGACATTTACTGTGTAAGGGGTACGAGAGTGCCATCTGTAGTGTCTCACTGCTAGCTTGTTAGGGGAGCCAGTCCACTCAGTAGAGTGAAACTACTACTCTGGGGTGTAAGAGTGGTGTCTGTACTCTGACATTTACTGTGTAAGGGGTACGAGAGTGCCTTCTGTAGTGTCTCACTGCTAGCTTGCTAGGGGAGCCAGTCCACTCAGTAGAGTGAAACTACTACTCTGGGATGTAAGAGTGGTGTCTGTACTCTGACATTTACTGTGTAAGGGGTACGAGAGTGCCATCTGTAGTGTCTCACTGCTAGCTTGTTAGGGGAGCCAGTACACTCAGTAGAGTGAAACTACTACTCTGGGATGTAAGAGTGGTGTCTGTACTCTGACATTTACTGTGTAAGGGGTACGAGAGTGCCATCTGTAGTGTCTCACTGCTAGCTTGTTAGGGGAGCCAGTACACTCAGTAGAGTGAAACTACTACTCTGGGATGTAAGAGTGGTGTCTGTACTCTGACATTTACTGTGTAAGGAGTACGAGACTGCCATCTGTAGTGTCTCACTGCTAGCTTGCTAGGGGAGCCAGTCTACTCAGTAGAGTGAAACTACTACTCTGGGATGTAAGAGTGGTGTCTGTACTCTGACATTTACTGTGTAAGGGGTACGAGAGTGCCATCTGTAGTGTCTCACTGCTAGCTTGTTAGGGGAGCCAGTCCACTCAGTAGAGTGAAACTACTACTCTGGGATGTAAGAGTGGTGTCTGTACTCTGACATTTACTGTGTAAGGGGTACGAGAGTGTCATCTGTAGTGTCTCACTGCTAGCTTGTTAGGGGAGCCAGTCCACTCAGTAGAGTGAAACTACTACTCTGGGATGTAAGAGTGGTGTCTGTACTCTGACATTTACTGTGTAAGGGGTACGAGAGTGCCATCTGTAGTGTCTCACTGCTAGCTTGTTAGGGGAGCCAGTCCACTCAGTAGAGTGAAACTACTACTCTGGGGTGTAAGAGTGGTGTCTGTACTCTGACATTTACTGTGTAAGGGGTACGAGAGTGCCTTCTGTAGTGTCTCACTGCTAGCTTGTTAGGGGAGCCAGTACACTCAGTAGAGTGAAACTACTACTCTGGGATGTAAGAGTGGTGTCTGTACTCTGACATTTACTGTGTAAGGGGTACGAGAGTGCCATCTGTAGTGTCTCACTGCTAGCTTGTTAGGGGAGCCAGTCCACTCAGTAGAGTGAAACTACTACTCTGGGATGTAAGAGTGGTGTCTGTACTCTTACATTTACTGTGTAAGGGGTACGAGAGTGCCATCTGTAGTGTCTCACTGCTAGCTTGTTAGGGGAGCCAGTCCACTCAGTAGAGTGAAACTACTGCTCTGGGATGTAAGAGTGGTGTCTGTACTCTGACATTTACTGTGTAAGGGGTACGAGAGTGCCATCTGTAGTGTCTCACTGCTAGCTTGCTAGGGGAGCAAGTCCACTCAGTAGAGTGAAACTACTGCTCTGGGATGTAAGAGTGGTGTCTGTACTCTGACATTTACTGTGTAAGGGGTACGAGAGTGCCATCTGTAGTGTCTCACTGCTAGCTTGCTTGGGGAGCCAGTCCACTCAGTAGAGTGAAACTACTACTCTGGGGTGTAAGAGTGGTGTCTGTACTCTGACATTTACTGTGTAAGGGGTACGAGAGTGCCATCTGTAGTGTCTCACTGCTAGCTTGTTAGGGGAGCCAGTCCACTCAGTAGAGTGAAACTACTACTCTGGGATGTAAGAGTGGTGTCTGTACTCTGACATTTACTGTGTAAGGGGTACGAGAGTGCCATCTGTAGTGTCTCACTGCTAGCTTGTTAGGGGAGCCAGTCCACTCAGTAGAGTGAAACTACTACTCTGGGATGTAAGAGTGGTGTCTGTACTCTGACATTTACTGTGTAAGGGGTACGAGAGTGCCATCTGTAGTGTCTCACTGCTAGCTTGTTAGGGGAGCCAGTCCACTCAGTAGAGTGAAACTACTACTCTGGGATGTAAGAGTGGTTTCTGTACTCTGACATTTACTGTGTAAGGGGTACAAGAGTGCCATCTGTAGTGTCTCACTGCTAGCTTGCTAGGGGAGCCAGTCCACTCAGTAGAGTGAAACTACTACTCTGGGATGTAAGAGTGGTGTCTGTACTCTGACATTTACTGTGTAAGGGGTACGAGAGTGCCATCTGTAGTGTCTCACTGCTAGCTTGTTAGGGGAGCCAGTCCACTCAGTAGAGTGAAACTACTACTCTGGGATGTAAGAGTGGTGTCTGCACTCTGACATTTACTGTGTAAGGGGTACGAGAGTGCCATCTGTAGTGTCTCACTGCTAGCTTGTTAGGGGAGCCAGTCCACTCAGTAGAGTGAAACTACTACTCTGGGATGTAAGAGTGGTGTCTGCACTCTGACATTTACTGTGTAAGGGGTACGAGAGTGCCATCTGTAGTGTCTCACTGCTAGCTTGCTAGGGGAGCCAGTCCACTCAGTAGAGTGAAACTACTACTCTGGGATGTAAGAGTGGTGTCTGTACTCTGACGCTTACTGTGTAAGGGGTACGAGAGTGCCATCTGTAGTGTCTCACTGCTAGCTTGTTAGGGGAGCAAGTCTACTCAGTAGAGTGAAACTACTACTCTGGGATGTAAGAGTGGTGTCTGTACTCTGACATTTACTGTGTAAGGGGTACGAGAGTGCCATCTGTAGTGTCTCACTGCTAGCTTGTTAGGGGAGCCAGTCCACTCAGTAGAGTGAAACTACTACTCTGGGATGTAAGAGTGGTGTCTGTACTCTGACATTTACTGTGTAAGGGGTACGAGAGTGCCATCTGTAGTGTCTCACTGCTAGCTTGTTAGGGGAGCCAGTCCACTCAGTAGAGTGAAACTACTACTCTGGGATGTAAGAGTGGTGTCTGTACTCTGACATTTACTGTGTAAGGGGTACTAGAGTGCCATCTGTAGTGTCTCACTGCTAGCTTGTTAGGGGAGCCAGTCCACTCAGTAGAGTGAAACTACTACTCTGGGATGTAAGAGTGGTGTCTGTACTCTGACATTTACTGTGTAAGGGGTACGAGAGTGCCATCTGTAGTGTCTCACTGCTAGCTTGTTAGGGGAGCCAGTCCACTCAGTAGAGTGAAACTACTACTCTGGGATGTAAGAGTGGTGTCTGTACTCTGACATTTACTGTGTAAGGGGTATGAGAGTGCCATCTGTAGTGTCTCACTGCTAGCTTGTTAGGGGAGCCAGTCCACTCAGTAGAGTGAAACTACTACTCTGGGATGTAAGAGTGGTGTCTGTACTCTGACATTTACTGTGTAAGGGGTACGAGAGTGCCATCTGTAGTGTCTCACTGCTAGCTTGTTAGGGGAGCAAGTCCACTCAGTAGAGTGAAACTACTACTCTGGGGTGTAAGAGTGGTGTCTGTACTATGACATTTACTGTGTAAGGGGTACGAGAGTGCCATCTGTAGTGTCTCACTGCTAGCTTGTTAGGGGAGCCAGTCCACTCAGTAGAGTGAAACTACTACTCTGGGATGTAAGAGTGGTGTCTGTACTCTGACATTTACTGTGTAAGGGGTACGAGAGTGCCATCTGTAGTGTCTCACTGCTAGCTTGTTAGGGGAGCCAGTCCACTCAGTAGAGTGAAACCACTACTCTGGGATGTAAGAGTGGTGTCTGTACTCTGACATTTACTGTGTAAGGGGTACGAGAGTGCCATCTGTAGTGTCTCACTGCTAGCTTGTTAGGGGAGCCAGTCCACTCAGTAGAGTGAAACTACTACTCTGGGATGTAAGAGTGGTGTCTGTACTCTGACATTTACTGTGTAAGGGGTACGAGAGTGCCATCTGTAGTGTCTCACTGCTAGCTTGTTAGGGGAGCCAGTCCACTCAGTAGAGTGAAACTACTACTCTGGGATGTAAGAGTGGTGTCTGTACTCTGACATTTACTGTGTAAGGGGTACGAGAGTGCCATCTGTAGTGTCTCACTGCTAGCTTGTTAGGGGAGCCAGTCCACTCAGTAGAGTGAAACTACTACTCTGGGATGTAAGAGTGGTGTCTGTACTCTGACATTTACTGTGTAAGGGGTACGAGAGTGCCATCTGTAGTGTCTCACTGCTAGCTTGTTAGGGGAGCCAGTCCACTCAGTAGAGTGAAACTACTACTCTGGGATGTAAGAGTGGTGTCTGTACTCTGACATTTACTGTGTAAGGGGTACGAGAGTGCCATCTGTAGTGTCTCACTGCTAGCTTGTTAGGGGAGCCAGTCCACTCAGTAGAGTGAAACTACTACTCTGGGATGTAAGAGTGGTGTCTGTACTCTGACATTTACTGTGTAAGGGGTACTAGAGTGCCATCTGTAGTGTCTCACTGCTAGCTTGTTAGGGGAGCCAGTCCACTCAGTAGAGTGAAACTACTACTCTGGGATGTAAGAGTGGTGTCTGTACTCTGACATTTACTGTGTAAGGGGTACGAGAGTGCCATCTGTAGTGTCTCACTGCTAGCTTGTTAGGGGAGCCAGTCCACTCAGTAGAGTGAAACTACTACTCTGGGATGTAAGAGTGGTGTCTGTACTCTGACATTTACTGTGTAAGGGGTATGAGAGTGCCATCTGTAGTGTCTCACTGCTAGCTTGTTAGGGGAGCCAGTCCACTCAGTAGAGTGAAACTACTACTCTGGGATGTAAGAGTGGTGTCTGTACTCTGACATTTACTGTGTAAGGGGTACAAGAGTGCCATCTGTAGTGTCTCACTGCTAGCTTGTTAGGGGAGCAAGTCCACTCAGTAGAGTGAAACTACTACTCTGGGGTGTAAGAGTGGTGTCTGTACTATGACATTTACTGTGTAAGGGGTACGAGAGTGCCATCTGTAGTGTCTCACTGCTAGCTTGTTAGGGGAGCCAGTCCACTCAGTAGAGTGAAACTACTACTCTGGGATGTAAGAGTGGTGTCTGTACTCTGACATTTACTGTGTAAGGGGTACGAGAGTGCCATCTGTAGTGTCTCACTGCTAGCTTGTTAGGGGAGCCAGTCCACTCAGTAGAGTGAAACCACTACTCTGGGATGTAAGAGTGGTGTCTGTACTCTGACATTTACTGTGTAAGGGGTACGAGAGTGCCATCTGTAGTGTCTCACTGCTAGCTTGTTAGGGGAGCCAGTCCACTCAGTAGAGTGAAACTACTACTCTGGGATGTAAGAGTGGTGTCTGTACTCTGACATTTACTGTGTAAGGGGTACGAGAGTGCCATCTGTAGTGTCTCACTGCTAGCTTGTTAGGGGAGCCAGTCCACTCAGTAGAGTGAAACTACTACTCTGGGATGTAAGAGTGGTGTCTGTACTCTGACATTTACTGTGTAAGGGGTACGAGAGTGCCATCTGTAGTGTCTCACTGCTAGCTTGTTAGGGGAGCCAGTCCACTCAGTAGAGTGAAACTACTACTCTGGGATGTAAGAGTGGTGTCTGTACTCTGACATTTACTGTGTAAGGGGTACGAGAGTGCCATCTGTAGTGTCTCACTGCTAGCTTGTTAGGGGAGCCAGTCCACTCAGTAGAGTGAAACTACTACTCTGGGATGTAAGAGTGGTGTCTGTACTCTGACATTTACTGTGTAAGGGGTACGAGAGTGCCATCTGTAGTGTCTCACTGCTAGCTTGTTAGGGGAGCCAGTCCACTCAGTAGAGTGAAACTACTACTCTGGGATGTAAGAGTGGTGTCTGTACTCTGACATTTACTGTGTAAGGGGTACGAGAGTGCCATCTGTAGTGTCTCACTGCTAGCTTGTTAGGGGAGCCAGTCCACTCAGTAGAGTGAAACTACTACTCTGGGATGTAAGAGTGGTGTCTGTACTCTGACATTTACTGTGTAAGGGGTACGAGAGTGCCATCTGTAGTGTCTCACTGCTAGCTTGTTAGGGGAGCAAGTCCACTCAGTAGAGTGAAACTACTACTCTGGGGTGTAAGAGTGGTGTCTGTACTATGACATTTACTGTGTAAGGGGTACGAGAGTGCCATCTGTAGTGTCTCACTGCTAGCTTGTTAGGGGAGCCAGTCCACTCAGTAGAGTGAAACTACTACTCTGGGATGTAAGAGTGGTGTCAGTACTCTGACATTTACTGTGTAAGGGGTACGAGAGTGCCATCTGTAGTGTCTCACTGCTAGCTTGTTAGGGGAGCCAGTCCACTCAGTAGAGTGAAACCACTACTCTGGGATGTAAGAGTGGTGTCTGTACTCTGACATTTACTGTGTAAGGGGTACGAGAGTGCCATCTGTAGTGTCTCACTGCTAGCTTGTTAGGGGAGCCAGTCCACTCAGTAGAGTGAAACCACTACTCTGGGATGTAAGAGTGGTGTCTGTACTCTGACATTTACTGTGTAAGGGGTACGAGAGTGCCATCTGTAGTGTCTCACTGCTAGCTTGTTAGGGGAGCCAGTCCACTCAGTAGAGTGAAACTACTACTCTGGGATGTAAGAGTGGTGTCTGTACTCTGACATTTACTGTGTAAGGGGTACGAGAGTGCCATCTGTAGTGTCTCACTGCTAGCTTGTTAGGGGAGCCAGTCCACTCAGTAGAGTGAAACTACTACTCTGGGATGTAAGAGTGGTGTCTGTACTCTGACATTTACTGTGTAAGGGGTACGAGAGTGCCATCTGTAGTGTCTCACTGCTAGCTTGTTAGGGGAGCCAGTCTACTCAGTAGAGTGAAACTACTACCCCGGGATGTAAGAGTGGTGTCTGTACTCTGACATTTACTGTGTAAGGGGTACGAGAGTGCCACCTGTAGTGTCTCACTGCTAGCTTGTTAGGGGAGCCAGTCCACTCAGTAGAGTGAAACTACTACCCTGGGATGTAAGAGTGGTGTCTGTACTCTGACATTTACTGTGTAAGGGGTACGAGAGTGCCATCTGTAGTGTCTCACTGCTAGCTTGTTAGGGGAGCCAGTCCACTCAGTAGAGTGAAACTACTACTCTGGGATGTAAGAGTGGTGTCTGTACTCTGACATTTACTGTGTAAGGGGTACGAGAGTGCCATCTGTAGTGTCTCACTGCTAGCTTGTTAGGGGAGCCAGTCCACTCAGTAGAGTGAAACTACTACTCTGGGATGTAAGAGTGGTGTCTGTACTCTGACATTTACTGTGTAAGGGGTACGAGAGTGCCATCTGTAGTGTCTCACTGCTAGCTTGTTAGGGGAGCCAGTCTACTCAGTAGAGTGAAACTACTACTCTGGGATGTAAGAGTGGTGTCTGTACTCTGACATTTACTGTGTAAGGGGTACGAGAGTGCCATCTGTAGTGTCTCACTGCTAGCTTGTTAGGGGAGCCAGTCTACTCAGTAGAGTGAAACTACTACTCTGGGATGTAAGAGTGGTGTCTGTACTCTGACATTTACTGTGTAAGGGGTACGAGAGTGCCATCTGTAGTGTCTCACTGCTAGCTTGTTAGGGGAGCCAGTCCACTCAGTAGAGTGAAACTACTACCCTGGGATGTAAGAGTGGTGTCTGTACTCTGACATTTACTGTGTAAGGGGTACGAGAATGCCATCTGTAGTGTCTCACTGCTAGCTTGCTAGGGGAGCCAGTCTACTCAGTAGAGTGAAACTACTGCTCTGGGATGTAAGAGTGGTGTCTGTACTCTGACATTTACTGTGTAAGGGGTATGAGAGTGCCATCTGTAGTGTCTCACTGCTAGCTTGCTAGGGGATCCAGTCCACTCAGTAGAGTGAAACTACTACTCTGGGATGTAAGAGTGGTGTCTGTACTCTGACATTTACTGTGTAAGGGGTATGAGAGTGCCATCTGTAGTGTCTCACTGCTAGCTTGTTAGGGGAGCCAGTCCACTCAGTAGAGTGAAACTACTACTCTGGGGTGTAAGAGTGGTGTCTGTACTCTGACATTTACTGTGTAAGGGGTACGAGAGTGCCATCTGTAGTGTCTCACTGCTAGCTTGCTAGGGGAGCCAGTCCACTCAGTAGAGTGAAACTACTACTCTGGGATGTAAGAGTGGTGTCTGTACTCTGACATTTACTGTGTAAGGGGTATGAGAGTGCCATCTGTAGTGTCTCACTGCTAGCCTGTTAGGGGAGCCAGTCCACTCAGTAGAGTGAAACTACTACTCTGGGATGTAAGAGTGGTGTCTGTACTCTGACATTTACTGTGTAAGGGGTATGAGAGTGCCATCTGTAGTGTCTCACTGCTAGCTTGTTAGGGGAGCCAGTCCACTCAGTAGAGTGAAACTACTACTCTGGGATGTAAGAGTGGTGTCTGTACTCTGACATTTACTGTGTAAGGGGTACGAGAGTGCCATCTGTAGTGTCTCACTGCTAGCTTGTTAGGGGAGCCAGTCCACTCAGTAGAGTGAAACTACTACTCTGGGATGTAAGAGTGGTGTCTGTACTCTGACATTTACTGTGTAAGGGGTACGAGAGTGCCATCTGTAGTGTCTCACTGCTAGCTTGTTAGGGGAGCCAGTCCACTCAGTAGAGTGAAACTACTACTCTGGGATGTAAGAGTGGTGTCTGTACTCTGACATTTACTGTGTAAGGGGTATGAGAGTGCCATCTGTAGTGTCTCACTGCTAGCTTGTTAGGGGAGCAAGTCCACTCAGTAGAGTGAAACTACTACTCTGGGGTGTAAGAGTGGTGTCTGTACTCTGACATTTACTGTGTAAGGGGTACGAGAGTGCCATCTGTAGTGTCTCACTGCTAGCTTGCTAGGGGAGCCAGTCCACTCAGTAGAGTGAAACTACTACTCTGGGATGTAAGAGTGGTGTCTGTACTCTGACATTTACTGTGTAAGGGGTATGAGAGTGCCATCTGTAGTGTCTCACTGCTAGCTTGTTAGGGGAGCAAGTCCACTCAGTAGAGTGAAACTACTACTCTGGGGTGTAAGAGTGGTGTCTGTACTCTGACATTTACTGTGTAAGGGGTACGAGAGTGCCATCTGTAGTGTCTCACTGCTAGCTTGCTAGGGGAGCCAGTCCACTCAGTAGAGTGAAACTACTACTCTGGGATGTAAGAGTGGTGTCTGTACTCTGACATTTACTGTGTAAGGGGTATGAGAGTGCCATCTGTAGTGTCTCACTGCTAGCTTGTTAGGGGAGCAAGTCCACTCAGTAGAGTGAAACTACTACTCTGGGGTGTAAGAGTGGTGTCTGTACTCTGACATTTACTGTGTAAGGGGTACGAGAGTGCCATCTGTAGTGTCTCACTGCTAGCTTGCTAGGGGAGCCAGTCCACTCAGTAGAGTGAAACTACTACTCTGGGATGTAAGAGTGGTGTCTGTACTCTGACATTTACTGTGTAAGGGGTATGAGAGTGCCATCTGTAGTGTCTCACTGCTAGCTTGTTAGGGGAGCAAGTCCACTCAGTAGAGTGAAACTACTACTCTGGGGTGTAAGAGTGGTGTCTGTACTCTGACATTTACTGTGTAAGGGGTACGAGAGTGCCATCTGTAGTGTCTCACTGCTAGCTTGCTAGGGGAGCCAGTCCACTCAGTAGAGTGAAACTACTGCTCTGGGATGTAAGAGTGGCTTCTGATAGTATGAGACTGCTAGACTCACACTAGTGTGAGACTGCTACTTTGCGAGTGGTGTGAGGGTTCCATCAGCAGAGTTACACGGCTTGTTTGTGAGGGGGGGAGTGCTCTTGGTATCACGAGTCTGCTGTTTTGAGGGATGTGAAGGTGTTGTCTCTAATTGTGACTGTTAGTCTTGGAGGAATGTGAGTGTTGTTAGTGTGTGACACTAGTATGTGAGGGGTTAGAGTTTTGTCTATAGTGTGGCTCAGTCTTTGAGATGTGTAAGATTGCTGTCAATAGTGCACAAATTCGTGTTTGTGAGGTATACAGGTATTTTCAGCGATGTCACTGATCGTGTGTGGGACTGTACGAGTGCCATCAGTCGGGTGAAAATGAGATTCTGTGAGAGGCGTGAGAGTGCTGTTGCTAGTTTGAGACTGGTAGTCTGAGAGGTGTGAGAGTGCTGTTGCTAGTTTGAGACTGATAGTCTGAGAGGTGTGAGTGCTGTAGGCAGTGTGAGATAGATAGTGTTAAAGGGTATTGTGAGACTGCTGTTCTGCCAGGAAAATAAGAGTGTGGTCTGTCATGTGACTGCGGCTTTGTGAGGAGTATGAGAGTGCTGTCTCCAGTGCGAGATGGTCCATTTGTGAGGGCTGTTGGCCCACTCAGTAATGTGAGACTACTACTATGATGGATGTTAGAGGGCTTCTGATAGTGTATGCCTGCTTGTTTGTGAGGGGTGAAGGAGGGCAGTGGGTTGTGTGAGATTACTACTCTTCAATGAGTGTGAGCCCTTGGTTGTACTGTGAGACCTATGTGAAGGGTGTGAAAGTTTTGATGTTGTTGGGAAAATGCTATTCTGTGAGATGCTTGGGCGATATCTGTAGTGTGAGACACCTACCCTGAGATATTTGTGAGGGTCTTAATATGTGTGCTCCCCAGTCCGCTATAAAATATAGTGTCACATGCAGCACTGGGCCCCTACCAGGCCCAGCGAAACAGCACTTTGTTAGAATGAAAATTAGAAGGGTTCAGAGAATCAAAAGGGACGACTGTAATTGAAAATCCGAACACCAGTGAAGCAGAGAGAATTCAGAGGGAAGAGGTTTTCTCTGTAGCTCTCAACATGTTCCTTTAGTGACAAATGTGCTCCGCTTTCATCCCATGGGCTTCTTCTAACAGACCGCGATGAGGAGAGGGCAGGACAGGTATTACAAGAGATCTGAATAGGGTCAAATCAGCTTGCCTTACTTCTCCAGTACAATTAAAGAGAACCATCTTTAGTGATTATTGATTTATGATTGTTCTGTGAATAATGCCCAAATTTCACAAAAAAGCATGAATTCTTTTTAGGGCGAGCCTAGCGCAGCGCGCATGCGCTACCCTAGGAAAACGACCTCTTGGAATCACTCTGGACTTTTCACACGCTTGTGTGTGTGTTTTTTTTAAAGTATTTTTTCTATTGGGCTTTGCATGCATATTTCTAAAAAGACAGCATGCAATTGGGCAAAGGCGGATGCATGTCCCACCTTTCCCAGGAAATGTATACGGTTACGAGCAGCAGCACGCAGTGTGCCATCTGTTATGTGTCAGATTTCACACGAGCACGTGTGCACCACTTGCGGGATGCTGCAGCTGAGTTCCTCGCGCTTGTTCGTTAATCGGGACAAGCATGTTGGAAAACTGTACTAGAACACACAAGAGAAATACACTGCTATTCCACATCCGCCGCATGTGTAGATTTGTGCAAACAGCCTTATCTTTCTAACATTTGGTGTTAGTCACTGCCTATTGTGAAGGCCTTGCTTCTGTCCCGAGTTGGCTATGGTTGATTCCATGAGCTACAATCTCAGGCTGCATACATCTGAAAACCTAATTTCAGCAATGTACAGGAAGTTCCTGCTTGTTATCGCTGAGGCTCAGAATGATAAACCCATGTCAGTGCTCTCAACAGTCATTATAGCCACTTACCCTGACGTACATATGTACGTGATCCTCGAAGGTCACCTAATGCACGGGGTTCGCAGCATCTGCTCCAATATTATTAATCTTGAGGACAGCAATCGATCAAAGGTGTTTGTGTAGCGTTCTTCTGGTAAGTGGCAGCCTGCCTCACTGGGCGAGCTTCATATCTTACCTTCGGAAGGCCTTTGAACTACCTCCCTTCTCCGGCAGAATCTCGAGTCAAAAGAGACACGTTTAGGGCAGATGGTGATTTTTTAATAAATAACTTTGGTGGAATTTTTGTATTTGTACGGTTTACATTTTCTGTCCTGGAAACAGTATTACTTATTTTTCAGCTACTTAAGGTTCACTCATTTCTTTACGTTACCTTTATTTTGTTTACCTGTGACATCCCGTCACAGTGTTTTATAGCGCTGGGGCCGTTTCCATGTGCACTTGGTATCATCATGCATGGAACAATAACGCTTTGAACATTGAACTCCCTCCTACTCCCCTGGAAAAAGTAATCCTTCAGCGTCTTGCTAGTGCTATTAGGTGGATGTATGTTGTGGAACTGTGTGCGTGCGGTCCTCTCCCTCCTATCAGTGATTTGTTATTTAAGTTCATGCCGGACTTGTATGCATTTCATGATCGCCAGCCAATCCATTGAAGGCATCTCCTGTCTGTGGGACTGGCATGTAGATATGGCTGTGGAGTTCCAGTAATTTGATGCTGCCATGCTCAAGCAGACTTATCATCCATATTTCATCTGTTTTAAAGGTGTGGGTTGTCTCAACCTCAGTCCTCCCATGGGTTTCAGCGCCTTCCTTTCTTCCGGTCTAAGTACCATGGTTCCAACTTCCACCAGGTTCCAGTTTCTCGTCCAGGGGGCCCAGGTACCTTCCATCTCATGGTGATGGGCCTTTTGGTTTAGCAACAACACAAGATCAGCGAACTACTTAGCCACCTTATTTGTCTTGGGTGGTGCGTGTATCCCCTGCAGGCACCTCTCGATGCTCCTGTGCTGTCCCCCCTGTGATATGACATCCCACCATCACACATCTTATCACAACTCGCCACTACATTCCACACCATGCCACTGCCCTAACGTCACTACACTACGCATAACTTGCACACAAAATGTACAGTTTTGAACACAGCAGCTACATTGCTCTACAACATACCTTAAAACATTGCCAATATCTAAGGCTAAACACTTATAAGGTCCCAAAGGCGAGACCTATTGGCTATGCCAATGCTTGTTCAGGATTGCTTGGGAAGTTAAACTGAGCTCAGCTCGTGGCCCAGTTGATGCCAACATTCGTAGGTGTTTGTGGCTGCTCTGTAAAGCCAGGTCACTTTGGAACCTGCCTCCCCTCTGTCAAACACACAATCTGATGCTAAGAGCCACCCCTGTGTATTTCCTCATCATGCCAGGGCTGCGGCCATATTCCAAGTCGGTGGAAATACCAGTTAGTTCCACTTGAGTTTGCGAGGATGCGGTTGTGCTCTGTGCTGAAACAATGTGAGCGTTAGCTGTCGGTGTGCTTGTTGAATGACAAGGTGTGACATCTAACCGTATTTAATATTTAAAATTCAGCATCTGTCACCATGACTTCGGATTGATCAAGTTTTGCGTGCTTGGAGAGATGACCCTGGCTCTGTTGTCGCACCACGAGTTAAGAGCAGTGTGAGTTGGAGCTTCTACCTGAAAGGCACTCTCAGGGTTCTGTGGGACCATATTTAGTTTTTCTTTGTAAATGTATTGTTTTCGTGATGCCAAATCGGTCCCAGGCAAGTTCTTTTTTGTTTAAATGAATTGACGGGCTCCTTGTGAAATGGTTCTAGTTGCTACTGGGGTTTATAAAAACGAAATATAAGCTCAGTTTATTCCACATCATCATGACATATGACGTCATGACAGAATCCAGCAATTCTACCTCAAACACCTATCCACCCTGTAGGATGGACACAGAGATGAAAGGTGATATTAAAGGACTGACTGGAGTCTTACCGGTGAGTTTGCAGAGTGCACACGGACCCCACCCATGACTGCACCGTCCACTGTGCTAACTTTCAGGCATTTCCAGGAGCTGGCATGTCACATGTGTGCATTAAAGTCAGGACTGGTTATCTTGAGAGCAGGGCACGCGACAGAAGCATGCTCCTGAAAATCCTGGTCAAAGCCCTGTTTGAGATACTTTAATGCAACCCTCATGTGGGACGCAAGGCCGGAAGACCTGAGCCGCATAAAGCTTTGCCAGAACTTCCTTTCAGGATACATGGACAATATTGCGAGTCTAGGATTCTTGCCTGAAAGCCCAGAGTCCGGCTCCTGCTAGAACGCCAGGTCTACCTCTCTGACAAACTTCCAGTCATGGGGCTTGTCAAGACAGGCAGCCAGAGTATCTTCCCAGAATGTCTAGTCAGGTCGCCAGCCAGAAACGTCATCAAGTTATCTTGAGTTTTTGTAAAGCGCGTGTTGCTGTTTTTCGGCCACTGCAAAGCCCTTTGAGTGAGGGAGACCAAGGCCTAGTAACCTACTCCTTTTGTTCTGGGGCTGTGGAGAAAAGATATTCTTTCAGATTTGTCCTGAGCCCATTCCACTTCCTTGCAGTGCCCACTGGTCACGGCCAGCTGCATCCATTCGAAACCACGGGACTCAACGTAGACCACGCCCTTGGTCATGACCTTGGTCATGCCTTGTGTAGTGTCCTGCGGGACACGGTCTAGTTGTTGTAAATGATGTAACCTACACTGTACACCCACCCACCACTGATGTCACGAGTCACGTGACACAGTTAATAAATAGGGCGGAGCGCACATGCTCTTGGCCAGTCTTACTAACCCACTACCTTGTGCCTGCGTCCCTCATTGCAGCTCCATGTGGGCCTAAGGCCCAACACTACACTGGCGACGAGGTCGGTACGTGTGCCCATGCGTGCCACTACCCACAGCAAAAACAAGAGAAAAGGGGAGGAGAGCTGCCCGCCTGAAGGGCATCCCCTGCAGCAAGGAAGCGCTCAGCGGCACGTCGGAGCCCCACAGCGACCGGGAGGCCCACAGCAAGCCGACCGGAGGCCGCCCGCGTCGGCCGCCACCAACAAGTGCCACCAGGGAAAAGCGGACCGCCCAGTGCCCACCTGGGACAGCCGCGAGGCAGCGACCCCCACCAGAGAGGGGCACCAGCCGGGCGGAGCCCACCCGCCACGTCCGCGACAGAGCATCAGGCCCGCAGGCCGAAGGTGAGCTCCAGGGGCGAAGTGCCCGCCATGAACTATGCCCAATCATAAGCAGGACCAGCGGAGACCACCCGCGGCCTGCCCGAGTAGTCCCCTGCCCCCGCCGCGTGTGTGATTGGAAGCGGTGGGGCCCAGAGACGAGCAACGGCGTGGGGGAGTGTGCGGCCGGACCCGACTTTACAAAGAACAACGAGGGGGAGGGAGCGGAGTAGCTAACCGCCTCCCGACCTCCTCGCAATGTGGTCCGAGTCGTTAGCTGGCCAGCGGAGCCCACCCACGGCCCGCCGATAGCACCCCCAGCAAGACACTGCAAAGCAGCGCCAGCGGAGCCCACCCGCGGCCTGCTCTGAGCATGCCCGGTCTCCGCCGCGCAGCGGGTAAAGAGTGAGGCTGCTGCGGCGGATGACCGGTGTGGAAAAGTAAATTTTGCCATGTTATATGTGCCTACGTGTTCCCCATCTTATGCTATATGTGCATGATCAATATGCATATGTATTCCCTATGATCGATTAAAGACGCAATCCTAGTTGTGTCCAACTCTAGTATGCCAGTTTCCAGTTCTCGTGAATACAACGAGTATCAGACCTATGTTGCCACGTTTCACAGTGTGCACGTTAATTCAGAATAATGTCCCCGTTTCTAGGCCTCAAAAGGGCCCGGACACCAGATTCAGCTCCTGTCTCCTGAATCCTCTCCGAGGAGCGATACAGCCCCCACCTGCATCCCTGACCCTTCACTTACTTCCTGCCTCACAGTGCCCGGCTCGGCCTGGCTCTGCCTGCCTGTCTGCCAAGAGTATGTTATGCTTCTAGTTATCAGTCCAGCCCTCCTTCCCTGCATTCCTAAGCTACTGAATCGCATCAATAGTTTCAGTCATGGTCTAGCCTTTCTGTCTCCATGTTAGAGAAATACTGTATTAATATTCATGGAATATTCCTCGCACACGCAATACATGTAGAATAATGCATGCACCAGCCTTAGTGTCAAGTAGCCTTTGCCCTGATAACTTTTGGATTCTATCAAGATGTTCTCTAAACACCAGATACCAGATATGCTTTAGGTACATGTCGCTCTGACTCCGCAGACTTTAGTCTCCTCTTCTAGTGCAGAAGTCATAGCCCCCAGTTCTCCCTGGTAACACGTCATTGCCCGTTTGCGCGCACCACTAGGTCAGAGGTTCCAGCTCCTCAGGGAGCCCCCTCCATGTCTCCGCCCCATTCATGACACTTCTGTTACGTTCATACCACATGTCTATGTATACGCCCTGTACACGCCTCTTGTTACACCTACTTTATGCCTTATCTTTCGCGACTGCTACACGTCACGCCTACTGCTACGCCTACTGTATTGAATGTAATGTAATTGTTTTAGTATATATATATTGTGCACTGTTATGTTTTGAGCATTATTCCCATTCCTGCCCCCGGCAGCTGCCATCCTATTCCCATGCAGGCTGTCCTGTTCCTGTCCTTTATGCCTGTTTAAAGCCTGTAGACTCAAGATACCTCGAATCCTGACTCTTATTTATTGAGCTATCTGTTTATATGAGTATCCTGAAAAATAGTACGGTAATTAATTATTTATTTACCACATAATGGCGCCCGAATAGGGACCTGCCCTTTCCCCACGCGCCGGCGAAGCCACGCAGGCCCCCTGATCCTCTGCAGCCGTGACGGAACCATCCTGCGCACCGGCAGATATTTCTGCTTCAAGTATCCCTCAGGTCCACGGAGGAGACGGAGGTTGCGGTCCAGCATCCAGACGAGGCGGTGTGGAACGCGGCGAGTCCCGACCAGAGCCCAAGCCGAGAGTCCAAGGTCCGAGGTATCCGGAGGCCCACCTGTAACTGAAGTCCGAAGTTCGTAGTCCGTCGTCGTAGCAGTCCAGTCCAGTCCGAGGCCTTCCGTTCTTGCTGCCCGGTGAGTACCGTTGCTGGGGTAGTATCTAGACAGGGTCAATTAATTTGTCTCTGGTCCGTGGGTTTGGGTACACAGATCCAACACGAAGTGTCCACCTAGGTGGATGCGGGTCCTGACGTGTCTCTTTAAGGGACCGGTATGTTTCGTACTGTTTCAGCAGTGCATCTAGTAACTCTAGTAAGTTCCGTTCTCGAGAAATTCATGTGTTCTGTTCTCAGTATACCAGGTAATATTCTGTCCAAACTGTTATGCTATTAATGTGTTTTCAATGTCGTGGTATGAGTGATTTGTTTTTCCAGTCATTATTGTGTTTATCGTGTATCGTACTGTGTTCATATTCAAGTACAGAATGCCTCTGTTTTCTAAATTACGTCAGTTAAAGACCAGAAAAGGGCTGCTCGAGGAAGCAGCCCCTGTCCCTCCTAGGGACAGTCCAGAACATTTTATGTATCACAAGCATGGCTTAAGTGCCATAATATATCTAGACTTATGGTCTGATTATACCAGACATCTCGAAGAGAAATATAGATGGCCTGTATCAGGCACATGGGATGCCGAGTGCATCATGCGAGTGGAAGAAGCATTATGGAAAAAGAAAGCCAGACAGTCCCAGAAAGATGCCATCGAGTTATGGCGCAAAGAATCTCATAAAAGAACCGAAAAAGAAATCAGAAAAACAGAATTAAGTAGAGAATCCTCAGAGAAAGCCCAAGGAAGGGAATTAATCGAAATAGGTGAACGAGTTAAAGCAGAACAGTCAGACAGACAGAGGAATGCCATTATTAAGGGTATGTACCCTCTTCTTGCCGAGGGCTTGCCGAAAGCAACCCCGGAGGCATCCAGTAATTTTCCACCATCACTAGTTCCGTCTAAGCTACGTCATAAACCGACTGCAGCTGATATTTTTCTCTCGTCCTATTTGGACGACACAGTCCCAGAATATGCAAATCCTGTCCCGCCTGTTCCTGTAAATAATGTAATTCCTGTTCCTCCAGTCACTGGTCCCGTGGGTCCAGTTAATGTTACAGCATCTGTTACAGCACCCCCGGTCCAGTCCACAGTACATGTACCCGTTCTACCAGTCACTCTGCCAGCACGTACAATACCCACCGACGATTCTAGTTTAGGAGCCGTGGGGGGAGATCCTCCTCGTACCCCGCCTCAACACAGACGTATGACGCTACATGAACTAGCGTTACAACGTACGCCAAAAGTTCATACCTTCACAGATATCAAGCGAGCACTTACCGAATGTCGTTATGATCCAGTTCCAGGCGAGGGTACTATGGTCATAAATTCATTACGTTTAAGACGGGTGACCGACTATTTGGACACCCTGCCCGATATGAAGGAATATCTAGACAGAATATATCGTTTTATCCGTACAGGAAAAGATCCAGAAAGTATTCGCGAAGCCATGGTTCAGAGAAAAGTCGAGACTCAGCTCATGCTTTTAAAGTTCTTAATTAACTGTTTAATAAGAGAACAAGATTATCCAGGAAAAGATCCAGAAGAAATGAAAGTCCTGACCAGGTGGAGTGATCATATAGCCGAGGGAAGACACAAGACACAGAATTGTATAGAGAGTATGTACAAGAAAATTCGTAAAGAAATAATAAATTTACACGAGAAACGAGAAGCAACACAAGCAACCGAAAAAGAGAATGACTCTTCCAGTGAAGAGGTAGATGACGAGAATCCTTCCAGAATAGCGTATGTAGGTAGAACTAGACTTTCCGACAGACATCCACGCCTGGACTACAAGAAAGTTTTTCCCTCTCCAGTACCAGAACAGTGTTCTCTAGAACAAGTGTTCCAAGCTACCGATCACATTCTGAAATCACGTATAGGTTATAGTGAACTTAGTACCATGCACGAACAAGAACTAGGCCGATCAGCAGTCCGGTGGACTACTGATTCTACCACGTTTCCTGACGAAATCGTGGCACAAACGTTTCTGAAACTGCCCCCAGCCGAGCAGCGACTGGTGGGTATGTATATGATCCAGCACCTCATCACTCTGTATGAGGATCAGCATTCCGATCCAGGTCCTCTACATGATGTATTAAACGAGTTACTACAGTACAGATGGAAAGGTCTAGGTACCGATTTAATTAGTGTCATTCTAGAACAGCGCCACAAATACCGAACGTTTCTGAACCCGCATTTTGTTCATGTCTCACCCCCAGAAAGTAAATCATTCTACATAGACAGACAAAATCCGTTACGAGAAGTACATCCAGTCAAGAAAGAGGGTGGTGGTCTAGAACGAGTATTCGTTTACACCCCCATCACAAAGATGGAACTCTTAGAAATGAAAAAGTTAATTCCCTGTCATGATAAAGATCCAGCAGGGTTCCACCGTGAATTAAAAGACATGCTCCGTATGGGAGAATACACGTATCCAGATATCATTAAAATGTTAAAGGTCCTGTTGCCTGCGGGCATATATGAAAAACTCAAAGAAAAAGAATGGGAGGTGGGAGAGAAAAAGATAGATTGGACAGCTCTAGTAGCTGAAGATAATACACGAGTACCAGGTACCGGTCTTGGGGATAAATGTAAAGAATTGCCCGAGTTATTGATACAAGTTTTGCCAAGATTACTAGCCACGAAAAAGGAAGTCTGGGATGCCATCTCAGCCTGTAAACAGAAACAAGATGAAGATACTAGTGATTTTTATTCTAGATTTGAGAAATGTTTTATTATTAATAGTGGTCTGAAGACAAGTAGCGAGTCATACCCTCATCTTTTTGTTACTAAACTAGTCGAGAATTCAAGTCCACAAGTTAAAAATCGAGTTCTGAAAGTCGAAAGTACATGGCAAGCTAATACTCCGTCACAGATGTTACAGATGCTCCAGTATCACCAGAACAGAATCAGGGAGGAACAAGAACACGAAAGGAGACGTATGAAAGACACAAAAATGAAAGTATTAGTTGCACAATCTGTTCCCCAAGACAGTCAGAAGAGGGGTACGAATCAAGTTAGTCATCCTGCAGTTCCCGTTAAAGGGACCTGCAATTATTGTAAACAGCCAGGTCATTTTATAAATGAGTGTGCAGTTCTGAAACACAATATAGCTACTGGTAAAACTAAAGAAAGACCACGTCCGCCTAGACAAGAACAAGTTTCACAGACTTCCCAGTTACCACAGAATGCACAACAGACAGTTACCGTACCGCAGCCTGTAGCTGCAACACAACACGTTACACAGCAGATGTACCAATACGCACAGTCCGAGTATCCAGAGTACCAGCAGTATTCATGAAACAGCCTAGAGAGGGAGGTAGGCTTGCCTCTCATCGAGATACCTGTAGATCAAGAGGGTCCCTATGTACACAGTCAAGTATTAGGGAAAGACAGAAAGTTTCTGATTGATACAGGGGCAAGTAGGACTACAATCAGTCATGACGAGGTTCCAGGGGCTCCGCTCTCAGGCTCTAGAAATGTTTCCCTTGGATTTTCAGGAAAACCCATTGTTAATGAAATTTCGAAACCAGTTACTCTAGAAGTAGGTCCATTGTCCCGAACTACAGATTTGTTACTCACGAAGTCATGTCCAGAAAATTTGTCAGGCATCAAGACATTAAAAGAATTAGGTGCAGTAATTTGTTGCTCCCCAGAGGGGGTTCGTTTGTTCCTTAGAGATTTTAAAGGTCATTATGTATTACGTGATTTTGATCCAAGATTATTGAATGTACCACAGCATTTATGGGCGCAAGGTCCAACTGATGTAGGTTATATGTGTATCACACCCCATCGTGTGACTCTGAAACAAGGTGTTGTTCTACCACGAATCAGACAGTACAAATTGCCACCTGAGGCTGTAGCAGCCTTATCCAGAATTATTGACGAACTCATTGTTCAAGGAGTAGTTGTAGAAACTGACTCCAATGTATGTAATTCTCCTATTATTCCAGTCATGAAACGTACCGATCCAAATGCACCTCCAGTATATCGATTAGTGATTGACCTTCGAGAACTTAATAAATGTATCATTCCCCAGTATCCAGTGGTCCCAGATATTTCTTCCCTATTGACAGCCATTGATTCTGAAGCCACGTTCTTCACAGTTATCGATCTCAAGAACGCATTTTTCAGTGTTCCCATTCATCCAGACAGCCAGTTCCTTTTCGGATTCTGTTTAAATGGAAGGAGCTATAAATTTACACGAGCTCCTCAAGGTTTTACAGAAAGTCCTAGCATTTACAGTCAAGCACTTAAAAGACAACTAGACAATATTCACATGCCAACTGACACTGCCCTGCTCCAGTATGTCGATGATCTATTGATCACAGCCCGTTCTGAACGTGACTGCGAGCGTGCGTCACTTACAGTTCTGTATTTCCTAGCCGAGATGGGGCACAAGGTGTCCCCTTCGAAGCTTCAATTCTGTGTCCAGCAAGTGGTCTACTTAGGACACTTACTGTCCAAGAAGGGTAGGCAGTTGACACCAGACCGTATCCAGTTAATAGCATGTCTTCCACAGCCCAAGACCCAGAAGGAGGTACGAGCTTTTATCGGCCTCACTACTTACTGCAGACAATGGATTCCTCAGTATGCATTTCTAGCCAAGCCACTGATACAGTTAACGACACAGGAGGCAGCCGTATCGACTGTCCTCCCTTGGACATCCGAACATACACTTGTTTTTAATGAATTAAAGAAAGCTTTATGCCAAGCACCTGTTCTAGCAACACCGAACTATAGTAAGCCTTTTACACTTTTTGTCACAGAACGTGATGGTACTGCATTATCCGTTCTCACACAAGATCAAGCAGGACAATACAAGCCCTGTGCTTATTTTTCTAGCACATTAGATCCAGTAGCCCGGGCTCTGCCTGCGTGCCTCAAGTCAGTTGTGATTCCATAGTGTTAGGACACTCCCTGACAGTACAAGTTCCACACTCCGTGGAAGTTCTTTTAAACCGAACACAGACCCAGCACTTGACAATTGCACGTTTAACAGGTTATGAATTGACACTATTCCAGCCACACATAGAAATCAGACGCTGCAACATTCTAAATCCCGCTACACTGTTACCGTCAGTTACTCCAAATCCTGCCACACATGACTGTGTGGAAGTAGTTAACACCATGACAAAGCCAAGACAAGACCTGACAGACATTGCATTACCTGATCCCGACCTGACACTTTATGTGGATGGTTCATGTATGAGAACAAGTACAGGAGAACTAGTAGCCGCGTATGCAGTGACTACTGAAACTGAAGTTATAGAGACACACCGTATTGACACCCTGTCTGCTCAAGCAGCAGAGCTAGTCGCTCTGACCCAAGCCTGCATACATGCCAAGAACCTGAAAGTAAACATATATACGGATTCACGTTATGCATTCGGAGTTGTACACGACTTCGGAGTACTCTGGCAAGAGAGAGGTTTCATGACTTCTCATGGAACCAAGATTCAGCATGGTCTCCTTATTCAAGCTCTGTTAGATGCAATTCACTTACCGACAGCTATCGCTATTATGAAGTGCAAAGCACATACGAAAGTCACTGATATTATTTCTCAAGGTAACGATCTAGCAGATCGAACAGCCAAGCTTACAGCTCAGACTCCAGACATTCCAGTCAACATACAGACACCCACTCCAGAACAGACTACTTGTATGACAGTTAAGGACCCTACACAAGATGTCATAGACATACAGTCACATGCTACTCCCGATGAAATCAAGAAATGGTCCGAACAAGGAGGGGTCCAGACAGATCAAGGATGGTTGACGAAGGGAAAAGCCACATGGTTTCTCCCCGACTCAATGGTTCAAGTCATTATTAATACCGCACATAGTCCTGCACATTTAGGAGAAAAAGCCATGTTAGACAGTATTCAGAACATTTGGTTCAACAAGCATTTACGAGCTGCAGCCAAGCAGAAAGTCCGTACCTGTATGATATGTTGTCAGTTCAATCCAGGAAAAAGTGTCCCGGTGGAACAAGGTGGTTTCCAACCTCCTGACCACCCTTTTGAAGTCCTCCAGATGGATTATATTCAGATGGAGCGATGTCGAGGTTTCAAGTATGTCCTCGTAGTTGTATGCGCTTTGTCCAGGTGGACAGAAGCATATCCAGTCCCAGATTACACAGCTGCGACCACTGCCAGGCAGTTGGTTCGTGAGTTCTTTCCCCGCTATGGATTGCCTAGGGTCGTGTGTTCAGATAACGGCCAGCCATTCTCATCCGAGCTAATGAAACAGGTTTCCCTTCTGTTAGGGTACCAGTGGAAGTTCCATTGTGTACGCCATCCTGAAGCAGCCGGTCTCGTAGAGAGACATAATCAGATATTGAAAATCCGCCTTGCAAAAGTATGTAAAGAAAAAGGTGTAGATTGGTTAGTAGCCCTGCCAGTTGCCCTTTTCTTCATGCGAATGGTTGCACATTCCAGATCAGGTCTGTCCCCGTACGAGGTCGTATTCGGCCGCCCTCCTAATATGTGGGGTACACCTAGACCCCGAAAGATTACCGATGTTTCCAGTAATATGCTGACAGATTACCTAGCTTCCTTGATGTCTGCCCTGCACTCTTGTCGTTCACAGGTTGCCGCCGCATTTCCAGACAACACCGAGGTGAAACCGCATGAAGTCATTCCAGGCAGCCTGGTGTTTGTGCGAAATTTTGATCGTTCAAGCCCGCTGGAGCCCCGTTGGAAGGAGCCCCGGATCGTCTTGCTTACAACAAGGACAGCAGTAAAGCTTGAAGGAAGAAAAGGATGGGTCCATCTGAGCCATATAAAGAAGTTCCATGGATTACGAGAAAAGACATTTGCTAAGGACTGCCTTATTCCTAAGGACTGCCCAAACACAGACTCTGAGTCAAAAATTCCCCTGTTAGAGAAAACTCCGCAGCAGGAGTATAAACTGAAACTTCGGTCTAGTAAAATAAGTCAGCCAGTTTAATTGTCTAAGTCCCTCTCGGGTGAAACGGTTAGACAGGTTCCTGACATGTATGAGATAGACCCACACAGTGAGAGAGTTAGTCAAAACTCTAAAAGATGTATCATCATTTTATCTTTCTTGTTATTTTTTAGTCTTATGGTTTCCTGCACAAGTTATGCTTTTCATTTATGTTTTCCAATTTCACATGTACATATGTTTTCTAATACTACAGTAGAGCACACATTTAGTGACCTGCCTCCTCACGAGCTATCCTATCGTCTTGCTATGCGAAATAATACATTTATCAGAATGTTACATTACTCACATCAGACCAGCAATGCCACTAATTGTTGGGTGTGTGGTCGACTCCCCCCTTTCCAGACATCAAAGGGAGTTCTGCCACTTTTTCCTTATCGGTTTTCACATAATGGTTCGTGTGGAGCATGGTCCACGTTAACGTCATCCTCATCTGATATGTCCCTTCTGAATAGCACATGTTTCCCAGACAAGCAAGGTCTCACCCATAGAACTGGGTTAGATCTAGAAAATGAAGTATATGATTTAGGTAATTATTCCTCGAATTTCATGGTCCTGAATGTTCAGTCCGATACTACTCCAGATTTGCCTGCTATTTCAGTACTACCAGTCAAAGGCGAATTATGTGTCAGAAAGAATGGTTCCGCACATGTAGGTCATAGTGATTGTACTACTATTGTCGAGTATGGTGACAGTGGGAAATCTATTTTCAAAGCCTCACGTCATTCTTATTTTGTTTGTGGTCAGACCGCATATGTTCGTCTGCCCCTCGATTGGGAGGGAACATGTTACATTGCCTTCCTACTGCCACCAGTTTTTCTAGCCCCATCTGATTATCATAGAAACACACATCTAGTACACACTAGACATAGAAGGGAGATCGAGTCCCCAATTGTCGATCAAACTGAAACTACTCTAGAACAGTATCAAGACTTCAATAAAGGTTTCTTCTTCTTTATAGGCCCTGTCCTGAATAGTAAATTAATACGTAGGTTAACCAGAACCCTTGAAGCAGTAGTGAATGAGACTACTTCTGCTCTAGGTAACTTAACCGAAGAACAATCTGCTATGAGATTTGTCGTGCTCCAAAATCGTCTCGTTCTTGACGTCATACTGGCCGATAGAGGAGGAGCCTGTAGAGTCATCGGATCTAGTTGCTGCATTTTCATTCCTAATAACGCGCCGTCTGTTTATTCAGCTATAACCAGACTTCATAAAATTGCCCATCAGTTACACCAGAATCCAGGCACCTGGACATGGTCCGGTTGGCTCTGGAGTATAATTTCTGCCTGGGGATGGAAAGTATTGTCATTCCTAGGTATAGCAGTAATGATCATATTCAGTTGCTGCCTCTGTTTACAATGTGGCCCTGCGATTTGCGGCATTTGTGCTACATCCTGTATTCCTAGTCCTAAGTCCCGTTCCAAGACAATTCGAGACGAGCAAATGATGCTATATGAAATGATAGATGGTATCATGAATATTGATGTTTCCTGATGGAAACGTAGGGCACAAGGAGGGAATGTGGAAAAGTAAATTTTGCCATGTTATATGTGCCTACGTGTTCCCCATCTTATGCTATATGTGCATGATCAATATGCATATGTATCCCCTATGATCGATTAAAGACGCAATCCTAGTTGTGTCCAACTCTAGTATGCCAGTTTCCAGTTCTCGTGAATACAACGAGTATCAGACCTATGTTGCCACGTTTCACAGTGTGCACGTTAATTCAGAATAATGTCCCCATTTCTAGGCCTCAAAAGGGCCCGGACACCAGATTCAGCTCCTGTCTCCTGAATCCTCTCCGAGGAGCGATACAGCCCCCACCTGCATCCCTGACCCTTCACTTACTTCCTGCCTCACAGTGCCCGGCTCGGCCTGGCTCTGCCTGCCTGTCTGCCAAGAGTATGTTATGCTTCTAGTTATCAGTCCAGCCCTCCTTCCCTGCATTCCTAAGCTACTGAATCGCATCAATAGTTTCAGTCATGGTCTAGCCTTTCTGTCTCCATGTTAGAGAAATACTGTATTAATATTCATGGAATATTCCTCGCACACGCAATACATGTAGAATAATGCATGCACCAGCCTTAGTGTCAAGTAGCCTTTGCCCTGATAACTTTTGGATTCTATCAACATGTTCTCTAAACACCAGATACCAGATATGCTTTAGGTACATGTCGCTCTGACTCCGCAGACTTTAGTCTCCTCTTCTAGTGCAGAAGTCATAGCCCCCAGTTCTCCCTGGTAACACGTCATTGCCCGTTTGCGCGCACCACTAGGTCAGAGGTTCCAGCTCCTCAGGGAGCCCCCTCCATGTCTCCGCCCCATTCATGACACTTCTGTTACGTTCATACCACATGTCTATGTATACGCCCTGTACACGCCTCTTGTTACACCTACTTTATGCCTTATCTTTCGCGACTGCTACACGTCACGCCTACTGCTACGCCTACTGTATTGAATGTAATGTAATTGTTTTAGTATATATATATTGTGCACTGTTATGTTTTGAGCATTATTCCCATTCCTGCCCCCGGCAGCTGCCATCCTATTCCCATGCAGGCTGTCCTGTTCCTGTCCTTTATGCCTGATTAAAGCCTGTAGACTCAAGATACCTCGAATCCTGACTCTTATTTATTGAGCTATCTGTTTATATGAGTATCCTGAAAAATAGTACCGGTAATTAATTATTTATTTACCACACCGGAGGAAGCAAAGACTGCCGGGCCAGAGAAGTACTGAACGGGACACAATCAGAGCCGGAAAAGCCCACCCGCGGCCTGCCTCAAGCGCCCCCCTGGCCCGGAGAGAGGACAGGAAAGCACCACAAAGCCGCCCGTACACGCAGTGACAGTGTGCACACACACCCCCCGCACATACCCACTGAACTACCTCGCCTTCATGCCTGCGCCCTCCTGCCCCCAACAGTAGATAAATAAAGGGAAGTGACTCACAGCAGGATAGCTCGAAGCCCAGCAGCAGCTCCAGCCCCCCTGTGTGCAGCCGGTGAGGGACAGACAGTAGAGTACACAACACAGGGAAGACAGCCACAAGGCAGGCTGCTGCCAAATCGGAGTCTACCGCCATCTAGTGGCCGGAGAGGAAAAGCGCACCTGCCATTCAAGAAAAGAAAACAAGCATTGCACAAACCCCCGATGGGTCAACAGTAGAAAGGGTCAACGGATTGAGTAGCGCCCCCTCCCAACGAAAGCATACAATCTCATGCAGCAAGTAAGTGCGCAACCACGCAGGAAACACCCACACGCACCAGCAAGGAGTCGGCAGTCGCCACTTCCAACGCAACGTGGGAAGAGGCACGCCTCAGTGAGAACTCAAGCACTGACAGAACGTCTAGAGGGAAGCGACTGCCAAGCACTGGAAGAACGTCCAGGGAAAAGACTGCCGTGATCAGAAGACGGAGAGAGCAGCGACTCCTAGTGGCCACAGGTGTTCACCGCAATATCAATTACTCCCGCCAACGGTCCAATGCAGCAAGTACCCGACGACAGCCAAAGCAGCAAGTACCCAACGACACGCAACAGGCGTCCAAGAGCCCTGAACAGTAAGTGCGCAGATAACGCGCCACGTGGCAACTCACAGCCACCGCAAGGAGAAAGAAGACCGCAGACAAAAGCGCACTAAAGGAAAAGCACTGCAAGCAGCAAAGTGCAAGAACCACACAGCGTCCCGCCAACGGATCGGCAACCGCAGCCAGCAGATCTCAGAGGACGCCCCGCCATCACCAGGAAGATTGCCTGCTCACGCCCAGTAGCTGAAACGGACTCCACACAGGACAAATCAGCTGAACGCACAGCAAAGTGCGCCCAAGGAATCAAAAGCGCGCCAACACTGAAGCATTGCAAAAAAAAATAAAAAAAAGAACAGTGATCACACAGATCACCGGAAGCATCCAGGAAGTCAACCGAGTACACAAAGGACACGCAAAGTCAGAAGTGCACAGGAGATCGCGCCAGTGAACCTGACTGCACAGTCGGAAAACCTCCCCGCTCAGGAACACTGCTGAACGCAGGTCGGAGAGCACACACATCCCCACCGCCACAGCGAAGCCCTACAGTAGGCCGAAGACCACCAACAGTGTCCTCCCTCGCACTGCCTCCAGATTGAGTCAGCAGTGACCCACGACAGGCAAGAGAGGAGTCGCACACCCCACGTGGCAGGCCGCCACAGCACCATGTGCTCCAACAACCAGCGACACAAGACGGACGTCACGTCGCCCAGCAAGCAGGAAACACGTCACTAAGTGACTAATCCCGATAAGCACGCCAGAGCAAAGGCAGAAGCCGGTGCCACAACAGCACCGCCTCGAGGTCCAAATGCAACGCCCTCGAAGAAAAGAAGAGTGACAGCTCTGTCACCCCGAAGACCGGATGAGCACAGGTGGACTGAACAAACCAACAATAGAGAAGACCGAGGACTCACAGCCAGCCAAGAAGCACACCCTGACACGCCAGACAGCCACCAAGGCGGACCGACGTCCCAGGACACAGCCCCACGGATGAACCAAACATTAGCCGCAGCAAGCGCAGTCCACGTCTCATCCCAACGCTTCCACAGGCGACCGTCCATCCCCGAGCGTCGGCAGTCTGAGTCAGTCGGCGTCCCTGCTCCCGTCCGCAGATGCCAAAGGCGAATACCAGCACTGAGCGGCTGCCCTCTCACCGCCCCAAGATGGAGTCGGCAGTGGCCCCACAACAGGCAAGAGAGGACCCGAACACTCTACGGGTCAAGCCGCCACCTAAGGTCAACATCAACAAAGCGGAGGCACAGGCTGCCAAATCTCCCCGGACATCCAACACTCCCAGCAAGTCCCCAACACCTATCATCCCGTGTCTCTACATGGCTGACAACCACCATCACCCCAGCCACCAGCACCTACACCAATCAACACCACTGCCAGAGACCGGCAGTGTGGACTGGCAATAGGTTCAAGAAGTTCAAGTAAGACGTGGTCCGCGACCAAGAAACCAACGAACTTCGACACCCTCAAGAACCAGAAGAATAACCATTATCAGGAGAAGGTCGCGACGACTGGTCCAGTCACAGAGTGGAAAAGAAGACAGTGTCCTAGAGCCAGGACAAGACCAGAAAGAAATGGGCGGAGTGCACGCTGCTCGGAGAAACCTGGTCAGAAGGACAAGAGCGGCAAGGTGACCGGACCGCGTCGCTAAGAAGGAAAGAAGATGGAGAACGAGTGGCACGATGCCACGAAAGGAAGGAGAAGGAGAAAGGAATCATGTGGCACGACGCCATCAAAGAACAGCAACATCCAGAAAAGTGAGGAGAGGTGTGACGAGTCTGCACACACACCAGAAGAGAAGGTGACACGCACCACAACATCGAGGGCCTACGAGTCCAGGGGAACATCGGTAGCACTAAGTGAAGAACAGGCCCCTACCTACAAGTCCTCTAACAACCCGTCAACTGCAGGAATGAACAGGCTGGACCATTGGCACCACCCACCTTTGGGATTGAGCGGAAGTCTGGATGGGGAGAACGCTCAGACGCCCGGCAGAGGGAAGACTGACCACCCCACACCAGCCCGTGGATATCCAAGGGGCAAAGGCCTCAGGGACACGGGTGGCAGAGGGTCCCGACACGAGAGATGGATCCGTCGCCGTCTACCCTGCACGTCCCAGGAAAAGGGGAACTTGTGCGCAAAGGAAAGAGTCAACAGCCACCCTCCAGGCGGAGCTACGGATGCATGGTAGTAATCTCATCGCCTCTTACATTCACACCGGCTTGTGGAGTTGGAGCAACGCTGCAGAGAACACCCTGCCCAGCGGACACCTGAAGAAGAGGGCCTCTGTAGTAATATTCCAGTCAAAGGTTATAAAAATAAGTATAGTTTATTGGCAGCACGAATGACATCCTTCAGAGTCCCCAGCCAAGTCTTCTCTGAGCCGGTACAGTTAACCCCCCTACAATAACAGTTCTGGAACACAGATTACAATTGAAGGTAAGCATGTCTCATGCCATGTCTCATGCACTGGCATGCGACCTAAAGATACATTTAAAGTGACAGGCCAGAATATAACACATCTCCCTTTTTTATAAAATGAAATAAATAAAAAACAATGACGTCTATGATCATAACATTATGTAACCCTGAACTTAATAAACAAAAACATAGCAGAAAATGAAGTATAACATTGAACATGAACTACATCAATTTACATATCTTTTAGGAATATTGATAACACGTTTAATATCCTTCACTCTTCGAGCAATAGAATTATCTGCTAACAAAACATTTGGTTCATTAGATAAATTACACTTATCATTCATGACAGTACACTTAGCTAATTTCCTTACATTCCAATATTTGCCATCCTGAGTCATGACACTATTGGCAAAAATCTTTTTGATCTGAATGGGGTCACTAAACTTGTTAGTACCTTTGGACAACAAACCAGGTCTGAGAATTCTCACCCATTCTCCCACTTGAAACTCCTGGGATTTTGTGTTCCACTTTTTGTCATACCATTCTTTCGTTTTGAACTGCTTATTCTCTACACGTCTGGCAACTTCCTCTATATTAACCTGGTCAAAAGAAAACTGATTACATTTCTCTTTAAGCCACCACGGTAACATTCTTGAGGCTGGATTACGACCCTTAAACAACTTGAAAGGACTTACTTCAGTAATTGTGTGAGGTGTAATACGGTATGTCCATAGCCTTTCCCTTAAAGCACTTACCCAAGAAACTCCAAATTTGACAGATTCCACCACAAAATTCTTCAACACCCGGTTGAATCTCTCAACTTGACCATTCTCATGGGGTTCGTATAATGAAGTAAATCTGTGAACAATGTTACAATTCTTGAGAAAGTGTGCCATTTCACCAGATGTCAATTGAACCCCATTATCAGATACCAACACAGAAGGGCACCCTTCTCTAGTAAAAACTTCTTTGAAAAAGGAAATGACAGTTTCAGTAGAAGCCTTAGGGACAAATTTCACTTCAGGCCATTTGGAATGGTAATCCACTATAACTAAAGCATAGCGGGAAGATTCAGGTAACATGTTAAAAGGACCTGATATGTCAAAAGCAATCTTTTGCCACGGTTCTGAGGGCCATTTAACAACTTTGAGGGGTGGAGTATATACCTTTAACATTCTTTCTTTACACACACACTCTTGACACTCTCTAACTGTCCTGTCAACAAATCTGTCAATCCCTGGCCACCAAAATACAGAGCGAACTAACCTTTTCATGGATGAAATACCAGGATGCGTATCATGAGCAATTTGTAAAATGATGTCTTGCATGCCCTCTGGAGGTATACATTTCCCAGGTTTAAAAATGAAACCAGAATCCAGTTCCAACTCATCCATAACATTGTAAAATGGCATTAACTCTGAACTAACAATGTTCTTATTTGGCCAACCATTCTGAATGTAATTCACTAAATCTTTCCATCTGGAATCTTTTTCTATACAGTCTTTCCAATCAGACTCGGAAACTTTCTTGAACTTCCCTTGTAACACATCTTCAATAGCTAAAACAAAATCACTATTCTCCAATTTTTCCTGAATAGTACAAACTTCCTCACTTTTGCATGGCAACCGTGATAAACAATCTGCCGTAACATTTTTCTTTCCTGGAACGTAAATTGTAACAAAATTATACTCTTGTAACCTTGAAGTCAGCCTCGCAATTCTGGCTGTGGAATTCCATCCTCCACCTACCGATAAAATATTGACTAAAGGCTTGTGATCCGTTCTTAAGGTGAATTTTGATCCCCAAACATACAGTCTAAAATGCTCAATGGCCCAAATGCACGCTAATAACTCTTTTTCTATCACAGAATATCTACGTTCACAGTCATTTAAAGTTCTCGAAGCAAATGCCACATTCCATTCCTCACTGCCCTCCCTTTGGGATAATACTCCACCCAAACCATATAGACTGGCATCAACGGTAATGATACATTCCTTGTTGATCCTGAAAGGTTTGAGATTAGGGGCTTTAACTATATCATTTTTGATTTCGTCAAAAGCTTGTTGTTAGGCATCAGACCAAACATATTCTGCTCCATGCCTCAACAATCTTCTTAAAGGTTCCATCTTGCTGGCAAATTTGTTCACAAATTTGCTGTAGTACTCACACATGCCAGCAAAAGATAGTAATTGATCCTTATTTTCTGGTACCGGAGCTTTGACAATAGCTTTTACATTGGATTTTTTTGGAAATACTCCTTTACCAGATAAGGTATGTCCTAAATATTCTACTGATTCTTGAAACAATTTGCACTTGTGTGCTTTTACAGTTAAACCATTGTTTTGTAATCTTTTACATACTTCTTGTAAATGAACTTCATGCTCCTGAGTGTTTTTTGAGAACACTAAAATATCATCCTGAAAGCATTTCACGTACTTATCTATATCCCTGAAAATGTGAAACATCACTCTTTGAAAGACCGATGCAGCGGACGCCAGTCCAAAAGGCATTCGGATGTATTGAAACAAACCCTGAGGTGTTATAAATGCCGTGAGTTTCCTAGACTCTTCAGTTAATTCTATCTGATGGTAGGCAGATCTTAAATCTAATGTAGAGAAGATCTTTGCACCATCAAATAATGAAACTAGTTCATTTATATTTGGCAAAGGGTGGCAATCAATTACGATATTAGAGTTCAATGCCCTTAGGTCCACACATAATCTCAATTTTTGGTCAGGTTTCCTGACCAAAACTATGGGCGAAACCCATTCTGACGATTCTATGGGTTCAATGATTTTCTCTTTTAATAAATCATCTAACATGGATTTGAGTTCTTCCCTAATGTTTATGGGAACACCTCTAAGTTTTTGGACAATAGGTGTATGAGCCTTTTTTAACACTATATTGTGTGAAAAATTTTTAAGTTTGCCTAACTTATCACAAAACACTGTATCAAAACGTTTGACAAGATCATCTCCTTTGGTATTAAGTATAGGATCATTGGATAACTCAACTACAGAAATGGTATTCATAAGATTATCATCACACAAGGATACTGGTTCTTTTGCCCTAGGATTCAAAACGATGCCTAATTTCCATTGGTCAAACCAACCCAACACGTTGATACCCTTAATAGATATGTATAACTTGATGGAAGCTTTTCTGTACTTAAATTGAATTTCAACGTTGAAGAATCCAATCATCTCAATTTTTGTACCAGAGAAATTTACAGCAGCAACATCCGATTCATTCATATTTCCTAACTTATTAGAATGAGATAACATACTCTGAAAATATTCTTGCGTGATTATGGTCCATGGCGAACCAGAATCTACCATAAGAAACAAATTCACTTCACAAATAGTAAAAATACATTTTGGAGAATTACGCTGTATCTCTGAATGGTTGTTTACAATGGAAACTACAAAACCAGATTCTACATTAGAATTAATAACATTTTCATCATTCCTAATATTGCTCACCATTTCCTCAGATACAATGGATACAGGTCGTTTATATTGTGTAGATGAACGCTTATCCCTACACATATTACTGAAATGACCTATGCGTTTGCAAAAATTGCATTCTCTCTTTATAGCTGGACAACCTGAAAAAGAAGCAATGTGAAATTTACTCCCACATCTAAAACATATTCCCTGAAAATTTTGATTAAAAGACTTTTGAGGAGGAAATTGTTTGCCCTTATTATAAGAGGAAAAGTCTTGTTTAGATCCTTGTTTGTGTTTTATAGCGCAGACTTCTTCATCAACTTGTTTCTTTTCAACATTGCCTTTGACTGTATTCATCCACAAGTCTGACTGTTCTTGTGCTTTAGCTATAGCAATGGTTTCTGTTAAATTCGGATCTCCCATAACCCATAGTTTATCCTGAGTTTTCTTACACTTTGTATGGACAATGATTTGATCTCGAATCATTTCGTCCGCAATAGTACCAAAATTACAGTGTAAGCTAAGAGACCTTAACGAAGTTAGAAAGTCTTCAAAGGATTCATCTTCTTTCTGTTTTCTGGTATAGAATTTAAAACGTTTAAGTGCAATGCTCACATTTGGTTTGAACCTCTTTTCCAGTCTAGCCAGAGCCTCAGTATATGGATTTAAATTATCTCCACCACCTTCATTTAAAGAAGGAACTTGAGGTAATGATCTAAAAATTTCTTGGCCTTCTGAGCCAAGGCAGTGGAGAAGAATACTTTTCTTTCTTTCTGCACCCATTCTTTCACCGTCAATAGCTTTCATGTAATTTATGAATTCTTCCTTCCAACGTGTCCATGGCATGGGTGGATCACCCTTTGTTTGAAGGAATTTGTTGGGAGGATCAAATTGCATGTTGCTTGTGTATAAGATTAAATGTAACGAAAATAATGAGGAAATACTATTAAATTAGAAATAAAATGTGAAAACAAAAAATTTTTTTTTAAATGTAGTCATACTATAATAACGTATATACAGTCCTTAAGCAAAAAGAATTTTGGTTTGATATCAACAAAACAGTGTGAGTTGATAATGTATTTTTCTGCTTAAAATATGTTTATTTTAACAAAGCTTACTTCTGCTCCGTATTTGTTGTCCACAACGATGTGTCATATAATCTGCAAAATATTCTTTGGAAGACGAGGTTAACGTGCAGTTGATGTAGTGCGCGATGTAGCTATCGGCGCAGGGTTGTCATGACAACTCAAGATCCACAAAGCTCACAAAATGGCCGCCACGCAGGGCGCAATGACGTATATGCGCATGCGCGTAGACCTTGAAATTTCAATGCGTGTTGACGTTACTTGTAGACGCGCCTTGGAATGGAGGACGGAGAAGAATTCTAAACAGGTAAGATGCGGGCAGATTTTAAATAACAATACGATGGTCATATATCCAAATAATAAATTTCGAGCAACACGCTGGCATTCAAACAGCAAGCCCAGAGCAAATCTGCGAAATATTACTGGAGATAGGCAGTCAAAGTCTCCAAACAAACAGTGGAATATTTAAAAAGGCACGGAGAACGGAGCGTTCGTGCAAGTATCAAAACGCAAATAATCCTTGTAGAAAAAGCAACATGCAGTTGAAATTATTGGGAAAAACAGCCGCAGGTGCAATCAGAGCACAGGGTTAAGCAAACAGCCGCTGGCAAAATCAAATTTGCATAAGTAAAAACGTTGTATATACCATATGAAAACGGTGAAGTAGAAATTGATAAATTGGGTTCAAAACACCACTTTGAATCCGTGCTGCAAGTGGTGATTTTCCTTGTCGCCAAAATTGTAGTAATATTCCAGTCAAAGGTTATAAAAATAAGTATAGTTTATTGGCAGCACGAATGACATCCTTCAGAGTCCCCAGCCAAGTCTTCTCTGAGCTGGTACAGTTAACCCCCCTACAATAACAGTTCTGGAACACAGATTACAATTGAAGGTAAGCATGTCTCATGCCATGTCTCATGCACTGGCATGCGACCTAAAGATACATTTAAAGTGACAGGCCTGAATATAACAGCCTCCAGGACATCTCGTGGCAGGAGAACACCCGCGAGAGGGGCGTCCCAGTGAGAAGGATGCTTTTCAACCACTCACTCCTTTGCAGTGTGGAGCCAAGCTGCCTACAGTGAAAAAACCCAACGGACTAGTAAAAGACAACCTCCATCAAGTCTACCTTCTGGCCATCCGGTTCGGCGTCACCCCAAGATCAAGCTCTCAACTGACTGAAGAACACACTGCCATGGCGCAAGTCCAGAAGAGCGCGCCCACGAGGACCAGGACATCTAGCCCAAGAGAACGAACGTTTCAGCTGGATATTTCCACCGTCGTCATCTAGCAAGCAGCTGAAGAGACTCTTTCTAAAATTATGATTTTGTATATTTTGTGTTTTTCTCCCACCGGTTCGGACTTTATTTTGTCTCAACTTTCATTAAAGTTGGGGAGGAATGTAGTGTCCTGCGGGACACGGTCTAGTTGTTGTAAATGATGTAACCTACACTGTACACCCACCCACCACTGATGTCACGAGTCACGTGACACAGTTAATAAATAGGGCGGAGCGCACGTGCTCTTGGCCAGTCTTACTAACCCACTACCTTGTGCCTGCGTCCCTCATTGCAGCTCCATGTAGGCCTAAGGCCCAACACTACACCCTGCTCCCGCTGCTCTCAGGGACTCCACGTAGACCACGCCCCATGCGTGTACCTTGGTCATGCCCTGCTCCCGCTGCTCTCAGGGACTTGATGTAGACCACGCCCCATGCGTGTACCTTGGTCATGCCCTGCTCCCGCTGCTCTCAGGGACTTGACGTAGACCACGCCCCATGCGTGTACCTTCGTCATGCCCTGCTCCCGCTGCTCTCAGTCTCTTCTGGGCATCACCATAGTGCCTGCTTTGACTATGCTACGTCCCTGCACCACAACACCACCTCAAAAAGGGGCTGATAGGATCACAGACCCAGTGAAACCAATCTTAGCAGCCTCAGTAAACGTTTGTGGTCCAAAATGTGTATATTGCGCAACAGACGTGTTGGCAACGTATGTGGGTGCTGCTCTGAAACACTTTTAGACTGAGGAAAGGGACTCTGCCCCCTTTAGTTCATGCTCCTGGCCCCCAGTGGATAAGAGCTGCTGTGTTCCACCAATGCAGGTCCCAGGAAAGGAATTTGTGTTAAACTGTGAATCTTCAGGGTTTCTTTAAAACATGTCATACCAGGAAACTCTTACTGTCAGTTGAAGTTTATTGATCATATGTAGAGTTCTATATTGTATTGGTTTACTAGGCTATTAATTGTAAACCGCACAGCCTTGTATTGGGGACTAATTTAGTCAAAAGTTGTCGACAGTATCCTAAAATTCATCTCGTCCAGATGTAGTAAGGAGAAAGATGGCCATGTTCTCTGTTGCATCTTCAGTACGTCTCATCGCGCCCACCAGGATGGACTGAGAACTTTACGTTTATCAGAAACACTGCGAAATTCAGAGAAAGCAACACACTGATAACACTCAATGAATCAATGAGCATCCAATATTTTTCGTTAAATATGAAAAGTTCTTAAATGTACACAAAACTAAAGACTCGAATCAAAATCACAAATAATTACAAGATTTCCTATAGGGCCTTGCAGATTGACCAGGGTGCAAACTAAATACATAAAAAAGATCGCAGGAGGCAGCTAACATTGTAAATATAATATGCTGCCGCTCTCTGTGACACACCCTATGACAGTCTGCACAAAGGTAGGCTCATGTGGGGATAAAATAGCAATGGTCCTTTATGGGCCTTTATTGTTAAACATGAGGCTTTTTACAATCAAAAAGGTGACGTCTCAGCCCTTGTCAAGTCATTCACAGTGTCAAATGAAACACCTATTGCTAATTTGACTACATTTAAAAATCAGTAAAGAAAACCTGTTGGCTTTAACATGAACATAGGCAGAGAGCACATGTTCAGGTGTTAGAAGGCCGGTCAAACAGTTTAAATTGATAATACACCGGCAGGAACCTTAAGGCCCTCGCTATGAGTATCACCAGATGTTGTACAGCCTGGATCAGTGGCTTATTACTGTGGCCAGCTCACAATTACTGTACTGAGCATAGTTTGTGCAATGTAAGCACAGCATGTATATATGTTCTGCCCAATAAAACCCAGGAAAGAGTAACATTCAGGAAAGAGTAACATTCAGGAAAGAGTAACATTCAGGAAAGAGTAACATTCAGGAAAGAGTAACATTCAGGAAAGAGTAAAATTCAGGAAAGAGTAACATTCAGGAAAGAGTAACATTCAGGAATGAGTAACATTCAGGAAAGAGTAACATTCAGGAAAGAGTAACATTCAGGAAAGAGTAACATTCAGGAAAGAGTAACATTCAGGAAAGAGTAACATTCAGGAAAGAGTAACATTCAGGAAAGAGTAACATTCAGGAAAGAGTAAAATCCGCGAGTGAGGGAAGCCAAAGCCCTTCCCTCAGTAGTGATTCTTAAAACTTTTCATCTGATGATCGCAAAGTGCGGTGACAGCTGTGCTGGCAAGTCCACCCTAAATTCAGAGAATGCCTCTGTTTAAACATAAGCCAAGAACTTCCTATAACTATTGTCACTTTTCTTCCCACATTTCCCATTGGTACAAATACTGCCGCCACATATCTATCCCAGTTGGATTTTCTACCCAGATTGCACTCGAAACAAACTCTTACACTGGGTCTCAGGAGGTCATTTCGAATTTGATTGCAGTAATACTGTGAGTTGATATTGTCATTACGACAACTGGTAATCATGATCTTGCTGCAAATTTAGCATTCAGTGGGAACTAGCAAGCAGAAACAGTGTGTGAATATATATATAGATGTGAGAAAGTGCCATCTTTCTTGCCTTGGTATGCCCCCACTTTTTGCTGAACTGCTGATGTGCTTTGACTGAGTGTGCCCTGGGTCCCTGCCAATCAGGTACCCAGGGCCTGTGTTCCTTCCCTAAAACACTATGCAGAAACAAAATCCACAATTGGCATCTCTGGCCACCTGTCAGCCCCTAGTAAATGGTACCCTATGTACCCAGGGCATGGTGACCAAAGAAGACCCCTGAGGGCTGCAGCACTGATTGTGCCACCCTCAGGGGCCCTGTACCCTGGCACCGACGCACTGCCTTTGCAGGCTGAGTGCCGGAGTACAGAACGAAAACAAGAGTCGACCTGGCGCACATCCCTGTGTGCCATGCCCAAAGAATCCACTGCCCTGGCATACCTCAGTTACCCCTCTAGCTGGGTGCCCTATGCCAGATATGAGGCACAGGGGCATTAGCCCTCTGCCCATACAGTACCCAGGGCCATTCCTGGGCACTGTAAGTGCAGTGATGCCATTTAAGAGTATATGGTGCTGGGAGGTTGTCATTACGAACTCCACAGCACCATAATGGCTACACTGAAGACTAATAAGTTTGGTATCAATGCGTGGAGATATGTCCATTCCACAAACATGTAGGGCACCTTTTATACGGCTGGACACTCCACTTGGTCTAGACTGCACTATTGGATTTGCTCCCTCGGAGTAACACCTTGGTTTCGTAGTGCCATTCACTTAGCTCGCAGATCACTTTGACCACGCGCCGGTATACCTTGAATTGCTACCTACCAACTCTACTGTCACCCTACAATGCTGGAGACTCATAGCCGAGGTATTACTAGACACTGTGTTTCACGAGGAACTTGGGGAAGAGATCACTATGTTTTTGATGGGAATAAAGGTTCGGGTGTCGACCTGGGCGTGCTCTGGCAGGCTTTCAAAGTCACGGTCAGGGGCATCTGTATATCAAAGAGTTTCGGAGTGCTCCGGGACTTTCGGAATAGACTGCAACACCTTGAATTCGAGATAAAGCAATTAGAAAGAAATATGTGGGAAGCTAACTCTAATACCCAACGGGCTACCCTCCGCAAAATACTCACAGTCTATACTGACACTGCGTCTAGGGAAGTGAAGTTCAGAGGTAAATACTTCACCGCCCGTAGATATGGGGAGGGTGAGAGGCCTGGGCGAGCATTGGCGAGTGCCATCAAGAAACCTAGGTTTTCTAGTTATATGCTGGACTTGATAGACGATAACGTGGAACGGCACAGAGACTGTCTTAAGATACTCAATGTCTTTGTCTCATATTATACAAGCATATACCTCACAATGCTCATCCCCCCTGATTTTGCTCCTTACTTACTGGATATTTCTCTTGCCTGGTTAGGTGATTCTCAGCGCGAATTCCTGTCAGCACCCTTTGAAGATGACGAGATACGTGAAGCTATAATGCAAATGGCATCAGGGAAAGCTCCAGGCTCTGATGGTCTTCCCATTGACTTTTACAAAACATATATGGATAAATTACTCCCCGTGCTAAAGGAGGTCTTCCTAGAGGCCCAGGAGGCGCAGATCGTACATCCATCTATGAGAGAAGCGCTGATTACATCATTGCTGAAACCGGGCAAATCCACATAACGGTGCGAATCTTATCGGCCATTATCCCTTATAAATGCTGATTCTAAAATCCTGGCTAAACTGTTGGCAAATCGTCTTCGTCTGCTGATGGATTGGTGCTCCCAGACCAATCTGGGTTTTTCCCAGGGAGAGCCACATCCCATAATCTTAGAACGTTATTTTCTATTCTAAAGACAGTTGACCCCAGATTGGAAATAGTGTCGGCGTTCCTTGATGCCTCTAAGGCTTTTGACTCAGTGGAATGGGATTACCTCTTGTTAGACCTGGCATCATTGGCATGAGTCTCTCCTCCATTTTTTTCTGTTTGCCTCCTCTGTTTACGATGTTTTTGCTGGTATATGCTTTGGGCACTGTGCCACTGCTGATCAGTGCCACAGTGCAAGTGCTCCCTATGTGAAATCGCTGTATTGATTTACTTCCATGTTTGGCTTATTTGGTTTACTATCAGTCCCTAGTAGAGTGCACCAGGAGTGCCAGGGCTTGTAAATACAAATGCTGCTAGTGGGCTGCAGCACATGTTGTGCCACCCACAAGAGCGGCCTAGTAAAAGTATGTCTGAAGGTCTGCCATTACCAGACCACGTGCAGTCTGACTGTCACGAGGACTGCGCAAGTACACCTACTTGCCAGTCCCTAAACCTTCCCTTAACTTCATGTTAGTCACCCCTATGGTAGGCCCACGGGCAGGGTGCATTGTAAGCATAAGGTAGGACAAGCCTGACAAGGTTGGCATGTCCTAATAGTGAATTACAGCCATAGTTGTTTTTCACTATTGTAAGGTAACCTGCTCTCCATCAGTTAGAATGGGCTGCCAGGATTATTAATGCTATAATCCTAGCGGGCTCGGGGAGCATGGTGCAATGTCGAGTTTGGTATCCCTGAACTCAGGGTTTAATAACGCATCCGTTTGTGTGGATGGTTTTTGGACTCTGTGTTTGAAAATAGCACTTTTAGAAAGTAGCTATTTTCTTGTCTAACTGTCTACCGGTCTCTGCTGGTTCTGGTGTGCGTGTGACAGGAGCTGGGTGGCTCCAGAGAGTCTGAATTAAGCATGGGCGTAAAATCCGCTCCGCTCGCGGATTTTTCGGATTTTGTCGCCCGCGAATACGTACTCGCGGCTTGCCACCTTGCACAGCACACCTCGCGAGAGTTCGCAATTGCGAACACGTAGTTGCGGCGGAAAGGAACAATCTCGCACTTGCGAAATAGAGATTTTGCAATTTCGCACAAGAAAATCACCAGCAAACAGGATAAACCTTCAGAAAATTATGATTTTTATCAGAATCACTCCTCAGGTTGACATTTGCATGGCCTTTTTTTTTGCAAGGAGTCCATTTTGGGGGGGGGAGTAAGGAAGTGCCCAACAGTCTCCAACTTCCTGTTCCTGTCCAGCAGGCTCCTCCCAGTGCTTTGTCCATCTCCTGGTCACTTTCATTTGGATCTGGAGCTGGAAGGATTACTTTTTGTGGGTGCTGCTGGATATTTGGATTTGAGGCCTTTTTGACTGTCTTTGGATCACTTTTGGATTAGAAATCAACTTTCACAAGTAAGTTTGTTTGGGGCATTACAGTTGCTGCAAGTACAATTTTTGAACTATTTCAGAAAATTAAATAAATTATATTGTGGGTAGCCACAGTATCCAGTAGGACCAGGGTTGGTTATGGGTGCATGATACAACTGTTTTGTTGAATTTAAACACCATTGAGGCCATGGATGGGCTGGGATTGTGCAGATTTTATTGTTTTTTGTCGTTTTTTTGGGCCTGCTGGTGTGGCCCTTTGCCCAGGGGTGGTGAGTGTTGCATGGGCCTAGTCTTTCTGTGGGGTGTCTTCTTGAATTTAAACATAATTGAGGCCATGGATGGGCTGGGATTGTGCTTATTTTATTGTTTTTTGTCGTTTTTGGGGGGCTGCTGGTGTGGCCTTTTGCTTGCCCAGGGGTGGTGGTGGTGCATGGACTGAGTGTGCCTGTGGTGTGGTCTCACTCTCTTTGATGTAAACATTATGGATGGCATTGGATTGTGGTGATTTCTGGCTGTTTTTCTGTTTTTTGGGGGTGTACTGTTGATGTGGACTGGCCATGTGGGTGGTGGTGGTGGCCATCTTGAGTGCTGGCTGGTACAGGCAACATGTGCTTGGGGTGTAAGGGGGCCATTTTGAGGAGAGGCAGTGTCTGAGGCCTGCACTTATTTTGCCTACTTTTCATCCCTTATGCCCAGGGGTAGTGAGTGTTGCATGGGCCTAGTGTTTCTGAGGGGTGTCTTCTTGAATTTAAACACCATTGAGGCCATGGATGGGCTGGGATTGTGCAGATTTTATTGTTTTTTGTCGTTTTTTTGGGCCTGCTGGTGTGGCCCTTTGCCCAGGGGTGGTGAGTGTTGCATGGGCCTAGTCTTTCTGTGGGGTGTCTTCTTGAATTTAAACATAATTGAGGCCATGGATGGGCTGGGATTGTGCTTATTTTATTGTTTTTTGTCATTTTTGGGGGGCTGCTGGTGTGGCCTTTTGCTTGCCCAGGGGTGGTGGTGGTGCATGGACTGAGTGTGCCTGTGGTGTGGTCTCACTCTCTTTGATGTAAACATCATGGATGGCATTGGATTGTGGTGATTTCTGGCTGTTTTTCTGTTTTTTGGGGGTGTACTGTTGATGTGGACTGGCCATGTGGGTGGTGGTGGTGGCCATCTTGAGTGCTGGCTGGTACAGGCAACATGTGCTTGGGGTGTAAGGGGGCCATTTTGAGGAGAGGCAGTGTCTGAGGCCTGCACTTATTTTGCCTACTTTTCATCCCTTATGCCCAGGGGTAGTGAGTGTTGCATGGGCCTAGTGTTTCTGAGGGGTGTCTTCTTGAATTTAAACACCATTGAGGCCATGGATGGGCTGGGATTGTGCAGATTTTATTGTTTTTTGTCGTTTTTTTTGGGCCTGCTGGTGTGGCCCTTTGCCCAGGGGTGGTGAGTGTTGCATGGGCCTAGTCTTTCTGTGGGGTGTCTTCTTGAATTTAAACATAATTGAGGCCATGGATGGGCTGGGATTGTGCTTATTTTATTGTTTTTTGTCGTTTTTGGGGGGCTGCTGGTGTGGCCTTTTGCTTGCCCAGGGGTGGTGGTGGTGCATGGACTGAGTGTGCCTGTGGTGTGGTCTCACTCTCTTTGATGTAAACATCATGGATGGCATTGGATTGTGGTGATTTCTGGCTGTTTTTCTGTTTTTTGGGGGTGTACTGTTGATGTGGACTGGCCATGTGGGTGGTGGTGGTGGCCATCTTGAGTGCTGGCTGGTACAGGCAACATGTGCTTGGGGTGTAAGAGGGCCATTTTGAGGAGAGGCAGTGTCTGAGGCCTGCACTTATTTTGCCTACTTTTCATCCATTATGCCCAGGGGTAGTGAGTGTTGCATACTTGCATGTCCGTAGTCTTTCCGTGGGGTGTCTTCAATGTAAACATCAAGGATGGCATGGGATTGTGCTCATTTTTCTGTGTTTTGTCGATTTTTTGGGGTGTATAACTGAACTGATGTTCCTCTGTCTTCCATTGCTTTTAGGTGCACAAGAAGACTCAAGAGAACCACCAGTGCCAGGAAGAAGTCCTGCAGCGGTGTGTGCAGCATAACGTCACGCGACGTCACGTCTGGACACAGAACCCTCTGCAACTCGTGCAACTGCTGCCTGCTGACCTGCTCTGAAGAGGATGGCCCCAAAAAAAGTAACCCGTAGCTCCTCTAGCAAGAAAGGTGCCAGTAAGGAGCAGAAGAAGCAAGTTACCAAGGAGACTGGTGTGCCGCCCGCCCCTTTTTTTGGGAGTAAAAAAAAAAGTATGCCTGCAGCAGCAGCAGCGGGATCTGCTGGGGACCAAGCTGGCAGCAGCACCCCCGCTCCATTGGGCTCAGTGCCACCACCACCACCACGCCAACTTAAGTCCAAGCCCTTGAGTGCTGCAGAGGCAGCCAGTATAGTTCTTCAATCACCATCGACCAGTGATGTTGGCTCATCGCAAGAAAGCAGCAGCAATGTCCCTCAATCAACACAGGTTGTTGTAGCTCATCTGACGAGTGTTGAACAACCACAGCCGCAACAACAATCACATGTGCAAGTACAAGCCCAAGTACATGTGGAAGGAGAGGCAGCGCAAGGAGATGCGCAAGCAGAGGTGCATGGAGGGTCACAAGTGCCCACAATAGTTGTTCCTCCCGAAGTAGGGGCACATCAGGAAATCGACAATCAAGGCGAGGTATCATTTGAGGAAGCCACTCCTCCTGATGATCCTTCATTGTCTTCCACACCCCTAGCAAGGAAGAGATCAAGGGTGGTGTCTACATCCTCTTCAAGCACACCTCCTTCTGATGATACGGATCAAACTTGGGAACCAGCACCACAGCCGTCTGAGAGTGAGGCACACCATGATCCAACAAAGGTAGTTAAGCGTAAAAGGAAGCTCGTCCAAAGTCTCAGAGTTATGGAGTGTGATGAGGCTCAACAAGAAGTGGCGGATACTGCTGCTGATGAAGACTCTGCCAACGACGACCCAGTCATCATAAAGGTCACTGCAGCCCCAGCGGGCATGCAGCAAACAGACATTTTGACCCTAGCCCGAAGAGCTGCTGCGCGTGATGATGATGATGATGATGATGTTGTCGATGAGGAGGCAGTGGAAACACCACAATCATTGGAGTTAAGTAGTACACCAACTCGTCCCGCTTCCATATTTCTTTCTGGCAAGAAGAGACCTCCGTCAACCTCGACCTTAATTAGTGGCGGTGAAAGTGCAAAACGTACAAATGTTGGGCAATCCAGATCCTCCACTTCATCTGGCATTAGCTTCATGACCACCACCACCAGTATCGCCGCCTCCTCCAGGTCCCACAGACACTTCAAGTCCCCAGTTTGGGACTTCTTTACTGTTTGTCCCAAAAATCCAAAGTTTGCCATTTGTACCCTTTGTAAGCTTGCAGTTAGTCGTGGTAAGTCAGGTACCAACTATGGTACCGGCGGCCAGAGTGGTCATCTTGAGAGAAAGCACGCTGTCAAATGGTTTGCGCACCTAGATGCGATCAAGAAAGGCCAAAATCAAGGAAACGTTGATGTTTCATCTGATGATGACGAGCAGGAAGAAGACGTGTCAAACACGTCCCTTACACCCAGTACCCCTGTCAGCAGCACACCCAAGAGTGTTGGAGCGAGTGAGACACCAACGCACAAAAGTTCACCAGCGAGCAAAATTGGGTCAACGAAGTCATTATCAGCCCGTAAATGCTTGGTCCAGGCCAACATTAGAACAATGCTTACTTCAGACGTGCCATATGAACGCAACCACCCACTGACGCGTCTGTATAACACTAAGCTGGCTAAATGCGGTAGGTTTTCTTGAATTAGTGGCAACGCTCTGCCCTAAATGGAAAGTTCCGAGCCGGTTCTATTTTGCCAGAGTTGCGGTTCCAGCACTACATGAAGATGTGCTGCAGGCGATTGGGGCAGCTTTGCAGAAGAGTGCTGTTCACACAATACATCTGACAACAGACATGTGGACCAGTGGCCCAGGCCATGATTACATGTGCATCACGGCACACTGGGTCTCTTTTTCAGGTGTTAAAGCAAAGCTAAACGCAGGTGTTGACCCGGACAAAGTTTTCAAAGCTGCTCGGAAACATGCAACACTAGCCATGTTTGGCTTGGAGAAAAGTCACACAGCAGAAAACCTTTTGCAAGAGTTTAACAAAAAGGTCTTGACAATGCTATCCCCCCTAAAACGCAAGATTGGTTATGTTTCCACGGATAATGGCTCCAATGTAGTTAAGGCCATGTCGGAGGGTGGCTATTTCAGAGTGCCATGTTTGGCGCACTGTATCAACCTGGTAGTTCAAAAATTCTTGAGTGATAGAGACAGTGCAGCGTTCGCGGTAATGGCCACCTGCCGCAAAATGTGCAACCATTTCAGCCATTCTTTTAAGGCCCGGAAGCATCTGCGGAGACTGCTACTTCAACGTAGAATGCCAGTGAAAGCACTCATCCGGGAGGTGGCAACACGTTGGAACTCAACCTTCTACATGCTTGAGCGTCTGTATGAGCAGTATACGGTACTCGATCAATATTTCTTCACAGAGGGTACATCTCAGAAGGAGGACCTGCGGATGAGTGCGGCGCAATGGGACATAGTTAAAAGCCTGACAGACATGCTTCGTCCTTTTGAGTTCTTCACGCGTGCAGTCAGCCAGGAGGACTGTAATTTGGGAAAAGCTATCCCATTGTTGTGCATGCTGGAGCACCAACTGATGGCGGTGTCTTCTGAGTTTGAAAAAGAAGATGAAGAAAAAAAAAAACATTTCATTTTGTCAGAGAAATTATTAGAGCGCCTACGTGGTGATGAACGTCTTCAAAAGATCAAGTCAGATCAGCATTACATTTGTGCTACTATTCTGGATCCACGCTACAAAAAGGCGCTGGCAGGCGAAGCATCCTTTCCTTTTGATGATGCAGATGTTCAAAAGTACAAACATTGGTTAGCCTGGTCAGCCAAGAGGTTTGAAAAAGAACGGCAGGTTATTGAAGGAGAAGCCAGTACATCAGCATCAGCATCAGCAGGCCATCCCCAGTCACAAGAATCCACTTCTGCACCTGTGGCTGGGGCACAAGTGACCTCTCAGCCGTTAAAGACACCGGCAACTGGATCATCTGCACCACACACAACAAAAACAGTGGCTGTTGTAGAGGATTGGCTAAGTTTGCTTGGGTATGGTTCTCGAAAAAATGTCACAGCCACAGCAAAAAGTAAGCAAAGTGGAGGAACCGTTGATGACCTTGAGTCGATGGTGCAGGACTATATGAATGACTCAACAGTGGTCTTTCTTAATGAGGAGCCATTGCAGTATTGGCATGGCAAAAAACAATTGTGGCCACAGCTCTACAACCTGGCTATAAACTATTTGTCTTGCCCACTCGCAAGTGTGTCTTCTGAACGTGTTTTCAGTGCTGCTGGTGGCATTGTAACTCCCAAACGGAGCCGCCTCTCGCCCAAAAATGTGGAGCGGCTGACAATGATCAAGATGAATCAGCACCTCATACCACCAGATTACAAAGTACGAGAAAGCACGCCGCATGAAGACGAGGAGGACGGCAACGTAGATGAGGGGATTTTTTCTCTGTTCGGTGGCACTGACCTCATCCAGCCTGAATTCGCAGAGTATGATGACGAAATCTTGTTCTTATTCCCTGACACCGAGCCCTGAAAATGAGACAATCAATCAAGAACTTTCTTTTTCGTCCATATTCACTTTTATTCCTGTGTGCTTTGTGTCTCTCTTTCTTTGTTTTGCACAGTTAATTAAATTCAAACTTTAATCACCTAATCCCAAAAACAAGACCATCATCAGAACTGTCTTCACTTGTTTGCTTATTGCTTTGAAGGTGCCGCAGTCTACATTCCTCAGGTTCACAAGTTCCGAAGAACATGCTCCTCTATCCTCCTCCTCCAGACTGCGATTTCCCTCCAAGCAGAGTGCTGGATTACGCCCAATGAAGAAAGACTCAGCACTTGTGGGGGTGTTGTACTTCTTTGCGGGTGAGTTGACGGATTTGGGCCCATTGCTGTGAAGCTCTAATAATGGACAAAAGTGTTTTGGACCAAATATGAGGTGGAAATTTCTTGCCGTTTTTGCTGACTTGCTTGCCTTTGAGGTGCTCTTTGGCGGGGTTCCGGGGGTTTGTGGGTAATTTTTGGTGTCTGTCGAAGCACTGCTGCGACAGTCTAATCTTGATTGCATTTGCTTTTCAGGAAATCCGTGGTGGAAAACAGGAGTTATGATGATTGATGATGATGACCTAGCTGAACAGCGCCGCATTTGGACCGAAGGCCGAGAGATATTGTAAGTATGAGATTTAGCTTTTTCGCTGTTTGGGGGTGTTGTCGGGTGGTTTTTTGCGGGTGGGTTGGCGCCGGCGGGTCTTGCCTGGGGCATTCCTGGGAAGGTCTAATACCGGATAGAAGTGTTTTGGACAAAATCCATAAGGAACAGCCTTTTTTTTGCTATTTCTTCTGACATCTTGCTCAATGTAGCGTTTTGGGGGGCTTCCTGCTGTTCGTGGGTGGGTTGCGGCCGGGGTCTCTGTCGAAGCACTGCTGCGACAGTCTAATCTTGATTGCATTTGCTTTTCAGGAAATCCGTGGTGGAAAACAGGAGTTATGATTATTGATGATGATGACCTAGCTGAACAGCGCCGCATTTGGACAGAAGGCCGAGAGATATTGTAAGTATGAGATTTAGCTTTTTCGCTGTTTGGGGGTGTTGTCGGGTGGTTTTTTGCGGGTGGGTTGGCGCCAGCGGGTCTTGCCTGGGGCATTCCTGGGAAGGTCTAATACCGGATAGAAGTGTTTTGGACAAAATCCATAAGGAACAGCCTTTTTTTTGCTATTTCTTCTGACATCTTGCTCAATGTAGCGTTTTGGGGGGCTTCCTGCTGTTCGTGGGTGGGTTGCGGCCGGGGTCTCTGTCGAAGCACTGCTGCGACAGTCTAATCTTGATTGCATTTGCTTTTCAGGAAATCCGTGGTGGAAAACAGGAGTTATGATGATTGATGATGATGACCTAGCTGAACAGCGCCGCATTTGGACCGAAGGCCGAGAGATATTGTAAGTATGAGATTTAGCTTTTTCGCTGTTTGGGGGTGTTGTCGGGTGGTTTTTTGCGGGTGGGTTGGCGGGTCTTGCCTGGGGCATTCCTGGGAAGGTCTAATACCGGATAGAAGTGTTTTGGACAAAATCCATAAGGAACAGCCTTTTTTTCAAGGTCAAATTGTGTTCTAAAACACAGTAGTACACCTACCTTGAGGGGAAAGATCCGCTATAATATTTTGGCCATACTTATTGATCCTTAAAAAGGTGACTCAGACAGAGCACGCAATTTCAAAAATATTGTACTGTCTATTAGGGAAATCAAAGTGTGACTTTTTGCACCACACAGCGTACATACCTTTTATTTATTTATCAGTGGTATTGTAATAGCACTTCCTGTTTTCCGTTCAATAATTACAGGCCGGGTTTCAGTCAACATCCGCCAGGCAGGCAGTGGACAGGGTGTCTTCTGTCAGTGGTCACCACATTGATGGACGAAGCGTCAGCTGGAATGGAGGAGTGCCGCCAATAAGAGGAATTGTTTGCTGCATGCTTATTACTTACCAAATTCAACAGGACAACTCCAACAACATACGCAATACAGATACAGTATCCATTGTTGTCTTTTATTCTATGAGTGTGACTGCATGTGCTTACCTTTAGTTTGTAACCAAAGATTGTCTGTATCTTCAATTATTGTTTGTCCATGCTCTGCTTTTTTTTTTCTTCTCTCAACAAAACCTACCCAAAAAGAAACCCCCATTCCCATCCATTTTACAAACCCTAACCCTCTTCCCCCGGGCTGTGTTGTTTTGCTTGATGTCTGACTAAAATGACATCAATAATTCCACACACTTGCTGGGGAGGATAAGGTCATAGCAGCAACAGGCTGGTGAAGGAATACGAGGATATCTTCTAGACTTACTCAGCTTCAGTACTATATCTTCTAGTAGTAGTAGCCAATGTCAAATAAATTCAACGCAAGTACTAGTTATACTTGCAAGCAAATACTTTACCATTTGTTAGGTACATTATGGCACTGTTCTAGTGTACTGTCACCTGCTATTTTCTCGATCGTACCGTAACCGTTGTAATGCTACAGTAAGGAGGACAAACAAGGTTTCGTTTTATTTTTTTCCATAGGCATGCAACTGCCACTGTGTCACACCACTAGTACCACCGCAATGAGGAAATGTCACCCGCCCAGGATTGACAACGTTAATCCCCATTTCACCTGGAGCCAGCCCTGGGCCTAGCCCTAATTTCTAACACAAATTACAGGTAAGATAAGCGTTTGGTGGGAGGTAGTATAATGGAGTATTATTTCAGAGTAGACAAGAGATTGACGGTTGTACTACTAAAGTCCTACGACTGTTCAGGAAAACAAAGTTACTGTTACACCCCCGCCCCCCACCCACCAGACTGAAAAGCAGTAAAAAACAGGTATGGTCAGATAAAGTTGAAAAATATATTTATTTAGCCCTAACAAAATAATCTCCCTCACCCACCCTAACCCCAACGATTGTCTCTGAAACGTCCCAAAACGATCCCAACTCCCAAATCCCACCCCCCAAAAGTCTATAAAAAAAGGGCAAGGGACACTCCACTACTGGAGGGTGCTGGTGCTGGTGCATGATGCGGCATGGGCATCATACTCCTTGCGGAGGGTGGCAAGCTCGGAGCGGAGGCCCTTAACCAAGTTCTTATACCTCAGGACCTCCTGCTCCAGGTTGGACATGCGGACTCGTAGGTGGCGTTGGCGGTCCTTGCAGCTCCTGTGGGGGGCAGCTGGTATTTCGGTTGCTTGGCGGTGGCGGTCGTCTTTCTTAGCCCGGCTCGGTCCCGCTGGCTTAGTCACGGAGGAGGATGCAGTGGTCACAGTCGAGGATGTCGTTGTTGCACCCCCGCTCGACTGCGTTTCCTCCTCCTCCTCCAGGGCCACCAGCCGCCGATATTCAGCGACTGTGGCCTCCAGCCTCCGTTGCCGGGCCAATCTAGCCTGCTCCCTCCTTGTTGTTGATTTGGAAGGAGCAACTATATGAAGAAAGAAAGACATAGTCTGTAACCAATGCTCCTTATTAATAACACAAAGTGATTGAGCCGAAAGTTGGGTCACAGAGTACAAGTAGCAAATTGAAAGCACAGTACATAACTATTGAGGACAGTATCTATGTAACCTCCCACTTCTGCATCCTTGCTCTAACAGTAGTGGTAGTTTAATGAACTAATTCTACGACCACTATGGACTTCCATTACAGTCGACTATGACAGTACACCAGTCTTATTCTTCTTCTTCTCTCTTGTTTAGGGAAATGGGTACGTTATCTTATGCAAGCCGGCAGAATGACATGGACAGCACAGTGAACTTGCACCCGAGAAAAAAAGTTGCACACCATGATGAGTGAGACAGACTTGCGTTACTGTACCGGTCCAGTACATGCAGGTGGTGAAGCTATTACTTTTCTATTACGGGTGGCACTGAGAATACTCTGTTACAAGGGCTACTGCTTAATTAATTTACCTTTCACCCTACAGTGCAAATGAGTACTAGAAAAGGAAAATGAAGAAGCTAACTAATTTGATTATCTATCACTTCACATGGGACGTATTTAATGACAGATGAGATGACTTTAGGTGCTTTGCTTAATATTGAGTGAACAGTGATACACCCACACATGAATGACGTACTACAAGTAAACTAAAGTTATTAAGAGAGGTACGGAGTGTCCACCGTAATAACCAGATATATGCTGTGAATGCAAACGCAATACAAAGTACTGCTACTATTCATGGTAGTATTGGACACATTTACAATTTCTTCTCCTTGCCTTCCCTGCACTGGAACGGACGTGCGGGTGCGGTGGTACATGCTCTTCAAGGTAACACTTACTTCACCTGGCGACCATCTACTCTCTCTAGATACACATGTGCTATCTAAGAGTCAGAGAATACCATGCTCCAGGCATCCATTCAGTCAAAGTATACGCACACATACAGTTTCAGTTTCACCCACCCAGGCTGCTGTCCTTCCACCCATCCTTGCTTCATCATTGACCCAGCCATGCACCATACCATATTCTTTCCTTCCCAGCCACCTCGGGGGCCAAGCAAACATATATCGTTCTTCTTTGCCAGCCATCATACAAGTTCGCGTCCCACTTACTTACACCCTTCTTTCGCTTTTCGTTCATCCCATCCATCACGTTCGTCTAAGAACTTATTGGGATTCTTCTCACCAAAAACTTCACAGCTAAGTCGAAGTACATTTCGAGGAGGCTACTACCTGGTTGATTTGTAATTGTAATACACCCGTGCAGAAAGCACACTATGCAGTCTTCAATCTCAATAAGTAAGGAATATATAGCTTACCTGTTTCCGCCACCACCGTTTGATCCCCCACAGGAACGTCCGCCGGCTCTTGTACCGCCTCCTCCCCAGAGTCCTCCGAGTCCTGGTCCAACACAGCCACCTCCGCGCTGGCCCCGTCACCAGATGTTACACCTACAAAGTACATTTAAGAATGTTAGAATACACCACTCACTACTATATAATATTTGGTCTAGGAGAAATGTTAAAAAAACAGAATACAATGTAATAATTTGTGACTGTCTACTCCATAGTAAAAATGTCCCATTTTCCAGGGAAGGCTGTTGTCTTGCTGCACTTTTATGCACAACTGATGAATGCTTGCTTTTGATTTTTAACACGCACCACTTTTTCTCCTAACAGACAGAAGCTTGACTCCTGAGTCCTAAGAACACGACCAGGATCAAGTTCAAACCAGGTGAGAGCTCGGCTCGACCACAAGAAATGTGTCCAATTAATCGTCAGCACTAACCACTTTTCCGTTTTCAGTTAAATAGTTTTATGACAAAGTAGATTTTAATAAATGTGTTTACTTTTAATAAAGCTTTTAAACTTAAATAGACTCTGTGGTTTTTGTTCCTCCAGACTAGAGTGGATGAGCTAAAGGTTTTGGAATTTTTGCAAGCATGAGTGCCTCTGACACTTCTTGACTGTGCTGTGACTCCGTACTACTCTCTTGTCCTGCGTACGATAATCTAGAGATCATTGGGGATCTATAATCGGTGACTTCGGGAGCTGAATGACTCTGCCACACTATCTAGTCAGTAAGGAGACAGTGCATAGAGGTATTGCTGAATATAATGGGAGTCCAATGGAATTGCCAAATGTCCAATCTTAGTTAGCTACACAGACAGACTAATAAGAATAGTCTAGTAATACCACAGGGAGTCATATTCGAGGCAGGATAAGAATTTATATCCAGTCTACAAGAAGATCAAAGACGATTTAGAAAAAATCGAATGAGGAACGCTAGGAAAAAATAGGTACTGTTTATTAAAATGTAAACTTACTGGGGCCAGCAAAGGAGCCCTCGCCTGCCCGATCCTGGCCTGCATCCTCAGCACCCTCCTCCTGTGTCCTCTTGCCCTTGGGGGGAGCTGATGTACAACATGAAAGAAAGAAAAACCAGAAAACATGGATGAGATTTTTCAACCAAATCAAACATTTCAAAAGAACTATAACAACATATTTAGGAAAAATAGGAAATAGATAGACAACTATTCCACGGGATCTATCTCATGTGGTATACTACGTTATTCGTATTGCCTGATTTGCGGAACGTTGACTTAGAAAGTTCCTATGTAACTCAATAAACAGACTACTAAAGAGGTTTGCCTAGGCCTGGCACTGCAGGCAGCAGTGCGCAACACGTGACAGACAAAGTCCATCCTGCTTGCAGATCAGTGAATACTCAAACTATCAATCCACCCGCCACCACCGCCACTATTTCTTCTTATAGCCATGTGTCTAAAGGAAGGACTGGACTTCAGTCTGTTGGGGCTGATAGAAGTCCCTTGCGGAAGTTGCGGCTCATTTTCCTCCATTGTTGCGTGCCTTTTCTGACGCAGCGGCAGAACAAAAGACTCGCCATGGTGTTGGTGCGGCGTATATATTAAAAAAAAACACATATGGGCATATGGGCGATGCATCACGTTGTAAAGCCCTGCGCCATCAGGGGGCGTTCCGGCGCAAGGGAGGGCGTACCTGCGCAGGAACGAATCCTAAAAGTGGCTGAGGGAAATCTACAAGATGTCAATCAGTCACTTTTAGGACAATGATGCATGACTCAAACCCTGCGCGCTTGAAGCCGACGTACGGCTTGATGCAGCATTGGGGAGATAGGGTACCCCAGAGCATTGCTGGAGCTGCGCCATCGTTGGCACGCAACTCCAGCAATGCGCTGCCTTTACGGCACAGATGCGTAAGGCTTCTGTGACGTTTTGGGCCAATGGGTGGTGGTGGCATGGCACACAATTACTGCCGCATCCCTGCTACTTTGCAGGGATGCGCCGGTAATTGAAAATATGACCCTTACTGTCTAGCATTACGCAGTTCTTTTCTTTACACTACACTCATACATAATTTCTCAGGCCAATGAAATGCTTCTGAACACAACATACAAAACAAAGAAGCATAGTAGCAAGCAAGGCTACTGAGAAGGAGAGCAGTGCACCTGAAATGCATAGAAGATTTTGAAATATAATTTACCTCAATGTAATCGGCAGCATTATTGCTCTTGGTAAAGAACAAAGATTTGCAAATAACAGAGCAGGATAAAACAGAGTAGTAAATGTACTACTACTACTACTCACCAAGCCCGGGGACCTCTACGCCGAGCGCGTCCAGCAAGTCCCGCTCCCGGTCCATGACATCGGTCCAGCGGTGGGTGGCCTGGTTATATGTGCGCCGGACCCCAGAGATCTTGTACATGGCCCGGCACACCTTCTCCCACCGCTTGCGACGCTCCCGGATGCCATAGCCGGTCGCGATCTTGCCGCCTCCCAGGATCGTCTTGGGGAGGCGGCGCTGGACATGGAAGATCAGTGCCGCCACTTCCTCCGCGCTGAAGATCTCCCTCGGGACCACTTGCTCCCCCCTTAAACGCCCGCACGGGAGCCGGGCACGGGGTGCGGGACCCTTCCCCTTCTCAGGGTGCTTCCCGGCTCCCTTTACCATGGTCTGGGCAGAAATAGAGTTAAATGATAAACAAGAAATAGAATAGTGAAGAAGAAAAGAAAAGAGTTTAAAAAAGTAGTTTAAAAGTAACTAAAAGCTGCAGAAAACACAAAAATATAGAGCTAGAAAAATAGAGGGATAGATAATAAGTAAAATTAGATCAAAAAAACTTCAAACAAGCAAAGGATGGCAGAGATTGAGAGAGGATAGAGAAAGCATGCCCAGAACCATAGCAATGAATGAGAAACAAGATGGCCGCGCCCGTTCACGACCGCGTGGGTAAGTTCGCGCGAGATTTTCCTTGCGAGTACGCGCGAAATTGTACTAGCGAGCAGCACACTTTGCGAGATTACACATAGCGGGCGGAAACGGAATTACGTCACGCCAACAAGATGGCCGCGCCCGTGTACGACCGATAGGGTAACTTGGCAAACGTATAGCTAGAAGCGCCTCGCGAACACGCGCAAGATCACGCGAACATACACGTCGCAAAAAAAACAATTTTGTATTTGCACGTATTCGCGGCTTCCGAAATCGATCTCGCACGGATTCGCGCCCCAAAAAACGCGCGAAATTGCAGAAAAAAACGATTTTAGCTAAACTGAAAGCAATGAGCAGGTGCAAAAGTTCAAACTTAACATTAGTAACATTCAAGGTAGTGCTTCCTGATGGGCCCCTCCAAAGTTTGCAACTATTCTATGACCCTGCTATGACCCAAACAGCAGGCTCATAGAATAGCTACAATTAGACCATAAAGGTCCTGTGAAAAAAAAATTTCACTGCAACAAAAAGCAAATTACAGATAAGGAAGGAAGCAGGTGCCAGCCAGACTGGAACTTTCAAAATAACTGACACATTAATGAAACACAAATTAATTGATGGCAGTTGAAGAAGGGCAGGTGTGCTTGCTTTTTTCAACCACCATAATCTACAGTGATAAATAAACCTAATGGGTGGCAGTGAGGATGTACCAGAGGGTGGCATGGGTGTCCCAGAGGGTGGCAGTGGTGAAACAGAGGGTGCTGTGAACCTGTGATGATAAACCAGACGTTGAAACAACATAGTCGCGGCCGTTGCGAGCCGAAAAGTAAGTTCGCAATTGCGAACTTGTCCCAAAATCGGCGCGAACGCGCGCCAACACAAAAAACGGGAAAATCCGCAAATCCGCTAGAGTTCGCGGATCTTCGCGGATTGCGAATCCGTAAATCCGCAAGTTCGCGTACGCGAGATCCGCTAGATTCGCCCATGCTTAGTCTGAATGAGTCAGTGTGGGATGAGTGGGGCATTTGCATTGAGAGTAGGGGAAGAGTAGCTCCTGATAGCCTGCCCTGCCTGATACAATGTTGGCTCCGCCCCCCTGCCAGGCGACTGATGACTCTGTGCTTGCCTGGGACTTTCCTGGCCCGCCTCCTGCCGGGCAGCTGATGGCCCTGCCAGTGACAATGCTGGCTCCGCTCCTGCTGAGCGGCTGAGGACTCTGCCCTGCCCAGTGAATAGGCCAGGTGCTTCGGCCTGGCAACACCCACAACAAACCCAAGATGGGGGGAAATTCCCCTGCATGGACAAAGGGATCAAAGCCAAAAAGGGGTATAAGAGAAGGACCCCTGAACCAAGAATTCAGATCACTTCTGACAAGGAAACCTGAACCAAGGACAAGAAGCCTGCTGATCTAAGGACTGCCTACCCCTTCTGCCAGAGTGCTGTTTGTTGGGGGAATCCTGCATTGCTTCTTTATTTTTGCCAAGGAACCAGGAGAGAGGAACTGTGTGTGTACTCTCACTCTTTGCTGAGAAAATCTCCAAGGGCTGGAAGAGTGCCAGTCTCCTGTTGAAGTCACAGGGCTAAAGGACTTCATCTGCTTAAAGTGCTATTTGCTGGGATTTGTGAATCCAGCACCTCTGAAATAATCCAGCAATCTCGACGCCGACGGACGCCGCCGAATCCAGCTCGACATCGTGAGTAACGGCTATGCTTTATCTTGTGGATATGGCTCCTATATGCCAGTGTTGTCCCCTTTCTCCCCTCCTTTTTGCCTTAATTATGGAGCCCCTTGCAGCAAGACTTAGGCAACACTATAATCATATAGGCCTTAGGCTTCTACTACGCCAGATAATTATTTCGCTCTGCGCGGATGATGTTACTGTAGTAGTTTCTCTGTAGGTTGCTGTCCATGCATGCTGCATTCTAATGATGTCAATGTCATGACAATGGAATGCTATGCTTTGAAATCCAGGAGCTTGTCGGTTACTGGAAGCTGTGGAGATGAACAGTCAATAAAATTGATTTTCTCACACTTACCTGGCCTGGTGTGATTACTACAAATTTGGCGACGAGTTGGACTGTTCCTCTCTCCACCCACATGTGCAGCAATGTTTCCTGCGTTTCTAGTCTTCTTAGGTCTTTGTTTGTGTCAGCACTGCAACAGCACTGCGGAGCGCCACTTGTCCTGGATGTTGGCAGTGAGGTTCTCTTTTGTCTCATATGTCTTGGATTGTACTGGATACATTGTGTTTTTCCTGCCTTATTCGCATCTCTAGTGAGCCACGTTTGTGTTCTTCCCTGAACTGCTGTGTCAGACAACATTGGAAAAGTTCTTTCCTGTGATTTTCACAAGAGTGCAGGTGTGGTCGTACTGCGATTTTGGAACTCAGTTTCTAGTTCAGTGTGTTGCATGGGGGAGAGGCGATCATGTGTCTACCTCCCCTTATACTCTTCATGTTTTGACCGTTGGAATTTGGTGGAAGAGAGATCCTTCATCTGCCGAGGTTTTCCCAAAGTGATGACGTCTTAGAATGTTCTTCTAGAGACAGTGGAGACAAAAGAGGCGTCAGCAGAAGTTTCCGTGTTCACTTGCCATTCTATAACTTCGTTTTTGTTTCCCTGGAAATGAGAAGCTGGGATAAGCAGTGAGTTCTTGTAGCACGTCATCCACGTTTTCCAGGGTGACGGCTAGTGACGCATCTGTGGAGTTTCGCTTTGATTCTTTACCAGAAAGCTTAAAGCAGTGTGTTGCGCGAGCGCGTCACCAGAGGTTTCCAAGGTGACGGTAAACGAAAAGGAAGTGACGTGTCTGTGGGTGTGTCTTTGGCAGGTTACTCATCTCAGTGAGTGGTTCTTCGAGGAAGCAGCAAGTGACGTGACGCATTTGAGGGAGTGTCGTTTTAAGAAGGCAAGTGACTTGTTTCGTCGCGTTCCCCGTATTTGCGTGTTGTTGGGCAAGGGGAGAGTTTAGTTTCCTGGCCCAAGAAGTACCCCAATGTTTTTCGTGACAAGCATACCATCAGGTTGAACTTGATTCAGCTTGCAAGCATGTGACTGCTTTTGTATCACCAGGCGGTACTTTCCAGTTTAGGCGGATGCCTTTCAGGCTAGCCTCGGCAGCCTCAGTTTTCCAGTGTGTTATGGAAAAGGTTTTGGAGGGTGTCATGGATACTGACGTTGTATTTTTTTTTTTTATATCCTTATTTGCCTGATCCTCCTCTTATTCAGCCTCCACCTGCCAAGCGCATGTTAACTCAAGGTGCAAGCCTCCTCCTGCACCTGAAAACGCGATTGGTTACCATCGGCAGGAGATGGCCTGAAGAGAAGACGGGGTGTGACTCCAAACTTGGTGTTACACCAGTTGAACTAGCCTTGGAGCCAAGTGGAGGGGGCCTAGTTCTTGGAGTTACTAAGGCATAATCATTGGACCGGGGGGAAAAAAAACAAACAAAAAAAAAAAAACCCAGTTATTGTTTCCACTGAACCAAAAAGTTCCAAAACGCCCGGTTACGTGAGCCACCTGATCTCGACATGTCAGTTTTAGAGTTTATATACAAAGATGTTAGCCAATTTGCATGTGATGGTGGCGATTTTTCAATCCAAACCTTGCATATCTCTCTTCTTGCAAGCAATATTGCATAAAACAAAAATGTCCTTGCATGGCCCTTTATACTATTGTCCCATCCGAAAATAATCAGGGAAAGTGTAAGAGAGATCGAGGTGTTAAGGATCGAATCCAGGGTCGCTTTTACTTCATTCCAGAACTGCAGTAGGCTAGGGCAATCTATAAACATATGAATGTCCGAAGCTGCGATATAATTGCATTTATTGCATTTCTTCCCTGGAATGAATTTAGACAGTTTTAGAGGGGTAAAGTAGGCTCGATGTATCGTGAAGAGATGGTTACGCCTGAGCCATGCTCGTTTAACCCACTTATATAGCAGGGTGCAGGATTTCTGCCAGATTTCAATACTCTGGGCCCCAAGTTCTATGCCCCATAGTTGTTCCGGGAGGATAAACTCTCCATCTATCTCTTCTAACAGGCTCCAGTACCACTCCTCTTCAGTGGTGCTGCACTTCCCAAATGTTGCCCCTGACCTGGTCAATGCTTTAAACCAACTGTTTAATTGTAGAAACTTGAACCTCGAGAGCTCTGAACCCAGTTGGTCCCGTAACTCCTCCCAGGGCCTCAATGATTCGCCTGCCAACAGGTCTCCCCATGTTGCTATTCCTCCTTCTCTCAACGGAATTGCCAGCCTGTCTACCAGGCAAAGTGGCAAACCCGGGGATTCCCAAATGGGTGCAAAGTTAGAGTAATATGGCAATCCTAGTTTACTCCTTATATGTGACCAGGCCTTCGCTTGGGACATAAGAATTTTTAATTTCACTTTTTTAAAGTATTTCTGATCGCCATATTTAAACATATAGCCTTTAGTTGGTAAACCGGCACCGGTCAGCATGGCATTAAACATGAGACCAATAGATGTATTAGTTGGGACTTTTAAGAGCATTCTTGAATGAGACAATTGGAATGCCCACGCATAGTACTGCAAATCAGGCAGAGATAGTCCCCCCTTTTCCCTCCTCCTTCTCAATTTCTTCCATGCCACTCTTGCCGACTTGTAGCACCAAACAAAGGAATTAAGCTCTCTTTGACATTTCTCCAAGGCCACGTTATCAAAAGCGAGAGGGATAGTGTTAAAAACAAAAGTGAATTTAGGAAGAATAGACATCTTCATCAGACTTATTCTGCCGAGGACAGTCAGTGGAAGACTAGACCAAGATTTTAAGAGTTTCTTACTTTCATTAGCCACTCTCGCGAGATTAACTTAAGCAATTTTGACGATGTCATGGACTATCCGAATACCCAGATATCTCATCGAATTGGTTACTTTTAGCTGTAAGTCAGGAATGTTCCAAGCCATGATGTCGGTTTTACTTGGGTTGATCTCATAACCCGAGATACGGCCAAACTCTACGGCTCTCCTTATAACCTCTGGGAATGCTGTCTCTGGGTCTGAAGTAAGGATTAGAATGTCGTCTGCGTAAAGAGCTACCCGCTTTTCCCACTCTCCAAACCTGAAAGATGGAATAAGTACATCTCGTCTTAAGACTTCCGCAAACGGTTCAATGTACAGATTGAAGAGGAGGGGGGAAAGCGGGCAGCCCTGTCTAGTGCCTCTCGAAATCCCCAATGCTTCAGACAGTGTACCATTTATTAGGAGCCGAGCAGACGGTGAGTTGTACATAAGTTCAATGGTACGACAAAATTTCTCCCCAAAGTTGAATTTCTTCAGTACGTTGTTAAGATAGGTCCAATTTACCCAATCAAAGGTTTTAGCCGCATCTAAGGTGAGTGTTGCCAGCGGAAGGGAAAAGGATGAGGCGATGTCAATTGCCCCCACAAGATCGTACGTTAGATCGGAAAGCTGGCGGCCTTTAATAAATCCCTTCTGGTCCTGGTGTATAATTTCCCCCACTACTGAACCCACTCTAGATGATAAGATGGAAGCGAAGATCTTATAATCGCTGTTCAATAGTGATATTGGGCGATATGACCCACATAAAGTTGGGTCTTTGCCAGGTTTGGGAATCAATACTGTAGTAGCCTCACTCCATGATCGAGGAGGGTCAAATCCCTCCCTCAAGATGCCATTGAAAATGGGCCGTTATGGTAGGGGCAATTTCGTCAACCAAGACGCGGTAAAGTTCCCCGGGGAGTCCATCCGGACCTGCAGCTTTACCATGTCTAAGCGACAGAAAGACCTTCCTTACTTTTATTTCAGAGATATCCTTCTCAATCCCGTCACGTTGTGTGGGTGAAAGGGATGGTAAAGGAATCTGATTTAGCCATATGTCTCTTAACTGTTGGTTGTCAGGGATATCTTCCCTGTATATTTCCTCAAAGAATTCCCTAAAAGCTGTACTAATTTCTTGATTTGATGTTCTGAGGTCATTTTCGCCTTCAGCCTTTATCCCTCTTATATGACTTTTGGCCTGATCTGCTTTGACCCTCCAAGCCAAAATCTTGCCCGCTGTTTCCCCGAATTCAAAATTTTAAATTTTGCTAGCCTCCCATCTCTTTGTTACTCTCTCTTGTAGTATATTATCCAACCGACTTCTCAGATCAGACAGATTCTTTTGATCTTGTATTGACCCAATTGAGGCCTCGAGTCTCTGCGCGATTTTCTCTAGTTCCAATTCGAGATTTTGAATTTTCGATAAATAGCTTTTCCTCAAATACGAGGCTCTGTTTGTGATACAACCTCTCAGGTAGGCCTTTAAAGCTTTCCAGACTGTATCAAGAGAGGCAGAACACAAGTTTATTTCTAGGAACATACTTATTTCGGACTTTAGATATGTCGCTTCTTCCAATTCCAATAAAATGGTACGGTCGAATGACCAAGAGGGACGTTTAACTTGATCTGGGAGTTTTAATATAAATAAGAGAGCCGAGTGGTCCGATAGGTGGGAGGGCAGATACTTAATGCTAGATATAGAGTTTTGAAAGCAATAACTGAACAAGGCCAAGTCGATCCTTGAGGTATGTTTATATTTTAAGTTCCTAAAAGATACCCCTTGTTTGGAGCCCACCCTTTCTCTCCATAGATCTGCCAGACCTATTTGCTCCATAATCCCTTTGAGAGACTGTCTAGCTTTAGAAGGAGGATGGCCTTTATGTCTACTATAATGGGTGGATTTATCTAGTTTTGGGTTCAGTATGACATTGAAATCCCCTGTCCATATAATAGGTTCCGAAGTGGTCATTAAGTTATTCCTGACTATTTCTAAGAAGGATGGGTCATCTATGTTGGGACCATAGTAGCCAACTAGGTTGCACACCCACCCGTCAATAGACAGCTTAACTAAAAGCCATCTTCCACTGTTGTCCTCGTTGAAGTTAAGAATCTGCACCTTTGCAGCTTTTTTGCAAATTAAGAGGATTCCTCTTATGTTTGCGTTATGATCAGTGCTGATGAATTTGTCAATCCACTTTTGTTTCTTCAATATCTCGTTGGCCTCACTTTTTAAAAGATGTGATTCTTGGATGACAATGATCTGCGCTGGGGAATCTCGTAGATATTGTAAAATACGTTCTCTTCTCCCTCGCACGCGCAGACCATTGACATTCCAAGATAGAAACTGGATTGAGGTCATTTATCACCATCCTCCCTAGCGTATGCCTCTCTACTGTCGGCATTTAAATTGTTGCCTTTGTTTATCTTGCCTGTGGCAGTTGATTTATTTAATAAATAAAAACCTAGTCTTGGAGGACCTGACTCCTGAGGATTTTTTTGTATTTTTGTGCCCCCCCCCAACTCCCAACTCCGCCCCCCCCTTGGAGAACCCTCCCATACCTACTCCGACCAGATGTAGGGTCGGCTTCGCGCCGACTGCGCCTTCTCCTCCCACACCACGAAGTGCTCACCCTACAAAAACTAAGGAAAAATTGCCTGTGTATTTACCTGTACAGGGACCTTACATATATTACTTTCCTTTTTTTTTATTATATTTGTTCATATGTCTTTTTTTTTTTTTTGTATTTATTTATTTATTTATTTTTCCTTTAAATATGATAGATCGAATTTCCATATCTGTGATTTCCCATCCTTCCTTCCTTCCCGAAAACTTCCTATAGCCCTTGTAAGCCTATAGATTGCCCCCTTATGATTCAGCTTGTGCAGTATGATAAAGAGCGGAGCTTAATGGTTCCGGTCACTTACAGTTTGCCCTGAGAGTGATTACGAATGGTTTCCAAAAGTTCGTCTGCCTCGTAAGATGATCTGACATTATGCATCTTATTGTTATACATAACACGTAGGAACGCCGGAAACCTCATCTGAACTGTTGCACCAGTCGCTCTAAATTTATCCATCTTCTGGCCCAGCTCCCACTGCCTATCAAGCGTGGTCTTAGATAGATCAGAGCGGACTTCAAAAGGGAAATCAGGACCTTTTACAGTTTTAAGTTTAAGTGCAACATTCAGAATTTTCTCTTTCAAGGTGTAGGTCAGGAAGTTTATGAGAACTTTCCTGGGTTTAGTTCTGCCAGAGTTTAGTCGGAAAGGATCACGGTGGATTCTCTGTATATCTTTATCCAACTCCTCTGCTGACTCCTCAAGGTTTAGGGATTCCTTCAGTAGTTTAACTATAAAACTTTTAAGATCTCCGCCTTCCTTTTCCTCCGGGATTTTCAAGAGGCGCAAGTTGTTTCTGCGTGAATAATTCTCTAATGATTCCACTCTTTCTTTCATTGCGTCCCCTTCTCTCCGTAGAGTTTGAATCTTGGACTCAGCTGCATCTAAGTTAGCTTTCATTGCTCCAACTGAGCTCTCCAGTGCCTCTGTTCTTTCTCCCAGGCCATCTACTTTCCGCTCCAGTGCCTCACAGGATGCCCGAATATCATTGGATACTGACGTTTTACAGGATGATCTTTTGGTGGCTGGGAAGAACAAGGAGTCACATGAAAAGAATCTGGCTGAGGTTTTGGGAAGGTTAGAAAGTCAAGGCATTGTTGCTAACAAACTTAAATGTGTTTTGGTGTTGGTTCCATTGAATATCTGGGACACCGTATTTCAGGATATGGTATTGTGCCAAGAGAAGGTCTCGAGGCAATTTCTAATGCTCTTTGCCCCACTTCAAAAGAGCACGTTTCTTCCTTTTTGGGTGTGTGTGAATTTTGCACGAAGTTTATTTCTAATTTTGCTGCGAAGATTGTTCACATGAGGGATCTCCTCAAGAGAAAATCTGTGTTTCTTTGGGATAATTCATGTCAGGAAGAGTTTGTACAAATCAAAAAAAGAGTTGGGGTCATGTAATAGTCTTACTCCCTTTGATCCTTCTTTTCCATGCACGGTGTCTGTTGATGCTAGTCTTGATGGACTCAGTGGTATGATCTCCCAAGTCAAGCAAGAAAAGGAATTCACGATTGGTTTTGCCTCACGGGCTCTATGCCCCAGTGAGAAGAACTACTCGGTCATTGATGGAGAATTGCTTGCATGTTGTTGGGTTGTTGAACGTTTCAAGTGTTTTTTGTGGGGAAAAACGTTCACACTCCTTACTGACCATAAACCCCTCATTCCCATTTTGGAGGGGAAGATTGTCAAAGATCACACTCCCAGGATTGCCAGGTTGAGTTCAAAGTTGCTGCAATACAATTTTGGGGTAGCACACATTCCTGGTGGGTGAAGTACACGTGCAGATTATCTTTCTAGGTCTCCCTTACCTCTGGGTAAATCTGAACATGACAATGATGCTGATGATGCTGATGATGATTGTCTGATTGCTGCAGTTGATGCTTGTGCTGTGAGTTCATTCTCTGAGTGTGATTGGCTTCATGGTATGGAGTATGATTCTCTACTTAAGAGAGATAAGGAGTTTATTGTTTCTGGTTGGCCAAAGGAAAAGCATCTAGATGGTGATTTACATGCCTTCGCCAAGGTCGTGATGGAGGGTGGAGACATAATCATGTGTGGGGACAAGTTTGTTCCTCCTGAATGTCTAAGAGGTCGCATCATCGAGTGTGGCCATGAAGGACACCTTGGGCAGACAAACACTAAAAAAAGGATTCACAGTGTGTTTGGTGGCCTTCCATGGACTGCCAAATAAATGATGTTGTGGAGATGTGACTAACTTGTTCCACCAGTGATAAGGTTGTCAAAATTGTTTCTCCCCCAATACAACAGATCGAGGCACCTGATGGTCCGTGGTTGAAATTGGCCATCGACGTTGTGGGACCTTTTAATGTATTGGGGAACAAGTACAAGTTCGCTCTTGTAGTTGCTGACTATTTCAGTAAGTAGTGGGAGGTTTGTTTCATGACATATCCTAATTCACAGGAGATTATCAAATTCCTTCAGAGTTTGCCAGAGAGGGTTTCCCCAAAGAGATTGTATCCAATAATTGGGTACAGTTTACCTCCAGGGAAATGTCTGTCTTTCTGTCCCAGTGTGGTATAGCCCACCGCCGTGTGGCATTATATCACCCACAGGTTAATGGTTTCATTTAGTGCAACAACCGCATGTTGGTTGAGTGTGTTCAGTGGGCTGTTTCATCCAGAGTTGACACCAAGGAAGCTGTCCAAAATATGTTGTGGGCACATCGTACTACCGCTAGTTCTGTCACAGGTTCAAGTCCCTTTGCTTTACTTCGGGGTAGACAACCTTCTTTTCACATGTGTCCTGCTTGGATGAAGAATTGGGGTTTGGTTTCAAAGTGCCAAGACACACAGGGGGTCACGCTTTCGAAACAACATTTTCTTCAAGATGTGACCAACTTTGCTGTGGCGTGGCTTGGCGCGTGGCAAGATGGCAGCACTGTGAGGCTGCTCCGCCGGCCACTGCACGAAATCTTATAATATAATATCCTGCATGTTAGGAGGCTGAGGCTGATGCCGATGGTTTGAAGGGGGGGCGACATGCGTTTTCCACCCGGTGGCGATTGAGGGGTCGGGTGCGGCTGTACGGTGCCAAGGCGCTGCACCCCTGTCACTGACCAGAGGCCTGGGTCTGGAAGGGGTGCGGGGACAAGCAGCGCATGGACGGCGGCTGGTGTCGCCTGCTCGCAGCTTAGTACAGGAGCCTGCTGCGATGCCCGTGCCTGACAGACAACGATTGCCACCAGCAACGATCCTTCCTAAATTTACACTCATTTTTAACGCCATACCCCTGGCTTTTGATGGTAAAACCTTGGATAAGTGCCAGAGAGAGATAAATTCCTTCATTTGGAAATATAAATCGGCGAGGGTGGCATGGAAGAAGTTGAGGAGGAGGAGGGAGAAGGGGGGCTAGCCTTGCCGGATTTGCAATACTATGCATGGGCTTTTCAGCTGTCCCATTCTAGAATGCTTTTAAAATCACCATCAAACACATCTGCTGGGACAATGTTTAAAGCCATGCTAGTAGGTGCTGCATTACCAACCGACGGATATCTGTTTAAATTTGGGGACCAGAAATACTTTTAAAAAGTCAAGTTAAAAATTCGTATGTCTCAGGCGAAAGCCTGGGTACAGATAAGGAAAAGACTAGGTCTGCCGTATTTTTCAAACTATGCACCTATCTGGGACTCCCCAGGCCTGCCACTATGTCTGAAAGACAGGCTAGCAATCCCGGTGAGGGATGGAGGAATAACAAGATGGGGAGAATTGATGGCAGGAAGGTCCTTGAGGTCTTGGGAGGAGCTACGGGAACAGTTGGGCCCTGGGTTCTCTAGATTTAAGTTCCTACAATTAGACAGTTGGGTCAAGGCTCTGTGTAGGATAGGGGTACCATTTGGGAAGATTAGTACCATGGAACAACAGTTGGTGGAACAACAAGGGGGGGGGGGTAAAGAGGTGACTCAGTGGTACTGGAGCTTGCTAGAGGAGGTTGATGGAGAATTCACTCTTCCGGAGGAATTGTGGTGGGAAGAGTTAGGTGCCCAATGTGCAGAAACTTGGAAAAGATCTTGTACCCTCCTATACAAAACTGTTAAACCAGCATGGCTGAGACGTAATCATTTTTTTACGATACATCAAGCCTACCCCTCACCCCTGAAACTGTCTAAATTCCTCCCAGGCAAGAAATGCAATAAGTGTAACTACATCGAGGCCTCGGACGTCCATATGTTCAAGGACTGCCCTTACATTGCCCAGTTCTGGGAGGAAGTGAAAGTAACTCTAGATTCTATCTTAAATATATCCGTGTCCATCACACTGCCACTTATTATCTTTGGCTGGGATGCTAGTATGCAAAAACCACAGTTGATGGACAGAATGCAGAACAATGTCATACATTCACCCCAGTACAGAGATCTGGGCCTAAATCCATCGTTTTTTTGCATTCCACACCACCCCAGTTCAGACATGGCCATATGCAAATCAGTCTGACCCTCTGCCTAATGGGAACAGTCCAGCCCGAACTACCAAGCCATGCCTTCCCTGGACCGGAAACAAGCTTCCGAGGACCGGTTTCTGGCATTCCAGCCGTCTTCAGCCCGGCTTGCTTGAATCCAGTGGTGTGGAGAGCATGGGACTCACGTCTGAGCCTACCCATCCCACTCGGGGTGACAAATGCAAAAACCACAGTTGATGGATAGAATGCAGAACAATGTCATATATTCACCCCAGTACAGAGATGGGATGCTAGTATAACTGGCCATGCAAGGTCTCATTTGTTCTATGCAGTTTTGCTGGCCAGGAGACAGATATGTAAAGTCTGGGCAGAAAATACGGCACCATCACACGCAAACTGGTTGTCATCTATGTATGAAACATCTAAGGTGGATATGGCCAGAACTTGCATTAAACGTAACTTGGCTTTCTGGGACCTGTTGGTTCAGTGGAAATAGCTGCCGGGGTTTTTTTTTTTTCCCGGTCCTATGATTATGCCATTCTACTCCAAGGACCAGGGCCCCTTTCCTTTGTACCATGGTTGGTCCTACAGGTTATTATTACCAAGATGGAGTAAGTGCAGGCCCGCTCCTGTTTATTCCCTCTACCTCTTAAGGTCCATCTACTGCTAATCCTCAGAAATCGTGTCACCGAGTGGGCAACAGTAAACACCTCGTATCTCGGAGTACGACACGCTTGGTGGTTGGCGGCTTATTAAGAGGAGGGCAAGGCAAATGAGGACAAAAAAAAAAAACGACAGCTAGGCACTCTGCCAAAAAAGGGTAATTTTTCACTGTGAATTTGTGGTGTGTCCACATTGCATTTTGTGCCTATTCATGTCACGGGCACTAGCCTTATCCACGCAAGTGAGGTACCATTTTTTTCAGAAGACTTTAGGGAATGCGGGGTAGGTGTAAATTTGTGGATCCACGCAGATTCCAGAACTTTCCACCACAGAAAAGTGAGAAAAATGTGTTTTTTGGGACAATTTTTTAGGTTTGCAAGGAATTCTGGGTTACAGAACCTGGAGGGAGGCAGTCGAGTCACCCCATCCTGAAATTCCCTGGGTTTGTTTGGTTTCCCTAAGTGCCAGCAGAGCTAGGGTTCAAAAACTACAGCTAGGCACTTTGCCAAATAAGGGTCCTTTTTCAATGTGAAAAAGTGATGTGTTCACTTTGCGTTTATAGCCGTTTCCTGTCGTGGGCACTATGCCTACCCACGCAAGTAGATACCATTTTTATTGGGAGACTTAGGGTAATTCAGATTTGTAAAGCAACTGTTATTACCTATTGACTGTCAATGCATTTCTGCCTTCCAAATGAAAGACAAGGTGTAAAAAAAATGATTTTGAAAAATGACAGATAAAATCTCATGCTAGTATGACTGTTCCCAATTTCAGAAATGTGCAAATATCTACTGTTTCTAAACTCTATATTTTGTTCCCATTTCAGAAATACATAGGTCTCTTTCATATCAATTTTTCCATTCATCCATTTTCCCAGAGTAATTGCAATATACCCGCTACAAAAAACCATCATAAGTCACTGCTCAGTTTTTGGCTCTTGGTTCGTTGGGTTTTTGGTAAACCTACAAGTCCTATATATCCCCACATCCAGTAATGTCCTGCAGATGTAACGGTATATTGCTTTCAAAGAGATGTCATAATTGGAAAAGTTACAGGTGAAAACATTTACACAAAAGGCTGTTTTTTTCAACTAATTGTAATGTTTTCCTATATTTAACTGTTAGTTTCTATAAAGAAACCTTGAAGGATCTACACAAATGACCCCTTGTTGAATTCAGAATTTTTGTCTACTTTACAAAAATGTATAGCTTTCCATTATTGCTTTCATACCCATTTCTAACATTAAATGGAAAGAGGTTGAAAGCACAAAAAATAGCAAATATAGGCTATGTCATAGAAAAATGCCAACACTGTGTAATACATTTTGTTTTTCTGATAAAAGTCTGTCATTCCCTAAAATCTGGGTAAATTCAGCCCCATAAACCCTTTTTTGATACCATTTGCAGGGGAAAACTAAGACACTTTCATTTGCAGCACGTTGGTCCCATTGTTCCCCAAAAACCAAAAATGTAGCTGTATTTTGGCGAATTTAAGGTCCCCTCCAGGGGAATCCACAAACCCTGGGCACCTTTAGAATCCCCATGATGTTGGAAGAAAAGGACGCAAATTTGGCGTGAATACCCTATGTGGTCAAAAAGTAACAGGGGCCTAAGCGCGAACTACCCCAAATAGCCCAAAAAAAGCTTAGCACAGGGGGGGAGGGGGGGAGGCCTAGCAGTGAAGGGGGTAAAGTGGATATTGTGAATCTTTAGCATCCAAGACCTCCTTCAAAAAGCCTTAGATTGGCGTGGGAAAAGTAAATGTGTCCACTTTAGTGTCCAACACCTTCCACCAAAATGATTAGATTGGAGTGGGAATAGTAAATGTCACCCATCAGAAAGTGGTTTTATGGTTGGCAGAGGTATGCAGCCTGTCCAAGCAGAACCACAATCCTAGTCAAGGTAAGTCAGATACACTCTAAAAGATAACCTGGGCTCACCCTCTGTAAGCTTGGAACAGAGCAGTAAGGCTAATCTAAGTGGAAATGTGTCAAGTATTTGTGCAACACAATGCCAAGGAACACAATGAAAACACCACAGAAAGACTCCTCACCAGGTTAGAAACATTGATTATATTTTTATATAAATAAATCAAGACCAAAACATCATAATCCAATAAGTAGAAGTTGAGACAGGACTTTTTAGAGGATACAAGTGTTTCTAGTGCTTAGAAGCAATGAAGACCTATGGGGGTTATCTGGTCATTCTGCACCGGGGCAAAGTCAAAAGGTAAGGCCAACCACGATGGAGCACAGGCTTTATACAGGAGTCATGAAGGCATGCTGAACTAAGTACCTTGATCCTGGACACAAAGCGAGATGCAGGGTGCAGCCAAGCAATGTGTCGATGTTGATCCCACAGTCGAGGTAATGCGTCGATTTTCTTCATGCAGTGGCAGCGATGTGTCAGTTCTGAAGATGAAATGCTGAAGCCAATAAGTGTTTGTCCTAGTTCCAAACTCAAGTTGGTCACCAAGGGAGACAATGTCCTCCCCAGTAGGCTCCTGGGTGGCCTTGTTCGGGGCCCCATTCACTTCCTCTATGGAACATTCAGGGGATGGTTTTCCATTCCCCCTGCTGTTACCTCTCTTGGCAGTGGTCTGGGCCATCTTTCCAGGCTCCAGACCTCCTTGGCTTCCTTTCTGGGCAGCCATGGACCTAGTGGTCACACAAACCCACTCAGGCAACCCCAACATTTCCAGGTGTGGCTTGAGCCCCTCTTCCAGGCAGTGTGCTCAAGATCAGTCTCTAGCAAACAACCCACAGAAATGTCAGGGCTCACAGCAACATTCAGAAGACCTGAGACCCCCCCCACTCAACAGGAACTAGAGCCACAGGGTAGTGGCTCTCCCAGGTGTCTGCTACTACAACCAGGTGGAATGTATTCAGAATCACTTGCTCAGAGAACACCAGATGACACCTTACCATAGTCACACTGGCTCCTGTGCCCCTCCGATTTGCCCATTGATGGTGACCCACTGCCTATACTTGGAAGTAGTAGAAGGCATGTGGGCTTTGGGCACCATCTCTTTGACACCCAGGGATGCTAGAGTAACGTCACTGACCCCGCCATCTAACTGGGATCATCTCCACTATGCTAACCAATCCCGGGGTAGTCCCTTCTCAGGGAGGCTGTGCCCTCTTGGAGCACTTGGGATCACCCTTGATGTGCCCATACTCATAACATGAGTAGCACTTGGGTCAGACTCTTATCAGAAAAGCCTTTCTACTGGTGGCCAAGTTGGGAATCCTCTACTTTGCTGCCCTAACCCAGCCCTTCAGTGCCTTGCTGGAGTAGTCTAAGTCTGGTTTGGACTGGTTTGGGAGTTTGTGGCGGTCTGTAACCTCTGTCTATACTTATAAGGTGGTAGCCCAAATTTAGTAAGGAGAATGCCTTCATGGGGGCACACGTGGTCTGGTCCTTCATCTCTAGTGTCAAGAGTGAGTCCAACCCCACCATGGGCATATTCCTCCATGAGCTACCTCCTACCCCCAATGCTCCTCTAGGACCTTGAGTACCCTCAGAGATACCTCATAAGCTGAGAACCATCTATCTATATTGTCCCATCCACATAACTGGGCACCAGGTCCTTGGGAATGCAGATCCTCACCTCTCCTTTGGACGCTGCTGGTATGCTGCCACCATTACTGCTGGACTCCATCTGCTTTGCTCTGAAGAACAGCTCTCTGAGACTGAGCTCATGGGCCCCCCTCTTCTCCTCTATGGCCAGTCTCTCGCTTGCCAACCTCTCCTCAGTTTCCAGTTTTAGTTTGACTAGCTCCAGCTCCATCTCCAGTTTGAGCTTCCTCTCCTTTCCTCCCTCCTGTCCTCCAGCTTCACTTGTGACAAGCCCCTGGAAGACACGCCGCTCCCTGCCCCATGCTGATTCTCCTCCTGGGGGTGGGGGATGGGTGTCATTCCTGCAGCTCATGATTCTCCTCTGGGTCTTGGTCCTCATCCTCTTTCAGACCCAGGTCCCCCTCAGGGTCATCCTCCTCTGTTGCTGCTTGCAGCCTCTTTACTTCCTCATTGGCTGTGAATCCACCTTAGAAGCTTTACAGCCCACGTTTAGCCGCCTCTCTTTGCAGAGCATTTGCAGCTCAGACCTAGGGCCAGATGAATGACCCGCAATTTGTGACTCTCTAACTGGAATGCACAGCAGTGTCTCAGACACTATTTGCAATTCCTAATGGGGTCACAAAATGCATGCCTCATTAATATTAATGAGGCAGGCGCAATTTGCGACCCCTTTAGGAATGACTAGCACTCACTGGGATGGTGGTCTGCTGGGGTCAGCAGACCACCATGTCTTTGACTGCTTTTTTAATAAAGCTGTTTTGTTTTTTTAAAGAAAAAGAAAAATGAAATTTTTCTGTTTCCTTTTTGTAAGGGCAGGCAGAGGTCTCTGGGTCCACTATCTGCTCTTAAAAAATATTTTCCCACAAACTCGCGAATTGCGAGAGGTTTACCACCTACTGAAAGTAGGTGGAAATCTGCTTGTATTTTGCAGCCGCAAATGCGGCCCCAAAACAAGAGTACATAGCATGTTGACTCGCTATTAGGAAGGGACGCCCCTTCCTAATAGCGAGAGTCGCAAATGCTATTTTGCGAGTCAGTGACTCGCAAAATAACATTTTGTACATGCTATTACCCTTTTTTGTGGTGGCAAACGGGAGGATCTCCCGTTTGCGGTCTCAAAAAAGGGTCGTACATCTGGCCCTTAGTGAGGTTGTTGACATCAATCAGCTGTATCTCCATGGTAGTAGAGGAAGGTAGGGTTACTAAAATTTAGAAAATGATGATAGCTGTAGGAGAGTAGGGTCTGCTATCCTATGGTCACCCCAAATTTTTGCTTTTTGCTTCACTGGTTTATGACTTAATGTGGATGTGGGCCTGCTAATCAGACCCACAGACTGCTGTTCTCTCTCAAAATTAATGCCAATGCACTCTAGGTGCATTACGAATTGGATCTGGTTCACCTTATAGGCCCCTGTAACAGTGTACCCCCGGTACCCAGGGCATAGGTGTATCCAAGGCCTACCAGGGGCTGCAGCATGTATTATGCCACCCCTGGCCTGGCCTCCATATTTGACACAACTGGCTGATCAATCAGCTGGGGTAAGTTGGTGTAATCACCTCTTACTTAGATATAGTATACCTATATCTAACCTAACTGGACACATGATAACCTATAAGCCACTCCTATGGAAGGCCTCGACAATCCTGGAGGCAGAGTGCTTGGTTTCATGTGAGATGGTGCTCTGGCACGAGCTGAGCCCGTCTGCAGCTGTCGGGAACAACTCCCTTAGCTGTTCCGGGATATTGCCTTCCCATATACTCTTAAGTGCATTATAATCCTCGCTGTTACTTGCTAACTTTGGTTTGGCTTTATCAAAACATGTCAAGTAAGGTGTCATACCAATTGGGATACTACCCCCTCGCCAGTTCTGGCGACGGGGGTAGCATTTCACCCTTCTAGAGGGACACGACATGTACATAACCTGAACCCCGGTTAAAGGTAAACTCGAGCCTCAGCATCACAAAATGGATGCTGCCACCACAGACACAATTCTGACCTCCTGCTGCTGGGAGTCCTTCCAGCGAGGGAGGCTTGGACAAAGGGGTTCCTGCCTTGGGAGGTGCGAGTACCACCCCAGACAGGATTTTGTGTATGGGGTAGGATAGGGCTGAATAGAATGAGACATGCCTGGGGCACACAAGGTGTCCCCGTGCATAAGCCAGTCCTAAACCAGTGCTAGGGCTTTCCAGCCCCAGTCTTGGCGCGAAGCTGGACAAAGGAATGGGGGTGTAACAACCCGCCTTCCTGGTCCCACCCAGAGGAGGGATCTAGCAGGTGATCCGGCCCCCAGATTTCGAATAAGAGTAGGAGCTGTGTCCCAAGACTTCAGATCATCCTGAACTCGACTTGAAACTAAGAAGAAAACTGGACTTCGACATTCTGCTGCACAGAAGACTGAAGAGCATCTCCCTTGTGGCCAAGGAGTGACCACCCTGTGAATACAGGCACCATCCAGCAACTCGACGTCTGCTTTGCCACCGCCTCCCGCCTCCTGCCGGAGCCCAGAACCCAACAAGACCCTGATTCCAAGACATCTCAGAGCCCGATCCACAGTCCCTGAAAAGAAGAGACCCGTGGAGGCACCGAGAGACGTGGGACCGGCCATCTTGAAAGACTCATGAGAAGCTGACTGCGCAGCACCCGAGGCACCCTCGATGCTGTGCTTTGGGGTTTGAGAAGCTCCACCACCGAACAGCATCTGCACCGAAGATCAGCCCCCCAGCATCTCCACGATCTGCGTGGGGCCCTTTTGCATTTTTGACACTCGACGCGCCATTCCGGTTACTGGCCCGTTGGCTAGTGGCCATCTTGGCGACGAAATCCAAAATCAACACCGCTGGTCTGGTTGCTCCAGACTGGCCCTCGCTCCTGTAAAAAGGAGCACCCCCTCTGACCTTGCTGGTCCGAGTGAGAAGCTTGCATCGTTCCCTGCGTGGCTTACATTAGCCAAGGCCTGTTTGCTCCGATCAAGAAGCCGACACCGCCATCAGCTAGAGACTTTGTGGGACAGCTCGTGACCGACGCCTGGACGTCCTCGACCTCTTTGTGTCCACTTGGCTGCAGAGCCAATCTTCACCTCTTCGCCTGTTTGCACCCAACATCGCCTGGTTCCATCCTGGTTCCACGGTAGTCACTGGCTAGTGACTTTGAACATTGTCCCCTCTGCTTTCAGGTCTTCACCTCTTCAGATCCGCCCTTGGATCCACCAGAACTCTCCTCGACGACCCGCCTGCAGCATCTTCATCTACAGGCTCCATAGACCAGCGCGACGAAACCCGACACACTTTGAGAAATATGCCCCCGCTTCCTGTGGGTGAGGTAACCCTGGCACTCCGGTGCTCCTGTGTAGCAATACACATCTAGTTTCAATGTTCCAAGTTGCTAGGTTCTAGGTCATCCGGAAGGTTCCCTTTTCAGTAACTTTGTAACTTTTACGCACCATTGACTTTGCATTGGTGCATGCATGTGCGTTAAGCGCTGCACCCGAGTCCCGCGGGCCTTTTCCGACTTAGTCACTGCTAGTCCCGAACAGCTCCAGCGATTCCCCAGGCCCTAGGCCTACTTCCTTTTCGATTGGTGGTACTTATACCAAAATTTTAGTATATGGTTTAGGTGGCCCCTAGGGCTCATCCATATTGTGCAACTTTTGTATATTTAAACTGTGTTTTGTTTTATCGCATTTGCTTCTGTGCTCATAAAGAGTATAGGGGATACTTGTAGTAAATAAATATATATATATATATATATTTTCAATATATATCTGTGTGGTGTCCTTTCAGTTGGTATTCAAGGGGATTGTGTATGGTAAAACAGCTTGCTTCACATGCCTTTACAGAGTTTAGCCTAAGACTGCTTTGTCCACGCTAATAGTATAGCTGGTCTATAAGGTTGACTTACAACCAATCATCATAAGGGTTGTTTGGCATGGTACAAGGTGATCACTAGAACTAGTGAGCATCATATACCAGGCCAACTTCTCACAATAGCCAATGGAGATTTTGGAGAATTTAGAAAGTCTTTAATTGGCTGTACAAATGAGATGGCAGAGTACAGCAAATCACTGTATGGCACTGAACAAAAACAAGTCCTGTCCTCGCAGCTGATCACATGTTAGAAATTGGATTACCGGGGTGAGAGCCCTGTTCAACCTGTAACCACAATCCTAGTCAGGACAAGGTACAAGCAAACCCCAAATTAACCTGTGCTCAAACCCAAGCCAGCATGACACAGATTAGTCAAACTTAAAATAGAGGCAGTATGTAAATTATTTGTGACTCACTTTAAAAAGTAAAACAGTAAAAATAAAAGTATCCCACACCAGGTTAGAAAAATAAATCTTAATTTAATAAATAAAACAAGACCAAAACGACAAAAATCCATTCAGCAGAACCAGAGTCATGAATTTGTAAAGAATACACTGAAATGTAGTGCCTCCAAGCATAAAGCGCCAACTGCGGCTATCTGGTCGAACTGGACTGGGTCAAAGTAATAGGTTAAGTTTAATAAGTTTAAGCTGACCGTGATGGAGCGCAGGTCGGTTCCAGTTCCATATTAGTCCAGCTGAAGTTTTACCTTCTCAAGTTTTGTTCCAAGAGTCCCGTTCGCGTTGGAGGTGGTAGCGAGGAGCAAGGAGAGCATTGCAGCCAGTGATCTGCATGGCCCGAGGAGCAGGCCGGGTATCGCGGATGTGTTTGCGCTGGAGATCCTCCATGATCGGTCGATGATGCAAGTCAATGAGGTAGGCTTCTGGCGGCTAGTGCTGGTCAAGCAGCGCAGTTCCGGTGCAAATAAGCCCTTTCAAGGTCGCTAAGAGCCCAAATGTTTTAATTTATGAGCTCTAGAGCCGCACCAAGGGTCCAGGACTTGAGAGGCACCTCTTGGGGGTCAGGAATTCCCTGAAAATGGGCCCAGGAGCTGTTGGAAGCCTTTTATGTCCCTGAGGCTATCACATGGACTTCAGACAAGCCCTTTGAGTCACTCTGGGTCCTGGGTTCAAGATGAAGTTTCAGGTCCAGTCCTTCCCCAGGCAAGAGGGTAGAAGGCAGCAGGTCAGCACAGCAGGGCAGTGTGACCGTTGCAATGGGCTAGGAGGAATAACGAGCTGACCAAAGGTGGAGCGTCTCACGTTATTCTCAATTTTGTAAAATAATATCCGCCAAAAGGGAGTCTATACCAGTCTCCTAGATGGGTTTTTACAAAGTCCAGTCAGTGCAGTCCGAGTTCTTCCGGGATTCTTCTTTTCAACTTTCAGACTTTCCCCAGGGTTCCGGATAACTCTCCACACTGGCCAAGGCAAGGAAGGAAAGAAAAGAAACAAAATACCCCAGAATTACTGCCTTGTTGTTGGGCACTATGTACAGATGAGGAGGGCAGGGAAGTGAGGGGATCACCAGGGACTGCCACTAGTATTGACGAGCTGTCACAAAGTTAACGCTCAGTAAAGTGCTCGGGGAGTGTGTAAGTGAAGCTAACACACATACGCCGCCCAGTGACCCCCTCAACCACCCCAACCCCGTCCCACCCCGTGAAAAGAGAAATCCCCGTATCCGACTCCGTACCTTGTCCAGCCACACTTCTCCAGAAGTGCGGCGGGACGACTCGTGGTGACGGTGGGCTCCTAGCGTACCGGTTCCGCTGGGCTGGCCGTCTTCCGGGTCCTCATCTTGCTTCTTCTCGAGATCCAAAACCGCAACGCTGGTCGTCTTCGGATCCTCAATTTCCGGTCCTCCTCCGGCGTTAGCGCTCTCAGACTCGGGCAGAGCTTCCTTATCCGCCTCCTCTACAGCGGATTGGCTCCCGGCGGTTGATGTCAGGGTTATGGGCAGAGTCTCCGGGGAAATCCAAGCGGAGTTAAAGGGGTCGTAGGAGTCCTGCGGACGGGGTGGAAAGGAACAGATGTTAAAGTCCACACCCCGTCCGTCAGCGTCACCAAGCCCCTGACAGGCAGCAAATCCTCCAGAGTAGCAGTCCAGCAGAGTGGCAATCCTTGTAGCTACCCAGTAGTCCTTCTTCCTGGCAGAGTATCCACAGGTCCAGTAGTGTGCTGAACAGGTAGGTGGAAGGCCCTATTTTTATACCCTGGTGCCCTTCTCCTGGAAGGTGGGAGAAGCTTCTGGAAAGGTTTTTTGAAGTACAGGGAATTTCCTGACTCTTCTACCTAGGTTCCAAGCTAACTGCAGTGACAATAGAGGGTGATAAGGCCCTTTGTGTGAAGGCAGGGCACAGACAATTCGGTTGTAAGTGGGGCTGTGCTCAGTTCCACCCTCCCATCCTGCCAGCAGATGGTCCATCCAGGCACACCTAATCCCTCTATACTGTCTGTGTGGAAGGAATTAACAAAGTCTAGCTGTCAGTTACACCAAGTCATGTGACCCAAGACAGGCTGCAGGCAAAAAAGAGCTAATGGCAGGAAAATGTAAACTTTCTAAAAGTGGCAATCTCCAAACTGTAATGAAAAATACAACTTTACCATAAAAGAAGGTTTATGTTTACAATTTCATATGTACCAAACATGGCATATCTACCTCCTCTGTATTACGAATTACAGCCTATTAAATGTAATAAGGAATCCCAAATGTTATCCTATGGGAGGAGTAGGCCTCACAGTGATGAAAAACGAATTTGGGAGTTTTTCACAACTAGGACATGTAAAACTTAAAAGTACATATCCAAACTTTAAATTACACTGCACCCCACCCTATGGGCTACATAGTGCCTACCTATACCTTAAGGGTGCCTTATATGTAATAAAACAGGAGTTTAAGGATTGGCAAGGGTATTTTAATGCCAAGTTGACATGGCAGTGCAGCACTGCATTCAGGCTGCAATTGCAGGCCTGGGACATATTTTAAGGTGCTATTAAGTGGGTGGCACAAGAAGTGCTGCAGAGCCATTTGTAGCATTTAATTCACAGGCCCTGAGTATATGATATCCCACTCTACAAGTGGCTTATAAGTAAATTAAATCCAGAAACTTAAGGCCAACAGAAGCAAAAATACAGCAAAAATTGGACTTAAGTAATCAAAACGTTTGAGGGAAGACCACCCTAAGGCCAACAGTTCTAATGCCTGCTGTCAATCCACCGTGCCTCCAAGGAGAGTGGGAACTGGAGAGACACTCGGCACCAGCCATGCTCACGAGGGAGCGTGGTTCAGTCAGGTGGGCACCCGTATATGGGAATCGAGGAAGCTGGCTAACAAGGGTGTGGCAAGCAAGAATTCTCCTTAAGACCCGGTGGTGGGATAGACCCATCCCCTTCAATTTTAATTTAGTTAGGAGTGAGAGAAACTCCATGGTATGTGGGCCCAACAAAGTGGCTGGTTCATTTGTGTTTTACAAAAAAAGTGAGAGGCGCTTGGCAAGATTGGGACTTCAATGACGTTTATGTTTTTTTTGTTTACATTGCGGTTTGGGGCGTAGTTGTAACAGAGAAAGGAGGACAGGGTGAGATAATATACCCAGAGTACTCTCATAAGTGAAAGAGAAATAGGAAAAGACAGAACAAAAAGAAGAAAGGTGAAAGTAAAGCACAAGGAATTACATAGGAAAGGCACAGAAGAGAAACTTTCCTGACCTTGTTTCTTTTCTGAGGGTCTCCAGTCCCACATAAGAGAGAAGCTTAGAAGTAAAAGAAGATAAGGAAGGCTGGACAAGGACCTTACAAGAGAAGAAGATACAAGATACAAACATATAAAGTCTACAGCATTCAGGACAAAGATATTCTGAGAAAATACCTATTACAGCTACCAAGACTCGCCTCCAAAATATTGGCCTGTTGTATGATATATATTGTATACTACGTTGATAAATTTGTATTAAGGATTTTCTCTTCTTTTTTTTTCAGACTCCAATAATAAAGACAAATCATGTGGAGCAAACGTGGAAGGTGAGATAAATGCATTAAGTTCCACTTCCTTTATATTCCTAAGGATACGAGGAAAAATAATTTACGTTTTTTGTAAATGATTGAGCGTCCTAAACCATCCTGTTATGGTACTTGTCATTGTAATTTCATGTTAAGGAAGATTCTGTGTGCCCACCTGCCAGCTCAATGACCCACCTCTCGCACTATTTACCCGGCTGTTTGTACATCAGGTGACCATCAGGTCATGTGACCGCCTGGACACGATTCTCCTCCTCCCATCTCACGATTCAAGAATTAAAACTGAAAGATGAGTGAAGAGCAAAGGAGGGTTGAAAACTCAAGAGAGAGATGGAGGGATGGGTAGAGTGGGTAGAGCTGGCAGAGCAGGGTTAGGGTGGGCAGGCTGAACGAACAGAGTTCAGAATTTGGCTGGGGTGAAGGGAAGACTGAAGGTAAGACGGCAACAGGGAAAAGAGAAAGAAGATATACTAGAATAAAGCAGTCAGCTTAAGAGAAATGGGGGCAGAATCAAAGGAGAAAACAGACAGACTGGTGGAAAAGTCAGCAAGGGTAAGTGGGCAGAATGGGTAAAATGCCTGGGTTACCTACCAGTAATCTTCATTTGTTCAATTCCTTGTTCCTCGTCCCATTACTTACTAATTGCAGTTATCCCCCCTTTCTAAGGATATTTGAGGACAGTATTGCTCTAAAGGTTGGTCCCCAGTTTATTCCTGAAGTGAACTCCATCTTTCCCAGATCACAGGAATGTGTTATTCTATTTCTTCCTCTAATTCTGAATCTCTTGGATGTGGTAAGAGCAGTTAAGAATTATTAGTCCGGATCGACTGAATTTAGAATGAGTGTCTCCTTTCTTGTCAATTTCATCCAGGTCAACAAAGGGAAACATTTCTCTTTCCATGTTATCTGTTGGATTAAGGAGGTAATCTCTTTTTTTTATATAGAAAAGTTCATGTTGAGTGGCCTGCTTCCTTTCAGGGATCTTCAGCTCCTCTAAGGCTGGGGGGGTGGCGCCCCCTCCTCTGATGTTTTTGCTGCAGCGGCCTGGCCTCTCATTCCACTGTTGTTGATGATCACACATAGAGCTTGTCTCAGGGGTCAGCATTGGATGTGGAGCTGCCATTCTTACATCTAAACCTAGATAGAGCTGGTATTCCCTCGCCTGGCAGATGCATGCAGGTTTTCATTTATTAAAATTGTTGTTGCTTGAATTCCCTCAACTCTTATCTGTTATGCTTCAGTATTTCTGCAATTATTATTATTATTATTATTATTGCATTTCTTATATAGCGCCAGAATCGACCCCCGAAGGGGTATCTCCGCGCTTGCCTTGGGAACCCGTCCTGGTTTTTCCCTGTGAGATAGCCCCTACAGGGCATCCCCAAGGTGAAAGCCAGGCATCCCGCCGCGGGGGGGCCGTTGTGGAGATTAAGCAAGCTTAATGCCCAGAGTTGCAGAGTGTGAACCCATGATTAGGTCAGGCACCGAAGCGAGAATTATCGAGTCCGTGGACATTTGAGCTCAACACCCTGCCGCGTCGGGAATCGAACCCTGGTCCCGGGTCTGACCTCTGCTTCAGGGTCTGCCTGCTCTAACCAGTGACCCACACTTCTCTACTAAGAAAGGAATGGGACAAGGAATGGATGAGGAGGTAATGCCTGGATTACTCACTGGTAATCTTCATAACTCTGATGTCTTATTCCTCATCCTATTACTTACTTCCCTCCCTTCCTCCCTCCTTTTAGATCTCGCCTACGCCGCGTGCATGCGTTGCATAGGAAAGAGACCTGTAGCCATCATTTGCCTTTTTCAGGGTAAAACGTGCTCGTGTTCTATTGCCTTCAATGGCAACACGTGCATGTACAGCGATTCCCTTGCGGGAGCGCGCAGCGCCATGTGTTAGTAATTACTGCAAACACATGGTGCCCCTGGCTCGCTCCCGTAAGGGAAACGCTTTGGTGGCTCTGGGCCGCACTCCCCTCAACCCTCCCACTGTTAGCGCAATGCAACCATGCTTGTTAAACACTTCTTGTAAGAAGAAACATACCTCATTCATTCAGGACTTCCTAGTGACGTCCTAAAACTTAATTTTCAGTTTTTTTTTGTTTTGTTCACACAGCAGGGAGATGCTTTGGAAGAAGGTATTTTATCTCAAGTCTCACTGTCTCTTTAAAATTGCTCCTGCTTTGATAACAGTGTCTTTGATGTAAACCCAAATTGGTGTGAATGTTTCCACGAACATAGGGGCATATTACCAAGTGCTTTATCGCCGCTTTAGCAGCACTTTTTGCCGCTAAAGCGGCAATATTTATATCGCCCTGTCAGCAAGCTGTCGCTAACAGCCGTTAGCGACAGCTTTCTGACGAAAGCGATCGCTAATGACATGCAAAGTAGGTTTTCCCGACCAACAGACCTGAAAAACAGCCTCTGAAAGGCCTATCGCCTACTAGCATGGAGACCCTGGCTCCCGTTAGAAATGTAATAAGTCACGCTAACCGGGATCATCGCCGGTTTTTTAACACCTGCTAATATCAGGAGTTAGCAATACCTAACATGGGGGGGTGGATTATACTGATACGACCACAGGGTCGTATCAGCAAGGTTTTCCACCTTCCCCATGCAACATCGCTGCTTGTCTCACGATGTTGGCCCTTCCCTTCCGCTATCCCTGGAATATATATCACCATGGCGCTAATTGTTGCTAATACAGCGTTAGCACAGTGATATATTTCAGCGATAGCTGGCGATGGAAATATTTGCGCTAAGCGCGCGCTGCGATATTTTTCGCAGCTTCTTGATAACATGCCCCATAGTCATTCCACAGGTTTTTCTATTCCATTTTAGAATTTGATGTTTGTATTTCCATCTGATGATAAATGCTTTCCCTGAATTCTTGTAATTAGAGATGTTTACTTAATTTGAGCAAATGAATTGAGTCTTTAAATGCCTGAAACAAAACTGAGTGCGGTGTCTCGTTATCCTATGCAGTGTCCGGTGAGGCATTCAACCATGCAATCCATTTTTGAACCTTTGTCCGTGTCAACTATTATCGACGTTTTTGTTACAATTACAAATTATGCTACAAGTGATGGACTAGGTGGCAGGGGTTGTAAATGAATGTGTTTCTGAATATCATCCCCACTCTTCTGGGAGGTTTTTTTACGGTCATGTCCCAGTGCACTTCTAATAGCTGGTTGCCACAGCGAGCCAATAAAAAGCAATTTATTTAAGCTTTTAGACATCAAAAAGCAATTAATTTAAGCTTTTGGACATCACTGTTGTGTAAGATAATTAGCAAATAAACAGTTTTGACTCGTTTTTCAATTGTTTACTCTCTATAAAAGTTGTATTGTACATTGTTTTACATTTATTGACTACAATTGATGACTTATTTTTATTTAAGAATAAATCTGACCTTTTAAAGAGAAGTTTAAATTAAAATATGTGATAAACAGGGGTTCGTCTGATAGAATTACACATTGATAGAGGTAGGCGTGGGCATACTGGAGAATGGTTCCCACTGTGGAGTCTTGTAGTTATTTGTGAAATGAACTTATCATAAGTAAAGGTGATAGACTCTTCTAACTTCCATCTCTTCTGGGAGGTCAGATTTGAGCCCAGATTTCTTTTTTAAATATGTACAAAAGCGGAGGACATAAACTATGGGTATAATACCAAGTGTGCTGGTGTTAGTAAATTGGTTAAACTGGTGGATTGCACCCATGCTGACCCTTCAGGTGCAAGCCCATGTGTGCTCGAGTCTGCTGCATGGTCCAGTAAGGCTTGGATGGGGTCTTTGTATAAAGAATGCTGACTCCCTGTTGTCTCAATAAGACCACTCAGTTCTCAGTTGGTGAATGTAGGCACACTTCCTCAGCAGTGTACTCACAGCCATGAAGTATTCATGACAGTTTTCAGATGGGTGGGCATGGTGTGGTCTTGAAAAGTTTTCAAGACCTCCTTTGGGTAAGACATCTTAGTTGCTAATGTGTTTTCCTTCGATTACAGCTAATCCTTGCATTCTTCACTATCCGGGTCAAAAGCTAAGAAATGTTCGGAATCCAAATGTACATTCTTAGTGTGTGCATAGAATGAACAAAAAGACACTGTGTTTCCATATATGGAATTTAGATGCTTTTGAGGTCGCGCCTGCATGAGCATGCGGTAATACAGGCGCTTCCGCTTGTGGTACTTCTGCGTTCTATAACAGGCTTGGAACCCATCCATTGCCTCCCATTCGTTTGCATCCCTGATACGCTTCTTTGCTGCCTGCTAGTTGAGAAGTGCTTGACATGCGTCATTTCCTTTTCTTTCGGTAATGCACAGACCAAGTACAGATTAAGTTCAATTAGGCTCCTCTTGCTCGTCATCTGTTGCTCACACTGTGTTTCAAGTACTATTTCTTTAATTTAAAAAAAACAAAAAGCAATCTGACTCGGTCAACGCTGGCCGAGTCATAGTGCTTTAAAAAAAAAAAAACATATAGCACAAAATCGTCCCGGGGACATGGGAGTGCTTATATGAGCACCAGATTGCATTACACAAGATAAGATTATTGTATTTCCTTTTTTTTTAGGTCTCGCCTACGCAGCGTGCATGTGCTGCATAGGAGACCTTTAGCCGTCGTACAGCTCTTTTTCCAAGCACATACTCGTGCTTGTGGCGGCATACAGCTTGCGGGAGTGCGCAGCGGTGCGCCACCAGCACGAGTGTGTGCTTGGATAAAGAGCGAACAGCTGATGCTTAGCGAGCACGCGCGCGCGTGCACTCCCCCCACCCCTCCCACTTGTTTACTTCTTCAAGCCTGAAGGCTCAAGCACGCCCAGCTGCAAGAGTTGTCTCCTGTGTGTGCGCGCGCGCACTCCCCCCACCCCTCCCACTTGTTTACTTCTTCAAGCCTGAAGGCTCAAGCACGCCCAGCTACAAGAGTTGTCTCCTGTGTGTGCACGCGTGCACTCCCCCCACCCCTCCCACTTGTTTACTTCTTCAAGCCTGAAGGCTTAAGCACGCCCAGCTGCAAGAGTTGTCTCCTGTGTGTGCGTGCGTGCACTCCCCCCACCCCTCCCACTTGTTTACTTCTTCAAGCCTGAAGGCTCAAGCACGCCCAGCTGCAAGAGTTGTTTCCTGTGTGTGCGCGAGTGCACTCTCCCCACCCCTCCCACTTGTTAACTTTGCCTCCCAATGGAACTTAAGAAACTTAACATACCGCACTCCTTCATGTGACACTGCACTGATAGCGCGGCTGACGGCACCTGCATTTTTAACTTGTTTACTTGTTCTATATGTGAAATCGGAATCACATTGTCTCCATTGTAGGAAGCATTGTGTACTAAGCATAGGGAGCACCTTCCTGATTTCAAAGGCTGTTGTACTGTGAGTGTACTGTGGATACTTGCCAAGGCACATGGGCATTGTGAGAAGAGTTGAGAGGGGGCGGCGTTCATGTATCCCTCTTCTTTCACGTAGACCTCATAATTTTGTTATCGTGTTCACTTTTCCTCGTTCCAATGACTGCAAGTTGTAGGTGCCCTGTTATATATTGTTTCGTGCCCAGGCTGCACCTCTTCTGTTTTAGGGTCTCCTGCTTCTGCTGCCTGCACTGTAATTAATCTGTGTGCGAGGGGAGCTTGGCAAACAGCCGTGCCTATGCTACTGTCCATGTGCGTGAGAAACTTGTGCAGTGTTTGATCTGTGTTTGCATAACTTGCACTACCCCTGCTATACCTCTTCTGTGTTTGATGGAAGCTTGTACTGCTGATGCTTGTGTGGTTCCTGCTGCATGTTTTAGAGACTTCCAGTTCGCTATACAAAGCCCCAATGATGGTCTTTGCCACTGCTTGTTTGTTAAATATTTGGAGATAGAAGCTGTCAGTTCCTCAGAGAGCGGGCAAGTCCTCAAGGAGCTACGTGAGGCTGGCATCGAGCTGGTATATTGAGGTATCTTTCAGACCGTCCTTCACCTCCCCATGCGGCCTTGCTTCTTGTACATGCAGTGTTTTGTACATTGATCTCACTATTGGCCTGTAACATGTCATTCACCTTCCCATTGTATTGCTGGTGCATTCCTTCCTCTAAAAAAAACTCATAAATGATAGTTCATTGGTTCTGAGGTTTCAGGAGCTGCCTTCTGAAGCACGCTTTCACGCATTCGATATACACAGTTTGTAAATGTCACTTTATTACTGAAGGACTGAGCTATTTAAGGCCCAGCGGTGCCAGGGAACAACACCTATAACCTTCGTGGGATACCTGTTTCGGCGCACAAGTGACAGAGACACGGGAGACTTCCTTCGGCGTCAAGGATCAGAGTTTATTACTGCAGGGAGGCAAAAGTCACTAGAAGTACAACAGCGGGTAGGTTCTACGAGTCTGCTTCAAATTGCATATGTGAGTCGCTCTCTTTTATACAGGATTTTGCCATTGCACAACATGTGAACAAAAGGTTACAACCCAGTTCCCATAATAGACTTCAAAAAGGGTCGCTTTCATGCTTTCAGAAACCCGGAACATAATCACAGTAACATCACTGGTTCCCAACTGTAAAAAAACACATCTTCCCACCATTAGGCACATTCCACTTGAGTTGTAAATGAGCAAGAGAAAAGAGACAAGAACAGCTGCTAGGAAGTCAGACCCATCTATAGAAAAGAGGGTGGGGGTAATATTGGAAACATGATCATAGGATCAAAGAGCTTGATCCCAGCACATGCACGGCTGAAACAATAGGCCGGCACGGCAAGATTGCCCTCAAGCCGAGCCATTTGCCTCTGCAGTGTCATTCCTCCGGTCATAAAGACGCATAAAAGGAACATGCGTCTTCCGCATGGCTTGGGAACCAAAAGGGTCATGAAGCGAACAGTTGCCTGCTCGCTGACTACGTGAGGGCAAGAAACAAAATGGATGCCGTATCCAAAATGAAACTCGAGGGTTCAGACGAGGAAACACGTAATTTAGGCGAACTGTGTCAAGTTGTGTAGCGAAAACGCGTACACTTACCGAACTTGCCATTTACGGTTCGTAGATACCAAACTCGTCCATTTTAGGCGATGCTCGCTTCAATTCAATAGCGAGAAAACAGAGATCTACACTGGAAGGTGGAGGCGAACCTTCGAGGACTACCAACTGATTTTTGGCCAATAACCACAGATGGCTCGTTGACACCAGTGAGCACAGTACGCAATCTGGGGGTCAGTCTTAATGAAAAGCTGAATCTGGAGTTCCATGTAAACAAAATGGTGGGAGGCTGCTATACTCTCATCCGAGGACTTCGGAAAGTGCTACCATTGCTGCCAATCCAGGCAAGCACCACAGTATTCAGGAGCATTATACTGAGCTGCCTGGATTATTGTAATGCCCTGCTCTTAGAGTCCCCGAGATATCTGATTGCCAGACTCCAGGGTATCTAGGCCGCAGCAGCAAAGCTTGCTCTGACTCGAGCACGCCGCTCCTCTACGACACAAGCACTGGCGGAGCTGCACTGGCTCCCAGTGACCCAAAGGATTCTGTTCAAATTCTTATGCATAGTGTTCAAGGCACTTCATGGACAGGGACCCAAACTGCTCCAAGATTCCCAGGATAAAGAAAGCAACCCTGGGGGGAAGAGTTTTTGACGTGGCAGCTGCCCGCCTCTGGAAATCAGGAGCAGACAGAACCTAATGCTGTTCCGTAAGAGAGTCAAGACGTGGTCTTCCCTAAAGTTTGATCCTTGACTTAGTCACATGGTTCTCCACATTAGCTGCCTTCCTTTCATATCAGCGGCCTTTCTCTCACCAGCTCACTCCTTATGTCTCAGCGCCAGGATGCCCGAAGGGTTGCAGTGCGCTCTACAAATGCTAAAAATAAAATAAATAAATAAAACACTAAAGTCTTATTATATGCTTTTGAACAGGGGACTTCCTTATCTTTACCATCTGGAGTGCTTGCATTGGATGTTGAAAAAGCTTTTGACAAAGTTCATCAGCGATTTTTATTTCATACCTTATCGGCATTTAATGGTGGTGATTTGTTTATTTGCATGATATCTGCTCTCTATTCTAGCCCTTCTGCTCGCCTATTCATTAATGGTCACATTTCTAATGATGTGCTTTTCTTTTTAGAGGTACCAGACAAGGTTGTCCCTTGTCTCTGTTGTTATTTCTTCTTGTTATTGAACTCTTACTTACTACTATTAGAACATGTATTGCTATCACTGGTATTAATATCAAGGATGTTATTATCAAAACATTAGCATATGCAGATTATATACTTTTGTTTATTAGTAATCCTGAATACTCACTCCTTCCATTATTAGATATTATCTCATTATATTCTCAGATTTCAGGTTATACATTAAATAGGAACAAAACTGTATTTTTTCCTCTCAATCTTCATTGTACACCTGAAATGTTACCTATACAAGAAATAATTTGCCAAAGGGATTAAATTAAATACCTTAGAATTCAGTTTTCCATAAAAAAAAAACAATTACATTAAATTGTGAATCTATTATAAACTATATTAAAGATAAATTCACTAAGTTGTCTGCATTACACCTTTCATAGTGGGTGAAAATTGATTCAATAAAAATGGTAATATCTCGTAAAAATTTGTATTCCCTAGCTATGATCCCTCGTCAATTTCCTATGCAGTTTTATAAGAATGTTGATCAGCATTTTTCTAAGTTTTTTTGGAAGAATAAATCACCCTGTATGGAAAAATGAAATGGAGGGTTCGGTTTGCCACATTTTTTAACTATTATAAAGTGTTTACATTAAAACAAAGCTCTCTTTGGTTTAATCATTCCCACCTTAAAAATCCCCCTACATGGCTTCTAATAGAAAAAGGTGTGATAACGATTTTTCCTTTACCTACTTTGCTAACTAGTCTCACACTTTAATGTTAATTAATAACTCAGAGCCTGATTCACAAAAGTAAATTGAGACTAAATTCTAAATTTACGACTTTTGGTATTCACAAAAGGCATTTACGAGTCATAAAGTTAGACTTTTGTCTCAGTTAAACTTCAGTTTTACTTCAGTTAAACTTAAGACCAAAACTTAAGTTTGACTGAGACAAAAGTCTAACCTTACTACTCGTAAATGCTCTTTGTGAATACCGAAAGTCGTGTAATTAGACTTTCTTCTCAGTTTACTTTTGTGAATCAGGCCTTCTATTATTTTGAAATCCACAAAGTTAAAATTTCACGATTTAGATTCACTTTTTCAGAAACCCATGAGACTCCAGACACTGAAACACCATCTTGTCAGCTTGCAGGCCCTCCGAAAAAGAAGCGCAAATGAGCCAGTTATCAAGATAAGGAGAAACCAATAACCCCAAGGCATGCAGGGTACCAACCAAAGGAGCCACGGTCTTTGTGAAGACTCAAGGAATCTAAGAGAGGGCAAAAGGAAGAACACAGAACTCAAAATGGTGCCCCAGTGCAAAGAATAGCAAAGTCTTCTGAGAGGAATGGTGCATAGATAAATGAAGATCGATATCCATCAGGTCTGTAGAAGCCAGAAACATGCTAGGGCAGATGAAGTACTTCCTTCCTCCAAGCACCCCCTGGGCCTGCTGTCGCCCCCGACTCCTGTCTCAGCGCTGGTCCACTCAACTCTAAATACAAGGGTAAGGGCCCCCACCTAGACCTACTAATGATGCTGCCACTCCCCCTTCCACCCCATCTCTCCCTCCCGCAAGTCAGGTTGGCGCGAATCCTCCCAATGTGTTCTACAATTAGATCAAATCCAGAGATAGCATCTCCCTAGTGCTGCCAGAGAAGTTCTCACCACTCCCCGTGACTTCTAGCATCCGCCATTAAGTCTACGCTGCCACGCCCGCTTCCTATTCTTGCTCTTCACCCTCTCGCCTAGTAACTAACAATCACCTCCCCCTCTGCTCACCTAATTTTCCCCGCAACGTTCCCAGAACCTCCCACTGAGCTTGCGTTGCCCTCTTCTCTCCCCTCCCCCAGTAACTAAGCTTTAGGGGGTTCAAGCTCCCGCACCTGGCCTCCCGCTCATGCCACCAGACCCTGTCCTGACCCCTCCGGCCCTCGCCTGCAAGTACAACCTACCCCCTTAGACTTTGAATCCCTTAACACTAGAGCATCCATCATCGTTTTGAGAATGCAAAAATCCCTATTAGACTTGAAGAACATCTTTCTCCTCACAGAACACGCTATCGCCACCCTCAAGCCCTCTCTTAACTCAGTCCTGTCCCTACTCACCATACCCACCCTCCAACCGATGCCGCTGGCCAGCAGACACCTTAACCCATACACACATCCCAACTACCTCTCAGAGGAGGAAACCCTAGCCCTCCTCTCATCCTACATGACCGCTCCCAGCTCCCCGTCCTCCTGACAAGAAAGTTGATCACCTGATTACCACTATCTCAATCAACACCTATAGATCATCATCCCTCCGTAATAGAGGAGTCAACAGCAATAACGTAACACAAGTACCCCTATCATCACCTTCCTACAGCACTTGTCCCGGTTCCCCTCTCTCTGGCCTCCTTCTTAACTGCCGCTCAGCTGCAAGACATGCCTCTGACATCGCCGCCCTCATCCTAAGCCATAAAACTGATGTAGTTATCCTAACCGAGTCGTTGCTCGGCTAGGATAACTACTAGATTCTTCCTCTCCTTACCTTGATTTACTGGTCCCACCAAACTATAACATCATTAGACTTGATAGATAAGTAAAAAAAGGGAGAGGCATTGCTTGCACCTACCTCCTTGTCACAGAACTCCATGCAGAACCCACGGACTCTTGCGAATGTCTTGCCCTATCCATTAGTAACGACTCTACTCAGTTGTGCATCTTCTACCACCCCCCGGGCTAGAATGACACGTTCATGGATCTCCTCTTGAAAATCATTACTGCTAAAGTTACCCCCCATTCCAATGACATTTTCCTTGTTGACTTTAATCTGCATTGGAATGACCCCAATGACTCCCAGGTCAACGCTGTCAAAGCCTTCCTAGCTGACAATCACTCACCCAGGCCTGCACCCTGCCAACCCACTCGAAAGGCGCCACATTGGATTGGAACATCGCCAAGGCATCGGCGGTCAGGCTGAATACAATTGATCCATGTGACTGGTCGGACCACCACGCCATCACCTTCCTAATACCTGACTGCCACATGAAAAGACATGGGAAACCGGTGAAACCGAAACCGAAACGTTAGCTCAGAGACACTAAGAACTTTGACCTCGAGAAGCTGACTGCTCGCTGCGAGAATGACCTACACCCCCCCAAATCTATCTAAGGTCAGTAACCTCACAGAGCACTACAACTCGACTATGTCCAACATATTGAATGATCTGGCCCAGTTAGAGCTCAAAAGGTCCCAAATCAAAGACAAAAACCCCTGGTTCAGCAGACCCCTCAATAGCAAAAGGCGAGCTCTCCGACTCAAAGAAAGAAACTGGAGACAACACCCCTAAGCCCCCCAGTTTAAACTTCTACGCCAGGCCAGAAACACTTACAACAAAACCATCTTCATATTTAAAAAAGAGTTTTTGAGATCAAAACAGACCCCGCAAACTCTTTAAAATAGTCAAACTTCAATCAAACAAACTCGCGAAATCTTCCAAAGAAACTACAAAATGATTAATAACCTGTGATGAGTTCTCCTCCTTCTTTACAACCAAAATTGATTCACTAGGTATCAAACTTAATGCCACCTCAAACTTCCCTCCTCCTCTTACCGGGACCCATCTCCCCTCTCTCCCCCCCGGCAACACCCAAGAACAAAGCCCACTTGTGCTACTTCGAACTTTATGATGACCATTCCATCTCGAAAATTCTATCCTCCTTAAAACCGGATACCCACTTCAACGACCCTCTCCCTGCCAACTGCTTGGCAGCTACCTCCATACTCATCACTCCCATCTGGACTACAATATCTTTTTTTTAATAAATCTTTTTATTAACAATCATCGACATACAAGCAATCATAAAATCCACTCAATATCAATAGAGGCATGACAATTAGAGGCAATAATCCTTCACATTAGACACAGTAAGGACATTTCAAGGAGGGAGCAGGTCATCTAGTTCAATACTTTGTGGGGGGTGCAAATGTCTCCACGATATGAGTTCCTCTGTGTCCATATGTGGGGCCACTTTCTAGGACAGCTTCGGGCAGCATATAGTGTATTTTTCCCTGACCATACACCAGTCCATACTCATCTCCCATTCCCCCAGCGTGGGGGGAGTTGCCGCTCCCCAGGCCTAAGCGATGTTTCTTTTGGCTAGCATGAACCCCAGAGTGGCCCACTGTGTTTGATGGGTGTTCAAGTCAGTTGGTTCCCATATGTTCAGTAGGCATCTACGTGCTTTAGGGTGAATAGCAACTGTGAGGACTGCCCTCATGACTTCATGTATCTCCCTCTGGTATGTTTGAATGTGTGTGCACTCCCATATGATGTGCATAAAGGTGCCTATTTGCCCACAACTTCTGCGACAGTCTCCTGTTTCCGCTCTTCCGATCTGTACTAGTCAAGGCCAGTCATATTTATCCTATGCAGGATTTTAAGCTGTACTAATCTTAATCGTGCTGGAATAGCCACCACCCGAGGGGAGGATATCGCCTCCTGCCATTCCTCACCATCAATTTCTATACCATCTGCTACCCATTTCTGTTGCAATACAGAGATAGGATTTTCCATATTATATATTAACTTATTATAGATTAATGAGATGGTCTTATCCGGGAGGTGGCCATCCAGTATCCTGTCCTCCAACCGGGATGACTCGGGAAGGGAGGAGCCCTTTGGAAGGAGTGAGTGTAATGCATGGCTAACCTGTGTGTAACGAAAAAGCTCAGTGTCAGCTAGCTCGTGTTGACTTTGGAGAGTGGCAAATGTTTTCACTCCTCCCTTTTCCCATAAATCTTTAATTTGTGAAATACCAATCATGTCCCATTTATCGAACTCTTTCGATGTCCATAGATTACCTAGTTGTGCCGAATCCCACAGGGGGGTGACCAACGTCAGTCTACGCTCCCATCTGAGGAATATGTTTGCGGCGTGCCATACACATACTGAGTGACCAGTGGGGCCCGTCATCTGAGGCCAGCCAGGTTTCGAGTAGAGTGAGCTATTATAATTCCCTCCCGGAAGGAGCCACCTATCCATATGGAAGCCTGGATCATCTAGGCCACCGTAGGTGCCATGATTGATGGCTGCCAGGTGTGCAGCCCAATAATATTTCTTTGTATCTGGGAGATTGATGCCTCCATCATACCATTTTAATGTAAGTTTACCCAAGGCTATGCGTGGCGTCCCATTCCACAATAATTCTCTCTGAAGGTGTTCCATTTCTTTAAAATATTTCAGTGGAATAGGATCAAGTGAGTTTTGCAGGGGAGGGGCATCATTTTAAAAAGAACAGCCTTGCCTAGAAGAGAGAGGGGAAGGGATTTCCAGCTGGCTATGTCCCGCTTTAACCGTAGTATTGGAGGAAGGAGCTTTTTTTCGTATCGAAGTGCAGGGTCTAGGGAGAGAAAAATCCCCAAGTATTTCAATCTCGTGGCACTGATCTGAATTTGACAGTTACGGGGCAAGACAGGTAGATCTCCCTGCAGGACATACAGGTGAGACTTAGTCCGATTGATCGTAAACCCAGAATATCTGCCGAATACTGCCAAAATGTGCAGAACTGCAATTAGGGATTTTTTTGAATAAGTTAAATAGAGTAGTTTGTCATCCGCATAAAGCGAGATGCCGTCCTCCCATTCAGGTGACCAACAAGATGGGGGAGAGCGGGCATCCCTGACGCGTACCCCGGCTCAAGACAAATGTGTCCAACTTTTATTATTAACCACAACTTGTGCCAGTGGTGTCGAGTACAGTAGACAAACCCACTGAATAAATTCCTGGCTGAACCCCAGTTTTCGGGGGACCGCTATGAGATAAGGCAACTCAATAGTATAGAATGCCATGGTGGCGTCCAAAGAGACAAGGATAGATGGATCCAGGATCATGTCCACCCGACCTAGGACCCCATGGACTTGGTGCAAATTTAATGTTGTGTTCAAGTGCGGTATAAAAACGGATTGGTCTGGATGCACCAGGTTAGAAATTATTTTATTTAGTCGTTTAGCTAGTACTTTTGCAAGGATCTTGGGCTCGGCAATAAGGAGGGAGATAGGTCTATATGAGGTACAATCTGTTTTGGGGTTGCCTTCCTTATGTATAGTCTCTATGTTGGCTATTCCTTGGTCCTTTGGTAACTCCCCTCTTTCTCTTCTTTCCTCGAACATGGCTTTAAGTTGAGTAGCCAATTTATCAGGGTTAAGTTTATATAATTTGATTGGAATGCTGTTAGGGCCAAGGGCTTTCCCTGAGCTCAGTGATCTGTTCGCCTGTGCTATTTTGACTGTTGTCAAGGGGCTGTCCATTAGTTAATGCTCCTTCAAGGAGAGGGTTGGGAGTGTTATGTCCCTCAACAATTCAGCAGAGCCTTCTTCGGTGTATGGTGCTACTGCGGTATACACCGCATCAAAATGACTGGCAAAGTGATTTGCAATTTCTTGATGGTCAGTGATGCAAATATTGTTAGCGTCTTGCAGAACCGGGACCAATCTGTACACCCATTCCCATTTATCAAGCCAAGCTATCAATTTTCCAGCTTCATCCCCTAGGTCATAGATCCTACTGATTTACTTTTTTCCCCAGTATTTTAGCCTTCTCTGTAACTAACGCCCTATATTCATCCTGTTTAAGGCGCACCAAGTGAAGCAAAACTGGTGTGGTCATTGTTTCCATGTCTCCTTGTAAGTGGTAGATCTCATCTTCTATGTTAGACACTTTCTTTTGTTGTTCCTTCTTCTGTCCAGATATTAGGGACATGGGGGCCGATTCACAGTACTAACTTAAGACAAAATCCTAAACTTGCTACTTTTGGTATTCACAGAAGGCATTTAATAGTAGTAAAGTTAGGATTTTGTCTTAAGTTTGACTTAAGTTTGACTAAAGATAAACTTAGGACAGACTTAAGACAAACTTAAGACAGACTTGAGACAGACTTAAGATAAACTTAAGACATAATCCTAACTTAAGTCTGTCTTAAGTCTGTCTTAAGTCTGTATATGTACCCATATCGGTGAGTGGTCGGATATGCCCCTAGCTAGGCATCTGATTTCGTGAATATGTGAGATTTGGGGGCTAGGGATCAAAATTTAATCTAATCTGGATAGGCTGCGGTGGGCTCCAGAGTGGAAGGTGTGTTGTATTTTCTCAGGGTTGTAAGTACGCCAGCCGTCCACCAATCCCATGGTCTCCAGAAAGTCCGGTAGCCATCTATTAGAAGGCCCTAATTCATGCGTGGGGTGACGGTCCAATCTACCTGAGCCCAGTGAATTGAAATTGCCTCCCAGTAATAACATTCTCTCCGATAGTGAAAGGAGAGTGGTACGTAGGTCCTGGAATGTAGTAGTCTGGAGGTCAGGTGGGACATAAACAGACATTAATGCCAGGACCCAGTAATACCTATATAACGGCCCCTGTCATCAGCCCAAATGGAATCTCCTCTGAGGGGGAATGTGGTTTTTAGAATAATGCCTACTCCTCTCGAACTTGTTGTGAACCCCGCATGCGCCACCAGTTGTACCCCCACCTGCACATAGCTTTACATGAGATTCATATCAGGTGCGTATCCTGAAGAAGAACTATGTCAGGGGCCTGTTTCCTGACATATCGAAAAACTATACTGCATTTAACTTAATCCCCAAACCCGTTGACATTCCAGCTCAGAATTCTGGCACTCTTTTCCCACTGCGTATGCATTAAACCTAGTGGAAAAACTCAAAGCCTCAGTAACACCTATCACATTGCTTGTCGATGGAAAAACTGCAACAAAGAACAGAAACAAATCTCCCCTCCAACAACCCCCCTCCCTGCTTCCCTGCCCTTTAAACTGCCAATACTAAACTGGCAATGTGCCTGTCGCCCAACTGCTGTACTAAATAAAGAAAATGAGGGTGTGTGGTACCCCGCCCCCACCACCCCTCCACCCCAGAACACTTAATTTGTCTCTGAGAGGAAATGTTACACCATTGTACATCTAGTCTATCAAGCTAGTTTCACCCCCTTTAGCAGTCTCATTATGTCCGCCAGTGTCCAACTTCGTTGCTTTTGGACTAACTGGATGAAGTCAGAGAAAAATGTTATATCGGCATTATCAAGTCTAAGTGGAGGCAAGATTCTGGCGAGTTGAATTATTGCGTTGCGGTCCGGGTAGTTGAGGATCCTAGCCAGGATAAGGCGCGGGGGCCCCGGGCCTCGGACGTCCCCCGGGACTCTGTGGGCTCTTTCAACGATGAAGAGGTTGCTAAGTCCTTTGGGTCTGAGATGTTGAAGGATGAGCTCTTCCACAAATAGATCAACTGATTCTCCCTCCGCTCTTTCGGGGACCCCTAATAAGCGTACGTTATTGCACCTAAGGTGTCCTTCATAATCATCCAGCTTAGTTTCTGCGAACTTTCGAAAAGGTTGCAGTTCGTGAATTTCGGTTTGTAGTTGCGAGGTGTCTTCCACAAGGCTGGTAAACTTGAGTTCCATCTGTTTAAGCCTCTCATTGTTTTTATTGAGATCTGCCCGGATAAGGTTCACCTCGAGCGTTAAGGTGTCCGTTTTGTGTTCAAGTGAGGTTTTTATCTCCGCTATGGCTGTCATGACATCCTTAAGAGTAGGTTCTTTGTCCGGGTTCCTTTGCTCTACTGCATTCCTATTAGGGGAGGACTCGAGTATGCTCTCCTTTGAGAAGCATATTTGTACAACTTATTAAATTGTACTGTCTTCAGGCCCCTTGTGGACGCCATTTGCCTTCCATCGGGTTTCCCACTGAGGTCTGCAGCATGGCCTATTAGCTGGCCCAAACAGCTGGGAATTTTGCTGTATGGTGTGAGAGATAAAATTACTGCAGGCGCTGGGTTGATATATGGGTGCAGTGCTTGTCGGACAAAGTAGGTGAGATCGTGGGAGGCTGGCGATCATTATGCGTCCAGGATGCTGCCTCGGTAAAAAGCTGTGGGGCCTTCCCCACTAACTAATGGAAATGGTGCCACTATGTTCCTTCAGGAACGTCCCTTGTGGGGCCTGTGATCACCCCTTCACAAAATTATTCATCTGCCACAGCGCAGAGAGCTCGTGCTTCGCTGGCATTCCGCCCTCCTGATAGCCTGGTTGCACCCAAGTGATTACCCGTTTCGGCTCTGCATCTAGCGGCCATCGCCAGGGAAGACATGGTTTGGCAGTTTGGGCTGGACTGTTTCCATGAGGCACAGGGTCAAAACTGATTTGCATATGGCCATGTCTGAACTGGGGCGGCGTGGTGAACAAAAAAACGATGGATTAAACCCAGATCTGTGACTGGGGGTGAATGTTTTGCCATTGTGCAACATCCGTCCATCATCTTGTTTGTTTTGCTATTCACCCTATGTGGGAAGAGTATGCCCAGACGTGGGTTCCGTGCTCACTACACCACTGGAGTCAAGCTATCCTGGCTGATGACAGCTGATAGCCAGAAACCGGTCCTAGGATGCTTGATTCCGGTCCAGGGAAGACATGGCTTGGCAGTTCGGGCTGGACTGTTTCCATGAGGCACAGGGTCAAGACTGATTTGCATATGGCCATGTCTGAACTGGGGTGTGTAAAATAACGATGGATTAAACCCAGATCTGTGACTGGGGGTGAATGTTTTGCCAATGTGCAACATTCCGTCCATCATCTTGTGTGTTTTGCTGATCGCCGCGTCCGAAGCAACACTGGTGGGGGTGGGGGCTCGCCGCACCTCACTCGGATCCTCCCTCCCCACCGCCTCCTTTACAGCTTTTTGGGCTGGATCTTCTTCTTCTCTAGTGGAGGCTCACTGGTGCACAACCCAGAGTCTGCCAATCCTGTTCTGCGCCGTCCGCCCCGCAGTCACACCAATGATCCCATCTTCTGCTTAGTGCTGCAATTGAAGGCCGCAGCAGAGGTCAATTTGGGGCGAGCCTTTCGGGCAAAACTCAAAGTTCTTCCGCCTGCGTCGTCACGCATGTCCCATCTCCAATCACTCGAGGTCCCGGCGCTCTTCACTCTGCAGGCCGTGTGGTGCCGAGGGGGATATCTCAGCATGGAGATCGACTGCAGACTCAGTTTTTTCCGCCTTGTATTCCAGGTCCCTTTTGATTGTCAGTTTCCTCTTCAGATAGAAGGATATGTGGGTCGGATATGTGGTTTAGGGTCAGGGTTAACAGAGCTCCACTAAGCAGCGGCAATTACGCAACGCCACGTAGCCACGCCCCCCCTCCTGGACTACAATATCAATGCTTCCCTTCCATAAGGATCCATATCTGACTCCCTGAAAACCGGGCAAGTCATCCCCATCCTAAAAAAATCCACTCTGAATCCAGCAATTCCAGACAGCTTCAGACCAATTTCTAATATTCCTCTTCTTGCGAAAGTGCTGGAAAAATGTGTGCAGCCACAACTAAGCCAACATATCGCTAATTTCAATTTGTTTGACAACTTCCAAACATGGCGGATTTTGCGGATTGGCAATCCGCGGATTTGCGGATTGCCAAAATCCGCAAAATCCGCGAATCCGCGCGGAATTATTTTTTTTTATGTTCGCACGGGTTTCTGCAAGTTCGCACGCGTTTTGTACTCCAATGGAATGGATTAACTCAATTACAGCACTCAACTGCACACCGACCATAGTGGATTCTGCTAAATCTCTCGGGATAACCTTGGAGAGCAACCGGAATATGCACAAACACATCAACTCGATGGCCAAAATGTCCAGGTTCCATCTGAGCTACTTGAGAAAACTAAAAGCCTTCTTTATACTGCGGACCTAAACATCGCAGTTCAGGCGTTCGTTATCTCCAAAATTGAATACGGCTGCTCTACCCTATCTGGCCTACCAAAGACTTCCACAGCTCCTCTAAAAACAGCAACTAGCCTCTTATCTGGCTCAAAACAATTTGACCACATTTCACCACATCTGAAGGCCTTGAATTGGCTTCCTCTCGAGGCCAGAATCCAGCTCAAGCTGGCCTGCATCACTCACAAAGCCCTGTACACGAACTCCCCGGCATACCTCGCCCAGACAATTGTGGTATCTGGGAAATTCAGAAACTCCCGGTCTGCCAGAGACCTTGTGCTCCAGTCACCCGCTTCCACAAGGAAAAAGCTTATAACCGAGCGGTCTCGGGGGCTGCACCAAGAATCTGGAACTCGCTACCATCCTCCATCAGAAAAATACCTTCTCTGTCAATCTTCAAAAAGGAAGCTAAAACCTTGCTAATGAGCAAATTTCTCCAATGACTCTCCTTGGTCGCACATTCCGCCTTCTATAATGACTTTTGTTTTCTGTGCATAATCTCCTGTACTGCTTGCCACTCTCTGTGTACCAATTCTCACTCCTTCAAATGTTCTGCCGGTTCTCTCTGCCTTTTGCAATCATTTATCCCCTTGTATGCAATTGCTATTTTTTCCCTTTTTATCGCTGAGATGTACCTCGCTGATTTTGGTTCTGCACTGATTATTGTATATAACTATGGCTTTTGTCCTAATGTGTTCAATTCCCTAACCCCCATTCCTTTTTTTTGCCTATGCCTAAACTGTACCTAACGTGTTTATCCCTGTAAAGTGCTTTGATACCCTGATGGGTCATGTTCGCTCTCTATAAAAACTCAAATAAATAAATAAATAAATAAATGTGTTGTAAACTCACCATTTTTTATTTTTGATGATGTATGAATTGGTTTACTCCCTTGAGATCCAAAACCAGATGAAATTCACCTGTGAGCTTTTGAACCAAGAACATAAGTGAGTAGCAGCCTTGCCCCGACTCTTACTTTGGCACTCGGACGGGATGTATGTCGTTTCAATGCATGCTTTTACCACGCATCCCCTACAACGCGGGGATTACAACGCAAGTCGTTACAACGACTTGCGTTGGGGGGCGCTTGATAGTGGAATAGTTGAATTTTCTATTCCAACTCCAGTCCCCGTGGACAGTAGGGAAGGTGTTGGATAGAAAATTAAACTATTTCCTATCCAACAGCGCCCTACAGCGAAAGTCGTTGTAACGACTTTCATTGTAATTCCTGCGTTGTAATGGTAGTGCGGGGTAAAAGATTCGTTGTAAACGATGTTCCCCCTCGGACAGTAGCCCCCTGTGCTCAAGTTCTTGAATTCTGCTTTGTGCAGTGACAGTAGTGAAGCGCATGTCTGTTCAGTGAGTGATGTGTCTGGAGGCTCAGTGAGACACTGATATGTAGGTTGACAAGATGAGAGGGGCTCCAGGGGTGAATGGGGGGCTATAAGAGTCAGTGAGCTCTATGACTGGAAGCTCAGTGAGATACTGGTGTTGTGGCAGATTGACAGGATGAGAAGGGTGATTGAGTGCTGTTAGTGTCAGTGACGTCTGGAATGTCAGTGAGATACTAATATCAGTCAGACTAACAAAATGAGAAGTGCTACTGAGGAGTGACTGAGAGACTATAAGGGTCAGTGAGCTCTGTGTCTGGGATCTCAGCGAGATGCTAGTATCATAGCAGACCGTCTGCATGAGAAGGGCTGCTGAGTAGTGACTGAGAGACTATAAGGGTCCGTGAGCTCTGTGTCTGGGATCCCAGTGAGATGCTAGTATCATAGCAGACCGTCTGCATGAGAAGTGATACTGATTGGTGACTGAGAGACTATAAGGGTCAGAGAGCTCTGTGTCTGGGATCTCAGTGAGATGCTGGTATCGTAGCAGACCGATGGGATGAGAAGGGCTGCTGAGGGGTGACCGAGAGACCATAAGGGTCAGTGAGCTTTGTGTCTGGGATGAAGGTTAAATATTGGTATCGTAGCAGACCGTCTGCCTGAGAAGATATGCTGAGAGGTGATTGAGAGACAGCAAGGGTCAGTGACATGCTGGTATTGTATAAAAATAATTATGTTTTATATAGAAATACCACAAGACCATAAACAACAAAAATGATCCTCAATACTATTGGAAATCAAGAGTTCTGATTAAAAAGGCTTAAATCAAAGTTCTGTGCGAGTCAGTTGCCCTGTCCGGCTACAGCGTTGCTGAAATAACACAGAGTCTAACAAATCCAGCTGACCGCGTCGGTCCGGGCCCACTCAAGTGTCGACAGACTCGGTCACAGTACCTTTACTTGATGTGGCAGGCACTGGCGTGCGAGCCGGTTCTGGCGTTCACCGCGTTGCAGAAAAGAAAGCGGTGCAGAGACAGACCGGAGTTCGGAAGCTGGCGTCAATCAGTCCGGACATCGGTACACGTCGGGCGGTGCGTCGCGAAGTGTGCGAGCGGTGCCCAACATCGATGCGTTTACAGGACTCGAAGTCAGCAACAGTGATCATGTCGGTCAGACCAGTTCGAGTCTGTATGTCGCGGTGTCCACAGGTTACGGTGCAGGCAACGGCTTGGTGACGGCATCAGGATGGAGTCGTGAGCTTAGAGCTTGTGTTGAAAGATGCAGAAGTTGTTCGATGCTGCGCCTAAAGGACACTGGGTTGGTTGTGAGAGTCAGTCACAGTTCCCTGCCTCTGTAGCCACTGAAACAGCATTTCCAGCAGCAATCCACAAAGGCTGGTGAAGTTACTGGTCCTGAGACTTCGGTCAGGGGGCAAGCTCTTCTCTCAAGGAGATCCTTCACAAGTTCAAAGTAAAGTACACAAAGCTCCTTTCTCCTTCCTTTGGCAGTCAGGAAACCACTACAGGCCAATCCCCCAAACAGCACTTCAGCTCAAGGATAGTCTCTCCTCAGTATCTTCAGGTTCCTCTCCACAGCAAAGGTTTCTTCTTGTAGTCCAAAAGTGATCTAATTACTTGGGATCAGGGTCCCAATATATATACCCCAAAATCCTATGTCCTCTGAGGGTAGAGGGGCCTTTTTGTCCAGTCCAAACCAGTTCTTGAGCACTCTTTTTACAAGACTCTTTCTTTCCTTTCACAGTGCAGGGCAGAGACATCAGACGCCCCACGGGAGGTGGAGCCAGCATTGTGGAGGGAAAGCACAGCCCTGGAGCACTTTGTTGAAATGATTCCTTCTCTCCTTTCACAGTGCAGGGCAGAGACATCAGACGCACCACAGGGGGCGAAGCCAGCACTGTGGGGGGCAGGCAAAGTCCTATTCTGGTCCCAGGTGCAACTCCTCCCTCCCATCTAGATGCAGATCTCTCTATTCACCACTGGGCGGACTCATTCTGTCTCCTGGAATCCCCCAGCCTTGTCACTCAAAACTCCAGACAAGGAATACACAACCTAGCAGAGGCAGGCTTGGAAAGTTAGACAAGAAAATATCTACTTTCTAAAAGTGGTGTTTTCAAACACAGAATGTTAAAACCAACTTCACTAAAATATGTATTTTATCATTCTTATTCCAGGCATACTAAACTCGAATTTCTCCCATGTTCCTTGAGTCAGTTAGGATTATAAGATGTAATTATCTAACTGCCCATTCTGGCCTATGGAGAACAGGTATCCTTGCAATAGTGAAAAACAAAAATGGATGTATTTCACTATTAGGACATGCCACACATAGCAGGGCATGTCCTACCTTATACTTACAATGCACCCTGCCCTTGGGCGTACCATAGAGGTGTCTGATATGAAGAAAAGGGAAAGTTTAGGGACTGGCAAGTGGGTGCACGTGCTCAGTCAACATGGTAGTATCAGACTGCAAACAGGCTCTGCAATGGCAGGCCTTAGACATATTTTACAAGGCTGCTTCTGTGGGAGCACAACCAGTGCTGCTAGCCCACCAGCAGCATTTGGTTTACAAGCCCTGGGCACTCCTGGTACACTGTACCAGGGTCTGACAAGTAAAACGAAAAAAGCCAATCATGTAATCATGAATTAATACATTAATTTACAATAGGGAGCACTTGCACTATGGCACTGGACAGCAGTGGCACAGTGCCCAAAGCATCTGACACATGAGGCAACAACAAACATGGAAGGGAGACCCACACCAATAGTGCCAGGTCTAACACTGACACTGTCAGGATGTCATTGGATAGTGGAACTCCAGTGATGTTAGTCCTCCTCGATCAGTCAGCCCCCTTTGACACCATCTCTCATCGCATCCTTTTGAAAAGATTGCGAGAGTTTGGTGTCAGAGGCACAGCCTTTAAATGGATTCAAAGCTGTTTATCTGACAGAACACAATGTGTCCAGCTGGACTCTTGTGTCTCAAACCAGTCTGACAGATAAGGGAGTCCCCCAGGGATCCATCTTAAGTCCCACCTTGTTTACCGTATATGTGGCTCCCTTGGCTGGAGTCATTAGAAGGTGTGAGTTTGAGACCATATTGTACGCAGATGACACACAGCTGATAGTCCCTACTGAGGATCACGCTACAGTAATAAAAACTAAAGTTTAAAAATTATATGTCCAGTATAGCAAGATGGATGAGTGAGTATTTTCTGCAGCTCAATGCCACCAAAGCAGAGATATTGTTGTTTGGGAAAGCCGAGGAATTGTGGACTTCAGATTTGTAGCCATCTGAATTAGGAGAAGTACCCTCCCCAAAAATCTGGGCTAAGAATCTAGGCATTAGAATCAATAATAAATTATCTACATTATCAGGCACCTGTTTCGGAACAATGCAGATGTTTAGAAAGATCTTCCCCTGGATCCCTCTATCGGCAAGAAAAACCCTCATCCAGTCGCTCCTGGTTAGTCGACTGGACTATTGTAACGCCTTATTGGTTGGAATAAGGGAAGACCTACTTTCCAAACTACAGGTGGTACAAGATACGGCTGTCCGCCTTGCCCTCAATAAACCAGCACGAACCCCCCCCTCTCTACTACTTCTTCACCAATTAAATTGGCTTCCTATTAGGAAACGAGCTATTTTTAAACTCTTATGTACGGTCTTTAAGTCTCTTTAGGGGAATGGACCAGCCTACCTCAAGAAGAAGCTTGTACTGCATCGACCTGTACGTCAGTTGGGATCCAGCAAACGCAACCAGCTTCGCACGCCGCGTATCAGGAAGGCAAAAATGGGTGGTCGGGCCTTTTCCCATTTAGCCCATCGGAATAATCTCCCTGAGGAGATCTGGGCATGCACCGAGCTGTCTCAATTCAAAAAAATGCTCAGGACTTGTCCATTTTAAGTTTATGCTGCTCATTGGGTGTCATCTTCTCAAGCGCCGAGAGATCCCCCAGGAGATGATTCGCAGCACCATAAAAATGAGTTTATTAACAATAATAATAATAATAATAATAATAATATAGTGGTATTGTTGCAGACAGTCTGCATAAGAAGGGCTCCAGAGCAGCCACTGAGGTAGATATAGGAGTCAGTGAGTCCTGTGTCTTTCATCTCAGTGACATACCAGCATCAAGGTAGGCTGACAGGATGAGAATGATGACAATGGGGTTTAAGGGTCAGTGAGTTCTGTGTCTGGTATTCCAGCGAGAACCTAGTATCATAGCAGACCGTCTGCATGAGAAGGGCTGCTGAGGGGTGACTGAGAGACTATAAGGGACAGTGAGCTCTGTGTCTGGGATCTCAATGAGGTACTGGTATCGTGACGCACACTGTCAGATCAAACAGTGCGATCCTTACCTTCTATGTCTCTGCTGTGGCTCTGCAGACACAACGTAGACCCGGCCGTTGTTACTCGTGAATGTCCAAATCGAGAAGGAAGACTGGTCGGGGCTAGGGAAGAGGGCCTTGTCTGTAGGGCTCATCTGAATCTCACAATGAGCTGCTGTGAGGCCTTAAAGGCTGTGATAGTCCCAACTAACTTCCTAACCTTTATCTCACAATTATCTACCTGTGATCTGCGTGTATACGTGGGATGGCGCTTGTAAAGGGTCTGGTGAAGACGTCAGGTGATCCTCAGTGATCCTTGTATAGGGTTTGGCTTTACAGACAGATCTACAACACAATCATTACTTAATTACAATTAGTTAGAACAGATTAAATCTACATCATGTAATTGCTACACGTTTTTATTTGTCAACTTATACAACTTGGAGTGTAGATTTAAGGTTTCCAATTTTCTCTCTGGTGTTTCTTTCACAGCAAAGAGTCTGCAACAATATATTGTCTCTAAGCTCCTAGAGGTTTTGTGAAGAATTCTTTTTTGAAAACTGATTTTGTACTCTGGTGTTTTGGAACTCAGTGATATGAGCTTCAAATTTGCAAATGTGAATGAGTTATTGTTCTCTCAAATCCTGTCTTTTTAATGCATATCTATGCGTAATTTACAAAAAAAGGTAATCTTGATTTTCCATAAAAGGCCAATGGGCCTACCCTCTTTCTTTTACTTGTATTATTGGGCTTTTGTTTTACAAAATATGACAATTTTGATAACTGGGGAGCCTCAAGATATAGATTTAGCCAATAATATATGAGATGATTGTAGGAAAAGAAGCTGAAAGCAATGCGAACAAAAATATTGAACCGAACTATCATAAGAAGAACAAAAGCAAAGCAGCAATAAAGGTATGGGGTCAAGTTAAGAAGCATCTGGTATTTGGAAAATGTAATTTTAATTTAAAATGTAACTTCTACATGCCTACATCTTCCTATACTATCCTTCCATCAACTTTTCGTGGTGCAGTAATGAAAGATAGAGACAGAAGGGGGTTCTAACAATATCATGCTATTGCACAGCTTCACTCTTTTGTCGAATTATCAGAGTTGTTTTATTTGTGGTAGGCAGATTTTTATACATATTTTCAAGTATGGATTTCCTGTTTAAAAAGATAAGAGACCAGAATTCTGACTTTAAATGTATGACCAAGATTCCTTTAATTGAAGCCTTGAGATTGAGTTATAGAATGGGACCCATATATGCATTGATGATTCTAACTCACTCAGAATAATGACTTAGAGGCACAGAATGATAAATGGAATTAGCGATTGGGCTTGGAGGATATGTACCTACAAGAATCATTGGCTTTGTCTGATAAGATTATTCCACAAGCTGATCTGAAAGCCCAACCTTTCAAGACAGCCTTTCATTTGCATTACACCCCTTCAAGAATGTTTAAATGGGGGGGGGGTGACTGTGATGGGAAATGTAACAGATGTGCACAGACTTGGCAGACATAGTACATATGTTTTCTGCAAGTCCAGAGCTAGTACCATTGATACAAGGAGTGGGCGGCCATTTGAGTAACAGCATTAAGACACCAATGGTGGCCCACCCGTTGAGGATGATGCTGGGGGGGGGGGGTTGGTGAGAGGGAGGATGTGAATGATTCGAGAAGGATACTGTATTTAGTTTTTATGGCTATGGCTGTAGCAAGATTGTGTATCAACTCTGACTGGCTAAAACCGGATGCCCCTAATTTTAATATGAGAAGATCTCGGGGATATTATCAACAAAAGGCAATAATAATATATTATGAAGCCCATTATCGCCGTATACAATATTGAGATATTCTTATATAAACTTAAGGGGCTTAGGAAACAGCGACGATGGAAAACTGGTGTGCAAATGGGCTTCTATGGGAATTCTCAAGGGCATATTATCAACAAAAGGCAATAATAATATATTATGAAGCCCATTATCGCCGTATACAATATTGAGATATTCTTATATAAACTTAAGGGGCTTAGGAAACAGCGACGATGGAAAACTGGTGTGCACATGGGCTTCTATGGGAATTCTCAAGGGCATATTATCAAGCCCATTATCGCCGCTTTAGCGGCAGTTTTCTGCCGATAAAAGCGGCGATAATGAATCGCCTTTTGTTGATAATATGCCCCTAGGTTCTCGCCGTATACATTATGGAGATATTCTTATATAAACTTAAGGGGCTTAGGAAACAGCGACAGGGGAAATGATTTGGTCTTGGGTAACAGAATGGATGGAGGGTTACAAGAAAGTCAGAGGCTTTAGTTGGTTAGGAAATTGATGTACGGTGTTTATAAAATGCATATATGGATGTTTTATATTTGTGGTATGGATTGCTGCTGTTAGGAATTATGCACCTGCACTTTAACCTGGGGTATTTGCCTATTTATGATAATAATTGAATCAATTGAATTTTTGTGGTTATGTACTTAGAATATGAATGGATTTTTATAATCATGTCTTAAAAATGTGATATTTAATGCTTTGGAAAATCAATTAAAAAAAGCAACACATGTATTCTACATCATGTATTTGCTACATGTTTTCATTCATCAAATTAAACAACTCTCTGGTGTTTCCAGCACACCGAAGAGTCTGTAAGAATGTATTGTCTCTCAGCTCTCAGCTCCCAGAGGTTTCAGGAAGTCTTTTCCGATGACTGATTTTGTACCCTGGTTTTCTGTATTTTTTATGGAAGACAAGTGTGCCTACCCTCTTCCTTTTCTTTGCAGGAGCTTCTGTTGTTGGCCAGAGGATCGGGAGACTGAGGACATGGTGGCGCAGCTACTGGATGAAGTTAGGTGAGTGAGCGATGATGAGGAGAACCTCGCGGCAAAGCACGTGAAGCCTGGGCGTGGTTTAAATATTGACCGTGGCCTGAAGTACCGGGTTTTTAAGAACCCAGCGGTGCCAGGGAGAACACCCAAAGACTTCGAGTTCTTCCTGTTTCAGACTACAGAAACACAGAGTCTTCTTGGTGAAATCAAAGATCGTATTTATTGGCTGTAGCCAGTAACAGGTATCCTAGAAGTACAACAGCATGTATGTTCTCAGGAGACTGCTCAATCTTACAAAGCCAGACTTCTCCTTTTATACAAAATAATATGCTTCAGGCAAAACATTCCTTATTTTATGGTTGACCATTCACATATTTTACTACAAAGAAAAAGCAGAGTCATGATGACAAGCCCACATTTCAGTTCGTCCAGCCCGCAATTGATTACCCGGCAAGGCCCAGTATTTCCATCAGATATCGACGGACCCCCAATAAAATCGGGCACCTCCTCCTCGTAAAGCAAGTCATAAAGCAAGAAACAGGGACAGGTGTGTGTAAGATTAGGCATGATTTGTGTGTGATGAAAGGTTTATGATATGTTGTGCCTCAATGCTAATCTCGCTCTGCCACTGGGAAAGGAACTGGCCGGACAGGTTTGGCTTCGGGCAGTGGAGTCAGCTTGCCCAGGTCACAGAGGAGGCAGCAAAGGTACGTGTCCTTCGGACTCGGTTTTGGCTTTAGTCATTTGGCTATGTGAGGGCAATCACAAAATGGCTGCCGTTCACAAAATGGAACACGAGGGTTCAAGACGAAAACTCCGATTTCAGGGTGATTTCGTCACTCGAACATGACAGAAATGCTTGTGCATAGTATTTAATTCATTACCGGTCTGCTGATACCAAAATCGTCATGATACGATGGTGTTTATGACACGGGTCCAGAATTTTCAGTACCACAGACCCTCCTTTTGCACTTACATAGGCAATAACCTATACTCACGCTAATCTGAGTCCAGGTCTATATTCATAAAGTCATTGAGATGTTGCTGTAGCATCATCCTATTACTTAGCTCGTTTCTTGATACAGGTTTCCTTACACATGATGTAGCACAGAGGCCACATATTGCAGGAGCACACTGTACGCACAGACAGAACAGGAAAAGAATGGCTAAGATCATCCCAATGACTATCAGAATCTTCCATCCCCAGGCGGATATCAGTTCCCAGAACCACCCCATCAGTGACCAGTCTCCTTTATCCACGTGAATAGATTCAGAGATCTTATGCAGTTTGGAGATGGCCTGGTATACTGTCGGAGCGTTATCTGGGATGAAAATGCAGCAACTTGATTGGATCACTTTGCATACCCCACCTCGGTCTGCAATTATGACGTCTAAAGCGACCCTGTTCTGAAGTGTCATAAGGCGATCCGACTGGAGCTCAGCAGTCAAATTACTAAGGGCACCGGCTGTTTCAATTACAGTGGATTCAACCACCCTTGTCAATTGCCTTATGTTCCTGCTGTTCACCATAGGTCCCCAAAACGGCAGAAAACCTTAACAAAATCTCCGAATTCTTGTCCTGTAGTGTCGTCACTACTAATGACACCTCTGACTATCCTTGTTTTATGGTAATCTGCCGTGGCCGTGTAGGTGGGAGGCAACAGGAACGAAACAAAACATGTGCCCGAAAAGTCAGGGGGCAACCATGTATAGGCCCTATCATGGCAGATGAAGTAGGTGCCCTTAGCTGCTAGAAACGAAGGGGAAGTTCGAGATGGAAAGACATATGTTTCAGTGCAGACACTTTTCCCTAACTGAGCTCTGGGATTCTTGCCATTACCTTGCAGACATAGGTGACCCTGATGGGGTACAATCCAAATCGGGGAGGATATTTTTGCTTGCTGGTTCTCACTCAAAGCAACTCTATATCCTGTTATGTTCCATCTAGTGTATGCTTGCAACTCATCTCCGGGAATGGTTCTATACGAGTCAATGTCTCTGAGTTACTTCTCGTGGAACGTGGGGGATATGGTTCAATGGCATATATGAACACTGTTTGAAACGCCCACAAAGAACCATTGTAGCTGAATGGGAGAACCAAGTATGGGATGCCCTTATCTGTGGTATGTGGCATAAGACCACACACCCAACAATTAGTTGTGTTTACTACCAGTTTGTGTTGGTGTAAAAGCTGAATGAATGAGTTATTGGCAAATTCTGATCTTCTAGCGGACTCGTGTTCAGGTAGAGGGTGAAAAGAATGCGAGGAAACAGTAGAAGGAGGTATGGGCTGTGTAGTGGGTGTAAATGTCACTTGAAAAGTAAATAAAACATATCCTATTAAAAACGTCATCACACTAAGCAACATAAAAATACATAATATCAAAAATCGTGTTCTTGTCATCAATGTACACATTCTGGCTTTAAAGTTCATCGGTTTGGCAGGTCTCTCCATCTTGAAAAACTCCATCCTCTATAATTGCTGCCCGCGGCGGTAGGGTGTTCTATGCTAAGGAATGCTTCTGTCAGTCCAGGGCAACTCCCTTAGACCAACCAGAACCGTCAACCTAACGTCTTCGGCTGCACCCCAAAGACTTGGGCAACCGCGACCCTAGCAGCGGAACCCGGATGGCGGTTCGAAAAACAAAAATAAGCAAGTTTCTCAGATGAGAGAGCTGCACTTTCAAAAATAGAAGAAAAGAATTTTATTTGTCCATAGTCATAGTTCTTGGCCTCAAATTATAACGGGTTCTTCCAGGTGCTGTCTGGTCTTGGAATAAGAGTTCAGGCTCTGTAGTGTTCAATCGAATTGACGGAGGCACGGCTGCTTGCAAAACATTATCGCTTTCCTGTTCAGAAGTTGTTCCTTTTACTCGTGCATCACTAAAAGGCAGAAAGCGAGGCACGGTCTCAGTCTCAGCGTCAGCGATCCCCTCCTGGGTCCACCGGTCGTACGCTAGAGGCAAAGGTACCCTCTTGCAATGTACGCCGTGAACCCAGTACTTTTTCCCTTCCACTGGAACAGCTGATCTTGTTGAGAGAAGGACTAGATGAGGGCCGGTCCACCGGGGTTGGTCATTCTTTGTTCACTGGAAGTTTTTAATCAGCACGTAGGATCCAGGATCGATCGGATGTCCTGGAGTTTCAGAGACCTGAGGCAGGGTGTCGTGGACCTGTTGGTGTAAAACACGCAATTTAGCCGTCAATTCGTACAAATAATCTAGCAGTACAGGGTGTTCGATCTCACTAAACTTGGTTGGCCTTGGCACTCCCCATATGTTGGCCGGGCGGCCGAACACAATTTCATAGGGACTAAGTCCCACCCTTGAATGAGCAGTCATTCTCGTTGATAGGAGTGCCAAGGGCAGAGCGTCCCCCCGGACAACTTTAACTTAAGGTGCATGGTAAGCCTCATTCCTCCAGGGTTTTACCCCTCCCTTTGTGGTATATAAATAAATAATACCGGATCTAGGTTTGACTGGACATAGCAATAACAGATAGCTCAATAAATAAGAGTCAAGATTCGAGGTAGTAGGAGTTTGCAGGTTTAATACAGCATAAAGGACAGGAACAGGACAACCTGCACAGGAATGGGATGGCAGCTGCCTGGGGGTAGGATCTGGAATGAGCGCGCGCTGGCGTAAGGGAAAAAAGGATCGGCGTAACATTTAATAACAGTGCACAAGCATATATACTAAAACAGTTGCAATTGCAATACATACAATAGGCGGAGCAGTGGGTGTGGTCAATAGCAGTCGCGAAAGATAAGGGTGAAAGTAGGTGTAACAAGAGGCGTATACATAGACATGTGATGTAAACGTAACAGAATATGTCATAAATAGGGCGGAAACATGGAGGGGGCTACCTAAGGAGCCGGGACCTCTAACCTAGTGGTGCGCGCAAACTGACAATGACGTGTTACTAGGAGAAGCTGGGGGCTATGAACTCTGTGCTAGGAGCAGAGACTGAAGTCTGGAGAGTCAGGGCGACATGGACCTAACACTATCTAGTATCTGATGTTTAGAGAACATGTTGATAGAATCCAAAAGTTATCGGGGTAAAGGCTAACAGACTCTAGGACTGGTGCATACATTATTCTACATGTAGTGCGTGTTGAAGAATATTAAATGACCATTAATACAGTATTTCTCTTACATGGAGACGTAAAGGCTAGACGATGACGGAAACTATTGATGCGATTCAGTAGCTTAGGAATGCAGAGAAGGAGGGCTGGACTGATAACTAGAATCATAACATACCCTTGGCAGACTAGCAGGCAGAGCCAGGCCGAGCCGGGCACTGTGAGGCAGGAAGTAAGTGAAGGGTCAGGAACACAGGTGGGGGCTGTATCGCTCCTCAGCGAGGGCTCAGGAGACAGGAGCTGAATCTGGTGTCCGGGCCCTTTTGAGGCCTAGAAACGGGGACTTTTCAATGAAATAACGTGCACACTGGGAAACGTGGCAACGTAACTTTACATAGGCCTGATATTCGTAGTATTCACGAGAACTGGAAACTGGCATACTAGAGATGGACACAACTATAATTGCGTCTTTAATCGATCATGGGGAATACATATGCATATTAATCATGCACACATAACATAAGATGGGGGACACGTAGGGACACAGAACATGGCAAAATTTACTTTTCCACATTCCCTCCTTGTCACTACGTTTCCATCAGGAAACATCAATATTCATGATACCATCTATCATTTCATACAGTATCATTTGCTCGTCTCGGATTTTCTTGGAACGGGATTTAGAACGGGACTTGGGACTAGGAATACAAGAGGTAGCACAAATGCCACAAATCGCAGGGCCACATTGTATACATAGGCAGCAACTGAATATGATCGCTACTGCAATACCTAGAAAGGACAAGACTTTCCATCCCCAGGCGGAAATTATATTCCAGAACCAACCGGACCATGTCCAGGTGCCTGGATCTTGGTGTAACATATGGGCAATTTTATGGAGTCTGGTTATAGCTGAATAAACAGACGGCGCGTTATTTGGAATGAAAATGCAGCAACTAGATCCGATGACTCTACAAGCCCCGCCCCTATCGGCCAGTATGACGTCAAGGACGAGACGATTCTGGAGCACGACAATTCTCATAAAGGATTGCTCTTCGGTTAAGTTACCTAGAGCAGAAGTAGTCTCAATCACTACTGCTTCAAGTGTTCTGGTTAATCTACGTATCAGTTTACTATTCACGACAGTACCTAAATAGGGGAAAACACCTTTATTGATATCTATGTATTGTTCTAGAGCAGTTTCAGTATAATCGACAATCGGGAGGTCTCTCTTGTGTCTAGTATGTACTAGGTGGGAATTCCTATGATAATCAGGTGGTGCTAGGAAAACTGGTGGCAGTAGGAAGGCAATGTAACAGGTTCCCTCCCAATCGAGGGGCAGACGAACATATGCGGTCTGACCACAAACAAAATAAGAATGACGTGAAGCTTTAAAAATGGATTTCCTACTGTCACTATACTTGACAATAGTAGTACAATCACTATGTCCTACATGTACGGAACCATTCTTTCGGACACATAATTCGCCTTTAACGGGTAGTACTGACATAGCAGGTAAGTCTGGAGTAGTATCAGACTGAACATTCAGGACCATGAAATTCGAAGAATAATTACCTAAATTATAAACTTCATTTTCTAGATCTAACCCTGTTCTGTGGGGAAGACCTTGCTTGTCTGGAAAACATGTACTGTTAAGAAAAGACATATCTGTTGATGATGACGTTAACGTGGACCATGCTCCACATGAACCGTTATGTGAAAATGGATAAGGAAAGAGTGGCAGAACTCCCTTCGGTGTCTGGAAAGGGGGGAGTCGACCACACACCCAACAATTAGTGGCATTGCTGGTCTGGTGTGAATAATGTAACATGCGGATAAAGGAATTGTTACGCATAGCAAGACGATAAGATAGTTCATGAGGAGGCAGATCACTAAACGTGTGCTCTACTGTATTATTAGAAAACTTATTTACATGAGAAATAGGAAAATACAAATAAAATGCATAACTTGTGCAGGTAAACATAAGGCTGAAAAACAATATGAAACTTAGAAAAACGATACATCGGTTTGAGTTTTGACTAACTCTCTCACTATGGGGGTCTATTTTATACATGTCAGAAACCGGTCTAACCGTTTCACCTAGGGGAGGACTTAGACAATCAAACTGGCTGACTTATTTTACTAGACCTTAATTTCTTCTTATACTCCTGTTGCGGAGTTTTCTCTAACAGGGAGGGTTTAGTATCATTGTCTTTTGCGGGACAGTCCTTAAGAACAGTACTTTGGCAGTCTTTCAAATCCTGGGAAATGTTCTTGGAAACAGTCTTTAGTCCATAAAACTTTTTCACGTGAGACAGGTGGACCCAGCCCTTCCTGCCTTCCAGCTTGACGGCAGTACGGGTGGCCAGGAGGACCTGTTTTGGCTCCTTCCAGCGAGGCTCCAGCGGACTTGAACGATCAAAGTTCCTCACAAGAACCAGATTTCCGGGAACGATCTCATGCGGTGCCACCTCGGTATTGTCTGGAAATGCGGCGGCAACCTGTGAACGTCAAGAGTGCAAGGCAGACATCAAGGAAGCTAGGTAATCTGTCAGCATATTACTTGAAACATCTGTAATACTTCGGGGTCTAGGTGTACCCCACATATTAGGGGGGCGGCCGAATACGACCTCATACGGAGACAGACCGGATCTGGAATGTGCGACCATGCGCATGTAAAACAGAGCGACTGGCAGAGCTACTAGCCAGTCTACACCTTTTTCTTGACATATTTTGGCAATGCGGATTTTCAGGGTCTGGTTATGTCTCTCTACGAGACCAGCTGCTTCTGGATGACGTACACAATGGAACTTCCACTGGTACCCTAACAACAGGGAAATGTGTTTCATGAGCTCAGATGAGAATGGCTGGCCGTTATCAGAATACACGACCCTAGGGAGTCCATAACGGGGGAAGAACTCACGAACCAACTGCTTGGCAGTGGTCGCGGCTGTGTAATCTGGGACTGGATATGCTTCTGTCCACCTGGACAAAGCGCATACAACTACAAGGACATACTTGAAACCTCGACATCGCTCCATCTGAATATAATCCATCTGGAGGACTTCAAAAGGGTGGTCAGGGGGCTGGAATCCACCTTGTTCCACCGGGACACTTTTACCTGGATTAAACTGGCAACATATCATACAGGTACGGACTTTCTGCTTGGCTGCAGCTCGTAAATGCTTGTTGAACCAAATGTTCTGGATACTGTCTAACATAGCTTTTTCTCCTAAATGTGCTGGACTATGTGCGGTATTGATAATGACTTGAACCATAGAGTCGGGGAGAAACCATGTGACTTTACCCTTCGTTACCCATCCCTGATCTGTCTGGACCCCTCCTTGTTCGGACCATTTCTTGATTTCTTCGGGAGTAGCATGTAACTGGATATCTATGACATCTTGAGTAGGGTCCTTAACTGTCATGCATGTAGTCGGATCTGGAGTATGTGTCTGTGTCGGATTAACTGAAATGTCTGGAGTCTGTGCTGTAAGCTTGGCTGTGCGATCTGCTAGATCATTACCTTGAGAAATAATATCAGTAACTTTCGTATGTGCTTTGCACTTCATGATAGCAATAGATGTCGGTAAATGTATGGCATCTAACAGAGCTTGAATAAGGAGACCATGCTGAATCTTGGTTCCATGAGAAGTCATGAAACCTCTCTCCTGCCAGAGCACTCCGAAGTCGTGTACAACTCCAAATGCGTAGCGTGAATCTGTGTAAACATTAACTTTCAGGTTCTTGGCGTGTATGCAGGCTTGTGTCAGAGCAACTAGCTCTGCTGCTTGAGCAGACAGGGTGTCAATACGGTGTGTTTCTATAACTTCAGTGTCAGTAGTCACTGCATACGCGGCTACTAGTTCTCCTGTACTTGTTCTCATACATGAACCATCCACATAAAGTGTCAGGTCGGGATCTGGTAATGGAATATCTGTCAGATCTTGTCTTGGCTTAGTCATAGTGTTAACTACTTCCACACAGTCGTGTGTGGCAGGATTCGAAGTAACTGACGGTAACAGTGTAGCAGGATTCAGAACGTTGCAGCGTCTGATTTCTATGTGTGGCTGAAACAATGTCAGTTCATAACCTGTTAAACGTGCAATTGTCAAGTGCTGAGTTTGGGTTCGGTTTAAAAGAACTTCCACGGAGTGTGGAACTTGTACTGTCAGGGAATGTCCTAATACTATGGAATCACTTTGTCTGATAGCTAGTGCTGTGGCTGCAACTGACTTAAGGCACGCAGGCAGAGCCTAGGCTACTGGATCTAATGTGCTTGAAAAATAAGCACAGGGCTTGTATTGTCCTGCTTGATCTTGTGTGAGAACAGATAATGCTGTACCTTCACGTTCAGTGACAAAAAGTGTAAAAGGCTTACTGTAGTTCGGTGTAGCTAGAACTGGAGCTTGGCATAAAGCTTTCTTTAACTCATTGAAACTAAGTGTATGTTCAGATGTCCAAGGGAGGACAGTCGATACGGCTGCCTCCTGTGTCGTTAACTGTATCAGTGGTTTAGCTAGAAATGCATACTGAGGAATCCATTGTCTGCAATAAGAAGTAAGGCCGATAAAAGCACGTACCTCCTTCTGTGTCTTGGGTTGAGGAAGACTCGCTATTAACTGGATACGGTCTGGTGTCAACTGCCTACCCCACTTGGACAGTAAGTGGCCTAAGTAGATCACTTGCTGTACACAGAATTGAAGCTTTGAAGGGGACACCTTGTGCCCCATCTCGGCTAGAAAATACAAGACTGTGAGTGATGCTCGCTCGCAAGCACGTTCAGAACGGGCTGTGATCAGTAGATCATCAACATACTGGAGCAGGGCAGTGTCTGTTGGCATGTGAATATTGTCTAGTTGTCTCTTAAGTGCTTGACTGTAAATACTAGGACTTTCTGTGAAACCTTGAGGAGCTCGTGTGAACATATAGCTCCTTCCATTTAAACAAAAACCGAAAAGAAACTGGCTGTCTGGATGAATGGGGACACTGAAAAACACATTCTTGAGGTCTATGACTGTGAAAAATGAGGCTTCGGAATCAATGGCTGTCAATAGGGAAGAGATATCTGGGACAACTGGGTACTGGGGAATAATACATTTATTGAGTTCTCGAAGGTCAATCACTAATCGATATACTGGGGGTGCATTTGGATCAGTACGTTTCATGACTGGAATGATCGGAGAATTACATACATTGGAGTCAGTTTCTACAACTACTCCTTGAGCCATGAGCTCGTCAATAATTTTGGATAAGGCTGCTACAGCCTCAGGTGGTAATCTGTACTGTCTGATTCGTGGCAGGACTACACCTGGTTTGAGAGTCACACGATAGGGTGTGATTTGCATGAAACCCACATCAGTTGGACCTTGTGCCCATAGATGCTGCGGGACATTAGACAATCTTGGATCAAAATCTCGTAATACATAGTGACCCTTGAAGTCACGTAAAAACAATCGTATTCCCTCTGGGGAGCAGCAAATAACTGCACCTAATTCTTTCAGTGTCTTAATACCTAACAAATTTTCTGGACATGACTTCGTAAGTAACAGATCAGTAGTGCGGGACAATGGACCTACTTCTAGAGTAACTGGCTTAGATATCTCGTTTACAATAGGCTTTCCTGAAAATCCAAGGGAAACATTTCTAGAGCCTGAGAGCGGAGCCCCTGGAACTTCGGCGTGACTGATGGTCGTCCTACTTGCCCCTGTATCAATCAAAAACTTTCTGTCTTTCCCTAGTACTTGACTATGAACATAGGGACCTTCTTGATCTACAGGAATCTCGATGAGAGGCAAGCCTACCTCCCTCTCTAGGCTGTTTCATGAGTACTGTTGGTACTCTGGATACTCAGACTGTGCATACTGGTACATCTGCTGTGTAACATGCTGTGTTGCAGCAATAGGCGGACGTGGTCTTTCTTTAGTCTTACCAGTAGCTATATTGTGTTTCAGAACTGCACACTCGTTTATGAAATGACCTGGCTGTTTACAATAATTGCATGTCCCTTTAACGGGAGCTGCAGGATGACTTGCTTGATTCGGACCCCTCTTCTGACTGTCTTGAGGAACAGATTGTGCAACTAGTACTTTCATTTTCGTGTCTTTCATACGTTTTCTCTCGTGTTCTTGCTCTTCTCTGATTCTATTCTGGTGGTACTGGAGCATCTGTAACATCTGGGACGGGGTACTAGCTTGCCATGTACTTTCGACTTTCAAAACTCGATTCTTAACTTGTGGACTTGAATTCTCGACTAATTTAGTAACAAAAAGATGAGGGTATGACTCGCTACTCGTCTTCAAGCCACTGTTTATAATAAAGCATTTCTCAAATCTAGAATAAAAATCACTAGTGTCTTCGTCTTGTTTCTGTTTACATGCTGAGATTGCATCCCAGTCTTCCTTTTTTAGTGGTTAATAATCTGGGCAAAACTTGTATTAACAGTTCTGGTAATTCTTTACATTTCTCTCCAAGACCGGTACCTGGTACGCGTATCTTATCTTCAGCTTCTAGAACTTCCCAATCGATCTTTTTCTCTCCCACCTCCCAATCTTTTTCCTTGAGTTTCTCGTATACCCCTGCGGGCAATAGGACTTTTAGCATTTTAATAATATCTGGATAAGTGTATTCTCCCATACGGAGCATGTCTTTTAATTCTCGGTGGAACCCTGCTGGATCTTTGTCGTGACAAGGAATTAATTTCTTCATCTCTAAGAGTTCCATCTTTGTAATCGGGGTGTAAACAAATACTCGTTGCATTTCACCACCTGCTGTTCTGACTGGGTGTACTTCTCGTAGCGGGTTCTGTCTATCTATGTAAAACGGTTTACTTTCTGGAGGTGAGACATGAACAAAATGCGGGTTCAAAAACATACTATATTTGTGACGCTGTTCTAGAATGACACTAATTAAATCGGTACCTAAACCTTTCCATCTATACTGGAGTAACTCGTTCAGGACATCATGTAACGGACCTGGATCAGAATGTTGACCCTCATACAATGTGATGAGGTGCTGGATCATATACATACCCACCAGTCGCTGCTCGGCTGGGGGCAATTTCAGAAACATGTGTGCCACTATTTCGTCTGGAAAAGTGGTAGAATCAGTAATCCATCGGACTGCTGATCGGACTAGTTCTTGTTCATGCATAGTACTTAACTCACTATAACCGATTCGTGATTTCAGAATGTGATCGGTAGCTTGAAATACTTGTTCTAGAGAACCTTGTTCCGGTGCTGGATGATGAAAAACTGACTTGTGTTCTAGGCGTAAATGGCGGTCTGGAAATCTAGATTTTCCTACATACGCTATTCTGGCGGGATTCTCGTCCTCTACCTCTTCTGTAGGAGAGTCATTCTCTTTCTCGCTTACTTGTGCTGCTTTACGTTGTTCGTGTAACCTTATTATTTCCTTACGAATTTTCTTGTACATACTCTCTATACTACTGATAGTTCTGTGCTTACCCTTGGCTATATTATCACTCCACCTTGTCAGGATTCTCATTTCGCTCGGATTTTTGGTCGGATAATCTTGTTCTCTTATTAAACAATTAATCAGAAACTTTAATATCATGAGCTGGATTTCAGCTTTCCTTTGAGACATGGCTTCGCCAATACTTTCTGGATCATCCCCTGTACGGATGAAACGATATATTCTGTCTAGATCTTCTTTCATATCTGGTAGGGTGTCCAAATACCCGGTCACCCGTCTTACACGTATGGAATATATAACCGTACTATCATCACCTGCGACTGGATCATAGCGGCATTCAGTAAGAGCTCGTCGGATATCTGCAACGGACTTATATTTGGGCGTACGCTGTAACGCACATTCATGTAACTCGACTAACGTTAAACGTTGGTGTGGTGGCGGGGTACCAGGAGGACCTCCTCCTGCGGCCCCTAAACTGGTATCATCGACTGATACTCTTCGTACTGGCGCGGCGGGAAATTGTAATGTAGGCTGGACCGGGGGTACCGTAGCAGGTACTCCGGTGTCTGGAGGAGCAGGAATGGCATGATTTACAGGGACTGGCGGAACAGGATTTGCATATTCTGGGACTGTGTCGTCCAAATAGGACGAGATGAAAATATCAGCTGCGGTCGGTTTGTGACGTAGCTTGGTCGGAACTAATGGTGGCGGAAAATTACTGGATGCCTCCGGGGTCGCTTTTGGCAAGCCCTCGGCAAGAAGAGGATACATACCCTTAATAAGGGCATGCCTCTGTCTATCTGACTGTTCGGTTTTGACTCGTTCACCTATCTCGATTAATTCCCTTTCGTGGGCTCTTTCTAAGGATTCTCTACTTAATTCTGACTTTCTGATTTCTTTCTCGGTTCTTTTATGAGATTCTTTGCGCCATAACTCGATGGCATCTTTCTGTGACTGTCTGGCTTTCTTTTTCCATAATGCTTCTTCTACTCGCATGATGCACTCGGCATCCCATGTACCCGATACGGGCCATCTATACTTTTCTTCTAACTGTTTGGTGTACTCCACCCATAAATCTAGATATAATATGGCACTTATGCCATGCTTCTGATACATAAAATGACCTGGACTGTCCCTAGGCGGGACAGGAACTGCTTCTTCTAACAGACCTTTTCTAGTTCTTAACTGACGTAGTCTGGAAAATAACGGCATGACTGAACTGTAATCTGGACACAATACAATACACAATGAACACGATAATACAATAACGATAATTACACCACTTTCATACCACGACACTAAAATACATGAAAAACATTTAAAATAACAGTTCGAACAGAATACTACCTGGAATACGGAAAACAGAATACATGAATTGCTCGAGAACAGAACTGACTTAGAACAGAAACTAGATGCACTGCTGGAACAGTACGAAACTTACCGGTCTCATAAAGAGACACGTCAGGACCCGCATCCACCGGAGTGGACACTTCGTTTTGGGATCTGTGTACCACCAAACCCCACGGACCAGAGACAATTAGATTGACCCTGTCTAGATACTACCCCAGCAACGGTACTCACCGGGCAGCAAGAACGGAAGGCCTTGGACTGGACTGGACTGCTTCGACGCCGGACGGACGAACTTCGGACTTCTGTTACGGGTGGGCCTCCGGATACCTCGGACCTTGGACTCTCGGCTTGGGCTCTGGTCGGGACTTGCCGCGTTCCTCCACCGCCTCGTCTGGATGCTGGACCGCAACCTCCGTCTCCTCCGTGGGCCTGAGGGATACTTGAAGCAGAAATATCTGCCGGTGCGCAGAAGAGTTCCGTCACGGCTGCAGAGGGTCAGGGGGCATACGTGGCTTCACCGGCGCGTGGGGAAAGGGCAAGTCCCTATTCGGGCGCCATTATGTGGTATATAAATAAATAATACCGGATCTAGGTTTGACTGGACATAGCAATAACAGATAGCTCAATAAATAAGAGTCAAGATTCGAGGTAGTAGGAGTTTGCAGGTTTAATACAGCATAAAGGACAGGAACAGGACAACCTGCACAGGAATGGGATGGCAGCTGCCTGGGGGTAGGATCTGGAATGAGCGCGCGCTGGCGTAAGGGAAAAAAGGATCGGCGTAACATTTAATAACAGTGCACAAGCATATATACTAAAACAGTTGCAATTGCAATACATACAATAGGCGGAGCAGTGGGTGTGGTCAATAGCAGTCGCGAAAGATAAGGGTGAAAGTAGGTGTAACAAGAGGCGTATACATAGACATGTGATGTGAACGTAACAGAATATGTCATAAATAGGGCGGAAACATGGAGGGGGCTACCTAAGGAGCCGGGACCTCTAACCTAGTGGTGCGCGCAAACTGACAATGACGTGTTACTAGGAGAAGCTGGGGGCTATGAACTCTGTGCTAGGAGCAGAGACTGAAGTCTGGAGAGTCAGGGCGACATGGACCTAACACTATCTAGTATCTGATGTTTAGAGAACATGTTGATAGAATCCAAAAGTTATCGGGGTAAAGGCTAACAGACTCTAGGACTGGTGCATACATTATTCTACATGTAGTGCGTGTTGAAGAATATTAAATGACCATTAATACAGTATTTCTCTTACATGGAGACGTAAAGGCTAGACGATGACGGAAACTATTGATGCGATTCAGTAGCTTAGGAATGCAGAGAAGGAGGGCTGGACTGATAACTAGAATCATAACATACCCTTGGCAGACTAGCAGGCAGAGCCAGGCCGAGCCGGGCACTGTGAGGCAGGAAGTAAGTGAAGGGTCAGGAACACAGGTGGGGGCTGTATCGCTCCTCAGCGAGGGCTCAGGAGACAGGAGCTGAATCTGGTGTCCGGGCCCTTTTGAGGCCTAGAAACGGGGACTTTTCAATGAAATAACGTGCACACTGGGAAACGTGGCAACGTAACTTTACATAGGCCTGATATTCGTAGTATTCACGAGAACTGGAAACTGGCATACTAGAGATGGACACAACTATAATTGCGTCTTTAATCGATCATGGGGAATACATATGCATATTAATCATGCACACATAACATAAGATGGGGGACACGTAGGGACACAGAACATGGCAAAATTTACTTTTCCACACCTTCCCTCAGTAGAAATTAACCACCCCCTGATAACTGTTGCTCTTAACACAGGTACAACTACAACGGCTCACTGCAGCAATCAGATCTGACCCAGCCCCCCCAACTTGTGAACAGCGCGGTAGACACAACGCTCTTCGCGCTCATGTAATTATCCCCCTGCTTCCTTCATGGTCCCCTCACCGCCCCTCACTATCCCTCGCCAATAGTGTGGAACACTTCACCAAGGCACACCTATGCCCCTCGTCGCATGAACTGATCACAATGCGCCGTGGATATCAGCACTGGTTGCTTGACAATTCTCTCACAAGAATGACCAAGTAACACCTTAAAGCATGGTATGAGTCCGAATTCAGAATAATCCTAAGAGTTACACAGATGTTTAATGTTCTGTCATATGTCCCCCTTTTTCCATGTTTATACAGGCTTTAATTCAGGCAGGCAATGGTTGTCCTGATGATGATCCATTATCTTTGACTGGATCGAAACGCCGTCGACATGATATGTGGGCTTAACACTAGTTCACTATTATGTGCCTAAAACGTTCTGTTTCCCACATATGTGAAGCAAATACATTGCAAATACTGCCCTTTTCCTCCGCTTTTCTTCACATGCCTGAAACACCTTATATGTTTGTATTGTCTTAATGTACGTATAGCACTGTGGATGCAGGACTGTGTCCCACTGTTCCATTGTTTTCTTCTAAATCAATTTATTTAACTATTGAATAAATTTGCAAGTCCGGCTGGACTTTTTTGGTTATTATAGTGCATATTGTGGCCTATAATTATTATGGTTGTCAACTTCCTTGTCAAGGACCTTTGTTTCTTTTGCAATTGATACCCCAGGTCCTTGTTTACCTAGCGGGTCCCCTTGTCTTTAAAATAGTAAGGGCAGAGCGTCAGGCCATTTAAGACCAGTGCTCGCTTGGATCTTGGCCAGTTTCAGTTTTAGTGTGCCATTATAGCACTCTACTAGTCCAGCTGATTGGGGGTGATTTGCAGCGTGAAATTTTTGCTGAATGCCTAGCCCTTCACATACTTTCTTCATCACTCGACCCACAAATTCACTCCCATTATCACTCCAGACCATTCTCGGCATTCCAAATCTAGGGAAGAATTCTTTGACAATGGCTTTAGCTGTGGACAGGGCAGTATTGTCCTTTAAGGGATATGCTTCTACCCATCTTGAAAAGGCACAAACAACAATGAGTACGTATTTCAGATTGTTGCACCTTTCCATGTGGAGGAAATCTAGCTGCAAAACCTCAAACGGATACGTTGGAGGCGCAAAATGACCAGCTGGAGTTGGAGTTCCCCTACCAGGATTGTATTTCAGACACACCATACAATTCTTGACCACATTCTCTGCACACTTGAGAATTCCAGTATTTTGCCATACTGGAGCCAACAACTTACAAATCCCTTTCACACTGATATGAGCCATTCCATGGGCCATTGTCACCACTGCAAGCACATACGCATCGGGTAACAACCATCGCTGATGTTCTGACAATTCGACCCAACAACCATTTGCATCCAGTTTACCCTTACTTTCTCTCCATTCATTCAACTCTTTCTCTGTAGCTTCAGCTTGAATGAACTTCACACTCTCAATCGTATCTTCACACATTCCAACGTCACCAATCCAGTTCGCAGGGCCTGCAACATACATTCGACTCATCACATTCCTTGCAGTTTCTTTCGCAACTTCATCCGCAAACGCATTTCCGCGACCAACATCATCTGTAACCTTTTTGTGTGCACTGCATTTCACAATCGCAACTTGCAACGGCAAGGTCAGTGACTCAAGAAGCTCATTCACCAACTGACCATGCTGGATCTTAGCACCATGCGAAGTCAGGAAACCACGTTCACGCCACAGACGTCCAAAACTATGAGCAACACCAAAGGCATACTGACTGTAAGTGTACACATTCACTCGTTTTCCTTTCGCCAACACACACGCTCTTGTCAATGCAATCAGTTCTGCCGCTAGTGCTGAGTTATGTGGGATACGTGCAGTTTCAACAATCGTATGCAAAGTCGTAACAGCATATGCTGCAGTCGTATCACCATTCGGCAACTTGAAATACGAACCATCAACCCACAAAGTACCATCACATTTTGGAAGAGGAGTGTCCTTGAGATCTATCCTCCCTTTCGTTTCTTCCTCAGTTCTAAGAAAACAATCATGTGACTCTTTGACATTCTCTGTCTCAACTGAAATCGGCAACAACGTGGCTGGATTCAGTGTATTGCACCTCTTGATGTGCACATGACTCGCCAACAGTGTCAGCTCATAACCTGACAAACGAGCACTAGTTAAGTGCTGTGTCTTGGTTCTGTTTAACAAGGTGTCCACCGCATGTGGAACCATCACGATCAGCATGTTATTCATTACTAATCCAGCAGACTGTCGAATATAAACAGCTGCTGCCGGAGTGGCTCTCAAGCAACTTGGCAACGCCTTAGCTACCGGATCTAAAGTCGACGAAAAATAAGCGCATGGACGTTGCTTGTCCCCAAAAGACTGTGTCAGAACTGACAATGCACAACCTTCTTTCTCATGGACATACAATGTAAAGGGCTTACTGTAGTCGGGGGTACCCAACACAGGAGCCGAACACAATGCATCACGCAATTCGGAAAAACTTTTCTGACACTCTTCAGACCACGGAATTGGATTCGGTGTATCTTTCCAAGTTAATGCCACCAAAGGTTTGGCCAATAAGAAAAAATTCGGTATCCATTACCTACAATATGATGTAATGCCCAAGAAAGCACGTACTTCTCTCTGTGTCCTTGGCACACTCAATTTTGCAATTGCCTGAATTCTTTCTGGGGTCAGTTTTCTTCCCTCCTTCGATAAGAGATGACCTAAGTAGGTCACTTCTTGTCGACAATATTGCAACTTCGAGAGAGACACTTTGTGATGCAGATCACACAAATGACGCAACAACGACAAGGTGGCTTCTTTACAAATCTCCTCAGTATCTGCAGTGACAAGCAAATCGTCGACGTACTGAATAAGGGTAGCACCGTCAGGTAAAACAATCGTATTAAGCTGTGTTTTCAAAGCCTGACTATATATTGATGGACTTTCACAGTAGCCTTGAGGAGCGCGTTTGAAGCGGAAGCTTCGCCCTCCTAAACTGAAGCCGAAAATATCCCTGCTCTCCTCGGCAATCGGGATGCTGAAGAAAGCATTCTTCAAGTCAATCACCGAGAACCAAGTCGCTGAAGCTGGAATCATGGTCAATAAGGCAGTGATATCAGGGACAACTGGAAACTGTGGCACAACTATTTTATTCACTTCTCTAAGATCAATCACAAACCTGTAAACAGGTGGCTGGGAAGGATCAGTACGCTTTAAAACAGGCAGAACAGGACTATTGCAAACGTTGTCTCTAGTTTCCTCAATTACATCTTTTTCTATCCGATCATAAATGATCGCTAACAACGCCTTTTCGCCTTCGCTAGAGATCTTGTATTGGGGAATGCGCGGCATTCTAACATTGGTTTTCAATGTCACAACATATGGCGGTATTTCGAAGAGACCCACATCATTAGGACCAGTAGCCCAAAGAATATCCGGAAGAGAAGACAATTCTGTCGGAAGTTTATCCTTCGATAAATACATTAGAGAAACCACTCTCTTGCCCAGTGTAAGTTGTACTCCCGAAGGAGAACAGTACAAAGTCGCATACAATCTTTTCAACAGATCCAATCCCAACAAGTTCTCACCACAACCTGTTGTAAGAATAAGGGGTGCTTCCAATTCACAAGGTCCAACAGAAAGAGACATAGGACTAGAAATCGGGTTCCTAACCGGGGCACCAGAAAAACCTACTGAAATATTCATTTCGCCAGACAAAGGTGCGCCAGGAAGTTTTGAGTGCATAACAGAACTTTTTGTAGCACCAGTATCCAACAGAAAGGGCTCTGACAAACCTGATGTAATCACCTCAACATAAGGTCCATTCTGATCTATTGGAACTGAAACAACTCCCTCTCTTTGTCCATGGCTGTCCTAGCAATCATTACCTTACATATTCTCATCCTCTGCATAGTAGTCATCAGCATAGTACTGAGTCGTCCTACCAGATGCGTTATTCTGCTGGTCAAAACTATTCATTGAATTCTGTGGCGGAAACGAACGTGCGTTTTGCGGGAACGCACCGCGTCCCCTACCTCTAGGCGTTTGTTGAACACCGCGACCTCGTACACCAGAAGCACCATTCGTACGCTGCAACAAAACCGGACAACTATTCTTAAAATGGCCCTCCTCTTTACAATACGCACACTGATTGGGTCCATACGGTAAACGCTGTTGAGAAGACTCGTTTCTTTGCGAGTTTCTCGAATATTGCTGAGGCTGCTGATAATCGCGCTGATTATTACTACGGGGTGGATAAGCTTGTTGTAGAAGAACTTTAGTTTTTAATTCCTTAGTCTTTTTATCCGCTTTCTCTAACTCATCTTTGCGCCTATTTTCGTAGTACTGGGCAGTAGCTAAAATCTGTGCTGACGTGGAAACAGCCCAAGCCCTTTCAGAATCCTTCAACATATTACACAATTCGGGAAGCAAATTATGTACAAATTTGTCAACTAACAATCTCTGACCACCCTCAGTAGCCATATCCTGACCACTATGATCTACAAAAATCTCTTCAAACCGCGTGAAAAAATCAGACACAGTCTCATCTTTCTTCTGTTTGCACGCAGACAACTTGTCCCAATTAACATGCAAATCAGGCATTAAAGTCTTCATATACGTAATAATCTTATCAGGAAGTTCAGTAATTAAATCCTCAGGCTTAGCACCGCCTACTTGCCTATTGTCGGCATCTCTAAGATTAACCCATGTATCACCTAATTCAACCACATGATCCGTATGACCAATCTTACTCCAAATGGGTTGTGGAACGACATTGCTAAACAACATGTTGATGTCCGCCAAATTCATAATACACGAACCCACAGTCTGAGTCAACTCTTTATAGTACCCTGCTGGATTTTTGCATGGGTCAGGCAAAGACTGCTTAATAGCTAAAACTTCAGCGCGTTTCCACGGAACATGCACCCAAACACGCTGAAAATGAGCCGGTACAAGTGGCGGAACATTACCTGGACCAGCAGCTACTTCTTCTTTCCACACAGGAGGAACCTCTCTCATTGGATATTGTCGTGCCTTTCTCCCAACTGAAGAATTAGGCCTGAACAATTGTTGAGAAGGAGATTCACTCCTAAAGGACAACAACATCGCGACAGCTTTTTCAACATCAGATGGACTTACAATAGTTCCCTTCGCAAATTCGGAACGTATGTTGTACAGCTTATCAGGAGCTTTCCCTACTTCCTCGTCCCATTTTTCAACAAGAAAAGCACACATCGTATCGAAAACGTACCGTTGCTTCGGTGCTTCCCATTGAAGGAAAACATGCATAACGCTCTCTAGATCATACTGTGTATCGTACATAATCCATTTACGCGCCATGTGATCCAAAATCGTACGCTCATCCATATTCAGCAACTGACTACGTGACTGTCTACGCTCAGTAGCAGGGGACATACTCAATTGTCCCAACAAAGGAGAAAATAAACCAGAAACAGCAGCAGTCATTCGCTGTCTAGTAGAAGGAGAAGATGGAAAAACAAGAGAAAACGGAGCAATAGTGGAAGAATCCAAAGTCGGAGCAGAAGGAGTGTTTGAAACAGGCGTGGGAGTAGCAGGCAAAGGAAGAGGCAAAGTTGGCGGCCCCTGAGGAGGCTGCGCCAAAGGAACAGTAGCCAACGGAAGAGGAGCTGGCTGTGGAGGAATCACAGGTGGCACAATAACCGGAGGTTGCACGGCAACAACTGGTGGCGGTGGTGCCATAGCATTTTGTGCATAAGGGGGTGGTGAACTCAAGATATGTGACATTAAAGGATCTTTCTCAAGATCTTTCCTCATTTCCTGTTCTTTACGCGGCAAAACTGGGTAGCACTTATCTACCGCTAACTTCTTTACTCTTTTCATCTGTTCGCTTTCTTGCTCTTCTTCGTTATCCCTAAATGCAACAGCAGCTTGTACCATTGACATACCTCGTTTATTTTTCTTCGCTAATTTAATTTCTCTCTGTTTGGCTTCTTTGCGCCATATGCGAAAAGAGTCAAACATTGCCGGCCGGGCTTTCTTCTTAAAAAGTTTAACCTCTAGATTATCCAGAATCTCTGTGTCAAAGCTACCATATTGGGGCCATTTTAAAACACCATCCTTTCTGGTGTATCGGATCCATACTTCGTTATATGCGATAGGGCCTACGCCATGTTTCACATATAAGTCATAAGTCGGAGTTCCAATCGGAGGAACCGGACACGAGTCCTCTAACCGGGAATCCCTATTACAACCAACACAAAACAAATTTCCAAGTCTGCTAAGACCAGGCATCTTCGGTCTCTAGTCTAGCTTCAAACTTCAAAGGATTATCGAATACGATAGTCTCGTGAATACACGAGTCCTTCGGCTTTGGCACTTGCAAGTTCCAAACAAAGCGATCCCGAAGGATACCAAAAACTAAGAACCAAACTAAGGACTGGGAGACGCTCCACTTTTACTTAACTGAGGTATCGATGACGTCACCAGAAGACTCGTCTATCGTTTCGCTCTACCAATCATCAAGGGTCCAAAACAGGGCGATAGTCAGGGCAGCAGTCCTTCGTAGCCGTCGGGACGTGGGGAACCTCGCAGCAAAGACTTTCGGACCACGTCAACATACAGGGGTCGATGAAGTGGTTGGCCATCCTCCAGAATTTTCACACGAAGCTCCTCACGAACCTCTGGCTTGGACCGGTACCGCTGATACCGCCCCACATTGGGCGCCAACTGAAGTACCGGGTTTTTAAGAACCCAGCGGTGCCAGGGAGAACACCCAAAGACTTCGAGTCCTTCCTGTTTCAAACTACAGAAACACAGAGTCTTCTTGGTGAAATCAAAGATCGTATTTATTGGCTGCAGCCAGTAAAAGGTATCCTAGAAGTACAACAGCATGTATGTTCTCAGGAGACTGCTCAATCTTACAAAGCCAGACTTCTCCTTTTATACAAAATAATATGCTTCAGGCAAAACATTCCTTATTTTACGGTTGACCATTCACATATTTTACTACAAAGAAAAAGCAGAGTCATGATGACAAGCCCACATTTCAGTTCGTCCAGCCCGCAATTGATTACCCAGCAAGGCCCAGTATTTCCATCAGATATCGACGGACCCCCAATAAAATCGGGCACCTCCTCCTCGTAAAGCAAGTCATAAAGCAAGAAACAGGGACAGGTGTGTTTAAGATTAGGCATGGTTTGTGTGTGATGAAAGGTTTATGATATGTTGTGCCTCAATGCTAATCTCGCTCGGCCACTGGGAAAGGAACTGGCCGGACAGGTTTGGCTTCGGGCAGTGGAGTCAGCTTGCCCGGGTCACAGAGGAGGCAGCAAAGGTGTACGTGTCGTTTGGACTCAGTTTTGGCTTTAGTCATTTGGCTATGTGAGGGCAATCACAAAATGGCTGCCGTTCACAAAATAGAACCCGAGGGTTCAAGACGAAAACTCCCATTTCAAGGTGATTTCGTCACTCGAACATGACGGAAATGCTTGTGCATAGTATTTAATTCATTACCGGTCTGCTGATACCAAAATCGTCATGATACAACGGTGTTTATGACACGGGTCCAGAATTTTCAGTACCACAGGCCAAGATGGCCACCAAGACTTGATGAAATCTTGCAAGGTTTCAGCAAATCCGGTGTGGAATTACTTTTTCCAAAACAGTACAAGGCACTCCACATTACCAGGGTGGAGCTCCTGATAACGATCGATAAATCAATCGACAGGGGAGACTGAGGGGGTCTGAGGGTCAAAGAGCCCCCTTATCTGAGTTCTCAGTGGGATCTCAGTGTGGTGATAGACCTAGGGGATAAAAGGGCTACTGAGCAGTGTAAGAGATTGGGTCATTGGTTAAGGTGGGTGACACCCTATTAAAGCAACAAACACACTCCTTGTCAGGGTGAACCACAAAAGACACTCATTCTGTGCTTAACCCTCTGGTATCTTGGCACAAAAACAGTCAGGCTTATCTTAGAGATAACCTGTAAAATATTTATGCAGCACTTAAACAGTGATAAAATGAAACTACAACAGAAAAAAACAAAAAAAATCTCAAACCAATTTAGATAAAGGATATATTTTAATGAATACAAATATACCAACGTTATAATGAGTCTAATCTGTAAAACCAGAGTTATGAATGTCTCAGGTTTTCAGTTTAAAATAGCACCTAAAAGATTAAACACCAACTACGGGTATCTGGTCATGCGAGACCGGGACAAAGTCCAAAGTTAGGGTCGGCTGTGAGCGAGTACAGGTCGAATACATGAGGGGAATTTGGCACGGTCTCGGCCAATCTTTAGACTTAGAAATAATTGTGAAGAAACTACCAGGATTTAGCAGGGGAAAGTGGCAGGCAGTGGCTGAGAAGGAGTCATTATCACCGAGGAACTCTGACAAAGAAGCCATCGACGATGAGGGGAAAATGCTCAGAGCAGAAAAAGCCAGATCTCAGGTCCAAGGAGGTTGTCTTCTTCAATGGGGAGCCTGTTGCCGTCGAGCACTTTGAAGTTTTTACCTGCAGACTTAGATATTTTTTGGGAAGTTGAAAACCTTCAGCGGGAAAAAGCTGTAAGCTGGAGCCAAAAAGAGCTCCATGAGGCCGGATACTGTCACTCAGATGTCGCTTTAAACAGGATTTGCTGCTGTGGAGGAGAACATAGTGGAAGTTACAGTGAATTCAGGACAACAGGAGATGCACATTGGGCGGATCGGCAGGAAGGTAGGTTCCGGTCTCCTGTTGGCTCGCCAGGAAGTATTTGGTGGACTTTTTTCCAAGTCCCAACTTTTAGGGTTAGGCTGGAGCAGCATCTTTAACACCACTTCCAATGTTGCAGGATTAAGGGTTAGGACTCACTCCAGCAAAGGCCAGGTGCAGGGTTTAAGGCCCAGTAGTCCTGGGTTCAAAGAGATGGTCCACTTCTCCTGCACTCATCAAGGCAGGCCTCAGGCAGCAGGCCAGTCCCATAGCTGCCAAGTTTTCAGATTGCTTATGTATGACATTTCCATGATTTCTGTTTACTAAAGAGTAACATTGAAGCGCCAGATGAATGACATTCAGAGTGACATCTTATCGCAAATAAAACCACGCAATTAGGCCCATGCAAAGAGATAAAGACCAGAAATGATGACCTGTTAAGCAACGAAAAGCTAAATTGTCTTAAAACTACTTCAGAGCCTATGCTATTGCCCCTTTCTAAGATGATCGTACTCTCATTTCAATTAAGAAATACTGTTTACTGCTGTTTGTAGATGATGAGGAGCAGGCTTACTGCTGATTGTAGCTGACGAGGAGCAGGCTTACTGCTGATTTTAGCTCACGAGGAGCAGGCTTACTGCTGATTGTAGTTGACGAGGAGCAGGCTTACTGTTGATTGTAGTTGACCAGGAGCGGGCTTACTGCTGATTGTAGCTGACGAGGAGCAGGCTTACTGCTGATTGTAGCTGACGAGGAGCAGGCTTACTGCTGACTGTAGTTGATGAGGAGCAGGCTTACTGCTGATTGTAGCTGACGAGGAGCAGGCTTACTGCTGATTGTAGTTGACCAGGTGATATAGACAGAGGGGTCCCAAGTACTATAGATAGATATTATCTTCAATGACTTCAAAGAGAGAGTATCACAGCATTGTTTTTAATCACGACGTGTACAGTAGAACAAAATTCATAAAATACATCAACAATTCATCACAATAAATACCCCTGAGGGATTGGGAAGGGAAGGTAGTGAATGAGAAGTGAGGAAACTATACAAACGATAGAACACTGGTCATTATGACCTCAATAAAAATATGATAATGATTAGTTAGGGTAAACTAAATATAACAATTCATAAAACAATTACTCCAATAAATTCATGCCTCATCAAAACAGAATCATAAATGATATATCAAAAAAGGCTGAGCAAGGAAGGGAAGTGTCGACGTTTCGACCCAAATCAATGCAGGTGTACGATGGAACCTTGCTCGAGGGTCTTCATCAGGACGAGGGTGGACCAGGGGCAAGAAATCTGCATAAAAAATTATTTTATCAAAATTAATAATGGTCCAGTTGATCCATATATCTAAAAATGTTTCACAGGGTCAGAGAGAGGGAGTCACTCTAAGAGCACTATAAGGAAGTTAAAGGCAATCCAAGGAATATTAAGTGAGATATCACACAATAAAAATAACGACACAAGCAAACAATATCAATGAATAAATACCACACAGATATTATTGTGGTTTGCTGCATCAATGTAAACAGTGTCAGAATATATAGTTCATTATAATACCTGAGCAATGGTCTTATACTGGTAATAGTGTCTTAAAGTTTTTACTGAAAAAGACAACAGTAGTCGGGTTTTAGTGTGCCTGTCAAGCGAATGACCCAATTATTTATCAAGGAACAATGTCTGGTATATGCAATTATCAGCATACAGTTCGTAACGATATTTACCTCATGGATCAAGCAGTTTGGCGTTAGGTCGATGGGGAAACCGCCACGTGGGTCGGGATCCGGCAAAATGTGGATTGGCAAGAGGGTCACACCTCAGTACAATATAAAAGAATTAGCAGGTAACGAAACCAACACTAGCGTACCTCTGATATCAGATCACTAACCTGGGACGATTACTGTACAGTGACGTTTCAATAGACAGAGTCCGCTTTCTATAAATCATTAAAGGAGACAGCTTAGTAATCCCAGTGACTTATTGGGTAAACCCGTGTAGTTGACCAGGAGCAGGCTTACTGGTGATTGTAGTTGACGAGAAGCAGGCTTACTGCTGATTGTAGCTGATGAGGAGCTGGCTTACTGCTGATTGTAGCTGACGAGGAGCAGGCTTACTGCTGATTGTAGTTGACGAGGAGCAGGCTTACTGCTGATTGTAGTTGACAAGGAGCAGGCTTACTGTTGATTGTAGTTGACGAGGAGCAGACTTACTGTTGATTGTAGCTGACGATGAGCAGGTTTACTGCTGATTGTAGTTGACGAATAGCAGGCTTAATGTTGATTGTAGTTGACGAGGAGCAGGCTTACTGCTGATTGTAGCTGAAGAGAGCAGGCTTACTGCTGATTGTAGCTGACGAGGAGCAGGCTTACTGCTGATTGTAGTTGATGCGGAGCAGGCTTACTGTTGATTGTAGTTGACCAGGAGCAGACTTACTGCTGATTGTAGCTGACGATGAGCAGGTTTACTGCTGATTGTAGTTGACGAGGAGCAGGCTTACTGTTGATTGTAGTTGACCAGGAGCAGACTTACTGCTGATTGTAGCTGACGAGGAGCAGGCTTAGTGCTGATTGTAGCTGACGAGAAGCAGGCTTACTGCTGATTGTAGCTGACAAGGAGCAGGCTTACTGCTGATTGTAGTTGACGAGGAGCAGGCTTACTGCTGATTGTAGTTGACCAGGAGCAGACTTACTGCTGATTGTAGCTGACGAGGAGCAGGCTTACTGCTGATTGTAGCTGATGAGGAGCAGGCTTACTGCTGATTGTAGTTGATGAGGAGCAGGCTTACTGTTGATTGTAGTTGACCAGGAGCAGACTTACTGCTGATTGTAGCTGACGATGAGCAGGTTTACTGCTGATTGTAGTTGACGAGGAGCAGGCTTACTGTTGATTGTAGTTGACCAGGAGCAGACTTACTGCTGATTGTAGCTGAGGAGGAGCAGGCTTAGTGCTGATTGTAGCTGACGAGAAGCAGGCTTACTGCTGATTGTAGCTGACGAGGAGCAGGCTTACTGCTGATTGTAGTTGACGAGGAGCAGGCTTACTGCTGATTGTAGTTGACCAGGAGCAGACTTACTGCTGATTGTAGCTGACGAGGAGCAGGCTTACTGATGATTGTAGCTGACGAGGAGCAGGCTTACTGTTGATTGTATTTGACGAGGAGCAGGTTTACTGTTGATTGTAGTTGACGAGGAGCAGGCTTACTGCTGATTGTAGCTGACGAGGAGCAGGCTTACTGCTGATTGTGATTGATGAGGAGCAGGCTTACTGCTGATTGTAGTTGACGAGGAGCAGGGTTACTGTTGATTGAAGTTGACGAGGAGCAGGCTTACTGCTGATTGTTGCTGACGAGAAGCAGGCTTACTGCTGATTGTAGCTGACGAGGAGCAGGCTTACTGTTGATTGTAGTTGATGAGGAGCAGGCTTACTGTTGATTGTAGTTGACGAGGAGCAGGCTTACTGCTGATTGTAGTTGACGAGGAGCAGGGTTACTGTTGATTGTAGTTGACGAGGAGCAGGCTTACTGCTGATTGTAGCTGACGAGGAGCAGGCTTACTGCTGATTGTAGCTGACGAGGAGCAGGCTTACTGTTGATTGTAGTTGATGAGGAGCAGGCTTACTGTTGATTGTAGTTGACGAGGAGCAGGCTTACTGCTGATTGTAGCTGAAGAGGAGCAGACTTACTGTTGATTGTAGCTGACAAGGAGCAGGCTTACTGTTGATTGTAGTTGATGAGGAGCAGGCTTACTGTTGATTGTAGTTGACGAGGAGCAGGCTTACTGCTGATTGTAGCTGACGAGGAGCAGGCTTACTGTTGATTGTAGCTGACGAGGAGCAGGCTTACTGTTAATTGTAGTTGATGAGGAGCAGACTTACTGCTGATTGTGATTGATAAGGAGCAGGCTTACTGCTGATTGTAGTTGACGAATAGCAGGCTTACTGTTTATTGTAGTTGACGAGGAGCAGGCTTACCGCTGATTGTAGCTGACGAGGAGCAGGCTTACTGCTGATTGTAGTTGATGAGGAGCAGGCTTACTGCTGATTGTAGTTGACGAGGAGCAGGCTTACTGCTGATTGTAGTTGACGAGGAGCAGGGTTACTGTTGATTGTAGTTCACGAGGAGCAGGCTTACTGCTGATTGTAACTGACGAGGAGCAGGCTTACTGCTGATTGTAGTTGATGAGGAGCAGGCTTACTGTTGATTGTAGTTGACGAGGAGCAGGCTTACTGCTGATTGTAGCTGAAGAGGAGCAGACTTACTGTTGATTGTAGCTGACAAGGAGCAGGCTTACTGTTGATTGTAGTTGATGAGGAGCAGGCTTACTGTTGATTGTAGTTGACGAGGAGCAGGCTTACTGCTGATTGTAGCTGACGAGGAGCAGGCTTACTGTTGATTGTAGCTGACGAGGAGCAGGCTTACTGTTAATTGTAGTTGATGAGGAGCAGACTTACTGCTGATTGTGATTGATGAGGAGCAGGCTTACTGCTGATTGTAGTTGACGAATAGCAGGCTTACTGTTTATTGTAGTTGACGAGGAGCAGGCTTACCGCTGATTGTAGCTGACGAGGAGCAGGCTTACTGCTGATTGTAGTTGATGAGGAGCAGGCTTACTGCTGATTGTAGTTGACGAGGAGCAGGCTTACTGCTGATTGTAGTTGACGAGGAGCAGGGTTACTGTTGATTGTAGTTGACGAGGAGCAGGCTTACTGCTGATTGTAACTGACGAGGAGCAGGCTTACTGCTGATTGTAGCTGACGAGGAGCAGGCTTACTGTTGATTGTAGTTGACGAGGAGCAGGCTTACTGCTGATTGTAGCTGAAGAGGAGCAGACTTACTGCTGATTGTAGTTGACAAGGAGCAGGCTTACTGTTGATTGTAGTTGACGAGGAGCAGACTTACTGTTGATTGTAGCTGACGATGAGCAGGTTTACTGCTGATTGTAGTTGACGAATAGCAGGCTTAATGTTGATTGTAGTTGACGAGGAGCAGGCTTACTGCTGATTGTAGCTGACGAGGAGCAGGCTTACTGCTGATTGTAGCTGACGAGGAGTAGGCTTACTGCTGATTGTAGTTGATGAGGAACAGGCTTACTGTTGATTGTAGTTGACCAGGAGCAGACTTACTGCTAATTGTAGCTGACGATGAGCAGGTTTACTGCTGATTGTAGTTGACGAGGAGCAGATTTACTGTTGATTTTAGTTGACCAGGAGCAGACTTACTGATGATTGTAGCTGACGAGGAGCAGGCTTACTGTTGATTGTAGTTGACGAGGAGCAGGTTTACTGTTGATTGTAGTTGACGAGGAGCAGGCTTACTGCTGATTGTAGCTGACGAGGAGCAGGCTTGTGCTGATTGTAGCTGATGAGAAGCAGGCTTACTGCTGATTGTAGCTGACGAGGAGCAGGCTTACTGCTGATTGTAGTTGACGAGGAGCAGGCTTACTGCTGATTGTAGTTGACCAGGAGCAGACTTACTGCTGATTGTAGCTGACGAGGAGCAGGCTTACTGTTGATTGTAGTTGATGAGGAGCAGGCTTACTGTTGATTGTAGTTGACGAGAAGCAGGCTTACTGATGATTGTAGCTGACGAGGAGCAGGCTTACTGTTGATTGTAGTTGACGAGGAGCAGGTTTACTGTTGATTGTAGTTGACGAGGAGCAGGCTTACTGCTGATTGTAGCTGACGAGGAGCAGGCTTACTGCTGATTGTGATTGATGAGGAGCAGGCTTACTGCTGATTGTAGTTGACGAGGAGCAGGGTTACTGTTGATTGTAGTTGACGAGGAGCAGGCTTACTGCTGATTGTAGCTGACGAGAAGCAGGCTTACTGCTGATTGTAGCTGACGAGGAGCAGGCTTACTGTTGATTGTAGTTGATGAGGAGCAGGCTTACTGTTGATTGTAGTTGACGAGGACCAGGCTTACTGCTGATTGTAGTTGACGAGGAGCAGGGTTACTGTTGATTGTAGTTGACGTGAGCAGGCTTACTGCTGATTGTAGCTGACGAGGAGCAGGCTTACTGCTGATTGTAGCTGACGAGGAGCAGGCTTACTGTGAGCAGGCTTACTGTTGATTGTAGTTGATGAGCAGCAGGCTTACTGTTGATTGTAGTTGACGAGGAGCAGGCTTACTGCTGATTGTAGCTGAAGAGGAGCAGACTTACTGTTGATTGTAGCTGACAAGGAGCAGGCTTACTGTTGATTGTAGTTGATGAGAGGCAGGCTTACTGTTGATTGTAGTTGACGAGGAGCAGGCTTACTGCTGATTGTAGCTGACGAGGAGCAGGCTTACTGTTGATTGTAGCTGACGAGGAGCAGGCTTACTGTTAATTGTAGTTGATGAGGAGCAGACTTACTGCTGATTGTGATTGATGAGGAGCAGGCTTACTGCTGATTGTAGTTGACGAATAGCAGGCTTACTGTTGATTGTAGTTGACGAGGAGCAGGCTTACCGCTGATTGTAGCTGACGAGGAGCAGGCTTACTGCTGATTGAAGTTGATGAGGAGCAGGCTTACTGCTGATTGTAGTTGACGAGGAGCAGGCTTACTGTTGATTGTAGTTGACCAGGAGCAGACTTAATGCTGATTGTAGCTGACGATGAGCAGGTTTACTGCTGATTGTAGTTGACGAGGAGCAGGCTTACTGTTAATTGTAGTTGATGAGGAGCAGACTTAGTGCTGATTGTGATTGATGAGGAGCAGGCGTACTGCTGATTGTAGTTGACGAATAGCAGGCTTACTGTTGATTGTAGTTGACGAGGAGCAGGCTTACCGCTGATTGTAGCTGACGAGGAGCAGGCTTACTGCTGATTGTAGTTGATGAGGAGCAGGCTTACTGCTGATTGTAGTTGATGAGGAGCAGGCTTACTGTTGATTGTAGTTGACCAGGAGCAGACTTACTGCTGATTGTAGCTGACGATGAGCAGGTTTACTGCTGATTGTAGTTGACTAGGAGCAGGCTTACTGTTGATTGTAGTTGACCAGGAGCAGACTTACTGCTGATTGTGGCTGACGAGGAGCAGGCTTAGTGCTGATTGTAGCTGACGAGAAGCAGACTTACTGCTGATTGTAGCTGACGAGGAGCAGGCTTACTGCTGATTGTAGTTGATGAGGAGCAGGCTTACTGCTGATTGTAGTTGACGAGCAGCAGGCTTACTGATGATTGTAGTTGACCAGGAGCAGACTTACTGCTGATTGTAGCTGACGGTGAGCTGGTTTACTGCTGATTGTAGTTGACGAGGAGCAGGCTTACTGTTGATTGTAGTTGACCAGGAGCAGACTTACTGCTGATTGTAGCTGACGAGGAGCAGGCTTAGTGCTGATTGTAGCTGACGAGGACCAGGCTTACTGCTGATTGTAGTTGACGAGGAGCAGGCTTACTGTTGATTGTAGTTGATGAGGAGCAGGCTTACTGTTGATTGTAGTTGACGAGGAGCAGGCTTACTGCTGATTGTAGCTGACGAGGAGCAGGCTTACTGTTGATTGTAGCTGACGAGGAGCAGGCTTACTGTTAATTGTAGTTGATGAGGAGCAGACTTACTGCTGATTGTGATTGATGAGGAGCAGGCTTACTGCTGATTGTAGTTGACGAATAGCAGGCTTACTGTTGATTGTAGTTGACGAGGAGCAGGCTTACCGCTGATTGTAGCTGATGAGGAGCAGGCTTACTGCTGATTGTAGTTGATGAGGAGCAGGCTTACTGCTGATTGTAGTTGACGAGGAGCAGGCTTACTGTTGATTGTAGTTGACCAGGAGCAGACTTACTGCTGATTGTAGCTGACGATGAGCAGGTTTACTGCTGATTGTAGTTGACGAGGAGCGGGCTTACTGTTAATTGTAGTTGATGAGGAGCAGACTTACTGCTGATTGTGATTGATGAGGAGCAGGCTTACTTCTGATTGTAGTTGACGAATAGCAGGCTTACTGTTGATTGTAGTTGACGAGGAGCAGGCTTACCGCTGATTGTAGCTGACGAGGAGCAGGCTTACTGCTGATTGTAGTTGATGAGGATCAGGCTTACTGCTGATTGTAGTTGACGAGGAGCAGGCTTACTGTTGATTGTAGTTGACCAGGAGCAGACTTACTGCTGATTGTAGCTGACGATGAGCAGGTTTACTGCTGATTGTAGTTGACGAGGAGCAGGCTTACTGTTGATTGTAGTTGACTAGGAGCCGACTTACTGCTGATTGTAGCTGACGAGGAGCAGGCTTAGTGCTGATTGTAGCTGACGAGGAGCAGGCTTACTGCTGATTGTAGTTGACGAGGAGCAGGCTTACTGCTGATTGTAGTTGACCAGGAGCAGACTACTGCTGATTGTAGCTGACGAGGAGAAGGCTTACTGTTGATTGTAGTTGATGAGGAGCAGGCTTACTGTTGATTGTAGTTGACGAGGAGCAGGCTTACTGATGATTGTATCTGACGAGGAGCAGGCTTACTGTTGATTGTAGTTGACGAGGAGCAGGCTTACTGTTGATTGTAGTTGACGAGGAACAGGCTTACTGCTGATTGTAGCTGACAAGGAGCAGGCTTACTCCTGATTGTGATTGATGAGGAGCAGGCTTACTGTTGATTGTAGTTGACGAGGAGCAGGGTTACTGTTGATTGTAGTTGATGAGGAGCAGGCTTACTGCTGATTGTAGCTGACGAGGAGCAGGCTTACTGCTGATTGTAGCTGATGAGGAGCAGGCTTACTGTTGATTGTAGTTGATGAGGAGCAGGCTTACTGTTGATTGTAGTTGATGAGGAGCAGGCTTACTGCTGATTGTAGCTGACAAGGAGCAGGCTTACTGTTGATTGTAGCTGACGAGGAGCAGGTTTACTGCTGATTGTAGCTGAAGAGGAGCAGAACTACTGCTGATTGTAGTTGATGAGGAGCAGGCTTACTGCTGATTGTAGCTGACGATGAGCAGGTTTACTGCTGATTGTAGTTGACGAGGAGCAGGCTTACTGTTGATTGTAGTTGACCAGGAGCAGACTTACTGCTGATTGTAGCTGACGAGGAGCAGGCTTACTGCTGATTGTAGCTGACGAGGAGCAGGATTACTGCTGATTGTAGTTGACGAGGAGCAGGCTTACTGCTGATTTTAGTTGACCAGGAGCAGACTTACTGCTGATTGTAGTTGACGAGGAGCAGGGTTACTGTTGATTGTAGTTGACCAGGAGCAGGCTTACTGCTGATTGTAGCTGACGAGGAGCAGGCTTACTGCTGATTGTAGCTGACGAGGAGCAGGCTTACTGTTGATTGTAGTTGATGAGGAGCAGGCTTACTGTTGATTGTAGTTGACGAGGAGCAGGCTTACTGCTGATTGTAGCAGACGAGGAGCAGGCTTACTGTTGATTGTAGCTGACGAGGAGCAGGCTTACTGCTGATTGTAGCTGAAGAGGAGCAGACTTACTGCTGATTGTAGTTAATAAGGAGCAGGCTTACTTCTGATTGTGATTGATGAGGAGCAGGCTTCCTGCTGATTGTAGTTGACGAGGAGCAGGCTTACTGCTGATTGTAGTTGATGAGGAGCAGGCTTACTGCTGATTGTAGCTGACGATGAGCAGGTTTACTGCTGATTGTAGTTGACGAGGAGCAGGCTTACTGTTGATTGTAGTTGACCAGGAGCAGACTTACTGCTGATTGTAGCTGACGAGGAGCAGGCTTAGTGCTGATTGTAGCTGACGAGAAGCAGGCTTACTGCTGATTGTAGCTGACGAGGAGCAGGCTTACTGCTGATTGTGATTGATGAGGAGCAGGCGTACTGCTGATTGTAGTTGACGAATAGCAGGCTTACTGTTGATTGTAGTTGACGAGGAGCAGGCTTACCGCTGATTGTAGCTGACGAGGAGCAGGCTTACTGCTGATTGTAGTTGATGAGGAGCAGGCTTACTGCTGATTGTAGTTGACGAGGAGCAGGCTTACTGTTGATTGTAGTTGACCAGGAGCAGACTTACTGCTGATTGTAGCTGACGATGAGCAGGTTTACTGCTGATTGTAGTTGACTAGGAGCAGGCTTACTGTTGATTGTAGTTGACCAGGAGCAGACTTACTGCTGATTGTGGCTGACGAGGAGCAGGCTTAGTGCTGATTGTAGCTGACGAGAAGCAGACTTACTGCTGATTGTAGCTGACGAGGAGCAGGCTTACTGCTGATTGTAGTTGATGAGGAGCAGGCTTACTGCTGATTGTAGTTGACGAGCAGCAAGCTTACTGTTGATTGTAGTTGACCAGGAGCAGACTTACTGCTGATTGTAGCTGACGGTGAGCAGGTTTACTGCTGATTGTAGTTGACGAGGAGCAGGCTTACTGTTGATTGTAGTTGACCAGGAGCAGACTTACTGCTGATTGTAGCTGACGAGGAGCAGGCTTAGTGCTGATTGTAGCTGACGAGGACCAGGCTTACTGCTGATTGTAGTTGACGAGGAGCAGGCTTACTGTTGATTGTAGTTGATGAGGAGCAGGCTTACTGTTGATTGTAGTTGACGAGGAGCAGGCTTACTGCTGATTGTAGCTGACGAGGAGCAGGCTTACTGTTGATTGTAGCTGACGAGGAGCAGGCTTACTGTTAATTGTAGTTGATGAGGAGCAGACTTACTGCTGATTGTGATTGATGAGGAGCAGGCTTACTGCTGATTGTAGTTGACGAATAGCAGGCTTACTGTTGATTGTAGTTAATAAGGAGCAGGCTTACTGTTGATTGTAGTTGATGAGGAGCAGGCTTACCGCTGATTGTAGCTGATGAGGAGCAGGCTTACTGCTGATTGTAGTTGATGAGGAGCAGCTTACTGCTGATTGTAGTTGACGAGGAGCAGGCTTACTGTTGATTGTAGTTGACCAGGAGCAGACTTACTGCTGATTGTAGCTGACGATGAGCAGGTTTACTGCTGATTGTAGTTGACGAGGAGCGGGCTTACTGTTAATTGTAGTTGATGAGGAGCAGACTTACTGCTGATTGTGATTGATGAGGAGCAGGCTTACTTCTGATTGTAGTTGACGAATAGCAGGCTTACTGTTGATTGTAGTTGACGAGGAGCAGGCTTACCGCTGATTGTAGCTGACGAGGAGCAGGCTTACTGCTGATTGTAGTTGATGAGGATCAGGCTTACTGCTGATTGTAGTTGACGAGGAGCAGGCTTACTGTTGATTGTAGTTGACCAGGAGCAGACTTACTGCTGATTGTAGCTGACGATGAGCAGGTTTACTGCTGATTGTAGTTGACGAGGAGCAGGCTTACTGTTGATTGTAGTTGACGAGGAGCCGACTTACTGCTGATTTTAGCTGACGAGGAGCAGGCTTAGTGCTGATTGTAGCTGACGAGGAGCAGGCTTACTGCTGATTGTAGTTGACGAGGAGCAGGCTTACTGCTGATTGTAGTTGACCAGGAGCAGACTACTGCTGATTGTAGCTGACGAGGAAAAGGCTTACTGTTGATTGTAGTTGATGAGGAGCAGGCTTACTGTTGATTGTAGTTGACGAGGAGCAGGCTTACTGATGATTGTATCTGACGAGGAGCAGGCTTACTGTTGATTGTAGTTGACGAGGAGCAGGCTTACTGTTGATTGTAGTTGACGAGGAACAGGCTTACTGCTGATTGTAGCTGACAAGGAGCAGGCTTACTCCTGATTGTGATTGATGAGGAGCAGGCTTACTGTTGATTGTAGTTGACGAGGAGCAGGGTTACTGTTGATTGTAGTTGATGAGGAGCAGGCTTACTGCTGATTGTAGCTGACGAGGAGCAGGCTTACTGCTGATTGTAGCTGACGAGGAGCAGGCTTACTGTTGATTGTAGTTGATGAGGAGCAGGCTTACTGTTGATTGTAGTTGATGAGGAGCAGGCTTACTGCTGATTGTAGCTGACAAGGAGCAGGCTTACTGTTGATTGTAGCTGACGAGGAGCAGGTTTACTGCTGATTGTAGCTGAAGAGGAGCAGAACTACTGCTGATTGTAGTTGATGAGGAGCAGGCTTACTGCTGATTGTAGCTGACGAGGAGCAGGCTTACTGCTGATTGTAGTTGATGAGGAGCAGGCTTACTGTTGATTGTAGTTGACGAGGAGCAGACTTACTGCTGATTGTAGCTGACGAGGAGCAGGCTTAGTGCTGATTGTAGCTGACGAGAAGCAGGCTTACTGCTGATTGTAGCTGAAGAGGAGCAGACTTACTGCTGATTGTAGTTAATAAGGAGCAGGCTTACTGCTGATTGTGATTGATGAGGAGCAGGCTTCCTGCTGATTGTAGTTGACGAGGAGCAGGCTTACTGCTGATTGTAGTTGATGAGGAGCAGGCTTACTGCTGATTGTGATTGATGAGGAGCAGGCTTCCTGCTGATTGTAGTTGACGAGGAGCAGGCTTACTGCTGATTGTAGTTGATGAGGAGCAGGCTTACTGCTGATTGTAGTGACCAGGGGTGCCACTTTTCTGCTGCAGCTGGGCATCCAGTAGTTTACTCAGGGCTAGGCAGAACGGCTTGCGTTGCTGTGTCTGTCTAATTGGAGGGTAAACTCTCAAGCTGGCTGGTGCTAGGGGGTCTTTAGTGCGCTTGAGTGTGTCCAGCTCACCCACATCACCTAGTTCAATGGGCAGGAGGATCAGGAGGGTCACCCCCTGTTGACTTTCAGCACTATTGGGCTGGTGAAATCAATAGGTCCGGGGTTTGGGCCCAGAGAGAGCTATTTGATTGCTCAGTCTCACCGGCTGCAAACATGCTATGCTTGGCTGTGACACGCATGATGACACACACACACACACATACACACACACCCTGCTTTTGCCATGGCGTAGGGTAAAATAAGTACAAATGAACCCATTCCAAAGAATGTACCTGCCACCACGACAAATGACAACTGTGGCCCAGGAAGAAACAGAGGGCTCCACTGGAGCTACATGAGACGGGCTGCGCCTGGCAGTGCTTGATGTTATGTTTTATGGAACAAGAGCTTTTTGTCACTGTGAGTCACTGACGTTACAGCCCAGTCCTCGAGACATGTTCCAGAGAAGCTGGGTCTGGCAGAGCAGATTTGAATTTCTTTTCAAAGCTACGCAGGTTGTGGGAACAATATCACAGAACATACTATTGTGGTCACCATAGCAATGTGAATGAGTCCAGACCACAGCCTCGGTAAGTGCGCGTAAATACATTGCTGCTGGAATGCAGTGGCAAAGCAAGCAGTTGACAAGTACCTGAGCTACTTTTGTTGATAATTCCACTTCATCCATACAGTTCAGGCGGTTCATGACTGTTACTGCGAGTAGGCAAACTACCACACAGTTATCCACCACTTTAGCGGAAGGGACTGTGAGAATTTGGCCTGGCATATGCTGTCCACTATTCTAGTGGGCACCTTGCACCAGTCCAAACAACCCTTAAAGAAAACCTTCATTGAAAGCTATCCTAGTGGTAGCTGTGGAGAGCAGCCTTCAGGCTAAGTCTTGAAGGAGTGTAAAGCAGCTTGGTTTACCAGATTATAACCTCTTGAATGTCTAAATAAAAAGAGAAACACACAAGGTATATATATAAAATATATTTATTTATTTCTAAACACTCTCTAGTAATCTGTTTATGAGATTACAGAGCAAGGTATCCAGTCAGTCAGTCAGTCAGTCAGTCAATCTTTATTCGGGTACCACAGTACCCATAAAAGCACAATATAAAAAATACATTACATACATATTAAAAATGTTAGCCGGTCAACTAGTCTAAATATCCATTTTTAGGTATTGATTAGACTTTTTTGCTGGAATTTTCAAATCGCTTGGACATCATACACATGAGCACATATATATAATATATATATTTAAAAAAAATTCTCTCTCAGTTCTTAACTTACAGCAACGTCTACATGGACAGGAATACATTCACGTGGTCTATTATCGTATTAATTTCGACTTTTTACACAAGAGTGAGGTAGATATACTATATCCTTCTCTTATAAAACTTGCTTCACCTTGTTAGCATGCTTACTTATGCATGGGATCTAAGAATTAAAAATCCTATTTTTCTTCCTGCTCTTCTTCTGGACACTCTCCTTGACTGGTAATATTTCACAATGGGTGATACTTTTGATAAGTTCATGGCCTTTTTATATATCAGTTTTTCCTCCCTGGACACTTTAAGAGAACATCACTGCATGCTACTTCTTTCTTGTTAGATGGAACATCATAACATAAATCCTGTGTATCACACCTAAAGGAATAAATGCATGATGAGCACTACATGTTATTTATTTGTCTCTGCAGCCTTGAGAAATTTACATTACAAGTAACAAAACACGTGTCGGCTGTCATCGGCTGTTCTTTGAACATCACTACCTGGAACGCCCTAGGATTAGGACCCCCAACGTGGCCGTTACTTCTTGTCTTTCTGTAGTGCTATAATTTCTAGCCAATTGTGCATTTAAATGTGAATGTCGCGTCTAATGTACTGAATGCATTATTAACATCTTATGTTCTGTCTGTTGGATCTCTTGGAGCTGAATGCCCAGAGTTCTTTGATGTCCCATAGAATTTGGAAATTGAAACAAAAAAAATTAAATAGAACAAGACAAGTGTTCAAATCTCAAGATGTTCTCTTCTCTCTCTTTGGAGTAATGAGTATGATGTTTTTTCATGTATGAGCAAAACTTTTATTGTATGATTATCTTGACCATCATACATAGATATATTGATTCAACTGCAAAACTGCATAAACAAAAATCCTAGAGTGCCGAGGTATAATCTGTTTTTGTAAGATTCTTTTAAACTGCTACCAGGTGTACCATTGTGTACATGTCTCTCCCTCCAGAAGGGTGGAATCATACCCCCGCTGCCAGGACTGGCGTGGGTTGGGGGGGTATGATTCCAAAGTGCTTGACATGACATGTTTCCTTGCAGCCATTACAAAGTTAGCTTTTACAGCAAGGTTAAAATACACTTAAGAGTATATGGTGTGGCTGCATCACAGAAAAATCCCAGAGAATAGATTCCGAAGGCTGCAGAGGGGCCCTGCTCATGCATGGGCACTCTCACAAAACCCAGCACTCTGCCTTCAGGATTGATAAGGCCTGCCATAGGGGTGACTGATAGGTTTATATGTGTAGTGATATAAGGTAGATATATGGAACCTATATCTATAGAAGGGGTGCATGCACCACCTTACACAGGCTGCAGTAGCAAACCTGTGGTGTCATTTTGGAATGCTTCCCAGGGGTGGCATAATGCATGCTTTAGCCCCTGGTAGGCCACTGGAGTACCTATGCCCTGGGTACATGGTGTACCATATACTAGGGACTTATAAGGGTACCGCAGTAACAAAACTGGAGTGTACCTAAAGTGCTTGGAATCATTTTAGAGAGGAAGAAGCTAGGCTGGGGTCCTGGAGAACCAGGCCCCAGCCAGACTAAGTTGTTGTTGTTGTTGTTTTTGTACTTGTATAGCACGCAGCTACGCGGACCGGGTCTCCCGGTGCTTGTACTCATACCGCTAAGGAACCCTTCCTGGCTTTCCTTGTGAAGTGTCCACTCCTGGGCACCCCCATGGTGAAACCAGGCATCCCAGCGCTGTTGGGGCCGTTGTGGAGATTAAGCAAGCTATTTCCCAGAGTTGCAGCGTGGGACCCATGATTCGAATAGGCACCGAGGCGAGAATATCAGGTCAGAGGAATTTTGAGCCCGAGACCCGCCGAGGCGGGAATCGAACCCTGGTCCCGGGCCAGAGCTCTGCATCAGGGTCTGCCGCTCTAACCATTGAGCCACACTTCTCCACTAAAGTCGAAAAACAGGGAAACAACAGCAAAAAGTGGGGGTAACTATAAGAAGCAGATCCTACTCTCTCTCCTACACAACCCCCCCACCCCCACCAAGCAGGGACATTAAACTAACCTTGACCAGTTGAGTCTTCATATTCTAAGTGGAAATATCTGGAGAGTCCATCTGCATTGGCATGGTTACTACCAGGTCTTTGTTCCACTGTATAGTCCATCCCCTGTAGTGAAATGGACCACCTCAAAAGTTTGGGGTTTTCACCCTTCATCTTTTTTACCCATAAGAGGGGCCAATGGTCTTTCTGAACAGTGAAGTGAGTGCCAAACAAGTATGGCCTCAGCTTCTTCACAGCCCAAACCACAGCAAAGGTCTCCCTCTCAATAGCTGATCAACGTTTCTCTCTGGGGGTCAGCCTTCTGCTAATAAAAGCTACTGACTGGTCCTGACCATTATTATTCAATTGTGATAACACAGCCCCTACCCCCAACTCGGAGTCATCTGTTTGGACAATGAATTCTTTGGAGTAATTAGGACTTTGCAGAATAGGAGCAGTGCACATGGCCTGCTTCAGGTCATCAAATGCCTTTTGACAGCTAACTGTCCACTGAACTTTCTTTGGCATTCTCTTGGGAGTTAAGTCATTCAGGGAAGTGACAATGGATCCATACCCCTTGACAAATCTTCTCTAGTACCCAGTCAGGCCCAAGAAAGCCTGGCCTGAGTGTGGGTAGTTTGAGCAACCCAGTCCATGATGGTCTGGATTTTGCTCTGTAATGGTTGAACCTGGCTTCCACCCACAAGGTGGCCCAGGTATACAACCTGACTCTGCCCTATCTGGTACTTACTAGCCTTGATAGTTAGGCCTGCTCTCTGCAGGGCCTCCAAAACATTTCTCAGGTGGACCAGGTGATACTCCCAGCTGGAGCTAAAGACAGCAATATCATATAGATATGCTGAACAATAGTATTCCAGGCCTGCTAGGACTTTATTCACCAACCTTTGAAAAGTGACAGGTGCATTCTTCAAACCAAAGGGCATCACCAGAAATTGGTAGTGCCCACTAGGGGTAGAAAATGCTGTCTTGGCCTTTGCATCATCAGCTAGTCAGATCTGCCAGTCGCTAGCTGTTAGATCAAATGTGCTCAGAAACTTGGCTGAGGTTAAAGTGTCTATGAGCTCATCTGCTCTGGGTATTGGATGGACATCAGTCCTAGTGACTGCATTGAGACCCCTGTAGTCAACACACAACCCTATCTCTCTCTTACCAACCTGGGTGTGAGGTTTGGGCACCAAGACTAGCCCAAGGGCTATCTGAGGGTTCAATAACTCCCAAATCATTATCTTCTGGACTTCTGTCCTAATACAGTCCCTGACATGGTCAGGTTGCCTGTAAATCTTATTTTTCACAGGCAGACTGTCCCCAGTGTCCACTTCATGAATGCACCAGGTAGTCGGACTTGGAGTCAGAGAGAACATATGTCTGTACTAATTGTGCACCTGTCTACAATCAGCTTGTTGCTGGTCAGTTAGGCTGCCTACCAAGGCTACACCATCTACTGACCCATCATCAGGGTTCTGTGAGAGCAGGTCTGGGAGAGGGTCACTCTCTTCCTCCTGTCCCTCATCAGTAGCCATGTGCAATCCCATGTCTGCCCTGTCAACATATGGTTTCAGTCTGTTGACATGAAGCACCCTATGGGAACTCCTGGAAGTTCCTAGGTCTACCAAGTATGTCCCCTCTCCCTTCTGCTCAACAATTATATGGGGGCCACTCCTGTCCTGGAGGGCTGCTGGGGCCACAGGCTCCAACACCCACCCTTTCTGTCCTAGGTGGTATATAGTCAGCACATCCTTTTGGCCGTGCCAGGCTTTTTGTAATTCCTGACTGCCCTCAAGGTTTTTAGTTGCCTTCTTCAAATACTCTGCCATCCTGGAGCGGAGACCAAGTACATAGTCCACAATATCCTGTTTGGGAGGTTAGAGAGGTAACTCCCATCCCTCCTTCACTAGACAAAATGGACCCCTAACAGGATGTCCAAACAGAAGTTCAAAAGAGCTGTAACCAACCCCCTTCTGAGGAAACTCCCTGTAGGCAAACAGAAGGCAGGGCAAAAGGATGTCCCATCTGCGCCTAAGCTTTTCTGGGAGACCTTTGATCACGTCCTTTAAGGTTTTGTTGAATCTCTCAACTAAACCATTGCAATGTGTGAGATAGGGTGTGGTGAATTTGTAATTCACTCCACACTTCTTCCTCATAGCAGTCAAGTAACTAGACATAATGTTTGTCCCCCTCTCTGATACTACCTCCTAAGGGAAACCCACTCTGGAAAATACTCACAGGAGGGCTCTTGCCACCACAGGAGCTGTGGTGGTCCAAAGTGGAATAGCTTCTGGGCACCTAGTAGCATGGTCCACCATCACCAGGATAAATCTGTTGCCAGAGGCTGTCTGAAGAGCCATGGGACCAACTATGTCAATCCCCACTCTTTCAAAGTGAACCCACAGCACAGGTAGTGGTATCAGGGGGGCCTTTGTTTTACCACCTGCCTTACCACTGGCTTGTCAGGTAACAAAGGAGCGACAAAACTCCTTGGTGTCTTCAGACATATGGGGCCAATGAAAGTGAGGGACAATCCTGTCCCAAGTCTTGTTTTGGCCCAGGTGACCTGCTAAGGGAATATCATGGGCTAGTGTTAAGTATAACTCAAAGTGATCAGGCTCAAGCTCATCTGGGGCAGTTCCTTCTTCATGACTAAGATCATCTCCCTCAAGAGACTGATCTGTACTCTGAGTCAGGGGGAAAGGCACTGCCTTAACCATACTGCTCCACTTCTTGGAAGGCACCTGGTCCATTCTTCCAGAATCCAGGGCCTGTTCAGTTTTAGACAGTTTGGCCTGTGACCTGGTCACTACAAACACATGTACAGGGATTCCTAACATTTCTGCATGGGTCCTGAGCTCCACTTCAGCCCAAGCTGAAGTCTCTAAATCATTGCCAAGCAAGCATTCTACAGGGCGGTCTGCACTTACCACAACCTTTTTAAGGCCAGTTACCCCTCACCAGAAGAAATTAACAACTTCCAAGGAATGGTCAGTCCTGACATTGCTAGCATTTGTCACTTGGTACATTTCACCAAGTATGATATGCTCAGGAGTCACATGGTCTTGGGTCACCATTGTGAAACTTGGCCCGGTGTCCCTGTATGCCGAAGCCTCTTTTCCATTAATCAAAGGCTGCTGTCTGTATTTGCTCAGATTACTGAGACTGACAAAGGAGGACATATCCATGCATCCACCACAGATCAGTACAGCCTGCATTGGAACTCTGACTAGGACAGAGTCCATCTCAGGACCCAGGGTTAACCCTACTACACCCTTATTCTGAGTACCACCACTTGGAGCTGAATTAGGGGAAATAGTTGCCTTAGGGGCAATGGTGGCTGGAGTTGAGTCTTTGGACTTTGAACAATCACTAGTCCAATGGGTTTTCTATTTACAGATTTTACACCATGGTTTCATTTGGCCTTTTCCTTTGTTAAATTGGGACTCCCCACCAGATGCAGATCTTTGGGGACCTTGAGAAGGCTTGTGCTCTTTACCCTTTTCCCCACCCTTGTCAAAGTTCTTAAAATATTGCTTCTTAGAGCCACCTTGGTTCTGAACCTTCTGCCTCACCCTGGTTCTGACCCACATGTCTGCCTTATGGGCCAATTCTTGGGGAGAGGGCAGATCAGAGTCCACCAGGTACTGATGCAATGGCTGATTTTGACATTTATTAAGGATCTGCTCCCTCATAATTAATCTGTACAATCCTTTAAAATCACACACCTTACTGCCAAGTAACCAGCCGTCCAGAACCTTAGAAGCACCATTTACAAAGTCAACTCAGCCCTGAGTCTGTGCCTTTTGGTTATCTCTGAACCTAATCCTGTATTGTTCAGTGGTTAAGCTAAACCCTTCAATCAGAGCACTCTTCAGGACTTTGTATTTATCAGCATCATCTTCTCTTACTGCGAGGAGCTTGTCTCTACCTTTGTCTACAAAGGAGAGCCACAAGATTGCTGCCCACTGCTCCTCAGGGACCCTCTGTACTTTACAGGCCCTCTCAAGTGCAGTTATCCATTTGTGGATGTCTTCCCCAGTATGGTAGGGAGGGACAATCTTTCTCAGGTTCCTGTGGTCATGAGTATGTTCTCTAACGCTAGGGACACTGATGCTGCCACCATGGGACTCTAGTCCCAAATTTTTAGAAGCTCTCTGGAGCTCCAGGGCTTCCCTATCTAAATCCAACTGTGCTCTTCTGATTCTGAGTTTCTCCTACTCAAAAGCAAGTAGTCTGCTATTTCTCTCAGTGGAGGACTCTCTCCTTAAGGAGCCTCAGGTCCTTTGAGGGGCAGACATCCCTACAGATGCACCAGAGTGATCAGACTCCACTGAAGGAGTTCTAGACCTCCTAGGTACACACTGAATTCCGCCTGGAGGGGTGAAGAGGGGAGCACTGGGGTTCCCTTCCTCATCCTCGGGTAGAATTTGGTTATCCAGTTTAGAATCGTTCTGATCCTCTGGTCAGCATCAAGGTCTAGGTCTTAGATGTTTTCACCTCCTTGCCTTTACTCTTCTGCTGCCCCACCCAACCTGCCTGTCTCATCAGGCCCAGGGGTCTTTCTAAGATCATCTAAAAGCAATACCTCTATGAGGCGTTGGGTATCTGGGTGTCTCCCTGTCTTCAATTTCATAGCTATACAAATGGCCCTCAATTCTGGAAAGGGGACATGGTCAGAGTTAGTTAATCTGGAGCCATTGGCTTCAGCCCTTGAAGACATACTAGTGCGGTGTGGTGTCTGCACCTACCTACTCTAGTGGGACTAATAGACTCTCTCTTGAGTTGTAGAAAGGGTGTGGTAGACCCTTGGCACACAACTCTAAGTTCAGTAGAACTTACTTTATTCTAACTTGATTTATATGTACCTATGTACCTATAGTGGTTTTCAGTTAGTCACTCAAAGAGATTATCTCGTAAAGCAATAGCAAGCTTGAATCCAACCGTTGCACACCAATGTGAGAAGTTGGCCTAGAAAATGCTGTCCACTATTCTAGTACTACCAAAGGGGATGATGGACGGAGTGTTTGAGCAAATCAAACACTCACCCCCAGTCAAATGGTCTGGTTTTGGGTTCATAACCCTCATCAGCCAGGCTATCTTGAATCCAGTGGCAAAGTGAGCAAGGGACCCACCTCTGGGCATACCCTGCCAACTTAGGGCGAACAAAGCGATACCAAAGGGAATTATGGATGTAGCGTTTGAGCAAATCAAACACTCACCCTCAGTCACCTGATCTGGGTTTAATCCATCACCATTCTTTAGCTCACTCCACCACCCCAGTTCAGACATGGCCATATGCAAATCAGTCTGACCTTTTGTCTCTTGGGAACAGTCCAGCCCGAAATACCAAGCCATGTCTTCCCTGGACCAGAAACAAGCATCCTGGGACCGGTTTCGGATTCATAAGCCTCATCAGCCAGGCTAGCTTGAATCCAGTGGTAGAGTGAGCAAGGGACCTACGTCTGGGCATACCCTGCCAACTTAGGGCGAACAAAGGGATACCAAATGGGGATGATGGACGGAGCGTTTGAGCAAATCAAACACTCACCCCCAGTCAAATGGTCCCTTGCTCACTTTAGGCCCGATTCACAGAACTAACTTAAGACAAAATCCTAAACTTACTACTTTTGGTATTCACAGAAGTTAGGATTTTGTCTTAAGTCTGTCTTAAGTTTGTCTTAAATCTGTCTTAAGACAAGCTTAAGCCAAAATCCTAACTTCTGTGAATACCAAAAGTAGTAAGTTTAGGATTTTGTCTTAAGTTAGTTCTGTGAATGGGGCCCTTTGCCACTGGATTCAAGATAGCCTGGCTGGTGAGGGTTATGAACCCGAAAGCGGTCCCAGGATGCTTGTTTCCTGTTCAGGGAAGACATGGCTTTGCAGTTCGGGCTGAACTGTTCCCATGTGACACAGGGTCAGACTGATTTGCATATGGCCATGTCTGAACTGGGGTCGTGGAGTGAGCGAAAGAATGATGATGGATTAAACCCATATAAATTGATTGGGGGCGAGTGTTTGATTTGCTCAAACGCTACATCCATAATTCCCTTTGGTATCGCTTTGTTCGCCCTAAGTTGGCAGGGTATGCCCAGAGGTGGGTCCCTTGCTCACTTTGCCACTGGATTCAAGATAGCCTGGCTGATGAGGGTTATGAACCCAAAACCAGTCCCAGGATGCTTGTTTCCGGTCCAGGGAAGACATTGCTTGGCAACCCTTATTGATGATAGGTTTAAGACAACCTTTATTGAAAGCTATCCTAGTGGTAGCTGTGGAGAGCAGCCTTCAGGCTAAATCTTGAAGGAGTGTAAAGCAGCTTGGTTTACCAGATTATAACCTCTTGAATATCTAAATAAAAAGAGAACCACACAAGGTATACATATAAATATATATATACTAGCAGCCCCTCCCGACGTTGTCCGGGTATGAATTGCTGCCGGCCAGTAGTATATTGTTTTGTAGGATTTCGTTTTGATAGCATTTCTTATCTGTGACAGGCCTGTGAAACGCTCCGATTCACAGTGCACTGCTCATACACTTAAGAGTGCGCATTCAGTAGTGTGTGAACTCCAGTTTCCCTACTTTATTTTTCCTTGCAATATTGTATAGCGCGAACTCAACAACATAGCATGAGCACAATTTACATTACAGAAGAACATATTCATTTGTGGTAGGCACGGGGAGACAACGCAATTTGCCTGGAATCACAGGATGTTGACCTGATGCCGAGATTCGAACGTAGCTCCCCAGCTCTAAAGTTCGCAATTCTAGAACTTGTGGCGGGAGGTGTGTCTAAAAGTGTATGTCGGTGCTGGCCATCAATGAGAGAGACCTGTGCATTTTTCAAATCGGTGGTGAAAAAATATGAGTATGTGCTGGAGATGTGGGCCGCCGTGCCACCAATGTACTTACCGGGGTAGGGTAAACACCCATTATTCCGCAACTTTCTTTCCGCAGACCATCACTCCGCATACTTTCATTATGAAAGTACCATGACTCCGCAATGCCATTATAACGCATGGCATTACATTTTTTATGCTTTTACCACGCATACATTTACAACGAATTTCGTTGTAAATGCATGAATGGTAAAAGCATGTTTTTAAAAAATGTTTGGATAAGGCAAGTATGGGTATAGGGGTATATATTTTGGGGTACTGAGGTATATGTTTTGGGGTGTTTGGGTATTTTAATGGTTCAGATATAGTTTTGGGTTATGGGGTACAGGGGTATTTTTAGGGTTCAGGGCTAGGTTTGGGTTTTGGGGTATAGGGGTATTTTTAAGGTTCAGGGGTAGGTTTGGGTTTTGGGGTACAGGGGTATTTTAAGGGTTCAGGGCTAGGTTTGGGTTTTGGGGTACAGGGGTATTTTTAGGTTTCAGGGCTCGGTTTGGGTTTTGGGATACAGGGGTTTTTTAGGGTTCTGGGCTAGGTTTGGGTTTTGGGGTACAGGGGTATTTTTAGGGTTCAGGGGTAGGTTTGGGTTTTGGGGTACAGGGGTATTTTAAGGGTTATGGGCTAGGTTTGGGTTTTGGGGTACAGGGGTATTTTAGGGTTCAGGGGTAGGTTTGGGTTTTGGGGTACAGGGGTATTTTTAGGGTTCAGGGGTATGTTTGGGTTTTCAGGTACAGGGGTATTTATAGGGTTCAGGGCTAGGTTTTGGTTTTGGGGTACAGGGGTATTTTTAGGGTTTAGGGATAGGTTTGGGTTTTGGGGTACAGGGTAGATTTATAGGGTTAAGATGGGTTAGTGTTTAAGGGTGTTGGGGTATTTTATAGAGTAATGGTGGGTTATGATTATGGGGTGCAGGGGTATTTAAAGTAGGGGTGGGTGGAATGGGCACGAACTTGGCACAATAAATCCGCAATATTTCGTTCCGTCAGATTTCCAATTATTAAAACAGAAACCTCATATATTCAAGGTAAAAAAACAAGTATTTCTACATGCTAAAATGCATATAGTAATTTCACAAAAGTGAAATTATCTTCCAGCAAGCAGTGAGAGAGGTGATGATTTTGAGATCAAGCCCCTGCAAACCATTATGGGACGAGATTAGCAGTGGGAAGTGAATAATATAGTATCCAAATAATTCTACAAAGAGCTGCAGTTCACCTCGTTATCCCCAGTTGTCCCCAAGAGGGAAATGCAATAGCATTTAAAATATTACACATCAAGCTGCAGTTCACCTCATGTCCCTAGATGTCCCTGATGATGCAAATGCAATAGCATTTAAAATATTATATATCAAGCTGCAGTTCACCTCGCAGTCCCTAGATGTCCCTGATGAGGCAAATGCAATAGCATTTAAAATATTATACATCAAGCTGCAGTTCACCTCGTCGTCCCAAGATGTCCCTGATGAGTAAAATTCTAAAACATTGAAACCCTTTCATGAATGCTAAAAATTATGCTAAGCTTATCCCATAATGCTTTGCAGGGCCTTTTAGTTCTATTTTTGCCCATAACTGTGCTTGGGGTGGTTCTAAGAGAATGGGACCTCCACTGCATTACTATTTAAAGGGAGCAGGAATGTATAGAACCTGGGAAGAAAAAACAACACTTGTGACGGAATGCCCCCAGCGATTATCACGCCCCCAGCACACACCCACAGCACAATGCAGACACGCCCACAAGGGACTACTTTGCTGGCACGGTTCTTTTACATTTTAAATGTATATGGTGGGCGTCTGCATAGCCTATGTCCTTCTGCTGCAACTGCCCTTTCCAACGCTGTATTGGGTGTTGTGATTGGTGCTGTGGTTCCCGAGTTTACCTGGCCAAAAGGTGCAAGTTCTCTCTTTATAATAGTAGTATATATTTATTTCTAAAGACTCTCTAGTAATCTCTTTCTGTGATAATGGTTCTGAGAATCTGAGAATCTGGTTTAAGGCTATGTGCACTGTCCATAAATCGATCACCGGTAATGGCCCCCCGGTGATCGTGCCTATGCTGAAACCCTATCAAGCTCCAAGGATACTGAGATCAAATAACAAAAATCTTCTGACGGTTCCCAGGATTCGTCGGTCACGCATGGGTGGCCGACGCTTCGCCCTTCATGCTGCAAACTTGTGGAATCGACTCCCCAATTCCATCCGCCTAGAACCTAACCATCTCCTTTTTAGGAAACTGCTGAAGACCTCTCTTTCCTTGACTAGTGGCAATGTCCTCTAGCTTCTAAATGTGCTGGGATGCCCTAGGGTAGCCATGGGCTATAGAAATGCGTATTCATTCATTCATTCATTACAGAGCAAAGTACACACTTTAAACAATATAGAACTTCAGTAAATAGCACAATATACACTGGTCCCCAGGGAGGGAACCACACCGTATATTAAGAAAGTGGTATAAGAACAACGACTTGACTAGACACAAGGCCTAGAGCCTGTAGAATCGCTGGGACCACAAGGAATCACCCCAGGTGGTGACACAGGGGAGCCACGGGGGACGCGTGCAACATGAGAACACAGCCACGAGACGCCATTAGATTCTATGGGGAAAGTTGCGGTTGGAAATTTAATGATTAAGGACACTTAGAAGAGGACTTTGAGCAAACCCCTTTAGACTGAAAGGGTTCTAGGGCCAAAACCCACGGAGCACTGGAGTACTCAAGTTACCTCACCCAGGGAAGCCGAGTGCCTAGGTGTCAAATGGTGTCGGGAATCGTCTTTGATTTCAATGGCGATCTGCTGCAAAGTGCTGCTGCAGTGGAGAAGAAAAGTGTCCGGTGTGATCCAAGCCTGGATCGAAGATGTCAGGAACCTGAAAGCAGAGGGGACAGAGTCGGGGTCACTTGCCAGTGACCAGGAGCACGATAGATGAATGCCCACCGATGTTAGGTGTTTCAGGTGCAAAGAGGTGAAGATTGACTCTGCAGCCACGAGGACCAGGAGGTGTCAACGATGATCAGGAGCTGGATTCGAGCGGTCCCATGAAGGATGTTGAGTGCTGCGGTATCGGTGCCCAGATTGAACCCAACAAGCCTTGGCAACAGCAACCCACGCATACATCAGCCAGCCCAAGATCATGAATCAAATTACTCATTGCTCGATGTATACGTGGGGCTCCGACATAATAACTATTATTTGATCTATCCCGTGAAGGGTCAAGAAGGACGATGAAATCACCTCTGATTATTATTGGAGTAGTGGTTTCTATTAGTTTAGATTGAATTTTACAGATATGCGCTGGATCGTCTATATTAGGGCCAAAGAATGAAGCTATGGTAAACTCCATCCCTCCAATCTCCAACTGCGCTATAATCCATCTCCCTGACTGATCGGATAACACTGATGTAATATTACCTCTAGCGCACTGCCTGTTCTGATGAACAAAAATGCTCAACCCAATGATATTTACCAAAGGTGACCCACCATTCTGAATAGCTCAGGTGAGTCTCCTGTAGGAGGCAGACCTGAGCAGATGATTGTTCGAGGTATTTCATGACCAATCTTTGTCTACGTGGACATCGCAGCCCATTGATGTTCCATGAGATACATTTTATTTCACTACTCATTAAGGCTGCTACATCCACCCAATGGCAAAACTTTACTCAGACGTTTTAAGGATGGCTTAAGTTTTAAGACAAGGTTGAGATTGAGGATATATTTTAGTTCCCATTGCACCCCCACCCATGCTCCCCCACCTCACTCCCTCCCTGCCCCAGTGACCCCTTCAGCTCCACGCTACCCTGGGGAACCCCCCTTCCTCTCTGAGCATGAGCCCTCTGGACCAGATCCCCTGACATGACCGTGAAAAAAGAAAACGTTTATATAGAGACTAAACCGGTCGCCCCCGGGATGCCCAGCAATACAATAACTAACAGTGGATAATAGGTGAGTACTCCTCCCCCCTACACACCTGTACCACACGCCAGTTCCTTATTTTATTAATGAGGGCATCGACTTCCTCAATTTGACGTAGATTATGCATATGATTATTCCACATAATGCGGAGGGATGCTGGAAATCTCAGTTGTGTCTTAGCTCCCAATGAATTTCGAATTGCCATTCTTTTACCAAACTCCCATTGTTTTGTTGCTGTAATGTTGGAGATGTCAGACCTGATGGAAAAAGAAAATGGGTTGGATACAGAATTACTTTTTATCAAGCCTACTTTTAGAGCCAAGGATAGAATTTTCTCTTTTACAGAGTACATAAGAAAATTTACAAAAAAAATTATTGGCTTTTGTTTTGCAAGATTCCTCTTGTATGGGTCCCAATGGACTCGTTGAATATCAAGAGCCAGATCTAGTTCCGGGGAGTCCTTGAGATTCACTTCTTTTAAGAGAGAAATCAAAAAGGTTTTAATGTCTCCCCCTCCAAGTCCTCTGGGACATTTAGCAGTTTTAGTTTGTTTTTTTCTGGCATGATTCACAAGACGCTCTATATCATCCTTCAAATCCCTGTTTTGAAGGGCTGATTTATCCATTTCCTTTGAGGACGAATGTAGTGCTTCCTTAATTTTAGGGATTTCAGATTCTATAACGTCCGTTCTCTGAGAGACCTCTTCAAGTTTCTGTGCTAATACCTCACAAGAGGCTTGAATTGCAGCTTGATTCGATTCTGAACCAAAGAATCTTCTCCCGATATCCTCCTTTAGGGCCAATAGAATATCCGCTAGTGAGTCAATCTCCAAGCTGGTAGGGGGTACCGCTTGAGGTGGCCCAGGTATTCTAGGTGTTTCAAAAGCTAAAGAGGATGCAGATACATCCCCCTTCTCCGTTGCTGGGGGTAAACCCAACCCGTTCTCTTGGACTTCCAAGGTCGAGTACCTGTTCGACATTTCCACAGAGTGGATGACCGCACGTTGCTTGATGGGTGCTTCAGGTATTTTCATTGCAGAAACCACCCCTCCTACAGCTTCATTCATTGCCCTAGAGGGGGACGGAGAAGAGGACTGCATACTATCCTTCGATGGGGGGATTTGATGGAGAAGCAGACTGTATACTCGTAGATGCCATAATGCTTCTTTTATTTAGCCCCCTATCCGATGGAGTAGATAACACCTTCTAGAATGTCTTCAGTGATGGAGTAATTCTAACTTTCTTCGTCCTCCCCTTCCCTTTTCCACTCACTGGAGGAGTTTTCTCTGTGATAGCTTTCCCCTTGCCCTGCCTAGCAGTGGCCCTTACTTCTGCGACCGGGTAAATTTGGCAGAGTCAGTGCCTAAATCGAATTTGTCAGCCCTATTACGCATAAAGTACCGGCAAATGTTTGATTTGATGGTGGCACTGCGGGGGCCCTGCAGGGAACACTACTCTCACTGTTCTCCATGCAGTGCTGAGGGTCCACCCGCTGTACTACCCCAGTTGTCCCTGCTAGGCTCACATGCACACCAGGGACCTCACTGCATACCTCCAAGGTGGACAGAACAGTCAGTAGGTCCTCAGTATAGAAAAAATTAAAGTTCTTACCCTTGCCTTCACTGGGAAAGACAGCAGACTCAGGGGGGAGAAGGGCGCAATCTCCTACCTCGCTCCAGATCCAGCTTCCCACCACGCTCTCCCACCTCTGCTCACCACACCTCCGGGAGACGTAGTCGCAGGTGCTGACTCTGCCAGCGAAGACCCTGAGCTGCAAACCTGGGATCCGTATCCTCCACTCCCACGCTGCGCCGACAAACCTCATGAACGTAGGCTCCTGTGGTGCCGTGCTGCCTCAAACTTCAGACACCATCCAAAGACGCCAGCAACACCTTTTGTCGAGGTAACTAGAAAGAAATGGCACAAAAGGGAATATATTTCAAGCTGGGGAAGAGGGGGGTCTGCTAATATTGATTTATGATATCATCTAAAGTGCTCGCCGGGCTCCGAGGATAGACCTGGTAGCACACGCCAGGGGAGCTCGACCGCGACCATTAGTTTCCGGCCACCATGTTCCCCCCCAATAATCAATTCTTGAATCATCATCAAACCATATTCTGAGATTATTTACGTTCTGACAGGACAGGGAGGGGTGCCTAAGGAAGAAAGCCACCAAGATATGTTCCAGAAAGAGTGATTGGAGCCAAGAGGATTACCTTCGTTTTTTTTAATTCATATTTAAATTATTATCTTGCATCTAGATGACAATGTTGAGCAGACAATCCTTAAATTTAGTGGCTATCACATCAGCATCAGAAGAAATTTACACTACAACGTGTTTGTCATCTGCGTATGACACAACTGCAAAGCCATAAGATCCAATACGTTTTGCCAATGGAGCAACGTGTATCTTGAAATGTGTAGGCGATAGTGAAAAGCCCTGGGGCACTGTTGTGTTGTAGTATTCTTGTTAAGAATGTGGGTAGGTTCTTAGAATAAGAACGTGAATGTGGGGTTCCAGGGTGGGACAGTTGATGGGAGACAGAGGACTTGTTGAGACCCGTCTTTACAATTTTGGCGACGGAGCACCCTACATGATAAGGTAATAGGATCCAAAATAAAAACACCAAAAGCCACACTATTTTTTCTTCCTGGAAGAAAAGAACTCAGGGTGGCAAGGACTGCGCCTTTAACCCCGATCGACTCAAGCCGGCTGATTAACTGTGAAGGATTCATTGTATCAAACGCAGCTGAGAGGTTGAGGACTTGGTGCAGCCCTATCACCTGAATTTGTGGTGGTGAGCCCCAGCAAGACCTACCAGTGCAAGGGATTCACCCTTCTCTGCAGAGTCCTCAGACCAATAGGAAGAATTTGGCACAGATACTGGAATAGAAAATACAGAGTTTATGAAATCTCATGAGGTGGAACTACATTCACACAGCACCCTTTGGTAATGTATTAAGTAGCACACTGAATGGAAGGAGCTGGGTCCTTTTATACCCACACAGGGGCTCAAATGAAGGCGGTACAAGTACAAACTGCTGGTTTTAGGTACATATAAGGTCATACAGAAAATGCACAGTCAACAAGTAGGAGGAGCTAACTGTTGCTAATTCTGGTGAACACATCCTGACAGTTACAAATTAACAGCAGCTTCATGGACAGCTGCAAGCTCAACTGAGCATGTGCGAAGGTGGGAGATGCAAAATATAGTTCGACTCCAGGCAGATTTCAAGAGCAGTTAACAGAAAGTTAGGACAGAGCACATGGCGAGCACATGGTAGCACATGGCAAACAAAATGGCTGACAGAAATACAAAATGGATTCCACAAAATAGACAAGATTGTCTCTAAATGCAGGATGGCTTCTCCTAATGCTAACCTAATCGCTGCCAAATTACAACAGACAACCCTTTTAGCATTAGATGAAGACATTCGTTTATCTGGGGTAATCTAGATATGCATCCTGTACATTGATGCTCATCATCTCAGTGATTTCTTTATTTAACATTTGTTGTGCTTTCATTTCTGTAATATTTCTTTTGGCAGGTGTACAAGCGGTTGTATGACGTTACAACGCATACTTTTACAATGCATGCCTTTACAACACATTTTTTACAACGCAACATCCATTACAACGCAGTTCATTACAACGCATGCCATTACAACGAATTTCCTAAAACTACCATTACAACGCATTCCATTACAACGCATACTACCTTTACAACGCATACCATTACAACGCATACCATTACAACGCATGTTTGTTCATTATTGTAATGGTATGCGTTGTAATTACTGCGTTGTAATGACATGCATTGTAATGGTATGCGTTGTAGTGTCATGCGTTTTTATGGTTGCGTTGTAATGACATGCGTTGTAATGGATCTTGCATTGTAAAAGTTTCGTTGTAATGGTAGTGCGTTGTAAAAGTTGCGTTGTAAAGGTTGTTTCCCGTACAAGCAGCCATGCACATGGAGCAAAGCATAGGACCACATTGTATACAAGTACAGCATGTAAATAGTATCACCAGTAGTATACATAGAATAGTCAGTAGCTTCCAGCCCCAAGTAATAAAGAGTGTCCATATCCAGTTCGAAAATGACCATGTACCAGTCTCTGGGTGAATTTCTGCAGCAATCTTATGCAGTTTAGAGATTGCATCATATACTGAAGGTGAGTGATCCGGAATGAAGACACAACAGCTGCTGCCAATGAAGCGGCATGCACCACCTCGATGAGCCAGAATCACATCTAATACCATGCGATTCTGGAGTGCTACAATCCTCGCAACTTGCAGCTCCTCTGTAATGTTCCCAAGTGCCATAGCTGTTTGATTGGTGACAGCCTCCACACCACGAGTCAATCACCTTATCTTTCTGCTATTCAATGCAGCACCGACAATCAATCAATCAATCAACAAAATTTGTATAGCGCGCTGCTCACCCGTAAGGGTCTCAAGGCGCTGAGGGGAGGGGGGGGTTGCTACTGCTTGAACAGCCAGGTCTTGAGTTGTTTCTTGAAGGAGAGATGGTCATGGGTCAGCCGTAGGTGAGTGGGGAGGGAGTTCCATGTCTTGGCTGCCAGGTAGGAGAAGGATCTTCCTCCGATGGTGGATTTGCGAATTCGTGGGACGGAGGCGAAGGCGAGGCTGGCGGATCGGAGCTGGCGGGTGGGTGTGTAGAATGTGAGGCGGCTGTTTAGGTACTTCGGGCTCGTGTCGAGGAGAGCCTTGTGTGCGTGGGTGAGGAGTCTGAATGTGATCCTCTTGCTGACGGGGAGCCAGTGCAGGTCTTTCAGGTGGGCGGAGATGTGGTTGTGGTGAGGGATGTCCAGGATGAGTCGTGCTGAGGCGTTCTGAATGCGCTAGAGTCTTTTCTGAAGTTTGGTTGTGGTTCCAGCGTAGAGGGTGTTCCCGTAGTCCAGACGGCTGGTGACGAGGGCATGGGTGACCATCTTCCTGGTTTCGGTGGGGATCCATCGGAAGATCTTTCGGAGCATGCGCAGGGTGCTGAAGCAGGATGACAAGACTGCGTTGACTTGCTTGGTCATCGTGAGGGAGGAGTCCAGGATGAAGCCCAGGTTGCGTGCGTGGTCCGTTGGCTTGGGGGCGGTGCCCAGGGCAAGGGGCCACCAGGAGTCGTCCCAGGCAGAGGGAGATGGTCCGAGGATGAGGACTTCCGTCTTGTCTGAGTTCAGTTTCAGACGGCTGATCTTCATCCATTCTGCGACGTCTTTCATTCCTTCCTGGAGGTTGGCTCTGGCGGTGGTGGGGTCATTGGTGAGGTAGCGGATCAGCTGGGTGTCGTCGGCATAGAGATGATGTTGAGGTTGTGTTGGCGTGCGATGGCTGCGAGAGGGCTCATGTAGAGGTTGAAGAGGGTGGGGCTGAGTGAGAATCCTTGCGGAACGCCGCAGATGACTTCGGTGGCCGCGGATCGGAACGGGGGGAGGCGGAATCTCTGGGTTCTTCCGGTGAGGAATGAGATGATCCACTCCAGGGCCGCTCCTTGGATTCCGGTGTTGCTGAGGCGCTGTATCAGGGTGCGGTGGCATACGGTGTTGAAGGCTGCCGAGAGGTCTAGGAGGATGAGGGCAGCAGTTTCCCCGTTGTCGAGCAGGGACCTGATGTCGTCGGTGGCTGCGATGAGGTTGGTCTCAGTGCTGTGGTTTGCTCGGAAACCGGACTGTGAGGGGTCGAGGGATCCGTTGGTCTCGAGGAAGGCGGAGAGTTGTCTGTTGACGGTCTTCTCGATGACTTTGGCTGGAAAGGGGAGGAGCGAGATGGGATGGAAGTTCTTGAGGTCTGTGGGGTCCGCGGTGGGTTTCTTCAGGAGGGCGCTCAGCTCGGCATGTTTCCAGCTCTCCGGGAAGGTGGCGGATGCGAAGGAGCTGTTGATGATGTTCCGGAGTTTGGGTGCGAAGTTGGAGTCGGCTTTGTTGAAGATGTGGTGTGGGCAGGGGTCGGTAGGGGAGCCGGAGTGGATGGTGTTCATCAGGCGGGTGGTGTCTTCGTTGCTGACAGGGGTCATGGTGCAAAGGGTGGTGGTGGGGGCCGCTGGTTCGGTGGTTGGGTGCGTGGTCAGTGCACCAAAGCTGTTGTGTATGTCGGCGATCTTGCGGTGGAAGAACGAGGCGAGTGAGTCGCAGAGGTCTTGCGAGGGTGTGATGTCGTTGTTGCAGACGCTGGGGTTGGAGAGCTCTTTAACGATGCTGAAGAGTTCCTTGCTGTTGTAGGTGTTGTTGTCCAGTCGTTCTTTGAATGTTGTCTTCTTGGTGGTGCGGATCAGCTGGTGGTGTTTGCGGGTGGCGTTCTTGAGGGCTGTCATGTTTTCTGCTGTCTGGTCGTGGCGCCAGGCTTTCTCGATGGTGCGGCAGGTTTTCTTGGAGTTTTTGAGGTCGTTGGTAAACCACGAGGCTTTCCTGCTGCCGGGTCTGCTGGGAGGATTCTTCAGTGGTGCGAGTTCTTCGGCGCAGTTAGTGAGCCACTGTGTGAGGTTGCGGGCTGCTTCGTTGGGGTCCTACGTGTTGGTGGGCGGGTTCTGGCTGAGGGCGGTGGTGAGCTGGTCGGCGGTGATCTTGCTCCAGCTTCTGCGGGGAACCTGTTGCGGGTGGTGGTGGGTCGTGGTTCTCCTGAAGTTGAAGTGGACGCAGCTGTGATCTGTCCAGTGTAGTCCGGTGGAGTGGCTGAAGGAGATGTGCTTGCTGGAGGAGAAGATGGGGTCAAGCATGTGGCCGGCGTAATGGGTGGGGGTGTTCACCAGTTGCTTGAGTCCGAGGTTGGCGAGGTTGTCCAGCAGGGCGGCGGTGTTGCAGTCCTTCTTGTTCTCCAGGTGGAAGTTGAGGTCCCCTAGGAGGATGTAGTCTGTAGAGGTGAGGGCGTGCGGACTGATGAAGTCTGCGATGGCTTCGCTGAATTGTGTGCGTGGTCCCGGGGGTCTGTAGATGAGAGTGCTTCTGAGGCTGGTCTTGGGGTCGGTGTGAATCTGGAAGTGAAGGTGCTCGGCGGCGGTGAGGGTGTCGTCGGAGTTGATCATGATGCGGATGGTGTTTCTGTGGACGATGGCGATGCCTCCTCCGGTTTGGTTGACGCGGTCCCTCCGGGTGATCTTGTAGCCTTCCGGGATGGCTATGGCGATGTCGGGGGCTGAGTAGGCATTCATCCATTTCTCTGTGAGAAGGCGACGTCTGGTGAAGTTGTGTCGAGGAGGTTCCAGAGTTCGACGGTGTGCCTGTGGACGGAGCGGGTGTTGAGCAGGATGCACTTGAGGTGGTTGTTGCTGGAGCTTGGCTTGGCGGGAGAGGTGCAGGTCCAGAGGCAGGTGAATTGGCAGGCTTGGCAGGTGAAGGGTCCCTGGGTGCGTTTCAGGGTGGCTCGGTAGCAGGCGGGGTTCCAGCTGGCGTTGAGTGCGTAGAGGGTTGCGGCGTCATAAGTTCGTCGGGTGCGCTGGCATCGTGAAGGACCAGGGTTCCTGGCGCTGGGAGCGGTCCAGGCGCGGACGGGCGCAGACAGGCTTGTCTTTGGCGCACCTTCGGCGCACAATCGGCGCGCCTGCTGCGCACGTCCGCTGCGCTTCCGTGCATCGACCTCCATAAATGGCAAAGTGGGAGGGAGGAGCAGCTGGGAGGCGGGAGTTGGGTGGCCAATGGGCGGGATACAGAAGAAAAAAGGGGGCGGGCCACAGGGGAGCAGCGGCGGGGAGCGGGGAGGGGGAGAAGCAGCGGGAAACAATCACGGGCACACGGGGACGGCAAAATTACTGGGCCACAGCTAAGACAAGAAAAACAAGAGACTGGCAAAAATACAGGGGCACAAGCTAAGACAGAACAAAGAAACTGGCACAAGTCACTACGCAAACAATCCAGGCACTCAGCTGGAGCGAGGCAGCAGTGGAGGGGTCAGGGGTCCTGGCACTCACGGGGTGGGAGCCGCGCGGTGTGTGGAGCGACCGGCCCTGCAAGAAGGGACAAAGGTCACAGCTCACCATCGTGCGGCGACCTCCATAAATGGCCAAGTGGGAGGGAGGAGCAGCTGGGAGGCGGGAGCGGGGTGGCCAATGGGTGGGATACAGAAGAAAAAAGAGGGCGGGCCGCAGGGGAGCAGTGGCGGGAGCGGAGAGGGGGCGAAGCGGTGGGAAACAATCACGGGTACACGGGGACGGCAAAATTACAGGGGCACAGCTAAGACAAGAAAAACAAGAGACTGGCAAAAATACAGGGGTACAGCTAAGACAAGAAAAACAAGAGACTGGCAAAAATACAGGGGCACAAGCTAAGACAGAACAAAGAAACTGGCACAAGTCACTACGCAAACAATCCAGGCACTCAGCTGGAGTGAGGCAGCAGCGGAGGGGTCAGGGGTCCTGGCACTCACGGGGGGGGGGGAGCCGCGCGGTGTGTGGAGCGACCGGCCCTGCAAGCAGGGACAAAGAAGAACAAACCCAAATTGAAATCGACATATTGTTGCAGAGTGGTATCAGTCTGATCAACCTTATCTGTACTTATTGTTCGTTTGTAATTGTGTTTGGAAATATCATTGTACAATTTTAAATCCCGGTGATCTGATGGAGGGGCTAAGAACACAGGTGGTAGCAAAAATGATATGTAACATACCCCAGACCACCCAACAGGTAATTGATAGTATCCTTTATTACCGCACACAAAATAGGTATTATGTGAAGACCTAAAACTGCTGTTATTAGCACCTTCAATGGTTAGAATTACTGTACACTCACTCCTTCCTACTGGAATTCTCCCAACACTACTAATACATAATTCTGCTTTAGCTCTTGTCACAGAAACTACAAAAGGTCCAATGTTCTTAATGTTTCTCATATTGATGAAGACATATGGTGTTGAAATATTGTCCGGTTGATACTCTTCCCATTCCCATTTAGTCCCTTTAGCTTGAGGAGAACCATCTTCGTCTTGATAGCATACTTTATTCAGACGAAAGATAATTCCACCTACTAAGGGATTTCCGGAAGCAAACAAAAGTGCATAGCAAGCTTGACAAGAACCATTATGGGAAAACGGTAGAGGAATAGAAGGTGTTCCTCCTTTCTTTTGGTGCACAGGTATCATCCCACACACCCAACAGTTGGTGGTATTTGTGGCATTATGTGTATGATGCAACATTTGAAGAAAAGTGTTGTTTAAGTAGGATTGTCGCTGCTTTGGCTCATGGTACGTAAGCGTGAAGTAATGATGTTCCACTGGCGCAGTCATAGTCATAATTTCTTGTATAGCGCACATTTCACAAAAGTCTCAAGGCGCTTAGCAACAAACGACAACCAAGTATAGAGGGGGGAAATGGAGAGAAAATTAATTGGGAAAAAGCCAGGTTTTTAAGCCCTTACGAAAAGCCTGATGATTGGAAAGAGACAGCAGATGTGCAGGTAGTTTGTTCCATAGTTGAGGATCTAAGTAAGAAAAAGCTCTACATCCCATTCTCGATGTTCTAGCCCTAGGCTGTACCAGAAGGGCTTTAGTACTAGACCTTAAGGTTCTGGAGGGTTTGTACCTGGCCACTTTCTCAACAAGATAAGAAGGTCCAGTCCCATGTAGAAGTTTGTGTGTGAGACTAAGGATCTTAAACTGGCTTCTTTGTCGCACTGGAAGCCAGTGCAATTGTCTAAGACAGGGCAAAGAGGGGGACCTGGGGGGCAAACCTAGCACCAAGCGTGCGGCAGCGTTTTGGAGGGTTTGTAGCTTAGTCAACAGGCCCTCATTGATGGAGGTATACATTGCAGTAGTAGTAGTGGCAACAAAATGCTGTCGAGCAGGAGCCACTTTCTCAATAAACTAGGCGATTATTGCCATAACCACCAGAGCAACAACAAACCCTACAGCAAAAATGATTCGTTTGTTATGCATTTTAGCAACAACGATAATTGATCTTTCTACAAACTCATTGAAACAATCATTGGAGCTCTTATCCCTGGGCAGCCGTTGATTTCTTCACCACGGGCCAAGACAGGTGTCACTACACTACACAGGAGTGATCCCCCCCTTGCCACATCAGCTCTCTCCGTTTCACTAACCCAGGGCGGTAGCTCAACCAGTCTTTTCCAGCACTGCAGATTCTTTCCTCGGTCTCAAGTGGTATCGCGATGCTCCAGGAATCGTGTGGTCCGGGAAGACTTCCGCAGATTTGTCAGGTGAGATAGCTTGACCTTTCTCCGTCTCCAGAATCTCTCGATGGTCGGTCAACACAGCAGGCTCCACCAAGGCAGTTAGTACTCTCTTGCAGTGAGTACTATGGACCCGACCCAATTCTTTCGATTCGTCACTCAAACTGCAGTCCTTGTCTCAAGGAGCACTTTCTCTGGTCCTTGCCACCTTGGCTCCAAGCTGTTCGATCTGTCGAAGACCTTGACTATCACATGGTCGCCAGGACGGGGTTCATGGGCCTTACCTGTAGATCTCTCAGGAAGTGCTTCTTGAACCTGTTGATGAATAGAAATCAAACTGTTGGTTAACTGTGACAAATAATCATTCATCAGAACACAAGGTACATCATGTATGGGGCGTGGCTTAGGAACTCTCCAAATGTTCATTGGTCTCCCAAAGACCACTTCATATCGGGTAAGGCCAGATTGTGAATGTAACAATGCCAAGGGGAGTGCATCTGGCCACTTCAAAGACGTGGAAGCCAGTATTTTCGCCAACTTCAATTTCAAAGTAGCGTTGTACCTCTCCACTAATCCTGCTGATTGAGGGTGGAAAACTGCATGGAATTTCTGCTTGATCCCTAATCCTTTCAGGACATGCTCAACAACTTGCCCAATAAAATGAGGTCCGTTGTCACTCCACAAAAGTTTACAAACACCATATCTAGGGAAAAACTCCTTTAGAAGCACCTTCGTTGTGGTGAGAGCAGTATTATCCTTTGTAGGGTATGCCTCTATCCATTTACTAAAGGCACATACCACCACTAGGACGTATTTCAGATTATTGCAGCGTTCAAGTTGGATGTAATCCATCTGCAAAACTTCAAAAGGTGCGGTTGGTGTAGCAAACCCTCCTGTAGGAGTTTGGGTCCCTTTTCCAGGATTATACTGCCAAAAGATCAAACAGGACTGTATTACTCTTTTAGCCGTGCTGGAAATTTCAGGATGCTCCCAATCTTGCGTAAGCAATTTCGTTATTGCTAGAGCTCCAACATGTGCCAGCCCATGTGCCATGTGAACCATAGGATGTAAATAGGCTGCAGGCGATTTCCATTTATCCATGTCTTTATTGCGCCAACAACCCTCATTGTCCAATATTCCTTCTTTAGACCATTGCTCAAGTTCTTTCACAGAGGCAGATCTCTGTATATCCAATACTTCTTCTCTAGCATCATGCCAATGCTCAGCTTGAGACTTCAATACGTACAAGGAAGTAGTGCTTCGTTGCATTGCAGTCTCACGGGCTACGCGATCAGCAAAAGCATTACCTTGTCCTATCTTGTCAATGATTTTCTTTTGTGCGCTACACTTCATAATAGCAATTCTTATTAGGTATGTAAGTGCAGAAAAGAGATTTTGTACTAATTCTCCGTGCATTATTTGCATCCCGTGGGATGTAAGAAAGCCTCTTTCCTTCCAGAGTAGGCCAAAATCATGAACCACTCCAAAAGCATAGTGGCTATCCGTGTAGATGATCACACACAAGTCAGTGCTAAGTTCACACGCTCGTGTCAAAGTGTAAAGATCCATTTTCCAGTCAATTTAATGAAGATTAGATGACTGTATTGAAGAGTAAAGTAGATATACCTCCAGCATAGCTTCACAGCTTACAATCTAACTTCTCTAATTAAAAACTAACATTCCATCCTAGCAACACATGAACATTCCAATGATGTCATGTTCATGTACTCAACTCTACACAAAGCTATTAGTTCAGCTGCTTGAGCCGACTTCTGTGGTATGCGAGCTGTTTCCACTACTGTCTCAAGTGTCGTTATTGCATATGCAGCTGAGGTCGTACCATCTGGCAACTTCAAACAGGTCCCATCAACCCACAGTTCCCCATCTACATCTGAAAGGGGCGTATCTTGCAAGTCGACCCGACCCTTTGTCTGTTCCTCAGTAAGGAATATACAATCATGAGGCTCTTTTGATTGAGATTCAGTCACAGGATATGGCAACAAAGTAGCTGGGTTCAGTGTGGCGCACCTCTTCAAGGTAATATGAGGTGCCAACAGTGTCAATTCATATCCTGTCAGGAGGGCACTAGTTAAGTGTTGTGTCTTAGTCTGATTCAAAAGGGCATCCACTGCATGAGGTACTAGCACCAACACTTTGTGTGACAAAACTATCCCTTCACTCTGACGTATGGACACAGCTGTTGCTGCAACTGAATGGAAGCACCCAGGCAATGCACGAGCAGCAGGATCAAGAACTGCAGAAAAGTATGCACTGGGACGCTGCTTATCACTGTGTGTCTGTACTAAAACTGACAATCCACACCCATCTTTTTCGTGTACATAGAGTGTAAAAGCCTTCGTGTAATATGGTATGCCTAACACTGGTACAGAGCAAAAAGCTTGTCTTAACTGACGAAAAGCATTTTGGCATTCATCTGTCCATGGAAGGGGGATTGGAGTGTTTTTAGTCAAAAGCGCTAGCAGGTGTTTAACAATGTGTGAAAAACCCAATATCCATGGCCTACAAAACAAAGTCAAACCAATGAATGCACGGACATCTTTCTGAGTGGAAGGTACTGGTGTGTCTAAAATTGCTTGAATGCGATCTGGTGTCAATGCACGTCCCTCCTTAGACAGAAGGTGGCCTAAGTAGGTTACCTTCGGTCTGCAATATTGCAATTTCTTCTGTGATACTTTATGGTTGTGTGTAGCAAGAAAAGAAAGTAAAGACAAAGTACATTCTTCACACTGCTCAGGCGTGTCGGCTGCCAACAAGATGTCGTCGACATATTGTATGAGAGCCACTCCTTTAGGCAAAACGAAACAATCAAGCTGTCTCTTCAATGCTTGACTGTAAATACTAGGACTCTCAGTGTACCCTTGAGGAGCTCTACAAAATCTGTATGATCGATTATTCAAAGTGAAACCAAACAAATATTGGCTATCAGGATGAATTGGAATTGAGAAGAAATCATTCTTCAAATCAATTACAGAAAATGTAGTTGCTGTTCGAGGGACTAAGGTAAGCAATGTCGTTATGTCAGAAACCGCAGGGTACTGCGGTACTACAATCTTGTTTACTTCTCTCAAATCAATGATGAATCTGTAAATCCTAGTGTCAGCATATTTTTTCAAAATGGGAAGAATCAGACTATTGCAAACATTGTAAGAAACTTCTTCCACAATCCCCACTTAATCAAATCATGTACAATGCGTGTGAGTGCTTCTTCTCCTTCTCGAGAAATTTTATGCTGAGGCAGTCTTGGCAATGAAGCGCCCTCCTTGACATTAATGTGGACTGGCGGAATAACCATTTGGCCAACATCGGTGTCTGAAGTAGCCCACAAAGTACTAGGGAGTGAAGCTAATGCAATGTCCTCTTTAACAATACAGGATCTCTCAATCACAGGGTAGTTGTCATTCAAAATAACACGCACTCCTTCAGGAGAACATCGTATTGTAGCCCTGCAATACTTGAGCATATCAAGACCCACAATATTGTCTGGTGTCTTTGGAGAGAGCAAAAATGGACATGGAGCAGTAAACTTATCAACATGGAATGCAAGGGGTTGTGACAATGGGCTAAGGGAGGGTGTTCCATCGAACCCTATTGATGTAATGGTTGAGCCAGACAGGGGAACCCTTGGAACCAATGGTTTAGATAAGGTGCTACGAGTAGCTCCTGTATCAACCAGAAACTGATCAGTAGAACCGAAAACATGTGCTGTAACCTAGGGACCCTTCTGATCTACTGAAACTTCAACTGATTTCTTACCCCATCCTAGGCAATCCTATGCGTAAGCAGAATCTTGAAAATCAGACGGCAAATAGTCGGACATTTGATATAGGTTCCGTCTATCAAAAGTGTTAAACCCATCCTGCCCACGTGTATTAGCATCAAACTTAGCATGATCATTCGTGCTTCCTCTAGGCCCTGAATATCCTGAACGACTTCTCGTTTGTCTCCGACCACGTGGACACTGCTGAGCACGCAGCACTGGGCAATCAGAAATCCAATGTCCAAATTTCTTGCAGTATGCACACTGGTCAACAGACAAATTCGGACGAGCATAAGAAGAAAAAGACGAACCATAAGATCCACGTCCACCTCTACCATTACCTCTAGAAGGCGGACCATAAGCCTTAGCCAATATAACCTTCGTTTTCAACTCTTTAGTCTTTTTCTCCTCATTACCCTTTGCTTCTAATTGCTGGCGTTCATAATACTGAGCCATAGTCAAAAGAGAAACCAGAGAAGAGGTAGTCCATGAACTCTCACTGGCCTTTAGGCGACTAGCTATACCTGGCAAAAGGTTTGCGACATATTTATCGACAAACAGATGCCTACCCGTGTCAACTGTCAATGACTGGCCACTAAAATCGTGGAATGCCTCCTCAAAGCATGTAAAGAAATCTGAAACCGATTCATCTGCCTTTTGCTTACATGAAGTTAATCCAGTCCAATCTATCTTTTTAAGGCGAATTATTGTCTTTAACTTAACTAATATAGCTGTAGGGAGCTCTAAAATCAATTTACACGGTTTCTGTGCAGGCTCCCGCTCTACATCCATTTGTTCTAACTCTTTCCATAATGCCCCAAAAGTTGCACGATCATCAACTTTACGCACGGTTCTCCACATGTCAGGCGGCAATATCAATCCGAAAAACAAATCAATATTAGGCAAAGTCATGGTACAAGAGCTAATAGCACCCTCAACTTGATCATAAAAAGTTGCTGGATTTTTGGGCGGATTAGGCAATGCATTTTTAAGGGCCATAACATCTGCTCTATTCCAAGGAGTGTAGACACAATTATAAATAAAGTAACCCTTCGAATCGGCAGAACTTTTATCATTATCTGTTCCCTCACCTCTAGGATGAACAAACAAAGGCGCGGCTTCCCGCATAGGTTTTGCATGAACTATCAGTCTTATCTGTTCCAACGATAGAAGCTTGTACCACGCCGGTCTGAGATGTTAGTGCTGCTGCTGCTGCCTTTTTCTCCTCTCGCAAACGGACTGCATCAACACGCAGTTTAACCAAACGCCTGATTGTATCAGCCACCTGGGAAAAGACAAAAAGACCATCACGCATTTGCTTACAATCAGTTGCTAGATCATCAGGTTCCAATTCATCAGAATTTTTCCTAAACCACTCAACAACCTCTGCGGCAAATACCTCGCTAACATATATTTGCTCCCTTTCCTGCCAGTTTTTTATCTCATCCAAAAGCTCAGAAGCAGGGGCAGTACTATGAAGGGACTTACGAGCAGCAGCTCTAATGTCAGACGCACGCTCAGCAGACAACATAGAACAAGTTTCCTGTGCTTTCTCCTGTTATTTAGAAGAGTCCTCATCTGACTCATGAGGGGCAGAGGGAAGAATATACTGAGGTGGAGAATGATCTAATAACAAGAAATCATCTTGGGGTTTATTAAGGATAGGATAAAGGGGTTGCCTAACAGCGTATTGGCCAGTTACCTGTAAATGGCGCTCCCTATCCTCTCTCTCTTTTAGTTCTTTTGTTTCCTTCTTTTTTAACTCTAATGCTTTCGCATAAATGTTCTTTCGCTGTTCTTTTTCAATCAAGGCTTGCTCACGCTTCATTCATTCATGCACTTCTTTCTCCCACATTCGCACACAGTCAAACACATATTGCCTAGTCTTTCGTTTAAACATACATTGTTCCACATACTGAATCTTTCGCAAATCAATTGACCCATGCATAGGCCAACGCAACGCAGGATCCTTATGAGTATATTTATTCCATAACGTGCTGTACATTATGGAATAAATACCATACTTAATGTACATGTCCCTATTAGGCGTCCCCTCCGGGGGGGCTGGTTGTGCTTCATCGCGTCTCAAACTGGTACCTATACAAAAGCAACACATCCTACGAAGTGTGCTAGAAACAGGCATGCCAAAAATAGTGCAAAATATGCAGTATTATAATCAAAGTAGCGCTTAAGGTACTCTTGGTACGTTGCGCCGTTCAAACAAATTGAAATGGAGAAAAATCTCCTCATTACCTGCCTATATAAATTGCAAATCATATCTACCTTGCAAACAAATACTAATATGGGCCAATCCTTCAAATCAAAAGCCACAGTGTTACAAAACTACCGTACCAATCCAAGGCATCAAAAACCAGCAGCAAGTGCCGCAGAACGACTCATACCAATCAAATGGTGTCCAGGATCCAACTGCCAAGTTCTCAAATGACCAAATGGTCACTTCACGGCGAATCAACAGAAGAGATCTCAGTCGAGCACCGGCACCACCTGGAAGGTCAGATCAGAAAGAAAGAAAAAATGCTGTGGTTGCCAAGACTCGGGTCTCCTCAGGCAGCGATCGCGTCCAAAGCAGATTCCAATCCTTCGTTTCGACCAGTCCTTCGGGCATCCGAGTCGCCGATGAGCCCTGATCCAGCGCTCTCACCAAAATATTGCACAAATGACACTATCTACTACTACAAAACTTACACTACAACACTAGGCCCATAACAACAATAGAGCGCTTGAATCATGAGGCGATAAGATCTAAATATAGTTGTTTAAACCATCTGCAATAATCAAGACCAGCTTGTCATTTTAGAAAGTTTATTTTAACACATCTATAAAAACTTAGGTTTTGGTATTTTATTAAACAAGCATTAGAAAATGTCATAAAGAAAGATTTATTCAGTATTAATAAAAAGAGCATAAATCAAGAATTATTATTCATTAGCAGGAATAAGTAAAATTAAGCATTTCCAAAATCCTAACTATATCTCTGTCTCTACCCTCATCACCTAGTAATAAAGTAATTAATAAAAACTCCTGTCCTCACGTGTAAAGTCCATCAGCATAACATCGTCCTCCAGAATTCTCGAGCGTAAGCCAACTATGTGTTCTCTGAACCTATTCTTATACCCTAATTTTAGCTGAGCTAACTATTTTTCACATTTCAGCAGACGAATTCTAGTTCTCCATTGGCTGAGCCACCTCGTACCACAGTAAACTGTGACACCTCCTTCTTACATGCCCGGGCAAATTCACTAGTCCATTGTTCATTTAGAAGTCTTGGCAGTTCTTCCTTAGGCTGCTACATTTTGTAGCGACAGCTTCCTTTTTAACCTTGAGCTTAGTCAGCTCTGAACTCCCGTGGCACGTTAGCAAACGTTAGCAAATTTCTCCAAAAAGTCATCTTTTTAGCAGTTCATTCCAAAACCTTTCAAAATAAAAGCTCAGAGGCCTTTTCCATCCTTCTTGGAATTATTTTCACTTGAGCCATTTTCATCATTAGGCCTCTTTCAGAAAGCGTCAATTTTCTGCGCCACTGTCCCTGCGTCACTTTTAAAAGGGTACTATTTTCCTGCAGCCATCTCTAAGCTTCACTTGTAAAACTATTATATAAACAAACACAAAGGATAATTAGTGAAAGAAATACAGTTTGTTCTGTTGCCTCCCATCATTGCTAATTATTAACCCATTAGTCTAAATTACCTAGCAGTAAAGCACAAATAAAGCAGCATTTTATATCTACCTGTCTTCATAATCCATAAAACCTTATGTGCACCTAGAATAGTAGAAATGACATCACATAGACAAGGGAAGCAAAATAAGCACATGCCATTATTTCAAAAACAGCTGCTATTAGTTATGACATGACAATAGACAAAATTAATGTATTATTTTCCACATACATGAGAATGCAACAAAATGCACATTTATGAGCACACATGTTAGTTTCCCACGTGTTCTGTGAAAATGCAACTTTAAACTAGATTGAATTATTATACACACAGCACAAATTGTTAGCATTATTAATTTATTTATGGAAGTGTGACTTCACGGGTTTAAACAGATTTCTGTTTTCTATCCCGCTCCATCAACTCCCTCATCTGGTGATTAACAAATCACCACACCAGCACCCAAAAATTTAGCAAAGATTTTATCTAAGATGAACATGATTCAATTTCACCTGTGTTAGTATTTCTAAAGACTTATCTCATCAGTTTATCTACAATTCTCATATATATATTTAAGAAACCCCTCTAGTTCTATTTCTTTCTCTTGTGTAACATACAACTAAGCTTCAATAAATGTGTTGCAAAAACTATAACTAATATAATGTCAGTATCTTGCTTGTCATATTAACCTAAAACTTCTCCTAGTTAATCTCTAAAAGAACAATAACCTAAATTAACCAAAGCAGAATTATATTTTCATTAAGCTTGCAAAGAAAAATAAAACAAAAATGTTAAAAATTTTACCTAAATTTTCTAAAAAATTTCTAACTAACATCACCCCCCTTTTTCAAAATTTTTTTTTTTTTTTTATATACTCTTTAAACCTTCTAACAGTTTTTCTTCGACCTAATGTCACAAATTAATTTTTCAGCTAACAGAATTTCTTCGACCTTGTGTCACCTAACAAGATTTCTTCAGCCTTATGCCAAAAAAAACAGAAAACCTAAAATTTAACAAGTATGTACTTCAACCATTGTCACTATTCTCTTCAATCTTTTCCTGACTGTAATCCATTACAGGTATCACTTCCATATTCTTTCCTGCCTCACTTTTCTTTTCAGAATCTTTTTGACTTGATAACTCATCAATCTGTTCCTTTGATCTGTATCTCAATTTGAATTTTAGGCCTTCATTTTCTCCTTGCCAGTTATCACTTTTTCTTAGTAATTTCTTCTTTTGCTTGGTCACATTACATTCTGTTCTCCAAGCTCCTTTTCTGAATTTTCTTATTTCAGAATCTTCGTCATTCTCATCAGTATCAGTGTCAGAAATTTTCATTCTGGACTCAGGTACTTCTTTACTCGGCAGCTTCACTCTGTTAGGAACGTCATCTTTATAGCTGGTACTTGGCAATTCATTTTCTTTTTCTTCAATTACCTTCAACTTCCCAGTTTCAGAATTCTTGTTCCTGCTTTCAGAGCTACTTTTCTGCTTTTCAATACTCTCCTGGTCTTGAATCACAATCTGATCACATTCTTCTTCTGCTTCTTTTTCTGGCAGATTTCCATCATTTTCTGAGTCTTCTGTCACAACTTTCAAGTCTTCTTCAATCAAGGCTTGTTTTCTTTTCATGTTCTCCAGATGTCGACCAACTTGTCGACCTTCAAGATCTGGATTCTCTTCAGGCTCTTCTTCAGAATCTGAATCATCAATTGTGACACTATTCTCATCAGGATTTTCAGGTGTAGATACACGAAAAGTATGGCCAGTGTCAATCCACCTCTTCAGTCTTTTGCACTTCTCTGCATTTGTTGTAACAAGACTGACTGACCTCCTTTTCTGCCACCTTGGCACTAGACAATTTCCTTTTAGACGAACCTTTTTCCTGATCCTTTTACCTGGTAACGGATCAAATACTTGCTCTTTTTCTCTTGTTTGCACTTCAGTTTCATCTTCATCAAACACAGAAATCATTTCATCTGATAAATTCCTGCAGTTCTCCAAATTTATGCTATCATTGATAGTCATCATTTTCTTCTCTGGTATAAATGTCTGTCTCATGACCTTGTCCATCATAATCTCACGTGGACTGAAATCTGTCTTTTTATCAATAGTACTTCTCAGAAACATTAAAACAAGTGGAAGGACATCTGTCCACTTTGTACCTGCAGCTAGGCACATTTTTGCATCTCTGTCTTTTATAGTAACATTCTCATGCTCCTCAACATCTGTAATTTCTAGTTTATCTGCACAATGAAACAGTCTGTTTTCAATATGTCTTCTGTTATCTGATAACTTTGCAACAGTAATTTCATCATCATGTCGTATCTGAAATTTTTCAACCCATTTTGTAATCAAACAAAAAATCACAAAAATGTAGCACAGTTTGTAATGCAGTGACATCTCACAGAAATCCATTTGTAATCTGGTCAATGAACCACTCTCCTGTAATTCAGTTCCCAATCTCATAATTGTTCTCTTAATTGTGTTCGCTTGCTGATAAGTCAGACACCTCTGGTAAAGAAATTCTGCAATTTTATGGTACATTCTGTCCATATCAGTAATCATGCTATTTGGTAAAACTACTCTGTCATCTCTGTGTATCCAAATCTCATCCTCATCTCGCTGTCTAAAATCTGTACTCAACCATGTGTTTCTCAACCATGTGTTTTCCTCCTCATGAATTGCATCATCTTGTAAGTCTTTGACTCCTTGCCATGTTTCAACTACGGATGTTAGTATTAGTGAACTCAAAGCATGTTCATCATTCATTTTGTATGCTGCACATATCACGACAGCAAACCTTTCTGTCAATTGAATATCATCAATCAATCTTTTAATTAAATTTGTATTTCTGAAAAGTGAACCTGCAGAAGTCAATGTTTCAATCTGTTGATCAATTGCATCCTTCACTTTGATGTCTTCACTTAAAAGAACATCAATTTTATTCCAACATTCTGGAAGTGCATTTAATCTTTTTGGACTGTTTTCCTGTTCTTTATTTAATCCTGTATCTGTTTTCTCTGACTGTTCATTAATAAAATTTTGCAACGGCAATGAAGCCATGTCAATCTCTTGAGTCATTACCTGTCGCTGTATTTGTAACTCTTTATTTAACTCATTTATCTCAGTTTCTTTTTCATTTGACCATAATTTTGACTCATCAGGCTGTATCAATTTAATCAGGTCAATGTCAGACTTCTCACTTACCAGAACTGAAGTCATTTCTGTTTCTTGTTGAGTTGCAATCCCTACTAATTCAATCTCAAGTACAATAGAATAAACCTTTTCAGTTAATGGGACCTTTAAAATTACGGAACTAATTTCCTCTTTTTCCAGTGTAGGCACTATCTCTATTTCCATAATTTTCATAGACTCCTTTAAATCATTTGATGAATTTACATGATCAGGAATATTAATTCCAGATGTACCAAGCATCTCATCATGCTTTTCAATTGCATTAATTTTAGTAAAATTCTGAACTGGCACTTTATCAATCTGATCTGACACTTTTGGCGTTACATTAATCTGCTCTGGGGGTCTTCTTGAATTTCTGTTCTGATCCATATTTACAACATCAATTGTACACTGATCTATATTTTCTACTCTGACGCCTTTATTATTTATCTTCGCTAATTTTCGAATCTTTAATTTATTCTCGCATTTGGCAACAACCTTTTTCATTTTCTTATATAAGGAAGACATTTTATTTAATTAATTTGATAAATGTACTCTTTAAATTTGCGTTGCAGTGCTTGCTGATCAATTAATTAATTAATGTAACACTATCAAATATTGAAAACCTTATAATTTGGTCAATTTAATGTATCTCCTAATTTACCTGTATCACTAAATTTAATTAACCTGTAAAGAAAAATATCAATTTGCAAAAACAGTAGCAACGCAAAATTTTTATTTATAACAGTAAATATCAACATATAATCACATGTGTTTTAAATGTACTTATTTTTCACTTACACACCTTCTGCAACGTATACCTGTGAAAAAGAAAACCTAATCTGTTTGCCTTAATTTACATATAATGTCTTGCTTGTAAATAACCTTAAAACTCCTTATCAATAAAATGTAATAAAATTTACTATGACATTCTAATAAATTGTGAATAATATATAATGTTCACAAAACACTATGAAGCAGGAAGATATTTTAAAACAGTAATAATTAATTTATGCAAATCTACTCAGCAAGCAATATTTACAGTAACAGTCTTTAAAAACAATGGTGTGATGAAAACCAAAGCGAATGCCTAGTTAATTACAGCATTATAAATACCTTGGTCAATCAATGCACTGTTTGGCCGTGATGCTCCAGACACTTTTAGCTAATTAATGCAGAACAAGCCCTTCCCTCTGGGATATACTCTACCACTGTAGACCTCTCCTAATGAAAGGGCGGCTCTGGTAATAACGCGACAGTATTTTTATCAATCAGAGCACAGTGGTTCTAAAACACGGAACTTCTGTGACCTTTAGTTCTCCGTGATTTGTCTTAATTTACAAAATGTAATTTTAGCATAGTGTGTAATCGCTCGACATACACATTATTTGTAGTAATTAAAAAGTAAACCAAATCGGGGACAATTATGAACAAATTTACAGCTCTAGTTAATTACAATGTGGTGTTTACAATATTTAGCCAATCACACTGCCTTTGCTGAAATACACTGCCCACTGTAATCTCTCTTCAGAAACCAGCCCCTCCCTCGCAAAGAAAGCCTAACTATGCACAATGTTCGCTACCATGCAAAAGAAAAACCTCAATTCGGTAATAATCATTTATTAAATGCTACTCGGCAAGCAATGTCCACATGCATCAGTCGATGACACACACAATCAAAGTAGCCTCCAACTTTCCTTTAATTAATAGCGTCACTGTAGTGATAATAGCAATCAAAAACGGGGAATCTCATAATAAAATGTTTATTGTAGTGCTTCACCCAATCACAGAGTGACCATAAATTGCCTCAACCAATTATAACACAGCTGTAGTCACTTATATTGTTGCTGTACTCTCTCTCCTCCCTAGCTCAGCCCCTCCTCTAACAAATACTAGCTGTAACTCTAAAACAATAGTGTAACCAGAAAGGAAATCTAAGCGGGAATATTTATTATCAGAGCACACCTCCCCTCGTGCTCCAAACAGTCTCTAAGTTTGCAATACAGCGCGCAATGCCTGTCACACATTAGTATGTGACATTAACAACACAGCCGTAGAATCCTGCAAATATTTCAATTGGTAACCTGTCTCAGCCAATCACAGCGCCATTAGCGATGTTTCCACCAATTACAGGGCTGCTTCGCTGTCATTCGCTGGACCTTTCAGCCAATCAGAGCGCTCCCTCGCTAATGTTCTAACATTGAGATCGCTCCTTTAGGTATTCCAACCTCAACACAGCGCGTATTCGCCTTCAGTTCACTTTGCCTAATGTCAATTTCAATCCCGTGTCAACTCGCTCGCTCAACCAGCCACAACACGCTCTCCTCCCTGCACAACAGCGCTACACCCAATCAGAGCACAGCTGAGAGAGCCTCGCCCAATCAGCGCGTTGCTCTTTTTTATAACACGACCTGAACCCACATCAACTATAGCGCGGCCCCCTCACAACTTCTCCAACCTTGAGGGAGGCCAACAGGTCAAGATAACACAGCGCATTAATATGGAAAGGCCTCGCCAGAACCCCCGCGACTCTCCTATGCGATGCCTAGTTACCAAACAATACACGGAGCTCTGCCCAATCAGAGCACGGCTCCGTGCATTACACGTCGGCACCCTAGCCAATAGCAGCGCGGCTTTGGCAATGACGCGACGGCGTCTCAACGAATGGGAGCGCGGCGGCTGACGCAAGCAGCCGCTGCAGCTCGCAGCTCTCCCACTCGGCTCCTCAATAGCCCTTTTACAATAGCGCTGCCAGATTAAAGAAAAAGACTACGTTGGGGACACTTACAGAATACAAAATACTACCAATGTGCTTAATCTAATTTTAGCACCACGCTCTAACTAATTAGCGCACTGTCCTTGTAAGCTCAGCCAATTACTACACGGCTGCAGCTAATTTTATCACTGTTGCTACTGTAGTCTCTCCTCGCACTGCAAGCAACACAACGCTCACAACATGCTAAATGCAGCGCGATCTAAAAAACATTTACAAAGGCTAGGAACCAATTTAAATTACTACTCGCTCCTCAGCCAATGAGAACGTTACTTTGCTCAGACAGTTCTGGGCACGACAACCAATCAGAGCGCGGCAAGCCCTGACGTAAGCAGCTGCTGCAGCTGCAGGCTCTCTCCTCACACGTTCTCACTCATAAAACCAGCCCCTCCCTTACAATTTTCGATCGGGGCACAATTAAAGGGTTTTAAACTACGGAGAACAATATAATACTATTTTTAAAGCGTGGAATGTTTATAAAATGAATACTAATCGCTTTTTACTTATTTTAACGAGTTTAATAACGTGGAATACCTTAATTATTGCCTAATTAACACAAAACATTCTAAAATGCTCCTGAATGTTTTAAATTAGCACAGTTTACCTTTTTATACTTTTCAACTATGCTGAATACTTTTCAATTGAATTTTATTAGCGTGCAGAGCTTTTAAATGTATTTAAACACTGCACAATACTTTTAGAAAGTCTTAGAATGGTATAGACTTTATCCTGAACTTTCCTAAGTACCTTAAAATTACTTTTGGTACATTTTAGTCAATATATAAAACGAAACACATCTGTCTGCTTCTCTAATTAGGATAGTTTACATACATTCAAGTATCCACACTTCGGAATAGTCGGCGCTATTCACACTAAGGATAATTTACATTTGCCAGTAGAGCAACTCTTACCCTACCCTTCTAACACGTAAGAATATGAACTCATTTTGCTCTGAACCCACCGCGAAGTGAAAGTTCTAAGAGTTCCACTTGAACATACCTTACAAAACAATCACGCACTTTCACACTGAAAATTCCCTAACTTCAGACACACATGAAATCCGTACAGGACTCTCACCTGTTTATAGAAATCATGCACCGTTAGCAAAATAACACCGTTATCCGTACAGGGCTCTCACCTGTTTATAGATATAAAACATGTACCCGTACAGGACTCTAACCTGTTTATAGATAATCATGCACCGACATTACCCTACCCTTCACTCAAGCTCGAATATAACTAATACTCTTATCACAGTGAGTTTTATGGAAGGCGCTTTGTCCCTATTCTCATGCTGCTCTAATTTCTTAGAAAACCCTCACTATTACAAGATTCACACCTAGCCCTAAAACTGTGTTGCACGGCGACAACACTGTATTGCACGGCGACAATACTTCTGGTACACGGCGATACCAACAGTGATACTCGGCGATATCACAGAAACAGATCAGATATTCTGCATGACTACTTTCTCATCACACAGTTTTTGTACCGGTACACACTTAGCACAAAATAAACAAACTCAACATGTGTTAAAACTTAATCCTATGAATTTACCAACATATATGTATCATGCATGTAACATGTATGTCAAAAACAACATATATAAACCGTCCGATGGCTACCAGAAATTGATCCAGCGCTCTCACCAAAATATTGCACAAATGACACTATCTACTACTACAAAACTTACACTACAACACTAGGCCCATAACAACAATAGAGCGCTTGAATCATGAGGCGATAAGATCTAAATATAGTTGTTTAAACCATCTGCAATAATCAAGACCAGCTTGTCATTTTAGAAAGTTTATTTTAACACATCTATAAAAACTTAGGTTTTGGTATTTTATTAAACAAGCATTAGAAAATGTCATAAAGAAAGATTTATTCAGTATTAATAAAAAGAGCATAAATCAAGAATTATTATTCATTAGCAGGAATAAGTAAAATTAAGCATTTCCAAAATCCTAACTATATCTCTGTCTCTACCCTCATCACCTAGTAATAAAGTAATTAATAAAAACTCCTGTCCTCACGTGTAAAGTCCATCAGCATAACATCGTCCTCCAGAATTCTCGAGCGTAAGCCAACTATGTGTTCTCTGAACCTATTCTTATACCCTAATTTTAGCTGAGCTAACTATTTTTCACATTTCAGCAGACGAATTCTAGTTCTCCATTGGCTGAGCCACCTCGTACCACAGTAAACTGTGACACCTCCTTCTTACATGCCCGGGCAAATTCACTAGTCCATTGTTCATTTAGAAGTCTTGGCAGTTCTTCCTTAGGCTGCTACATTTTGTAGCGACAGCTTCCTTTTTAACCTTGAGCTTAGTCAGCTCTGAACTCCCGTGGCACGTTAGCAAACGTTAGCAAATTTCTCCAAAAAGTCATCTTTTTAGCAGTTCATTCCAAAACCTTTCAAAATAAAAGCTCAGAGGCCTTTTCCATCCTTCTTGGAATTATTTTCACTTGAGCCATTTTCATCATTAGGCCTCTTTCAGAAAGCGTCAATTTTCTGCGCCACTGTCCCTGCGTCACTTTTAAAAGGGTACTATTTTCCTGCAGCCATCTCTAAGCTTCACTTGTAAAACTATTATATAAACAAACACAAAGGATAATTAGTGAAAGAAATACAGTTTGTTCTGTTGCCTCCCATCATTGCTAATTATTAACCCATTAGTCTAAATTACCTAGCAGTAAAGCACAAATAAAGCAGCATTTTATATCTACCTGTCTTCATAATCCATAAAACCTTATGTGCACCTAGAATAGTAGAAATGACATCACATAGACAAGGGAAGCAAAATAAGCACATGCCATTATTTCAAAAACAGCTGCTATTAGTTATGACATGACAATAGACAAAATTAATGTATTATTTTCCACATACATGAGAATGCAACAAAATGCACATTTATGAGCACACATGTTAGTTTCCCACGTGTTCTGTGAAAATGCAACTTTAAACTAGATTGAATTATTATACACACAGCACAAATTGTTAGCATTATTAATTTATTTATGGAAGTGTGACTTCACGGGTTTAAACAGATTTCTGTTTTCTATCCCGCTCCATCAGCCCCAAGTTGGAAGCGTCAATTTGTGGTGGTGAGCTTCAGCAAGGCCTACCAGTGCAAGGGATTCGCCGTTTTCTGCACAGAGTCATCAGACCAATAGGAAGAAGTTGCCACAGAAACTGGAATAGAAAATACAGAGTTTATTAAATCTCATGAGGTGGAACTACATTCACACGGCACCCTTCGGTAATGTATGAAGCAGCACACTGAATGGAAGGAACTGGCTCCTTTTATACTCACACAGGGGCTCAAATGAAAGCGGTACGAGCACAAAATGCTGGTTTTAGGTACATATAAGGTCATACAGAAAATGCACAGTCAACAAGTGGGAGGAGCTAACAGTTGCTAATTCTGGTGAACACATACTGACAGTTACAGACTAACAGCAGCTGCATGGACAGCTGCAAGTTCAACTGAGCATGTGCGAAGGTGGAAGATGCCAAATATAGTTCGTCTCCAGGCAGATTTCGAGAGCAGTTAACAGAAAGGTAGGACAGAGCACATGGTGAGTACATGGTAGCACATGGCAAACAAAATGGCTGACAGAAATATAAAATGGATTCCACAAAACGGACAAGGTAGTCTCTAAATACAGGATGGCTTCTGCTAATGCTACCTAAAGAACAAAGGTACCTGTCAGTCACGTGACGCCGAGGTGCTCAAAAAGTCACGCTGGAAAGGAGAGCACAGAAAAAACAAACAAAACAGACAGATAGGTCAAGGACTTAGTAATTACATAGACTATCAACAAATGCTGTTTTGAGTCCTATCAGACCACCCAAATGGCGGAGCCTCATCAAGTAGGACACTCATACCATGATCAGTCTGCAAACGCCCAGATGTATATTGGCAATGCATGACTTCGTCATGGTCAGGACACCGCAAATGTTAATACAAGAGGTGGTACTGATAAGTGCAGTGCAAAAAAGTATATATGTAGTGAAGTGACTAAATGGCTGTCGAGGCAAACAAAGACCTTTATTAGTGATTGCCTGGACGTCAGGTTAAAAATAGTGTAATGACAGTGTAAAATAATCACTGTCCAGCTTGCTTGGTGGAAAAAATCAGGCCAACATGTTTCTGCCGTATTGTGTAAAATCACTGGCATTCATCAGGGCCAAGCTCTCATATGCTACTGCAATTACACTAACCAATGTGTAAGAATAAATTGAAAAAGGATTAAATAACCATATTGCATGTAAACTAAGAGTGGTCGCACACGACCATCCTACCGCATCTTCTCAATTTGCTCAGTGGATGCGATCGGTCTTCCCTGTAGTAGACATGAAAAGAAACGGAAAACCATATAGAAAATATGAACACGTGGTGTTAAATAAGACATAGACAACATTTATGACTTAGATATACCCAGAATGCCACGTGTTATTACTGTGCACCACCAGCGATCATTCAAGCAAACTCGGACAGATCCATCACTAAACTATGATGATCATTCAAGAGGTGCGAATATAGCGTCACCAGGAGTTGTCCTGTGCATAGTTTCAAGAACAAAAATTTCTTTCACTTACCCATCAATCTGTGGGAAGTAAGCCTCACCTCACCCGGCAACTGCTCGGAAGGATAAGGCCCCGCTCTAGACATGTGAATGTTCCCAGGTTAGATCACTGTCAAAATTATAGTACAATGTACTGTCTAACAAACCCAATAATTTTCTCAACTGCCCACAACTCTCACCACGAGGAGCCGGATGCAAACATCAGACGACTAACATGTAGTGCAACCTCTATACATATTACAAAATATTGCTGACTGCAAACCAGCCGCTCAGTTCTATGTCTACACTGAACCACTGTGCAGTCATTCATGATGAAGAAAATATTACTGACTGCAAACCAGCCCCTCAGTTCTATGTCTACACTGAACCACTGTGCAGTCATTCATGATGAAGAAACAGGTGTAATAGTAACCTTGTCCTCACAAGCATGTCTCTGGTAAAGGCTGACAATGCCATACTGGCCAGACCCCAAATACACGCTCAAGATAATAATCCACTTTACACAATCCCAACTAACCTGTCCGTCGGTACCTCACGGCGGGTTCACGAGCCGAAGGGGAGGCACCGACTGACAGTTTTGGACTATTCTTATACTTGCGTTAATTAGGTGATCGTTTCCAGCTGGTTCATGTCCCGCTGTAACAGCGCCTGTGCGCTGTTGAAACACTATCTAGTGCATGCGCAAATGGGCCCAGAGTGATCGCGCGCATGCGCTGAACGAGTTGACTACAACCCGGACGAGAACGCTAGCCCTGCAAGTGTGTGTGAGTACGGGGCGCATGCGCGAGCCGGGTACACTTACCGGTCTCTAGCGCGCAGTCTCAATGAACCGTCTGTGTCGCGTGTATGCTAAACCGAGTTAGCGAGGCGCATGCGCGTCCATTCTGCTAATGCTAACCTAATCGCTGCCAAATTACAACAAATCCACCTGTCTGCGGATCTCCTCTGTAGCAACCAGCAATGCAGACTCAGGCCTAAAATCATGTTGAGAAGAATCCATAATGTTATGGGTCTCAATGAAGGCCACTTGTACTGTATTAAGTGTATTTTCCAAACTTTAGGCTAGCAAAGGTAGTGTTGATATAGGTCTAAAGTTTTTTGTATCACCAAATCAAAGGTAGATTTTTTTAACAATTGGCAGATAGATGCATTGGAAAATAACCTGATGTCAGATCTACGTTAAGCAAAATGGTAAGGTGTTTGGCCATTGCACCAGATACCATATTCAAACCCGAAGGGGGACAAGGGTCTAGCGGAGGCCCTGATGTAATGGTCTCCCGAAAACCCAAAGTCCTATCCTCTTAGAAAGTGGTGAAATGCACCAGCAGGGTCTGACTTGGTTCAATGCCATCTGTAAATTCCTGAGAAAGGGAAAAGGGACCTATCGCCATATCTGAACAGGACCCTTTAGATATGGAAAAAAAATCAATGTAGACCCCTGACACCTGGACTGAAAATATACTGCCAACCCATAGCAGAACTCTTGCAAGGGTAAAATAAGTTGTGACCTATTATTGTTAGCGAGGGAAGTGACTGTCTTAAACAGTTTGTCAGTGGAATCCTTGAACTAACATATTTTATCTGAAAAATATTTGGGTTCCTCTAACATAATCAATGTTTTATACTCCTGTATCGCCGCTTTATATTGCACTTTTTTCTCCGCTTTATAATCAGTTCTCAATCTTCTTTCAAAAGTCCTACATTTTTACTTAAGTTTTTCTACTCAGGGGAATACCATGGGGCGGTGGAGGCTTTCCGAAAACATTTAAAAGTTATTAAAGTTGCTTGCAAGTATGTCTGACTTGGAGTCAATGGGAGGTTATCAGTGGTGAATCCAACAACAATGACACGAGCCCGAGGAGCATGTATGTGTAACAAGGGGGTCATTGATATCATATTTACCTACATTCTCATTATTATGCGGACAGTTATTACATCATACATCAACATCACATTTACTGATATTGACTTCATTATGCGTGCATACATTACGGCATACATCAACATCACATTTACTGATATTGACTTCATTATGCGTGCATACATTACGGCATACATCAACATTGCATTTACTGATATTGACTTCATTATGCGTGCATACATTACGGCATACATCAATATTGCAATTACTAGTATTGACGTCATTATGTGTGTATAAGTTACGGCATACATCAATATTGCATTTACTAGTATTGACTTCATTATGCGTGCATACATTACGGCATACATCAATATTGCAATTACTAGTATTGACGTCATTATGTGTGTATAAGTTACGGCATACATCAATATTGCATTTACTAGTATTGACGTCATTATGCGTGCATAAGTTACGGCATACATCAATATTGCTATTACTAGTATTGACGGATTGTGTGTGTATGAGTTACGGCATACATCAATATTGCATTTACTAATATTGACGTCATTATGTGTGCATAAGTTACGGCATACATCAATATTGCAATTACTAGTATTGACGTCATTATGCTGCATAAGTTACGGCACACGTCGATATTGCATTTACTGTGCGTACAGAGGTTTCAGCGTACATCGATATTGCATTTATTGATACTGCTGTTGTTATGTGTGCATACATCAAGGTGTACATTGACATTGACATCGTATTCATCACTCTCAACATGTGCATGGGCCTGTGTGTGGCCTCGGTCTTGCATACAGTGTGTGGGTGTCATTTGAGTGGTGAGCTACTCAGCCACTTGAGTAAAGATCCCCTTCTATGCGCTAACTTGAATCTTAGCATTAACGTCCCAAGTGTATGTTGTGCGTGGGCATGTGTGTGGCGCATACATTGTATGGTTGTAAATACCAAGAGTGATGAAGGACTGTGGGTTTCATTTTGGACGCCTGGGACCTGTTCATGTGCACAAGGTGAGGTTATTTTCCCTGACAGTGGTTGACAATCCTGAAGCTTGAAGGAAGAGACCTACACAGGGAAGTGGAGAGGGAGGAGACAAGCTCCACTCAAAATTCATTGAGGGCTGGTGTTGAGAGGGCCTGCTCATTAGCCTTCCTGTGCCCTCCCATTAGGTGGCGGGTGGGGGTGAAGGGTGGGGCTGGCATTTTTGTTGTTTATGTTTAGGATATGCAGAGCACATGGGTGCCCCAGATGGAGTGCCCCAGCACAAAAATACCCTCCGCATGGAGGAAATGCCACCTGAAGCTGAATTATATTAATAATTTCCTGAAAATGGCTTCAGAAGAGCATTGACGAAGAGAGAGGCGAGACTGTTCCAGAGTGTGGGGGCAGATTCCTGAAAGAGTGGCCCCCACGCGTGAATATCCTAAGTCTTGGAGTCCTGGATGGGGTATAGGGATGCATGTAGAACTGAAGTAATATGGGACTGTTCTTGTTAAGTCTTGTACATGAAGCAGAGAGCTGTCAATGTAAGTCTCTTGCTGGCCAGCAGCCAGTGCAGGTCTCTAAGGAAGGTGAGAGGGGAGTCATGCCTTTGTACTTGTGAAAGGAGATGGGATGCTGCATTTTGAATAGTTTGCAGACGTCTCATAAGGGCCTGAGAGAGGCTGAGATTCAGGACATTGCCATAGTCCAGAGGCGAAGTGATAATAGCCTGGACAATGGGTTTCTGATCAGATGGAGAAACAGTAGAACCTTTTACAGACAACTGCGAAGTTCAAAGCAGCGATCAGTAATGGTCTTTATTTGGTTGTCTGTGGTTAAAAGTTGTGACCGGTCCTTTCTAATAGCTTTTTGATAGGCCTTAACAGCTGCATTATAGTGTTTCTTATAGAGCGCATATCATATTGTTTGCGCCAAGAGCGTTAAAGGCTACTGCCGCTTATCTTGAGGGAAGTAAGGTGGCTGTTGAACCAAGGGGCCGAGAGTTGTCTACATGGAGGGAGATACAAGAGGAATACCTGAATCTAGTGCAGAGGAAAGCCAGGGCTTCACAGCGCTATCAGCTACATTCTGGTCTGAGCTCGATTCTCTCCATGTTGGACTATTCTAGTGATCCCTACTTGGGTCTCCTGGAATATCTAATACATCAGCTCCAAGGGGTACAAAACACCGCAGTCCACCTTCTGTTTGAACTGACGAGATGGGGGTCTGTGTCTCTGTACTGAAAACAGCTGGACTGGTTGCAGGTGAGCAAAAGAATCAGAAACAAAGCCCTAACAATTGCTTACCGAGCTTTCCATGGAGTTGAACCTAATTATCTCAACATCAGGATCTGAGAATCCTGCCCTCCAAGAGCCTTGCGCTCAAGGGATGCACATCTGCTAGGGGTCTCACGCTTCAATAAAAAGAGACATGGGGCTCCCCCTTCAATAAAAAGAGACATGGGGCTCCCCCTTCAATAAAAAGAGACATGGGGCTCCACTTCTCTGTTCGAGTCACTTTGATCTGGACTCAGCTCCCATCCCAACTCAGAAATATACCTGGTCAGACTTCTTTCCGGAAGATGTTAAAAACATATTTATTTTAACTATAACATGATGCACTAGACCTGCCTCACAGGGACACTCTTGAGTAGCCAGTCATTCATTCATTCATACATTCACAACTGTGTAAGAGTACGTTTAGATCGGGGTTTGGAACATATTCTGTTCTGCGGCAGAATTGGTGGCATTTTGGTGACTCCGCATTACTCTTTGTAACGCAGAGTTCCAGACAAATTCTGCCAGTTGCCACATGATGAATTTATTTGCTCACACATGGCTCCAGAAGGATAATTTGGCATGGATGAAGGAGATTTGGTGCCGCTAGCATGATTTCCAGCCGCTATGAAGACACCCAATGACATTTTTCTAAAGTGGGCTGTCACGTTCGCATTCAGAACATGCCGCTCGAGCAGAAAATCTACTAGAGCGGCAGCAACATCATCTCGAGTAGCTGCTCCCTCTGTTGTGCATTTGCACTGATTTTTTAGCATTGAACGCACCCCCAGCACTAAATCAACGCATGAGCAGCGCAACATGTCTATTTCCACCCATTGGCGGAACTCTGCTGTGTTTATATGTAACTCCACGCAATTCTGCTGAGTCAAATTCATCAAGTTCCACACACCCCTAGTTTAGATGCACACAGACGACCACAGAAGTGAGAAGTTTAGACAAATGACTAACCAGAGTGGGTGTCATTGCACTGGAAGCAGTCCATACGGGAAACAGCGTTTACAACGCTGTTCCCACAATGCATGGCTTTACAACGCGGTCGTTACAAAGACCGCATTGTTATCACGTGTGCCATTACATCGTATCAATGACCTGCTGAAGGGGGTGTGCAACACAAGGGAATGTGTTGGATTTTAAATCCAACACCTTCCCTGCTGTTGCACCAACTGGAGTAGGAATAGTAATTAATACTATCCTATGTCCAGCACGCCCCCTACAGCAAGTCGTTGAAACGACTTGAGATGTAATGACACGCGTGGTAACAATGCAGTCATTGTAACGACTGCGTTGGTAAGCCATGCGTGGTGAATGTATGCGTTGAAACGTCATATATTCGTCCATACATCTGTCAAGATTGAAATATGTATTTTTTTAATTTTTTTTTAATCCTCACTCTGCAATAGTAGGTTTAGGGAGTTTTCAGGGACCCGCTTCTCAGTTCACTGTTCCTTCACTGCCCCTTTTTCTTTGATCTTAACAATGGACGTACATTTGGGTAGTATGGACATTTTAATTATATTGGATCTACCTAGGAAGGTCAGGGGGAGGCCTCCCCAAGCTTTTAACAGTTTTCTGACCTCTGCAGTAATCCTCTCAAGATTTATCTTCGTTATTTTGTCCAGATCTTTAATTAGATCTATTCCTAAGTACCTGATTTTCTCCCTGGTGTAATTGTTGTTAATCGGGGCATTCCAGCTCATAATCTCTGTTTTTGCCTGATTAGTTTGGTATCCAGATACCTTCCCAAATTTAGACAAAGCTTCTTCTATTGAGGTGATTGACCCCTCTTAGTTATTGGTAAAAATCATTAGGTCGTCTGCATATAGAGCGACCTTTTTTTCCCACCCATGGTATTTGAATGGTGTTATGTTGGGGTGAGTTCTAAGACTATTTTCCAAGGGCTCAATGTATAAATTTAAAAAAAGTGGGGAAAGGGGACATACCTGTCTTGTCCCTCTCTTTATATCAATGTTTTCTATTAGATCCCCATTGATTAAAATTTTGGCCTTAGGTGTTCTATATAATGCTTTGACCATTCCCTGGAACTTGTCCCCTAGATTAAATTTAATGAGTGCTTTATTTAAAAAGTCCCAATTCATCCTGTCGAAGGCTTTGGCAGCGTCAAGAGTAATTATAGTCAAGGGGGTTTTTCAGTCACGGCTATGTCTATGGCCCCGATGAGCTCATGTGTTAGGTCATGCAGCTGCCTACCCTTCATAAACCCTTTCTGAACTTCCTTTATCAAGCTTTCGGCTATTTTCCCTAGCCTTTTTGCCATAATTTGTGTAAATACTTTATAATCGCAGTTCAGTAATGAAATCGTACGGTAAGACTCACATTTTGCAGGATTTTTCCCCGGTTTTAATAGAATATTTATTGTTGCATCATTCCAGGAGTCTGGGAGTTTTCCTTTCTCTAGGTAGATTGTATTTATCAAGTCTGTGAACGGAGGAGTTGGAACCTCTCTGAGCTTGGTGTATAATTTGTGCATCTGGTCCTGCCGCTTTCCTTCTTTTTAGGCCTTTCACACTTCTTCCACTTCCTCCTTTGAGATTTCGGAGTTTAACTCTTCCCTTTCCTCAATTGTTAACCTTGGAAGTTCCTGAGCTTTAAGGTACTCTTTAATTTGTTCGCTTGTTGGATTTGTGTCCTCTGTGTATAGTTCCGTGAAGAAGTTTACAAATTCATTCATTGTCACCGAGTCCTCTGAGCTCGGTTCTGTAGTACCTTGTGGCTGGATATTAGCTATCTTATTCCTACTTTCGTTTTCCATGCCAACAACTTGCTACAACCTTCTCCATACTTATAGTGAGACAATTTGCTCACTTCCCATCTTTCTCTTACCTTACTCTCTAGTACTCCTGATAAGGATTCCTTTTGTTTCATCCTGTCCGCCTATAATTTCCTTTGTTTAACTAAATCTTCTTCCGCTTCGATTTGTTCGTCCAGAGTTTTTATAATGTTTTCTAACTTCCTTTTATCTTGTTTTGTTGTTTTTGTTTTATGTGTTGCCAGGCTTAATATTTTCCCCCTGATTACTGCTTTGTATGCGTCCCAGATGACCTGTGATGAAGTTCCCTCTTTGTTATTTTCAAAATAAGCTATTGTCTCGGCTTTGAGATCTACTATGTTTTGTGGGTCAATTAAGATGATACGGTCTACAGTCCACCTTGAGGTTGGCTTATCCTTTCCTTGATGTGTTTTTAATAGCACAGCGGAGTGATCGGACAAATGGGTAGGCAGATGCTCAACTTTTTGTCTATTATCTACCAGAGCCTTATCTAGTAAGAAGTAGTCTATTCTAGACTGCAGACCGAGTTTTTTATTTTTAAACGTGAATGCGTGATTTTTGTCTCCTTTTTTCCTTTCCAGATGTCCACCAACCCTAGGTCTCTTTTGCAAATCCCCAGCCAGTCCCTCATTTTAGGCAAATTTGGTTGTTTTATTGGATGGGACCGATCTATTTTTTGATCTGGGACTAGGTTGAAATCTCCCCCTAGTATTATCGGGGATGTAGCTGATATTAGTTGGGCATATAAGTTTTGTAATGGGTCTGGATCATCTATATTGGGCCCATAGTATCCCGCAATGGTGTAAGAGTTATTGCGTATTCTTACCCTGGTGACCGCCCACCTGCCCTATTTATCTACTTCTGTTTTCTCAATTCTAACTTTGAGTGATTTTTTGAAGAGTATAGCTACTCATTTTATGGTGCATTCCTGGTTTGTACAAAGAAAGCAGTCTACCCACTTTAGTTTTTTTATAATTTCTTCCCATTCCTTTTTTAGAAGATGTGTTTCTTGTAAAATTATAATTTCACTGTCTATGACCTTCAGATATTCAAAAATCCTGCACCTTCTGCTTGGTGTTCTAAGACCGTTAACATTCCATGATATTATGTTAACCTTATTTTCCATTTTTCTTTTATTTGCCATAGCTTCCTACAGCCCTTTGGTAGTATTTGGTGGGACCTAATTTCTCCTTTCTTGCAATTTGATGATTTGTTTTTCTTTTTTTCCCTATTTTGCTCCTCACCCTTGTGTGTATTTTGTTTGTTTTATTTTACATATGATTAAAAAAGACCCTCCCTGGGGAATCCTCCCTATTGTCTTTTTTGGGCTGCATCATTTGGCCCCTTTTGAGCTTTGTGTTAGCCCTTTTAGTGTGTAACGTCTTTTAATTCTTATCTCATTTTCTCTTACTCATCTCTCCCTATTTTATTATTATGCTCAGTGAATTGACTCTGACTCACCCCTCATTTGGTCCTTCATTTGATCAAGAAGATGGGCAACTTCAGCTGGCTCTCTTATATTGTGCATCTTGTTACTCCACATGATTCTAAGTGCAGCTGGGAACTTCATCTGGACAGTGGTACATTTAGTATTCTTAGATTGTTCTTTCTTGCCTGGTTTTGTAAAGATTCCAATTTTTCGTTAATCCTTTTATCACCTTCTCTCAGGACCCTTATTTCCTTTTGGTTCATTTCTACTTTCTTACTCAGTGCCCCAACCTATCTTCACCAGTATTTGCCGGTACCCCCCTCTCTCCCTCCAGTGTTACACCAGACTCCTCTATACTTAGTCCTCGATCTCCACACTGCAATTTGTCAGCACTTTGCCTCCCTCATCCTTGCCTTTATCACCCTCAATTCCGCTTACCCTTTTCATCCGCTGGGAAGCTTCACTTGCCTCTGCCACTGCTCCTCCGTCCACCGAGTCCCTTTCTGCCTTTCTAGGTGTTATAGATCCCGCTTCTGTAATAGGGGACAAGATAAGTCCCAGTGGCTGTCCTGCTGTCACCAAATCACCCCTCAAGAGGTGCTGCGTTGACTCCGTTATTGCTCCTGTTACTGTTGCCTGTGCTCTGTATACTGAGAGCTCCTGGGCCTTGAGGACTGTTTTCTTCTGCTGATCTGCACCAATGAGACGAGATACGACCTGTTTCCTACTTGTTATGCCTCCGTCGCACTCCCTTACTAGCAGCGCTTCATGAGCGTCTCCGCTTTCTGCCCTTTTCAGACCTCCTGGGACTGCCTTCAGTGCCTTCAGAAAGTTGTTGGATTCCGTGCTCCTCCCTGTTGCAGTGTGAGTGCTAGTGCAGTCGCCACCACTGTCCTCATTCCCCCGGGCTTCTCTCGCAGCGGTCCACAATCCGATGCATGGGAGGAATGCTTCTCTCAGTTTGTCTCGCGGAATCGGTGCCACTCCCGAATGGAGGTAAGCATGTTCTTTTCCGCTGCCATCTATAGACATTCTTGAGATTAGGAATGTTGGTTGTCTACTGTGGCTCCGTCTCCGATTTGAATACCTGCTCACCATTCTTATGATTATTTCGCTTTTTAAAAAAAAAATGAGGATCAGGTTACCTAAAGATTACGTATGTATTTTGGGCTGAAGTCAGTGCATTTTGTACAATTCCTTCTCCTGGGACTGCTTTCTTGCGGGAGGTTTACATGGAGCTCCCGACCTGGCTTCCTAGCCGGCCGCCATTTTCCCCCTTAAGATGGAAATATGTATGGTGCAATGGTCTAACCATATCAGAGGAATGTGGGGGGTCTACCTTAAGATTAGTGAACCCGGAATGAAATATAACTTGCTTTGTAGGTAGGGGCATTAACACATTTTAAAAGCTGAATACCGTCCAGGTCGTATTAAGGTTCATAGCAGAGGAACACTTTGTGTTGTTGAAGTGTAGATTTAGAGCACCTAGAATGCTGGAAATTGCACATTTTAAGACTTCAGGGGAATTACTTCATGCAGATTACTAGAGAGCTATTGATCTGGGCCCGGGGGCTGTAATGGAAAGCTCCTGAATAGGAGAAGTAAGGTGTTATCTTTAATGAAAGGTCAAACCTTCACTCTCCAGGACATGAAGATCTACGATGGAGCAATTTAAAGGTGACTTAAAAACAATGACCAGGCCACCACCCTTTTTGGCGGGTAGATCTTGCCTTAGAATTGAGCGGCCCTCTGGGAGCATCTGAACTATGTGTGGGATTGAGGCTTTGTTTGGGGTGAAAAAAGTCATTTAGGTGGCATCAGCCTTTTGTCCCATCCCTGATCACTGTTCATTATGGCTGTTAATAGATAGATGCATAAAGTTTGCACACTTTTTGTCTCTTTTGTGGGTATTTGTGCGGCTGGTTTCCTGCCAAAACAACCTTTAAAAGAAGAAGCCAAGCAAGAGGATTCATTTCCATTATCCATCAGAATGGGAAGTGACATCACTGGATATCCCAACATCCATCTCCACAGGAAGTGACATTGCTGGATTTTCAATCATCCATCTCCACAAGAAGTGGCATCACTGGATTTCCCATCATCCACTTGCACAGCAAATTCATCATTCTTTCCCCCTCCCTGGACCTACTTAATAGCGACCCATTGCCGGTTTACCCAAAACCAATCTTTATCGGACCCACACTGACAGTACACATTGACCCACTCTCTCACGCTCACACAGCCCTGTAACCAAACATACAGCACTCTGCCTTTGTTTGTATGCTCCTCAACACTCATCAAACACACCACAGAGATCTGGGACCTGCTGCACAACAATGCCCCGGGGCTATTTTCCTTGTGGAAACCTGGCTGAACCCTTCATAGTCACCAAACATCACCACATCCACCCCCTCCCAGCTAAAAAATCACCAGACAAGATAGACTTCACCTGCCCAGAGGCAGAATCACCAATGTCCACTAGAATTCTATCAGCTTCACCACTCCCATGGACATGTCATCCTAAACATAGAACACTTGTCGTTCAAGCTCCATGTCACAGCCAACTTCACCCTAAGCGGCACTCACACAAACTTCACCAACACCACCATGGATTTCATCATACCAACCCCCTCATTGCGAGCAATTACTTCCTGCTAAGAAACCTGCACTTCCACCCAGAAGACCACCAGACCCAAACTCAAAAGCACTCATCAAAGACCTTGAAAGCCTGGGCCTCACTCAATGCGTAAGGTACCTATGAATATTGCTGATAACCTCCTGGACTCTATTTTCACCACATACGACAATATCTGAGTCAACAAGTCCTCACCAGTCTCCTGGACAGACCAAACGCTTGTCGAATTGAGCATCTCCGTTCACTGCACATGCACCACTGCCAGAACACCCAGCCATAACTGGAACAGCATCACCGACAAGGACTAGAAAACCGCTAAAAACACCCTGCGACCAAAACACAGGAACAGCCTCCCAAAAGCCATCAGGAATTTCAAAATTGAATCACTTCCTGTGCCCACTCCCTGGCCCCCTTAAATACCATAAATATCATAATACAACAAGATATAGACCCAAGGTCAGTTGGGACCCACAGGAACTCAGACGGATGGAACGTCACTGCAATCAACTGGAGAATGAACCAGGACAATGCAGACAGGAGCACTTTCAAATTCGTCCTGAGACGCTACCACCGAATGATTTTGCCCACCAAACATACCTTGCACGGGTGGACAACATCAATGAGCCATTAACAGAAACAAAGAACTTTCACCATTGTGAAGGTTTTCAACTCACCAGCGGCTGCCTCCAAATCGATCACCCCCTGGCAGAACCTCTGCAGCAATGTTTCTTAATTCTACATCAACAAAATAACCAGTTTTTACATCAAATGCAACCCGCAACCGGATGTGACAGACCTCACCAAATGCATCCCGGTCTTATGCAAAGAGCAAATGCTGCCACATGGCTCGTCATCATCACAGATTAAACAGCAACCACCATGAAATCCATCAACTCAAGTGCCCCATCATGCTCCTGCTCCCACCAGGACTACTCCAGAGGACTTCAACCCATCAGCACCATTATCATGCCATTCCAAATGCCTCCACCTCTATTGTGACCTTCCCGGAAACTTGGAAGCATGCAACTTTCCTCCCATTGCAGAAGATACCCTCAGTGGACCCTTCAACACTTTTCTACTACAGACCAATCTCCCTGATATCAATCCCAGCCAAAGTCTTAGACAAAATCATCAACCAACATCTCACAGATTACTTCAACAATCACCAAGTATTCGTGTTTAAGGCCCAGCCACAGCAGGCAAACTGCCCTCATCGCAGCCACGAATTATATCAGAATGACTCTGGACTGAGAAGCACCATCGGTCCTCATCCTCCTGGATCTCTCTGCAGGGATTGGCAACGTATCCCACCCCATTCCCATCAAACTCTTCTATGTTGATCAAGAGATACAACTCATTCTCTCCCTCATTGACAAGATGCCCAGACCAGGATCAAGTTCACTTCATGACTGAATCACTGACTGGATGAAGCAAAAAAAGACCAGACCAAAATCATGTTTGTCTGAAAGAGCGCTTTACCGTGGGTCTCCACCTGAGGGTCACGCCCACACCAAGAACTTCGGGTTCGTCATCAACAGCTAACTCAATATCACAGCCCAAGTCAACCCCATGCCCACCTCATGCTTCCATACCCTAAAGATGCTGAGGAAGATTTTAAAATGGCTTCCAAACAGCACATGCTAAACCGGCACGCACGCCCTTGTCACAAGCAAGCTGAACCAAGGGAATACCCTCTATAATGAGAGCAACAAAATATTCACCAGAATTCTGCAGATCAATCAGAACTAAACAGCCAGAATCCCTCTCAACTTCCGTTGGGAAGGAAAACCCCTCTGCATGGCAAAAGACATGTACCCCTGCCCTGAGTACTGTTGTCTAGTTCTCCTTTTTTGGCATGGGCGAACACAGATCATGCGTGTGCCCCATGACATAGGCCTGTCTCACAGATTGTGATCTTGTTGGACCTAGAGGGGTGCCCAAAGTGCTACCCTCAAAGTGGTGAAAGGCTACTGCCTTCACCAGGAGATAAGAAGTACCAGCGCGGTCATGCCAGGAATCCACGGGCCTCATTTATGAGGCTGTGCGTCACTTTTACGCCGCTGGTGCGTCACTTTTTGTGACGCACCAGTGGCGTAAAAAATGTGCCTTGTTGCAGCATATTTACAAAGTGATGCATCTAGGTAGATGCGTCACTTTGTAAACCCCTGCGCCACATTATACCTGCGACAGGTATAATGTGTGCAAGGGGGGCGTTTTGACGCAAGAAAGAGTCATAGAAGTGACGCAGTGAAATCTATAAGATTTCACTGTGCCATTTCTTGGACGCTAATGCGTCAAAATCTGACGCCTGCCTCATGGCAGGCGTAAGACTGACTCAGGCCCTAACAACATGTCCATGTGAAAGTACACATTGCGGGAGTTGCGTCACTTTTGTGACACACCAGCAATGCTTCACTTTTGCGCCTACAGATACGTCAGAAATACTGACGTATCTGTAACTCCTTGCGACATGATGCGTCATACTGTGAATATGATGCATCGTTAGTGTCGCTTGGAGAGCATAGTGAAAAGTGACGCATCGCTGTTTTCACGCAGCGATGCGTCACTTTTCATAAATGAGGCCCCAAGTAGTGATCAGTAGTAGTGAACAGGACGTTTGTACTGTGAGTCACTGGAGTGAGGCCTACAGACTCACCCACCTTTTGAAAAAGTTCCACTGCTTTGTGCTTAGCTCACTCTAGTCCTCCATCAGGTAGATGTGAAGTGCTGCATAGTGCAGGAGCAGTGACTCTGACTTAGTTGTTAGCGTGCCTGGGGAGGGTACAGTACAAGGATGGAGCAATACTCTGCAGTGCATGTGCGGTTAGTACATCTTCCGGGTGTATGTATGCCTGAGAGGAATACATTACATGAGAGATGTAGTGCTGTGCAGTGTGTGCACAAGGACCGCTTGTGCTGGATCTGTGTGTGCTGCATGAAGTGCAGTACACGAAGGTTGAAGAGTTGTGCAGTGTGCACATAGTGTGTGTGTGAGGCACTGTTTGGGGCGACCCTGACAGGGAAACAACAGCCACTTGATTAGAGTCATCTCACCTCACCACACCTCGTCCATTGAGCCAGGTACTGAAAGGACCCCATATGTCCCTTGGTCGAGATGCCGCTGGCATTAGGTCCCAAAATATCGCCAACTGCTCCTGACAGTAGGCAATGTCACGTGCCCACGCAGCAACCCGGGCGGCTTTAGGGGTATCCCAGTGTATGACTAGTCTACGCTTTACAAGTAGTAACATCATGGACACCAAACAACATCTTTCAAGTGGGATGTCCCCTATATATCCCAGCAGTGCCACCAGTGAGGTGCATTTAAGTGACAATCCAGTGACAGCTTGTATAGTATCATATACCTGTTTCCAAAATTCAGCAATGGGCGGGCAACTCCACGCAATATGCAGAAAGGCTGCGGCCTCCCGTTTGCATTTCCAGCAGCGGGAATCTGGGCGTAACCCAAGTTTGTACAACTGCATGGGGGTGCAATATAACCTGTGTATGAATTTGAAATGGATAAGTCTCAGCTTATAGTTCGGGGTTAGATATCTCAGCTGCGAGCAACAAAATTACCATTGCTCATCTGTAGGCAGTTCTTCATGGTCAGTTCTCCATTGTATTAATGCCCTAGGGGCAACCCATGGGGTGAGTATGCGTGAGGTTATATAACTTAGTGATAGACCTGGCACCTTGGCGTGAGTCTCCCTTCCTCTTTTTGCTGATGTGCCTCAGATGTTTTGCTGGTGTTCGCTGCTCAGGGCACTGCGCCACAGCCAATCCGTGCCGCAGTGCAAGTGCTCCCAAAGTAAAGTGTATCCGTAATTGATTTCCATGATTGGCTTATTTGGTTTACTGTCAGGCCCCAGTAACGTGCAGGAGGAGTGCCAGGGCTTGTAAATACAAATGCTGTTAGTGGGCCTTCAGCTCTGGTTGCGCCACCCACAGAAGCGTCCTCGTAAGATGTGTCTAAGGTCTGCCATTGCAGAACCTGCGTACAGTCTGGTACTGACTGCGCAAGTGCACACACTTGCCAGTCCCTGAACCTTCCCTTAACTTCATATCAGTCACCCCTATGGTAGGCCCACTGGCACGGTGCATTGTAAGCATAAGGTAGGACAAGCCCTAATGTGTGGCATATCCTAATAGTGAATTACCGCCCTTTTTCATTCTTCACTATTGAAGGGCTACCTGTTCTCTTAGGCAAGATGAGCTGCCGGAATTATTACACGCTATAGTCCCGGCAGGCTCAGGGAACACGGTGGCACGTCAAGTTTAGTAGGCCTGAACTCCGAATAATAAAATACTTCCTTCAGTAAGGTTTATTTTAATATCCTGTGTTTGCAAATGCTACTTTTAGAAAGTTAGCATTTGCTCGCCTGACTATTTCAGCCCGGCTCTGCCAGGATGTGTATCTGCTGTCTGGGTTTGTGTGAGTGACAGGGCTGGGGGATTCCCGGGGACAGTCGGGGTTACCAGGTGGTGAATGGGGTGCTTACACCAGGATGGGTGGGCGGAGTAGTCCTTGACTCTGAATGGGGTTGTGCTCCACCACCACAATGCTGGCTCCACCTCCTGCGGAGCGTCTGATGTCTCTGCCCTGAGCCCTGAAAGAAGACGGCGGCTTTCTGTCAACAGAGTACTCCAAAACCGGGTGGAACCAGGCTCAGGCCCCCTGGCCTGCAAAGACAAAAGAAACTGTGTATAAGAGTAGGAGCCCTGCTCCTAAAAAAGCAGATCCTGTTTTGACCACGACAAACCTCTGCCTGACTAGAAGGACCAAGAGAAGCTGAAGGAAGGAAACCTGTCCCTGACCTGAGGGACTGGCCTGCAGTGGTGCCTTGCTGAGAACGGAGAGGAAAAACCAGAGAAGACTTTGAAGACTTGTGCCTGAAACGATCTCCAAGGGCTTGATCTCGAGCTTGCCCCCTGAAAAGAACCCCAGGACCAGTGGGTTCAATTCTGCCTGTGCCCGTCTGCTGCTGGGCCCTTACGTTCTCTTCCCTCGCCGGAGTTGTGACTCGGGTGCCTTCGCCCCTCCTAAGGTCGTGACAGCTCGGAGCATGGTCGCCCCGCATCCAGTGCCGGGCCGACCGCTCTCCTGTCACCTCGCCTGCTATGGAGTGCGTTGAGCGCCTCTTATCTTCTCCCGCCGGAATCTGCACGGAGCGCATCTGATAGCCCCGGATGGTCCGGACGTCACTACGTACCTGACTGTCTCGATTGCCCTCCTGCATACCAAGGCCCGTACCGCACCTCAAGAAGGCCTCCCGTACGTTGATACCGGAGGCCCAGTGCTGCACCTGTCTGACCGAGAACGCGACGCCCCACAGAGATCCACAGGTACGATCCTGCATACTAAAATGTAGAGCGCCCCGCAGGCCTGAACGGCGCCTCACCCCGTGAGCAGCTCCAGACCCCGGATCCCTGCAACCCTCCACACTGTCCCGCTCACCCGCCTCGCACCTCGAGGGGGCTTCAAGCCGGATAGATCCTTCGGAGAACCGTCGGTCTCATCCCGGCTCCGCCCTCACCAGTGGCCGCACCTGAAACGCCTCGGACACACAACTCAAGGTACACTTGAACTCGATCCCAAGTTCACATCAGATCCAGGGTCTGCAACGTTTGTTTTCCCTGTCGTCTGTCATTCATCAACAGGTCGCTTCTCCAGCGCGAGGCGCGTATCGACCCTCAGCGTACCTTTCTGACCAAGAACACTTAAGAACTATTGCCTATTTAAATCTGGTGGCCTCAATCGCTAAACGTTATATGGTCTTGTGATAATCCTGCATATGAAGTGTATCTTTTACATAAAGTCTACGTATTTTTGATACAACCATACGACTGGTGTCCGTCTGTGGTGGGTCAGTGGGTTTACTGTGTGTGATCATAAATGCTAAACTAACTATCGCCCTGAGGATTAGCCTTGTCTGCTCGCGCCACGCAACCTAGAGGGTGAGCAGGGGTTATTCTCACGGAGTAGTTCCCTTGCCCAGACAAGAGGAGAAGGTCCCTGCTTGTCACAAGTGCATACCTGTGCCAACCAGAGACCTCCGATTCTAACATTGGAGGCAGCGGTGAGGATTCCAAATTTGCATTTATGGTTTATGTACAGTAAATTACTGATCACCACATAGTGAGAGCAGACCTGTAAAGAAGCCACAGATTTATTGTCTTTTCATTCTTGTCGAGAAATCTCGTATCGTCGAATCATGCCTGGTTCACTCCCTGTAAGAGCAGCCTCTATCATCTCTGCACTAGATGATGTCGATTGGGAAGGGCTTGAAAACTACAAAGTGGAGCAGCTAAAAGGTTTCTGCCTGAAGTTCCGAGTCGCCCAAACCGGGTGCAAAAATAAAGCCCAACTCATCAAGGCACTGAGAGCCTGGAAAGAATCGAGAGAACAAGAGAATCAGCTGGTGGTGGATCCACCAGATAGCCTTGTCGAGGTGCACGGAGTCCTGTCGTCAGAGGAGCTGGCGGACAAGGCTGCAACCAGAGCGCATGAAGTAGAGATGGCAAGATTGAACGGAGAGATGGAGATGGAAAAGCAAAGATTGGCAATGGAGGAAAAGAAACTCCCGTTAGATCACGAAATGAGAATGAAGGAGTTGGCACTGAAAGCCAAAACTTTGGAAACAACTCCCTCTGGTGGCAGCACAACTCCGGTGCAGGTAGAGTCAAGGGTCTACGTACCGAAAGATGTGGTAAAGGAATACTTTAAGGGGGATGACATAGGACAGTGGTTTCGGGCCTACGAGGTAGCCATGTCCTCACACCGGGTCCCTGAGAGAGATTGGGGAGCGGGGTTGTGGGGGCGGTTCCTTACTGAGGGGCGGGACACCCTGCTAGATCTTCCCCCCGACGTTTACCATTCCTATTCACACATGAAAGAGGTCCTAGTAACCAGGTTTGGGTTAACCCCGGAAATTTATCGACAGAGGTTTCGGGGTTGTACTAAGATTCCTGGGGTACGTATGTGGAGTATTTGACCTTTTTCTGCAGAGCACTGGATGGTTGGGGAAGTGTAGCAAAGTGAATGATTTTCAAGGGCTTCTTGATTTAAAGGCGTGGGAGCACTTGTCTAGTAATTGTTTTCCTGAGCTACGCCAGCACCTGATTGATAGCAAGCTGTCCAACCCGAGGAAGCTTGCTGAGGAAGTGGACCCCTGGCTCAGCACCAGGGTCCACAAGGGTCCAGTGGGAGACTCAGCCAAAGGTGGGCACTGTCCCCAGCAGAATAATGGGGGGGACAGGGGAAAACAGATAGGGTTCCAAAAAGGCCCCCAAAGTAATCCCCAAGGGAAAGGTTCTCAGCCTCTTCCACCCCCGAAGCAAACCGAGGCCCCGACAGGTAAACCTGTTCAGAGAGGGCCCATCACCTGTTACAGGTGTGGCGACCAGGGTCACATTGCCACTGATCCTAAGTGTCGTCTATTTGGAAAACCCACACCCACTGGTGCTCCATCCCGGCAAATGCCTAGTGTTAATTTTGGGGAGGAAGTAGCAGTCCAAGGGGGTGGGGATCCCGTACAGATGACCCTAGTCTCGCTAGGAGACAGTGAGATGTCCCCGAAAACTACCTACCCACTAACACTAAGAAATATGGGCAGGTAGTGACCATCAATGGTAAGAAAGCGGAAGCTCTTCGAGACACAGGAGCCAGTGTGACTGCTGTCTGGCAGCACCTGGTGTCTCAAGAGCAGGCAGTACCGCATGCATTCTGCCGGCTTGTCAATGCTGACAATTCCGAGAGCCATTGTCCGATGGCTCAGGTTCCCGTTGAGTGGGGGAGGGGGTCTCTGGTACTCTGCAAGTCGCTGTGAGGACCTCCATGCCTGTAGATTGTTTGCTAGGGAATGATTTGGAGGACTCCCCTTGGGGAAAGGTGGAGAAAACGACTAATCTGCGGATGGTGGGTCTACCCGACTGGGCATGTGTGACCACCCGGTCCATGGCAGCCAGTAGGGGTGTTCAAGAAGTTATGGATCCTGAAGGAGAGGCCCAGGAACCGGCCTTAGAGAGAAGGCGCAGGGGCGCGGACAGCCGCCCCCCGAAGTTCCCACGGCCCAGGAGGAGGCCGACCTCGAGGGGATGCCCTGGAGCCTACCGGGAAACAGATCGCCGAACTGGGGGACCTGCCTGAGCTGACCCATTGGCAGGAAGAAGGAGGCCCCTCCAGGGAGGAATTCTGCAAGGAGCAGAAAGAATGCCCTTCTCTCGTGGGTATGCGGCAGCAGGCTGCAGACCAGGCCAATGGTGCTCAGTCCGGAAAACACTTAGTCTAATGGGAGAATAACCTCCTGTATTCAGAGCCTAAGGTTGCTGAACCTGGGTCAGCCCGTGCGCTGGTGGTACCCCAGAAGTTCAGAGCCTTCCTACGGGACTGGCTCACCTGTGCCGTTAGCAGGACATTTGGGGATTAACAAGACCTATGACAGGCTTGTCACCCACTTTTATTGGCCCCAAATGCACAGGAGCTCAGACGCTCACTGTAGAACGTGTCAGACTTGCCAGGCAAGTGGTAAGAGTGGATAGAAGCACAAGGCTCCAGCACAAGTCTCCCCTCCAGCCATTCCCCGTCGTCAGTACCCCATTCCAGCGAGTGGGAATTAACATTGTGGAGCCTCTGGACTCCAAGACAGCCATGGGCAATAGGTTCATCCTGGTCTTGGTGGACCATGCCACCCGATACCCTGAAGCCATCCCTCTGAGAAAAGTGACGGCCCCCGTGGTGGGACGAGCGCTGATGGAAATTTTATCCCGAGTGGGATTCCCTCTAGAGGTGGTGTCTGACAAGGGCACCAATTTCATATCCAAGTATATGAAATCCCTTTGGCAAGAGTGTGGTGTAACCTACAAGTTCACCACCCCTTACCACCTCCAAGGAAACGGGTTGGTTGAGAGATTCAACCGAACTCTAAAAGGCATAATCATGGGCCTAGAAGGACCGATGAGGCGTAAGTGGGACGTCCTCTTGCCATGCATTCTCTTCGCATACCGAGAGGTACCACAGAAGTCGTTCGGGTTCAGTCCCTATCGAGCTTCTGTACGGTCACCCGGACAGAGGACCTCTAAGTCTAGTTAGGGAAGGCTGGGAGAAATATCCCAGGAAACCTCCCCAGAGTGTATACAGTTACATGCTGGCCTTCCGAAACCAGACCAGGCGATTCAGGCAACTTGCTGAGGCAAACCTGGAAGCCAGCCAGGAAGAGATGAAGCGGTGGTAGGACCAGAATGCCACTCTGGTAGAGCTTCAACCTGGACAAAAGGTGTGGGTCTTTGCCCCAGTGGAGGCTTGTGCACTTCAGGATAAGTGGTCAGGTCCAATTGAGGTTGTGGAGCGCAAGAGTCCTGTCACATACCTGGTGAACTTGCAATCTCCCAGGAACCCTTTGAGGGTCCTACATGTTAACCGCCTTAAGCCCCACTTGGAGAGGTCCGAAGTGGGCATGCTCTTGGCAACCGATGACAGAATGGAGGAGGAGAGCGAACCTCTTCCGGACCTCTTGGTAGCCTCCGAGCGAGATGGGTCAGTGGACGGAGTTAACCTCTCACCCTCCCTGACCCCTGAGCAACAGAGTGACTGCCGCCAGCTGCTGGGGCAGTTCTCTGACCTGATCTCCCTGATTCCCGGTGTCACAGATTGGTGCGTTCATGATGTGGACACGGGAGACAGTTTGCCTGTAAAGCACAAGGCTTACAGAGTGACTGACAGGGTAAGAGCCTGCATCAAGGAGGAGGTCTCGAAGATGCTTGCTCTAGGGGTGGTTGAGTCCTCCAGCTGTCCTTGGGCCAGCCCAGTGGTCTTGGTCCCGAAGGCTGCGACGCCGGGAGACACACCCGAACTCCGGTTCTGTGTGGACTATCGAGAACTCAATTCGGTCACGAAGACTGACGCGCCCCCCATCCCCAGAGCTGACGAGCTCATCGATCGGTTGAGGGCTGCTCGGTACCTCAGCACGTTTGATTTAACGTCTGGGTACTGGCAGATCGCCTTAACTGACGGGGCCAAAGAGAGGTCAGCATTCTCAACACCAGATGGGCATTTCCAGTTCCGAGTTATGCCATTTGGGATGAAGAATGTCCCTGCCACCTTCCAGAGATTGGTCAACCAGGTGTTGGCTGGGCTGGCCGAGTTCAGCGCCACCTACCTGGATGACATCACAGTGTTCAGCGGCACATCAGAGGAATACCTGCAACATTTCTGGGAAGTGTTGACGGCACTGTGCAAGGCAGGCCTCACGATCAAGGCAAGCAAGTGTCAGATCAGGCAGGGTCAAGTGGTGTACTTGGGACACCAAGTTGGGAGCGGACAGGTGGCGCCCCTTAAGCCCAAGATTGGGACCATCCTGGCTTGGGAACCCCCCAAGACCCAAACGGAGGTGAGGGCCTTCCTAGGACTCACCCGGTACTACAGGAGGTTTGTCAAGGGGTATGGCAGCATCGTTGCCCCCTTGACAGAGCTGACTTCGAAGAAGCAGCCCCGAAAAGTGATATGGACTGACACCTGTCAGGAAGCATTTGACACCCTGAAGACTGCCATGTGCATGGCGCCCGTGCTCCTGGCTCCCGATTTCTCCAAAGAGTTCCTAGTGCAGACAGATGCTTCAGAGTATGGGGTAGGGGCTGTTCTCTCACATAAGACTGAGGAGGGCTTGGACCAAGCTGTAGCCTTCATCAGTCGGAGGTTACTTCCACGAGAACAAAGGTGGAGTGCGATTGAGCGAGAAGCTTTCACTGTGGTCTGGGCATTGACGAAGTTAAGACCCTACATGTTTGGGTCTCACTTCCGGGTTCAGACAGACCACAGGCCCCTTAAATGGTTGATGCAGATCAGGGGTGAGAACCCAAAGCTGTTGAGGTGGTCCATTTCCCCACAGGGTATGGACTTCACGGTGGAACATTGCCCTGGCGGAGACCACGCCAATGCTGACAGTCTCTCTAGGTTTTTCCACCTTAGTGATGAGGAACTCCCTGGGGTAGGGTAGTTCTCCTCACGTTTCAGCTGGAGGGGACACGCGTTAGACCTGGCACCTTGGTGTGAGTCTCCCTTCCACTTTTTGCTGATGTGCCTCAGATGTTTTGCTGGTGTTCGCTGCTCAAGGCACTGCGCCACGGCCAATCCGTGCCGCAGTGCAAGTGCTCCCAATGTAAAGTGGATCCGTAATTGATTTCCATGATTGGCTTGTTTGGTTTACTCTCAGTCCGCAGTAACGTGCACGAGGAGTGCCAGGGCTTGTAAATACAAATTCTGCTAGTGGACCTGCAGCGCTGGTTGCGCCACCCACAGAAGCGGCCGCGAAAGATGTGTCTAAGGTCTGACATTGCAGAACCTGCATACAGTCTGGTACTGCCACGCTGACTGCGCAAGTGCCCACACTTGCCAGTCCCTAAACCTTCCCTAACCTTCATATCAGTCACCCCTATGGTAGGCCAACGGGCAGGGTGCATTGTAAGCATAAGGTAGCCCTAATGTGTGTGGCATGTCCTAATATTGAATTACAGCCCTTTTTCGTTCTTCACTATTGAAGGGCTACCTATTCTCATATGCCAAATGAGCTGCCGGAATTATTACACACTATAGTCCCGGCGGGCTCAGGGAACACGCTGGCACGTCAAGTTTAGTATGCCTGAATTCAGAATAATAAAATACTTCCTTCAGTAAGGTTTATTTTAATATCCTGTGTTTGCAAATGCTACTTTTAGAAAGTTTGCATTTGCTAGCCTGACTATTTCAGCCCGCCTCTGCCAGCCCGCATCTGCTGTCTGGGTTTGTGTGAGTGACAGGGCTGGGGAATTCCCGGGGACAGTCTGGGTTACCAGGTGGTGAATAGGGTGCTTTCACCAGGATGGGTGGACGGAGTAGTTCTTGACTCTGAATAGGGTTGTGCTCCACCGCCACAATGCTGGCTCCACCTCCTGCGGAGCGTCTGATGTCCCTGCCCTGAACCCTGAAAGAAGACGGCAGCTTCCTGTCAACAGAGTACTCCAAAACCGGGTGGAACCAGGCTCAGTGCCCCTGGCCTGCAAAGACAAAAGAAACAGAGTATAAATACAGGAGCCCTGCTCCTAGCAAATCAGATCCTGTTTTGACCACGACAAACCTCTGCCTGACTAGAAGGACCAGGAGAAGCTGAAGAAAGGAAACCGGTCTTTGCCCTGAAGGACTGGCCTGCAGTGGTGCCTTGCTGAGAACGGAGAGGAAAAGACCAGAGAGGACTTTGAAGACTTGTGCCTGAAATGATCTCCAAGGGCTTGATCACGAGCTTGCCCCCTCAACTGAACCCCAGGACCAGTGGGTTCAATTCTGCCTGTGCCCCTCTGCTGCTGGGCCCTTACGTTCTCTTCCCTCGCCGGAGTTGTGACTCGGGTGCCTTCGCCCCTTCTAAGGTCGTGACAGCTCGGAGCATGGTCGCCCCGCCGCAGAGAGCCCCGCTCAAGCTTGAGTCGCTCTCCGCATCCAGTGCCGGGCCATCCGCTCTCCTGTCACCTCGTCTGATAGCCCCGGACAGTCCGTACGTCGCTACGTACCTGACTGTCTCGCTTTGCCCTCCTGCATACCAAGGCCCGTGCCGCACCTCAAGAAGGCCTCCCGTACGTTGGTACCAGAGGCCCAGTGCTGCAACCGTCTGCCCAAGAATGCGACACCCCTCACAGATCCACAGGTACGACCCAGCGTGCTAAGAAGTAGTACGCCCCGCAGGCCTGAATGGCGACTCGCCCCGTGAGCAGCTCCAGACCCCGGATCGCCGCAACCCTCCACACCATCCCGCTCACCCGCCTCGCACCTCGAGGGGGCTTCGAGTCGGATAGATCCTTCGGAGAAACGTCTGCCTCGTCCCGGGTCCGCCCTGACCAGTGGCCGCACCTGAAACACCTCGGACACTCAACTCAAGGTACACTTGAACTCGATCCCGAGTTAACATCAGATGCAGGGTCCGCAACATTTGTTTTCCCTCTCGTCCGTCATTCATCAACGGGTCCCTCCTCCAGCGCGAGGCACGCATCAACCCTCAGCGTACCTTGCTGACCAAGAACACTAAAAAACTATTGCCTATTTAAATCTGGTGGCCTCAATCGCTAAACGTTTTATGGTCTTGTAATAATCCTGCATATGAAGTATATCTTTTACATAAAGTCTACGTATTTTTGATACAACCTTACGGCTGGTGTCCGTCTGTGGTGGGTCAGTGGGTTTACTGTGTGTGATCATAAATGCTTAACTAACTATCGCTCTGAGGATTAGCCTTGTCTGCTCGCGCCACGCAACCTAGAGGGTGAGCAGGTGTTATTCTCACGGAGTAGTTCCCTTGCCCTGACTCGAGGATAAGGTCCCTGCTTGTCACAAGTGCATACCTGTGCCAACCAGAGACCTCCAATTCTAACATCTAGTAATAAATCTACGAGGTGAAGGTGTGATTAATAGGTGCTCTAGAAGCTTCATTATATCTGGGGGGCTGGGAATGTCGAGCGAATTGTCTTGCAAGCGGGTCGGAGTTGAAAATAAAGAAATAGGTTCAGAAGTGGAATTTGAGTGTCTTCCCGTTGTTGTGGCTGCTCTAAAATTGTGTCCAGTGGGTACAGGTCTCCCAGTGTGGAAATGCCCATGTTATGTGCCTGTGTTATGCAACCCCTGTCATTGAGAAAGGGAAAATATGGATGGGCGCAACTGGGGTGGAGGGAGCTTAGAGCAGTGGCGTCCCGACACGTTTTCTTAAATTTTCCCAGGCCCAATGCAATGTTTCTACAGTATTTTATTTAATTGGCGGATCTATGATATGGCTTATACACAGCCACGTGTAGAGGAGTAGGGTCAGCCACATTTGTTTCAATGGCCACGTGTGGCTGGTGGGATGTGTCCAGAAATGAAGGAATTGGGCTTGTGCACATAATGCATGGAGTTCAAAGTCAGGCGCATCCATTCCACCCCCAGAAAGCTGGCGTGTTAGCAGTTCCCAGCTCACGCAAGGTTGTTTGCCGGCCCAAACCAATGCAATCACCAAAGAACGAAGGGAGTTAAAAAAGGCCTCGGTCAGTGGTATGAATAGGTATAAAAATTGAGGAAGGGCTATCATCTTGGTGATAGCGATTCTGCCAGCTAGGGACAAAGATAGAGCAACCCAGATTTTCGATTTACGCTCCAACCAGTCCAATAACTTGCCAAAGTTCATTCGCCATATGTCCTGTAAGTCTCTACTGAGCCAAACCCCAGGTATTTTACAGCACCACCTGCCCATTTAAGTAGGAACTCCAAGTCGGTTTCCAGCGGGACCTCAGTCAGAGGTAAAACAAAGAACTTAGACCAGTTGATCTGTATGCCAGACATTCACCCAAACTGAAGGATTTCTCTCAGCACGGGTTAAGGTTATCATCTGGTTTACGAATATATAATGTTATATCGTTTGCATACATTGATAATATTATACCTCTGTCCTTGAATCCCAGTCCACGAGCGTGTGGTACTGGCGAATTCTGGCTGCTAAGGGCTCCATTGCCACTGCGAAGAGCTGCGGTGAGAGTGGGCATCCCTGCCTGAAACCACGAGTTATACAGAATGGTTTCGATATTAGATTGTTTGCTCTGAGTCGGGCTGTGAGCTTAGTATAAAGCAGGCCTTTTAGTTTGATAAAATTGGGACTGAATCCTAATGTAGGTATTATCATGAACAAGAAAGGCCATTCCAAGAAATCAAACGCCTTGGTTGCGTCAAGAAACACTGCAATGGCAGGGGGTTGGGGGTCAAGCTGGTTTATCGGGGCGAAGAATGTGCACAGATTGTGGGCCATTGACCTACCTGTAATGAATCCTGATTGGTCTGGCCTAGCTATGAGCGGTAAAAGTGGCTGTAGCCTGTTAGCAATTAGTTTGGCCAGAATCTTAGCATCCACATTGATCAACGACAGGGGTCTATATGAGTCACAGAGATTAGATGCCTTGCCTGTTTTCAGAAGGGAAATGATTGCTGCTTTCCGCATAGTCAGTGGGAGGATTTCTATCTTCAACGACTCCTGATAGGCATTCAACAGTCGGGGCGCCAGCTCCTCCGCATAAGTTTTATAAAATGTGGTGGTCAGACCATCTAGCTCATTTACCTTTTCGCCAGGTAAACTGCCAATGACTTGTGTGATGTCAGCTATTGTAAAAGGTTCGTCCAGGTAATCTCTATGTGCGTCGCTTAACCTTAGTAGCTCTAATGATTCTAAATATTCACTAAGTTCTGGGTGGGGTGTTGCTGTATATAATGAAGAATAATATTGTGTACGATATTCATTCGTAGCTTTTTGCCCTCTAATGGGGAATTCGTCCTCATCCAATAACTCGGCTATGAAGGCGGGAGAAGAGCGCTGTCTGAGGGCATTAGCAAGGGTTTTGCCAGGCCTGTCACCCTCCCCATAGCTGCGTGTTCTTTTGCGTTTCCCCAAGAATCAGGTCTCCTTATCTGCCTCGTCTTCGAATTCTGAAATTGTCACTTGTATGATTGCCAAGTGTCTGGGTTCTCTAGTCTGAAAAAACAGTTGCTCGGCAAATTCGATTTCTTGCTCAAGCTTTGCTATAGCAGACCAAATCGAACCTAGCACCCCTGGTCGCTTGGATATGCAGGCCCTCTGGATCACTACCTTGAACGCTTCCCGCAGCGTTGAGGCTGAGTCCACCAACCCTTCATTAGTGTCGAAACATTGAGTAATGTCAGTTCTGATCTCTTCTCTGAATACTGTATTCAGTCAGGAGCGTGTGTGGCGGTAGATGCCAGCTGAATGCACGGGGTAATGTTTGAGGGATCTTCCAGTGCAGTACCACTGGATTCAAGCAAGCCGGGCTGAAGACGGCTGGAATGCCATAAACCGGTCTTCGGAAGCTTGTTTCCGGTCCAGGGAAGACATGGCTTGGCAGTTCGGGCTGTACTGTTCCCATGAGGCACAGGGTCAGACTGATTTGCATATAGCCATGTCTGAACTGGGGTGGCAGAGTGGGGCTAAAGAACGGTGATAGATTAAACCCAGATCTTTTGACTGGGTGTGAGTGTTTGATTGATTCAGATTCTCCGTCCATCACCACCCCCTTTTGTACCGCTTTTGGCCGCCATAAGCGTGGCAGCGTATGCTCAGACGTGAGTCCCTTGCTCACTTTGCCACTGGATTCAAGCAAGCCGGGCTGAAGACGGCTGGAATGCCAGAAACCAGTCCTCGGAAGCTTGTTTCCGGTCCAGGGAAGACATGGCTTGGCAGTTCGGGCTGGACTGTTCCCATGAGGCACAGGGTCAGACTGATTTGCATATAGCCATGTCTGAACTGGGGTGGCAGAGTGGGCTAAAGAACCGTGATGGATTAAACCCAGATCTTTTGACTGGGTGTGAGTGTTTGATTGATTCAGATTCTCCGTCCATCACCACCCCCTTTTGTACCGCTTTTAGCCGCCATAAGCGTGGCAGGGTATGCTCAGACGTGAGTCCCTAGCTCACTTTGCCACTGGATTCAAGCAAGCCGGGCTGAAGACAGCTGGAATGCTAGAAACCGGTCCTCGGAAGCTTGTTTCCGGTCCAGGGAAGACATGGCTTGGCAGTTCGGGCTGGACTGTTCCCATGAGGCACAGGGTCAGACTGATTTGCATATAGCCATGTCTGAACTGGGGTGGCAGAGTGGGCTAAAGAACGGTGATGAATTAAACCCAGATCTTTTGACTGGGTTTGAGTGTTTGATTGATTCAGATTCTCCGTCCATCACCACCCCCTTTTGTACCGCTTTTGGCCGCCATAAGCGTGGCAGGGTATGCTCAGACGTGAGTCCCTTGCTCACTTTACCACTGGATTCAAGCAAGCCGGGCTGAAGACAGCTGGAATGCTAGAAACCGGTCCTCGGAAGCTTGTTTCCGGTCCAGGGAAGACATGGCTTGGCAGTTCGGGCTGGACTGTTCCCATGAGGCACAGGGTCAGACTGATTTGCATATAGCCATGTCTGAACTGGGGTGGCAGAGTGGGCTAAAGAACGGTGATGGATTAAACCCAGATCTTTTGACTGGGTGTGAGTGTTTGATTGATACAGATTCTCCGTCCATCACCACCCCCTTTTGTACCGATTTTGGCCGCCATAAGCGTGGCAGGGTATGCTCAGACGTGAGTCCCTTGCTCACTTTGCCACTGGATTCAAACAAGCCGGGCTGAAGACGGCTGGAATGCCAGAAACCGGTCCTCGGAAGCTTGTTTCCGGTCCAGGGAAGACATGGCTTGGCAGTTCGGGCTGGACTGTTCCCATGAGGCACAGGGTCAGACTGATTTGCATATAGCCATGTCTGAACTGGGGTGGCAGAGTGGGCTAAAGAACGGTGATGGATTAAACCCAGATCTTTTGACTGGGTGTGAGTGTTTGATTGATTCAGATTCTCCGTCCATCACCACCCCCTTTTGTACTGCTTTTGGCCGCCATAAGCGTGGCAGGGTATGCTCAGACGTGAGTCCCTTGCTCACTTTGCCACTGGATTCAAGCAAGCCTGGCTGAAGACGGCTGGAATGCTAGAAACCGGTCCTCGGAAGCTTGTTTCCGGTCCAGGGAAGACATGGCTTGGCAGTTCGGGCTGGACTGTTCCCATGAGGCACAGGGTCAGACTGATTTGCATATAGCCATGTCTGAACTGGGGTGGCAGAGTGGGCTAAAGAACGGTGATGGAATAAACCCAGATCTTTTGACTGGGTGTGAGTGTTTGATTGATTCAGATTCTCCATCCATCACTACCCCCTTTTGTACCGTTTTTGGCTGCCATAAGCGTGGCAGGGTATGCTCAGACGTGAGTCCCTTGCTCACTTTCTAACTGGATTCAAGCAAGCCGGGCTGAAGACGGCTGGAATGCCAGAAACTGGTCCTCGGAAGCTTTTTTCTGGTCCAGGGAAGACATGGCTTGGCAGTTCGGGCTGGACTGTTCCCATGAGGCACAGGGTCTGACTGATTTGCATATAGCCATGTCTGAATTGGGGTGGCAGAGTGGGCTAAAGAACGGTGATGGATTAAACCCTGATCTTTTAACTGGGTGTGAGTTTTTGATTGATTCAGATTCTCTGTCCATCACCACCCCCTTTTGTACCGCTTTTGGCCGCCATAAGCGTGGCAGGGTATGCTCAGACATGAGTCCCTTGCTCACTTTGCCACTGGATTCAAGCAAGCCGGGCTGAAGACGGCTGGAATGCCAGAAACCGGTCCTCGGAAGCTTGTTTCCGGTCCAGGGAAGACATGGCTTGGCAGTTCGGGCTGGACTGTTCCCATGAGGCACAGGGTCAGACTGATTTGCATATAGCCATGTCTGAACTGGGGTGGCAGAGTGGGCTAAAGAACGGTGATGGATTAAACCCAGATCTTTTGACTGGGTGTGAGTGTTCGATTGATTCAGATTCTCCGTCCATCACCACCCCCTTTTGTACCGCTTTTGGCCGCCATAAGCGTGGCAGGGTATGCTCAAACGTGAGTCCCTTGCTCAATTTGCCACTGGATTCCAGCAAGCCGGGCTGAAGACGGCTGGAATGCCAGAAACCGGTCCTCGGAAGCTTGTTTCCGGTCCAGGGAAGACTTGGCTTGACAGTTCGGGCTGGACTGTTCCCATGAGGCACAGGGTCAGACTGATTTGCATATAGCCATGTCTGAATTGGGGTGGCAGAGTGGGCTAAAGAACGGTGATGGATTAAACCCTGATCTTTTAACTGGGTGTGAGTTTTTGATTGATTCAGATTCTCTGTCCATCACCACCCCCTTTTGTACCGCTTTTGGCCGCCATAAGCATGGCAGGGTATGCTCAGACATGAGTCCCTTGCTCACTTTGCCACTGGATTCAAGCAAGCCGGGCTGAAGACGGCTGGAATGCCAGAAACCGGTCCTCGGAAGCTTGTTTCCGGTCCAGGGAAGACATGGCTTGGCAGTTCGGGCTGGACTGTTCCCATGAGGCACAGGGTCAGACTGATTTGCATATAGCCATGTCTGAACTGGGGTGACAGAGTGGGCTAAAGAACGGTGATGGATTAAACCCAGATCTTTTGACTGGGTGTGAGTGTTTGATTGATTCAGATTCTCCGTTCATCACCACCCCCTTTTGTACCGATTTTGGCCGCCATAAGCGTGGCAGGGTATGCTCAGACGTGAGTCCCTTGCTCACTTTGCCACTGGATTCAAGCAAGCCGGGCTGAAGACGGCTGGAATGCCAGAAACCGGTCCTCGGAAGCTTGTTTCCGGTCCAGGGAAGACATGGCTTGGCAGTTCGGGCTGGACTGTTCCCATGAGGCACAGGGTCAGACTGATTTGCATATAGCCATGTCTGAACTGGGGTGGCAGAGTGGGCTAAAGAACGGTGATGGATTAAACCCAGTTGCCCCAGTATTGGAACTTTCATAGATTCCCATGCTTTGTATCATTCCCTGTCGTCGGACTGGGAGTCTCGGTAATAAAAAATAGCATAGTAGTAGGTACAAAAGAGAAAGGAAAGGCCTAGGCCTCATTCCCTTTTGTAACATATCAGCCTCTTTTTGTAAAAGAGACCAAACTCTAGGCATCAGCCAATCAGAAGAGCCTCACCCTTAGAACCTTCCTGAAGGAACCTCAGAGCCTCAGATTTTCTACCGCACGTTGTGCTAGGGAGTCTCCATTGAGCTCTGCTCTATTTCTACTCTTTAAAACTCATTTCTACAGATATTTCTTCAAAATTTTCTTCAGATATCTTCAGGAAACTCTTTCTTCTTCAAAATGTCTGAGGTTGAGAAGAAGAAAGCCCTTTTCAAGCCCTGTTCCACCTGTGGGAAGAAAAGGCTGTTTGTGGAAGACAAACACAAGGATTGCATCTACTGCCTGTATCCAGATCACAAGGCAGAGGACTGTAAGATTTGCCGCACTCTCTCCACCAAGACCTTGAGAGATCGTGCTGGAAGGCTTCTTACATGGTTGCAGAGGCAGAAGGAAAGGAAACATGAAGTTTCCAGTGATGAGGAGGAATCGACATCCTGTGCTTCCTTTAGAAGGTCAGTGAAAAGGGGTAGAGGTTCCCCATCTTCCTCTATTGGGCGCCCCTCTAAGGCTTCAAAGAAAACCCCCAGGGAGTCTGATGGCCGGGGTTCAGGAGGTTCCCCCCACCACAGTGGGTCGGGCAAGGCAGAACTGGTTTCGCCTCCTAAGGGTGAGAAGACAGACCCAGCCTTCAAGAGACCCTCTTCACACTCTTCAGAGAGGAGTTCCAAGTCCTCTACGACGAAGACTTCGTCGACGGTGGCTCCGTCGACGACGAAAATGAAGCCCAAGATCCAATTGGTCCCGTCGACGGGCTCGTCGGCGGGAGCGTCGACGACGAAAGCTTCGTCGTCGTGGAAGAAGAGCTCGACGACTGCGGCGTCGGCGGGAAGTATGCCGACGACATCGTCGACGAAGGCGAAGACATCGTCGACGAAGAAACCATCATCGTCGACGGCGGTGTCGACGACGGCAGTACCGACGACGACGTCGACGACGGTGTCGACGACGGTCATATCGTCGACGAGTGCTTCGACGACGACAACAATTTCTACATCGACGGCGGGCTCGTCGTCGGTGGCGTCGACGACGACATCTACTATTCCTATCTCGTCGACGAGGATTTCACCGGCGTCGACGGACCAACCAACGATACTGGCTGCAGAGAGAAGGGTAACAATATCTCTCACAAGGATCACGCCTGAAATGACATCCCCAAGGGTGACCTCATTACCCCCAACGATGTTGCTAGACCAGGAGTACTCTGAGGGAGACGGTCAGGATGGCTTTGATTATGCGAATAGCCCATCTCAGCTTCTCATTAAAAGTCAAGAGACGGACTCAGAGGAGGCATATGAACAAGGTGGAGGTGACTACCCACAAACAGACCACTTAATGGACTGTGAATCACAAGACATGGTTTCAGTCCCGACGTCCTTCCTGCATGACCTGCACAAGATGTTGCAAGACTACAAGTCCAAGGCCGAGCGACCAGCGCCGAGGAGGTCTACTCCGTCAACACCAGTAAAGGACCACTCTTCAATTGTCCCTCCTGTACACCCAGTACAGACTCCTCCTCAACCACAGCGGCCAGTGCCCCAGGCTGCGTCTGAAACAGCGGATGATCCGGATGGGGATCATGATAATGATACGGATGCGTCATCCGGTGATAATCAGGACTCGGATCAGGAAGGGGATGAATACAATGACTACATCATCCCGGATCAAGCTTCGCCCCACCAGGACCTAGGTGATTCTCCTCCTGCTGACATCGGCAGTTTTCACCAACTGATGGAACGTGCAGCCGGCCGATTTAAGTTGGTATTGCCTGCGCAAACCACAGACTGTTTCTTGTACGATTTTAAAGACACTCACCGCAAGACTACGAGGTCCATTCCGATTGTGGAACATCTATGGGAGGAGGGTTTGAAGACCATGAAAAACCCAGCGACGGTGGTCCCTGTGCTACCGCGCCTTGACAAAAAGTATAAAGCGCCGGAGGATGGACCGGCTGCCCTGACAGGTCATCCCAAGCCGGACTCTGTAATCTCACAAGCGGCGCAAAGGAAGTCACGGAACCCTTCTGCTCCCTTGACGGCCCCTCCTGACAAGGATGGACGACGGCTGGATAACACAGGCAAGAGATTTACATCCATTGCTAGCCTTCTGGTTCGCGCCGCCAATGCTTTGGCAATATTGGGACGATATGATCGCCAGTTATGGTGCCATATAGCTCCCTATTTGGATCAGCTTCCACCAGAATACGGGCTGGAAGCCAAGAAAACCTTGCAAGAAGGTGAAGCGGTCTCCATGGAGATAATAGACTGTGCCATGGACATTGCCACAACGTCCTTTAGGGCTTTGGCAGGAGCGGCAGTATTAAGACGCCAAGGGTGGCTAAAAGCGACTTGGTTTCGGCCAGAAATCCAAAACAAGGTCCTTGATCTACCTTTTGATGGCGAGGCACTCTTCGGCAAATTGATCGACGACACGCTGCAGGACATCAAAAAGGACACGGAGACAGCTAGATCGCTGGGAACACTCCAGTACCGCAAAACTCCTTTTAGGGGCACAAGAGGCAGAGGTGGCACCTACAGAGGCGCATACCAACAACAGCGCTATTCTTCGAACAGCTCTGGGTACCAGCTGAATCACCAGTCATACCAACAAAGGCAGGGCCAGTCCTCTGGTTATTCACGGCCTTACAACAAAGGCAAGCAAGCTGCCCGTGGACGAGACTCGTCCAAACGCCAATAGCGGCCTTCTGGCTCTGCCTACTGCTCCCTCCTCCGAGAGATCATCAGTTGGAGGCAGGGTGTCAAAATTCCTTCTGAACTGGTCCCAAATTACATCGGACCGTTGGGTGCTCAACATCATCAGACGAGGACATACTTTGGAGTTTACGGAAGTCCCTCCACCCAGACCTCCATCAGCCATCCCATCAAAACATCTGCATCTCCTGCGGCTAGAGGTACAACAAATGCTCCGCAAAGGAGCGATAGAGCCGGTCCCCTCCAATCAACAGGGCCACGGTTTCTATTCCAGGTTCTTCCTGGTGAGAAAAACGCAGGAGAAATGGCGTCCCATCCTGGACCTCAGGGAGCTAAATGCCTATCTCATCTCCTTATCCTTTAGGATGGTATCCCTACAGGACGTTTTGAAAATGGTCAACCCGGGGGATTATATGGCCACACTCGATCTGGAGGATGCGTACTTCCATATCCCGATTCACCCAGCGCACAGAAGGTTCCTACGCGTCACAGTAGCCAAGAGCCATTTTCAGTTCAGAGTCTTGCCGTTCGGCCTTCGCTCTGCTCCAAGGATTTTTACGAAGGTGCTGGCACCTGTAGCAGCATTTCTGCGGAAAAACCACTTCCAGGTCTTCCCTTACCTGGACGATTGGTTACTAAAGGCCCCGACCAGAGCATTAGCGCAGGACGCGGTGCAGGCTTGCACCACTCTGTTCCAAAATCTGGGTCTCACCTTGAACATGGAGAAATCCACGCTGCTGCCGTCACGGACAGCCCGGTTCCTGGGAGCGATGTTGGATTCGCGGCTCTCAAAGGCATTTCCTACTCGAGAAAGGGTACAGAAACTGCAAAGATTAGCAGGAAGCCTTCAAAGAAAAAAGTGTCTTTCTGTACGCAGCTACAAGTCGCTGTTGGGGGTGATGTCATCTTGTATACCCCTGATCCCGCACTGCAGGCTCCGGATGCGCCCCCTGCAGGAGCAACTGGACCTCCAGTGGCAGCAAGTGCACGGATCGTTCGACGACAAAGTAATGGTCACTCGAGAGATGAAGGAGGCAGTGCTTTGGTGGTCGAATCAACAGAACTTATGCCAAGGTCTATCCTTCGCAAGCGTTCCATCACCTCACATACTGACGACGGATGCGTCATTGGAGGGATGGGGAGCAGTGATGCAGGACCTGCAGGTCAGCGGCCATTGGTCTCCAAGCGACCAAAAGCTACACATCAACCTGTTGGAGCTGAGAGCGATCAGGCTAGCCCTTCAAGCCTTTCTTCCGCGTCTCCAGGGTTCACAGGTGCTAGTCAGGACGGACAACACCACGGCTATGCATTATGTGAACAAGGAAGGAGGGACGAGGTCACTCCCCTTGTCGCGAGAGGCTCAACAGATTCTGGAATGGACAATTCTTCACGGAATTTCTCTAAAGGCGGAGCACTTACCAGGAGTGCTCAACGAGGGCGCCGACAGGCTGAGCAGGCTCGCCTCAGTCAGTCACGAGTGGGAGCTGAAACAACAAGTACTAGATCTACTCTTTTAAAAATGGGGCACACCAGAGGTGGACCTTTTTGCAACGCCGACCAACAAAAAGTGCCTAGCCTACGCCAGCAGGTTCCATCACCAAGGCTCATTGGGCAATGCCCTATCGATAGCCTGGACGGGGAGGTTTCTCTATGCATTTCCACCGATTCCCCTGCTTCCTCGTCTCCTCAGGAAAATGAGGACGGAACCATGCAAGCTCATCCTTATAGCCCCGGCATGGCCAAGACAATTCTGGTACACCGAGCTCCATCTGCTATCACTAGTACCTCGGATAAAGCTGGAAGATGTTCCGGATCTCCTGGCAATGTCCGAAGGACAAGTTTGGCATCCAGACCCAAGATCGTTGCACCTGACTGCATGGCTCCTGACCAGCGAGAATACATGAATGTTCCTCTTTCCAATGAGGTCAAAGACATCCTCTCTCAGGCAAGGGCTCCGTCCACAAACAAAACATACAGACTGAAGTGGAAAAGATTCTGTATCTGGTGCAAAAAAGAAAAGATTGATCCTTTCACGTCAAAACCTCATCAGCTCCTACCTTACCTACTCTCGCTAGCTAAGTCTACTCTGTCCCATTCTACTATCAAGGTTCATTTAGCGGCGATTTCGAGATTCAGAAGATCTGATTCTGGTCCTTCGTTGTGGTCTGCAAGAATTGTCAAACAATTCCTCAAAGGCCTGTTCAGGGTCTATCCGCCAGTGCGATCTCCTCCTCCAACATGGCATCTAAACTTAGTCCTGGCTCAACTAATGAAGGGACCTTTTGAGCCGATTCACCGCTCAGACCTAAAATTCTTATCATGGAAGTTAGCTTTACTCTTGGCCCTCACATCAGCGAGGCGAGTGGGGGAGATGCAAGCCCTAACTATCCAAGAACCGTTTTTGCAGTTCAAAAAGAACACTACCATCTTAAGGACGAACCCAAGGTTCATTCCCAAGGTCCCCACTGACTTTCACCTAAATGAGCCGGTCATACTAAAGACATTTTTTCCGAACCCAGTCACTCCAGCAGAAAAGACATTGCACACTCTGGATTTGCAACGCTGTCTAAAGTTCTACATGGACCGAACCAAAGACTTTAGAAAATCTTCACAATTGTTCATTGCTTTCGGCGGTCCAAACAAAGGTCTCCCTCTGTCTAAACAGGGGATCTCGAGATGGATTTCAAGTGCCATTCTGCATTGCCACAAGTTAGCAGGAAAACCTCTAGTGGGCAAGATCCGTGCTCACTCGACGAGATCAGTGGCTTCTTCTACGGCCCTCTTTGCGGGGGTACATATCAAGGACATCTGCAGAGCTGCTACCTGGAGCAGCGTGCACACGTTCACTAAGCATTATAGCTTAGAGTCATTGCAGCAGGATGACGCGGCTGTGGGCCAGGCTGTCCTGAGAAACCTCTTCAAGTGATGGGTGAGCTTTCCTTTCTATCCCACCTTCCATGGGTGACACATTTTGTAATTTTCTGGCTAATGTTATGGTATACTGCTTTACAAAATGGGTTTATGGTGTTTACTGCTTGCTATTCTGATAGAAAGCATGGGAATCTATGAAAGTTCCAATACTGGGGCAAGAAAACAAGTTACTTACCTGTAACTTTGGTTCCCCAGTATTGGTAACTTTCATAGATTCCCATGCGCCCACCCACCTCCCCGGGGAAAGCTCAGCCTTCAGCAAGTATGGTGTCTAGCACACTACGGCTACGAAAATCTGAGGCTCTGAGGTTCCTTCAGGAAGGTTCTAAGGGTGAGGCTCTTCTGATTGGCTGACGCCTAGAGTTTGGTCTCTTTTACAAAAAGAGGCTGATATGTTACAAAAGGGAATGAGGCCTAGGCCTTTCCTTTCTCTTTTGTACCTACTACTATGATATTTTTTATTACCGAGACTCCCAGTCCGACGACGGGGAATGATACAAAGCATGGGAATCTATGAAAGTTACCAATACTGGGGAACCAAAGTTACAGGTAAGTAACTTGTTTTCATCTTTTGACTGGGTGTGAGTGTTTGATTGATTCAGATTCTCCGTCCATCACCACCCCCCTTTGTACCGCTTTTGGCCACCATAAGCGTGGCAGGGTATGCTCAGACGTGAGTCCCTTGCTCACTTTGCCACTGGATTCAAGCAAGCCGGTCTGAAGACCGCTGGAATGCCAGAAACCGGTCCTCGGAAGCTTGTTTCCGGTCCAGGGAAGACATGGCTTGGCAGTTCGGGCTGGACTGTTCCCATGAGGCACACGGTCAGACTGATTTGCATATAGCCATGTCTGAACTGGGGTGGCAGAGTGGGCTAAAGAACGGTGATGGATTAAACCCAGATCTTTTGACTGGGTGTGAGTGTTTGATTGATTCAGATTCTCCGTCCATCACCACCCCCTTTTGTACTGCTTTTGGCCGCCATAAGCGTGGCAGGGTATGCTCAGACGTGAGTCCCTTGCTCACTTTGCCACTGGATTCAAGCAAGCCTGGCTGAAGACGGCTGGAATGCTAGAAACCGGTCCTCGGAAGCTTGTTTCCGGTCCAGGGAAGACATGGCTTGGCAGTTCGGGCTGGACTGTTCCCATGAGGCACAGGGTCAGACTGATTTGCATATAGCCATGTCTGAACTGGGGTGGCAGAGTGGGCTAAAGAACGGTGATGGAATAAACCCAGATCTTTTGACTGGGTGTGAGTGTTTGATTGATTCAGATTCTCCGTCCATCACTACCCCCTTTTGTACCGCTTTAGGCTGCAATAAGCGTGGCAGGGTATGCTCAGACGTGAGTCCCTTGCTCACTTTCTAACTGGATTCAAGTAAGCATGGGCGGATTTTGCGGATCCACGATTCACGAATTTGCGGATTCACGGATCGTGGATCCGCAAAATCCGCGGATTATGCGGATCGGCGGATTTGGGGGCGGGGCTTCCTCGAGTGTGTGGGCGGGGCCAAACGGACGGGCTTCCATGCGAGCGCACATGCCTCTTGTGTGTATAAAAGGTCAGAGACCGATCGGAGCAGCAGATTAAGAGACAGAAGCTCCTGGTCACAGGAACAGCACGGGGATTGCGCTCGTGAAAGTCAAAGATGCAAATGCCTCTGGCCAGCATCACAGAGGATTTTCGATGGTATATTTGGGAAGAAGGCACACCTGCCCAGCACCCACAATGCTCACGATTGTTTTTGGGCTGATGAATGAGTCACTGAATTTAAGCTTCAACTAGGGCACATGCTTTATTGATATCTGCAAGTGTTCCTCGAGTGTGTGGGCGGGGCCAAACGGACGGGGCTTCCATGCGAGCACACATGCCTCTTGTGTGTATAAAAGGTCAGAGACCGATCAGAGCAGCAGATTAAGAGACAGAACCGTTTGTCACCATCATGAATAATTTACGATGGCGCCGGCAAGCTGCCAGCGCCATCCTGCAAAAGTTACTTAATTAGCTTCAACAGGAAGCTCCAACTGATAAAATAAAGCAGGCGCTCGAGCCCCTGCTTTATCTTATCTGTTAGAGCTTCCTGTTGAAGCTAATTAAGTAACCATTTGAGGATGGTGCTGGCAGCTTGCCGGCGCCAGCGTAAATTAGGCATTAGGCTTGAACTTTTGACCACAAAATCCGCTCCGATCGCGGATTGCGGATTTTCGGTGAATTCGCGAGAGTTCGCGGACCGCAGATTTACCGAAAATCCGCAAAATCCGCGATCGGAGCGGATTTTGCGCTCATGCTTAGATTCAAGCAAGCCGGGCTGAAGACGGCTGGAATGCCAGAAACTGGTCCTCGGAAGCTTGTTTCTGGTCCAGGGAAGACATGGCTTGGCAGTTCGGGCTGGACTGTTCCCATGAGGCACAGGGTCAGACTGATTTGCATATAGCAATGTCTGAACTGGGGTGGCAGAGTGGGCTAAAGAACGGTGATGGATTAAACCCCGATCTTTTGACTGGGTGTGAGTGTTTGATTGATTCAGATTCTCCGTCCATCACCACCCCCTTTTGTACCACTTTTGGCCGCCATAAGCGTGGCAGGGTATGCTCAGACGTGAGTCCCTTGATCACTTTGCCACTGGATTCAAGCAAGCCGGGCTGAAGACGGCTGGAATGCCAGAAACCGGTCCTCGGAAGCTTGTTTCCGTTCCAGGGAAGACATGGCTTGGCAGTTCGGGCTGGACTGTTCCCATGAGGCACAGGGTCAGACTGATTTGCATATAGCCATGTCTGAACTGGGGTGGCAGAGTGGGCTAAAGAACGGTGATGGATTAAACCCAGATCTTTTGACTGGGTGTGAGTGTTCGATTGATTCAGATTCTCCATCCATCACCACCCCCTTTTGTACCGCTTTTGGCCGCCATAAGCGTGGCAGGGTATGCTCAGACGTGAGTCCCTTGCTCACTTTGCCACTGGATTCAAGCAAGCCGGGCTGAAGACGGCTGGAATGCCAGAAACCGGTCCTCGGAAGCTTGTTTCCGGTCCAGAGAAGACTTGGCTTGACTGTTCGCGCTGGACTGTTCCCATGAGGCACAGGGTCAGACTGATTTGCATATAGCCATGTCTGAATTGGGGTGGCAGAGTGGGCTAAAGAACGGTGATGGATTAAACCCAGATCTTTTAACTGGGTGTGAGTTTTTGATTGATTCAGATTCTCTGTTCATCACCACCCCCTTTTGTACCGCTTTTGGCCGCCATAAGCGTGGCAGGGTATGCTCAGACATGAGTCCCTTGCTCACTTTGCCACTGGATTCAAGCAAGCCGGGCTGAAGACGGCTGGAATGCCAGAAACCGGTCCTCGGAAGCTTGTTTCCGGTCCAGGGAAGACATGGCTTGGCAGTTTGGGCTGGACTGTTCCCATGAGGCACAGGGTCAGACTGATTTGCATATAGCCATGTCTGAACTGGGGTGACAGAGTGGGCTAAAGAACAGTGATGGATTAAACCCAGATCTTTTGACTGGGTGTGAGTGTTTGATGGATTCAGATTCTCCGTCCATCACCACCCCCTTTTGTACCAAAAATGAAAGTGTGTCCTCATGTAACGTAACTGGAAAAAATGTAAAGCGCTCTGATACCTGATTCGGTTCGGGTCTAGTGTGCGCTATATAAAACTCTGCAAAAAAAAAAAAAGGCACAATCAAATAACGGATACGTTCATTGTCAAACACTGATTTAAACAATGTGCTAGACGTATCTAGATCTTGAAATTAGATGTGCAATTGTATTTGACAATTAATTAGGTCTTACATGTTGTGTTGTCTGTTTTATGCTGGTCATGTTTAGGGTATTAAGAAATTGTATGAACTATATATAAAAAAGTAGGCTTTGTATTTTGTGCTGAAAGTTTTGTTTTTATTGTTATTTTTATTAATTTTGCAGATGTATTTTTAAGATTTTGTATAATGAGCTCTAATATCGTGAATTTGTGACAATAAAGTGTCCTTTTTTATCAATTTTTTTATTAATTCTCTGTTCAGTGTGATAAATATATTAATACATGTTAGCATTGTATATCAGTGTGTCAAGGGAAAAATGTGTTGTTGTTGGTACTATAACTAGAGCAGCGTGTCTGGCTCTAAACAGTTGAACAGATTTGATATCTCCACAGGGAGATATTCTCATGGTGCTCGGGTAACGGCCACTGGGTACCTAGAAGAAGTTGCACTAAATAGAATGTTCATTTTTAGGGCTCGGACTCCTCCCCACTGAAAGTGGGAGGAGTTTCGAGATCCTAATGTTAAAGAAGAGAAAAAAGAAGTATCTCCTAGGGCTTTGGCGAGACAAATTCCACACATTCCTTAGCGTGTTGTGTCATCTGGCCAGTGATTCGTCTTCGTTGTGTTGTCGTTTTAATAGGCTTGAAGTGATAGGGTAAATGTAGTTTTGTTCCGCCATCTTGGGCATTTTTCGTTCGTGCTCGCGCAAAGAAGTACATTAATTATAATTAGGAGCTGTCAGGGTGGCCGTGTAATGCATTCCAGATGGTGTGCGCGCGTTCACCATCTAGCAGTGTGTTTGTCTGGCGCGCGTCCTCCTCACGTGCACACAGGCATAGACGCCGTGTGCGGCTCCTTCCTGCCGGCCCGGGGAGCTGCTCTGCCGCTCTCTGGCTCACCCCCCGTCTCCCCGCCTGATTTAGACATCGGGCACACGTGTCCTTGCTTTTTCAACGGAAGCTGAAGAATCTGTGGAGGAATGGGTCGGGGGATTTTGTGCAACGACCTTAGTGCTCCAGGGCCCCGTGTTTTTCCTGCAGAAGGCATAACGCCATCCCTTCCCCGTGGATCAGGGGTGCTATCAGTCAGAATAAAAAGAGCGCGGAGTCCTCAAGTGACGGACGTGTACTTGGTAATCGGCTGCGCGATTATGCAAACGTTGTATTATCCGGTTTTGTGATGCAGTGCAGGAGAGGCTGAACATACAAATCTTTTACATCCCTTTCCAGCAGATAATGGATGCTCGAATGATCAGAGCAGAGGGAGACACAAACTCACAATTCAAAGCTCATAACTACCCTTGAGTTGTTTATTAGCCGCCACAGATGAGCCGGCAAACAAAAAGTCATTAAGCACCTATTATTTTAAAGCAGGGTGTGCGGTTTTCATCACTTTCTGTGGCTGAATTTTCACTCCCGAGTCCTGTTGGAGATAATTAATTGCTTTCAGCTGAGAGCAGTAATAATGGAATAAATTATCCCCACACTTCTTGTCAGAGGACTAGTCACGCGCCAGCCTCCTTGTTAGAAGGGACTCGTAAGACAGGTGAGAAAAGAAATATGGTACAGTTGGCCAGCACTGTAACATTTTAAATGATGTCATTGACTCGGCAGTCAATCACGCGTCCTGCCTGGAGCACTCTTGTCTTATGATGAATAGCGTTCTCTTCTCAGGAATGTTGAAGTGGGTGGCTACACCTATCCCCCCCCCCCCCAATTTCATGTCGTCTAGCCCTGTTTCACACACAAGTGTATTTGCCTAAGTCACACTTAACGTGCAGGAAACGTGGAAAACGGTGCACAAATCCAGAGCACATTCACAAAGACAGGGGTGTCCTAGTTCTCCACAAGGAGAAGTCATTCGCTGAAGCTCTGCCCGTTTAAGTTTTAATTAGTGAGTGCAGCGATGTGAGTGCAGAGTAGTGAGTAGTGAGTAGAGTAGTGAGTAGAGTAGTGAGTAGAGTAGTGAGTAGAGTAGTAGAGTAGTGAGTAGTGAGTAGAGTAGTTAGTAGTGAGTGCAGAGTAGTGAGTAGTGAGTGCAGAGTAGTGAGTAGTGAGTGCAGAGTAGTGAGTGCAAAGTAGTGAGTGCAGAGATGTGAGTGCAGAGTAGTGAGTAGAGTAGTGAGTAGAGTAGTGAGTAGAGTAGTGAGTAGTGAGTGCAGAGATGTGAGTGCAGAGATGTGAGTGCAGAGTAGTGTGTAGAGTAGTGAGTAGTGAGTAGAGTAGTGAGTAGAGTAGTGAGTAGAGTAGTGAGTAGAGTAGTGAGTAGAGTAGAGAGTAGAGTAGTGAGTAGAGTAGTAGAGTAGTGAGTAGAGAGTAGAGTAGTGAGTAGTGAGTAGAGTAGTGAGTAGTGAGTGCAGAGTAGTGAGTAGGGTAGTGAGAAGTGAGTAGAGTAGTGAGTAGTGAGTGCAGAGTAGTGACTAGAGTAGTGAGTTGTGAGTGCAGAGTAGTGAGTAGAGTAGTGAGTAGTGAGTAGAGTAGTGAGTAGAGTAGTGAGTAGAGTAGTGAGTAGTGAGTAGAGTAGTGAGTAGTGAATAGAGTAGTGAGGTGAGTAGTGAGTAGTGAGTGCAGAGTAGTGAGTAGTGAGTAGAGTAGTGAGGTGAGTAGAGTAGAGTAGTGAGTAAAGTAGTGAGTGCAGAGTAGTGAGTAGTGAGAAGAGAGTAGTGAGTAGTGTAGTGAGGTGAGTAGTGAGTAGTGAGTGCAGAGTAGTGAGTAGAGTAGTGAGTTGAGTAGTTAGTAGTGAGTAGAGTAGTGCGTAGAGTAGTGAGGTGAGTAGAGTAGAGTAGTGAGTAAAGTAGTGAGTGCAGAGTAATGAGTAGTGAGTAGAGTAGTGAGTAGAAAGTAGTGAGTAGAGTAGTGAGTAGTGAGTAGAGTAGTGAGTGGAGAGTAGTGAGTAGTGAGTAGTGAGTGCAGAGTAGTGAGTAGACTAGTGAGTAGAGTAGTCAGTAGAGTAGTGAGTAGAGTAGTGAGTAGTGAGTAGAGTAGTGAGTAGAGTAGTGAGTGCAGAGTAGTGACTAGAGTAGTGAGTAGAGTAGTGAGTAGTGAGTGCAGAGTAGTGAGTAGAGTAGAGTAGTGGGTAGTACATCACAGGCAGCAGCTGTGCAAGCATCTTACACTCACAAGGAGACCACAGGCAGCTGAGGTGCAAGCTTCTCCCACTCACAAGAAGGACATCACAAGCAGCAGCGGTGGAAGCTTCTCACACTCACAAGAACGACATCACAGGCAGCAGCAGTGCAAGCTTCTTACACTCACAATGAGACCACAAGCAGCAGAGGTACAAGCTTCTCACACTCGCAAGAAATACATCACAAGCAGCAGTGGTGCAAGCTTCCCTTACACACTGACAGCAGGTACTGTGCCAAGGCAGCAGCAGCAACAGAGCAAGAGTCCCTTACAAAGAACAGGAACAGCACAGAGATGCACAATGCAATCTTCTCATACTCACAGGCAGCAGCGGTGCAAGTTTCTCACACTCACAAGAAGTACATCACAGGCAGCAGCTGTGCAAGCTTCTTACACTCACAAGGAGACCACAGGCAGCTGAGGTGCAAGCTTCTCCCACTCACAAGAAGGACATCACAAGCAGCAGCGGTGCAAGCTTCTCACACTCACAAGAACGACATCACAGGCAGCAGCAGTGCAAGCGGTGCAAGTTTCTCACACTCACAAGAAGGACATCACAGGCAGCAGCTGTGCAAGCTTCTTATACTCACAAGGAGACCACAGGCAGCTGAGGTGCAAGCTTCTCCCACTCACAAGAAGGACATCACAAGCAGCAGCGGTGCAAGCTTCTCACACTCACAAGAACAACATCACAGGCAGCAGCAGTGCAAGCTTCTTACACTCACAAGGAGACCACAGGCAGCAGAGGTGCAAGCTTCTCACACTCGCAAGAACGACATCACAAGCAGCAGTGGTGCAAGCTTCCCTTACACACTCACAGCAGGTACTGTGCCAAGGCAGCAGCAGCAACAGAGCAAGAGTCCCTTACAAAGAACAGGCACAGCACAGAGATGCTCAATGCAATCTTCTCATACTCACAGGCAGCAGCGGTGCAAGCTTCTCACACTCGCACGAAGGACATCACAGGCAGCAGCAGTGCAAGCTTCTTACACTCACAAGAAGGACATCACAGGCAGCAGCAGTGCAAGCTTCTTACACTCACAAGGAGACCACAGGCAGCTGAGGTGCAAGCTTCTCCCACTCACAAGGACATCACAAGCAGCAGTGGTGCAAGCTTCTCACACTCACAAGAACGACATCACAGGCAACAGCAGTGCAATCTTCTTGCACTCACAAGGAGACCACAGGCAGCAGAGGTGCAAGCTCCTCACACTCACAAGAAGGACATCACAGGCAGTAACGGTGCAATATTCTCACACTCACAAGGAGATCACTGGCAGTACACACCACATGAACACACTCCATAACACATAGCAACAATACATTGGCATTTACAATGCCATTAGCTCAAACTCAAATAAATCCGAGCCCGATTGCATTTCTAATGCTTGTTAAGGATAGCTATACGTTAAAATATACATTCCAACACGATTTGTTAAATGTAGTTTTCACAGCAGAAGAAGACGTACTAAATTGAATGCACATTTTCCACGTAAAATGATACATTTCAGCGCGGTTTATTAAATCTATTTGTGACGGCGGAGAGCAGCGCTCTCGAATGTGAGTGACCGCTGGACCATGGTGACTACACACCCCAGCATGCATCACTGCTCCCAGCAATCGTAGCGAGAGCGTGACGCGATTCTGTCACCGTGCTCAGGACTTAAACCTGGCACTCATGCCCGCCGGACGGGCACCTCCGGGTCCAGCTCCGTGGATGCCCGGGGTACCGGCGGACAGGTGAGCAGCTCTTTGTGGCCCTTGAACAACTGATGACGTGTTACTCTGGTGGTGAGGCTGCATGCATGTGTGAGACATGATGCTCTAAGACCTCCACACCGAGCAAATGGAGGGACCAGAGCGTGTGTGTTTAGTGCCCATTCGCTCACTCTCTCCCACTGCACATGCGATGTCACTCAATCTATGTCAAAGGCGTGACACTTTGTATTGACGGGCAGCGGATAACATCTGTTAGGGGTGTGTGCACATAAATGCCATTTCCAAGCCTCCACACTGGCGTTTGTATGTGTATAAGTCTGCTACAAAAGCTGCACTGAAGCAAACTAAATATCACGAGTAGATCAAACTTTGCATATCTATCGTGCTAGGATCAGATTGGCCCAGAGAATTGTTAGCAGGATTATAAACTAACGTTAGTTCTCACAGTGCACCCCACGGATCCTAGGACGCGTGCCTCAGTATCCTGATTGACACAGATGCACTGGAATAGTGTGACAGCGGCTGTGTGCTTCCTAGTGCCCCCTATGTGTGCTCTTCCTGAGCATCAGCACCTCTCTCACCATCACAGGGGGCTCCATTTTCAACTGCCGTCCAACAATTGGCAGTAAAAACGCACTATTAAGTTACAATACCTATACATCGGACATAGGAGTCCTTTCTCTTCTGCTGCCTTGTGCTTTTCAAGTTCACGCCCCTGACCAATACACTCTCAAAAGAGCCCCTATGTGTCTACTACATATGTGCCATTGTCTTTCTGATAGACTCACAGCCCAACAATTGGCATCAGAACGAAGCATCAGTTTTGGACGCATTACCAATACATCTTACTAGAGAGTCTTCTCTCTGTTTTTACCAAGTGCCCCCAGTGGGCTAACAGACTTACACTTTATGCAGATTTACTCTGTGAAGAGTTTTGAACTCATAACGTGTGAAATGTGTCAAAGCGACTACTATAGACCTGTATTCTATTGACCCAGCATACTTCCTTTTTTTCAGAGCGAAGCCTCTCCCCTGAGCTGTGGCCAGCTTGAGGTGAGGTTCTTTATCCGTAAGTAACGGGCAAGCCACTTATTCTACTAAAAGTAAAAAACCAAGACTGAGGACCGCGTCTCACATGGTCATGATTGTTCCCTATTGTTTGCTTCAAGAGTTGTACACATTCTTGATTTCCTTTTTTTGCTTTTGTCTTCCACAGGTACGACCAGTAAATAGAACACCAACTGTGGGATTACTGGTTTTGTATTGATATTTGTTATTTATCACTCTTAACTTTTCTAAGCCGTAGCATAACTTTTGATGGTCCTGACGAAAGCTGTGACACCTTCTAGTGTCCTCTAGGCTGAAACATGTAGACCTGTTTGCGTCCACCACATGCAGTTATTATTTCAGACTGTATCACTTCCCTCACATTACAACTGATTTCTGTTTTGCACAGCTCCCATTACCTAACCAGTAAAGTGTCCTCTCATCCAAAGGATTTAGTATATCCAAACAGTATAGGAATAGGAATAAAAACAACCCTGAGCTCCTCTCTCACAGTGAGGGGGTTGCGGCCCTTGGCGGGGCTAGGGGATCCCGTCAAGAGGAGAATCCCAGATGATGAAGCATACCACCTCGGTGGGTGATGGGATTACGTACTAATTACATACTAATTAAGGGACTCCTACAGAAGCATCCTGAGATCATTTTTGTCATCTCTTTTTCTATCATTAGTTGTTCACCCAGACCCGAGGATTTCTTGTGTTGTTTTAAAACCCCTTGACAAGCCTTAAACTCCCATTTAATTACATATAAGTAACCCCTAAAGTAGGTTCTGTGTAGCCCATAGGGCAGGGTGCTGTGTAAGTAAAAGGTAGGACATGTACTTTTAAGGTTCGCATGTCCTATGGTGACAAACACCCACATTCTTATTTTACTAGCCTGCCCATCTCCTCCCATAGGTTAACATTAGGAATTTCTTAATACACTTTTAAGTTGTAATTCCTGAATAGAAAGGAGGGGCTGTGTCATGTTTTGTATCTTTGGAATGGTAAAGATAAATCCTCTGTACTGGTTAATTTGGATTTAACATTACTGTTTTAGAAATGCTACTTTTAGACTCTGTGTGCCTGCAGCATGTCTCCAATACATGTCTGGGGTGGGTGACAGCTACACTTTGGTGTTCCCTGTAGAAAGCCACCAACACAGGAAGGTTATGTGTGTCTGAGAACGTATCTGCATTCTGATGGCCCACCCTAGGCAGGTAGGGGGAATAGCTGACACTTGCAACTGAACAGGTAGTCCCCACACAAAGGGCTGATCACCCCGTACCGATAGTCTGGAGCTGGGGCTGAGAAGAAACACTCTGTACACTTCAAAGACCTTTCTTTGAGGGCACTCCCACTTTAAAGTCACAGCTGGGTATGATTAATGAGTGTCTGGCCCCACCAAAGAGGTACACTACTTGACTTCTGAAGAACTCTGCCAGGAAGGATGACTGTAGTGCCGCTACAAGGACTGCCTCTCTCCTGGACTGCGGCTTTGGAAGAACTGCTTTTCTGCTTTGATGTGCTGACTGTTGCCTGCTGCTTGCTACCCTCTGCCCTGCTGAGGAAAGGGCTGGACCCCTCTCACTTGAACCCAGAGTGACTCCAAGAGCTTGCTGGCTTGCCCCCGGTCTGAAGACTCAGAGCCACCAAAGATTTCCTAAAATACTGCAACAGCACCTGGACTCTGCCAACTGTGAGTCCTGCCTTGCCAAGTGGGGCCAATCCAGTCTTGGGGCTTTGGAAGTGACTTTTTATGTGCTGGCCCAGCAGAACCTACTCCTAAGCTACTTTGTGCCAATTGGAACCGACACATCTAATTCAACACTGATGCAGTTGCTGGTCGACGACATCACTTTGACAGACTGCGCAGTTCAACAATGACAGACTGCATGGCATGAAGACGATGCATCCCCGTCATTGCAAAGGCGTTTGGCGCTGACAGCGGAGAATGGAATTGAATCACCGGCTCCATCTGAAGGATCAATGACAATTTACCGCCTCCTTTGCTACTTGCATCAGGTCTTTTGAAGCTTCCTCCATCTAAGCTACTTTTTCAGCAGGACCTGCGTGAGTCCCCTAGCTGGCCTGCACTCCATCCCGGTTGGCCTGAACTTTGGATTTGCCGCAGTCTAGCGCGACCAGATGCCCCCGGTTGGCGCTCTATGACTCTAAGCACTATATTTTGATTGAAACTTAAAAAATACAAAACTCCTGTTCTACTAATTGGATTTTTGTAGTTGTGGTCTTGTTTTACTCACACAAAATAATATGTTTGTCTTTCTATTTGTGGACTATTTTGTGGTGTTTTCATTGTGTTCCTCTGTATGTGTGTGTGTGTGTGTGTGCGTGTGTGCGTGTGTGTGTGTGAGGGGGACATCCTTTACAACGCAACTATTACCCCGCACTACCATTACAACGTGGGGATTACAACGAAAGTCGTTACAACAACTTTCACTGGAGGGCACTGTTGGATAGGGAATAGTTTAATTTTCTATCCAACACCTTCCCTACTATCAACGTGGGCTGGAGTTGGAATAGAAAATTAAACAATTCCGCTATCCAGCGCCCCAACGCAAGTCGTTGTAACGACTTGCGTTGTAATCCCCGCGTTGTAATGGCATGCGGGGTAAAAGCATGTGTTGTATTGGCATACAACCGTGCGTGTGTGTGTGTGTATGTGTGTGCACAAATACTTTACACATTGCCTCTTTAGATAAGCCTGACTGCTCAGTGCCAAGGTATGAGTGGGTGAACACAGTTGTGGATTTCAATTACCCTGACTAGAGTGGTGGTCCCAACTTGGACAGGGTGCATACCTCTTCCAACTAGAGACCCCAATTTCTAACACAAACAAATTGATGCTTTCGGGCATTCCTGTTTGGTGTTATGATTTTAAATAAAATTTTCCTAATGGACCACGTTACAAATGCCCTTTGGGTGTCGGCCTGAAGATCATACTGGCAGTCTTGGAGTATCTAAAGCCTTTCTTGCCAAGACTACACATGATGGACTGAATGCAGCAAAATATGTTATCTGCATAGGTTTAGACACTACGGATCATCTCGCCAGGGCAGTTAGCACAAGCGTTGTTCTTCGGAGGCATGCCTGCATGACATCCAGAGTGTTTTCTGTGTCGTACACGCATCACAAATTCTCCACTCTAGAGAGAACACTGACTACACTTTGGAACACTTCAAAGCCTACAGCTTGTTCATTGGAGCTGTGGATTCCTTTTTGGCAGTTTCCACATCAATACAGCAAGTTTAGGGTCTATTTCATGAGGTGGCTTATAGACAGCTCATATGATGAATGTTATTTGTAAAGAGCAATTGTCTCTCAAAATAGAGCATCCTAGCGCTGTGCTTGGAGTACTATTGATTTCTGACAGTGTGCCGCATAGAGTTCGATTAGTGAGATGCAGAGGGAGGGGCAAGCCCGAAATCACCAAGCTTTAAGTTATTTTTTAATTGCTGAGCAGATCTGATGGTTCGCGTATTACTGGGAAGGCGGTTCCAAGCTTTAGAGCCTAAAACTGCAAAACACTTTCCGCCCAAGACTTTAATCGAAACAAGGGAGGTTTCAAAAGTTTCTAAGAGGATGATCCTTGGGTTTGTTGAGGAACATAGTGGCAGAACCGGTCATTGAGGTATTTTGGCCTGACTAATTGAAGGCTCTAAAAACAAGCAAAAGTAATTTAAAAAGGCCCCCTTATGGATTGGGAGCCAGTGCAGTTTCTTGAGTGCAGCTGATGCAGAACATCTCCTGGGCAGTTGTAGACCCAGTCCAGGGGCTGAATTCTGTACTATCTGAAGTTTATTCGATGATACGTTGTGTGTAGCCGGCATACAGACTGTTGCAATAGTCCAATTTTGATGAGATTAGCGCCAAGGTAACAGGTTTCCTGGCAGCCAGAGGCAGGAGATTGAAGAAGGATTTCAATGATTTTATTAGATTAAAACACATGCCGGGAATGGGCGATTCCTGTGGAAGAAAGGATAGATCAGTGTCAATTTTTGCCCAAGATTCTTTTGTTGTGTTCGATTTTAGATTCCAAATGATATTCCCGATTCATGCCCTTATATAGGTACAATTTGCGTTGCCCTTATATAGGCATAGAAAACCAGTCTTTATTTAGGCATAGCCCATGCTACCCAAATACAGGCATGGCTACTTCCATCCATTAATCTACATCACAACGATTTCTTGGAAAACCAGACTCTTAAACCATTAGGGACTTCCCCTTACTTGAATATTGGTTTCTCCAAGAACTCATTATTATGCATGAACATCTATTCCTTAGGGGTTCATTCATGACGTTCATATGCCCGACTTTACGTCAATACTGGCATTCCTAAACACCTTCAAGGTATAAATATACCTTCACTTGCTATGGCAAAGCACGGTGTGGTTCGGTGCAATTCGACTACCCACTTGCACGACGCAGCTCGCTACAGCAAGTGCCGAAGGAAGCCAACTCTCCAGCTGACGCACTGACCAGAAGCTGTCATCCTCTTGCTGAGAAATCCAGCTCCAGTGTTTTTGACTCCCCTTGCCGGGTGTTGGGAAATCGAGTCCCGACACAGAAATATCAACCTCTCTCATTCTAAAGTACGGAGCTGATTAGAACCTAGAGAAAACTTTGGCAGATTCTTGACTAAACTAAACTTAAGATAAACAGCACTTACTTCTTCCCTCGTACTAGACCTATGTTAGGTACACTGGGGTAGGCGTATTTTTGAAGCACCAGTTGAGTATTTTAGCCTGTGTTATTTATGTATGTATTTTTATATTTGTCATGGCACCAGACAATGCTATTACATTATTACTTTATATTACTGTTTACGCTCTACGCATTATACTTTGCATTCTGCCTAACGATTGTAGCAGTTCACCTCTCTTGCATGAGAAAGAAGACTGTTCAATAAACCCCTTTTTATTGAAACACCCGTCTATCTCTTTTCTATGCAACTCTGTAGAAACGAGGCATGCACCATTGACTAAGTAAAATAGTTATCTATTGTTTCCACGACTCTGAAGATACGTTTTTGATTCTTGGGGAAACAACGTTGTAATGTTTATGCAGTTGTCATAAACTAATCCCTTTTTGGTTATCCGAGAAAGCTTCTAGTGACCTCTGAGCTAGCTGGCACTCACAATTAAGTTTAGTATACTCAATAGAGACATACTGACCTCAGTCCTATGTCAAATCTATAGTGTGTATTATTCCAATGCGCAGACCCTATTGGGTATATAGTAACTACTCTACACTTTGCACCCTTTGTCGTGGCAGTAGGGGTTGCAAAATCTGGCCACCATTTCATGGGGGAAATCAGTTGGATTTTCCGAATAGGAGTATTTCCGTCTTAAAAGAATTGCATTTGAGGTGGTTATCTTGTATCCACTGAATGGTATCAGTCAAGCAGTTACCAAAAAAAATTCTGACTTGAAAGAGTTTTTGTCCAAAGACAGGATCAGTTGGGTATCGTTTACATAGGATGTAGTAGCAATCCCATATGAAGACATTAAGGATACCTGGGGAGGCATATAGGTATTAAGAAGATCTGTGCTCAACAAAGACCCCAGTGGTACTCCCATACTAACTTTTTTTTCTGGTGACGCAAAATTGTCCAAGGGCGACCATTTGCCTTCTCTTGGTCAGAAATGAGTTTAGCCAAGCAAGGGCAGTGTGTGAGATTCCGATGTTCTGAATTCACTGCATTCGAATGGTGTGGGTGATGGTATCAAATGCAGCAGGTAGGTCCGATAGAATCAGCACCGCATTATTCACTGAGTCTAGGTTAATGTTAATCATTTCTGAGACATCAAGGCGTGCTGATTCTGTGAAATGTTTGGGCCTAAACCCTGATTGTCAGTTGTGGAGTACCCCGTAATTCTGAAGAAAAGTCATTAATTGTTGGTTGACAATTTTTTCCAAGACCTAGATAAGCATTGGATGGAGGGAAATATGGACTAAGTTAGACAGGATGGTTGAATCTGCAAGAGAGTTCCTCTGTAAGGACTTGACGATTGCCAGTTTAAAATCGGCAGGGTCTGCTGCTTTTTCTAGTGAGGTGTTCATGATATGGTTGATGAAAGTATTTACCACATCAATGACTGCGTTAAGTATAGATGGAGGACAGGGGTCAAATGGGGATCCTGCTTTGCACATCAAGACAGCTTGACGAGTGGGTGCTAAGGAGACCTTCTGACAGTGGGATAGCCCCACCTTCCGGACAGTGTTACCGACGGGTACAGGCAAGACATTTGCTAAAGTGGTATTTAGAATTGGACTGAAACCCTGCTGGATGATGGAGATGTTATCTTTAAAAAAAACTGGAATTTGATTGAAAAGGGCCTGAGAGGGAGGAATTTCCCAAATTAGAGCTTTTGGTTCAAGAAATAGTTTTGCCAAGTTGAATATCTATTTTTAATCATACTGAGCTTCTTCAATTTTAGAAGTTTAATAGCATTTTTATGTTTTCATAATGGGTTTGTGGTGACTCTTTTGTGCAGTCCTATATTGTACAAGATCATGTTGTTTGTAGGCTCAAAGCCATTGACGTTCTTGTTAGATCGAGGTTAGCCGCAGCGCACATGCGCTGCTCGCGCTGCAAGACTGCTGTAGTAGTGTATGAAAGAGAAGCTGCACCGACTCTCCGCCCATATTTTTAATTGGCTTGCGTCATTGTCTTTCGTAAATGCTGCTTTCAGATTCGTTAATAGGCTTGCTAGTCCCTCCTTAGTACGGCCTTGTCTTCATTTGTAACCTCCCGTGGCGACTAGCCCCTTTACTTCAGTTGTTACACAGGACCAGTTATTTAGTCTGTAAGCACTGTTGACTTTATTGAGTTCCTCTTACTGCCGGCTGGACATGCGCTGCTTCAGCTGAAACCGCTTGTGTTTTTTTAAGTAGCACGGCTTCTGCCATAACATGGGTGCCTGCTTTCAATCACTTTAACCCTGCATTATCTCGTGTCTGTTTCAACCCCCCAAGTAAAATGGATTTAGAAATGATTAGAGAATTAAGTCATGTGAATTCCAGGTAGCACATAATCCTGTGCTAATGAGCTGAAGCTGACAACAGCACATCTGTGTTATATGTAATCTATATAAGGCAACCTGATAGGTTGTTTTCAAAAGCCTGTTTTATTAACAACAATACCACCACCACCAATACTACCAATACCACCACCACCAATACCACCAATATCACCACCACCATCAATACCACAACCTCCACCACCACAAATACAATCATCACCAATACCACCACCACCACCGATACCACCACCATAACCAATACCACCACCACAATACCACCAACACCAATACCACCAACACCAATACCACCACCACCACCAATACCCACACCACTTATACCCCTACCAATATCACCACCAGCAATATCACCCCTACCACCACCACTAATACAACCACCACCAATACCATCACCACCAATACCAATGCCACCAATACCACCAATACCACCAATACCAATAACACCAATACCACCAACACCATCAATACCACCAATATCACCACTAATACCACCACCACCAATACCACCACCAAGACCAATAGCACCACCAATACCATCACAAATACCACCACCACCACCAATTCAAACAATACCACCAATACCAACACCATCAATACCAACACCACCACCAATACCACCAATACCACCAATACAACCAACTAATGCCATCACCAATACGATCACAAATACCACCAATACCACCACCACCACCAATACCACCACCACCACCTATACCCCCACCATCAATACCATCAAAACCACCACCAATACCACCTCCAATACCATCAATACCACCCCCAATACTACCAAGAGCACCAGCACCAATACCACCCCACCACAAACACCAGCACCAATTGCGCCAGCACCAATACCACCACCAATATCACTAATACTACCACCACCAATACCACCACCACTAATACCACCACCACCACCAATACCGTCACTACCAATACCACCACCAATACCGTCACCACTAATACCATCACCACCAATACCCTCACCACCAATACCACCACCACCAATACTACCACCACCAATACCACCACCAATACCACCACCACCACCACCACCAATACCACCACCAACAATACAGCATCACCAATGCCAATACCATCACCACCACCGATACCAGTACCTCCATCAATACCACCACCAATACCAATGCCGCCAATATCACCAATGCCAATATCACCACCACCAATACCACCACAACCAATATCACCACCACCACCACCAATACCATCACCAACAATACCACGACCTCCACCACCACCAATACAACCACCAAAAATACCACCATCAATACCATCACCACCAATAACACCACCAATACTAATACCACCAACACCAATACTGTAACCACCAATACCACCACCAACAACACTACCCCCACCAATACCACCACCACCAATACCAATATCACCGCCAATACCAATACCACCACCACCAATACCACCACCACCAATGCCATCCACAATACCACCACCATCACCAATGCCCACACCACCAATACCCCCACCAATATCACCACCACCAATATCACCACCTCTAATACCACCACCACCAATACCATCACTACCAATGCCACCACCAATATCACCACCACCAACACCATCAATACCACCACCAAAAATACCACCAACAATAGCACCAACACCGCCATCACCAATACAACAATACCACAACCTATATCACCAATACCACCACCAATACCATCACAAATACCACCAATCCCACCACCATCCATTCAACCAATACCACCCAATACCACCACCACCAATACCTCCAATACCAATACCACCGATACAAACAACCAATGCTACCATAATACCATCACAAATACCTCCATTACCATCCCAATACAACCAAGAGCACCAGCACCAGTAACACCCCCACCACCAATACCAGCCACAATTCCACCACCACCAACACCGCCACTACCACCAACACCAACAATACCACCACCACCAATACCACCACCACCAATACCAGTACTACCATTAAGACCACCAATATCACCACCAATACCACCATCACCACCAATACCATCACCACCAATACCACCACCAATAACACCACATACCAAACCAATACCACCACCAATACCTCTACCAATACTACCACTGCCATTACTACCACCACCACCAATACTACCACCACCAAAACCACCACCAATAACACCACCATCAATACCACCACCAATACCACCACCAATATTGTCACCAATACTACCACCAACATTACCAATGCCACTGCCAATACGAGTACCACTACCAATACCACCAATACCACCGCCACCACCAATACCACCAGTTTCACCACCACCATCAATACCACAACCTCCACCACCACCAATACAACCATCACCAATACCACCACCACCACTGATACCACCACCATAACCACTACCACCACCACCAATACCACCACCACCAATATCAATAATACCACCACTAATACTACCACCACCAATACCACCCCAATACCACCACCACCACCCGTAACCACACCACTAATATCACCACCAATATCACCACCAGCAATATCACCACTGCCACCACCAATACCACCACCACTAATACAATCACCACCAATATCATCACCACCAATACCAATGCCGCCAATACCACCGATTCCACCAATACCAATAACACCACCACCATCAATACCACCAATACCACCACCACCACCAATATCACCACCAATACCGCCACCAACACCAACAATACCAAGACCAATACCACCACCAATACCACCAATACCATCACAAATACCATCAATACCACCACCACCAGTTCAAACAATACCACCAATACCACCACCAATACCAACACAACCAATACCAACACCAGCACCAATACAACCAACCAATACCACCACCAATACCATAACAAATACAACCAATACCACCACCAATACCAATACAACCAATACTACCACCACCACCAATGCCAACACCACCTCCTATACCACCACCACAATACCACCACCACCCCAATACCCCCACCATCAATACCATCAAAACCACCACCAATACCACCAATACCAATACCACCTTCAATATCATCAATACCACCCCCAATACTACCAAGAGCACCAGCACCAATACCACCCCCACCACCAATACCACCACCAGAACCAAATGCACCAGCACCAATGCCACCACCAATATCACTAATACTACCACCACCAGTACCACCACCACCACCAATTCCACCACCATCAATACCGCCACTACCAATACCACCACCAAAACCATCACCACCAATACCCTCACCACCAATTCCACCACCAACAATACCACCACCACCAATACCACCACCAATACCACCAATACTACCAACACCAATACCATCACCAACAATACAAGCACCACCAATGCCAATACCACCACCACCAATACCAGTACCACCCATACTGCCACCGCTAATACCACCACCAATACCACCACCACCAATACCAATATTACCACCAATACCACTACCACCAATACCACCACCACCAATACCATCCACAATACCACCACCAATACCATCACCATCAATACCAATGCTTCCAATACCACCAATACCAATAACACCACCACCAATACCACCATCACCAATATCACCACCACCATCAATACCACCACCACCAATATCACCTCTAAAACCACCACCAATACCAGCAATACCACCGCCAATACCAACAATACCAAGACCAATACCACATATACCACCACCAATTCCACCAATATCATCACAAATACCACCACCACCAAATCAAACAATACCACCAATACCACCACCAATACCAACACAACCAATACCAACACCACCACCAATACAACCAACCAATACCACCACCATTACCATAACAAATAAAACCAATACCACCACCAATACCAATACAACCAATACTACCACCACCACCAATACTACCACCACCTCCTATACCACCACCGCAATACCACCACCACCACCAATCCCCACCAAAAATACCATCAAAACCACCACCAATACCACCAATACCAATACCACCTTCGATACCATCAATACCACCCCCAATAATACCAAGAGCACCGGAACCAATACCACCCCCACCACCAATACCACCACCAGCACCAAATGCACCAGCACAAATACCACCACAATACCACCAATACCACCACCAACACCCCATCATCAATACCACCAAGAATACCACAACCAATAATACCTCCTTTACCACCCCCAATACCACCAATAGCACCAGCACCAATACCACTCCCACCATAATACCAGCACCAATTCCACCAGCACAAATACAACCACCACCACCAATATCATTAATACTACCACCACCATTACCACCACCATCAATATCACCAATACCAGTACCACCATTAAGACCACCAATACCACCACCAATACCACCACATACCAAACCAATACCACCACCGCCAATACCTGTACCAATACTACAACTGCCAATACCACCACCACCAATATGACCACCACCAAAACCACCACCAATAACACCACCATCAATACCACCGCCAATACCACCTCTGCCAGCACCAATACCACCACCACCACCAATATCGTCACCAATACCATTAATACCACCACCAATATCACCAATACCAATGCCATTACGAATACCACCACCAATACCACCACAACTAATATCACCAACACCATCAATACCACGACCTCCACCACCAATACAACCACCACCAATAACACCACCACGAATAACTCCCCCAATACCACCACCACCAATACTGCCACCACCAATACTAACACCAATACCACCACCAACAATACTACCACCACCAATACCACCAGCACCAATTCCAATATCACCGCCAATACCAATACCACTACCACCAATACCACCACCACCAATACCATCCACAATACCACACCCAATACCACCACCACCAATACCATCAATACCAATGCTGCCAATACCACCAATACCAATACCACCACCACCAATACCCCCATCACCAATATCACCACCACCATCAATACCACCAATACCACCAACACCAATATAACCTCTAATACCACCACCAATACCAGCAATACCACCACCAATACCACCAATACCACCAACAATACCAACAAAACCAAGACCAATACCACCAATACCACCACCAATTCCACCGATACCATCACAAATACCGCCAATACCACCACCACCAATTCAAACAATACCACCAATACCACCACCAATACCAACACAACCAATACCAACACCACCACCAATACCACCAATACAACCAACCAACACCACCACCAATACCATAACAAATACAACCAATACCACCACCAATACCAATACAACTAATACTACCACCACCAATACCACCACCACTAATACCACCACCATACCACCAATATCACCACCACCACCAAAACCCTTACCATCAATACCATCAAAACCACCACCACCACCAATTCCACCTTCAATACCATCAATACCACCCCCAATACTACCAAGAGCACCAGCACCAATACCACCCCCACCACCAATACCACCACCAGAACCAAATGCACCAGCACCAATACCAGCGCCAATATCACTAATACTACCACCACCACCACCACCAATATCGCCACCACCAATACCGTCACCACCAATACCCTCACCACCAATACCAATACCACCAATACTACCAACACCAATACCACCACCAACAATACCAGCACCACCAATGCCAATACCACCACCACCAATACCAGTACCACCATCAATACCACCAACAATACCACCATCACCGCCAATATCACCTCCACCAATACCACCACATAACAAACCAATACTACCACTACTAATACTACCACCACCACCACCAATACTTCCACCACCAAAACCACCACCAATAACACCACCATCAATACCAACATCAATACCACCAATACAACCACCAATACCGTCACCAATACCACCAATACCTTTTTAATAATTTCTTTTATTAGCGACACAGGAGACAAAAAAATAAACAGACAAATCAAGACAAGCAGCATGAGGAAAGAGACAATGAATATAAAAAAAGGAATAGTTTCATCATATACAGAATTGACACTGAATCATTTGACATATTCTGTTTATATTCAGACAAAATAAATACAAATGTCATTGCTGGTTAAAAGAGAGAGAAAAAAAAACAACAATTAACTAAATGAAGAAATAATTTTCACCTAAAATAGGAAAGACCCCAGATCTTCTCAAATTTAGCTAGAGATTTAGTGCCCCCTGAGCCTGGCCAACACTAGTTCCATACTATGAATGTAATTAAGTAATGACCACCATTCCATAATATGTGGGGAATTAGGGGATATCCAAGCGCATGCGATTATAAGTTTGGCACATGACACCGAAATGGTGACTAAAGATCTTTGTGAAGTACTCCTGCCATTACTATCTAACAAAACAAGAGCAGGATCTAAAGAAAATAAGACCCCTAATTTCAATGACATTATGTTCTCAAATGAAGCCCAAAATTCTGATATCTTGGGGCAAGTGTATAGCATGTGCACAGGATCTGCTGCAGCTAACGCACATTTAGGGCATTTGGTTTGTTCACTATAAATACTGTTAGAAACCCATTTAGATATTCTTTCTGGAGTGTGGTAAAGCATACATGTTGTTTTAAAATGCAGCAATCTTAAACTTGACGAAGAAACCACATTGTTAAAATTGTGTAGCGATGAGTTAATCAAAGCCGGAGTAATATTACTCCCTAACATCCTACTCCACTTCTCTGCAAGAGTACTGCAGTCTGTATTCTTGTAAGTATTGAAACACTTATAACAGGTACTAATTAATGACTTATGTTTCTGCGAATAAAAGCAATCCCATATACTAGAATCAGTAATATACTTTAGTTTCATCTTACGAATAAAGAAGTCATATATCTGCAAGTACTTAAACCTCGTAGAGTCAGGAATATTGTAGAGTGTCCTAAGTGTTTCAAAACTCATGAAACCTTGTGCGCCATACAGATCCCCGAGACTTTTTATTCCATTCGTCAACCATATATTAGTTAATCCATCACTAAAGATACCCGGTAGACCAGGATTTCCCCATAAAGCCAATTATTACGCCAGATCTTAACTAAGTCTCTAGCTATCTTAAAGCGCACCCTTTTGTAGTAATTGGGATCAATAATCCTCCACAAAAACATATTCACATCAGACTTAAACATACAAGTAAGATAATAAGGTCGATTATCTACATCCTCAGAATTAATTAAATATCGTAAACGCCCCACAAATGTTGCCAAAAAATATAGATTAAAATCCAGGAAATTCAGCCCTCCTGAGTCTGAGGCCCCTTTTAACAGAGTAATAGATCTACGAACTTTACGATACCCCCAAATAAAACTACTAAAAACCCCATCCAATTTTTTAAAGAAAGAATGACATAATACCAAGGGGATAGAGCGAAAAAGATAAAGAAATTTAGGTAAAATTATGATACGAATCAAGTTAATTCTACCAATAATATTTAAGGGGAGTTTGTGCCACTTTTTTTCAACAGAGTTATAGTGTTTTTAACTAATTCATCATAATTGATTTTAATTACATCCTTAATATTTGCAGATAGCTTTACCCCTAGATATGTAGCTGATTGACAGAATCCAACGAGGCCCCCAGGTTTGTAATTTGCAATTATTTGTGTTTTGTTTAAATTTAATTTGTAGCCAGAGACGATCCTGAATCTACTAGCTTCTACTGTAATGCCCTGCATCGCATTAACAATATCAGTTGAGAAAATAGCGATATCGTCAGCATATGCTGTGAACTTCAGTAAATAAGGACCAGATTTAAAAGGAGAAATGGCAGGTTGTAAATGTAGTGCATGCAGAAATGGTTCTATTGATAATGCAAATAAAAGAGGTGAGAGAGGGCACCCCTGGCGAGTTCCTCAGGCTATGGTAAAAGAGGTGGAAAGTTGACCATCATAACTGATTTTGGCCACGGGGTTATCGTATATTGACTGTATCCAATTCAAAAAGTTTTCCTTAAAACCCAGGCCAATCATAACTCGCCACAAGTAATCCCACCCCACTCGGTCAAAAGCTTTTTCTGCGTCAAGCATGATCATACCGAGTGGGGTGGATTCCTTTTCTGCAATGTCAAAGGCTGTCACAGCCATGTTAATATGTGCTGTGGTATCCCTACCTATTACGAAACCGTGTTGATTTGGGCTAACTATTTTCGGTATAATAGGTGCTAAGCGGTTAGCTATTACTTTTGCAAATATTTTAGCATCCGCATTAATTAGCGAGATGGGGCGGTAAGAACCGCACTCATCAGGTGATTTCCCCTTTTTCAAAAGAAAGACCAATTTAACCTTATTCCAAGACCTCGGAGCTTCCTTGCTTTCTCCAACAAATTTAATGACCTGATAAAGGAGAGGTGTAAGCTCATCAGCACATAACTTATATATTTCTAACGGGATCGCATCTTCTCCCGATGCTTTCCCTGATGGCAAGAGGGAGATTGCCTCCTTAATTTCAGATATGCTAATAGAATCAGATAGTTGTTCCATCTCTGGAAGGTCAGGCTTTTCTAGAAAATTATCTAGATACTTCTGGATTGCCTCTACTGTAGGATAATTTTCTGGGGTATATAATTTTTTGTAAAATGCAACAAAGTGTTCTAGAATTTGCGTTGGTTGGTCAATTATAGTATTATTAGGGCCCCTTAAATTTTTTATCAGAGTATTAGCTCGATCATCAGCTATTTTATAAGCTAATAGTTTTCCAACTTTATCTCCACTCTCATACTGTGTCACTTGGAATTTATGTAATTTTATACTACTCTTGTCCCAAAAGGTAGTTTTTAGGGCAGACTTCAAGCGTCCTAAATGTAATTCCAATTCTATTGTATTCGTGGCCTGTCGACCCAAAGCCTCTGCCAATAGTAATTCAGCCGAGAGTATATTATTAACCAAGGCTTTGTTTTTTCTACGAAGTTCAGAATTTTGGTGATACAGAAATTGTTGGGTGAAGCCCCGAATACTAGCTTTGCAAGAATCCCATACCATAAGGCATGTCGTAGAATTAAGGTTAAGCATGATGAAGTCTACAATGTGTAACTTAAGTTGTGAAATAAATAATGTGTTGGTAAATAAATGCCTGGGAAAAGAAAAAATATGAGGTGTTATATGGTTCTTTTCGGTATTAAAAGTTAATAATATGAGATTATGATTGGAATTGATTCTAGGGCAGAGTTCAATAGTAATAATGCTGATTACCCTATCAGATGCCCAAACCATATCGATACGTGAACCAAGCCTATGAGGGGCAGAGTAATATGTGTAGCCAGGAGTAGTGGGAAAAATAGATCGCCAAACATCTTTAATATTGTGAATACGCCCTAACTCTGAAATGGCTGCCCTAGTTCTCCGCATTCGAAAAAGAGCGTTTCTCCTCGTAGTGTCAATCTTGTAGTCCATTATGCAATTGAAGTCACCCATTATAATTAATTTGCCTACCCACTGCAACAGTTCTACAATCAACTCATCAAAAATATAAGCATCATCAAAATTAGATCCATAAACTACACAAAAAACATATTTACTTTTTTCGATCAATAATTGAACAATAGCCCACCTCCCTTTCTTATCGCATTTGCTCTTTCCAACTTCAACCTTAAAACTTTTATCTTTTAGAATGGCAACCCCCCTTATTGATGCATTAAATGTCGAGCAGATTATTACCTCATACCCCAGGTGGGCCAAAATGTTCCTATCTGCATAGGCAATATGTGTCTCGGATAAAAAAACAAAGTTGGGCATATACAAAGCTATTTCTTCCCGAACCAAACGTCTTTTCTTCTTACTATTCAAACCAGCAACGTTCCAGGCTAGACATTTTATTTGAGGCATTTAAGATAGAAAAAGATTACATGTGTCCTGTCAATCCTATCAATCTGTAATTTTATAATACCTAGTGCTTTTCTCTCCAGCTGCTCTGGTTTTTTATTTTCCTGTGAAGCTTTTTTCAGACAAACCCCCCTCCACCTACCCTCCCCACCCTTCAGCCCCAAATCGCCTGCCCCCTCCCTCCTCCGACGAGAGAGCACCCCCCCAATGACATCTTTCTGCCGCTGTGGTGGCCGTGACCCCAAGAAGCAGCCTGTGGCTTCACCCACTCCTTGCCAAACCAAAAAAAATAAACAGAGTTTTACTTCAGATAGTACCTCTCTCAATTACGAGAATGAGGCTAAAAACTCCTCAGCTTCCCTTACATCTATAAAAAAATGAGTGTGGCCTCCCTTAATTACTTTTAACCTAGCCGGTTCCTGCAGATATGCTTGTCCCCCTAGGGCCTTAAATGGATCGATTAACTTGCGTAATTGCCATCTTCTGTCCATTGTGGCCTTACTGAGGTCCGACTTAACGAAAAAAGTAAGTTCTCATACCGTAACTGGTAGATTAGGCTTTGCTTTTAAGGAAACAGCCTGCCTTAACAGATGGTTCCCGTAGGGGATTAGGAATGGGCGAGGGAATTTGTTATGTTTATTTCTCTGGGTTATTGGTAACCTATAGACTCTCTGCAACTGAGAGTCCCAATTCCAGTCTAAAAGATCTGTGAAGGCCTTCTGCAATAACCCAACCATAAATGCCCTCGGATCCCCCCCCTCAACCCCTTCGGGAATACCAAAAAGCCTAAGTTTGGACCGCCTTTGGCGGTTTTCAAGATCCTCAACTTTTAACTGCAGTGCTAAAAGCTTGTCATCATGTTGGTTAACCATAGTGCTCATTCCTGCCACTCCTTCCTCTATCTTAACCACACGCTGTTGTAGATCCCCAATTTCCTGCGTCATCCTGCCCATCTTTACATCAATATCCGTAAGGAGTTCTGCAATCTGGTATTGTCCTCCCTTAATTTAAAAAAATGTTCCTGCGCCTCCTTCCGATTGCTAGCCAGAATCTGTAGAATAGTATCAAATGACGAGTTGGTGTTTCCCATCTCTACCTTCAAAGTCCCACTGATGCTAGTGTTACTAGTATTGCTAGTATTGTCAACTCCTTCTAGTAGGGTTAGAGGGCTAGTAGCAGCAGAAGAGGTAGCCGAATGGATGATGACCAGCCGCCTGAAACTGAACTCAGACAAGACGGAAGTTCTCATCCTGGGCTCCTCGCCCTCCGCCTGGGATGACTCCTGGTGGCCACCCGCCCTGGGCTCCGCACCCAAACCAACAGACCACGCACGCAACCTGGGCTTCATGCTGGACTCCTCCCTCTCCATGACCAGACAAGTCAACGCCGTCTCCTCGTCTTGTTTCAACATCCTGCGCATGCTACGTAAGATCTTCCGGTGGATCCCCACCGAGACCAGGAAGACGGTCACCCAGGCCCTCGTCTTCAGCCGTCTGGACTATGGCAACGCCCTCTACGCCGGAACCACCGCCAAGCTCCAGAAGAGACTCCAGCGAATCCAGAACGCCTCAGCAAGACTCATCCTCGACATCCCCAGGCGAAGCCACATCTCCAGACACCTGAGAGACCTGCACTGGCTCCCGGTCAACAAGAGAATCACCTTCCGCCTCCTCACCCACGCACACAAAGCCCTGCAAAACCAAGGCCCGAGTTACCTCAACAGCCGCCTCAACTTCTACGCTCCCACACGCCACCTTCCATCGACCAGCTATGCCCTCGCCGCCGTCCCCCGCATCCGAAGAGCCACAACAGGAGGAAGATCCTTTCCCACCTTGCGGCCAAGACTTGGAACTCCCTCCCGACCCACCTCCGCCTGACCCAAATTCCACCTCGCCTTCAGGAAGCAGCTCAAGACCTGGCTGTTCGAGCAGTAGTGGACCCCCCCCCTCCCCAAGCGCCTTGAGACCCTCCGGGTGAGTAGTGCGCTATATAAATGCTATGATTGATTGATTGATTGAAGAGGTGATATCTTCTACGTCCTCCAACACCGTTGAGCTATTAGGGAGAGTTATTTTAGTAGTTAGTTCCAACAGGATGACAGCATTTTCTGGGGCATCTGAAGCTCTCGAAACGTTAGCCAAATGGTTAGATATTACAGTCTTTTGCGATGCTGTGGTAATCAAATCTGATACAGGCTGCTTTAAAGTATCCTTTACTATAGAGATATCCTCAATAGGTGTTGCAGAGACAGGAGTAATCTCTTGTTCAGGTGAGCTTACCCCAGAAAGCCGAAGTGTCATGCTCTTTACCAACCCTTTGGCCTGAATCCATTTCTTAAGGGGACTTTTTTCAGCAAGAAGCGATTTCTTTACTGCCAGCAATAGAATCGGTACTGATGAATTCTGTAGACCCAGTACTTTCCCTTTTTTTGGTCTTCGTTTTATTCTTTGATTTAGGTTTAGGTTTGACCTTGCCGTTAAAGTGTACAGTATTGCCGAATATAGGGTCAGTTTCACTCAGCTCCTCGTTCGACACTTCATCCTCTATATCTCCATTCTCATCCACATACGAGTTTTCCTGAAGGGGGTCGGTTCAGATAATTCTGGAGAGTTTACAATAGTCTCTGCGACAGGAGAAAGAGCTTCCGTTAGGCAGGTAGAAGGAGCCTTCCCTGGACCATTAGCTTCTTCTACGGATATTTCTTCGTCTACAATTTCCAATGGGGGTACCCCCCCTGAGCAGACGGAGAGACGACTATGACCCCTTCACCCTTTTAGCACCATTCGCAGGATCCATGCTGATTGGGTTCTTAGTTACTTCTTCAGAGGAAATGTTAGCAGACCCAAGCGCTGGTATAACCAAGGCGGGGGGGGTCGAAGTACTTGTTTACCCGGGACCAATGGAGTTACAGTGGTATTAAGTGTTTCTTTAGTTGTAGAAGAGGCACCAGTAGAGATAGAAGCAGCAGTTGTTTTAGCAGCTTTAGACATTGGTGTCACAGCATTGGATTTAAGAGTACTATGCTTCAGAGTCGTGTCTATAACCACCGTCGCCTCACCTTCCTCTGAGGCATTATTCTTATTAGCCCTAGTGTCCCTCCGATAGATTTTAGGAGCCATTTGCAAACACTTACTTCAAGGTGGGTCCACGCTCACCTGAACTCCGTTAGACGGCGTCTCAAACCAACGTCTCTGATCTAAACCGGACCAGCCGCGTGTGAAGCCTCCAACGAGCCGCTGGATCAGGCGCCGTAAGACCAAGAGGTAAATCTGGAACAACCGCTGCATGTGTCCAAAACCACCCCTTTCTTTACTTTGTTAGGAAATCACAAGACTCACAAGAGTCACAAGAGTCGCAAAAACAGGAGCCAGGCAAACAGAAATATATGCTGCAACTGCTGCCAATGCATGTAAAAACCTCAATTCCAATTCCGATTCTGATCCCCTCGTTTAGTCCATGTCTGGTTTTCTATCTCTCTAGTCCGCCTCCCGATGTGTCAGCAAGCTCGCCGAGTAAGATCCGAGGCTTCCACGCTTTAACCTGCCTGCACAACCATTCAACATACGGCACTTCCCGTGGGTGTGTCAGCAATTCAGCCCTCGAACACCTCGAGCACCGCCAGCCCACATCCAGTTCCTCTGTCTCGCCAGGCTGTTACCACTCCGTCCGTCCGTCCGCACAGCAAGTCAGCAAACATGCCTTAGATGCCGGGTTAGATGCCGGGTTAGCAAGGAGTTTGGGTAAGCTCTTTCTGCAGTTCCGTAGCATCCGTAGCCATCCTCAAACACGAAACTCCATATCCATAAAACGCCTGGTTAGCAAGGAGTAGGGATCTGCTCACAGCTGCAACTGCACGACGGCGTCCTCAGTCCGCCATCTTGGTATACCACCAATACCACCACCAATATCACCTCCACCACCAACACCAATGCCACTACCAATACAAATACCACCACCAATACCACCACCAATATCACCACCACCAATACCACCACAACCAATATCACCAACACCACCAATACCACCACCAATACCACAACCTCCACCACCAACAATACAACCACCACCAATACCACCACTACCAATAACACCACCAATACCACCACCAATACTGCCACCACCAATACTATCACCATCAATACTTGCACCACCTTTACCACCACCAACAATACTACCACCGCCACCAATACCAATATCACCGCCAATACCAATACCACAACTACCAATACCACCACCACCAATACCATTCACAATACCACCACCAATACCACCACCACCATCACCAATACTCATAACACCACCACCAATACCATCATCAATACCATCACTACCAATGCCACCACCAATACCAATACCAATACCAGCACCACCAATACCAATAAAACTACCACCAATACCACTAACACCATCAATACCACCACCACAAATACCACCACCAATACCACCAACACCACCACCAATACCATCACAAATACCTCCAATACCACCACCACCAGTTCAACCAATACCACCACCAATACCACCAATATCACCAATACCAATACCACCATTACAAACAACCAATACCACCACCAATACCACCAATACCACCACCATACCACAAATACCACCACCAATACCCCCACCATCAATATCATGAATACCACCAAGAATGCCACAACCAATACTACTTCCATTACCACCCCCAATACCACCAGGAGCAGCAGCACCAATACCACCCCGACCACCAATACCAGCACCAATTCCACCAGCACAAATACCACCACCACCACCAATATCATTAATACTACCACCACCATTACCACCACCACCAATACCACCATCACCAATCTCGGTACCACCATTAAGACCACCAATACCACCATATACCAAACCAATACCACCACCACCAATACCTCTACCAATACTACCACTGCCAATACCACCACCAATATGACCACCACCAAAACCACTACCAATAATACCACCATCAATACCACCTCTGCCACCACCAATACCACCACCACCACCAATATTGTCACCACTACCATCAATACCACCATCAATATCACCAATGCCACTGCCAATGCAAATACCACCACAAAATACCACCACCACCTATACCACCACAACCATTACTACCACCATCAATACCGCGACCCCCACCACCACAATACAAGCACCAATACCACCACCAACACCAATACCAATATCACCAACACTAATACCATCACCAATACCAACACAACCAATACCACCACCACCAAAACCACCAATACTACCACCACCAATAACAATACCACCACCACCACCAATACCACCACAGCCAATAATAATACCACCACCAATAACTCCACCATCAAAATCACCACCACCAATACCAATAATACCACCAATACCACCACCACTAATACCACCACCGCTAAGACCACCACCACCAATACCATCACCACCAAAACCAATGCCACCTCCAATACAACTACCACCAATACCAATACTACCACCAATACCACCATCACCAAAACCACCAATATCACCAATACCACCAACACCACCACCAATTCCACCACCAATAATATCACCAGAACCACCACCAATACCACCACCACCATTATTACCAACACCACCCCCACAAATACCACCACCAATACCATCACAAATACCACCAATACCATTACCACCAATACCACCATCAATACCACCACTCCCAATACCACCAATAATACCACCACCAAAACCACCACCACCACCAATACTACCAATCCCACCACCAATACCATCCCAAATACCACCAATGCCATCATAAATACCACCACCAGTGCCAATACATACTACCAATACCACTACCTCCAATACCAAAACCAGTACCACCAATTCCAATACTAATACCACCACCAATACCAGCACCAATGCCCCCACAATCATACCACCAATACCACAACCAATACCACCATCACCACCAATACTACCACCACCAATACTACCACATACCAAACCAATACCACCACCTGTACCACCACTGCCAATACCACCACTACCACCAAGACAACCACCACCAATAACACCACCCACCACCAATACCAATACCACCACAATCAATACCACAACCTCCACCACCACCACCAATACAACCACCAATACCACCACCACCATCACCACCAATACCAATTTCACCACCAATACCAATACAACCACCACCAATACCACCACCAGTACCAGCACCACCATTACCACCACTAGTAATGCCACCACCACCACCACCAATACCATGACCACCAATACCAATGCCACTAACAATACCTCCAATGCCAATACCACCACCAACAATACCACCATCACCAAAACCACCAACAACACCACCAATACCACCACCACTAATACCAACACCACCAATACCACCACCAAAACCACATCACGAATACCACCACCAATACCACCACCACCAATACCACAACCAATACCACCACCGATACCATCACAAATACCAACACAAATACAACCAATGCCACCACCACCACCACTACAACCATCAATACCACCACCACCAATACCACCACCACCAATACCACCAACACTACCACCACCAATGCCACGACCAATACCTCCAATACCACCACTACCAATACAACAAATCCCACCACCAATACCAATACCACCACCAATACCACCACCACCATCAATACCACCACCACCAAAATCGCAAACTATACCACCACCAATACCATCACAAATGCCACCAATACCACAAATACCATCATAAACACCACCAATACCAGCACCACCACTGCCAATTACACCACTACCAATACCACCACCACCAATACTACCACCACTATCAGCACCAATACCCCACCATTATCAGCACCAATAATCCCACCACCAATACTACCTCCAATACCGCCACCACCAATACCACCACCACCACCAATACTACCACCACCATTACCACCACGACCACCAATATAACCAGCACCAATACCATCAACACCACCAATATTACCAGCACCAATACCATCACCACCACCAATATTACCACCACCAATACCACCACTACCACCACCACCATCACCACCAATGCCACCACCACCAATACTATCACCACCAATACCACCACCAACAATGCCACCGCCAACAATAACACCACCACCACCAATACCAGTACCACCACTAATTTCAGTACCACCACCAATACCACAATACCACCACTAATACCACCATCACCACTAATGCCACCATTGCCAATACAACAACCAATACCACCACCACCAATAATATCACCATCAATACCACCAATACCACCGCCGATACCATAAACAGTACCACCATCAATGCCAATGCCACTGCCAATACCAATACCACAACACCAATACCAACACCACCACCAATACCAATGACACTACGACCAATAGCATCACAAATACCAACTCCACCAATAAATACCACTACCACCAATACCGCCACCACCACCAATACGACCACCAATGCCACCACCACCACCACTAATACCAACATTACTGTTGGACTTGGCCCTTCTGGCAGGTTCACCCCTGAACTTTTTGCTTTGTGTTGTGACCCAGTGATAGTGACTTCTGGTCTTTGCACACTTTGACACTGTGGCGCAGTGTAAAGTGCGTGCGCTCCCTGAGTGCGTGTGTGAGATGGGCCTGCCCTCCCTTAGGAATGCATGGGGAATGTCTGTGTCCCTGGTAGTTCCTGATGCGTGAGGTGTGCATGGTCGAGTTTGGTATGTGCACACTTGTGTGATTGAATGCTTCGCAACGATGTATGTGGCATGACTGTGTCTTGTGCGGAAGTGCCACTTCTAGGAATTGGCATATTAGTGTAAAATATGCCTGGCGTGTGATTGGCTGGAGCTGGCTGGGATGCCAGGCTCCAGGAGTCTGTGTGGGTCTGCCCTGGTGGTGAATGGAGAGATTAGCATGCTGATGTGAGGGAGGGGCTGCGCCTGTGTCCTTAATGAGGCTGGGTTTTCCCCATACAAGGCTGGCTCCGCCCCCTGTGGTGCAACTGATGACCCTAGCCTCCCTAGTGAATGAAAGGTGTGGTTGAGCCATCAAGGGTGCTCCAAAACCAGCTGCGACTGGTTCTCCCCCCACCCTGCACCTAAAGACAAAGGGAAAAGGTGTATAAAAGAGGGACTGTGACCCCATGAAAATGTTCTTCTTCTTAACTTGAATCTGACCAGGGGCATGCTGCTGCTGGGGCCCGTGGGAAGGCTTGCCTCCCTGGGCCCTGCCCAAGCCCGGGGACTCCTGAAGGAGTTTTGCTGGACTGTTGGCTCCTCTTGCGCCTGGGGGCCCTGGATTTCTTCCCTAAGCGCCTGGGAGCGCTTGTTCTTTGCTCCAGCGCTGTGGAGCGCTGTGTCCTGCCGTTCGCGCTTGGGAGCGCTGATTCTTTGCCCTTTCTAGTGCTTCGAAGCACTTCATTCCCCACTAGCGATGAGAGCGCTTTGTTTATGTAAGCCAGTGCCCACCCGGCATTTGCCCCGTTCGGTGAAGGGTTCCTGGACCCCCAGCGAGTGCCTACCTCGCTTTATTTCTTTATTATTGATTTTGAGGGTGCCCACCCCTCGTTTTGACCCCCAAGATTCACTGCCGCGGCCCGAGCCGCGATAGAATTGCCGCCGCGTCCGCGGCCCGCCTGGTTGTGGGCGGGGCCGCTGGACGGAAGCGGAAGTGCGGCCATTTCCCCGAAAACAGAAGTCCCGGAGCCTCGCAGGCTCCATCTGCTCAATGTCCCGGTCCCGAGATGGGGGACCGGGTGAAGACCGGTGTGTCGAGAAAGCGGGGCGCCAGCTGCCCTGCTGACACCCACCGAGGCTCCTTTGAGCAAGGGAGAGCCCCGGCAGACCTCCTGGAGTCTGACGGAAACGGCGAGACGCCTCCCCAGAGCAGCCCGGTGAGTCAGGGCTGGACCGGGGGGGGGGAAGAGAGGCAGCATTTGAGCGGCCCCGTTTGGTAGAGGGCCGCTCCTCCAGCTGGCTATTAATTTGTCTTAAAGCCTCGTTGGCTCCATCAAAGCCCCCCCAGTATTTGCAGAGCCTACATGGCTCAATGGGGCGCAGTTGTTCTGAGGGGCCCATGCTTCCCCGCACAGCTCTTCCCAGGGGCAGAGCTGATTCCCAGAGCCCCGTGGCTCCAACGATGGGGACATTTATTTCTTTAGGGAGCCAGAGTGCTCCCGTGCACACATTATGGATTCACAGCCTGTGAAGGGCTCCAACGTTTTGGGCGCAGTGTTCCTGAGGGGCTAGAGAGAGCCCCTGGCGATATTTGTTTCCAGCTGCCCAGCAATTAGTGGGCAGCTGCACCGTTTAGGTCTTTCTCTTTTAGGGACATGTACTCTGGACTTTAGGAGTGAGGCGCACTCCTTCTTCCCTACTGTTGGAAATGGGATCCCTGGCTGGCCAGGGCTTTCGCCAAAGTCAGTCAGAGACCACCACTCCCAAGTCAGGGCAAGGGAGTTACACGCCAAGATAACCCCTACTCACCCTCTAGGTAACATGGCGCGACCAGCAAGGTTAAACCTGGAGGCGATGTAGGTTAAGTATTTGCGCACGCACCCCAGCAACAACACCCAAAGGCCCACCACAAAGGAAACTCCACACAAGGTTATATAAAAATAGCCTTTGTATTACACCAAAACACATTAGATAAAACACACTTTACAATGTGCCGGAGGCACGGGCAGAATTTACAGGGGATATTTACAAGACAGGGCCACCTGGACCACTGTCAGGAATCAGCACTTTTAGAAGTAACAATACAATACTTGTAGGTCTAGAACTTAAACATAGAGCCTAACGGATAGTACCTCCCGACCTGGTTACAGGGATAATGCGAGTGACCTCCTTAGTAAACTTGAGCGGGCGGCCCAGCGAAGCGGCACGACTCAGGGGAGAGTGGTGCGGCTCGAGGCTTGAGCGGGCCACCGGCAAGGTACAAGCGTTTCTCTGGGGCGACCAATGTGTGCGGCTCAGAAGAGGAGGGGAAGGCAGGATGCGGGCGACCCAGCGAAGCGGCGCGGCTCAGGGGAGAGCGGCGCTGCTCGAGGCTTGGACGGGCTGCCGTGCACGAGCTGCCGAGGGGAATGAGCGAGGCACATTTCAGCGAGGCCCCAGGGGCCCAAGGGAGATCAGACAAGTCCCAGCAATTTGTCAGGGAAGGCACAATAGAGTCCACTGGTCCTGGGACTCTGGTCAGGGGGCGAGCTCAGTATCAAGCCCTTGGAATATCACTTAGCACATAACAGAAAATCACTGTAGCAAAACAAGTAACTACTGGTAATCAGGTAAGTACCCCCTACGCAGTCCTAACCACCCTAGGAACAGGTCACGCAGGGAACCAGGACCTTACTAGCACCACCTGTACTAGCAAGAACAACCAACTAAATATCAACATACATTTAGGGGTATAGACCTGGGGACAAAACACATGATGTATCAACAACACATTCAGCGGTGTAAGGAACACATGACGCATCAACACACGTTCAGCGGTGTAAGGAACAAGGCACATGATGCATCTACAACACATTCAGAGGTGCAGCACAGGAGAACACATGATGAATAATCTACCCATTCAGAGGTGTAAGGAGGGAAAACACATGATGCATCGCAATACATTCAGAGGTGTAAGCAAAAACACACAGTTGCGCAAAACTCAGATAAGTCACCACCTGTGACAGTCCCTGTGTCCCAATGTCAGGGCCTAAACGTGGCAGTTGCCCACAAAGTGCTGGGCAACTGGTGCAGGGAAAGTTAGAGCAACGTTAAAGCCTCGTGGGCTCAAGAACCACCACTGTGGCACTACGGAGCCTCTCTGGGCTCCTGGACAAGAAATGGCGCCCTGAGCCTCTCTGGGCTCTTAAAACGACTGTGGGGGCAAGAGCCTCTCTGGGCTCGAAGAACAGGGGTGCCCCTGAGCCTCTCGGGGCTCGTCACGAATGTGGGCAGGGGGGGCCCCTCTCGGGGGACCCCAGAACAACTGGAGAGCCACTCGGGGCTCGACGAACCATGAGGCCGGGTTGGAGCCTCTCCGGGCTCCAGAACAAAGGAATGGCCCCGAGCCCCTCTGGGCTCACAGAACGATGGGGCCGGGTCTGAGCCTCGCGGCTCCAGGAACAAAGACCGGGCCCCTCGAGTCTCTCTAGACTCGGGAACACAAGGGCAGGCAGGATGGAGTCCCTCACGGGGGACTCAGGGACCCAGAAACAACTGGGTCAGAGACGCGACCCGGGGCACGCCCACACTCACCAGGCACTTCGGGAGGCGGCGTCTCCTCGCGGCGTCGGCTCCTCTCGGCGGGGCTTCCCTTCTCTCCTGGGCTGCGGCGGCAACATCTCCGGTCTCCCTCCTGACCTGGGAGAGCGGCACAGCAACAAGGGCTTCCCCCAGGCAGGGGGAAGCAGAAACAACTTCTTCCCGGCCCCGCCCACAACCAGGCGGCGGGCCGGACATCTCCTTCCTGCCCAGACGAGCCCCGGACAGCGGGGGCGGGACTTCAGAGTCCTCGGGCTGGCAGCCAATCATGGCGCGGCCCGGGGACAGCATCATCAGGAGGCTCGGCCGGCTGGACCAATCCCAGCGCGGCCGGGTGGGGATACCGGAGGCTATCTTTCTCCGGGGTCTGGGGCCGCGGCGGTGATCACAGGGCCATGCCGGGTGGGCACCGGCTTTGTGGCAATAATTAAAAGGAAGCGCTCCTAGCGCTAGGGGGCATAAAGCGGCCGATCAAGGCAGAAATGAGCAGGATGGCACCCGCGCCGCTCGGTCACCTCACGGGGTGAAAGGATGCCGGGTGGGCACCGGCTGGGCACCCAAAGCGCTAGCAGCGCTAGCCACGAAGAAAAGGCGCTCCCAAGCGCCGCAGGACAAAATAAAGCGCTCTTAAGCGCTAGCCACGGGATTCCAGCGCTCCCAGCGCTGAAGGGCAGAAATACAGCGCTTCCAGCGCTATAAGCAGGCTAAAGCGCTCCCAAGCGCTAGGAAGGAAAATACAGCAACAAAGTCCTTCAGTAGTCCAGCATCCTAGCAGTCCAGGGGCTGGGCAGGGCTCAGGGAGGCAAGCCTTCCCCTGAGCCCCAGCAGCAGCACGCCCCTGGCAAGATTCAAGTTGGGAACAAGAACATTTTTCAAGAGGTCACAGCCTCCTTTTATACAGACAAATCCTTTGTCTAAGGGCAGGGTGGGGGCGGAACCAGTCGAAGCTGGTTCTTGAGTACTCTTGATGGCCCAACCACCCATTCTATTCACTGGCAGGGCTTGGGTCATCAGTCACACCACAGGGGGGCGGAGCCAGCATTGTGTGGGGAAAACCCAGCCCATCCAGGACACAGGTACACTCCTCCCACACATCACTCATGCTAATCTCACACTCACCACCGGGCAGACCCATCCAGACTTCCTGGAGCCTGGCATGCCAGCCAGCTCCAGCCAATCACACTCCAGCACCCTCACTGCACACACACAGCCATGTCTAGAAGTGGCCCTTCCCCACTAGACACATACAAGCCACACATACCGTTGCGCAGCATTCACTCCCACGAGTTCACACATACCAAACTCGAGCCTGCACTCCCCACGCATCAGGAACTACCAGGGACCCATACATTCCCCATGCATTCCTATGGGAGGGCAGGCCTATCTCACTCCACGCACTCAAGGAGCGCACGCACTTTACACTGCGCCACAGTGTCAAAGTGCGCAAAGGCCAGAAATCACTATAATTTAAGGCAAAAAGTTCAGGGGTGAACCTGCCAGAAGGCCCAAGTCCAACACCTACCTTGGCCTTCCCCAGCTGCGCAACACTTAGTGCCAGCTGCAGCGTTTAGGCCCTGTTCTGTCCCTGCCTACAGCTGCCCAGCACTTTGTGGGCAGCTGCTACGTTTAGGTTTTGGCGCAGTGGCGCAACCTGGACCCTGGACTTTTGATGTAAGTTCTGTGTTAATGTGATTTATGCGAAGTGTTCTTTGCTGCACCTCTGAATGTTTCTATGCGTCATGCGCCTTGTTCTTTACACCGCTGAATGTGTTGTTGATACATCATGTGTTTTCCTTCCCTGCACCTCTGAATGTATGTTTATGCATCATGTGTTTTGTCCCCAGGTCTATACCCCTAAATGTATGGTGATATTTAGTTGGTTGTTCTTGCTAGTACAGGTGGTGCTAGTGAGGTCCTGGTTCCCTGCGTGACCTGTTCCTAGGGTGGTTAGGATTGCGTAGGTGGTACTTACCTGATTAGTAGTAGGTACTGATTGTGTGCTATTTTGTGCTACAGTGATTTTCTGTTATGTTCTAAGTGATATTCCAAGGGCTTGATACTGAGCTCGCCCCCTGACCAGAGTCCCAGGACCAGTGGACTCTATTGTGCCTTCCCTGACAAATTGCTGGGACTTGTCTGATCTCCCTTGGGCTCCTGGAGCATCGCTGAAGTGTGCCTCGCTCATTCCCCTCGGCAGCTCGTGCACGGCAGCCCGTCCAAGCCTCGAGCAGCGCCGCTCTCCCCTGAGCCGCGCCGCTTCGCTGGGTTGCCCGCATCCTGCCTTCCCCTCCTCTTCTGAGCCGCACACATTGGTCGCCCCCAGAGAAACACTTGTAGCTAGCCGGCCGCCCGCTCAAGTTTACTAAGGTGATCACTCGCATTATCCCGCAACCAGGACGGGAGTTACTGTCCGTTAGGCTCTATGTTCTAAGTTCTAGGCCTACAAGTATTGTATTCTAAGTTCTAAAAGTGCTGATTCCTGACAGTGGTCCAAGTGGCCCTGTCTTGTACATATCCCTTGTAAATTCTGCCCGTGCCTGTTGGCACATTGTAAAGTGTGTGTTTTTATCTAATGTGTTTTGGTGTAATACAAAGGCTATTTTTATATATAACCTTGTGTGGAGTTTCCTTTGTAGTGGGCCTTGGGTGTTGTTGCTGGGGTGCGTGCGCAAATACTTAACTCACATCGCCTCCAAGTTTAGCCTTGCTGCTCGCGCCACGTTACCTAGAGGGTGAGCAGGGGTTATCTTGGCGTGTAACTCCCTTGCCCTGACTTGGGAGTGGTGGTCTCTAACTGACTTTGGCGCAAGCCCTGGCCAGCCTGGGATCCCATTTCTAACAATTACTATCAGCAATAGCATCACCACCAATGCCACCGCCAATACCATTACCACCAACTCCACCACCAATACCAATAACACCAAAACCAAGACCACCATCACCAATACCACCAATACAACCACCACCAACAATACCACCATTAATACCAATGCCACCACCACCAATATAATTACCAATACCACCACCAATACCACCACCACCAATACTACCACAATACCACCACCACCAATACCACCACAAATACTATTGCAAATACCACCAACACCACCACCAATACCACCACCAATGCTACCACCACCACAACTACTACTTCCAGCAATACCACCACCACTACCAATATCACTAATAACACCACCAATTCCACAACCAATAGCACCACAAATACCACCAATACCACCACCTCCACCAATACACCACAACCAATACCACCACCACTAATTCCACCACCACAATGATCACCAATACTACCACCACCAACAACATTACCACCACCACCAATATCCCCACCATCAATACCACCACCATACCACCACCACCACCAATACCACCTCCAATGCCACCACCAACACTAATACCACTAACAGCACCACCACCACCACCACCACCAAAACCACCACCACCACCAATATCACCATCACAAATACCACCACCACCAATACCACCACCACAAATACCACCACTATCAATACCACCACCACCAATACCACCAGCACCAATACCACCACCAATACCACCACCACCAATATCAATACCACCAGCACAAATACCACCACCAATACCACCATTTCCACTAATACCACCAACAGCAATACCACCAACAATACCACTACATACCACACCAATACCACCACCACCAATACCACTCCCACCATTAATACCACCACCACCAATACCACCACCATAAATACCACCACTGCCATCACCAATACCACCACCAATACCACCACTACAAATACCACCAATACCAACACCACCACTAATACCAATGCCACCACCAATACTATCACCACCACCAATACCACCACCACCAATACCACCAACACCACCAATAACGCCACCAATACCACCTCCAACAATACCACCACCAATATCACAGCCACCAATACCACCACCACCAATTCCACCACCACCAATACCACCACCAATACCACCAGCACCAATACTACCAACACTACTACCACCACTACAAATACCATAACCATCACCAATACTACCACCACCACTAATACCACCAATACCACCACCAATACCACCAACAATACCACCACATACCAAACCAATACCACAAATACCACCACCAATACCACCACCACCACCAATACCACCACCATCAATACCACCACTGCCACCACCACCAATACCACCACCAATACCATCAACTATGCCACCATTGCCACCACCACCATTACCACCACCACCAATACCACCACTATCAATACCACCACCAATACCACCAGCACCAATACCACCACCAATACCACCACCAATATCAATACCATCAGCCCAAGTACCACCACCAATACCACCAATCCCACCATCACCACTAATACAACCACCAGCAATACCACCACCACAAATTCCTCTACCGCCAATATCGCCATCACCAATACCACTACTACCCGTACCACCTCCAATACCACCAAAATCAATACCACCATCAACATCACCACCACCACCACTAATACTACCATCACCACCAATACCAATACCATCACCAATACCACCACCGCAATACCACCATACCACCACTAATACCAATACCACCACCAATACCAGCACCACCAATATCATTACCACCAATACCAGTACCACTATCACCAACACCACCATCACCAATACCAATACCGCCACCAATACAACCATCACCAATACCACCAATTCCACGACCAATACCACAACCACCAATACCACAACAACCAATACCAGCACCACCAATACCACCACCACCAATGCCATCACCACCTGTACCACCATCACCAATACCACCACCAATACCAATACCACCACCACCAATACCAATACCGCCATCAATACCACCAATACCACCATCACCAAAACCAGCAATGCCATAACCAATACCACAACCACCAATACCACAACAACCAACACCAGCACCTCCAATAATATCACCTTCAATACAACCACCACCACCACCAACACAACGCCACCAATACCACCACCAATACCACCGTCAATGCCAATGCCACTACCAATACCACCAACACCATCACGAACACCACCACCAATACCAATGACACTACCACCAATACCACCACAAATACCACCTCCACCAATACCACCACCACCAATACCACCACCAATACCACCACCAATGCCACCACTACCACCACTAATACCAACATTACTATCAGCAATACCATCACCACCAATACCAATAACACCACCACCAAGACCACTATCACTGATATCACCAATACAACAACCACCAATACCACCATTAATACCAATGCCACCAGCACCAATACAATCACCAATACCACCACCAATACCACCACCACCAATACCACGACAAATACTATTGCAAATACCACCAACACCACCACCAATACCACCACCAATGCCACCACCACCACCACTGCCAGCAATACCACCTCCCCTACCAATACCACTAATAACACCACCAATTCCACGAACACTAGCACCACAAATGCCACCAATACTACCACCTCCACAATACACCACAACCAATACCACCATCACTAATTCCACCACCACAATTATCACCAATACTACCACCACCACCAATAACATTACCACCACCACTAATATCCCCACCATCAATACCACAACTATACCACGATCACCACCAATACCACCACCGATACCACCTCCAATACCACCACCACCACTAATACCACTAACAGAACCACCATCAATACAACCTCCAAAACCACCACCACAACCAATATAATCAGCACAAATACCACCACCACCACCAATGCCACCACCACCATTACCACCAGCACCAATACCACCACCACCAATACCACTCCCACCATTAATACCACCACCACCAATACTACCACCATGAATACCACCACTGCCATCACTAATACCACCATTACCAATGCCACCAATACCAACACCACCACTAATACCAATGCCACCACCAATACTACCACCACCAATACCACCAACACCACCAATACGCTACCAATACTACCTCCAACAATACCAACACCAATATCAATACCACCACCAACATCACCAATACCACCACCAATACTACCATCATCACCAATACCAATACCGTCACTGTTTGACTTGGCTGTCTCTAGTTGGCAGAGGTATGTACTTCTGACAAATAGGGACTCACCTCCTCTAGTCAGGGCAAGGGTATCACACACTTAGATAACCCCTGCTCACCCCCTTGGTAGCTTGGCAAAGCAGACAGGCTTATCTCAGAGGCAGTGCGTTAAGCATTTATGACCACATACAGTAATAAAGTGAATACACTACAAATGGACACGACACAATAGTATTATAAAAATAAGGATTTTTATATAAGGCTTAGCACAAGACTAAATAACGACAAAAATATACCACAATCTTAATAAATACTCTTGGAAGGAAAAATAATAGTTCAAGTGTAGTTTCTTCTTAGCACAAAGTCTTTAGTAACAAAAGCAACTCTTCTTCTTTAAAACACAGTTCTTGGCAACAATGTAACCCACACGGGAGTCACACGATGTCGAGGCAAAGCTAATCCAAAGGTTCGGCGACGACCGCGAGGAGCCCGGAGTCGAGCAGACCCCCACAACACAGTACCTTGGAAAAGCGAAGCACACGATGATCAGCGGCATCGAGATGTCCGGCGTCGCGTCTTCGGCGTCGATCGGGCCTCGGAGTCGGGGCGACCTGCAGCGGCGTCGACAGATGTCAGGCAGGAGCAGCTCTCCCGAGGCGAAGCAGGATACGGCGTCGTCGTCGATGTCGATGATGATGTTGCAAGAGTGAGCAGCGCTCACGGCGTCGAGAGGGCTCGGGGTTGATGCGATCAGCGGCGGCGTCGACACGGGTCACTTGGAGCTGGAGCCGAACTCGCTTACTCACTGGCGTCGCTACTGGCGTCGATCGGGCCCGGCGGCCGGCGTCGAGGAAGCGGGACACTGGAGCCGTTACTCACGATGTCGGGCTGGATTCGGCGGCGTCCGTCGGCGTCGAGATTGCTGGATTCTTTCAGAGGTGCTAGATTTTCAGGTTCCAGCAACAAGCACTTTTAGCAAATAAATGAAGTCCTTTAGCCCTGTGACTTCAACAGGAGGCTGGCACTCTTCCAGCCCTTGGAGATTTTCTTTAGCAAAGTTTGAGAGTACACACTCAGTTCCTCTCTCCTGGTTCCTTGGCAGAAATAAAGAAGCACTGCAGGATTCCCCCCAGCAAACAGCACTCTGGCAGAAGGGGTAGGCAAGTCCTTGGATCAGCAGGCTTCTTGTCCTTGGTTCAGGTTTCCTTGTCAGAAGTGATCTAAATTCTTGGTTCAGGGGTCCTTCTCTTATACCCCTTTTTGGCTTTGATCCCTTTGTTCATGCGGGGAAATTCCCCTCATCCTGGGTTTGTTGTGGGTTTAGCCAGGCAGAGGCACCTGGCCTATTCACTGTGCAGGGCAGAGTCCTCAGATGCCCAGCAGGAGGTGGAGCCAGTATTGTCACTGGCAGGAGCAGAGCTATCAGTCGCCCGGCAGGAGGTGGAGCCAGCATTGTAACAGTCAGGGCAGGCTATCAGGATCTACTCTTCCCCTACTCTCAATGCAAATGCACCACTCACCCCACACTGACTCATTCAGAACTCTGGAGCCACCCAGCCCCTGTCACACACACACCAAACCAGCAGAAACCAGAAATAGTTAGACAAGAAAATAGCCACTTTCTAAAAGTGCTATTTTCAAACCCAGAGTCCAAAAACCATCCACACAGACGGATGCGTTATTAAACCCCGAGTTCAGGGATACCAAACTCGACATTGCACCATGCTCCCCGAGCCAGCTAGGATTATAGCATTAATAATCCTGGCAGCCCATTCTAACTAATGGAGAGCAGGTAACCTCACAATAGTGAAAAACGAATATGGCTGTAATTCACTATTAGGACATGCCAACTTGGTCAGGCTTGTCTTACCTTATACTTACAATGCACCCTGCCCGTGGGCCTACCATAGGGGTGACTAACATGCAGTTATGGGAAGGTTTAGGGACTGGCAAGTAGGTGTACTTGCGCAGTTTGCGTGACAGTACCAGACTGCACGTAGGTCTAGCAATGGCAGACCTTGAGACATACTTTTACTAGGCCGCTCTTGTGGGTGGCACAACGGGTGCTGCAAGCCCACGAGCAGCATTTGTATTTAAAAGCCCTGGCACTCCTGGTGCACTAGACTAGGGACTGACAGTAAACCAAATAAGCCAAACATGGAATTCAATCAATACAGCAATTTTACATGGGGAGCACTTGCACTGTGGGACTGATCAGCAGTGGCACAGTGCCCAAAGCAATACACCAGCAAAAACATCGTAAACAGAAAAAAATGGAGGAGAGACTCAGGCCAATGATGTCAGGTCTAACAAGTGTCCCCTCCAGCTGAAATGTGGGGAGAACTACCCTTGACCTATGGAGTCCTCATCACTAAGGTGGAAAAATCTGGACAGACCATCAGCATTGGCGTGATCTGTACCAGGGCGGTGTTCCACCGTGAAGTCCATCCCCTGTCGGGAAATGGACCACCTCAACAGCTTTGGATTCCCACCCCTCATCTGCATCAACCATCTGAGGGGCCTGTGGTCTGTCTGAACCCGGAAGTGAGTCCCAAACAGGTAGGGTCTTAGCTTCTTCAGCACCCAGACCACAGCAAATGCTTCTCGCTCTATCGCACTCCACCTCTGTTCCCTGGGAAGTAACCTCCTACTGATGAAGGCTACAGGTAAGTCTCAGCCCTCTTCATTCACCTGAGCTAGAACAGCCCCCACGCCATGCTCTGAAGCATCCGTCTGGACAACAAATTCTTTAGAAAAGTCGGGTGCTGGAGTATGGGTGCTGTACACATTGCAGTTTTCAGGGTGTCAAAGGCCGTCTGACAGGCGTCAGTCCAGATCACATTTCGTGGCTGCTTCCTGGAAGTCAGCGAAGTCAAGGGGTGCACAATGTTACCATAATCCTTGACAAACCTCCTCTAGTAACCCGTGAGTCCTAAGAAGGCTCTCACCTGAGTTTGGGTTTTGGGGGGTGCCCAAGCCAGGATGATATCAATCTTGGGTTGCAGGGGGGCCACCTTGCCGCTCCCTACTTGGTGCCCCAAGTACACCACTGAACCCTGCCCAATCTGGCACTTACTGGCTTTGATTGTGAGGCCTGCTCTGCGCAGGGCCAACAACACTTCCTGGAGGTGGCGCAAGTGTTCCTCCCAGCTGGCGCTGAACACTGCGATGTCGTGCAGGTAGGCGGCACTGAAATCCTCTAGTCCAGCCAAGACCTGGTTGACCAACCTCTGGAAGGTGGCAGGGGCATTCTTCATCCCAAAGGGCATAACCCGGAACTGGTAGAGCCCATCTGGTGTGGAGAATGCTGACCTCTCTTTTGCCCCATCAGTTAAAGCGATCTGGCAGTACCCAGACGTTAGATCAAACGTACTAAGGTACTGGGCAGCCCCCAACCGATCTATGAGCTCATCAGCTCTGGGGATGGGGTGCGCGTCAGTCTTGGTGACTGAATTGAGTCCTCGGTAATCCACACAGAACCGAAGATCTGGTGAAGCACCAGGCGCTGCAGCCTTCGGGACCAAGACCACTGGGCTGGCCCAAGGACTGCTAGAGGACTCAACCACCCCTAAGGCAAACATCTTGGAGACCTCCTCCTTGATGTATGCTCTGACCTTGTCAGTCACCCTGTAAGCCTTGTGCTTCACAGGAGTGATGTCCCCGGTGTCCACATCATGGACACACCAGTGAGTGACACCAGGAATCAAGGAGAACAGATCAGGGAATTGTCCCAACAGTTGGCGACAATCTTGCTGCTGCTCAAGGGTCAGTGTGTCAGAGAGGACAACACCATCCACTGACCCATCTTGCTCTTTTGCATACAGGAGGTCAGGAAGAGGCTCACTCTCCTCCTCCATTCCAGCATCTGTAGCTAGGAGCATGCCCACTTCGGACCTTTCTAAGTGGGGCTTTAAACGGTTGACATGCAGGACCCTCAAGGGGTTCCTGGGAGATTTCAAGTCCACCAAGTAGGTGACATCGCTCTTCTTCTCCACAACCTTAAACGGTCCAGTCCACCTGTCCTTGAGCGCACAAGGTTCCACAGGGGACATGACCCAAACTTCCTGTCCAGGCTAAAGTTCGACCAGAGTGGCATCCCGGTCGTACCACCGCTTCATCTCTTCCTGGCTGGCCTTCAGATTTGCCTGAGCAAGATCTCTGAAGCGCCGAGTCTGGTTCCTGAAGGCCAGCATGTAACTGTATACATCCTGGGGAGGTTTCCTGGGAGATTGCTCCCAGCCTTCTTTGACCAGACTCAAAGGTCCTCTTACCGGGTGCCCGTACAAAAGCTCAAAGGGGCTGAACCCTAGAGACTTCTGCGGCACCTCTCGGTAAGCAAACAGCAGGCATGGCAAGAGGACGTCCCATTTATGCCTCATTGGTTCTTCAAGACCCATGATCATGCCTTTAAGGGTCCAGTTGAATCTCTCAACCAGCCCATTACCTTGAGGGTGGTAAGGAGTGGTGAACTTGTAGGTTACCCCACACTCCTTCCACAGAGACTTCATATAATTGGAAATGAAGTTGGTGCCCCAGTCTGACACCACCTCTCTGGGGAACCCCATGCGGGAGAAAACACCCATCAGCGCCCGTCCCACCACGGGGGCTGTCACTGTTCGGAGAGGGATGGCTTCCGGGTACCGTGTGGCATGGTCCACCAAGACCAGGATGAACCTGTTGCCCAGGGCTGTCTTGGGGTCCAGGGGCCCAACAATATCAATCCCAACCCGGTCAAAGGGGGTACTGACAACTGGAAAAGGTTGGAGGGGAGCCTTCTGCTTCCTTCCGCTTTTCCCACTTGCCTGGCAAGTGTGACAAGTTTTACAATGGATGTCTACATCACTTCTCATCTGAGGCCAATAAAATGAGTGACAAGCCTGTCAAAAGTCTTGTCCTGCCCCAGATGTCCAGCTAACGGAACGTCATGAGCCAAACCCAGTAGGAAGGCTCTGAAGCGCTGGGGTACCACCAGCACACGGGCTGACCCAGGCTCAGCAGCCTTAGGCTCGCTATACAGGAGGTCGTTCTCCCAGTAGACAAAATGTGTCCCTGACTGATCACCTGTGGTTTGGGCTGAGGCCTGCTGCCTCATACCCACAAGAGAAGGGCACACTTTCTGTTCTGCACAAAATTCTTCTCTGGAGGGACCACCATCTTGCTGCCAGTGGGTCAGCTCAGGCAGGTCTCCCAGTTCAGCAACTTGTTCCCCTGTGGGCTCCAGGGCATACCCCTCAGGGTCTGCTTCCTCCTGGACCACGGGAACTATGGGGGCCGGTTTCCCGTGCCTCCTGCCTCATCTCTTCACAGCTGGGTCCTGGGCCATACTTTCAGGCTCCGGGACCCCATCAACACCCTTACTTGCTGTCATCGATCGAGTGGTTGCACACACCCACTCTGGCACACCCAACATTTTCAAATGTGTCTCTCGCTCCACCTTAGCCCAAGGGGAGTCTTCCAAATCATTGCCCATGAGACAATCAACAGATATGGCGGGTCTTACAGCAACTTGAAGAGTACCTGAAACTCCCCCCCATTCAAAGGGAACCTGAGCTACCTCACACTTTTTCTGGGAGTTGTCAGCAGCTATCACAGGGTAGAATGCGTGGGGAACCACCTGCTCTCTGGACACCAAGTGACACTTGACAGCTGTCACACTCGCTCCGGTGTCTCTGAGAGCTTCCACTCTATGGCCATTAATGGTCACCCACTGCCTATATTTATTAGTGTTACTAGGCAGAGGGGGTGGAGGGACCATTTCCATGTCTCCTAACGAGACCAGGAACATCTCTGCGGGACCCCTCCCACCAGGGGCAACCATCTCCTCCCCTCCCAGGGCTACACTCCCCAACTGACGGGGGGGTGCACATGGTGGTGCACTAGAGTCCCTCATGGGACACTGGGGATCATAAAAACGATGTCCTACCTGCTTCCAAACATAGCAGGTCATTGGGCCCCTATGAACAGGTTTTCCTGTCGGGCCCCTGGCTTCTTCACAGGGGGAGGCTGGGAACCCTTCCCTTGGTTCCCTTGGGGATTACTTTGGGGCCCTTTTTGGAACTCCCTATGTTTACCCTTGTCCCCCCCACTCTTCTGCTGGGGACCCTGCCCACCTTTGGCTGAGTCTCCCACTGGACCGTTGTGGACCCTGGTACTGACCCAGCGGTCCGCCTCCTCAGCAAGTTTTCTAGGGTTAGATATCTTGCTATCAATAAGGTGTTGGCGCAGCTCTGGAAAACATTTATTAGACAAATGCTCCCAAGCAAACAAATCATAAAGAGCTTAATAACTTTCCACTTTGCTGCCCTTTACCCAACCATCCATGGCTCTGCAAAAAAATGACACATATTCAACCCACGTCGTACCAGGCAACTTCTTACATTCTCTAAAGGTGTGTCTGTACTTTTCTGGGGTTAGGCCATACCTTAACATTAAAGCATCTTTCATATGAGCATAAGACATCCTATCCTCAACAGGCATGTCCAACAGGGTATCTCTCCCCTCATTCACAAAGTGACCCCACAACCCCGCTCCCCAATTCTTCTCAGGGACCAGGTGGGCCAACAATGCTAACTCATATGCTTTAAACCATTGACCAATATCCTCATTCTTCTGAAAATCTATGATCACATCTTTGGGAAAATAAAACCTACTTTCTGCAGGCACAGATGGGATGCTGCCACCAAAGGGATTCAATTCTAAACTCTTAGCCTTGAGCTCTATCTCCCTCAACCTTGTGTCATGCTCCAAAGCTAACTTTTCTCTTTCAAACTCCAACCTTTTGATCTCCAGATCAGCTTCTCTCCTACCTCTTGCATTTTCTATTTCCAGCTGCCCATTTATCTTAAGTTTTGCCATTTCCATGTTGTATGCAAGCTCCTTCGCCCTTTCTTCTCTTTCTTCAGGGGAAAGACCTTTAGAGGAAACACTGCTACCGGGAGGAGACACGGCCCCATTTACTGGCACCTCTTCCTCCCCTTCCACTGGCGGTACCACCATCGCATCAGAGGGATCTCTGGACTCTAACCAGGCTTCCAAAGATTTGAGAACTTCCCCTTTGTTTTTGCAGCCTTTAGTAGGAACTTTCAACTGCTTACAATAATGATCCAATTGCTTTCTGCTGTAATCTTTGATCTTACTTCTATCAAATTCCTCCACAACAACAGGGGTAGTGCTTCCGGCATCACTCATGGTCAAAACTGGCAGTGTTAAAAAATCAAGCTTCAGAAAAGCGGAAAACAAAAATAGAATCCTACCAAAATAGATTGTGACTGCGCTATGGTCTGCTTTCACTATGTAGCGCACACTAATCACTGCACATGGTTCATAAATGCAAAGTTCAAATCCTCACCGCTGACCCACCAATGTTAGACTTGGCTGTCTCTAGTTGGCAGAGGTATGTACTTCTGACAAATAGGGACTCACCTCCTCTAGTCAGGGCAAGGGGATCACACACTTAGATAACCCCTGCTCACCCCCTTGGTAGCTTGGCAAAGCAGACAGGCTTATCTCAGAGGCAGTGCGTTAAGCATTTATGACCACATACAGTAATAAAGTGAATACACTACAAATGGACACGACACAGTAGTATTATAAAAAAAGGATTTTTATATAAGGCTTAGCACAAGACCAAATAACGACAAAAATATACCACAATCTTAATAAATACTCTTGGAAGGAAAAATAATAGTTCAAGTGTAGTTTCTTCTTAGCACAAAGTCTTTAGTAACAAAAGCAACTCTTCTTCTTTAAAACACAGTTCTTGGAATCAATGTAACCCACACGGGAGTCACACGACGTCGAGGCAAAGTTAATCCAAAGGTTCGGCGTCGACCGCGAGGAGCGCTATGTCGAGCCCGGAGTCGAGCAGACCCCCACAACACAGTACCTTGGAAAAGCGAAGCAGACGATGATTAGCGGCATCGAGATGTCTGGCGTCGCGTCTTCGGCGTCGATCGGGCCTCGGAGTCGGGGTGACCTGCAGCGGCATCGACAGATGTCAGGCAGGAGCAGCAATCCTGAGGCGAAGCAGGATACGGCGTCGTCGTGGATGTCGATGATGATGTTGCAAGAGCAAGAGTAAGCAGCGCTCACGGTGTCGAGAGGGCTCGGGGGCGATGCGATCAGCGGCGGCGTCGACACGGGGTCACTTGGAGCTGGAGCGGAACTCGCTTACTCACTGGCGTCGCTACTGGCATCGATCGGGCCCGGCGGCCAGCGTCAAGGAAGCGGGACACTGGAGCCGTTACTCACGATGTCGGGCTGGATTCGGCGGCGTCCGTCGGCATCGAGATTGCTGGATTCTTTCAAAGGTGCTGTATTTTCAGGTTCCAGCAACAAGCACTTTTAGCAAATAAATGAAGTCCTTTAGCCCTGTGACTTCACAGGAGGCTGGCACTCTTCCAGCCCTTGGAGATTTTCTTTAGCAAAGTTTGAGAGTACACACTCAGTTCCTCTCTCCTGGTTCCTTGGCAGAAATAAAGAAGCACTGCAGGATTCCCTCCAGCAAATAGCACTCTGGCAGAAGGGATAGGCACGTCCTTGGATCAGCAGGCTTCTTGTCCTTGGTTCAGGTTTCCTTGTCAGAAGTGATCTAAATTCTTGGTTCAGGAGTCCTTCTCTTATACCCCTTTTTGGCTTTGATCCCTTTGTCCATGCAGGGGAATTCCCCTCATCCTGGGTTTGTTGTGGGTGTAGCCAGGCAGAGGCACCTGGCCTATTCACTGTGCAGGGCAGAGTCCTCAGACGTCCAGCAGGAGGTGGAGCCAGTATTATCACTGGCAGGAGCAGAGCTATCAGTCGCCCGGCAGGAGGTGGAGCCAGCATTGTAACAGGCAGGGCAGGCTATCAGGAGCTACTCTTCCCCTACTCTCAATGCAAATGCACCACTCACCCCACACTGACTCATTCAGAACTCTGGAGCCACCCAGCCCCTGTCACACACACACCAAACCAGCAGAAACCAGAAATAGTTAGACAAGAAAATAGCCACTTTCTAAAAGTGCTATTTTCAAACCCAGAGTCCAAAAACCATCCACACAGACGGATGCGTTATTAAACCCCGAGTTCACTGATACCAAACTCGACATTGTACCATGCTCCCCGAGCCAGCTAGGATTATAGCATTAATAATCCTGGCAGCCCATTCTAATTAATGGAGAGCAGGTTCCTCACAATAGTGAAAAACGAATATTGCTGTAATTCGCTCCAACGCATCCAAAATGCCTCAGCAAGACTCATACTGGACATCCCCCGTCAAGCTCACATTTCCGGTCATCTGAAAGACCTCCATTGGCTCCCCGTCAACAAAAGAATAACGTTCCGTCTCCTCACCCACGCACACAAAGCCCTCTACGACCTAGGACCTGAATGCCTCAACACGCGACTGTCCTTCTACACCCCCACCCGCCAACTACGATCATCCAATCAAGCCCTCGCCGCAATTCCGCGCATCCATAGATCCACCATGGGGGGAAGAACCTTCTCCTACTTAGCGGCCAAAACCTGGAATTTTCTCCCCACCCACCTCCGCCTTGTACAGAACCACCTCACCTTCAGAAAGCAACTTAAAACTTGGATATTCAATAAGTAAAGCCCCCTCCCTCCCCCAAGTGCCTTGAGACCCTCTGGGTGAGTAGTGCGCTATACAAATTTCCTAACTTGAACTTGAACCACCAATACCAGCTCACTAGTAATAGCAGGGGCACTGTACGAGGATAGAGCTGCATCTGAGACCATCCCTCCCTCCCTCCATGCCTGCCATAAAGCACAGCCCGCCCTGCACCATGATGTGAAACCAGGGCCCTACTACACCTGGAGTGTTTTGTATTAGGCCAAAGATAGCAATGACATTATGCAACGCCACTCTGAAATCACGGAGAGGGCAGGAAATAGCCACCCCCTCTCCCACTCTTCTTTCCGTGCCGCGACAGTGTAATCACAAAGCGAAAGGTGTTGGAGTGCTTTGTTAGTGTTTTTAGCTCGGATCGTATGTACCTCTCACGGCACAGTTTGTGTCTGTGTAATTTACAACACTTACAAATCTCATTCACAGCACTATGTATCACTACTTTGAAGACGTCGCAGGCCTGTCTCTTCCTCTGACATTTACAATCTAACAAGCGGTCGAATAGGTCCTTTATTGCAATGCAATAGGTCTTGCATTTGCGAGAGTTTAAGCTATTAGTATTGTTAAAGACAATGTCTTTTATTTAAAAAGATAACAAGTATGGTTAGCGAAGGGGAAAGCCCTAATGAAGTGCATCAGAGATCCCACTATCTGATTGCAATAAAAGAATCGTACCACAAGCTATGTTGCAATGTTACAAATGTTACTGCCAAGTTCTCATTTGGTGGGTTTGGGAAAGTGGAGAAGAGAAGCTTTAAGGCACACCATATCACTTCTTTAATGTGCACCGACTGACTATCCACATTTTTCCAAGAAACTTACTACTGCACAGGCAACAAGTGGTCTTAAATCCGATGTTAAGATACGCAGCGCTTCCTGGTGACAACGTGTTCCCAGCAACCTACAAACGGGTGCCAACTATTTGCGTCTCAGAAGTTGAACATTGGACAAACAAAAAAAATGTGTCCAATTGTCCCAACAGACATGGGGCAACCAGGACAACGTAACTGCACAGAGGGAGGCCGTCGCCACACAGCTGTAAAGGAATTCACAGGAAGGGATCCAAGTCTAAGTTGGATATAAAGCTTTCTGAATTGTGGAATCGTGATGTCCTCCAGATATTGCTCGTGTGCACTTTGGGTTTTAAAAACCATAAATTCGGTTGTGAGGCGACCACTGTGATTTTGTGTTACATTAGACTGAGCCACGCAGCTCCAATATTGGGACTTGAGCTGCCTTTTACTTGGTAAAATACAGGGGTCGTTGGCGTTCCATGAGCTCCCTAAGCCTTTTGCTGCAAATAGGGATCTAACTTTGGTAAACCTCCCAATTTTGTTAAAATAATCAGGTTTGTAAACTTCATCGGCCACATCAGCGTAATATGAAAGCTCAGGGTTTTGTTTCAGACGCTGCCAAAAGAGCAAAGTCGTGCCTTATTTACAATAGATTGCCTAACCATATCAAGTTTTAGAGGAAGAAGCATTAAGCCCTGTACAACGTGGAGTTCACTACTTTGTGGTTGTAGGTCTGTAGTGGCACTGCTATTGGTCTTGACTGAGAGTGTCTATGCTCCTTCAACAGAGCCCCAGTGGTCTGCTTCTGCTAAAGAATCCGCTTTGCTACGTGGCACTTCCAGGCCATTTCCTCAGAGAGGGTCACACACAGGTAGTCAAATGTAACTACTCTCTCTCTCGAGAGGTGGGTGGGGGTCTCCCAGAGAGTCATTTTTCCTTTAAAGGATTTGGGGGAGTTCTTCAACAGAAGTTTTGTTTTCGATGTGTTGACCTCCAGGCCTCTCGACCCACAGAAGGAATCAAAGCGATCTAACAGCAGTTGGAGACCACTGGGGGTCTTTGAGACCAACAGCGTATCATCTGAAAATAGCAGAGTTGTCACTTTGACCTTCCCCAATGAGAGGGCATCAGCTGGGACTTCCGCTAAGAGGTTGACACCATTGATAACGAGCGAAAACAAGGGAGGCACCAACACGCAACCTTGTCTAACCCCCTCTATCGACTCTCTTCGGGTCTGTCAGCTGCCCTTGCTATCCCCAGCAGACCCGTGCGAAATTATTCTTGTGAAGGCCTATGGCCAACGGGAGGAGTTGAGGTGAAAGGCCCATCTCCTGCAGGACTTGCCATAATTTGTGTCTTGGGATGAGATCAAAGGCCGACTGCAAGTCGATAAATACTGTGTAAAGATTACCCCCTTCTATAGTGACTGTTTTCCAGGCCAATAGTGAAAAACAAAAGACCTCTTCGATGGTGCTTACTTTCTTTCTGAACCCTGCTTGGAAGGGAGATCGGATGTTAGTCTCCTCCATCCATTCTGTGATCTTCATGAGGAGGGCGCGGGAGAAGACCTTTTGGGCACCATCGATCAGGCTAATGGGCCTATAGTTGGATGGAAGGTAGCGATCGCCTTTTTTAAATACCGGGATGACCTCGGCTTCCTTCCACGAAGGTGGTATTTTGGCACCACTGGCGAGTGCACATATGTACTTGGACCATTTGTCTGTGTCAGAAAGGAAAACATCACCAGGGATGCCATCAGGCCCTGATGCCTTATTCCTGACCACCGAGTTTATACTGTGTGATATTTCCTCTAGAGTAAAACATTCAGGGGTCTTGAGAGAAGTGGATATGGGAATCAAGCCTTCGATAGCCAGTGTTTCTGTAGCAGTGTAGACTGCAGAGAAGTGTCCCTGCCAGGTGGAAGTGGCAATTAGTGGGAGGCTTCGGTCTATCGGTGTCTCCCCCGGTCACCAAACACTAGAAGTGTTGGGAATCCTTATTTTGGCAGGCATCCTTGATCGGGAGCCATCTGTCCTCTTCAGAATCCTTTTTGGCTTTGGCCTGGGCTTTCTTGTAGGATATCCTCGCTACTTTCACGTCTGCCACATTTTTTGCTCTAATGGCCATGGCCAATTGTTATCTTGATTTGTTACACTCCTGGTTAATCCAGGAGTGTGGTCTGACTGATTTCGGTTTGCTCTGAGGTCTGAGAGGGATGCTAAAAAATCAAGCTAACTGTTTAAAAAAGCGTGTGTGACACGACGTAATCTTTGTGAACCTGTCATGCTGCTCCAGTAGGCTAAGTAGCTCACCAGTACTCTCTAGAAATTTGTCTTTCATGGTCTCTAATTTTGAAGTGTCTATGGCTACATGTGCCCACTTCAGTCGCCTGTCATTATTACTCAGGATTACCTCCTTGGTGGAAAGACTTGTATGCAGGTGGCCAAAGTTTTTATCCCTTAGAGGTGACATTTCAAGCTCAGAGGATTGTGTTACCTATGTCCCAACTACCACATCCAACAGTCCGTGCCACAATCTGACATCTAGCCAGATGTGGTCAATGCGGCTCGTATTCGTGGTTGTATTAAAGGTGTTGGCCCCGTCTTATCAGACTTAGTCCGGCCTTTGGCAGCTCTGAGCCCATACTTGAGGGTTACAGCATGTAGCTGTAATGCTGTACGGGGCCATTTTTTAATGGGTGGCAAGAGTAAAGAGGGAACGAGCCACATCTCGTCCACCTTATCACTGTCAGTTACATCTTGGGAGTCCTGGGGTTCAAAGGTGGTATTAAAGTCCCCTACCACCATTACGGGTGACTGTGGGTCCCTCTCCTCTAGACAATTTTCCAGATCCAGAATGGTGGGAGAACTGCAACCAACTTCGGCACCCTGTGCATAGAACTTGAAGAGGTCAAGTCCTGTGCCGTTCCTGTCCCTGATAGGAAGGGTCTAGGATGTCAGGGCTTTTGATCTTAAGGTCTCGGGCGGTACATGAAAGATTGATTTTTACCCAGATCAACAGTCCCCCTGCAGGTCGCCTTGATATACTGGCTACTGCTGGACAGGAATAAGTGACATAACCAGTTATAAAGAATAGACCAAGTTTCCTGCAGAAAACAAATATCAAATTGCTCAGTATACTGGGACCAATGTGGTAGTGCCAGCTTGGACCTCACTCCGGCAACGTTCCTTGATAGTATACGAAGGTTGGGAGGTGTTCCCCCTTGTGCTGGGTGGGAGGATTGGATCTCATTCAGTCTGTAGGCTGATACTTGGTCAGCGATATATCGGGCCGAGTTGGAGCCTCCTCTCTAGGGGTAGCGGTAATAAGCTATTGAAAAACAGGCATCCCCAAAGTACTGGGCTCTGGAGGTGGTAGTGTTGTATCTATACAGTGCCTCAGTTTAGTTTCTGGGTGCTCAACCTTTCTAGTAGAAGGGACTGATGGGTAAAGTGGACTGGTTTGGCTTTGCCAGTCACTCATTGGTGGCTAAAGGTGAATCAGAACCTAGAGGGATTCCTTGGCTAGTGGTTGTAAACTGCTATGAGTTGCTAAAGCGATTGCATTTTAGTCTAATTCCCATTTGGGTGGGAGAACATGATCTTGCCTCTAGGGCTATGAGGTTATGGACTAGGTTTGCATCCCTAAGATGTAGTTCTATAGATTCGATTAGGAGTTGTGATGCAATAGCCTCTCTGCCCATACAAAGATATACACCCCCTCACCTTGCGTATCCAATGTATGGATTTATTTATCAAGGAATATTTGCCCTCCTTTTTCATATGTGGGACAATTTTAGGTATATTTGTCATAAAGATGGACGTGGCGCAACCTTGTGCCTGATCGTTCCTATAGCTTGGTTGGCAACCACTACCTTCATTTGTGCAGCCTCTGCTTTGGATTACGTCAGATCTACTCTTAACAGTCACAGTTGTCGGGGAAAGGTGGACATGGACATTAAAGGGACTATACTAGTCAAAGTGTGAGACGGCTCCTGTGTAGGTCCCTTGTCTGCGCTGGGCAGCGTTCATCAGAAGTGCCTCTATCTATCAAAAGTTTATCTTGAGCATTGAGGGATTTTATTTCTCCCCTCAGATCAAAGATAATCCTGGCTGTATCCTCGCTCTGTGATGTTGTCTCCACAGGAAGGCTCCCAGCCCAGTGCACCCTTGAATCTTTCTCTAAAGGTTCTGTAGTCACCCTTGTCAAGGAAGGATCCGTCTCTAGCGCCTGCACTTCCACCTGTTTCGAGCAGGACTGATCTTGGAGCGGTAGAAACCTGTTTGATAAGACAATGTTGGTGGAAGTGTCGATGTCAGTATTGATCAGGGATTTTTCTACATCTGCAATGGGAAGTGGGAGTGAAACTACCTCCAAAATACCAGTGCTGTCTATAGAATATGTAGCAGTGGTGGTACGGGGAGGCAACATTTTTCTACTCCTCGTTTTAGTCAACATTGTGGTAATATGTTGTGCAGGGTTAGGAGTGGGACTATGGGATGAGAGGGCCCTTCAGAAAGTTGTGGTTGGCCATAGTAGCCGTGCAGGTGTCAGAGCCAGGATTCCCTGGCATTCCGTTATTAGGTAATCAATACGATCCAGGACACAGTTTTGGTTGTAGTCTTACGAGTCGGCTTACTTCTGCTCACTTTCAGACGGGGCCCGCTCCCTCGCTCACAATTAGACAATTTTATTTTCCCCATAATGTTGATCAGTATAATTTTTAATATAGTTAATAATTGGGATATCAATGGTATCTACAGAGGTGTGTATGGGAAGTATATCACGTCAATGTTCAATAGGTACCTACAGGAATCTAACAGCAGCACCTACCACACACATATGTAGCTAGTATCCAAATCCTGTTTCAAGATGTGTGGATAAACAGAGGGAAGCTTAGAAAGGGGTAGTAAAGACACCCTACAACTTGCCTTTTGAGACTTAGGGATGGTAGTAGCTACGTCTATATATCATATGTGTCATGTGTAATGTGTCATGTGTCTTATCGTGTTTGGAATATGGACTATTGTAATATTTAAGATAACAAACCCTCCCAGAACATAAAGGGTGCTCAGACCTCGAATAGAGATTGAAGAACAACAAATCAACCCACAATTTGGTAGAGAAAGTCACATTTAACAAATAAATAAATAAAAATCAGGACAAGTAACTGCAGATAAAAGCAAGGTGATCGCTTAGGTGTGGATGTTGCTATCAAAGTCTCAAGTTCTCAGAAACCCAATGTTAATGGAGGGAATGAGGTGGCTTTCGTGGCTCCAGCCAAAGGCAAAGAGACAGTCTCCTAGCAATCAGCTGTGACATATGGACTCTTCAGACAAGATGAGAAGTTGATGAGAAAAGCTGGCATTGAAAAGTGGCCTAGCCCATTCCTGCTTCTCCTTGGGCTTGGCAAAGGCTGTTGCGACTATAAGCCTGCTATAGTAGCGCGTAGTGCGGGCTTAGGATAAGTCTACTTTGTTACCAAGATTTAGAAAAGAGGGAAAGTACTCAATGACCCCAGCCCTGAAGACTGCTGCAATCAGTGGCTAATCAGCAATAAGGAGAGCAAGAGAACTCTCCTGACACGTCGAAGTAGGAGTCCTCAGGAAAAATCAGATAGAAGAGAGGAGGCCCAGCCTAGCCTCTTCAAGACTCTGACTGGCATTGACGGGCCCCCCTTTGACCCAAACTTTGCTGGGGCTTGTCCGCGCGTGTCCTGCGCTCGTTGCATGGAAGCGGCTCCCTTACCGCGAGGAGCTCTGGTGAATGAGGTCTGGGTCACCCCAGCAAAGCAGCAAAGGTGGAGCAGGAGTACAGGCGTCCCATGCTGTGGGAGCCCTGGCGATGTTTTATGTATCTCCTGACGTGCTTGTTGCGTGGAAGAGGCTTCCTTGCCACGAGGAGCTCTGGTGAATGTAGTCTTGGTCACCCCAGCAAAGCAGCAAAGGTGGAACAGAAGTATGGGCGTTCCCCGCTGCGGCAGACGTGGCGAGGTTTTATGCGCCTCTTGGCGCGCTCGTTGCATAGAAGCGGCTGCCGTGCCGCGAAGAGCTCTGGTGAATGTAGTCTGGGTCATCCCAGCAAAGCAGCAAAGGTGGAGCAGGAGTACAGGTGTCCCACGCTGCAGGAGCCCTGGCCATGTTGTATGCACCTCTTGGCATGCTCGTTGCATGGAACCGGCTCCCTTGACACGAGGAGCTCTGGTGAATGTAGTCTGGGTCACCCCAGCAAAGTAGCAAAGGAGGAGCAGGAGTACAGGCGTCCCATACTGTGGGAGCCCTGGTGAGGTTTTATGCGCCTCCTGGCATGGCATGGCAGCGGCTTCTTTGCCGCGAGGAGCTCTGGTGAATGTAGTCCGGATCACCCCAGCAAAATAGCAAACTTGGAGCTGCTTCCGTAGATGTAAAATGCAATCTGGCATCGCTGAATGGAACAAACGTTGGCACTATTTCTGTTTCTGAGTCTCCTCATCCTTCTCTCACCCACTGATCATAGGGGAGAGGCTGAGGCACTCATTTACAGTGTGTTGCATGTGTCCAGTTTTTCCGACCTTCAACTTTCAAGGCAGTGCGGCTGGCCAGTAACACCTGACGGGGCTGAGTCCAGTGGGGCTCGAGGCTCTTAGTACGTTGAAAGTTGCGAAACAGAACCCAGTCGGCAGGTTGGATAATGTGTCCTGGGACCTCGCTTTTATCAGGTATGGCCTCATGCACCTGGTGATAAAGAGTACGAAAGCTGTTAGTCAAACTGTACAGATAATCAGTCAACACAGGGTATTCAACATCAGACAGTTTCTTAGGCTGCGGGACACCCCACACATTGGCAGGCCTCCCAAACACAATCTCATGGGGGGATAATCCTATCTTGGTATGGGCTGTTGTCCTGTCAGACAGCAGAGCCAGGGGCAGAGCAACAACCCAAGTGACACCCGTCTCGGCTACAATTTTGGCCATTATGGTCTTTAGGATGTCATTGTACACCTCCACTAGACCTGCTGAGTGGGGGTGGTTAACTGCATGAAATTTTTGTTTTATACCAATTGCTGAACAGACCTACTCCATTATTTGAGCCGTAAAGTGTGTCCCGTGTTCACTCCAGACCCAACGGGGCAAACCAAATCGTGGGAAGCATTCTTTCAATAGTATTTTGGCGGTAGTGATAGCGGTGCAGTCTTTGACAGGGTAGGCCTCCACCCATCGGCTGAAGGTACAGACCACCAGGACATGTTACATCTGTCCATCTGGATGTAATCCATCTGGAGGACTTCAAAAGAAGAGGTAGGAGGAGAGAATCCTCCTTCAGGAGTTACTGTACCTTTACCTGGGTTATACATAAGGCAACTCACCCATGTTTTGACCAACCTCTCAGCATATGCTTGTATCTTTGAATTATATCAGGTAGGTTCCAACAGCTTACATATCCCTTTTGCACTAATGTGAGCAGGGCCATGGGCCATCGTAACTATTGGTAGCATATGACTGTCAGGTAACATCCATTGCCTTTCCATAGTAGTGCGGACCCAGCAACCATCAATTCCCTCTTTCGCCAAATGCTCTTTCTACACCCCTAGTTCCTCAGGAGTAGCATGGGACTGAATATCAAGCACACTTTGTACTGTGTCTTCTACCATCCCCCCTCTGCCACCCACCTTGCGGGACCTGCTACATACATCCCTAACCTTTTCTTAAGAGCTGTCTGGCTGGGTTTCTGGTCAGCCAGGGCATTGACTTTCCCAACATCATCTATCACTTTCTTAGGGGCCTTACATTTTATAATGGCCATGTTTCTGGGGTATGTCAAGGAGTCTAACAATCGGAGAATTAGGGGGCCATGTTGAATCTTTGTCCCATGTGAAGTAAGGAAATTCATTTCTTTCCACAGTCTTCCAAAATTGTGAGCCACCCCAAAAGCATGCTGACTTTCAGTGTAGATATTAACCGTTATTCCTTTGCTTAACTCACAGGCTCTAGTGAGGGCCACTAATTCTGCAGCTTGAGCAGAGCACTGTGGAATCTGAGCTGTTTCTACTACTTGCTCCAATGTCGTGAGTGCTTAGGCGGCTGATGTGTTACCATCTGGCCCTCTGAGATCCGCCCACATATAGTGTACCTTCTGGGTCTGCTATCGGGGTATCCTGTAAGTCAACCATAAACACCACAGAGAGAGAAAGGGTCATAGGGATATTTAAAGACCTGCCCAGGTTTACATCCCCTTGTACTACAATGTAATGAACAAAAAGAACCGGGGGTCTAAAAGCCAATCAATATATCCGACTGGCTTAAACTCCTCAAAGAGTGAGTCAGAACACAAGTCACATAAAAGCCCACAAAGCCAGAAAAAGAGAGCAAAAATCAAGTGATTGCTAGTGAGATCCAAAAGCAACTGAATGGATTCCCATCAATGTATCGCAGTGATCAATCTTCTCATTTGGTCATCCATCTATCAAGATGGTGTGTCTCATGATCATAGAGACTTGCTACCATTCCAAAGGTAATTGACTGTATTGGATCAGACCCACAATCACTTCAGGCAGAGAATGTGTTACTAGATATCAGATCACAAGGGAATTCAATGCAGTGCAAAACACAAAAAGTGGTGATTAAAATAGGGTGATGAGGCAAAAATAAGACATTTTATTAGGATACCGACTCACCCCCTAATAAAAAACAGAACAGTGCAAGGGGCAGTTGAAACAAATAACTGTTTTTTGCAGTTATTTGTTTAAACTGCCCCTTGCACTGTTCTGTTTTTAATTAGGGGGTGAGTCGGTATCCTAATAAAATGTTTTTTTTGCCTCATTATCCTGTAAGTCAACCCGTCCCTTTGTCTCCTCCTCTGTCCTCAATATACAGTCATGTGGCTCTAAACGGGCATCATGAGTATCCAGTGGGAGTAAGGTGGCGGGATTCAGTATGGTGCATCTCTTGTTGTTAATTTGGCTGGAAAAGAGTGTCAATTCATATCCTGTGAGTCGTGCGCTAGTGAGGTACTGTGTCGTGGTGTTATTAATGAGGGTATCCACAGAATGAGGAACCATCAGAGTCAAGGGGGAATTCATGACGATCCCCGCACTCTGACGGAACATGAGTGCGGCCGCTGCGGTCGCCTGTAGGCATCCTGGGAGAGCCCTCGCAACAGGACCTACGGTAGCTGAAAAAAATAGGCACATGCCCGATGATGACCTCCGAACATCTGGGCCAAGACAGCGCATGCACAGCCGTCTGTCTCCGGTCCCCTCCCACCAGAGTTGCAGTCTTTACCTTCCTCCCTCTGGGCATTATCAGTGAAAGAAGTGATAAGGAACATAATCAGTTCCTAGTAAAAGTGCGCACATCCCACGGAAAAGGAATCACCTAACTGTTACAGATATTACCATGTGCCTCCTCCACTACGCCCTTGTCCATCAATTCAGATATTATTGTTAAAAGGGCTACTTCTCCTCCCGTGGGTAGTCGATACTGCCGGAGGCGGGGGAGAATTGCACCTGGCTGAATGCGTACCACATGAGCGGGTATGCTGAGACACCCCACACCAGTGTCTGATAATGCCCAGAGGGAGGAAGGTAAAGACTGCAACTCTGGTGGGAGGGGACCGGACAGATACATATAGGAGGCTGTGGTGAGGGAAATTGTTAGGGATACACCTTGGGGACTACATGAGCTTTCAGTAAATCCATGGCTAATAAGTTTTCACTGCAACCTGTAGAAAGGACCAAGGGAGCATCAACATGTGCGGGCCAATATCGAGAGGGAGGGGTTCAGAGACAGGGCTGGTCACGGGTGTTCCTGCAAAACACACGGAGACATTCATTTTGCCAGAAAGGGGTGCATACAGGACTGACAGACGTGCATTAGAAGACCTGGTGGCCCCAGCATCCAAAAGAAAATTCTGACTGTTTCCCACAACTGAAATTTGAACATATGGGCCCCTTTGATCCACTGGAGTTTGCACTCTAGTAATACCCCTTTCCTGGCTGTCCTATGCTTGATAGAACCCTGTCTCATCATCTTTATCATAATCATCATTGTAATAAGTGTGTGTTGCTACGTATTCATCAAACCTATTGACCGGGCGTTGCTGGACAGGAGCGTCATCCCTGGGCCTACGTTCTTTGTCCTGTGGATGGGGCGGGCCATGGTCCCTAGTCGGCCTCCCCTCCCTAGGAGCGCGAGGTCGATTCTTCCCTGTTCGAATGTTTTCAGCTAACACGGGACACTCATCTATCCAATGGCCGTACCCTTTACAATAGGCACACTGATCTGTTTGGAGGGCTCCCGTACATTGAGGGCCGGCGGGGGTAGACTGGCGAGCCCTCGGAGGGGGTTGAGGCTGTGGTCTGAAATTACCGCTGGCATCGGGACCTCGGGGAGGATAAGTCTGCTGCAGAAGTACCTTAGTCTTAAGATCTCTAGCCTTCTTACTTTCCTTTTCTCTATCTTCATTCTCCCTATTCTTGTGATACTGTGCCATAGCCAAGATACCAGTCCTAGTCTTGGCAGACCATGTACTCTCAACTTTCTTGAGCCTGGCGGAAATCTCAGGAAGCAAGTTGCTGACAAATTTATCGACAAATACTGGGCCAGAGCCTGGGATCCGGGGGTCCAAGCCACTATGTCCCTTGTATTCTGTTTCAAAATGGGTAAAGAAGTCAGCCACACTTTCATCTTTTTGCTGCCTACAGGCATTTATCTTATCCCCGTTGACAACAGTTTCTGGCAACATTGTTCTTGTTGGAGCATCATTTTCATATTGGTGTTGTGAGTGTTAGAGGTTGGGGGCTTGAGAGCCTGAACACACATTGCACAGAGCACTGGCAGGCACTGAATGCACAAACAGCAGGAGACTAGGACAGCTACTCCCAAGGCAAGGAAGATGTGAACCCTCTATTCCCATTGGGAAAGGAGGCCCCAGATCCCACCTGTGATTGACCAGTTGCCTTCATCCTGATGAATTTCAGAAGAAAGGCGATGCAGACGTTGGATGGCATCATAAACTGTAGGTGTGGTATCTAGAATATACACACAGCAGCTGGAGCCGATCAATTTAAACACACCACCACGATCTGCAAGGATGATGTCAAGGACCATACGGTTTTGAAGTGTTACAAGGTGGTCTGCCTGTAGGTCTGAAGTGATGTTGGCGAGGGCAACAGCTGTTTCTGTGATGGTGGCTTCAAGGACCCTGGTCAGTCCTCACACAGCAAGACTGTTTGCCATGGGGCCCCAGAATGGAAGGAAACCCTTAAAGAAGTCCACGACTTCCTGGCCCACTGTATCCTCAGCCGATATGACACCCCTACGCGAGCGGCGCAAAGCACCCTTCATCAACAGGTGGTAACCTCCATGGGTAGAATACGTTGGTGGAAGGAGGAAGGCCAGATAGCATGTACCAGACCAGTTACGGGGGAGCCAAGTGTAGGCCGCTGTACAAAAGATAAAGTAAGTGTTGGGGGACGCCAGCAACTTCGGAGGAGACGTAGAGTTTAAAGTTTTAATAATATCACAAATACTAGTACCAACTTTCTTAGTACCCAGGCCATGGATGCAGACATGGCTCTGCACATTTATAACATTTAGGGGCCCATTAGGATGACGGGCGGACTTTTTCCGCCCGCCATCCTATCGTGAAATGGGACCGCCCACCATAAGGGCTGGGGTCCCGTGGGGGCCATTAGGATGTGCCCGCCACAGTGGCGGGCACATCCCGCATTCCTGTCATTGTGGCGGGCGGTGCACTCAGCACTGCCCGCCACAATGCCAGGAAGGCATGTTGTGCATAGAACTGCTGGGGGGTACCAAGGGTACCCCCCATGTGCACCCCCCACCCCCCAGAGCCCCTGGGGGCCTGCAGCGGGCGTGGCGATCCACCCTACATCCTAATTGGCCCCTTAGTGTTTCGTACATCAGGCAGTATCCTTCAGGCGCGGAATTTAGAAAATGTTCGTCGAGTAGTTGAGTTGAAGACTACCGAGTTCATCCATTGATAATGGCAATGTTGATGAGCTGGTCGGGCAAAAAGGACCATTGGCATTGCCAGACCTGTTCGCCAGAAGTCATCCCGAAATGTTCCAAGTGCAAACTTGGCAGTACCATTGAGAGTATAGGCCTCCTGCATCAACATCCACCATGCAAGACAGGACCCAGAGACATAAAAAGGATAAGGAAAGAATGGGACAGGGTGTATCATAGAATGCGGCATGAGCCCACATACCCAACTGTTGGAAGTATTCATGATCAGCTGATGATGATGCAACATTTGGACGAAGGTGTTATTGAAAAATTTCTGCACGGCGGGGTAATTTGTGGGCTGCTAACGTGAAATACTGATTGTTAGATCTGGGGGTCTCTAGTTGGCAATGGTTATCACCTTTGTCCAAATAGGGACCCTTACTTCTAAGTCAGGACAAGGGGATTACTCTCCTTAATAACCCCTGCTCACCTCTTTGGTAGCTTGGCACAAGCAGACAGGCTTATCTCAGAGGCAGTGTGTTAAGCATTTGTGAATATACCCAGCAATACAGTGATAACACTACAGATGGACACAACACAGGTTTTATAAAAATAAGTATTCTTTATATAGACTTAAACACAAGACCACAAACGACAAAAATCCACAATACTATACTAAAGGTCACTTAAAAGATGATAAAAGTCTCTTAGTTCAAGTGGTTGGTAAATACGACAAAGTTCTCAACAAAGTTCTGGGAGGCGGCACGCAAAGTGAACAAAAGGCTTGCAAAAGGGGAGATGCGTCGGTTCCGTGACCCGGAGGAACGATTGCGTCCTTCCTCAATGCTTGCGCAGAGTAGGGAACTCGTCGTGAGCCTTACCGGTGCAGAGGTGATGCGTAGATTCTCGACCTGTTGCGGTGCACAAGATGGCGCACTGATGCGATGCGATGATCCAGTTGCAATGCGAGAAGATGGCGTCCTTGATGCGGCGATGCGATGACGATGCGATGACGCCCTGGCAGTCTTGCGACGACTCTGTACTTTGGAGCTGCGACCGGCCCTGCGATGCGCTTCTCTGGTGATGCGATGACAGCTCTCTTGATGCGTCGCGCTTCTCCGGCGATGCGACAGCAGACAGCTTCGATGAACACACGCTTCCAGGGAGATGCGTCGAACTCTCGCTTCTCCTGCATTGCGATGATTTCAGCTGCGGCAGCAACACGCTTCTTCTCGATGCGTCGCGTTTCCAGCTCCCAGCGACACGCAAGTGACTGGAGTCAGAATTCCCAGCAAGGAAATTCAGGAGGGAGCTGGAGGTGAAGTCTTTTGGCCCTGAGACTTCAGCAGGAGGCAAGCACAGTTCAAGCCCTTGGAGAATATTCTGTAGATGAAAGTCCTTACAAAGTTCGTTCTCCTTTCCCTTGGCAATGAAGCAACCACTGCAGGCCAACCCAGCAAACAACTCTGAGGTTCCGTGACGATTTTAACCCGTGTTTTCATCATTGTCGTAAACACATGATTTTGGTATCAGTGAACCGCAAATGATCCATTTAGTATATCCTGGTGTTTTCGCTATGCTACGAGCAAGAGCACTCCTGTTATGAACACATTTCTGATCTACCCGTGGCATCCATCTTAGAACACGGAAGCCATTTTGTATTCCTTGCCCTCACATAGTCAATGGACACGCAATGACCTCTTTTCATTTAAGGACACGTAGGCTTTAGCCGGCGATTCACCTTGCTAGTGACACGTGCACCTTAGGCCAGCAACGCTGTGGCGGCATGACTCGGCAAGAACTGCCTCCCCAGCCTGAGGCCAGTCCTGCTATACTGGTTCTTGTGTTCGTTGGCCTGATCATGATTAGGCGGCCGAAGCTGGTAACCATGCCCATTTACGACCCACAAACATCTCTTATCCTGCCTTTCTATCTTCTGCACCTGGCTCTGCTCCTTTCCTTCTGGGCCTTTATTAGGGGGAGGTAACGAAATTTACGATGAGGCGGTCCGGGTCTTGAATGAGAAATTGACATGGGATTATGATGAAATAGTGGGAACCCCTCATTCGTAATGTTTTGACATCAGATACTGTTGACGATTCCTGTGCAACGCCAAATATTTATTGTTTAAGACACGAATGTTTAGAATTGTGGTAACATGTAAAGAATTTGCCCCGAGCAGAATATTTAGTATTTAAGGAGTAACCCTCTTTGTACAAATTGAACAGGCTCCTAGACACTGCCCGTGTGCAGTTTCTGTGACTTCTGTGTCCCTGCAGTAATAAACCTTTGGTCTTTGACGCCACCATCGAGAAGCCCGTGTTTCTGTTTATTTGTGCACCGAGACAGGTAGAACTCCGGGGTCTTCGGGTGTTATCCCTGACACCTCTGGACAGAACCATAAAAGTCCAGAACTCCAATTGGCGCCCAACGTGGGGCGACGTCATCCGGTACCGGTCCAAAAGCCTGAAGAGTTCGAGGAGCTTCGTGTGAAGATTTCAGAGGGAGGCGCCCCACTTCATCGATCCCGGCATATCGCAAAAGTGGCCCGACGTTCTCTTCCACGAGGGTTCCCGTTCAGACGGCTGCAGTGGTCCGTTGCCTTGACCGTCGCCCTGTCTTGGACCCGAGGTGCAGTCCTTAGTACGGCGAGACGTGACGGGTTTCTCCTTGGTGACGTCTTCAGTGCCTCAGTTAAGTATATTGTGAGGGTTGCTCCTGTTTGGATAATCCTTTTAGTTCTCAGTTCAGTTCAGTTCTGTAAGATTATCACTGGTTATTCTGGTTACGATAATCATCCTGTTCAGTTCAGGTATCGATACATTTGTCAGTTCTGGTAGGCCTAAGTTCTTGGTTCGAGTGCGCATCTTTTCTGTTTGTGTCTTGTTTGTTTGGTGTTCCGGATTATAAAATGGTAAGTCGGAAAAATTGTATGTTGTCTTGTTTTAGTTGCAACAGTGATTCCCAGTTGGAGGACTCGTGTTTGGTTCCTCCGATTGGAACTCCCCTTTATGATCTATATTGCAAGTTTGGTGTGGGCCCTATCTCTTATAACGAGGTATGGATCCACTATACAGAGAAAGATGGTGTCCTTAGTTGGCCACTACATGGTAGTTTTGAACCTGAAGTTCTCGATAATCTAGAAAGAAGGTTGTTTAAGAAGAAAGCCCGGCCGGCAATGTTTGATTCTTTTCGTTATTGGCGAAAAGAATCTCAACAGAGAGAAATTAAAAAATTGAAGAAAGAACAGAAAAAGCAAGAGTTGACTTTAGAACAGTCTGCTAAGCAGCTGCAACTCAACGAGTCTGAGAAGGCAATGGAGGTGGCCAATAGAGAACGTAATTTAGCGATAGACAAGTGCTATCCTGCTTTGCCATCGAGTACGGCTAAGATAGTAGAGGACCCTGAAAAGGATCCCCTGTTGTCTTACTTGTTACGATCACCCCCACCGTATGCACAGGGTGCTACGGCTCCACCTATACCGAATGTTCAATTACCGGTTGCTGGACAACCTGGTGTCCCTGTTCCCGCTCCCCTGAATCAAGTTCCTGTACCTCCTGTGGTCAATGTTAATGTTCCTTTGACAACCCCTCTTCCAGGGTTGCCGGCTTCTTTGCCTATGCCTGTGTCGCTCACACCTGCTAGTTCACAAGCTATTTTGCCTGCTACTCCTACTGTTCCTGATCTATCTGTTCCAACTGCTACTCTATTTACTGCTTCTGCTAATATTATGACTCCGCTTTCTGTTCGTCGGAGAATCACTGATTCTGTCTCTAATATTCTATCTCCCTTCTATAAAACTCTGATTAAGACTCCTACCTCTGACTCTGTACAGAGACGTAGTCAGCTACCCAGTACTGAAGAAAGAGGAATATTAGATTCCACTGCTCTTAGATGGGTTTCAAAAGTTGGAAGATATAATGTACAAGATGTATTAGATACATTTATGCAATGGAATGAACCGACACAACGATATGTGTTCGATGAAATGTGTTTCCTTCTACGTGAGGAATTGGAAGAGGATGACCCTGAATCAAATCTAGGAGAATTAATTAATGTTCAGAAAAAGTTTGCTGCAGGTATAATAGTTGGTCAAAATATAAAAGAAGCGATGGAACTGATTTTAAGTTATAAGAATGACCCATCCCTTCGTTCACCAAGAGAGTTAGGGAAACGTAGTACCAAACAAAATCGTCAATATCCAATGAGAGAGGTTCCACCAATTTGGCGTGAAGCTGTGCAAGCTAATGCACCGCTTGGTATTGCAGCCGCTCCGGCCCAATTCCAGAGAGTATGGATACATATTCCATGGAAGCGAGCTGAAGTATTAGCAGTGAAACAGGCCTTGCCAGATCCGCGTAAAAATCCTGCAGGGTACTACAAAGAGTTGGCTCAAACAGTTGACGCTTGTGTATTGAATCTTGCTGACATAGATCTGCTATTTGGTAATGTAGTACCGCAACCAATTTGGGCTAAAATTCGTAAAGAGAATCATCCAGTTGCCCTAGGTGGTGACTGGGCAGCTATAATTGCAGCGGATGGTCAACAAATAGGTGGTTCCAAACCTGAACCCTTAATTGCTAATTTACCTGGTAGAATAATCGATTTAATGAAAACCCTAATGCCAGCATTGCGCGTTAACTGGGACAAATTGTCCGCGTGCAAACAAAAGAAAGACGAAAGCGTCTCCGACTTTTTCACAAGATTCGAAGAGACTTTCGTGGATCATAGTGGTCAGGATATGAGCACAGAAGGAGGCCAGAGATTATTTGTTGATAAATTTGTGCACAATCTGTTGCCAGAACTTAGTGGTAAATTAAAGAATTCTGAAAGTGCGTGGGCTGTCTCTACGACTGCACAAATACTTGCGACTGCCCAGTACTATGAAAATAGGGATAAAGAGGAGAAAGAAAAAACAGATAAAAAGACGAAAGATCTAAAAACTAAAGTACTTTTACAGCAAGCATATCCGCCTCGCACGAATCAGACTAACATGCAGCAAGGGTCATATCAAAGAACGGATTATAATTTTCAAAGGCCACAATACCAATGGAATCAATGTGCTTATTGCAAAATGGAAGGTCATTACAAAAGTGAGTGTCCAGTTCGAACGCAAAATAATACTGCGGCTGCTCAGAGAGGTCGTGGTAGTTCTATGCAAAACTCTAGAGGTCGAGGACGAGGTGCTATGCCTCCGCAGACGAGTGATCGCCCTTCTAATTATTTCGACCAGCGAAATGGACAATCTGCCCAACAGAATAGGTCTCCACAGTATCATGTTGAAGACTATTATGAAGCTAGTGAGGAAGTTCAGCAAAGTGAGTACTAGGACAGCCATGGACAAAGAGAGGGAGTAGTATCAGTTCCAGTAGATCAGAGTGGGCCTTATGTCGCAGTAGCAACATCAGGTATAGTCGAACCGTTTCTGTTGGATACTGGTGCAGCAAAAAGTTCTATCATACATGCGAAACTCCCTGGCGCACCTTTGTCTGGCTTAACAAACGTTTCAGTAGGTTTTTCGGGCGCCCCTGTTCATAACCCTGTATCTGGTCCTTTGTCTATTTCTGTTGGACCCTGTCAATTGAAAGCACCCCTGATTTTGACGACAGGTTGTAACGAAAATCTGCTTGGTTTAGACTTGTTAAAACGCCTGTACGCGACATTGTACTGTTCTCCAGCAGGAGTACAGCTTACGTTGGGTAAAAGAATAATCTCTCCGATGTACTTGTCGATGGATGCGCTCCCACCAGAGCTGCGTTCACTCCCTGATACTCTTTGGGCGACTGGTCCTAATGATGTAGGTCTATTGGAAATTCCACCCTATGTAGTAACTTTGAAAGCAAATGTCAAACTTCCACGAATTCCACAATACAGAATCTCTAGTGAAGGTGAGCGTGCGCTCCTACTGATAGTGCAAGATCTGATCAAGAAGGACGTTATAGAAGAAACTAGAGGTAATGTCTGTAATAGTCCTGTACTGCCTATTTTGAAACGAACTGACCCAACAAAAGCTCCAGTATATAGGTTTGTAATTGATCTTAGAGAGGTTAATAAAACTGTGATTCCACAGTTTCCTGTGGTTCCAGACATTACTGCATTGTTAACGTTGATTCCTGCTACAGCAGCATGGTTTTCGGTTGTCGACTTAAAAAAATGCCTTTTTCAGCATTCCGATAGCCGAGGAAAGCAGAGATATCTTCGGTTTCTCTCTAGGAGGAAGAAGCTTCAGGTTTAAACGCGCTCCACAAGGTTATTGTGAAAGCCCATCCATTTACAGTCAAGCATTAAAAAGCCAGTTAGATTCCTTCGTACTTCCTCCTGGTTCTGCTTTAATACAATATGTTGATGATCTTCTAGTGGCTGCTGATGACAAGGAAACTTGCAAAACAGCTACAATTTCTTTATTGCATCACTTGTCAGATTTGAATCACAAGGTGTCACCTTCAAAAATGCAATACTGCTGCCAAGAAGTGACCTACCTAGGTCATCTCTTGTCAAAGGAGGGAAGGAAGTTGACCCCAGAGAGAATAAAAGCAATTACACAGATGAATGTTCCTAGCACGCAGAGAGAAGTACGTGCCTTTTTAGGTATTACCTCATATTGTAGGCAATGGATCCCAAATTTTTCTCTTTTAGCAAAACCATTGGTAGCCTTGACTGGGAAAGGTGTTCCGAGTCCGGTACCATGGTCTGCTGAATGTCAGCAGAGTTTTTCTGAATTGCGAAATGCACTGTGTTCAGCACCTGTATTGGGTACACCCGACTACAGTAAGCCATTCACGCTCTATGTCCACGAGAGAGAAGGTTGTGCATTGAGTGTTTTGACGCAGAAATTTGGTGATAAACAACACCCTTGTGCGTATTTCTCATCAACGTTAGATCCGGTAGCCAGAGCATTGCCTAGTTGCTTGAGAGCTACAGCCGCAGCTGCAGCTTCCATTCGACAATCTGCTGGTTTAGTAATGAACAACATGCTAGTGGTCATGGTTCCTCATGCTGTGGATACACTCATGAACCGAACCAAGACGCAGCACCTTACCAGTGCTAGATTATCAGGTTATGAACTGACACTGTTAGCTAGTCATATTCAGATCAAAAGATGCAATGTATTGAATCCAGCAACATTGTTGCCGACTAGCCAAGAGTCGAGTGATTCCGAACCACACGACTGTTGTTTCAAAACTGAGGAAGAAACAAAAGGACGAATTGATCTAAAAGACACTCCGTTGTCAGATCCAGATGGCACGTTGTATGTTGATGGGTCTTGCTTCAAATTGGAGAATGGTGACGTGACTGCTGCCTATGCAGTAACGACCTTGAGTACGATTGTGGAGACTGCAAGAGTGAGTCAGAATTCTGCCCAGGCTGCAGAATTGATCGCGCTAACAAGAGCGTGCGTTTTAGCTAAGGGAAAGAGAGTGAATGTGTTCACAGATAGTCAGTACGCGTTCGGCGTGGCCCATAGTTTTGGCCGTTTGTGGAAAGAGAGAGGTTTCATTACGTCCCATGGGACTAAGATTCAACATGGTCAGCTAGTTAATGACTTGTTGGAATCTCTAACCTTGCCGACTGAAGTTGCGATTGTGAAATGCAGTGCTCATAAAGCAATCACGGATGATGTTGGTCGTGGGAATGCTTTTGCCGATGAGACTGCAAAACAGACAGCTAGAAATATGATGAGTAGAATGTATGTTTCAACGTCTGCAAGATGGATTTCTGAGTCTGGAATGTGTGAAGACACAGTGGAAAGCGTGAAAGAAATTCAGAAAGAGGCGACTGAGGAGGAAAAACTTGCATGGAAAGAGAGCACGGGTAAAATGGACTCGAGTGGGTGTTGGATTGACTTGTCGGAACAACAGCGTTGGATGTTGCCTGATGCGTATGTGCTTGCAGTAGTAACGATGGCACATGGAACAGCGCACATCAGTTCAAAAGGGATTTGTAAGATGTTGGCTCCGGTCTGGAAGAATGATGGGATTAGTAAGTGTGCAGAGAGAGTGGTGAGAAATTGTATGGTATGCTTGATGCATAATCCTGGCAAGGGAATCCCCACACCTACAGGTCACTTCGCTCCTCCTTCCTGCCCCTTTGAAGTAATTCAGTTAGACTTCATTCACATGGATCGTTGCAATAATCTGAAATACGTCCTAGTGGTAGTTTGTGCTTTCTCCAGATGGATCGAAGCATACCCACTGAAGGACAATACTGCCTTATCCACTGCCAAAATTCTTCTTAAAGAATACTTCCCCAGATACGGAATGCCACGGATTGTATGGTCAGATAACGGAAGTGAGTTTGTAGGGAAAGTTATGCAGAGTGTGTGTGTCGGCCTAGGGATTAGACAGAAGTTTCATAGTGCGAATCATCCCCAGTCCGCGGGTTTAGTCGAGGGTTACAATGGCACCCTTAAACTGAAACTTGCCAAGATACAAGCATCCACGGGTTTGTCCTGGCCAGACGCATTGCCTTTAGCTCTGTTATCTACAAGAGCAACTGTACATTCTAGAGTAGGGCTTAGTCCATATGAAATAGTTTTTGGTCGTCCTGCAAATGTTTGGGGGGTACCTAGACCAAAAGAATTCAAGCAACTGGAATACCCAATGTTAATTGATTACCTTTTCGACTTGACTGCTAAATTGAGTCTTATTCACCAACAGGTTTTCGATGCATTACCAAAGCCACCGGAGAGTCCAGGCCATCAGCTGAAACCGGGTGACCAGGTGGTCATTAGAAATTTTGCAAGAACGAAAAATCTTCAACCCAGATTCATTGGCCCTTTCCAAGTCTTACTAGCAACGAGAACTGCTATTCGTGTGGCCGGAAGGAAGAACTGGATCCATACGACACATGTCAAACGTGTGCCCCTGCCACTTCCTTACGACAACTGGGTAAAGAAAGGAATCGGTACCTCTGAAACAGAACAAATCCCCAGGTTCATACCTTTCAGTGATGCAGAACTGATCAGGGATACATCAAACTCTGACTCTCCTCCTGAAACTGCTCTTTTGAACCCCGAACATTTGTCATCTGCAAACGTGAACATTGCAACGTCGGCCGAAAATACATTGTTTCCAGATCAGACAGCTCCTGCAAAACTGAGATATAATCTGCGGCCTCGCAATATGGACAAATAAAGCAGGAAACTGCCTATTTTCACATTTGAATTTTCTGATACATTGCCTCCAGCCAGGAAGTTTGCTATTATTTTGTTGTTTTAAATTTTGCCTTGCCGTCTGGGTAGCCGTAGGGTCGTGGCTGTGTGCCTAGTTGAATCTGCGGGGGTCAGACACAAGGTCGATCTTTCTGTTAGTTCTGGGAACTCCCAGGGCTGATAGAGGCATTTTCATCTACGTACACATCATCAGTGGTCACGAGCGGATTGTAGAAGATGGAGCTTCCTGAGCTGCAACGAAAGAATGTAATTTATGTGCGCAGAAATAGACTGTACAGAATACTTCACAGCAAATGCTTTCTAATGCAATGTGCAGTTACATTTTTAATTGTTTTGATAACGTTGGTGGGTGGAATCGTCTTTGGTGTACATTTGATTTTTATGCCAGTAACTACAGTACCTCCCCTTGATCCTACTACTTCTACGGTTTCTTCTATGCATTCTTTTCACTTATTTCCTGAACACGAACAAGCTCGACGCTCAGAATTTATTAACAATACATTTGTACAGCTCTTGCATCAACACCAACTGGTAGTTAATACTACAGACTGCTGGGTGTGTGGCTTGATACCTCACACTATGGATAAAGGCATTCCCTATCTAGTCTTGCCTTTTAGCTACAATGGATCATTTCAGGCCTTTCAGACCATTTTTTCATATGCCCTTGAGACCTATCCTCCGCGTCCACCACGGTCCACTAAATACAACTCAGCCAACAAAGCTTTAGTCCAGGGAATTATTGACATGATTAAAGACGTCAATAATACTCCATCTTACCCTAGAGATGAATTACGGGTGTATTTGAGTTGGAACTCTACAGAGTATCGCCTTAGTTTGGGAGAAAGCAAGCGTAAAAGCTCCACTTCAGTTTGGGTCGTACCTCACCGAGGTCAGGTCTGTTTGCAAGGAAATGGGAGAAATCTGAGAGCTCAGCTAGGGAGGAGTGAGTGCGTTGAGACTTACGTATTTCCGTCTAACTCCTCCCCTGTCTTTCTGACTGCTAGGGGTACCTACTTCATCTGTCAGGACAGAGCATATACATGGCTGCCTGCTGACTTTTCAGGTTCATGTTATATTGCTCGATTGTTACCTCCGACATACACTGCTTCTTCAGATTATCACAAAACCAGAGTAGCAAGAGGTGTCTTCAGCAAGGAAGATACCGCTGGTCAAGAAGCTGGAGACTTTTTCAAAGGTTTCCTTCCGTTTTGGGGGCCTATGGCCAATAGTAGAAATCTACGTCAACTAACACGGGTAGTTGAATCTACTATTACAGAAACGGCTGGTGCCCTTAGTAACTTAACAGCTGAGCTTCAGGCGGATCGTCTCATGACGTTGCAGAACCGAATGGTTCTAGACGTTATACTTGCAGATCGAGGTGGGGTATGCAGAATGATCCAATCGAGCTGCTGTGTTTTTATTCCCAATAATGCTCCAACTGTCTATGAAGCGATCTCTAAGCTACACAAGATTTCCGACTCTATACACGTAGACAAGGGAAACTGGTCCTTCATGGAGTGGTTTTGGACTCTGGTATCAGCGTGGGGATGGAAGGTTCTGATGGTCATTGGTGTCATCCTAGTATTTCTGTTCTCGTGCTGCCTTATTATCCAATGTGGTCCCGCTTTGTGTAGTCTCTGTGCTGCAACCTGTTTCAGAAAACCACCTGCATTAGGAGAAAAGGCACGAGACAGGATGATGATGCAACAACATGTTGCTGACCTAATGAGCATAGAGTTAGATTCTGACATAGACTGAGTAATTGCCTATGTAAGGGCAAAAGGAGGGCCTGAGGTTCCGTGACGATTTTAACCCGTGTTTTCATCATTGTCGTAAACACATGATTTTGGTATCAGTGAACCGCAAATGATCCATTTAGTATATCCTGGTGTTTTCGCTATGCTACGAGCAAGAGCACTCCTGTTATGAACACATTTCTGATCTACCCGTGGCATCCATCTTAGAACACGGAAGCCATTTTGTATTCCTTGCCCTCACATAGTCAATGGACACGCAATGACCTCTTTTCATTTAAGGACACGTAGGCTTTAGCCGGCGATTCACCTTGCTAGTGACACGTGCACCTTAGGCCAGCAACGCTGTGGCGGCATGACTCGGCAAGAACTGCCTCCCCAGCCTGAGGCCAGTCCTGCTATACTGGTTCTTGTGTTCGTTGGCCTGATCATGATTAGGCGGCCGAAGCTGTTAACCATGCCCATTTACGACCCACAAACATCTCTTATCCTGCCTTTCTATCTTCTGCACCTGGCTATGCTCCTTTCCTTCTGGGCCTTTATTAGGGGGGGGTAACGAAATTTACGATGAGGCGGTCCGGGTCTTGAATGAGAAATTGACATGGGATTATGATGAAATAGTGGGAACCCCTCATTCGTAATGTTTTGACATCAGATACTGTTGACGATTCCTGTGCAACGCCAAATATTTATTGTTTAAGACACGAATGTTTAGAATTGTGGTAACATGTAAAGAATTTGCCCCGAGCAGAATATTTAGTATTTAAGGAGTAACCCTCTTTGTACAAATTGAACAGGCTCCTAGACACTACCCGTGTGCAGTTTCTGTGACTTCTGTGTCCCTGCAGTAATAAACCTTTGGTCTTTGACGCCACCATCGAGAAGCCCGTGTTTCTGTTTATTTGTGCACCGAGACAGGTAGAACTCCGGGGTCTTCGGGTGTTATCCCTGACACCTCTGGACAGAACCATAAAAGTCCAGAACTCCAACACACTGGCAGAGGGGCAGTCCAAACTCCTGCAGCTTCCTTGGTTCTTCTCCTTGGCAGAAAGGTTTCTTGTTCCAGAAATGATCTAAAGTCTGTGGGACTGGGTTCCAATATTTATACCCCAAAATCGTTTGTTCTCTGAAGGCAGAGAGGCCTCTGCTAGTTTAAACCAGTTCCTGAGCACTGTGTTTACATGACTCTTCTCTTCCTTTCACTGTGCAGGGCAGAAACATCAGACGCCCCACGGGAGGTGGAGCCAGCACAGGGGAGGGAAGATGCAGCTCTGGAGTACTCTGTTGACAGGATTCCCTTTCTCCTTTCACTGCGCAGGGCAGAGACATCAGAGAAGCCACAGGGGTTGGAGCCAGCATTGTGGAGGGAAGGCCCAGCCCTATTCAGGTCCCAGGTGCACTCTCCCCCTCCCATCTGGAGGTAAATCTCCCTATTCACCACTGGGCTGTCCCAGACTGTCTCCTGGAATTTCCCCAGCCCTGTCACACACAAACCCAGACAAGGAATACACAAGTCAGCAGAGGCGGGCTCAAATGGTTAGGCAAGCAAATACCTACTTTCTGAAAGTGGTATTTGCAAACATAGAATATTAAAATAAACGTTACTAAAAGATATATTTTATTATTCTGAGTTCAGGCATACTAAACTCGAATTTCTACCATGTTCCCTGAGTCAGTTAGGATTGTAGGGATGTAACAATCTTCACTGTCCAGTCTAATCTATGAGAACAGGTAGCCTTCAATAGTGAAAAACGAAAATGGCTGTAATTCACATCAGAACATGTCCTACCTTATACTTACAATGCACCCTGCCCTTGGGCCTACCATAGGGGTGTCTAATATGAAGCAAAGGGAAAGTTTTGGGCCTGGCAAGTGGGTGCACTTGGCCAAGTCGACATGGTTGTCACAGACTACACACCGGCCTTGCAATGGCAGGCCTGAGACACACTTTACAAGCTGCTTCTGTGGGTGGCACAACCAGTGCTGTCAGCCCACCAGCAGCATTTGCTCTACAAGCCCTGGGCACACATTGTGCACTGTACTAGGGGCTGACACTAGATCAAATAAGCCAATCATGGAATCCAATCAGTATATCAATGTAACACTTACACTGTGGCACTGATTAGCAGTGGCACAGGGCCCAAAACATACAACCAGTAAAGATAGGTCAAAACAGAGGAGGCAATCCGTCAAAAATGGAAGGAAGACTCACCCCAATGATGTCAGGTCTAACACTGATGCTCCGCAGGAGTCAGGGTAGGAGTTTGTGGGGTAACAGGATAGTAGAACAGTAACATCTAACCGATGATAGGCAAGATGAGGGAGACAAACAGTATCACCACGGTGGCCATAAAGCACTTGCTATGTGGGAGACTGACATATCGTTTCTGGACTTGGGTGTACTGAACGGCTGCCATTGTACTAAGCCAGGGACCACTAGCGGCTGTCTATGATTGGTGGTTGCTTCACTGGATGCAGGTGCCAAGAGCCCTAGGGCGTACCTTAGTTTGACACACCAGCACCGGTCTCAGCCGGGAGATCACAGCTCTACAGCCTATAGGTACCTGAGCGAAGTCAAGGGCAAGAATCCTTCTGGAACGCAAGTTATATCAGGTAAAAGTAGGATCAGTATGGTTGGGGAATAATTGTTCCTGATGCTGAGCAGAGTTAGGGGAGTGTTCCACCTTTCCCTTCAGTAAACAGCCACTCTCTGCTTCCGTAGATGTAAAATGCAATCTGGCATCGCTGAATGGAACAAACGTTGGCACTATTTCTGTTTCTGAGTCTCCTCGTCCTTCTCTCACCCACTGATCATAGGGGAGAGGCTGAGGCACTCATTTACAGTGTGTTGCATGTGTCCAGTTTTTCCGACCTTCAACTTTCAAGGCAGTGCGGGTGGCCAGTAACACCTGACGGGGCTGAGTCCAGTGGGGCTCGAGGCTCTTAGTACGTTGAAAGTTGCGAAACAGAACCCAGTCGGCAGGTTGGATAATGTGTCCTGGGACCTCGCTTTTATCAGGTATGGCCTCATGCACCTGGTGATAAAGAGTACGAAAGCTGTTAGTCAAACTGTACAGATAATCAGTCAACACAGGGTATTCAACATCAGACAGTTTCTTAGGCTGCGGGACACCCCACACATTGGCAGGCCTCCCAAACACAATCTCATGGGGGGATAATCCTATCTTGGTATGGGCTGTTGTCCTGTCAGACAGCAGAGCCAGGGGCAGAGCAACAACCCAAGTGACACCCGTCTCGGCTACAATTTTGGCCATTATGGTCTTTAGGATGTCATTGTACACCTCCACTAGACCTGCTGAGTGGGGGTGGTTAACTGCATGAAATTTTTGTTTTATACCAATTGCTGAACAGACCTACTCCATTATTTGAGCCGTAAAGTGTGTCCCGTGTTCACTCCAGACCCAACGGGGCAAACCAAATCGTGGGAAGCATTCTTTCAATAGTATTTTGGCGGTAGTGATAGCGGTGCAGTCTTTGACAGGGTAGGCCTCCACCCATCGGCTGAAGGTACAGACCACCAGGACATATTTCAAATTGTTACATCTGTCCATCTGGATGTAATCCATCTGGAGGACTTCAAAAGAAGAGGTAGGAGGAGAGAATCCTCCTTCAGGAGTTACTGTACCTTTACCTGGGTTATACATAAGGCAACTCATCCATGTTTTGACCAACCTCTCAGCATATGCTTGTATCTTTGAATTATATCAGGTAGGTTCCAACAGCTTACATATCCCTTTTGCACTAATGTGAGCAGGGCCATGGGCCATCGTAACTATTGGTAGCATATGACTGTCAGGTAACATCCATTGCCTTTCCATAGTAGTGCGGACCCAGCAACCATCAATTCCCTCTTTCGCCAAATGCTCTTTCTACACCTGTGGAAAAGTAGATTTTGCCATGTTATATGTGCCTACGTGTTCCCCATCTTATGCTATATGTGCATGATCGATATGCATGTATTCCCCTATGATCGATTAAAGACGCAATTACAGTTGTGTCCATCTCTAGTAAGCCAGTTTCCAGTCATCGTGAAAACACCGAATATTAGGCCTATGTAAACCTACGTTGCCACATTTTACAGTGTGCACGTTAATTCATTGAATTATCCCCGTTTCTAGGCCTCAAAAGGGCCCGGACTCAGATTCAGCTCCTGTCTTCTGAACCCTCTCCGAGGAGCGATACAGCCCCCACCTGCATCCCTGACCCTTAGCTTACTTCATACCACGCAGTGCCCGGCCCGGCCTGGCTCTGCCTCCCAGTCTGCCAAGAGTATGTTATGCTTCTAGTTATCAGTCCAGCCCTCCTTCTCTGCATTCCTAAGATACTGAATCGCATCAATAGTTTCAGTCATGGTCTAGCCTTTATGTCTCCATGTAAGAGAAATGCTGTATTAATATTCATAGAATATTCCTAACACACAATACATGTAGAATTATGCACGCATCAGTCCTAATGTCTACTAGCCTTTGCCCTGATAACTTTTGGATTCTATCAATATGTACTCTAAACACCAGATACCAGATATGCCTTGGGTACATGTCGCTCTGACACTCCAGACTTTAGTCTCCTCTTCTAGCGCAGAAGTCATAGCCCCAGTTCTCCCTGGTAACACGTCATTGCCCGTTTGCGCGCACCACTAGGTTAGAGGTCCCAGCTGCTCAGGTAGCCCCCTCCATGTTTCCGCCCCGTTTATGACACTTCTGTTACGTTTACATCACATGTCTATGTATACGCCCTGTACACACCTTCTTGTTACATCATTTTGCCCTTATCTTTCGCGACTGCTACGAGCCACGCCTACTGCTACGCCTACTGTATTGAATGTAATGCAATTGTTTTGATATATATACTGTGAACTGTTACAAAAAGTCGCCCCCATTGTTGCCCAGTTTTCCTTGTCCCTTCCCGTGCAGCTGCCGTCCCGTGCTTCCAGGCTGTTCTGTCCTTTTCCCTTATGCCTGATTAAAGCCTGAAGACTCAAGATACCTCGAATCCTGACTCTTATTTATTGAGCTATCTGTTTTATTGATTATATTAAAAAATAGTACCGGTAATTAATTATTTATTTACCACACACCCCTAGTTCCTCAGGAGTAGCATGGGACTGAATATCAAGCACACTTTGTACTGTGTCTTCTACCATCCCCCCTCTGCCACCCACCTTGCGGGACCTGCTACATACATCCCTAACCTTTTCTTAAGAGCTGTCTGGCTGGGTTTCTGGTCAGCCAGGGCATTGACTTTCCCAACATCATCTATCACTTTCTTAGGGGCCTTACATTTTATAATGGCCATGTTTCTGGGGTATGTCAAGGAGTCTAACAATCGGAGAATTAGGGGGCCATGTTGAATCTTTGTCCCATGTGAAGTAAGGAAATTCATTTCTTTCCACAGTCTTCCAAAATTGTGAGCCACCCCAAAAGCATGCTGACTTTCAGTGTAGATATTAACCGTTATTCCTTTGCTTAACTCACAGGCTCTAGTGAGGGCCACTAATTCTGCAGCTTGAGCAGAGCACTGTGGAATCTGAGCTGTTTCTACTACTTGCTCCAATGTCGTGAGTGCTTAGGCGGCTGATGTGTTACCATCTGGCCCTCTGAGATCCGCCCACATATAGTGTACCTTCTGGGTCTGCTATCGGGGTATCCTGTAAGTCAACCATAAACACCACAGAGAGAGAAAGGGTCATAGGGATATTTAAAGACCTGCCCAGGTTTACATCCCCTTGTACTACAATGTAATGAACAAAAAGAACCGGGGGTCTAAAAGCCAGCAATATATCCGACTGGCTTAAACTCCTCAAAGAGTAAGTCAGAACACAAGTCACATAAAAGCCCACAAAGCCAGAAAAAGAGAGCAAAAATCAAGTGATTGCTAGTGAGATCCAAAAGCAACTGAATGGATTCCCATCAATGTATCGCAGTGATCAATCTTCTCATTTGGTCATCCATCTATCAAGATGGTGTGTCTCTTGATCATAGAGACTTGCTACCATTCCAAAGGTAATTGACTGTATTGGATCAGACCCACAATCACTTCAGGCAGAGAATGTGTTACTAGATATCAGATCACAAGGGAATTCAATGCAGTGCAAAACACAAAAAGTGGTGATTAAAATAGGGTGATGAGGCAAAAAAAAGACATTTTATTAGGATACCGACTCACCCCCTAATAAAAAACAGAACAGTGCAAGGGGCAGTTGAAACAAGTAACTGTCTTTTGCAGTTATTTGTTTAAACTGCCCCTTGCACTGTTCTGTTTTTAATTAGGGGGTGAGTCGGTATCCTAATAAAATGGTTTTTTTGTCTCATTATCCTGTAAGTCAACCCGTCCCTTTGTCTCCTCCTCTGTCCTCAATATACAGTCATGTGGCTCTAAACGGGCATCATGAGTATCCAGTGGGAGTAAGGTGGCGGGATTCAGTATGGTGCATCTCTTGTTGTTAATTTGGCTGGAAAAGAGTGTCAATTCATATCCTGTGAGTCGTGCGCTAGTGAGGTACTGTGTCGTGGTGTTATTAATGAGGGTATCAACAGAATGAGGAACCATCAGAGTCAAGGGGGAGTTCATGACGATCCCCGCACTCTGACGGAACATGAGTGCGGCCGCTGCGGTCGCCTGTAGGCATCCTGGGAGAGCCCTCGCAACAGGACCTACGGTAGCTGAAAAAAATAGGCACATGCCCGATGATGACCTCCGAACATCTGGGCCAAGACAGCGCATGCACAGCCGTCTGTCTCCGGTCCCCTCCCACCAGAGTTGCAGTCTTTACCTTCCTCCCTCTGGGCATTATCAGTGAAAGAAGTGATAAGGAACATAATCAGTTCCTAGTAAAAGTGCGCACATCCCACGGAAAAGGAATCACCTAACTGTTACAGATATTACCATGTGCCTCCTCCACTACGCCCTTGTCCATCAATTCAGATATTATTGTTAAAAGGGCTACTTCTCCTCCCGTGGGTAGTCGATACTGCCGGAGGCGGGGGAGAATTGCACCTGGCTGAATGCGTACCACATGAGCGGGTATGCTGAGACACCCCACACCAGTGTCTGATAATGCCCAGAGGGAGGAAGGTAAAGACTGCAACTCTGGTGGGAGGGGACCGGACAGATACATATAGGAGGCTGTGGTGAGGGAAATTGTTAGGGATACACCTTGGGGACTACATGAGCTTTCAGTAAATCCATGGCTAATAAGTTTACACTGCAACCTGTAGAAAGGACCAAGGGAGCATCAACATGTGCGGGGCCAATATCGAGAGGGAGGGGTTCAGAGACAGGGCTGGTCACGGGTGTTCCTGCAAAACACACGGAGACATTCATTTTGCCAGAAAGGGGTGCATACAGGACTGACAGACGTGCATTAGATGACCTGGTGGCCCCAGTATCCAAAAGAAAATTCTGACTGTTTCCCACAACTGAAATTTGAACATATGGGCCCCTTTGATCCACTGGAGTTTGCACTCTAGTAATACCCCTTTCCTGGCTGTCCTATGCTTGATAGAACCCTGTCTCATCATCTTTATCATAATCATCATTGTAATAAGTGTGTGTTGCTACGTATTCATCAAACCTATTGACCGGGCGTTGCTGGACAGGAGCGTCATCCCTGGGCCTACGTTCTTTGTCCTGTGGATGGGGCGGGCCATGGTCCCTAGTCGGCCTCCCCTCCCTAGGAGCGCGAGGTCGATTCTTCCCTGTTCGAATGTTTTCAGCTAACACGGGACACTCATCTATCCAATGGCCGTACCCTTTACAATAGGCACACTGATCTGTTTGGAGGGCTCCCGTACATTGAGGGCCGGCGGGGGTAGACTGGCGAGCCCTCGGAGGGGGTTGGGGCTGTGGTCTGAAATTACCGCTGGCATCGGGACCTCGGGGAGGATAAGTCTGCTGCAGAAGTACCTTAGTCTTAAGATCTCTAGCCTTCTTACTTTCCTTTTCTCTATCTTCATTCTCCCTATTCTTGTGATACTGTGCCATAGCCAAGATACCAGTCCTAGTCTTGGCAGACCATGTACTCTCAACTTTCTTGAGCCTGGCGGAAATCTCAGGAAGCAAGTTGCTGACAAATTTATCGACAAATACTGGGCCAGAGCCTGGGATCCGGGGGTCCAAGCCACTATGTCCCTTGTATTCTGTTTCAAAATGGGTAAAGAAGTCAGCCACACTTTCATCTTTTTGCTGCCTACAGGCATTTATCTTATCCCCGTTGACAACAGTTTCTGGCAACATTTTTCTTGTTGGAGCATCATTTTCATATTGGTGTTGTGAGTGTTAGAGGTTGGGGGCTTGAGAGCCTGAACACACATTGCACAGAGCACTGGCAGGCACTGAATGCACAAACAGCAGGAGACTAGGACAGCTACTCCCAAGGCAAGGAAGATGTGAACCCTCTATTCCCATTGGGAAAGGAGGCCCCAGATCCCACCTGTGATTGACCAGTTGCCTTCATCCTGATGAATTTCAGAAGAAAGGCGATGCAGACGTTGGATGGCATCATAAACTGTAGGTGTGGTATCTAGAATATACACACAGCAGCTGGAGCCGATCAATTTAAACACACCACCACGATCTGCAAGGATGATGTCAAGGACCATACGGTTTTGAAGTGTTACAAGGTGGTCTGCCTGTAGGTCTGAAGTGATGTTGGCGAGGGCAACAGCTGTTTCTGTGATGGTGGCTTCAAGGACCCTGGTCAGTCCTCACACAGCAAGACTGTTTGCCATGGGGCCCCAGAATGGAAGGAAACCCTTAAAGAAGTCCACGACTTCCTGGCCCACTGTATCCTCAGCCGATATGACACCCCTACGCGAGCGGCGCAAAGCACCCTTCATCAACAGGTGGTAACCTCCATGGGTAGAATACGTTGGTGGAAGGAGGAAGGCCAGATAGCATGTACCAGACCAGTTACGGGGGAGCCAAGTGTAGGCCGCTGTACAAAAGATAAAGTAAGTGTTGGGGGACGCCAGCAACTTCGGAGGAGACGTAGAGTTTAAAGTTTTAATAATATCACAAATACTAGTACCAACTTTCTTAGTACCCAGGCCATGGATGCAGACATGGCTCTGCACATTTATAACATTTAGGGGCCCATTAGGATGACGGGCGGACTTTTTCCGCCCACCATCCTATCGTGAAATGGGACCGCCCACCATAAGGGCTGGGGTCCCGTGGGGGCCATTAGGATGTGCCCGCCACAGTGGCGGGCACATCCCGCATTCCTGTCATTGTGGCGGGCGGTGCACTCAGCACTGCCCGCCACAATGCCAGGAAGGCATGTTGTGCATAGAACTGCTGGGGGGTACCAAGGGTACCCCCCATGTGCACCCCCCACCCCCCAGAGCCCCTGGGGGCCTGCAGCGGGCGTGGCGATCCACCCTACATTCTAATTGGCCCCTTAGTGTTTCGTACATCAGGCAGTATCCTTCAGGCGCGGATTTTAGAAAATGTTCGTCGAGTAGTTGAGTTGAAGACTACCGAGTTCATCCATTGATAATGGCAATGTTGATGAGCTGGTCGGGCAAAAAGGACCATTGGCAATGCCAGACCTGTTTGCCAGAAGTCATCTCGAAATGTTCCAAGTGCAAACTTGGCAGTACCATTGAGAGTATAGGCCTCCTGCATCAACATCCACCATGCAAGACAGGACCCAGAGACATAAAAAGGATAAGGAAAGAATGGGACAGGGTGTATCATAGAATGCGGCATGAGCCCACATACCCAACTGTTGGAAGTATTCATGATCAGCTGATGATGATGCAACATTTGGACGAAGGTGTTATTGAAAAATTTCTGCACGGCGGGGTAATTTGTGGGCTGCTAACGTGAAATACTGATTGTTAGATCTGGGGGTCTCTAGTTGGCAATGGTTATCACCTTTGTCCAAATAGGGACCCTTACTTCTAAGTCAGGACAAGGGGATTACTCTCCTTAATAACCCCTGCTCACCTCTTTGGTAGCTTGGCACAAGCAGACAGGCTTATCTCAGAGGCAGTGTGTTAAGCATTTGTGAATATACCCAGCAATACAGTGATAACACTACAGATGGACACAACACAGGTTTTATAAAAATAAGTATTCTTTATATAGACTTAAACACAAGACCACAAACGACAAAAATCCACAATACTATACTAAAGGTCACTTAAAAGATGATAAAAGTCTCTTAGTTCAAGTGGTTGGTAAATACGACAAAGTTCTCAACAAAGTTCTGGGAGGCGGCACGCAAAGTGAACAAAAGGCTTGCAAAAGGTGAGATGCGTCGGTTCCGTGACCCGGAGGAACGATTGCGTCCTTCCTCAATGCTTGCGCAGAGTAGGGAACTCGTCGTGAGCCTTACCGGTGCAGAGGTGATGCGTAGATTCTCGACCTGTTGCGGTGCACAAGATGGCGCACTGATGCGATGCGATGATCCAGTTGCAATGCGAGAAGATGGCGTCCTTGATGCGGCGATGCGATGACGATGCGATGGCGCCCTGGCAGTCTTGCGACGACTCTGTACTTTGGAGCTGCGACCGGCCCTGCGATGCGCTTCTCTGGTGATGCGATGACAGCTCTCTTGATGCGTCGCGCTTCTCCGGCGATGCGACAGCAGACAGCTTCGATGAACACACGCTTCCAGGGAGATGCGTCGAACTCTCGCTTCTCCTGCATTGCGATGATTTCAGCTGCGGCAGCAACACGCTTCTTCTCGATGTGTCGCGTTTCCAGCTCCCAGCGACACGCAAGTGACTGGAGTCAGAATTCCCAGCAAGGAAATTCAGGAGGGAGCTGGAGGTGAAGTCTTTTGGCCCTGAGACTTCAGCAGGAGGCAAGCACAGTTCAAGCCCTTGGAGAATATTCTGTAGATGAAAGTCCTTACAAAGTTCGTTCTCCTTTCCCTTGGCAATGAAGCAACCACTGCAGGCCAACCCAGCAAACAACACACTGGCAGAGGGGCAGTCCAAACTCCTGCAGCTTCCTTGGTTCTTCTCCTTGGCAGAAAGGTTTCTTGTTCCAGAAATGATCTAAAGTCTGTGGGACTGGGTTCCAATATTTATACCCCAAAATCGTTTGTTCTCTGAAGGCAGAGAGGCCTCTGCTAGTTTAAACCAGTTCCTGAGCACTGTGTTTACATGACTCTTCTCTCCCTTTCACTGTGCAGGGCAGAAACATCAGACGCCCCACGGGAGGTGGAGCCAGCACAGGGGAGGGAAGATGCAGCTCTGGAGTACTCTGTTGACAGGATTCCCTTTCTCCTTTCACTGCGCAGGGCAGAGACATCAGAGAAGCCACAGGGGTTGGAGCCAGCATTGTGGAGGGAAGGCCCAGCCCTATTCAGGTCCCAGGTGCACTCTCCCCCTCCCATCTGGAGGTAAATCTCCCTATTCACCACTGGGCTGTCCCAGACTGTCTCCTGGAATTTCCCCAGCCCTGTCACACACAAACCCAGACAAGGAATACACAAGTCAGCAGAGGCGGGCTCAAATGGTTAGGCAAGCAAATACCTACTTTCTGAAAGTGGTATTTGCAAACATAGAATATTAAAATAAACTTTACTAAAATATATATTTTATTATTCTGAGTTCAGGCATACTAAACTCGAATTTCTACCATGTTCCCTGAGTCAGTTAGGATTGTAGGGATGTAACAATCTTCACTGTCCAGTCTAATCTATGAGAACAGGTAGCCTTCAATAGTGAAAAACGAAAATGGCTGTAATTCACATCAGAACATGTCCTACCTTATACTTACAATGCACCCTGCCCTTGGGCCTACCATAGGGGTGTCTAATATGAAGCAAAGGGAAAGTTTTGGGCCTGGCAAGTGGGTGCACTTGGCCAAGTCGACATGGTTGTCACAGACTTCACACCGGCCTTGCAATGGCAGGCCTGAGACACACTTTACAAGCTGCTTCTGTGGGTGGCACAACCAGTGCTGTCAGCCCACCAGCAGCATTTGCTCTACAAGCCCTGGGCACACATTGTGCACTGTACTAGGGGCTGACACTAGATCAAATAAGCCAATCATGGAATCCAATCAGTATATCAATGTAACACTTACACTGTGGCACTGATTAGCAGTGGCACAGGGCCCAAAACATACAACCAGTAAAGATAGGTCAAAACAGAGTAGGCAATCCGTCAAAAATGGAAGGAAGACTCACCCCAATGATGTCAGGTCTAACACTGATGCTCCGCAGGAGTCAGGGTAGGAGTTTGTGGGGTAACAGGATAGTAGAACAGTAACATCTAACCGATGATAGGCAAGATGAGGGAGACAAACAGTATCACCACGGTGGCCATGAAGCACTTGCTATGTGGGAGACTGACATATCGTTTCTGGACTTGGGTGTACTGAACGGCTGCCATTGTACTAAGCCAGGGACCACTAGCGGCTGTCTATGATTGGTGGTTGCTTCACTGGATGCAGGTGCCAAGAGCCCTAGGGCGTACCTTAGTTTGACACACCAGCACCGGTCTCAGCCGGGAGATCACAGCTCTACAGCCTATAGGTACCAGAGCGAAGTCAAGGGCAAGCCTTCCTTCTGGAACGCAAGTTATATCAGGTAAAAGTAGGATCAGTATGGTTGGGGAATAATTGTTCCTGATGCTGAGCAGAGTTAGGGGAGTGTTCCACCTTTCCCTTCAGTAAACAGCCACTCTCTGCTTCCGTAGATGTAAAATGCAATCTGGCATCGCTGAATGGAACAAACGTTGGCACTATTTCTGTTTCTGAGTCTCCTCGTCCTTCTCTCACCCACTGATAATAGGGGAGAGGTTGAGGCACTCATTTACAGTGTGTTGCATGTGTCCAGTTTTTCCGACCTTCAACTTTCAAGGCAGTGCGGGTGGCCAGTAACACCTGACGGGGCTGAGTCCAGTGGGGCTCGAGGCTCTTAGTACGTTGAAAGTTGCGAAACAGAACCCAGTCGCCAGGTTGGATAATGTGTCCTGGGACCTCGCTTTTATCAGGTATGGCCTCATGCACCTGGTGATAAAGAGTACGAAAGCTGTTAGTCAAACTGTACAGATAATCAGTCAACACAGGGTATTCAACATCAGACAGTTTCTTAGGCTGCGGGACACCCCACACATTGGCAGGCCTCCCAAACACAATCTCATGGGGGGATAATCCTACCTTGGTATGGGCTGTTGTCCTGTCAGACAGCAGAGCCAGGGGCAGAGCAACAACCCAAGTGACACCCGTCTCGGCTACAATTTTGGCCATTATGGTCTTTAGGATGTCATTGTACACCTCCACTAGACCTGCTGAGTGGGGGTGGTTAACTGCATGAAATTTTTGTTTTATACCAATTGCTGAACAGACCTACTCCATTATTTGAGCCGTAAAGTGTGTCCCGTGTCACTCCAGACCCAACGGGGCAAACCAAATCGTGGGAAGCATTCTTTCAATAGTATTTTGGCGGTAGTGATAGCGGTGCAGTCTTTGACAGGGTAGGCCTCCACCCATCGGCTGAAGGTACAGACCACCAGGACATATTTCAAATTGTTACATCTGTCCATCTGGATGTAATCCATCTGGAGGACTTCAAAAGAAAAGGTAGGAGGAGAGAATCCTCCTTCAGGAGTTACTGTACCTTTACCTGGGTTATACATAAGGCAACTCATCCATGTTTTGACCAACCTCTTAGCATATGCTTGTATCTTTGAATTATATCAGGTAGGTTCCAACAGCTTACATATCCCTTTTGCACTAATGTGAGCAGGGCCATGGGCCATCGTAACTATTGGTAGCATATGACTGTCAGGTAACATCCATTGCCTTTCCATAGTAGTGCGGACCCAGCAACCATCAATTCCCTCTTTCGCCAAATGCTCTTTCTACACCCCTAGTTCCTCAGGAGTAGCATGGGACTGAATATCAAGCACACTTTGTACTGTGTCTTCTACCATCCCCCCTCTGCCACCCACCTTGCGGGACCTGCTACATACATCCCTAACCTTTTCTTAAGAGCTGTCTGGCTGGGTTTCTGGTCAGCCAGGGCATTGACTTTCCCAACATCATCTATCACTTTCTTAGGGGCCTTACATTTTATAATGGCCATGTTTCTGGGGTATGTCAAGGAGTCTAACAATCGGAGAATTAGGGGGCCATGTTGAATCTTTGTCCCATGTGAAGTAAGGAAATTCATTTCTTTCCACAGTCTTCCAAAATTGTGAGCCACCCCAAAAGCATGCTGACTTTCAGTGTAGATATTAACCGTTATTCCTTTGCTTAACTCACAGGCTCTAGTGAGGGCCACTAATTCTGCAGCTTGAGCAGAGCACTGTGGAATCTGAGCTGTTTCTACTACTTGCTCCAATGTCGTGAGTGCTTAGGCGGCTGATGTGTTACCATCTGGCCCTCTGAGATCCGCCCACATATAGTGTACCTTCTGGGTCTGCTATCGGGGTATCCTGTAAGTCAACCATAAACACCACAGAGAGAGAAAGGGTCATAGGGATATTTAAAGACCTGCCCAGGTTTACATCCCCTTGTACTACAATGTAATGAACAAAAAGAACCGGGGGTCTAAAAGCCAACAATATATCTGACTGGCTTAAACTCCTCAAAGATTGAGTCAGAACACAAGTCACATAAAAGCCCACAAAGCCAGAAAAAGAGAGCAAAAATCAAGTGATTGCTAGTGAGATCCAAAAGCAACTGAATGGATTCCCATCAATGTATCGCAGTGATCAATCTTCTCATTTGGTCATTCATCTATCAAGATGGTGTGTCTCTTGATCATAGAGACTTGCTACCATTCCAAAGGTAATTGACTGTATTGGATCAGACCCACAATCACTTCAGGCAGAGAATGTGTTACTAGATATCAGATCACAAGGGAATTCAATGCAGTGCAAAACACAAAAAGTGGTGATTAAAATAGGGTGATGAGGCAAAAAAAAGACATTTTATTAGGATACCGACTCACCCCCTAATAAAAAACAGAACAGTGCAAGGGGCAGTTGAAACAAATAACTGTTTTTTGCAGTTATATGTTTAAACTGCCCCTTGCACTGTTCTGTTTTTAATTAGGGGGTGAGTCGGTATCCTAATAAAATGTTTTTTTTGCCTCATTATCCTGTAAGTCAACCCATCCCTTTGTCTCCTCCTCTGTCCTCAATATACAGTCATGTGGCTCTAAACGGGCATCATGAGTATCCAGTGGGAGTAAGGTGGCGGGATTCAGTATGGTGCATCTCTTGTTGTTAATTTGGCTGGAAAAGAGTGTCAATTCATATCCTGTGAGTCGTGCGCTAGTGAGGTACTGTGTCGTGGTGTTATTAATGAATCCACAGAATGAGGAACCATCAGAGTCAAGGGGGAGTTCATGACGATCCCCGCACTCTGACGGAACATGAGTGCAGCCGCTGCGGTCGCCTGTAGGCATCCTGGGAGAGCCCTCGCAACAGGACCTACGGTAGCTGAAAAAAATAGGCACATGCCCGATGATGACCTCCGAACATCTGGGCCAAGACAGCGCATGCACAGCCGTCTGTCTCCGGTCCCCTCCCACCAGAGTTGCAGTCTTTACCTTCCTCCCTCTGGGCATTATCAGTGAAAGAAGTGATAAGGAACATAATCAGTTCCTAGTAAAAGTGCGCACATCCCACGGAAAAGGAATCACCTAACTGTTACAGATATTACCATGTGCCTCCTCCACTACGCCCTTGTCCATCAATTCAGATATTATTGTTAAAAGGGCTACTTCTCCTCCCGTGGGTAGTCGATACTGCCGGAGGCGGGGGAGAATTGCACCTGGCTGAATGCGTACCACATGAGCGGGTATGCTGAGACACCCCACACCAGTGTCTGATAATGCCCAGAGGGAGGAAGGTAAAGACTGCAACTCTGGTGGGAGGGGACCGGACAGATACATATAGGAGGCTGTGGTGAGGGAAATTGTTAGGGATACACCTTGGGGACTACATGAGCTTTCAGTAAATCCATGGCTAATAAGTTTACACTGCAACCTGTAGAAAGGACCAAGGGAGCATCAACATGTGCGGGGCCAATATCGAGAGGGAGGGGTTCAGAGACAGGGCTGGTCACGGGTGTTCCTGCAAAACACACGGAGACATTCATTTTGCCAGAAAGGGGTGCATACAGGACTGACAGACGTGCATTAGATGACCTGGTGGCCCCAGTATCCAAAAGAAAATTCTGACTGTTTCCCACAACTGAAATTTGAACATATGGGCCCCTTTGATCCACTGGAGTTTGCACTCTAGTAATACCCCTTTCCTGGCTGTCCTATGCTTGATAGAACCCTGTCTCATCATCTTTATCATAATCATCATTGTAATAAGTGTGTGTTGCTACGTATTCATCAAACCTATTGACCGGGCGTTGCTGGACAGGAGCGTCATCCCTGGGCCTACGTTCTTTGTCCTGTGGATGGGGCGGGCCATGGTCCCTAGTCGGCCTCCCCTCCCTAGGAGCGCGAGGTCGATTCTTCCCTGTTCGAATGTTTTCAGCTAACACGGGACACTCATCTATCCAATGGCCGTACCCTTTACAATAGGCACACTGATCTGTTTGGAGGGCTCCCGTACATTGAGGGCCGGCGGGGGTAGACTGGCGAGCCCTCGGAGGGGGTTGGGGCTGTGGTCTGAAATTACCGCTGGCATCGGGACCTCGGGGAGGATAAGTCTGCTGCAGAAGTACCTTAGTCTTAAGATCTCTAGCCTTCTTACTTTCCTTTTCTCTATCTTCATTCTCCCTATTCTTGTGATACTGTGCCATAGCCAAGATACCAGTCCTAGTCTTGGCAGACCATGTACTCTCAACTTTCTTGAGCCTGGCGGAAATCTCAGGAAGCAAGTTGCTGACAAATTTATCGACAAATACTGGGCCAGAGCCTGGGATCCGGGGGTCCAAGCCACTATGTCCCTTGTATTCTGTTTCAAAATGGGTAAAGAAGTCAGCCACACTTTCATCTTTTTGCTGCCTACAGGCATTTATCTTATCCCCGTTGACAACAGTTTCTGGCAACATTTTTCTTGTTGGAGCATCATTTTCATATTGGTGTTGTGAGTGTTAGAGGTTGGGGGCTTGAGAGCCTGAACACACATTGCACAGAGCACTGGCAGGCACTGAATGCACAAACAGCAGGAGACTAGGACAGCTACTCCCAAGGCAAGGAAGATGTGAACCCTCTATTCCCATTGGGAAAGGAGGCCCCAGATCCCACCTGTGATTGACCAGTTGCCTTCATCCTGATGAATTTCAGAAGAAAGGCGATGCAGACGTTGGATGGCATCATAAACTGTAGGTGTGGTATCTAGAATATACACACAGCAGCTGGAGCCGATCAATTTAAACACACCACCACGATCTGCAAGGATGATGTCAAGGACCATACGGTTTTGAAGTGTTACAAGGTGGTCTGCCTGTAGGTCTGAAGTGATGTTGGCGAGGGCAACAGCTGTTTCTGTGATGGTGGCTTCAAGGACCCTGGTCAGTCCTCACACAGCAAGACTGTTTGCCATGGGGCCCCAGAATGGAAGGAAACCCTTAAAGAAGTCCACGACTTCCTGGCCCACTGTATCCTCAGCCGATATGACACCCCTACGCGAGCGGCGCAAAGCACCCTTCATCAACAGGTGGTAACCTCCATGGGTAGAATACGTTGGTGGAAGGAGGAAGGCCAGATAGCATGTACCAGACCAGTTACGGGGGAGCCAAGTGTAGGCCGCTGTACAAAAGATAAAGTAAGTGTTGGGGGACGCCAGCAACTTCGGAGGAGACGTAGAGTTTAAAGTTTTAATAATATCACAAATACTAGTACCAACTTTCTTAGTACCCAGGCCATGGATGCAGACATGGCTCTGCACATTTATAACATTTAGGGGCCCATTAGGATGACGGGCGGACTTTTTCCGCCCACCATCCTATCGTGAAATGTGACCGCCCACCATAAGGGCTGGGGTCCCGTGGGGGCCATTAGGATGTGCCCGCCACAGTGGCGGGCACATCCCGCATTCCTGTCATTGTGGCGGGCGGTGCACTCAGCACTGCCCGCCACAATGCCAGGAAGGCATGTTGTGCATAGAACTGCTGGGGGGTACCAAGGGTACCCCCCATGTGCACCCCCCACCCCCCAGAGCCCCTGGGGGCCTGCAGCGGGCGTGGCGATCCACCCTACATTCTAATTGGCCCCTTAGTGTTTCGTACATCAGGCAGTATCCTTCAGGCGCGGATTTTAGAAAATGTTCGTCGAGTAGTTGAGTTGAAGACTACCGAGTTCATCCATTGATAATGGCAATGTTGATGAGCTGGTCGGGCAAAAAGGACCATTGGCAATGCCAGACCTGTTTGCCAGAAGTCATCTCGAAATGTTCCAAGTGCAAACTTGGCAGTACCATTGAGAGTATAGGCCTCCTGCATCAACATCCACCATGCAAGACAGGACCCAGAGACATAAAAAGGATAAGGAAAGAATGGGACAGGGTGTATCATAGAATGCGGCATGAGCCCACATACCCAACTGTTGGAAGTATTCATGATCAGCTGATGATGATGCAACATTTGGACGAAGGTGTTATTGAAAAATTTCTGCACGGCGGGGTAATTTGTGGGCTGCTAACGTGAAATACTGATTGTTAGATCTGGGGGTCTCTAGTTGGCAATGGTTATCACCTTTGTCCAAATAGGGACCCTTACTTCTAAGTCAGGACAAGGGGATTACTCTCCTTAATAACCCCTGCTCACCTCTTTGGTAGCTTGGCACAAGCAGACAGGCTTATCTCAGAGGCAGTGTGTTAAGCATTTGTGAATATACCCAGCAATACAGTGATAACACTACAGATGGACACAACACAGGTTTTATAAAAATAAGTATTCTTTATATAGACTTAAACACAAGACCACAAACGACAAAAATCCACAATACTATACTAAAGGTCACTTAAAAGATGATAAAAGTCTCTTAGTTCAAGTGGTTGGTAAATACGACAAAGTTCTCAACAAAGTTCTGGGAGGCGGCACGCAAAGTGAACAAAAGGCTTGCAAAAGGGGAGATGCGTCGGTTCCGTGACCCGGAGGAACGATTGCGTCCTTCCTCAATGCTTGCGCAGAGTAGGGAACTCGTCGTGAGCCTTACCGGTGCAGAGGTGATGCGTAGATTCTCGACCTGTTGCGGTGCACAAGATGGCGCACTGATGCGATGCGATGATCCAGTTGCAATGCGAGAAGATGGCGTCCTTGATGCGGCGATGCGATGACGATGCGATGGCGCCCTGGCAGTCTTGCGACGACTCTGTACTTTGGAGCTGCGACCGGCCCTGCGATGCGCTTCTCTGGTGATGCGATGACAGCTCTCTTGATGCGTCGCGCTTCTCCGGCGATGCGACAGCAGACAGCTTCGATGAACACACGCTTCCAGGGAGATGCGTCGAACTCTCGCTTCTCCTGCATTGCGATGATTTCAGCTGCGGCAGCAACACGCTTCTTCTCGATGCGTCGCGTTTCCAGCTCCCAGCGACACGCAAGTGACTGGAGTCAGAATTCCCAGCAAGGAAATTCAGGAGGGAGCTGGAGGTGAAGTCTTTTGGCCCTGAGACTTCAGCAGGAGGCAAGCACAGTTCAAGCCCTTGGAGAATATTCTGTAGATGAAAGTCCTTACAAAGTTCGTTCTCCTTTCCCTTGGCAATGAAGCAACCACTGCAGGCCAACCCAGCAAACAACACACTGGCAGAGGGGCAGTCCAAACTCCTGCAGCTTCCTTGGTTCTTCTCCTTGGCAGAAAGGTTTCTTGTTCCAGAAATGATCTAAAGTCTGTGGGACTGGGTTCCAATATTTATACCCCAAAATCGTTTGTTCTCTGAAGGCAGAGAGGCCTCTGCTAGTTTAAACCAGTTCCTGAGCACTGTGTTTACATGACTCTTCTCTCCCTTTCACTGTGCAGGGCAGAAACATCAGACGCCCCACGGGAGGTGGAGCCAGCACAGGGGAGGGAAGATGCAGCTCTGGAGTACTCTGTTGACAGGATTCCCTTTCTCCTTTCACTGCGCAGGGCAGAGACATCAGAGAAGCCACAGGGGTTGGAGCCAGCATTGTGGAGGGAAGGCCCAGCCCTATTCAGGTCCCAGGTGCACTCTCCCCCTCCCATCTGGAGGTAAATCTCCCTATTCACCACTGGGCTGTCCCAGACTGTCTCCTGGAATTTCCCCAGCCCTGTCACACACAAACCCAGACAAGGAATACACAAGTCAGCAGAGGCGGGCTCAAATGGTTAGGCAAGCAAATACCTACTTTCTGAAAGTGGTATTTGCAAACATAGAATATTAAAATAAACTTTACTAAAATATATATTTTATTATTCTGAGTTCAGGCATACTAAACTCGAATTTCTACCATGTTCCCTGAGTCAGTTAGGATTGTAGGGATGTAACAATCTTCACTGTCCAGTCTAATCTATGAGAACAGGTAGCCTTCAATAGTGAAAAACGAAAATGGCTGTAATTCACATCAGAACATGTCCTACCTTATACTTACAATGCACCCTGCCCTTGGGCCTACCATAGGGGTGTCTAATATGAAGCAAAGGGAAAGTTTTGGGCCTGGCAAGTGGGTGCACTTGGCCAAGTCGACATGGTTGTCACAGACTTCACACCGGCCTTGCAATGGCAGGCCTGAGACACACTTTACAAGCTGCTTCTGTGGGTGGCACAACCAGTGCTGTCAGCCCACCAGCAGCATTTGCTCTACAAGCCCTGGGCACACATTGTGCACTGTACTAGGGGCTGACACTAGATCAAATAAGCCAATCATGGAATCCAATCAGTATATCAATGTAACACTTACACTGTGGCACTGATTAGCAGTGGCACAGGGCCCAAAACATACAACCAGTAAAGATAGGTCAAAACAGAGTAGGCAATCCGTCAAAAATGGAAGGAAGACTCACCCCAATGATGTCAGGTCTAACACTGATGCTCCGCAGGAGTCAGGGTAGGAGTTTGTGGGGTAACAGGATAGTAGAACAGTAACATCTAACCGATGATAGGCAAGATGAGGGAGACAAACAGTATCACCACGGTGGCCATGAAGCACTTGCTATGTGGGAGACTGACATATCGTTTCTGGACTTGGGTGTACTGAACGGCTGCCATTGTACTAAGCCAGGGACCACTAGCGGCTGTCTATGATTGGTGGTTGCTTCACTGGATGCAGGTGCCAAGAGCCCTAGGGCGTACCTTAGTTTGACACACCAGCACCGGTCTCAGCCGGGAGATCACAGCTCTACAGCCTATAGGTACCAGAGCGAAGTCAAGGGCAAGCCTTCCTTCTGGAACGCAAGTTATATCAGGTAAAAGTAGGATCAGTATGGTTGGGGAATAATTGTTCCTGATGCTGAGCAGAGTTAGGGGAGTGTTCCACCTTTCCCTTCAGTAAACAGCCACTCTCTGCTTCCGTAGATGTAAAATGCAATCTGGCATCGCTGAATGGAACAAACGTTGGCACTATTTCTGTTTCTGAGTCTCCTCGTCCTTCTCTCACCCACTGATAATAGGGGAGAGGTTGAGGCACTCATTTACAGTGTGTTGCATGTGTCCAGTTTTTCCGACCTTCAACTTTCAAGGCAGTGCGGGTGGCCAGTAACACCTGACGGGGCTGAGTCCAGTGGGGCTCGAGGCTCTTAGTACGTTGAAAGTTGCGAAACAGAACCCAGTCGCCAGGTTGGATAATGTGTCCTGGGACCTCGCTTTTATCAGGTATGGCCTCATGCACCTGGTGATAAAGAGTACGAAAGCTGTTAGTCAAACTGTACAGATAATCAGTCAACACAGGGTATTCAACATCAGACAGTTTCTTAGGCTGCGGGACACCCCACACATTGGCAGGCCTCCCAAACACAATCTCATGGGGGGATAATCCTATCTTGGTATGGGCTGTTGTCCTGTCAGACAGCAGAGCCAGGGGCAGAGCAACAACCCAAGTGACACCCGTCTCGGCTACAATTTTGGCCATTATGGTCTTTAGGATGTCATTGTACACCTCCACTAGACCTGCTGAGTGGGGGTGGTTAACTGCATGAAATTTTTGTTTTATACCAATTGCTGAACAGACCTACTCCATTATTTGAGCCGTAAAGTGTGTCCCGTGTCACTCCAGACCCAACGGGGCAAACCAAATCGTGGGAAGCATTCTTTCAATAGTATTTTGGCGGTAGTGATAGCGGTGCAGTCTTTGACAGGGTAGGCCTCCACCCATCGGCTGAAGGTACAGACCACCAGGACATATTTCAAATTGTTACATCTGTCCATCTGGATGTAATCCATCTGGAGGACTTCAAAAGAAAAGGTAGGAGGAGAGAATCCTCCTTCAGGAGTTACTGTACCTTTACCTGGGTTATACATAAGGCAACTCATCCATGTTTTGACCAACCTCTTAGCATATGCTTGTATCTTTGAATTATATCAGGTAGGTTCCAACAGCTTACATATCCCTTTTGCACTAATGTGAGCAGGGCCATGGGCCATCGTAACTATTGGTAGCATATGACTGTCAGGTAACATCCATTGCCTTTCCATAGTAGTGCGGACCCAGCAACCATCAATTCCCTCTTTCGCCAAATGCTCTTTCTACACCCCTAGTTCCTCAGGAGTAGCATGGGACTGAATATCAAGCACACTTTGTACTGTGTCTTCTACCATCCCCCCTCTGCCACCCACCTTGCGGGACCTGCTACATACATCCCTAACCTTTTCTTAAGAGCTGTCTGGCTGGGTTTCTGGTCAGCCAGGGCATTGACTTTCCCAACATCATCTATCACTTTCTTAGGGGCCTTACATTTTATAATGGCCATGTTTCTGGGGTATGTCAAGGAGTCTAACAATCGGAGAATTAGGGGGCCATGTTGAATCTTTGTCCCATGTGAAGTAAGGAAATTCATTTCTTTCCACAGTCTTCCAAAATTGTGAGCCACCCCAAAAGCATGCTGACTTTCAGTGTAGATATTAACCGTTATTCCTTTGCTTAACTCACAGGCTCTAGTGAGGGCCACTAATTCTGCAGCTTGAGCAGAGCACTGTGGAATCTGAGCTGTTTCTACTACTTGCTCCAATGTCGTGAGTGCTTAGGCGGCTGATGTGTTACCATCTGGCCCTCTGAGATCCGCCCACATATAGTGTACCTTCTGGGTCTGCTATCGGGGTATCCTGTAAGTCAACCATAAACACCACAGAGAGAGAAAGGGTCATAGGGATATTTAAAGACCTGCCCAGGTTTACATCCCCTTGTACTACAATGTAATGAACAAAAAGAACCGGGGGTCTAAAAGCCAACAATATATCTGACTGGCTTAAACTCCTCAAAGATTGAGTCAGAACACAAGTCACATAAAAGCCCACAAAGCCAGAAAAAGAGAGCAAAAATCAAGTGATTGCTAGTGAGATCCAAAAGCAACTGAATGGATTCCCATCAATGTATCGCAGTGATCAATCTTCTCATTTGGTCATCCATCTATCAAGATGGTGTGTCTCTTGATCATAGAGACTTGCTACCATTCCAAAGGTAATTGACTGTATTGGATCAGACCCACAATCACTTCAGGCAGAGAATGTGTTACTAGATATCAGATCACAAGGGAATTCAATGCAGTGCAAAACACAAAAAGTGGTGATTAAAATAGGGTGATGAGGCAAAAAAAAGACATTTTATTAGGATACCGACTCACCCCCTAATAAAAAACAGAACAGTGCAAGGGGCAGTTGAAACAAATAACTGTTTTTTGCAGTTATATGTTTAAACTGCCCCTTGCACTGTTCTGTTTTTAATTAGGGGGTGAGTCGGTATCCTAATAAAATGTTTTTTTTGCCTCATTATCCTGTAAGTCAACCCATCCCTTTGTCTCCTCCTCTGTCCTCAATATACAGTCATGTGGCTCTAAACGGGCATCATGAGTATCCAGTGGGAGTAAGGTGGCGGGATTCAGTATGGTGCATCTCTTGTTGTTAATTTGGCTGGAAAAGAGTGTCAATTCATATCCTGTGAGTCGTGCGCTAGTGAGGTACTGTGTCGTGGTGTTATTAATGAATCCACAGAATGAGGAACCATCAGAGTCAAGGGGGAGTTCATGACGATCCCCGCACTCTGACGGAACATGAGTGCAGCCGCTGCGGTCGCCTGTAGGCATCCTGGGAGAGCCCTCGCAACAGGACCTACGGTAGCTGAAAAAAATAGGCACATGCCCGATGATGACCTCCGAACATCTGGGCCAAGACAGCGCATGCACAGCCGTCTGTCTCCGGTCCCCTCCCACCAGAGTTGCAGTCTTTACCTTCCTCCCTCTGGGCATTATCAGTGAAAGAAGTGATAAGGAACATAATCAGTTCCTAGTAAAAGTGCGCACATCCCACGGAAAAGGAATCACCTAACTGTTACAGATATTACCATGTGCCTCCTCCACTACGCCCTTGTCCATCAATTCAGATATTATTGTTAAAAGGGCTACTTCTCCTCCCGTGGGTAGTCGATACTGCCGGAGGCGGGGGAGAATTGCACCTGGCTGAATGCGTACCACATGAGCGGGTATGCTGAGACACCCCACACCAGTGTCTGATAATGCCCAGAGGGAGGAAGGTAAAGACTGCAACTCTGGTGGGAGGGGACCGGACAGATACATATAGGAGGCTGTGGTGAGGGAAATTGTTAGGGATACACCTTGGGGACTACATGAGCTTTCAGTAAATCCATGGCTAATAAGTTTTCACTGCAATCTGTAGAAAGGACCAAGGGAGCATCAACATGTGCGGGGCCAATATCGAGAGGGAGGGGTTCAGAGACAGGGCTGGTCACGGGTGTTCCTGCAAAACACACGGAGACATTCATTTTGCCAGAAAGGGGTGCATACAGGACTGACAGACGTGCATTAGAAGACCTGGTGGCCCCAGTATCAAAAAGAAAATTCTGACTGTTTCCCACAACTGAAATTTTAACATATGGGCCCCTTTGATCCACTGGAGTTTGCACTCTAGTAATACCCCTTTCCTGGCTGTCCTATGCTTGATAGAACCCTGTCTCATCATCTTTATCATAATCATCATTGTAATAAGTGTGTGTTACGTATTCATCAAACCTATTGACCGGGCGTTGCTGGACAGGAGCGTCATCCCTGGGCCTACGTTCTTTGTCCTGTGGATGGGGCAGGCCATGGTCCCTAGTCGGCCTCCCCTCCCTAGGAGCGCGAGGTTGAGTCTTCCCTGTTCGAATGTTTTCAGCTAACACGGGACACTCATCTATCCAATGGCCGTACCCTTTACAATAAGCACACTGATCTGTTTGGAGGGCTCCCGTACATTGAGGGCCGGCGGGGGTAGACTGGCGAGCCCTCGGAGGGGGTTGGGGCTGTGGTCTGAAATTACCGCTGGCATCGGGACCTCGGGGAGGATAAGTCTGCTGCAGAAGTACCTTAGTCTTAAGATCTCTAGCCTTCTTACTTTCCTTTTCTCTATCTTCATTCTCCCTATTCTTGTGATACTGTGCCATAGCCAAGATACCAGTCCTAGTCTTGGCAGACCATGTACTCTCAACTTTCTTGAGCCTGGCGGAAATCTCAGGAAGCAAGTTGCTGACAAATTTATCGACAAATACTGGGCCAGAGCCTGGGATCCGGGGGTCCAAGCCACTATGTCCCTTGTATTCTGTTTCAAAATGGGTAAAGAAGTCAGCCACACTTTTATCTTTTTGCTGCCTACAGGCATTTATCTTATCCCCGTTGACAACAGTTTCTGGCAACATTGTTCTTGTTGGAGCATCATTTTCATATTGGTGTTGTGAGTGTTAGAGGTTGGGGGCTTGAGAGCCTGAACACACATTGGACAGAGCACTGGCAGGCACTGAATGCACAAACAGCAGGAGACTAGGACAGCTACTCCCAAGGCAAGGAAGATGTGAACCCTCTATTCCCATTGGGAAAGGAGGCCCCAGATCCCACCTGTGATTGACCAGTTGCCTTCATCCTGATGAATTTCAGAAGAAAGGCGATGCAGACGTTGGATGGCATCATAAACTGTAGGTGTGGTATCTAGAATATACACACAGCAGCTGGAGCCGGTCAATTTAAACACACCACCACGATCTGCAAGGATGATGTCAAGGACCATACGGTTTTGAAGTGTTACAAGGTGGTCTGCCTGTAGGTCTGAAGTGATGTTGGCGAGGGCAACAGCTGTTTCTGTGATGGTGGCCTCAAGGACCCTGGTCAGTCCTCACACAGCAAGACTGTTTGCCATGGGGCCCCAGAATGGAAGGAAACCCTTAAAGAAGTCCACGACTTCCTGCCCCACTGTATCCTCAGCCGATATGACACCCCTACGCGAGCGGCGCAAAGCACCCTTCATCAACAGGTGGTAACCTCCATGGGTAGAATACGTTGGTGGAAGGAGGAAGGCCAGATAGCATGTACCAGACCAGTTACGGGGGAGCCAAGTGTAGGCCGCTGTACAAAAGATAAAGTAAGTGTTGGGGGACGCCAGCAACTTCGGAGGAGACGTAGAGTTTAAAGTTTTAATAATATCACAAATACTAGTACCAACTTTCTTAGTTCCCAGGCCATGGATGCAGACATGGCTCTGCACATTTATAACATTTAGGGGCCCATTAGGATGACGGGCGGACTTTTTCCGCCCGCCATCCTATCGTGAAATGGGACCGCCCACCATAAGGGCTGGGGTCCCGTGGGGGCCATTAGGATGTGCCCGCCACAGTGGCGGGCACATCCCGCATTCCTGTCATTGTGGCGGGCGGTGCACTCAGCACTGCCCGCCACAATGCCAGGAAGGCATGTTGTGCATAGAACTGCTGGGGGGTACCAAGGGTACCCCCTATGTGCACCCCCCACCCCCCAGAGCCCCTGGGGGCCTGCAGCGGGCGTGACGATCCACCCTACATCCTAATTGGCCCCTTAGTGTTTCGTACATCAGGCAGTATCCTTCAGGCGCGGAATTTAGAAAATGTTCGTCGAGTAGTTGAGTTGAAGACTACCGAGTTCATCCATTGATAATGGCAATGTTGATGAGCTGGTCGGGCAAAAAGGACCATTGGCATTGCCAGACCTGTTCGCCAGAAGTCATCCCGAAATGTTCCAAGTGCAAACTTGGCAGTACCATTGAGAGTATAGGCCTCCTGCATCAACATCCACCATGCAAGACAGGACCCAGAGACGTAAAAAGGATAAGGAAAGAATGGGACAGGGTGTATCATAGAATGCGGCATGAGCCCACATACCCAACTGTTGGAAGTATTCATGATCAGCTGATGATGATGCAACATTTGGACGAAGGTGTTATTGAAAAATTTCTGCACGGTGGGGTAATTTGTGGGCTGCTAACGTGAAATACTGATTGTTAGATCTGGGGGTCTCTAGTTGGCAATGGTTATCACCTTTGTCCAAATAGGGACCCTTACTTCTAAGTCAGGACAAGGGGATTACTCTCCTTAATAACCCCTGCTCACCTCTTTGGTAGCTTGGCACAAGCAGACAGGCTTATCTCAGAGGCAGTGTGTTAAGCATTTGTGAATATACCCAGGAATACAGTGATAACACTACAGATGGACACAACACAGGTTTTATAAAAATAAGTATTCTTTATATAGACTTAAACACAAGACCACAAACGACAAAAATCCACAATACTATACTAAAGGTCACTTAAAAGATGATAAAAGTCTCTTAGTTCAAGTGGTTGGTAAATACGACAAAGTTCTCAACAAAGTTCTGGGAGGCGGCACGCAAAGTGAACAAAAGGCTTGCAAAAGGGGAGATGCGTCGGTTCCGTGACCCGGAGGAACGGTTGCGTCCTTCCTCAATGCTTGCGCAGAGTAGGGAACTCGTCGTGAGCCTTACCGGTGCAGAGGTGATGCGTAGATTCTCGACCTGTTGCGGTGCACAAGATGGCGCACTGATGCGATGCGATGATCCAGTTGCAATGCGAGAAGATGGCGTCCTTGATGCGGCGATGCGATGACGATGCGATGACGCCCTGGCAGTCTTGCGACGACTCTGTACTTTGGAGCTGCGACCGGCCCTGCGATGCGCTTCTCTGGTGATGCGATGACAGCTCTCTCGATGCGTCGCGCTTCTCCGGCGATGCGACAGCAGACAGCTTCGATGAACACACGCTTCCAGGGAGATGCGTCGAACTCTCGCTTCTCCTGCATTGCGATGATTTCAGCTGCGGCAGCAACACGCTTCTTCTCGATGCGTCGCGTTTCCAGCTCCCAGCGACACGCAAGTGACTGGAGTCAGAATTCCCAGCAAGGAAATTCAGGAGGGAGCTGGAGGTGAAGTCTTTTGGCCCTGAGACTTCAGCAGGAGGCAAGCACAGTTCAAGCCCTTGGAGAATATTCTGTAGATGAAAGTCCTTACAAAGTTCGTTCTCCTTTCCCTTGGCAATGAAGCAACCACTGCAGGCCAACCCAGCAAACAGCACACTGGCAGAGGGGCAGTCCAAACTCCTGCAGCTTCCTTGGTTCTTCTCCTTGGCAGAAAGGTTTCTTGTTCCAGAAATGATCTAAAGTCTGTGGGACTGGGTTCCAATATTTATACCCCAAAATCGTTTGTTCTCTGAAGGCAGAGAGGCCTCTGCCTAGTTTAAACCAGTTCCTGAGCACTGTGTTTACATGACTCTTCTCTCCCTTTCACTGTGCAGGGCAGAAACATCAGACGCCCCACGGGAGGTGGAGCCAGCACAGGGGAGGGAAGATGCAGCTCTGGAGTACTCTGTTGACAGGATTCCCTTTCTCCTTTCACTGCGCAGGGCAGAGACATCAGAGAAGCCACAGGGGTTGGAGCCAGCGTTGTGGAGGGAAGGCCCAGCCCTATTCAGGTCCCAGGTGCACTCTCCCCCTCCCATCTGGAGGTAAATCTCCCTATTCACAACTGGGCTGTCTCAGACTGTCTCCTGGAATTTCCCCAGCCCTGTCACTCACAAACCCAGACAAGGAATACACAAGTCAGCAGAGGCGGGCTCAAATGGTTAGGCAAGCAAATACCTACTTTCTGAAAGTGGTATTTGCAAACATAGAATATTAAAATAAACTTTACTAAAAGATGTATTTTATTATCCTGAGTTCAGGCATACTAAACTCGAATTTCTACCATGTTCCCTGAGTCAGTTAGGATTGTAGGGATGTAACAATCTTCACTGCCCAGTCTAATCTATGAGAACAGGTAGCCTTCAATAGTGAAAAACGAAAATGGCTGTAATTCACATCAGAACATGTCCTACCTTATACTTACAATGCACCCTGCCCTTGGGCCTACCATAGGGGTGTCTAATATGAAGCAAAGGGAAAGTTTAGGGCCTGGCAAGTGGGTGCACTTGGCCAAGTCGACATGGTTGTCACAGACTACACACCGGCCTTGCAATGGCAGGCCTGAGACACACTTTACAAGCTGCTTCTGTGGGTGGCACATCCAGTGCTGCCAGCCCACCAGCAGCATTTGCTCTACAAGCCCTGGGCACACATTGTGCACTGTACTAGGGGCTGACACTAGATCAAATAAGCCAATCATGGAATCCAATCAGTATATCAATTTAACACTTACACTGTGGCACTGATTAGCAGTGGCACAGGGCCCAAAACATACAACCAGTAAAGATAGGTCAAAACAGAGGAGGCAATCCGTCAAAAATGGAAGGAAGACTCACCCCAATGATGTCAGGTCTAACACTGATGCTCCGCAGGAGTCAGGGTAGGAGTTTGTGGGGTAACAGGATAGTAGAACAGTAACATCTAACCGATGATAGGCAAGATGAGGGAGACAAACAGTATCACCACGGTGGCCATAAAGCACTTGCTATGTGGGAGACTGACATATCGTTTCTGGACTTGGGTGTACTGAACGGCTGCCATTGTACTAAGCCAGGGACCACTAGCGGCTGTCTATGATTGGTGGTTGCTTCACTGGATGCAGGTGCCAAGAGCCCTAGGGCGTACCTTAGTTTGACACACCAGCACCGGTCTCAGCCGGGAGATCACAGCTCTACAGCCTATAGGTACCTGAGCGAAGTCAAGGGCAAGAATCCTTCTGGAACGCAAGTTATATCAGGTAAAAGTAGGATCAGTATGGTTGGGGAATAATTGTTCCTGATGCTGAGCAGAGTTAGGGGAGTGTTCCACCTTTCCCTTCAGTAAACAGCCACTCTCTGCTTCCGTAGATGTAAAATGCAATCTGGCATCGCTGAATGGAACAAACGTTGGCACTATTTCTGTTTCTGAGTCTCCTCGTCCTTCTCTCACCCACTGATCATAGGGGAGAGGCTGAGGCACTCATTTACAGTGTGTTGCATGTGTCCAGTTTTTCCGACCTTCAACTTTCAAAGCAGTGCGGGTGGCCAGTAACACCTGACGGGGCTGAGTCCAGTGGGGCTCGAGGCTCTTAGTACGTTGAAAGTTGCGAAACAGAACCCAGTCGCCAGGTTGGATAATGTGTCCTGGGACCTCGCTTTTATCAGGTATGGCCTCATGCACCTGGTGATAAAGAGTACGAAAGCTGTTAGTCAAACTGTACAGATAATCAGTCAACACAGGGTATTCAACATCAGACAGTTTCTTAGGCTGCGGGACACCCCACACATTGGCAGGCCTCCCAAACACAATCTCATGGGGGGATAATCCTATCTTGGTATGGGCTGTTGTCCTGTCAGACAGCAGAGCCAGGGGCAGAGCAACAACCCAAGTGACACCCGTCTCGGCTACAATTTTGGCCATTATGGTCTTTAGGATGTCATTGTACACCTCCACTAGACCTGCTGAGTGGGGGTGGTTAACTGCATGAAATTTTTGTTTTATACCAATTGCTGAACAGACCTACTCCATTATTTGAGCCGTAAAGTGTGTCCCGTGTTCACTCCAGACCCAACGGGGCAAACCAAATCGTGGGAAGCATTCTTTCAATAGTATTTTGGCGGTAGTGATAGCGGTGCAGTCTTTGACAGGGTAGGCCTCCACCCATCGGCTGAAGGTACAGACCACCAGGACATATTTCAAATTGTTACATCTGTCCATCTGGATGTAATCCATCTGGAGGACTTCAAAAGAAGAGGTAGGAGGAGAGAATCCTCCTTCAGGAGTTACTGCACCTTTACCTGGGTTATACATAAGGCAACTCATCCATATTTTGACCAACCTCTCAGCATATGCTTGTATCTTTGAATTATATCAGGTAGGTTCCAACAGCATACATATCCCTTTTGCACTAATATGAGCAGGGCCATGGGCCATCGTAACTATTGGTAGCATATGACTGTCAGGTAACATCCATTGCCTTTCCATAGTAGTGCGGACCCAGCAACCATCAATTCCCTCTTTCGCCAAATGCTCTTTCTACACCTGTGGAAAAGTAGATTTTGCCATGTTATATGTGCCTACGTGTTCCCCATCTTATGCTATATGTGCATGATCGATATGCATGTATTCCCCTATGATCGATTAAAGACGCAATTACAGTTGTGTCCATCTCTAGTATGCCAGTTTCCAGTCATCGTGAAAACACCGAATATTAGGCCTATGTAAACCTACGTTGCCACATTTTACAGTGTGCACGTTAATTCATTGAATTATCCCCGTTTCTAGGCCTCAAAAGGGCCCGGACTCAGATTCAGCTCCTGTCTTCTGAACCCTCTCCGAGGAGCGATACAGCCCCCACCTGCATCCCTGACCCTTAGCTTACTTCATACCACGCAGTGCCCGGCCCGGCCTGGCTCTGCCTCCCAGTCTGCCAAGAGTATGTTATGCTTCTAGTTATCAGTCCAGCCCTCCTTCTCTGCATTCCTAAGATACTGAATCGCATCAATAGTTTCAGTCATGGTCTAGCCTTTATGTCTCCATGTAAGAGAAATGCTGTATTAATATTCATAGAATATTCCTAACACACAATACATGTAGAATTATGCACGCATCAGTCCTAATGTCTACTAGCCTTTGCCCTGATAACTTTTGGATTCTATCAATATGTACTCTAAACACCAGATACCAGATATGCCTTGGGTACATGTCGCTCTGACACTCCAGACTTTAGTCTCCTCTTCTAGCGCAGAAGTCATAGCCCCAGTTCTCCCTGGGAACACGTCATTGCCCGTTTGCGCGCACCACTAGGTTAGAGGTCCCAGCTGCTCAGGTAGCCCCCTCCATGTTTCCGCCCCGTTTATGACACTTCTGTTACGTTTACATCACATGTCTATGTATACGCCCTGTACACACCTTCTTGTTACATCATTTTGCCCTTATCTTTCGCGACTGCTACGAGCCACGCCTACTGCTACGCCTACTGTATTGAATGTAATGCAATTGTTTTGATATATATACTGTGAACTGTTACAAAAAGTCGCCCCCATTGTTGCCCAGTTTTCCTTGTCCCTTCCCGTGCAGCTGCCGTCCCGTGCTTCCAGGCTGTTCTGTCCTTTTCCCTTATGCCTGATTAAAGCATGAAGACTCAAGATACCTCGAATCCTGACTCTTATTTATTGAGCTATCTGTTTTATTGATTATATTAAAAAATAGTACCGGTAATTAATTATTTATTTACCACACACCCCTAGTTCCTCAGGAGTAGCATGGGACTGAATATCAAGCACACTTTGTACTGTGTCTTCTACCATCCCCCCTCTGCCACCAACCTTGCGGGACCTGCTACATACATCCCTAACCTTTTCTTAAGAGCTGTCTGGCTGGGTTTCTGGTCAGCCAGGGCATTGACTTTCCCAACATCATCTATCACTTTCTTAAGGGGCCTTACATTTTATAATGGCCATGTTTCTGGGGTATGTCAAGGAGTCTAACAATCGGAGAATTAGGGGGCCATGTTGAATCTTTGTCCCATGTGAAGTAAGGAAATTCATTTCTTTCCACAGTCTTCCAAAATTGTGAGCCACCCCAAAAGCATGCTGACTTTCAGTGTAGATATTAACCGTTATTCCTTTGCTTAACTCACAGGCTCTAGTGAGGGCCACTAATTCTGCAGCTTGAGCAGAGCACTGTGGAATCTGAGCTGTTTCTACTACTTGCTCCAATGTCGTGAGTGCTTAGGCGGCTGATGTGTTACCATCTGGCCCTCTGAGATCCGCCCACATATAGTGTACCTTCTGGGTCTGCTATCGGGGTATCCTGTTAGTCAACCATAAACACCACAGAGAGAGAAAGGGTCATAGGGATATTTAAAGACCTGCCCAGGTTTACATCCCCTTGTACTACAATGTAATGAACAAAAAGAACCAGGGGTCTAAAAGCCAACAATATATCCGACTGGCTTAAACTCCTCAAAGAGTGAGTCAGAACACAAGTCACATAAAAGCCCACAAAGCCAGAAAAAGAGAGCAAAAATCAAGTGATTGCTAGTGAGATCCAAAAGCAACTGAATGGATTCCCATCAATGTATCGCAGTGATCAATCTTCTCATTTGGTCATCCATCTATCAAGATGGTGTGTCTCTTGATCATAGAGACTTGCTACCATTCCAAAGGTAATTGACTGTATTGGATCAGACCCACAATCACTTCAGGCAGAGAATGTGTTACTAGATATCAGATCACAAGGGAATTCAATGCAGTGCAAAACACAAAAAGTGGTGATTAAAATAGGGTGATGAGGCAAAAAAAAGACATTTTATTAGGATACCGACTCACCCCCTAATAAAAAACAGAACAGTGCAAGGGGCAGTTGAAACAAATAACTGTTTTTTGCAGTTATTTGTTTAAACTGCCCCTTGCACTGTTCTGTTTTTAATTAGGGGGTGAGTCGGTATCCTAATAAAATGTTTTTTTTGCCTCATTATCCTGTAAGTCAACCCGTCCCTTTGTCTCCTCCTCTGTCCTCAATATACAGTCATGTGGCTCTAAACGGGCATCATGAGTATCCAGTGGGAGTAAGGTGGCGGGATTCAGTATGGCGCATCTCTTGTTGTTAATTTGGCTGGAAAAGAGTGTCAATTCATATCCTGTGAGTCGTGCGCTAGTGAGGTACTGTGTCGTGGTGTTATTAATGAATCCACAGAATGAGGAACCATCAGAGTCAAGGGGGAGTTCATGACGATCGCCGCACTCTGACGGAACATGAGTGCGGCCGCTGCGGTCGCCTGTAGGCATCCTGGGAGAGCCCTCGCAACAGGACCTACGGTAGCTGAAAAAAATAGGCACATGCCCGATGATGACCTCCGAACATCTGGGCCAAGACAGCGCATGCACAGCCGTCTGTCTCCGGTCCCCTCCCACCAGAGTTGCAGTCTTTACCTTCCTCCCTCTGGGCATTATCAGTGAAAGAAGTGATAAGGAACATAATCAGTTCCTAGTAAAAGTGCGCACATCCCACGGAAAAGGAATCACCTAACTGTTACAGATATTACCATGTGCCTCCTCCACTACGCCCTTGTCCATCAATTCAGATATTATTGTTAAAAGGGCTACTTCTCCTCCCGTGGGTAGTCGATACTGCCGGAGGCGGGGGAGAATTGCACCTGGCTGAATGCGTACCACATGAGCGGGTATGCTGAGACACCCCACACCAGTGTCTGATAATGCCCAGAGGGAGGAAGGTAAAGACTGCAACTCTGGTGGGAGGGGACCGGACAGATACATGTAGGAGGCTGTGGTGAGGGAAATTGTTAGGGATACACCTTGGGGACTACATGAGCTTTCAGTAAATCCATGGCTAATAAGTTTTCACTGCAATCTGTAGAAAGGACCAAGGGAGCATCAACATGTGCGGGGCCAATATCGAGAGGGAGGGGTTCAGAGACAGGGCTGGTCACGGGTGTTCCTGCAAAACACACGGAGACATTCATTTTGCCAGAAAGGGGTGCATACAGGACTGACAGACGTGCATTAGAAGACCTGGTGGCCCCAGTATCCAAAAGAAAATTCTGACTGTTTCCCACAACTGAAATTTGAACATATGGGCCCCTTTGATCCACTGGAGTTTGCACTCTAGTAATACCCCTTTCCTGGCTGTCCTATGCTTGATAGAACCCTGTCTCATCATCTTTATCATAATCATCATTGTAATAAGTGTGTGTTGCTACGTATTCATCAAACCTATTGACCGGGCGTTGCTGGACAGGAGCGTCAGCCCTGGGCCTACGTTCTTTGTCCTGTGGATGGGGCAGGCCATGGTCCCTAGTCGGCCTCCCCTCCATAGGAGCGCGAGGTTGAGTCTTCCCTGTTCGAATGTTTTCAGCTAACACGGGACACTCATCTATCCAATGGCCGTACCCTTTACAATAGGCACACTGATCTGTTTGGAGGGCTCCCGTACATTGAGGGCCGGCGGGGGTAGACTGGCGAGCCCTCGGAGGGGGTTGGGGCTGTGGTCTGAAATTACCGCTGGCATCGGGACCTCGGGGAGGATAAGTCTGCTGCAGAAGTACCTTAGTCTTAAGATCTCTAGCCTTCTTACTTTCCTTTTCTCTATCTTCATTCTCCCTATTCTTGTGATAGAGTGCCATAGCCAAGATACCAGTCCTAGTCTTGGCAGACCATGTACTCTCAACTTTCTTGAGCCTGGCGGAAATCTCAGGAAGCAAGTTGCTGACAAATTTATCGACAAATACTGGGCCAGAGCCTGGGATCCGGGGGTCCAAGCCACTATGTCCCTTGTATTCTGTTTCAAAATGGGTAAAGAAGTCAGCCACACTTTTATCTTTTTGCTGCCTACAGGCATTTATCTTATCCCAGTTGACAACAGTTTCTGGCAACATTGTTCTTGTTGGAGCATCATTTTCATATTGGTGTTGTGAGTGTTAGAGGTTGGGGGCTTGAGAGCCTGAACACACATTGGACAGAGCACTGGCAGGCACTGAATGCACAAACAGCAGGAGACTAGGACAGCTACTCCCAAGGCAAGGAAGATGTGAACCCTCTATTCCCATTGGGAAAGGAGGGCCCAGATCCCGCCTGTGATTGACCAGTTGCCTTCATCCTGATGAATTTCAGAAGAAAGGCGATGCAGACGTTGGATGGCATCATAAACTGTAGGTGTGGTATCTAGAATATACACACAGCAGCTGGAGCCGATCAATTTAAACACACCACCACGATCTGCAAGGATGATGTCAAGGACCATACGGTTTTGAAGTGTTACAAGGTGGTCTGCCTGTAGGTCTGAAGTGATGTTGGCGAGGGCAACAGCTGTTTCTGTGATGGTGGCCTCAAGGACCCTGGTCAGTCCTCACACAGCAAGACTGTTTGCCATGGGGCCCCAGAATGGAAGGAAACCCTTAAAGAAGTCCACGACTTCCTGCCCCACTGTATCCTCAGCCGATATGACACCCCTACGCGAGCGGCGCAAAGCACCCTTCATCAACAGGTGGTAACCTCCATGGGTAGAATACGTTGGTGGAAGGAGGAAGGCCAGATAGCATGTACCAGACCAGTTACGGGGGAGCCAAGTGTAGGCCGCTGTACAAAAGATAAAGTAAGTGTTGGGGGACGCCAGCAACTTCGGAGGAGACGTAGAGTTTAAAGTTTTAATAATATCACAAATACTAGTACCAACTTTCTTAGTTCCCAGGCCATGGATGCAGACATGGCTCTGCACATTTATAACATTTAGGGGCCCATTAGGATGACGGGCGGACTTTTTCCGCCCGCCATCCTATCGTGAAATGGGACCGCCCACCATAAGGGCTGGGGTCCCGTGGGGGCCATTAGGATGTGCCCGCCACAGTGGCGGGCACATCCCGCATTCCTGTCATTGTGGCGGGGGGTGCACTCAGCACTGCCCGCCACAATGCCAGGAAGGCATGTTGTGCATAGAACTGCTGGGGGGTACCAAGGGTACCCCCCATGTGCACCCCCCACCCCCCAGAGCCCCTGGGGGCCTGCAGCGGGCGTGGCGATCCACCCTACATCCTAATTGGCCCCTTAGTGTTTCGTACATCAGGCAGTATCCTTCAGGCGCGGAATTTAGAAAATGTTCGTCGAGTAGTTGAGTTGAAGACTACCGAGTTCATCCATTGATAATGGCAATGTTGATGAGCTGGTCGGGCAAAAAGGACCATTGGCATTGCCAGACCTGTTCGCCAGAAGTCATCCCGAAATGTTCCAAGTGCAAACTTGGCAGTACCATTGAGAGTATAGGCCTCCTGCATCAACATCCACCATGCAAGACAGGACCCAGAGACGTAAAAAGGATAAGGAAAGAATGGGACAGGGTGTATCATAGAATGCGGCATGAGCCCACATACCCAACTGTTGGAAGTATTCATGATCAGCTGATGATGATGCAACATTTGGACGAAGGTGTTATTGAAAAATTTCTGCACGGCGGGGTAATTTGTGGGCTGCTAACGTGAAATACTGATTGTTAGATCTGGGGGTCTCTAGTTGGCAATGGTTATCACCTTTGTCCAAATAGGGACCCTTACTTCTAAGTCAGGACAAGGGGATTACTCTCCTTAATAACCCCTGCTCACCTCTTTGGTAGCTTGGCACAAGCAGACAGGCTTATCTCAGAGGCAGTGTGTTAAGCATTTGTGAATATACCCAGCAATACAGTGATAACACTACAGATGGACACAACACAGGTTTTATAAAAATAAGTATTCTTTATATAGACTTAAACACAAGACCACAAACGACAAAAATCCACAATACTATACTAAAGGTCACTTAAAAGATGATAAAAGTCTCTTAGTTCAAGTGGTTGGTAAATACGACAAAGTTCTCAACAAAGTTCTGGGAGGCGGCACGCAAAGTGAACAAAAGGCTTGCAAAAGGGGAGATGCGTCGGTTCCGTGACCCGGAGGAACGGTTGCGTCCTTCCTCAATGCTTGCGCAGAGTAGGGAACTCGTCGTGAGCCTTACCGGTGCAGAGGTGATGCGTAGATTCTCGACCTGTTGCGGTGCACAAGATGGCGCACTGATGCGATGCGATGATCCAGTTGCAATGCGAGAAGATGGCGTCCTTGATGCGGCGATGCGATGACGATGCGATGACGCCCTGGCAGTCTTGCGACGACTCTGTACTTTGGAGCTGCGACCGGCCCTGCAATGCGCTTCTCTGGTGATGCGATGACAGCTCTCTCGGTGCGTCGCGCTTCTCCGGCGATGCGACAGCAGACAGCTTCGATGAACACACGCTTCCAGGGAGATGCGTCGAACTCTCGCTTCTCCTGCATTGCGATGATTTCAGCTGCGGCAGCAACACGCTTCTTCTCGATGCGTCGCGTTTCCAGCTCCCAGCGACACGCAAGTGACTGGAGTCAGAATTCCCAGCAAGGAAATTCAGGAGGGAGCTGGAGGTGAAGTCTTTTGGCCCTGAGACTTCAGCAGGAGGCAAGCACAGTTCAAGCCCTTGGAGAATATTCTGTAGATGAAAGTCCTTACAAAGTTCGTTCTCCTTTCCCTTGGCAATGAAGCAACCACTGCAGGCCAACCCAGCAAACAGCACACTGGCAGAGGGGCAGTCCAAACTCCTGCAGCTTCCTTGGTTCTTCTCCTTGGCAGAAAGGTTTCTTGTTCCAGAAATTATCTAAAGTCTGTGGGACTGGGTTCCAATATTTATACCCCAAAATCGTTTGTTCTCTGAAGGCAGAGAGGCCTCTGCCTAGTTTAAACCAGTTCCTGAGCACTGTGTTTACATGACTCTTCTCTCCCTTTCACTGTACAGGGCAGAAACATCAGACGCCCCACGGGAGGTGGAGCCAGCACAGGGGAGGGAAGATGCAGCTCTGGAGTACTCTGTTGACAGGATTCCCTTTCTCCTTTCACTGCGCAGGGCAGAGACATCAGAGAAGCCACAGGGGTTGGAGCCAGCGTTGTGGAGGGAAGGCCCAGCCCTATTCAGGTCCCAGGTGCACTCTCCCCCTCCCATCTGGAGGTAAATCTCCCTATTCACAACTGGGCTGTCTCAGACTGTCTCCTGGAATTTCCCCAGCCCTGTCACACACAAACCCAGACAAGGAATACACAAGTCAGCAGAGGCGGGCTCAAATGGTTAGGCAAGCAAATACCTACTTTCTGAAAGTGGTATTTGCAAACATAGAATATTAAAATAAACTTTACTAAAAGATGTATTTTATTATTCTGAGTTCAGGCATACTAAACTCGAATTTCTACCATGTTCCCTGAGTCAGTTAGGATTGTAGGGATGTAACAATCTTCACTGCCCAGTCTAATCTATGAGAACAGGTAGCCTTCAATAGTGAAAAACGAAAATGGCTGTAATTCACATCAGAACATGTCCTACCTTATACTTACAATGCACCCTGCCCTTGGGCCTACCATAGGGGTGTCTAATATGAAGCAAAGGGAAAGTTTAGGGCCTGGCAAGTGGGTGCACTTGGCCAAGTCGACATGGTTGTCACAGACTACACACCGGCCTTGCAATGGCAGGCCTGAGACACACTTTACAAGCTGCTTCTGTGGGTGGCACATCCAGTGCTGCCAGCCCACCAGCAGCATTTGCTCTACAAGCCCTGGGCACACATTGTGCACTGTACTAGGGGCTGACACTAGATCAAATAAGCCAATCATGGAATCCAATCAGTATATCAATTTAACACTTACACTGTGGCACTGATTAGCAGTGGCACAGGGCCCAAAACATACAACCAGTAAAGATAGGTCAAAACAGAGGAGGCAATCCGTCAAAAATGGAAGGAAGACTCACCCCAATGATGTCAGGTCTAACACTGATGCTCCACAGGAGTCAGGGTAGGAGTTTGTGGGGTAACAGGATAGTAGAACAGTAACATCTAACCGATGATAGGCAAGATGAGGGAGACAAACAGTATCACCACGGTGGCCATGAAGCACTTGCTATGTGGGAGACTGACATATCGTTTCTGGACTTGGGTGTACTGAACGGCTGCCATTGTACTAAGCCAGGGACCACTAGCGGCTGTCTATGATTGGTGGTTGCTTCACTGGATGCAGGTGCCAAGAGCCCTAGGGCGTACCTTAGTTTGACACACCAGCACCGGTCTCAGCCGGGAGATCACAGCTCTACAGCCTATAGGTACCTGAGCGAAGTCAAGGGCAAGAATCCTTCTGGAACGCAAGTTATATCAGGTAAAAGTAGGATCAGTATGGTTGGGGAATAATTGTTCCTGATGCTGAGCAGAGTTAGGGGAGTGTTCCACCTTTCCCTTCAGTAAACAGCCACTCTCTGCTTCCGTAGATGTAAAATGCAATCTGGCATCGCTGAATGGAACAAACGTTGGCACTATTTCTGTTTCTGAGTCTCCTCGTCCTTCTCTCACCCACTGATCATAGGGGAGAGGCTGAGGCACTCATTTACAGTGTGTTGCATGTGTCCAGTTTTTCCGACCTTCAACTTTCAAGGCAGTGCGGGTGGCCAGTAACACCTGACGGGGCTGAGTCCAGTGGGGCTCGAGGCTCTTAGTACGTTGAAAGTTGCGAAACAGAACCCAGTCGCCAGGTTGGATAATGTGTCCTGGGACCTCGCTTTTATCAGGTATGGCCTCATGCACCTGGTGATAAAGAGTACGAAAGCTGTTAGTCAAACTGTACAGATAATCAGTCAACACAGGGTATTCAACATCAGACAGTTTCTTAGGCTGCGGGACACCCCACACATTGGCAGGCCTCCCAAACACAATCTCATGGGGGGATAATCCTATCTTGGTATGGGCTGTTGTCCCGTCAGACAGCAGAGCCAGGGGCAGAGCAACAACCCAAGTGACACCCGTCTCGGCTACAATGTTGGCCATTATGGTCTTTAGGATGTCATTGTACACCTCCACTAGACCTGCTGAGTGGGGGTGGTTAACTGCATGAAATTTTTGTTTTATACCAATTGCTGAACAGACCTACTCCATTATTTGAGCCGTAAAGTGTGTCCCGTGTTCACTCCAGACCCAACGGGGCAAACCAAATCGTGGGAAGCATTCTTTCAATAGTATTTTGGCGGTAGTGATAGCGGTGCAGTCTTTGACAGGGTAGGCCTCCACCCATCGGCTGAAGGTACAGACCACCAGGACATATTTCAAATTGTTACATCTGTCCATCTGGATGTAATCCATCTGGAGAACTTCAAAAGAAGAGGTAGGAGGAGAGAATCCTCCTTCAGGAGTTACTGTACCTTTACCTGGGTTATACATAAGGCAACTCATCCATGTTTTGACCAACCTCTCAGCATATGCTTGTATCTTTGAATTATATCAGGTAGGTTCCAACAGCTTACATATCCCTTTTGCACTAATGTGAGCAGGGCCATGGGCCATCGTAACTATTGGTAGCATATGACTGTCAGGTAACATCCATTGCCTTTCCATAGTAGTGCGGACCCAGCAACCATCAATTCCCTCTTTCGCCAAATGCTCTTTCTACACCCCTAGTTCCTCAGGAGTAGCATGGGACTGAATATCAAGCACACTTTGTACTGTGTCTTCTACCATCCCCCCTCTGCCACCCACCTTGCGGGACCTGCTACATACATCCCTAACCTTTTCTTAAGAGCTGTCTGGCTGGGTTTCTGGTCAGCCAGGGCATTGACTTTCCCAACATCATCTATCACTTTCTTAGGGGCCTTACATTTTATAATGGCCATGTTTCTGGGGTATGTCAAGGAGTCTAACAATCGGAGAATTAGGGGGCCATGTTGAATCTTTGTCCCATGTGAAGTAAGGAAATTCATTTCTTTCCACAGTCTTCCAAAAGTGTGAGCCACCCCAAAAGCATGCTGACTTTCAGTGTAGATATTAACCGTTATTCCTTTGCTTAACTCACAGGCTCTAGTGAGGGCCACTAATTCTGCAGCTTGAGCAGACCACTGTGGAATCTGAGCTGTTTCTACTACTTGCTCCAATGTCGTGAGTGCTTAGGCGGCTGATGTGTTACCATCTGGCCCTCTGAGATCCGCCCACATATAGTGTACCTTCTGGGTCTGCTATCGGGGTATCCTGTAAGTCAACCATAAACACCACAGAGAGAGAAAGGGTCATAGGGATATTTAAAGACCTGCCCAGGTTTACATCCCCTTGTACTACAATGTAATGAACAAAAAGAACCGGGGGTCTAAAAGCCAACAATATATCCTACTGGCTTAAACTCCTCAAAGAGTAAGTCAGAACACAAGTCACATAAAAGCCCACAAAGCCAGAAAAAGAGAGCAAAAATCAAGTGATTGCTAGTGAGATCCAAAAGCAACTGAATGGATTCCCATCAATGTATCGCAGTGATCAATCTTCTCATTTGGTCATCCATCTATCAAGATGGTGTGTCTCTTGATCATAGAGACTTGCTACCATTCCAAAGGTAATTGACTGTATTGGATCAGACCCACAATCACTTCAGGCAGAGAATGTGTTACTAGATATCAGATCACAAGGGAATTCAATGCAGTGCAAAACACAAAAAGTGGTGATTAAAATAGGGTGATGAGGCAAAAAAAAGACATTTTATTAGGATACCGACTCACCCCCTAATAAAAAACAGAACAGTGCAAGGGGCAGTTGAAACAAATAACTGTTTTTTGCAGTTATTTGTTTAAACTGCCCCTTGCACTGTTCTGTTTTTAATTAGGGGGTGAGTCGGTATCCTAATAAAATGTTTTTTTTACCTCATTATCCTGTAAGTCAACCCGTCCCTTTGTCTCCTCCTCTGTCCTCAATATACAGTCATGTGGCTCTAAACGGGCATCATGAGTATCCAGTGGGAGTAAGGTGGCGAGATTCAGTATGGTGCATCTCTTGTTGTTAATTTGGCTGGAAAAGAGTGTCAATTCATATCCTGTGAGTCGTGCGCTAGTGAGGTACTGTGTCGTGGTGTTATTAATGAGGGTATCCACAGAATGAGGAACCATCAGAGTCAAGGGGGAGTTCATGACGATCCCCGCACTCTGACGGAACATGAGTGCGGCCGCTGCGGTCGCCTGTAGGCATCCTGGGAGAGCCCTCGCAACAGGACCTACGGTAGCTGAAAAAAATAGGCACATGCCCGATGATGACCTCCGAACATCTGGGCCAAGACAGCGCATGCACAGCCGTCTGTCTCCGGTCCCCTCCCACCAGAGTTGCAGTCTTTTCCTTCCTCCCTCTGGGCATTATCAGTGAAAGAAGTGATAAGGAACATAATCAGTTCCTAGTAAAAGTGCGCACATCCCACGGAAAAGGAATCACCTAACTGTTACAGATATTACCATGTGCCTCCTCCACTACGCCCTTGTCCATCAATTCAGATATTATTGTTAAAAGGGCTACTTCTCCTCCCGCGGGTAGTCGATACTGCCGGAGGCGGGGGAGAATTGCACCTTGCTGAATGCGTACCACATGAGCGGGTATGCTGAGACACCTCACACCAGTGTCTGATAATGCCCAGAGGGAGGAAGGTAAAGACTGCGACTCTGGTGGGAGGGGACCGGACAGATACATATAGGAGGCTGCGGTGAGGGAAATTGTTAGGGATACACCTTGGGGACTACATGAGCTTTCAGTAAATCCATGGCTAATAAGTTTTCACTGCAACCTGTAGAAAGGACCAAGGGAGCATCAACATGTGCGGGGCCAATATCGAGAGGGAGGGGTTCAGAGACAGGGCTGATCACGGGTGTTCCTGCAAAACCCACGGAGACATTCATTTTGCCAGAAAGGGGTGCATACAGGACTGACAGACGTGCATTAGAAGACCTGGTGGCCCCAGTATCCAAAAGAAAATTCTGACTGTTTCCCACAACTGAAATTTGAACATATGGGCCCCTTTGATCCACTGGAGTTTGCACTCTAGTAATACCCCTTTCCTGGCTGTCCTATGCTTGATAGAACCCTGTCTCATCATCTTTATCATAATCATCATTGTAATAAGTGTGTGTTGCTACGTATTCATCAAACCTATTGACCGGGCGTTGCTGGACAGGAGCGTCAGCCCTGGGCCTACGTTCTTTGTCCTGTGGATGGGGAGGGCCATGGTCCCTAGTCGGCCTCCCCTCCCTAGGAGCGCGAGGTCGAGTCTTCCCTGTTCGAATGTTTTCAGCTAACACGGGACACTCATCTATCCAATGGCCGTACCCTTTACAATAAGCACACTGATCTGTTTGGAGGGCTCCCGTACATTGAGGGCCGGCGGGGGTAGACTGGCGAGCCCTCGGAGGGGGTTGGGGCTGTGGTCTGAAATTACCGCTGGCATCGGGACCTCGGGGAGGATAAGTCTGCTGCAGAAGTACCTTAGTCTTAAGATACCTAGCCTTCTTACTTTCCTTTTCTCTATCTTCATTCTCCCTATTCTTGTGATACTGTGCCATAGCCAAGATACCAGTCCTAGTCTTGGCAGACCATGTACTCTCAACTTTCTTGAGCCTGGCAGAAATCTCAGGAAGCAAGTTGCTGAAAATTTATCGACAAATACTGGGCCAGAGCCTGGGATCCGGGGGTCCAAGCCACTATGTCCCTTGTATTCTGTTTCAAAATGGGTAAAGAAGTCAGCCACACTTTCATCTTTTTGCTGCCTACAGGCATTTATCTTATCCCAGTTGACAACAGTTTCTGGCAACATTGTTTTCATAAGCGTCAATATTTTACCTGGTAAGGCCAAAATGGCGTCATCTGGCTTTGTCCCTCCCACTCGTGCATTTTCCATGGCCTCTAAAACGGAATCTTATCCCATACATCAGTGGGGACGACTGTGCTGAAGAGCAAGTCCATAGCATCTAGAATAAGAATGCCTGTAGAACATATCTGACCCAGCTCTTGATATAAGGCGGCTGCGTTCTTTTGGGGATCAGGCAGCTGGCCCTTTAATTGCATAACCTCTGATCTCTTCCAGGGAACGTGGACCCATACTCTACACCAATGCGCATCAACTGCCTGACCATTATTTTGCGCTGCAGTGACCGCGTGAAAATAGACTGGAGCCGCCTCTCTCATGGGCATAGCTGTTTCGGGAAGGGGTCAGGGAATGTTGTGGTATCACGATACGCAATTAGAGTGGAGATGGCATTATACATTTCCTCGCCCTTCACATGTCCTTGCATTATCTGCAACCGTAGTTCAATCAGACCTGCCGGTATTTGCAAGAACAAGGCCTCATACCTTTTCATCACCAAGGTGCACATGTACTCAGCCATGGTAGTTTGTTGCATAGTCGTCCACTGAGGAAAGGTGGACCATATCTCTTTAAACCCGTAAATATTCCCATCATTAATCCAGAATTGACATTGCTTCCTCTGTGCGTCTGTTTCTTCAAGACCAGCAAAACATATGGCAGATCGCAGGGAATCTCTCCTTGGTGTCATAAAGAGTGTCTGTAAGTTGCGTCCCACGGAAGTAAAACATGATTCAGGTGTGATAGGAGTAAGGGATGAAAGGTCAGGTGTACAGGGTTTGGAAGGGTGGGTGTTGGAGCCGTCTGAAAAGTGGAACTCGATGGGGGCCTAGAGACAGAGGAGTGGGGGATAGGATAGGGGGTGGGGGTGTTACCGGGGAAAGCTGAGCGGGCAAGGCCGTAGGAGTAGGCAAGGCTGGCGGGGCAGGGGGGTGAGGATGAGGCTTTGGGGCAGTCTGCAGGGCAGGATACATAGGGGCATAAGGGGGCGGACCATCCAAAATAGTATTGAGCAAGGAATCCCCCTCCACGTTCATTTGGTTTCGTCTCTTCTTATCTCTAGCGGGGTAACAGCCCTGAGTCTGTGCTCCCTATCGGCTATTTCAACTGATCTTTCTGCCCTTTTCTGTAGGTGTTCCCTAGCATGGTCAGCCATAGACATACGTTCCTGTTTTCTCTCCTGAGCCTTCTGCTTTTTAGCTCTCTGCTCTATCTCTTTCCTCCAAAATCGGACAGATTCGAACATAGAAGGGCAGGTTTTTCTTTTTAGCAATTGTTCTTCTAAGTTGGCGAGAACTTGGGAATCAAAGGCGCCATAAGGTGGCCACTGCAATTCTGAGTTACTTTGCTTCGTATATTTTACCCAGAAGGAGGCAAACAATATGGCAGAAGGACCATGTTTAACATACATCGCATGGCCAGGGGTCCCTTCTGGAGGAAGCGAACAAGCTGCCTCCATCTGGGAGTCCTGCGTACACATACACCAACATATTTTCTTAAACTTACTACTGACCGGCATGTTTGTAAACAGATAAAAAACAACAATGGGTCTGGGAACTCACCTCGCTGCCTTGGCTTTTTCAAAAGTCAATAACAGCAGGACCATACAGACTTGGTGGGTGATCAGCCCACCCTTACCTGACAGGGGTAGTTCTCTTCTGCAGTTGCAGGGCTGTGTCCTGTTCTAGGAATCACAGTTAGGGGACCCCAGCGAGGACGTGGTCACATGGCCCAGACCCGGCGGGGAGGAACAGTGGGTGAGTCGTTTGGCTACCGAAATGCAAGAATCCCTTGGGTAGGGTACCTCCGTTGGAGTCTCTCCGTACACCGCCTCACATCTACCGGGCCTGACCTTCGTGCTCGTGGGGTTCCTGTTCGGGCACCATTTGTAGAACCATAAGTACCCACCTACGGGGTCTCGGTGGCGGGGGGACCGCCCAAGTCTACCATATCCTACCGTATCCAGGTTTATTTAGTATAGCCCGGGCAATGGAACAGAGTCCCAAGCTCGTCAGCGACAAGACAGAGGAGGCTGCTGCTTCACTCTGCAGCGTACAAGCCTTATATACACATTTTTCTCACAAAAATACGTAGCTTATTCATGCCAGTCTTGGTTCAGAAAAGAGGATGTTGAAACAGGTGGCGTAACCAAGTCTTGCAAAACAGGATGGGTGCGTGCAGAAGTCCGGTCCGAGGGTGGTGAGTCAAATTCTTTGTTCCCTTTTTCAAAATTGGCTCAACCACAAGGAGCAGGAAGGGCAGGGTGGTCGTGACAGTTAGAACTTCGTCAGACATCTGCAGAAACAACCAGGAGGGTCTTGCGGAGGTGTTTGACATGAAATGGCAATGCAAACACAATGGAGTCCTGACAAGAAGGACACTTTTCCTCAAGGTACATGCAGAGAGTGGGTTATTTTCCACATTTTCTTCTATGCAGATCTTGCTTCATCCAACCCCTTCCTGGGACTTAATAATACCCAATGAATTAGACCCCCTCGGGGACCTAACAGTGGTCTCATGGAATGTTCGATTACTGAATAAAGTGCAACGAGGCACAGTCCTACGACAGGCGGAGAGGTATGGGGCAGATATCCTGCTCTTACAAGAGACCCATTTACTGGGGACAAAGGTCCCATGCCTCGCCTACTTCTGCTTTTATCACATTTACCAAGCAGGGTTCACAAGGGGCTCCAGGGGGGTGGCTCTCCTTATATATCGTAGGGTTCAGTTTCAATATATAGCACATAGGGATGATCCCAGGGGCCGCTTCCTCTTCATCAGGGGGAAGATATATGGAGAGCAGATCACCATTGGCAGTATCTATGCTCCCCCTCCACTAGGAGCTACTTTTATTGAAAAACTTTTGGGGCTATGGGGAACTATTCCAACGGGTTTGACCCTGATGGGGGGCAACTGAAACAACACTATGGGGCCTTTAGACCGACAGCGCAACTTAAATTCAGCCATCGGGCCCGACTAAACTTTATACACTGGTATCAACATTGGACTGGGCTGACAAATGGAGCTAATGCCACGCTATAGAGCGGGATTACACATACCTTTCGACTGTCCATGGGTCACAGTCTCGATTAGATTATTTTTTATCCCTTTGGTGTTTCTCCATGCATGTTCACAGATACGGTACAAAAGGGGGTGGTGATGGACGGAGCATCTGAATCAATCAAACACTCACACCCAGTCAAAAGATCTGGGTTTAATCCATCACCGTTCTTTAGCCCACTCTGCCACCCCAGTTCAGACATGGCTATATGCAAATCAGTCTCACCCTGTGCCTCATGGGAACAGTCCAGCCTGAACTGCCAAGCCATGTCTTTCCTGGACCAGAAACAAGCTTCCGAGGACCAGTTTCTGGCATTCCAGCCGTCTTCAGCCCGGCTTGCTTGAATCCAGTGGCAAATTGAGCAAGGGACTCACGTCTGAGCATACCCTGCCACACTTATGGTGGCCAAAAGCCGTACAAAAGGGGGTGGTGATGGACGGAGAAGACATGGCTTGGCAGTTTGGGCTGGACTGTTCCCATGAGGCACAGGGTCAGACTGGGTGTCACATGGGTGGAAGCGTCATCTCCCCCGACTACGAGCAAATGGAAGAACAAATTAGATAAATGTATGGGAGCTGAGATTGCAGTCTTTGAGTCCCGGGTTTCCCCAGTAAACATCGCAAGATTTGGACATAATGGGTGACATTTCGCAGATTTAACCTATACCCCTACCCGAGGAAGACCCATGAAGGGCACCCACCAATCCCTGACGGGTATCACCCCATGCTATATCGTCTGATTGTCTTATTGCCTTGTTGGAATGTATATTGTGAATCTGAGGCCTCAAGTGCTATATCGTAGAGATTGACCACTGTCTGCATATTATTTGTATTATTGTTTTACCTGCATGTTTGGCCGATAATGTTTATTATCATGAAAATGGTTATTGATGCAAAAATAATCCCTCTGCTCATGCGTGTTATTGTAGGGCTAACACCCGTTATACGGCAAAATAACCAAATAAAATTTGTTATAAAAAAAAAAGAACAAGTTATTGACCTTTTGTAATCCTCTTTTTGGTGCATACTCTATCTACCCGCAGATTCCCCCCTGCCTTTCAACCGCTCCGTTTTGTGGCCTGGTCTCTCTTTAATACTCCACCTCTGAGGGTGCAGAAAGGGTGGCTTATGCGGCACGGCTTCATCACTTCTGGGGCAGTATGAATCGGTGTGGACGTTCCTGCAGCCTATATGTGATGGTCCCAGCCATGTGTTTGTGACGAGCACTGATTATTTCTGTAATCTTATACAGCAGTGGGCATGAAAATCTGGGAGTAATCCCTAAACAATGGCTTTAATTATGAATTTAAGGGTACAATCCAATCCCTTCATTAACATGGACTGAAATTTCAGTTTTTGTTGGAAATACTGCACCCGCAACTTCCTCCTGACGGATTTCACATGGATAATCCTGTCAGACGTCTTCAGGGAATAATGAGTGGTACAAATGCCGCATACATCGAAAGAGGAGCAGAAAATAGCGATTCTGCATGTAATTCCCCATTTTTAGGTTTAAAGTATTTTATTGAAGGAGTACACAGATAGAACAAACATTCCAGCAATGACATCCATGCTGCAGCCCTGGGAGCCCCCCTAAAGAAGTGTCAAACACCCCGCAACCGTACTAGAGGCTGTGTGAGCTCCGCACCCATGTGCATAACAGTAAACAACACCCTGAGGTAGAAAAAGGCTCTCCGTACACTCCCAATTTTCTAGAAACTGTTTCCCCCAACTCCCCCCCACCCTGTCCCTCCCTTTTCTCCCCGGCCCCCTCCGTCCAGTGCCCTGCGCAGCTAAATGTAGTTGAATCCACCTGCGACCCTCCTCTCCCTCTCCACCAGGGCCAATGGCAGCTAAGCAGTGTAATCAATCGGTGGTGTGATTCTCAATAATCTCAAGTATCTTGGACAGGTTAATTCCTTGAACTCTGTGGCTAACAGTGCAAGGAAGGGCTGCCATAGGTCTTCAAATTGTTCCACCTCCCCGGCCACCATAAGTGACAGTTTCTCCATGCCCAGGACATGCCACAATCTGTGCAGCCAACCCGTAATGGACGGAACAGTGGTAGTGCGCCAGTGTATTAGGATGTTTTGAATCGCCGAGCCTAGTGCAATGGCAATTTGTCTACCCCTACGTGATTTCAGTGGATACATTAACCCATTAGGCAATCCCAAAAGGACATATGCTGGAAAGCGGGACAACTCTATCTCAAAATGGGAATCGATCTCATCAAGCACCTCCTTCCAGTACAGGAGCAATATCGGGCAATCCCACAGAACGTGTGTCAGAGTGCCTAGTTGTCCACACTCCCGCCAACAGGCGTTATCAATGTGCCTATTCATCTCGTGCAACCGTTCCGGGGTATAGTACCAATATGTAGATACCTTGGTGAATGTGTCAGTCAGTCCTACGTGATAAGCGGAGTTTCGCGCACGATACGAGATCTGGTCCCACTCCTTGTGGCTCAATGTTCTACCCAGCTCCCTGTTCCAGCGTTCCCTACCCGGATTATGAAAGTGGGTGGAGGGGGGTTGCAACATCTTGTAAAGATCCGTAATTAGTTTTGCATCCGAAGTACGCGTCGCCAACCATTTCTCGTACGGCAGTAGCTTCCTGTCAGCCAAGTCTCGTACCTGTGGCTGTAAAGCCCAATGTCGTACCTGCCAGTAGCGCATCCTATCCGTCTCTAATAACCGATATTCCTCCTTGAGACTCTGAAAAGGGAGGACCCCTTACGACCCGTACAGATGGAAAAGAGCCCTGCATCCAGCCGCCCGCCAGTGTGTGAAGACACCCGGGGCAGTCCCCGGCGTGAAGTCAGGGTTGTCCGCAATAGGTGTGAATGGGGAGGGAAATGTGGTGAGCTCGTGTGTCTGATTGGTAACATCCCACACTCTCAGTGGGACCCGCGTAACGAAAGAAGCATAGAGGTTCGGAGGGCGATGTACTCTACGCAGAAAGGGCCCTTCCTGCAAGGGACGGCCCGCCACCGCCTGGTCCTGGAAAAGCCAGTGCTTGTCTGACTCCCACCGACTCCATTCCACCAGGTATCTCAGCTGCGCCACCTGAAAGTACTTGCGCAAGTCTGGGACTCCCAGTCCCCCCGCCTCCGGTGCCAACACGGAGAGTGCCCTCTTCATCCGAGGTCTGCGGCCCTGCCAAACGAAGTGGGATAAGGCCGACTGCGTCTGCTGAATCCAGCCTTTAGGTGGTTGCAGCGGCAGCGCCCGAAACAGATATAAGATCTGGGGGAGGACCGTCATTTTAACCGCCGCCACTCTCCCAAGCCAGGATATCAGGCCTTTACTCTATCTCCCCAGTTCCTCTTTAATCTTTCTACCCAGGGTTGCATAATTAGCTGTCACCATTGCCTGCAGCGTGGGCGCTAGCAGGATACCCAGGTACTGGACCTGACTGGCCGACCACTGCATGGGGAAGAGGTCTTGCAATTCCCGTCGCGTGGCAGGCGTAAGGGAAAGATCCGGGGCTGCTGATTTCCCCATGTTCATCTTGAACCCCGCCACCAGGGAGAAGGCCTCTAGCTCTGCAACGCACGCAGGCAAAGCGCGCCTCGGCTCCTCTAAGGTCAGTATCACATCGTCGGCGTAGAGGCTGACCGTGTGTATATATCCCCCCATTTTCACGCCGATCGCGTCCGGATTCTGCCGTATTCTCTGGGCAAAAGGCTCCATATACAGAGCGAAGAGGAGTGGGGACAACGGGCATCCTTGTCTGGTGCCTCGCTCAATATTAAACCTCCGAGAGTGTGGAAAAGTAAATTTTGCCATGTTCTGTGTCCCTACGTGTTCCCCATCCTATGTTATATGTGCATGATTAATATGCATATGTGTTCCCTTATGATCGATTAAAGACGCATTTCTAGCTGTGTCCAACTCTAGTATGTCAGTTTCCAGTTCTCGTGAAAGCTACGAGTATTAGGCCTATGTAAACCTATGTTGCCACGTTTCACAGTGTGCACGTTAATTCAGAATAAAGTCCCCGTTTCTAGGCCTCAAAAGGGCCCGGACACCAGATTCAGCTCCTGTCTCCTGAACCCTCGCTGAGGAGCGATACAGCCCCCACCTGCATCCCTGACCCTTCACTTACTTCCTGCCTCACAGTGCCCGGCTCGGCCTGGCTCTGCCTGCCAGTCTGCCAAGAGTATGTTATGATTCTAGTTATCAGTCCAGCCCTCCTTCCCTGCATTCCTAAGCTACTGAATCGCATCAATAGTTTCAGTCATAGTCTAGCCTTTATGTCTCCATGTAAGAGAAATACTGTATTAATGGTCATCGAATATTCCTCAACACGCACTACATGTAGAATAATGCATGCACCAGTCTTAGAGTCTGTTAGCCTTTGCCCTGATAACTTTTGGATTCTATCAACATGTTCTCTAAACATCAGATACTAGATAGTGTTTAGGTACATGTCGCTCTGACACTCCAGACTTTAGTCTCCTCTTCTAGTGCAGAAGTCATAGCCCCAGTTCTCCCTAGTAACACGTCATTGCCAGCTTGCGCGCACCACTAGGTTAGAGGTCCCGGCTCCTTAGGTAGCCCCCTCCATGTTTCCACCCCATTTATGACATATTCTGTTACGTTTACCTCACATGTCTATGTATACGCCTCTTGTTACACCTACTTTCTGCCTTATCTTTCACGACTGCTACAAACTCCGCCCACTGCTACGCCTACTGTACTGAATGTAATGTAATTTGTTTTAGTATATATATGTTATGCACTGTTATTAAAGTTAGCGCGCTCATCCCAGATCCTGCCCCGGCAGCTGCCGGGCCCTGCCATCCTATTCCCGTGCAGGTTGTCCTGTTCCTGTCCTTTATGCCTGATTAAAACCTGCAAACTCCAACTACCTCGAATCTTGACTCTTATTTATTGAGCTATCTGTTTATATCGTATCCAGTCAAAAATAGAACAGGTATTTAATTATTTATTTACCACATAATGGCGCCCGAACAGCAACTTGCCCTTTCCCCACGCGCCGGAGAAGCCACGCAAGCCCCTGACCCTCTGCAGCCGTGACGGAACCATACCGTGCACGTGCAGATATTTCTGCTTCAAGTATCCCTCAGGCCCACGGAGGAAACGGAGGTTGCGGTCCAACATCCAGACGAGGCGGTGGAGGAACGCGGCGAGTCCCGACCAGAGCCCAAGCCGAGAGTCCAAGGTCCGAGGTATCCGGAGGCCCACCCGTAACTGAAGTCCGAAGTTCGTAGTTCCTCGTCGTAGCAGTCCAGTCCAGTCCGAGGCCTTCCGTTCTTGCTGCCCAGTGAGTACCGTTGCTGGGGTAGTATCTAGACAGGGTCAAATAATTTGTCTGGTCCGTGGGTTTGGGTACGCAAATCCAACACGAAGTGTCCACCTAGGTGGATGCGGGTCCTGACGTGTCTCTTTATGGGACCGGTATGTTTCGTACTGTTTCAGCAGTGCATCTAGTAATTCTAGTAAGTTCTGTTTTCGAGAAAATTCATGTGTTTCTGTTTTCAGTATTCCAGGTAGTATTCTGTTCGAACTGTTATTTTAAATGTTATTTCATGTGTTTTCAATGTCGTGGTATGAGTGATCTGTTTCCAAGTTATTATTTGGTTCATTGTGTATTGTATTGTGTCTAGATCCCAGTCTAAGTCATGCCTTTGTTCTCAAAGTTACGTCAGTTAAGAACTAGAAAAGGTCTGCTCGAGGAAGCAGTTCCTGTCCCGCCTAGGGACAGTCCAGGTCATTTTATGTATCATAAACATGGCATAAGTGCCATATTATATCTAGACTTATGGGTCGAGTATACTAAAGATTTAGAAGAGAAATATAGATGGCCTGTATCAGGCACATGGGATGCCGAGTGCATCATGCGAGTAGAAGAAGCATTATGGAAAAAGAAAGCCAGACAGTCACAGAAAGATGCCATCGAGTTATGGCGCAAAGAATCTCATAAAAGAACCGAAAAAAAATCAGAAAGTCAGAATTAAGTAAAGAATCTACAGAAAGAGCCCAAGAAAGGGAATTAATCGAAATAGGTGAACGAGTTAAAACCGAACAGTCAGACAGACCGAGGAATGCCCTTATTAAGGGTATGTACCCTCTTCTTGCCGAGGGCTTGCCAAAAGCAACCCCGGAGGCATCCAGTAATTTCCCGCCACCATTAGTTCCGACCAAGCTACGTCACAAACCGACCGCAGCTGATATTTTTCTCTCGTCCTATTTGGACGGCACAGTCCCAGAATATGCAAATCCTGCTCCGCCAGCTCCTGTAAATAATGTAATTCCTGCTCCTTCAGTCACCGGGGCACCCGTTACAGCACCTGTTACGGTACCCCCGGTCCAGCCTACAGTACAAGTACCCGCTACATCGGTCACTCTGCCAGCACGAAGAGTATCAGTCGACGATTCCGGTCTAGGGGCCGCGGGGGGAGGTCCTCCTGGTACCCCGCCACCACAGAAACGTGTAATGTTAGTCGAGTTACATGAACGTGCGTTACAGCGTACGCCCAAACATCAGTCCGTTGCAGATATCAGGCGAGCTCTTACCGAATGCCGTTATGATTCAGTCCCAGGCGATGATAATATGGTTATATATTCGTTGTGTGTGAGACGGGTGACCGAGTATTTGGACACCCTACCGAATATGAAAGAAGATCTAGACAGAATATATCGTTTCATTCGTACAGGAACAGACCCAGAAAGTATTGGCGAAGTCATGTCTCTAAGGAAAGCTGAGACCCAGCTCATGCTATTAAAGTTTCTAATTAATTGTCTAATAAGGGAACAAGATTATCCGACTAAAGATCCGACCGAAATGAGAGTTCTGACAAAATGGAGGGATCATATAGCCGAGGGAAGACACAAGACACTCAGTAGTATAGAGAGTATGTACAAGAAAATTCGTAAGGAAATAATAAGGTTACACGAGAAACGCAAAGCAGCACAAGTAAGCGAGAAAGAAGACGACTCTTCTACCGAAGAGGTAGACGACGAGAATCCTTCCAGAATAGCGTATGTAGGTAGAACTAGACTTTCCGACCGACATTCACGTCTAGACTACAAGAAAACTGTTCCTTCTCCAGTACCAGAACAGTGTTCTCTAGAACAAGTATTTCAAGCTACCGATCACATTCTGAAATCACGGATCGGTTATAGTGAACTTAGTACCATGCATGAACAAGAACTAGCCCGATCAGCGGTCCGATGGGCTACTGATTCTACCACTTTTCCAGACGAAATAGTGGCACAAATGTTTCTGAAGCTGCCCCCAGCCGAGCAGCGACTGGTGGGTATGTACATGATCCAGCACCTCATTACACTGTATGAGGGTCAGCATTCCGATCCAGGTCCGTTACATGATGTATTAAACGAGCTACTCCAGTATAGATGGAAAGGTCTAGGTACTGATTTAATTAGTATCATTCTAGAACAGCGCCACAAATATCGAACGTTTCTGAATCCGCATTTTGTTCACGTCTCACCCCCAGAAAGTAAACCGTTTTACATAGATAGACAGCATCCGTTACGAGAAGTACACCCAGTTAGGACAGCGGGTGGCGAAATGCAACGAGTATTTGTTTACACCCCGATTACAAAGATGGAACTTTTAGAGATGAAAAAGTTAATTCCCTGTCACGACAAAGATCCAGCAGGGTTCCATCGAGAGTTAAAAGACATGCTCCGTATGGGAGAATACACGTATCCAGATATAATTAAAATGTTAAAGGTTCTGTTGCCTGCGGGCATATATGAAAAACTCAAGGAAAAGGAATGGGAGGTGGGAGAGAAAAAGATAGATTGGACAGCTCTAGAAGCTGAAGATAATATACGAGTACCAGGTACCGGTCTAGGAGATAGATGTAAAGAATTACCTGAGCTATTAATACAAGTTTTGCCAAGATTACTAGCCACGAAAAAGGAAGACTGGGATGCAATCTCAGCCTGTAAACAGAAACCAGACGAAGATACTAGTGATTTTTATTCTAGATTCGAGAAATGTTTTATTATTAACAGTGGTTTGAAGACAAGTAGCGAGTCATACCCTCATCTTTTTGTTACTAAACTAGTCGAGAATTCAAGTCCACAAGTTAAAAATCGAGTTTTGAAAGTCGAAAGTACCTGGCAAGCTAATACTCCGTCCCAAATGCTTCAGATGCTTCAGTATCACCAGAATAGAATCAGAGAAGAGCAAGAACACGAAAGGAAACGTATGAAAGACACGAAAATGAAAGTATTAGTTGCACAATCTGTTCCTCAAGACAGTCAGAAGAGGGGTACGAATCAAGCCAGTCATCCTGCAGTTCCTGTTAAAGGGACCTGCAATTATTGTAAACAGCCAGGTCATTTTATAAACGAGTGTGCAGTTCTGAAACACAACATAGCTACCGGTAAGACCAAAGAAAGACCACGTCCGCCTAGACAAGAACAAGTTTCACAAACTTCTCAGTCACCACAGAATGCACAACAGACAGTTACAGTACCGCAGCCTATAGCTGCAACACAGCATGTTACACAGCAGATGTACCAGTATGCACAGTCCGAGTATCCAGAGTATCAGCAGTATTCATGAAACAGCCTAGAGAGGGAGGTAGGCTTGCCTCTCATCGAGATACCTGTAGATCAAGAGGGTCCCTATGTTCACAGTCAAGTATTAGGGAAAGACAGAAAGTTTCTGATTGATACAGGGGCAAGTAGGACTACTATCAGTCATGACGAGGTTCCAGGGGCTCCGCTCTCAGGCTCAAGAAATGTTTCCCTTGGATTTTCAGGAAAGCCAATTGTTAACGAGATTTCCAAACCAGTTTCTCTAGAAGTAGGTCCATTGTCCCGAACTACTGATTTGTTACTTACGAAATCATGTCCAGAAAATTTGTTAGGTATTAAGACACTGAAAGAATTAGGTGCAGTTATTTGCTGCTCCCCAGAAGGAATACGTTTGTTTTTGCGTGACTTTAAGGGTCACTATGTATTACGTGATTTTGATCCAAGATTACTGAATGTCCCGCAGCATCTATGGGCACAAGGTCCAACTGATGTTGGTTGTATGCAGATCACACCCCATCGTGTGACTCTCAAGCCAGGCGTAGTGTTACCACGAATCAGACAGTACAGATTGCCACCTGAGGCTGTAGCAGCCTTATCCAAAATTATTGACGAGCTCATTGCTCAAGGAGTGGTTGTAGAAACTGACTCCAATGTATGTAATTCTCCTATCATTCCAGTCATGAAACGTACTGATCCAAATGCACCTCCAGTATATCGATTAGTGATTGACCTTCGAGAACTTAATAAATGTATCATTCCCCAGTACCCAGTAGTCCCAGATATTTCATCCCTATTGACAGCCATTGATTCCGAAGCTACGTTTTTCACTGTCATAGACCTCAAGAATGCATTTTTCAGTGTCCCCATTCATCCAGACAGCCAGTTCCTTTTCGGTTTTTGTTTAAATGGAAGGAGCTATAAATTCACACGAGCTCCACAAGGTTTCACAGAAAGTCCTAGTACTTACAGTCAAGCACTTAAGAGACAACTAGACAATATTCACATGCCAACTGATACTGCCCTGCTCCAGTATGTCGATGATCTACTGATCACAGCCCGTTCTGAACGTGACTGCGAGCGTGCGTCACTTAAAGTCCTGTGTTTTCTAGCCAAGATGGGGCACAAGGTGTCCCCTTCGAAGCTTCAATTCTGTGTCCAGCAAGTGATCTATTTAGGCCACTTACTGTCCAAGAGGGGTAGGCAGTTGACACCTGACCGTATCCAGTTAATAGCGAGTCTTCCTCAGCCCAAGACCCAGAAGGAGGTACGAGCTTTTATCGGCCTCACTTCCTATTGCCGACAATGGATTCCTCAGTATGCATTTCTAGCCAAGCCACTGATACAGTTAACGACACAGGAGGCAGCCGTATCGACTGTCCTCCCTTGGACATCCGAACATACACTTGCTTTTAATGAATTAACGAAAGCCTTATGCCAAGCTCCTGTTTTAGCTACACCGAACTACAGTAAGCCTTTTACACTTTTTGTCACAGAACGTAATGGAACAGCATTATCTGTTCTCACACAAGATCAAGCAGGACAATACAAGCCTTGTGCTTATTTTTCGAGCACATTAGATCCAGTAGCCCAGGCTCTGCCTGCGTGCCTCAAGTCAGTTGCAGCCACAGCTCTAGCTATCAGACAAAGTGATTCCATAGTATTAGGACATTCCCTGACAGTACAAGTTCCACACTCCGTGGAAGTTCTTTTAAACCGAACACAGACTCAGCACTTGACAATTGCGCGTTTAACAGGTTATGAATTGACACTGTTCCAGCCACACATAGAAATCAGACGCTGCAACACTCTGAATCCTGCTACACTGTTACCGTCAGTTACTTCAAATCCTGCCACACATGATTGTGTGGAAGTTGTTAACACCATGACAAAGCCAAGACAAGACCTGACAGATATTCCATTACCAGATCCCGACCTGACACTTTATGTGGATGGTTCATGTATGAGAACAAGTACAGGAGAGCTAGTAGCCGCGTATGCAGTGACTACTGACACTGAAGTTATAGAGACACACCGTATTGATACCTTGTCTGCTCAAGCAGCAGAGCTAGTCGCTCTGACCCAAGCCTGCATACGTGCCAAGAACCTGAAAGTTAACATATACACATATTCACGTTATGCATTCGGAGTCGTACACGACTTTGGAGTGCTCTGGCAAGAAAGAGGTTTTATGAATTCTCATGGAACCAAGATTCAGCATGGTCTTCTTATTCAAGCTCTGTTGGATGCAATACATTTACCGACAGCTATCGCTATCATGAAGTGCAAAGCACATACGAAAGTCACTGACATTATTTCCCAAGGTAACGATCTTGCAGATCGAACAGCCAAGCTTACAGCCCAGACTCCAGACATTCCAGTTAACACGACACAGACATCCACTCCAGATCAGACTACATGTATGACAGTTAAGGACCCTACACAAGATGTCATAGATATCCAGTTACATGCTACTCCCGATGAAATCAAGAAATGGTCCGAACAAGGAGGGGTCCAGACAGATCAGGGATGGTTGACGAAGGGAAAAGCCACATGGTTTCTCCCCGACTCAATGGTTCAAGTCATTATTAATACCGCACATAGTCCTGCACATTTAGGAAAAAAAGCCATGTTAGACAGTATCCAGAACATTTGGTTCAACAAGCACATACGAGCTGCAGCCAAGCAGAAAGTCCGTACCTGTATGATATGTTGCCAGTTCAATCCAGGTAAAAGTGTCCCGGTGGAACAAGGGGGATTCCAGCCTCCTGACCACCCTTTTGAGGTCCTCCAGATGGATTATATTCAGATGGAGCGATGTCGAGGTTTCAAGTATGTCTTCGTAGTTGTATGCGCTTTGTCCAGGTGGACAGAGGCATATCCAGTTCCAGATTACACAGCCGCGACCACTGCCAAGCAGTTGGTTCGTGAATTTTTCCCCCGCTATGGACTCCCTAGGGTCGTGTATTCAGACAACGGCCAGCCATTCTCATCTGAGTTAATGAAACATGTGTCCCTTCTGTTAGGGTACCAGTGGAAGTTCCATTGTGTACGCCATCCTGAAGCAGCAGGTCTCGTAGAGAGACATAACCAGACATTAAAAATCCGCATTGCCAAAGTTTGTAAAGAGAAAGGTGTAGACTGGCTAGTAGCTCTGCCAGTCGCTCTGTTTTATATGCGCATGGTCGCACACTCCAGATCAGGTCTGTCCCCTTACGAGGTCGTATTCGGCCGCCCCACAAACATGTGGGGTACACCTAGACCCCGAAGTATTACAGATGTTTCCAGTAATATGCTGACAGATTACCTAGCTTCCTTGATGTCTGCCCTACACTCTTGTCGTTCACAGGTTGCCGCTGCATTTCCAGACAATACCGAGGTGAAACCGCATGAAATCGTTCCAGGAAACCTCGTCCTTGTAAGGAACTTTGATCGTTTAAGTCCGCTGGAGCCTCGGTGGAAGCAGCCGCAACTTGTCCTCTTGACCACCCGCACGGCCGTGAAGTTGGAAGGCCGCAAGGGGTGGGTTCACCTGTCCCACGTCAAGAAATTCCATGGATGTCGCATAAAAACATTGGACTGTTCCATTTCTAAGGACTGCCTAAAAAGTGACTTTGAATCCAAGCCTTCCCTGTTAGAGGAAACTCCGCAGCAGGAGTATAAAAGTAAACTCAGGTCTAGTAAAATAAGTCAGCCAGTTTAATTGTCTAAGTCCCCCTCGGGTGAAGCGGTTAGACAGGTTTCTGACATGTATGAGATAGACCCCCATAGTGAGAGAGTTAGTCAAAACTCTATCAGATGTATCATTATTCTATGTTTTCTTATGTTTTTGAGTTTGATGGTTACCTGCACAAGTTATGCATTGCATGTATGTTTTCCAATTTCTCATGTAAATAAGTTTTCTAATGCTACAGTAGAGCACACATTTAGTGATCTGCCTCCTCACGAGCTATCCTATCGTCTCGCTATGAGAAATAACACGTTTATTAGAATGTTACACTATTCACACCAGACCAGCAATGCCACTAATTGTTGGGTGTGTGGTCGACTCCCCCCTTTCCAGACACCGAAGGGAGTTCTGCCACTCTTTCCTTATCCATTTTCACATAATGGTTCGTGTGGAGCATGGTCCACGTTAACGTCATCCTCAATTGATATGTCCCTTCTGAATAGTACATGTTTTCCAGACAGGCAAGGTCTTACCCATAGAACAGGGTTAGATCTAGAAAATGAAGTTTATAATTTAGGTAATTATTCTTCGAATTTTATGGTCCTGAATGTTCAGTCCGATACTACTCCAGATTTACCTGCTATTTCAGTACTACCAGTCAAAGGCGAATTATGTGTCCGAAAGAATGGTTCCGCACATGTAGGACATAGTGATTGTACTACTGTTGTCAAGTATAGTGACAGTGGGAAATCTATTTTCAAAGCCTCACGTCATTCTTATTTTGTTTGTGGTCAGACCGCATATGTCCGTCTGCCCCTCGATTGGGATGGAACTTGTTACATTGCCTTCCTACTGCCACCAGTTTTTCTAGCCCCATCTGATTATCATAGAAACACACATCTAGTACACGTTAGACCTAGAAGGGAGATCGAGTCCCCAATTGTCGATCAAACTGAAACTACTCTAGAACAGTATACAGACTTCAATAAAGGTTTCTTCTTCTTTATAGGCCCCATCCAGAATAGTAAGTTAATTCGTAGGTTAACCAGAACCCTTGAAGCAGTAGTGAATGAGACTACTTCTGCTCTAGGTAACTTAACCGAAGAGCAATCTGCTATGAGATTTGTCGTGCTCCAAAATCGTCTCGTTTTTGACGTCATACTGGCCGATAGAGGAGGAGCATGTAGAGTCATCGGATCTAGTTGCTGCATTTTCATTCCTAATAACGCGCCGTCTGTTTATTCAGCTATAACCAGACTTCATAAAATTGCCCATCAGTTACACCAGAATCCAGGCACCTGGACATGGTCCGGTTGGCTCTGGAGTATAATTTCTGCCTGGGGATGGAAAGTATTGTCATTCCTAGGTATAGCAGTAATGATCATTTTCAGTTGCTGCCTCTGTTTACAATGTGGCCCTGCGATTTGCGGCATTTGTGCTACATCCTGTATTCCAAGTCCTAGTCCTAAGTCCCGTTCCAAGACAATTCGAGACGAGCAAATGATACTGTATGAAATGATAGATGGTATCATGAATATTGATGTTTCCTGATGGAAACGTAGTGACAAGGAGGGAATGTGGAAAAGTAAATTTTGCCATGTTCTGTGTCCCTACGTGTTCCCCATCCTATGTTATATGTGCATGATTAATATGCATATGTGTTCCCTTATGATCGATTAAAGACGCAATTCTAGTTGTGTCCAACTCTAGTATGTCAGTTTCCAGTTCTCGTGAAAGCTACGAGTATTAGGCCTATGTAAACCTATGTTGCCACGTTTCACAGTGTGCACGTTAATTCAGAATAAAGTCCCCGTTTCTAGGCCTCAAAAGGGCCCGGACACCAGATTCAGCTCCTGTCTCCTGAACCCTCGCTGAGGAGCGATACAGCCCCCACCTGCATCCCTGACCCTTCACTTACTTCCTGCCTCACAGTGCCCGGCTCGGCCTGGCTCTGCCTGCCAGTCTGCCAAGAGTATGTTATGATTCTAGTTATCAGTCCAGCCCTCCTTCCCTGCATTCCTAAGCTACTGAATCGCATCAATAGTTTCAGTCATAGTCTAGCCTTTATGTCTCCATGTAAGAGAAATACTGTATTAATGGTCATCGAATATTCCTCAACACGCACTACATGTAGAATAATGCATGCACCAGTCTTAGAGTCTGTTAGCCTTTGCCCTGATAACTTTTGGATTCTATCAACATGTTCTCTAAACATCAGATACTAGATAGTGTTTAGGTACATGTCGCTCTGACACTCCAGACTTTAGTCTCCTCTTCTAGTGCAGAAGTCATAGCCCCAGTTCTCCCTAGTAACACGTCATTGCCAGCTTGCGCGCACCACTAGGTTAGAGGTCCCGGCTCCTTAGGTAGCCCCCTCCATGTTTCCGCCCCATTTATGACATATTCTGTTACGTTTACCTCACATGTCTATGTATACGCCTCTTGTTACACCTACTTTCTGCCTTATCTTTCACGACTGCTACAAACTCCGCCCACTGCTACGCCTACTGTACTGAATGTAATGTAATTTGTTTTAGTATATATATGTTATGCACTGTTATTAAAGTTAGCGCGCTCATCCCAGATCCTGCCCCGGCAGCTGCCGGGCCCTGCCATCCTATTCCCGTGCAGGTTGTCCTGTTCCTGTCCTTTATGCCTGATAAAAACCTGCAAACTCCAACTACCTCGAATCTTGACTCTTATTTATTGAGCTATCTGTTTATATCGTATCCAGTCAAAAATAGAACAGGTATTTAATTATTTATTTACCACAAGAGCTACAGCCGTTCACCCGCACCACCGCCGACGGGAACCTGTAGCAATTAAACACCCAAGAGCGAAATTTCCCGCCGAAGCCCATCTTCTCCAGCACTCGAGCTAAATAAGGCCAGTGCACCCGGTCGAACGCTTTTTCAGCGTCAACCGACAATAGCATCCTTTCTCCGGGAACCCGAGCTGCCTTTTCCAAGATATGTACCACTCTCTTGGTGTTATCCACCGTCTGCCTCCCGGGCACAAAGCCGGCCTGATCCGGTTCCACCAGACCCGGCAGATAGAGCGCCAAGCACGCCGCCAAAATTCCCGTGTACAGTTTGAGGTCAACGTTTCAAAGGGAGATCGGACGGTACGAGCTGCACTGGGCCCTGTCCTTCCCGGGTTTGGGTATGACCGACACCGTGGCTTGCAAAAGATCCGGCGGGATCGCCCCCGGTTCGGCCAAGGAGTTAAATAGTCTCGTCAGTATAGGCGCCAGCGTGGCACTAAACGTCCTGTAAAAGAGCGCCGTATAGCCATCCGGGCCAGGGGCCTTACCGTGTTTAAGCTTAGAGATGGCGGTGATAACCTCCTCCTTCCGGATCTCTCGTTCCAGAAACTCCGTTTGGGACGGTGCCAGGGACGGGAGGGTAGCCGAGTCTAGATAATCCTCTGTCTCCCGCGCCAGCAGGTCCTCCCCTGTGTACAAGTCGGCATAAAAACGGCGGAAGGTCTCGGCTATCTGTGCGTCCTCCGAGACCATCCCGCCACCTCCAACCGCGATCTCCTTCACCCGGTGGCGTTCGTGGGCCACCCTGAGTTTGCTCTCCAGGAGGCGGCCACACCTGTCCCCCCCTGTATAATAAGCATGCTTCAGCCGCAGCGCCGCATATTCTGCCCTATCCATATCTAAAGAGGATAGGAGTTTCCTCGCTGCCTTCAGCTGCTTCCAGATCCTGGGGGCTCCCGTGCGACGATACACCTCCGATACACCTCCTCAAGTTCCTTGACGTTTTGCGTGAGCTCGTCCCGCTTATGCCTCTGATCCCTGTTCTCTGCCGAGGAGATCGCAATGAATTCCCCTCTGACCACCGCCTTGAGTGCCGCCCATTGAGTGGCTACCGAGGTATCAGTGTTGTCATTGTGTGTTTGGAAGTCCCTGATTGCCTCCGTAACGCGCTGCACAACTGTTTTCTTATGTAAGAGAGCGTCCCTAAGGTGCCAGACCCTGCGAGAGCCCCGATCAGCTAGCAAAGAAAATGATCCCGAGACCGGCGCATGATCCGATAAGGAAATGACCCCCTTCTCCGATGTCGTAGCCAAAGCACAGACTGGACCAGTAACCAGTAGGTGGTCCAGCCTAGCGTATGTCTTATGCGCGTGAGAGTAGAAAGAGTAGTCCCGGTCTGCAGGGTGCAAGTAGCGCCAAAGATCGTGAAAATCCAGATCTATTAAGTGGGACTTTGTCAGCTGTGACAATTCCCCCGACTGTGGGGACCGCCGGGCCGACCTGTCTGTAGCCGAATCAAACACCATGTTTAGGTCACCGCCCCAAATAATGTGTCTATCTGGAGATGCCGCTATGTCTACTAGTGCTGAGCGCATGAAGCTATCCTGTTGTTCATTCGGACAGTATATCGTCCGATGGTAAATGTCAGGGTCCCTAGTTTAAACCTGTGCGCTAAGAGTCTCCCCTTCTGCTCTGCGAATTTGTGTAATACCTCCCCCCTGAATGAAGCAGACACTAATATCGCTACCCCCGCCGTTTTGGTGGTGTTCGATGAGAAAAACTGCGTGGGGAATTTGCGTGATCGTAATCTATGGCAATCCCGTGTGAGCAAGTGAGTCTCCTGGAGGAGACAAATGTCAGCCTGTGTGTTCTATAGCAAGGACAGGACTGCCCGCCTCTTAACAGGGTTGTTAAGCCCTTTGACATTCAGGGTCACAACCTTAAGGGACGCCATAATACTTCAGAACAAAGTGATGTACGCAACAAGTCCAAAATAGGGAAGATCGATGTGTGAGCCTACGAAGCGACATGACCCTCACTGGGTCCACGTGAGAACAACCAGAGCACTGAACGGACTGCACCCACCCCACCCCGTACCCAACTCCCAACCCCCCAGTCCCCAACTCCCCAACTCTCCCCCCTCCCGTACCCCTCCCGGTCCCCCAACATCCCCCAACTCCCTCCCCTTCCAGGTCCCCCGGCACCTTCTGAAGAATTGTCCCAGCCATGTCCTTTCGGACAAGTCCGCGGTTAAGTATCGAAGTGGACGTCCAGCCACACCCTTCCACCCTCCGCTCCCTCCCCGCCCCACAGGATCCCCTGCCTGCGAAATCTGCAATGCTGTGTCGTTCTCCCCCCGGAGCAATCTCACGCTGTCAGCGCGACACCATCACTCATCGTAGTGTCTCCCGCAGCAGCTTGGATGGCCCTGATGATGGGCGAGCTTGGACGTTGAGGCGCCGCCAGTGTTCTGCGCCTCGAGACCCTGCACCATCCGTCGTCCGAGGTGCGTCTTCTGTGAGGCGTAGTGGACTCCTCCTCCTCCGCGGTGATCCCCAATACCTCACATGTGTCCTGCAGGGACCTCAGCTGATGCACCTCACCGTTCCACTTAAAAATAAGGCGGAAAGGATGACCCCATGAGTAAGGCATTTCGTGTTGCTTTAGGAAGTCTGTCGCGATCTTAAACGCCTTACATTTTTGTAGGGTGGTCGCGGCCAAGTCCTGGTTTCAAGGCCACCGGGTGCCCTCGGAAGGCCAGTGAGGGTGTTTTCCGGGCCTCCGCCATGATTATTTCTTTCAGTGGGAAATCAGGAAGGAAGGCCAAGAGATCCGGGGGTGGGGCATTAGCACGTCTCGGGGGCCCCACTCTATGAGCCCTATCAATTCTTATTGGAAAATCCGCCACCTCGCCCAATATGTCTCTGAAGAGTTCCCGCAGGAATCCCGCTACATCTGATCCCTCCTCCACCGATGGAATTCCCCGGACCCTTATGTTATTCCGCCGGGAGCGGTTTTCCAAATCCTCATTATGGGCCTGGAGGTCTAACTGTTGGTCCCTCAAGCGCAACACTTCTTGCTGTAGCTGCGCAATATCCTCGTCCTGCCGTTGCGTAGTGCCTTCTGTCGCGGCCACTCTCTCTCCTAGGCCATCCACCTCCCTCCGTATCTCACGAACTTCCCCGGCCACTTCCTGCTTAAGCGCTTGAAAGTTATCGCGCAACGTGCCAAAGAGTGACTCCAAAAAGGACCTGGTGACCGGCGGCTCACAGCCCCCTGCCGATTGTGAGCCACTCGCCGCGTTCGGTGATGGCTGATTCCTGTCCCTATCGCTAATCAACACGACGGGAGCAGCGCGGAGGAGCAGGGAGGCCGAATTTCGAATCAAAGATATTATCTTTCCCTATCATGAAAGAAACCAGATGAACGGTCGACATCAATTTGATCATACCCATATGTCCAACTGATATGAGAGTTGGTCGCTAACAAATATCCTAGAAGCCCCTCCTGTCATCATCGGTGGCTCCTCCGTGCACCTAGAAAACACTTTGCTTTATCCATAAGCCAGAAAAACTGTGACGAATATCAAAGAAATCCACAGCAAGTGTGAAAGCAATTGAAAAGCTCTCTTAAACTAAACACAGATACGGAGTCAAATGTCCTTTTTGTCCTGATGAAGGTGTCAAGATTGAATAGCACCGAAACGCCACGTCGACTTTTTCACTTTGACTGTATATTATAATTATTGCATCACCATTTTGGGTGATTTTTATTTGTTTTTATTATGTTTTAGATTGTAACCCAGTTGGGAGGATCAAAATAAAATTTTGCCATTGAATTTTACTATTTTTGCGTACCTGCCAGTCACTTGCACTTTAGTTGCCTGCTCTTATCCAGTCAGAAATTGTTTTTTATAATTGTTTTTTATAACTTTCCGCACTACCCACAAAACCTTCCCCAGTCCAAGTTTCTCTCAGCGATCCGAGTCTGCTACATCCTTTACAGGGATCTTAAATCTTTTGTGATTCCTGTCCCCCCTGTTCTGGGACCTACCAAGCAGTTCCGGGAGTGTGCGCTCGTTCCTCTTCCCACCTTTCTGATTCGCCATTCCTTCCGCCGGGCAGCACCGCTGCTCACCGCCAGCCAGTCCTCCGTTCTGTGACCACACGCAGCTCCACTGGACGGGGTGTTTGGGATTCACTTGCTCTCTGTCCGGGTATGCCACCCCGGAAGGCCCACGCCAGCGTCCGCTCTTTAGGCCGTGCTATTGACCACCGTCGTCCCCCCGCTCCACTGGCTGTCCACCCAGGGCCGCAAAGGCTACGATCTTCATAGGCACTCCCTACGCGATAGCTGATGAGCCAGACGTCTGCGCAGTTCATTCAGGCCCTCGTGTCCAACGGTTTCGTGAGACCCTCTCACTCCCAGGCCAGACCCCTCGATAGCTGCGGGTCCGGTCTCCTCCAGCCGTTCTCAGTATCCCAGCCCCAATTGTCAACGGGTGGCGCCTCACATCCCACTCTCCAGGGGGAACTGTCTCAGCGGGCCCCTCGGTGATAACTCCCCTCTTTGTCCGCCCTGGAGTAGCACTGCTGCCGGGCCGCCAAGACCATGGGGGCACCCTCCTTGAACCGGATACCACCTACAGTCCACTGGGTCGTAGCGGGCAAGCGTCAGGCCCGGAGCCCGACCACCGGCCTCGTGGCACAGGCCTCACACTGCTAGGGTCGCCACCTCCCCTTATCTCCTCACTCGTGGGACTCCGCCGTGTTCCTCGGGCGGCCAGTCAGTTCCAGCGTTCCTCCCAGGGGTGCAATGTCCGTCTGAAGTCCGCCGGCCCCCTCCGCTCCCCCCAGGGCGGCCCGCGGTTCCGCGTACTTCCACCAACTGCGTCACCGCCCTTGGTACCGGGGTAGTTACCGGCCTCCACTCTAGTCTCGCTCGGGGCTCGTCGTGGGCCGCTCCGCGGAGGCACCCCCAACGCTGCGCTCCGGCCGGCGTTAACTCCCGGGCCCCTCTCCGACGCCTCCTGCGCGGGCCGAGTCTTCAGGGGCTCTGCCCTTCCGGCCCACAAGCCTCCGGAGATCCAGGCCGCAGCCGCGGCCCCGAGTCGCAGAAGGGCCGACCCCAGGGGGAGGGGCGTCCCGGCAGGCCGCCGGCGCTGTCCTGGGTCACCCCGTACCTTTGCGCCACCCAAGCGTACCGCAGCTGTCCCTCACAGCGCTACCGCAGGTTCCTTCAGGCGCCGGGCAGAGACCCGCTCCTCTCTCCGATACAGGCGCCGCCCACCTCCGCTCCGGCTCCGACGCCGTTCAGCGGCGATCCGCGCCGCACTCCAAACTTCGCCTCCCGGGCCTCCGCAAGACTGATCTCCGGTCCCGCAGCAGCCTGGCCTGTCTTCACGCCTTCCCCATCCGGTATGGTGCCGGGGGGGGGGGGGGGAGAACAGGCGATTCCAACAGCTCTGGGTTAGGGCCGGGTCGGGAGCTCCGGGAGAAAGCGTCTCCTCACCCCGCCATCTTGGCCACGCCCCCTAATTCCCCATTTTCACATGGAAACTCATATTAGCAGGTTTATACGGTTTCTGATGAATGGCTCAGCGTGGGGTAGCGGTATTTCCCGGGATCAGCAGGCACCTCCCTCATTACCAGGGCAGTTGTAGTTTTTCATTTACCTTGAAATTGGTATTGTGTTAGATCCACTCCTGGACTGTGGCCCCCGCGGCTCCTCTGTGTGACCTTCACTCGCCATCAGCGATGTTGACTCTCTTGATGAATGTAGAGTCTCCCACACAACTGCTTCAGGGGTTCAGATTCCATCACAGACATTGTAGTGAAGGACGCGCCATTTAAAGGGGGGCTGCACGTGGACTGGTGGGCGTCAGGACAACTGTGGAAGGTAGACACTGAGCTGATAACTTTGTTGTTTATCTTAAGTATTTTGGCCTCCTTGTTTGATGAACCTGTGATGTTTTTCTTTTTTTGCTGTTAGACCTTTTCAGGAAATAAATGTAGTTGTAATTGAGCCTCCATTTCCTATAATAGTCTTCTTTCCTGGGAATCATGTCCTTGATGCTCCTGTCCTGTTTATTTCAATCCAAAGTCTGTCATTTCAGGACAACAAAGAATCCCCGATGGTATCACAGTGTCACTGTTTAATGTCTTATTCTCTTTGATAACACCAAACAAGAACCAACCGTAGCGGCGACTACAGATACATCAGTAGTGTTTCATGCTCATTGTGACTGTGCAATTACATTAAACCGTAACACTCTTAACTCACATTTTATTCCTAAGTAGATTTTTCATATATTGTCTCTATTTTTAAACAGATCACAAGAGGAAGTACAAGCAATATATTAAAGATGAATTCAGAGAAATGAAAGATAATGACAGTAGATTCGGTGAAACTGTGACTTTAGAAGGAAGGTATACAAAGCTCCTCATTTTAAAGAACTACCGTGAAAGGAAAGATAAAGAACATGAAATAATGTCTTGTGGAGAGAGACATCTAGAGCTTATGGAAGAAAGAGCTGCAGATTCATACTCTAACATCAAAGATTTATTTTCCCCTGAGAAGGACGGACACGTCCCCAGGACTGTGGTGCTCCAGGGAGTGGCTGGGATTGGAAAGACAATGACGGCCCGAAAGATCATGTTCGACTGGGCATCGGGCAAACTCTTCCGGGGCAGATTTGAGTATGTGTTTTACATCAACTGCAGAGAATATAACCAGCTGAGTGCACAGAGGCCGATCGCTGACCTCATCTTACCCAGCATTGAAGGGGGGCCGCGCCTGTCAATGGGTGAGATCGAAGCCAACCCCGAAAGGATGCTCTTCATCATCGACGGCTTCGATGAACTTAAAATCCCTGAAGGTTTGCTGTCTGATGATCCTGATAAAAAATCTCAAATGGGTAAAACAATCTTCAGTTTATTAAGGAATAGGTATATAAAGGATTCATATAAAATAATCACCACCAGGCCAACTGCTTTGGACGCCCTGGGAAAGTGCGTGAAGGGTGGACGCCTCGCAGAGATACTTGGGTTTTCTGAAGCTGGTAGGAAAGAATATTTTACAAAGTTCTTTGGAAATGAAATACAAGCTTCACACGCTATCAGAATTGTAAAAGAAAATGAAATCCTCTACACTATGTGTTTTGTGCCCATCGTGTGCTGGATTGTCTGCACTGTCATCAAGGAGCAGATGGAAGATAAGGAGGATTCTTTGCGTGATTTGAGAACAATTACTTCTGTCTACTTGCTTTTTCTTTTCAATTTATTGAAGCAGCAGAGTTTAGACCCTGTGCAGCAAAACATTACCAGTAACTTGAAGAGTCTGTGTGCCTTGGCTGAGGAAGGCGTCTATCAGCAGAAAATCCTATTTGAAGAACATGACATAGTTAAACATGGTGTAGACATCCCGGCCCTACAATCCCTCTTCCTGAACAATAATATTTTTAAACAATGTACTGATACGGTCAGCCTCTACAGCTTCATCCACTTGAGCTTCCAGGAGTTTTTTGCGGCGCTCTTTTACATCCTAGAAGGAAATGATACAACTGCAGAGAACACAGAGAGTCCGCAGAGAGCCGTGAACCACTTACTAAAGGAATACACAGAGCTGGGAAACAATCACTTGATGCTGACCGTGCGCTTCCTGTTCGGCCTTCTCAATACAGAGAGACTGGAGAAGATAAACAGGAAACTCCAGTGGAAGGTTTCACCCGAAATCAAACCTGTGCTACAGGCCTGGATAACAGAAAAACTAAAACAAGAAGGAGACAAGATCACTAGTCACATGGTGGACTTATTCCAATATTTGTACGAGACTCAAGATGAAGAGTTTTTGACAACAGAACCTGTATGTGTGAAACACATAAGTATAACAAAAAGTACGATGGAGCGAGAGATGACTTCCATGGATTTCAGAGCACTCGCTTTCTGTTTACAGCATTCAGGAATCGAGAGCTTTGATCTACACGAGATTACAATGAGTCCTGAGGGTGTCAGAGCGCTGAAGCCGCTTTTAATCAAATGTCCCAGTCTTCGGTAAGTTTCTCAATTTCGTATATTTCAAAACATCTGTGTCTTAGAGTAAAAATTCTAAAAAACTGGTAGCATGGGACTTCCTGTCAGGGATGCACAGTATAAAACACAGAAAATTACATTTGAACTTTGGCAGAGCGTTGAGTTTGTGGGCTGTGCTTGGCTTTATCTGGTATTTTACAGCACTGAGCCTTGCTAGGCATTTTGTTTCATGGTACTTCTGCGGCTGCTAGTAATTTTGTCATCACCCGTGTGCTTCTGTGCGTAAAGGGCACAGCTAACCATCATATTTCACAAAGTGCCAGATGTAGGAACCCTAATACCGGTCGGTAACGGCCGAAGTTGCCGAATTTCGGCCGTTACCTACCGGTATTAGGCATTTGGGATGTAGGTGGCTGCATTTTAGATTCGTAATTTACCGAATCGGTATTTAAGAATTCTGAAAATTACTGCATTCTTAAATATCGTTCCGGTAAATTACCGAATCTGAAATGTAGGAAGCACTCAAGTGAGTGCTTTTCACCTGTAAGGATTCGTTATTTACCACCAACTACAAGTTGGTGGGTATTGGACTTGGCCCTTTTCCCTGAAATTTTTCGCTTTTAGCTCCCCTAATTCAGGATGTCCCCCCATCGTAACGAAGTTGTGTAGGCCCTGTGAAGTTTTGATGCCCTGTGTAATATTAAAATCAATTCTAAGGTGCAGGTGCTCTCTTCCCCCAACATGGCTGCCACTGACCCCTGCTACTGCAGCGTGTTCTTTATAGTAGCACTCTAGTTGCCAGGAGCTGGCTGGAACCCCTAAACATTGTTGCCATACCAGCCTGCCTTGCCTGCCCATAGTTAGACTAGGGAAGCTCCTGGAACCTTCTAGAATAGGGGCGGAGTCTGTTTTTGCCGCCTTAGAGGGTGGTCACCTGACCTGGGCTTATATAAAGAAAAGGAGGAAAAGGTTTCAGTCAGTTGGGGCATCACTGACCTGGGGGACCCTACGTAGGAGATTTAGGCGGTAGGGCCTAGTCAGGAACCTATATCACTGGGGGTGACAGGGTTTAGGCGCTGCCCACCAAGTTGTGTGAGGAACACTGAACTAGCCCACTGATCTGGCCCGGCGGGAGGGGAACCCAGGGACCACCTGCAGTGACCTGCTGAGGAATCCTGTCAGCAGCCGTCAACTCAACCCCCCCTTCAAGAAACCAAGAAACTGCTATCTACAAAGGGCGCAGGAACCATCAAGTGCCAAGAAGAAACCAAACTGCCACAGGACTACTAGGGTTCAACCAGGTACTGGGCTGTGCCATCTCTGCGCCGCCTTGCCTCTACCTGTGTCCCCAGCGCTGTCCTGCCTCATCCCCCTGGCTAAACTGACTGAGATGCTAAGCGCTCATCCTTCCTAGCGCAAGGCTCCTGAACTGCCTAGCCGTCTGGACTGCTTGTCCTGCTCAACTGAAGTGTGCCCCCCTCCAGCGCTCCCCTCTGTGCCCTGGAGAAGCGCTGGATCCCTGCATCCTGCTGCTGGCTGAAGTGCTACTGCCCATTTGAGCGCTGTGACCCCGAGGCGCTATAAGTACCCAGCACCATCCTGCCCTCCATCGTGCTGATTTGCCCCCCTACCTGAAAAGCGCGGGCCCTTAAAACCGGCTGCAGCCTGAGCGCTGAGGGCACTGACGTACCTGTCCACGAAGCGTTGCGACGCCCGGCTAGTGCTGTACCTTGGGGCGCTGTGGTCCCCGAAGACCCCTGCTGGGGCGCTGACTGGGCATTCACCGCCCGGGCCCGGCTCGACTGGAGGGCCTTCCCGCAATCGCCTGCCTTGTCCCGGTGGCCCCCGATGTGAGGAGAGGGCCGCCGTAGTTTTGTAGGGGGCCGCGATAGGCCCTGAAGCCCTCGCCACCAACACCACGTGACGGGGGCGCCGGCTGCGTCATCGGCCCGCCCCCACCAACAACGCACACACATTGGCTCCCGCGGCTACATTAGGTGAGGCCGCTAACCGATAGGCGGCCGCTGCCGCGCTTTCCCCAAAGCTGTGCCCTGATTGGCTCTGGGCCTGCCCGGAGCTCGGGAAGGCCAATTCTATTGATGAGGGGGCCCTGGAGAGGGAACACGGGCCCCGTTTGATCCTCAGCCCGAGGAAAGTCCCTCAACACCGCGGGGCCTCCGCTGCTGTACTGAAGGCCCCTGTTAACTCCTGCTGTCGCCGGACCCTACCGGAGGACTCCGAGGAGAGAAGGAGCCCTCCCACTCATCAGGAACCTCCGCAAGGGCTCTCCGAAGAGCCAAAGCTCAAGGTAAACCCGGGGAGGAGGGTGGAAGGCCCGAAGGAGGCCCCGAGTTCGCCCTCCCCTGGGGGAAGACTTTTGTTGGGCCTCGTTGGCCCCTAGTTGTGCCCGCAGGGCTGCTGGAATTGAAGAGGAGCCCTGTACTGAATGTTGAGCCCAAAAGTAACCCTTGACTAGGGGAAAGGCGAACGCTAATGTGATACTTCTTCTGGGGGATCGCCTAGGCCCCAGTCCTAACGATTACCTTGAGGCCCCTAACCATGATTGAGACCTGTTAAATGAAATGTTCCTTTTTGCCTGTTACAGGGTTTATCATGGCCTAATGAAATGCTCCTTCTAGCCTTATGCATGTTTTACTCTGATCTAATGAAATGCTGGCTTTTCCTGATGAGATGTTAGTCCCTGGCCTAAGGAGATGTTGCCTGGGAATTAATGAACCCTTTACCCCGGCCTGTTGAACGGTTCATCACTGCACAATGAAATGTCTATAATTGCCTGATTTTCAGAAAGTTGTACTTCTGCCTAATGCCAGGTTGAAGAGGGCCCCTGAACTGGGCCAGACCGTGACTAATGCCCTCTGTCGACCGTTGGGCCATGAAAGTTAACCCCCGTTGGGGTACCGGTTGCTCCAATCTGCCCTAGGCAGGACCCCAAGGAATGCTAAATCGTGCTGTCGATATGCTGGTCCTGAGGCACAAGGTTATATGTAGGCTTACTCTGGTTACTGAAATGTTGAATCCTGCTTCATGGTAGAAATGCCTGCTCATTCTGGTTAAAAGAAATGTTCATTCTTGCCTAAGGAAATCACCACCTTGGCTTGATGCCTTGCTTGATAGTGCCTAATGAAATATTTAATGCTGAGCAATGGAATGGTTATGATTTCCTGCCAAAATGGTTATTCCCAATGAAATGTTCTTCTTGATTAAGGAGATGTTTACCCTGGCATGAGGAAGTGTTTATTTCTGCACAGAGTGATTACTGAAGGGTTTGCTTCAGATTACAGAGTTGTTTTACCCCAGCCTCAGGAAATGTTTTGCTCCTGTTTAATAACATGCTGATTCCTGACACGATGAAATGTTTATTGCTAAGTAATGAAATTCTAACCCCTAATGAAATGGTTATTGCAAGACGCTACATTGATTATTGAACTGCTCCCTTTACTCCCCTCTGATGAAATGCTTTGATGAAATAGAGATTCTCTGATTTTTGATTACCCTGAACCTTGATCTTAGATAAAGCCTATTGATTTAAATCAAACTCACTGGAGTGGCGTCATTCATTGCATGCGTTTTATTGTCTCAGTGGATGCCTGTGCTGTGTGGTCACTTACCACCTAAGCTTTCGGGTGCCTACCTGCTCGAGCCAAGCTACCCCCTGGGGAACTGGTGACCCCAGTTCCTACAGTGATAAATAACAAAAACCGTTAAAAAAGCAATTATGTGCTTTTTTAACAGTGCTTTGCGGCAGACATACATGCCCTTAGGGCATGCATGTGTGCCACATGTGCACCCATGCACTATTCAGGGGTGCAACAGGGTGTCAATGTGACACCCTGCCACCCTTGTAGGTCTTTACCGAATCGGTATTACCCATTCATTCCTATGGGCCCGAATTTTACAGATTCGGTAAAAATTACCGAATTATTACCTACGTACCATTTACCCATTCTAAAATACCGAATCAGTAAAATTCGGTATTTTAGAAACGGTAAATGGTATTTACCTACATCTGGCACAAAGTGTTTTGTTACCAGTACAAAGTAATTCCATAAAGAAATGTGCTGTGTCCAGATTTAGTGCTAGTGCGTGGCATTCTGGAGTTCTGGACTTTTTAGTTCCGTCCAGAGGTGTCAGGGATAACACCCGAAGACCCCGGAGTTCTACCTGCCTCGGTGCACAAACAAACAGAAACACGGGCTTCTCGATGGTGGCGTCAAAGACCAAAGGTTTATTACTGCAGGGACACAGAAGTCACAGAAACTACACATGGCAGTATCTAGGAGCCTGTTCGATTTGTACAAAATGGGTTCCTCCTTAAATACTAAATTTTCTGCTTGGGGCAAATTCTTTACATGCTAGTACAGTTCTAAACATTCGTGTCCTAAACAATAAATATTTGGCATTTACACAAGAATCGTCTACAGTGTCTGATGTCAAAATATTAAGAACGAGGGGTTCCCACTATTCCATCATAATCTCATGTCAGCTTTTCATTCAAGAGCCGGACCGCCTCATCGTAAATTTCGTTACCTCCCCCTAATAAAGGCCCAGAAGGAAAGGAGCAGAGCCAGGTGCAGAAGATAGAAAAGTAGGATAAGAGATGTTTGTGGGTCGTAAATGGGCAAGGTTACCAGCTTCGGCCGCCTAATCATGATCAGGCCAACGGACACGAGAACCAGTATAGCAGGACTGGCCTCAGGCTGGGGAGGCAGCTCTTGCTGAGTCATGCTGCCACAGCGTTGCTTGCCTAAGGTGCACGTGTCACTAGCAAGGAGAATTGCCTGCTAAAGCCTACATGTCCTTAATTGAAAGAGGTCATTGCGTGTCCATTGACTATGTGAGGGCAAGGAATACAAAATGTCTGCCGTAATCTAAGATGGATGCCATGGGTAGAACAGAAATGTGTTTGTAACAGGAGTGCTCTTGCTCGTAGCATAGCGAAAACACCAGGGTATACTAAATGGATCATTTGCGGTTCACTGATACCAAAATTATGTATTTGCGACAATGTTAAAAACACGGGTTCAAATCGTCACGGAAACTCAGTCCCTCCTTTTGCCCTTACATAGGCAATTACTCAGTCTATGTCAGAGTCTAACTCTATGCTCATTAGGTCAGTGACATGTTGTTGCATCATCATCTTGTCTCGTACCTTCTCTCCAAATGCAGGTGGTTTTCTGAAACAGGTTGCAGCACAGAGACTACACAAAGCGGGACCACATTGGATAATAAGGCAGCACGAGAACAGAAATACTAGGATGACACCAATGACCATCAGAACCTTCCATCCCCACGCTGATACCAGAGTCCAAAACCACTCCATGAAGGACCAGTTTCCCTTGTCTACGTGTATAGAGTCGGAAATCTTGTGTAGCTTAGAGATCGCTTCATAGACGGTTGGAGCATTATTGGGAAAAAAAACACAGCAGCTCGATTGGATCATTCTGCATACCCCACCTCGATCTGCAAGTATTACGTCTAGAACCATTCGGTTCTGCAACGTCATGAGACGATCTGCCTGAAGCTCAGCTGTTAAGTTACTAAGGGCACCAGCAGTTTCTGTAATAGTAGATTCAACTACCCGTGTTAGTTGACGTAGATTTCTACTATTGGCCATAGGCCCCCAAAACGGAAGGAAACCTTTGAAGAAGTCTCCAGCTTCCTGACCAGCGGTATCTTCCTTGCTGAAGACACCTCTTGCTACTCTGGTCTTGTGATAATCTGAAGAAGCAGTGTATGTCGGAGGTAACAATCGAGCAATATAACATGAACCTGAGAAGTCAGCAGGCAGCCATGTATACGCTCTGTCTTGACAGATGAAGTAAGTACCCCTAGCAGTAAGGAAGGCAGGGGAGGAGTTAGACGGAAATACGTAAGTCTCAACGCACTCACTCCTCCCTAGCTGAGCTCTCAGATTTCTCCCATTTCCTTGCAAACAGACCTGACCTCGGTGAGGCACGACCCAGACTGAAGTGGAGCTTTTACGCTTGCTTTCTCCCAAACTAAGGCGGTACTCTGTAGAGTTCCAACTCAAATACACCCGTAATTCATCTCTAGGGTAAGATGGAGTATTATTGACGTCTTTAATCATGTCAATAATTCCCTGAACTAAAGCTTTGTTGGCTGAGTTGTATTTAGTGGACCGTGGTGGACGCGGAGGATAGGTCTCAAGGGCATAGGAAAAAATGGTCTGAAAGGCCTGGAATGATCCATTATAGCTAAAAGGCAAGACTAGATAGGGAATGCCTTTATCCATAGTGTGAGGTATCAAGCCACACACCCAGCAGTCTGTAGTATTAACTACCAGTTGGTGTTGATGCAAGAGCTGTACAAATGTATTGTTAATAAATTCTGAGCGTCGAGCTTGTTCGTGTTCAGGAAACGAGTGAAAAGAATGCATAAAAGAAACCGTAGAAGTAGTAGGATCAAGGGGAGGTACTGTAGTTACCGGCATAAAAATTAAATGCACACCAAAGATGATTCCACCCACCAACGTTATCAAAACAATTAAAAACGTAACTGCACATTGCATTAGAAAGCATTTGCTGTGAAGTATTCTGTACAGTCTATTTCTGCGAACATAAATTACATTCTTTCGTTGCAGCTCAGGAAGCTCCATCTTCTACAATCCGCTCGTGACCACTGATGATGTGTACGTAGATGAAAATGCCTCTATCAGTCCTGGGAGTTCCCAGAACTAACAGAAAGATCGACCTTGTGTCTGACCCCCGCAGATTCAACTAGGCACACAGCCACGACCCTACGGCTACCCAGACGGCAAGGCAAAATTTAAAACAACAAAATAATAGCAAACTTCCTGGCTGGAGGCAATGTATCAAAAATTTAGCTGTTAAAATAGGCAGTTTCCTGCTTTATTTGTCCATATTGCGAGAACGCAAATTGTATCTCAGTTTTGCAGGAGCTGTCTGATCTGGAAACAATGTATTTTCAGCCGACGTTGCAATGTTCACGTTTGCAGATGGCAAATGTTCTTTTGGTGCAGATGGCAAATGTTCAGGGTTCAAAAGAGCAGTTTCAGGAGGAGAGCCAGAGTTTGATGTATCAGTGATCAGTTCTGCATCACTGAAAGGGATGAAACTGGGTATTTGTTCTGCTTCAGAGGCACTGATTCCTTTCTTTACCCAGTTGTCGTAAGGAAGTGGCAGAGGCACACGTTTGACGTGTGTCGTATGGATCCAATTCTTCCGTCCGGCCACACGAATAGCAGTTCTCGTCGCCAATAAGACTTGGAAGGGGCCAACGAATCTGGGCTGAAGATTTTTCGTTCTTGCAAAATTTCTAATGACTACTTGATCCCCAGGTTTCAGCTGATGACCTGGACTCTCCGGTGGCTTTGGTAATGCATCGAAAACCTGTTGGTGAATAAGGCTCAATTTAGCAGTCAAGTCGAAAAGGTAATCAAATAACATTGGGTATTCCAGCTGCTTAAATTCTTTCGGTCTAGGTACCCCCCAAACATTTGCAGGACGACCAAAAATTATTTCATATGGACTAAGCCCTACTCTAGAATGTACAGTTGCTCTTGTTGATAACAAAGCCAAAGGCAGTGCATCTGGCCAGGGCAAACCCGTGGACGCTTGTATCTTAGCAAGTTTCAGTTTAAGGGTGCCATTGTAACCCTCAACTAAACCCGCAGACTGGGGATGATTCGCACTGTGAAACTTTTGTTTAATCCCTAAGCCGGCACACACACTCTGCATAACTTTCCCTACGAACTCACTTCCGTTATCTGACCATACAATCCGTGGCATTCCGAATCTGGGGAAGTATTCTTTAAGAAGGATTTTGGCAGTGGACAAAGCAGTATTGTCCTTCAGTGGGTATGCTTCGATCCATCTGGAGAACGCACAAACTACCACTCGGACGTACTTTAGATTGTTGCAACGATCCATATGAATGAAGTCTAACTGAATCACTTCAAAGGGGCAGGAAGGAGGAGCGAAGTGACCTGCAGGTGTGGGGATCCCCTTGCCAGGATTATGCATCAAGCATACCATACAATTTCTCACCACTCTCTCTGCACACTTACTAATCCCATCATTCTTCCAAACTGGAGCCAACATCTTACAAATCCCTTTAGAACTGATATGCGCTGTTCCATATGCCATCGTTACTACTGCAAGCACATACGCATCAGGCAACATCCAACGCTGTTGTTCCGACAAGTCAATCCAACACCCACTCGAGTCCAATTTACCCGTGCTCTCTTTCCATGCAAGCTTTTCCTCCTCAGTCGCCTCTTTCTGAATTTCTTTCACACTTTCCACTGTGTCCTCACACATTCCAGACTCAGAAATCCATCTTGCAGACGTTGTAACATACATTCTACTCATCATATTTCTAGCTGTCTGTTTAGCAGTCTCATCAGCAAAAGCATTCCCACGACCAACATCATCCGTGATTGCTTTATGAGCACTGCATTTCACAATCGCAACTTCAGTCGGCAAGGTTAAAGATTCCAACAAGTCATTAACTAGTTGACCATGTTGGATCTTAGTCCCATGGGACGTAATGTAACCTCTCTCTTTCCACAAACGGCCAAAACTATGAGCCACGCCGAACGCGTACTGGCTATCTGTGAACACATTCACTCTCTTTCCCTTAGCTAAAACGCACGCTCTTGTTAGCGCGATCAATTCTGCAGCCTGGGCAGAATTCTGACTCACTCTTGCAGTCTCCACAATCGTACTCAAAGTCGTTACTGCATAGGCAGCAGTCACGTCACCATTCACCAATTTGAAGCAAGACCCATCAACATACAACGTGCCATCTGGATCTGATAACGGAGTGTCTTTTAAATCAATTCGTCCTTTTGTCTCTTCCTCAGTTCTGAAACAACAGTCGTGTGGTTCGGAATCACTCGACTCTTGACTAGTCGGCAACAATGTTGCTGGATTCAATACATTGCATCTTTTGATCTGAATATGACTCGCTAGCAATGTCAGTTCGTAACCTGATAATCTAGCACTGGTAAGGTGCTGCGTCTTGGTTCGGTTCATGAGTGTATCCACAGCATGAGGAACCATAACCACTAGCATGTTGTTCATTACTAAACCAGCAGATTGTCGAATGGAGGCTGCACCTGCGGCTGTAGCTCTCAAGCAACTAGGCAACGCTCTAGCTACCGGATCTAACGTTGATGAAAAATACGCACAAGGGCGTTGTTTATCACCAAATTTCTGTGTCAAAACACTCAACGCACAACCTTCTCTCTCATGGACATAGAGCGTGAATGGCTTACTGTAATCGGGTGTACCCAATACAGGAGCTGAACACAGTGCATTTCGTAACTCAGAAAAACTCTCCTGACATTCGGCGGACCATGGCACTGGACTCGGAACATTTTTCCCAGTCAAAGCTACCAATGGTTTTGCCAAAAGAGAAAAATTTGGGATCCATTGCCTACAATATGAGGTAATACCTAAAAAGGCACGTACTTCTCTCTGCGTGCTAGGAACATTCATCTGTGTAATTGCTTTTATTCTCTCTGGGGTCAACTTCCTTCCCTCCTTTGACAAGAGATGACCTAGGTAGGTCACTTCTTGGCAACAGTATTGCATTTTTGAAGGTGACACCTTGTGATTCAAATTTGACAAATGATGCAATAAAGAAATTGTAGCTGTTTTGCAAGTTTCCTTGTCATCGGCAGCCACTAGAAGATCATCGACATATTGTGCTAAAGCAGAACCAGGAGGAAGTACAAATGAGTCTAACTGGCTTTTTAATGCTTGACTATAAATAGATGGGCTTTCACAATAACCTTGTGGAGCACGTTTAAACCTGAAGCTTCGTCCTCCTAGAGAGAAACCGAAGATATCTCTGCTTTCCTCGGCTATCGGAATGCTGAAAAAGGCATTTTTCAAGTCGATAACCGAAAACCATGCTGCTGTAGCAGGAATCAATGTTAACAATGCAGTAATGTCTGGAACCACAGGAAACTGTGGAATCACAATTTTATTAACCTCTCTAAGATCAATTACAAACCTATATACTGGAGGTTTTGTTGGGTCAGTTCGTTTCAGAATAGGCAGTACAGGACTATTACAGACATTACCTCTAGTTTCTTCTACAACGTCTTTCTTGATCAGATCTTGTACTATCAGTAGGAGCGCACGCTCACCTTCACTAGAGATTTTGTATTGTGGAATTCGTGGAAATTTTACATTCGCTTTCAAAGTTACTACATATGGTGGGATTTCCAAAAGACCTACATCATTAGGACCAGTCGCCCAAAGAGTATCAGGGAGAGAACGCAGCTCTGGTGGGAGCGCATCCATCGACAAGTACATTGGAGAGGTGATTCTTTTACCCAACGTAAGCTGTACTCCTTCTGGAGAACAGTACAATGTCGCATATAGGCGTTTTAACAAGTCTAAACCAAGCAGATTTTCATTACAACCTGTCGTCAAAATCAGGGGTGCTTTCAAGTGGCGGGGTCCAACAGAAATAGACAAAGGACCAGAAACAGGGTTGTGAACAGGGGCGCCTGAAAAACCTACTGAAACGTTTGTTGAGCCAGACAAAGGTGCGCCAGGGAGTTTCGCATGTATGATAGAACTTTTTGCTGCACCAGTATCCAACAGAAACGGTTCGACTATACCTGATGTTGCTACTGCGACATAAGGCCCACTCTGATCTACTGGAACTGATACTACTCCCTCTCTTTGTCCATGGCTGTCCTAGTACTCCCTTGGCTGAACTTCCTCACTAGCTTCATAGTAGTCTTCAACATGATACTGTTGAGACCTATTTTGTTGGGCAGATTGTCCATTTCGCTGATCGAAATGATTAGAAGGGCGATCACTTGTCTGTGGAGGCATAGCACCTCGTCCTCGACCTCTAGAGTTTTGTATAGAACTACCACGACCTCTCTGAGCTGTCGCAGCATTATTTTGCGCTAAGACTGGACACTCAGTCTTATAATGGCCTTCCATTTTGCAATAAGCACATTGATTCCATTGGTACTGTGGCCTCTGAGAATTATACTCCGTCCTTTGATATGACCCTTGCTGTGTATTAGTCTGATTCATGCGAGGCGGATATGCTTGCTGTAAAAGAACTTTAGTTTTTAAATCTTTCGTCTTTTTATCTGATTTTTCTTTCTCCTCTTTATCCCTATTTTCATAGTACTGGGCAGTCGCAAGTATTTGCGCAGTCGTAGAGACAGCCCACGCACTCTCAGAATTCTTTAATTTACCACTAAGTTCTGGCAACAGATTGTGCACAAATTTATCAACAAATAATCTCTGGCCTCCTTCTGTGCTCATATCCTGACCACTATGATCCACAAAAGTCTCCTCGAATCTTGTGAAAAAGTCGGAGACGCTTTCGTCTTTCTTCTGTTTGCACGCGGACAATTTGTCCCAGTTAACGCGCAATGCTGGCATCAGGGTTTTCATTAAATCGATTATTCTACCGGGCAAATTAGCAATTAAGGGTTCAGGTTTGGAACCACCTGTTTGCTGACCATCCGCCGCAATTATAGCTGCCCAATCACCACCTAGGGCAACTGGATGATTCTCTTTCCGAATTTTAGCCCAAATTGGTTGCGGTACTACATTACCAAATAGCAGATCTATGTCAGCTAGATTCAATACACAAGCTTCAACCGTCTGAGCCAACTCTTTGTAGTACCCTGCAGGATTTTTACGCGGATCTGGCAAGGCCTGTTTCACTGCTAATACTTCAGCTCGCTTCCATGGAATATGTATCCATACTCTCTGGAATTGGGCCGGAGCGGCTGCAATACCAAGGTTTACATTAGCTTGCACAGCTTCACGCCAAATTGGTGGAACCTCCCTCATTGGGTATTGACGACTTTGTTTCGTACTACGTTTCTCTAACTCCCTCGGTGAACGAAGTGATGGGTCATTCCTATAACTTAAAATCAGTTCCATCGCTTCTTTTATATTTTGACCAACTATCATACCTGCAGCAAACTCTTTCTGAACATTAATTAATTCTTCTAGATTTGATTCAGAGTCATCCTCTTCCAATTCCTCACGTAGGAGGAAGCACATTTCATCGAACACATATCGTTGTGTCGGTTCGTTCCATTGCATAAATGTATCTAATACATCTTGTACATTATATCTTCCAACTTTCGAAACCCATCTAAGAGCAGTGGAATCTAATATTCCCCGTTCTTCAGTGCTAGGAAGCTGACTACGTCTCTGCACAGAGTCAGAGGTAGGAGTCTTAATCAGAGTTTTATAGAAGGGAGATAAAATATTAGAGACAGAATCAGTGATTCTCCGACGAACAGAAAGCGGAGTCATAATATTAGCAGAAGCAGTAAATAGAGTAGCAGTTGGAACAGATAGAACAGGAACAGTAGGAGTAGCGGGCAAAGTAGCCTGTGAACTAGCAGGTGTGAGCGATACAGGTATAGGTAAAGAAGCCGGCAACCCTGAAAGAGGGGGTGCCGAAGGAACATTAATATTGACCACAGGAGGTACAGGAACTTGATTCAGACGAGCAGGAACACCAGGTTGTCCAGCAACCGGTAATTGAACATTCGGTATAGGTGGAGCCGTAGCACCCTGTGCATACGGTGGGGGTGATCGTAACAAGTAAGACAACAGGGGATCCTTTTCAGGGTCCTCTACTATCTTAGCTGTACTCGATGGCAAAGCAGGATAGCACTTGTCTATCGCTAAATTACGCTCTCTATTGGTCACCTCCATCGCCTTCTCAGACTCGTTGAGTTGCAGCTGCTTAGCAGACTGTTCTAAAGTCAACTCTTGCTCTTTCTGTTCTTTCTTCAACTTTTTAACTTCTCTCTGTTTAGATTCTTTTCGCCAATAACGGAAAGAATCAAACATTGCCGGCCGGGCTTTCTTCTTGAACAATTTCGTTTCTAAGTTATCAAGAAGTTGGGGTTCAAAACTACCATGCAGTGGCCAACTAAGGACACCATCTTTCTCTGTATAGTGGATCCATACCTCGTTATAAGAGATAGGGCCCACACCAAATTTGCAATATAGATCATAAAGGGGAGTTCCAATCGGAGGAACCGTACACGAGTCCTCCAACTGGGAATCACTGTTGCAACTAAAACAAGACAACATACAATTTTCCCGACTTACCATTTTATAATCCGGAACACAGAACAGACAAAACACAAACAAAAGGTGTGCACTCGAACCAAGAACCAAGAACTTAGGCCTACCAAAGCGAACAAATGTATCGATACCCAAACTAAACCAAATGATTATCTTAACCAGAACAACCAGTGATAATCTTACGAAACCAAACCAAACCAAAAACTAAAAGGATTATCCAAACAGGAGCAACCCTTACGAAGTAACCAACTAGCAACCACTTAATACTTAATACTTAACTGAGGCACTGGAGACGTCACCAAGGAGAAACCCGTCACGTCTCGCCGTACTAAGGACTGCACCTCGGGTCCAAGACAGGGCGACGGTCAAAGCAACGGCCCACTGTAGCCATCCGAACGGGAACCCTCGTGGAAGAGAACGTCGGGCCACTTTTGCGATATGCCGGGATCGATGAAGTGGGGCGCCTCCCTCTGGAATCTTCACACGAAGCTTCTCGAACTCTTCAGGCTTTTGGACCGGTACCGAATGACGTCGCCCCACGTTGGGCGCCAATTGGAGTTCTGGACTTTTTAGTTCCGTCCAGAGGTGTCAGGGATAACACCCGAAGACCCCGGAGTTCTACCTGCCTCGGTGCACAAACAAACAGAAACACGGGCTTCTCGATGGTGGCGTCAAAGACCAAAGGTTTATTACTGCAGGGACACAGAAGTCACAGAAACTACACATGGCAGTATCTAGGAGCCTGTTCGATTTGTACAAAATGGGTTGCTCCTTAAATACTAAATTTTCTGCTTGGGACAAATTCTTTACATGCTAGTACAGTTCTAAACATTTGTGTCCTAAACAATAAATATTTGGCATTTACACAAGAATCGTCTACAGTGTCTGATGTCAAAATATTAAGAACGAGGGGTTCCCACTATTCCATCATAATCTCATGTCAGCTTTTCATTCAAGAGCCGGACCGCCTCATCGTAAATTTCGTTACCTCCCCCTAATAAAGGCCCAGAAGGAAAGGAGCAGAGCCAGGTGCAGAAGATAGAAAAGTAGGATAAGAGATGTTTGTGGGTCGTAAATGGGCAAGGTTACCAGCTTCGGCCGCCTTATCATGATCAGGCCAACGGACACGAGAACCAGTATAGCAGGACTGGCCTCAGGCTGGGGAGGCAGCTCTTGCTGAGTCATGCTGCCACAGCGTTGCTTGCCTAAGGTGCACGTGTCACTAGCAAGGAGAATTGCCTGCTAAAGCCTACGTGTCCTTAATTGAAAGAGGTCATTGCGTGTCCATTGACTATGTGAGGGCAAGGAATACAAAATGTCTGCCGTAATCTAAGATGGATGCCATGGGTAGAACAGAAATGTGTTTGTAACAGGAGTGCTCTTGCTCGTAGCATAGCGAAAACACCAGGGTATACTAAATGGATCATTTGCGGTTCACTGATACCAAAATTATGTATTTGCGACAATGTTAAAAACACAGGTTCAAATCGTCACGGAACCTCAATTCCCTTGTGGGATTCCTGCTATCATGAGACAATCCACATGGAATCGGGAATTACAGTGCGGACTGGAGTTACAAGTGGCATTCCCTCGTGGGATTCCTGCTGTCATGAGTCAATCCCCAGGGAATAAGGATTTACAGTGTGGACTAGAATTACATGTAGCATTCCCTCATGGGATTCCTGCTGTCATGAGTCAATCCCTATGGAATAGGGAATTACAGTGTGGACTGGAATTACACAGTTCTGTCTGAAATAATGCGCACATTTACTATTTTCTCTAAGCGTGCGTTAAATGTGAGTGGTAGGGGGCCCGCAGCAGGGGTGGGGAGGACAGTTGAATGGATTGTGGAAGGAAATGAAAGTCAAGTTATAGTAGGATTTTGTGAACAGCCGAAAAGTAGTACATTTACTCAAAAGTGTAAATTACTCAAAAGTGTGAGTTACTTTTGTGAATCAGGGCCTTACTTTTTATTCCATACATCAGCAGAGCCTTGTTAGGGGTCCGGACGTTTGTCTACTTCACATCATCTGTTTAGAATGTCTAACCCAGCCTCCCACGTGACTCTATCTGTAGGAAGCTGAATCTCTACATAGTGCGCTAAAGCAAAGTACACTATGTAGAGTCCAGGCGTCCCTTATTGATTTACAGGTGCAAAAAGGGTAACATTCAATTCTCTCTTTTGTGGTCATGTGGGAGAGGAGTTCAGACTTATCAGAGGGTGGTGCTAAGCAGTTGTTGTACTCAGAGGCAATGAATGAGACACACACTCATGAATAAATCTGAGACCAAATAAAAAAATAAGTTGTATATTTATATAAAATTTGATACCAAGAGCTACGTAAACTAATAATTAATTTTGAGATATTGAATTTCACAAGTAAATTAAATGTTCTCTTAAATGCATCTTTACGTGTAATGCTTTCCTATGGGAGAAAAAGACATATACAGGTATTTGCAGGATGTTTCCGGGGGTCCCCTTCAGGTCCAAAGTACTATCAGCAGTTAGTGTTCCTGCCCTGGGAAGTCGGGGTGCAGAGAGGCTGGTAAGGTTGGTAGCCTTTTGCGATACACCGAAGGAGAGGGGGGCACCTAAAGACAGGCTGTAGGGTCAAGTCCGGGAGCTCCCGATAAGAGCCTCGGTTCACAAGGGTCCTAGGAGCAAGGCAGCACAGTTGGTCCTTGAGAACCTGGGCCGGGTCGCAACAACCTCTGTATTTTAGGCGTCCCGGAGAAACTTGAGGGGGGCGATACCCAAGCCTTTGTGGTTAAACTGCTAGAAGAGTCCCTTCCAGCCCTCAAAGATTGGAACTTGAATGCAGAGATTCAACGAGCCCACCGGATGCCATTTAATATCCCTACGAAACCGGGGATATATCCCAGAGCTATTTTGGTTTATTTTGGGAATTTTTTGGTACGACAGATTGTTGCCGATAAAGCTAGGCCTGACCACAAAGTACAGTATAATGACTTTTCATATTTTTCAAGACCAGACTTTTGCCACGTTACTGTGGAAAGACGCTGGCGGCTTCGATCTTTGATCAAACCGTTTCAAGATAAAGGCGCACAGGCGTATCTCAATAACCCCGCAAAGTTAAAAATTGTACATGGCGGCCTTACCAAATTTTTTCAATCAGAAATCAAAGCAAATGCTTATCTAGATCAGATTTCTTAAAATTTTCAGAATAGTAAAGAAATAGAAACCTTACTTATTCTCTGTAATATGCAGTAAGTGTATGAAAGGAGCCGCTTGTCCGTTATAATATCTGTTATAATGTAACTAATGGCTTAATACATCCTTAGATGATGTTACATATGTATTAATATTTGCATTATTACTGTTGTCTACCACTTCTATCTTATCATTTATATTATCTAAACTATTCGCTCCTATCCTTCTTTCCACTTTTTCTTTTCGTAATTCTATGAGTCAACTACCTTATAAAGCGGAAGCTTAGATACTATGCTGTGACTACATCACCCAGACTCTGTGTGAGTCTGATTGCCTACTTAATGGGGGGGGGTTTCAAGGGAAGGGTGGGGGGGTTGTTAAGGGGGGACACGGGAGGGTCACCTAGAGGGGTGGAAATACAAAACGAAAAAAAAGAACCAGTTAAAGGGGTACCCAATAAAACACTAACATAATTAGATAATTGTTGTATAATAAAGTTTTATATGTTTGAGGCGATGCTACAACCATTTCCTATAAATAATGGGTAGATTAATCATCCAAACTTGGAATGTTGGAGGGCTATTAACAGGGGATAAGCGAAGGCGCTTGGCTGAGCTGCTTAAATTAAACCCAGCAGATGTGCTTTGTCTTCAAGAAACCCATGTGCCATGGACTAAAAAATCGTGGTTAAATATGAATGGCTACAATCTAGTGGCTGTCTCCACACAATCCTCGACTATTAGGGGGGTTGCAATACTAGCAAAAAACAATCTTGGATCAGGGATACGACACCTTTCAGACCCTCATTGCAGATGGGCTATTACTAAACTTGCTTGTGGTATAACCATTTGCACTGTACATGGCTCAAACCAAGATGACCCCTCAATCTTTGAAGAATTAGAGATCAAATTAGCCACCTGGCAAGGCCCGTTAGTTCTATGTGGGGATTTTAATATTTCATTAATACCACCATTATCTAATATTTCCTCCAAAACAAAATATCGAGGACGTAAACCCAGAGTATACAAAGCTGTTAGGAGGCTTATAGGTAATCTTGGCTTAACTGATATGTGGCTACACAACAATTCATACGATCAAGGATTTACCTACTTCTCTCACCCGCATCAAAAACAGGTTCGAATCGACTACATGTTTGTTACTGGGGACCTTATTCCACAATCGAATATTAAAAAAATTCCAAGAATAATCTCAGACCATAATGCATTAATCCTTGCCGTTACAATTACTCCTCTATTTACTCAACAACGATCTTGGTCATTTGATAGGAAATTACTGTCCAATACTGAATTTATATCACACATTAAAAAATGGACAGAAGAGTTTTTTAATATAAATCGGTTCAGTACGTCTAGAAACGTAGTTTGGGATTCATATAAATCTGCCTTAAGAGGAGAGATCTCCAGTTTCCAATATGCCGCATGAACCAAAACAAGAAACTATCATGAAAAAAAGCTGTCTGAACTGGCTAAAGCCGAACTAGAGCACACCTCCTTGATTGAACAGGGCAAAGAAGCCAATAATCAATGGCTCTAGGTTGCGGTCTTAAAAGCTGAACTTAATACTGATCTTAGTCAGAAAGCCGCTCAAACCTATAGAGCCTATAGAAAGAAAGCTTACGAAAGTGGGGAAAAAACTAGGTAAACAATTGGCATTACGAACCCGTCCAAAAAAAAATTCTAATAATATTACCACTATTGTAGACGGCGGACGGACTTATGTCCAGCCGACAGATATTATTCTACAATTCCAACGATATTACCAAAACTTATACTCTGAAGAAGTGACCAATTCGGAAGAAGATATTGATACCTTCCTGGCTGGCTTTCTTAATAATTCGGCAGCCACCAGTTTATTAGACAATGCGGCTAGAGAAGAACTTGAAGCCGAGATCACATTGGCTGAAGTTGAGGCAGCATTATCACTCTTATCTTCTGGTAAAGCAGCAGGCCCAGATAAATTGCCAATCGAAATATATAAAACCATTAGTTTCCAACTAAGCCCCCTACTATTTGATCTATTTTTGGGTGTTCAGTACAATGACATTCCCCCATCTTCTTGGGATGAGGCTAGTATTATAGTATTTCCCAAGAAGGGAAAATCACCCGAGCAGTTGACTTCGTATCGCCCAATTTCTTTGATAAATTTGGACTCCAAATTATATGCCAAGGTGATGGCTCTCAGACTCAGCGGGATCATTGGGCAGCTGGTCTCTCCGTGGCAGCATGGCTTTGTTCCGGGAAAAGGGACCACTGACCATACTCGTCGGGCTATTGCCCTTTTCGATGCCATGTCTGTCACGGGGGGCCAGATGTCTATGATCCTGCTTGACGCTGAGAAAGGCTTTGATCGTGTTTCATGGAACTTTTTATGGGTTGCCGTAGCACGTCTTAATTTCGGCCCTAAATTTCTTAAATCTATAAAATCCATGTATCGTCAACCTAAAGCAAGAATATCATTGTCAGGTTTGGAATCCGGTTATATTAATATTGAAAGAGGTACAAGACAAGGGTGTCCCTGTTCACCCCTACTCTTCGCCCTCTATATTAATCCCCTTATCCTAAAATTGTTAGAAAATAATAATATCAAGCCAATTCTATGTAATCAATACGAAACTAAAGTTTTGGCATACGCTGATGACATCGCGGTATTAACATCCTACTTATCTATTCCTTTCAATAGAGGTGGGCTTACGGCACCGAATATTATCCTGTATCATTGGGCAGCCTTTTTAAAACATCTAAAACCAATGATTTTAGAATCATCGTCTGTCTTTGGAACAACTAATACCACAATCCCTACAATTTATGAACTTGTACTTGGCGAAGTAGCCAGTGGCCTCTTATTAAGAAAGACTGAAAATTCCTATTACAAACAATTTAAGGGTGAAATCATTAAAAGCGCCTGGATACTTTGGAATCAGGTACTCAAACATATGCAGATAGGCAAAATTAACCGGTACACACCTCTATTCCAATCCACTATTACCTCTGGTCTTGATTTTGATCATACGGCTAAGAAATGGCAAAGATTGGGTATAAGAACAGTTAAAGATGTTTGGGTAAATGGCTCACACACTACATTTCAAGATCTAAAAATAAAATGTGGCCTTCCGGAAGGGGACTTTCTCAAATTTGCACAGCTCCATGCAAAATTAAAAGCAACAAGCATTTACAATGCAATGGTCTCGGCAGCATTAAAGGTAGAGCTATTGGCATTGCTCATGATTTTTTTTTAAAAATAATAAATAAATGGCATTGTCATTTACATTGCCAATAGCTTCATCGCTTGCATATGCGAGACCTATTGCATTAGCACCCACACACAGAGTAAGTAGTAGAGTGAGAAGTTGATAGTGAGGAGGAGAGAGTTATTAGTAAAGAGTATTAGAGAGCGCATCAGAGCTGTGTGATTAATAACAGCTGTGAGCCCGTGACTGAGGTGCATCATCAGAGCTGTGTGAATAATAACAGCTGTGAGCCCGTGCCTGAGGTGCATCATCAGAGCTGTGTGAATAATAACAGCTGTGAGCCCGTGCCTGAGGTGCATCATCAGAGCTGTGTGAATAATAACTGTGGCAGCTCCGTGCCCGAGGTGCATCATCAGAGCTGTGTGAATAATAACAGCTGTGAGCACCTGCCTGAGGTGCATCATCAGAGCTGTGGGAATAATAACTGCGTCAGCCCGTGCCTGAGGTGCATCATCGGAGCTGTGTGAATAATAACAGCTGTGAGCCCGTGCCTGAGGTGCATCATCAGAGCTGTGCGAGTAATAACAGCTGTGAGCCCGTGCCTGAGGTGCATCATCAGAGCTGTGTGAATAATAACAGCTGTGAGCCCGTGCCTGAGGTGCATCATCAGAGCTGTGTGAGTAATAACAGCTGTGAGCCCGTGCCTGAGGTGCATCATCAGAGCTGTGTGAATAATAACTTCAGCAGCTCCGTGCCCGAGGTGCATCATCAGAGCTGTGTGAATAATAACAGCTGTGAGCCCGTGCCTGAGGTGCATCATAAGAGCTGTGTGAGTAATAACAGCTGTGAGCCCGTGCCTGAGGTGCATCATCAGAGCTGTGTGAGTAATAACAGCTGTGAGCCCGTGCCTGAGGTGCATCATCAGAGCTGTGTGAATAATAACAGCTGTGAGCCCGTGCCTGAGGTGCATCATCAGAGCTGTGTGAATAATAACAGCTGTGAGCCCGTGCCTGAGGTGCATCATCAGAGCTGTGTGAATAATAACAGCTGTGAGCCCGTGCCTGAGGTGCATCATCAGAGCTGTGTGAGTAATAACAGCTGTGAGCCCGTGCCTGAGGTGCATCATCAGAGCTGTGTGAATAATAACAGCTGTGAGCCCGTGCCTGAGGTGCATCATCAGAGCTGTGTGATTAATAACAGCTGTGAGCCCGTGCCTGAGGTGCATCATCAGAGCTGTGTGAGTAATAACAGCTGTGAGCCCGTGCCTGAGGTGCATCATCAGAGCTGTGTGAAGAATAACTGCGTCAGCCCGTGCGTGAGGTGCATCATCAGAGCTGTGTTAATAATAACAGCTGTGAGCACCTGCCTGAGGTGCATCATCAGAGCTGTGGGAATAATAACTGCGTCAGCCCGTGCCTGAGGTGCATCATCAAAGCTGTGTGAATAATAACTGCATCAGCCCGTGCGTGATGTGCATCATCAGAGCTGTGTGAATAATAACAGCTGTGAGCACCTGCCTGAGGTGCATCATCAGAGCTGTGTGAATAATAACAGCTGTGAGCCCGTGCCTGAGGTGCATCATCAGAGCTGTGTGAATAATAACAGCTGTGAGCCCGTGCGTGAGGTGCATCATCAGAGCTGTGTGAATAATAACAGCTGTGAGCCCGTGCGTGAGGTGCATCATCAGAGCTGTGTGAATAATAACAGCTGTGAGCCCGTGCGTGAGGTGCATCATCAAAGCTGTGTGAATAATAACTGCGTCAGCCCGTGCGTGATGTGCATCATCAGAGCTGTGTGAATAATAACAGCTGTGAGCACCTGCCTGAGGTGCATCATCAGAGCTGTGTGAATAATAACAGCTGTGAGCACCTGCCTGAGGTGCATCATCAGAGCTGTGGGAATAATAACTGCGTCAGCCCGTGCCTGAGGTGCATCATCAGAGCTGTGTGAATAACTGTGTCAGCCCGTGCCTGAGGTGCATCATCAGAGCTGTGTGAATAATAACTGCGTCAGCCCGTGCCTGAGGTGCATCATCAGAGCTGTGTGAATAATAACTGCGTCAGCCCGTGCCTGAGGTGCATCATCAGAGCTGTGTGAATAATAACTGCGTCAGCCTGTGCCTGAGGTGCATCATCAGAGCTGTGTGAATAATAACTGCGTCAGCCCGTGCGTGAGGTGCATCATCAGAGCTGTGTGAATAATAACTGCGTCAGCCCGTGCCTGAGGTGCATCATCAGAGCTGTGTGAATAATAACTGCGTCAGCCCGTGCCCGAGGTGCATCATCAGAGCTGTGTGAATAACTGTGTCAGCCCGTGCCTGAGGTGCATCATCAGAGCTGTGTGAATAACTGTGTCAGCCCGTGCCTGAGGTGCATCATCAGAGCTGTGTGAAGAATAACTGTGTCAGCCCCGTGCCTGAGGTGATGACCTCGAAGACTAATCGTTTTTTGAGTATTTGACTCACCAACAATTTCACGCAAATAGGGCTTTTCCCGATCACCTATTGTTTTTACCCCACCCCACCTCACGTCATCCACACGTTTTTCGTGCTAAATTGTGAGCCCGTGCCTGAGGCGCGCGCGCAGGTCAAGGCACGCACACAAGCCCAGATGAGAAACACTTCGTACCACTTTTATTAAAACCATACGAAGTTTTCCAAAATACTTCACCAAGTGAAAAAAAGCTTAATGGAAGAACGAAAATCAGAGAAAAAAATGCATCAAACACTCTGGCCCAAAAACATTATGTCTTGTGCGGTCTTTTAATTTAGACCTGGTAAATTTCAAACATGGGCTTTTGCACAATATACCGAGATTAAGAGCAATAGGGTTGTGAATGCCGTTAGAATGAGCAGTTCCTAAGCACGTGGTAGCGTGCCCAACTGGCGAGGATGTTATAGGTTTCGCTGGTTATCCAGACTGACAGATGTTGGTGGAGTTGCCAGCAAACACTATCCCTCATAATAGAGAGAAATTATATTAATTGGGTGTTCCCTTGGCATATTCTCTTTTCTCCATTCAAGAAGTCGGTTGGACTATGCTGTACAGCCGGCTCCTAAATCCCTATTCACTATTCAATGTCCAGCATCCAGGACTCTATTAAAAAAGGCTTCTTTAAACAGCAACTAGTTTTTTTTATACTGTAATTATTTTCTCATAAAAAAGATTTCATTACATTACACTGCAGTCCATCAGTTATCCCCCGACACAAATGTGACAGTGTTAACAATGCTAGGTTGCTTTATTATGTGAGACGCGGTATAAAAAGAAATACAGACACATCCTTCCACCTATCGATAGACGATAAAATGAAGCCCAGTGTCACTCCTAGAGGGAGCCAAGCTGCATATACAACAGGCCCAAGCAGATGTTCGATACCTGATACTGGTGCAAAACTATGGATAAAGGTGGCCATCACTTACAAGAAACATTTTAATGCAAACAAGACCCTTGACAGCCCAGTTTAATACAGAATCCTTCTCAGTGAAAACTGTTTAGCAATAAACTAAAAGCTTCTTGCAACTTTCAAGCAAAATGGTTCTGTGAGGGGGAGGGAAGAAACACGACAATGTTGTGGCTCAAAGGGATTATGGCTGGTATTTTGCCTGACCACAAATAAACCGAACTTCAATGTATGCAAGTTTAACTATGCCGTTTTGTAAAGTGTTTGACAAATTTATGGGCATCGGGTGTGCCCGATTCTCTAGCTTATTGCTCCTAAACATACTGTTCTGGGCAAATAAACGTCATTGTACAAAACACAGTGATTTATGCTGCGCTGAAGACATGATCTATCGTGGAAGGCTGCAGAAAAGTCAACTAATTTATATGTAAAAATATATTTACATATTCAAAGCTTAGCTAAATCTGCTCAGAATGATGCATTATAAATACTGCTTAGGAGCACGTGTGACACAGCATTCATCACGCAGTAGCATTATCGGCCAGCAATCTTCAAGGCTTCCAGCAGAGAAAGCCTCCCAATTAGGCAATTGCCTTTCATTAAAATGCACCCTGCATGGTGTAGAAAAGGGAAATAAAGTAGGCAGGGCGTCAGTGTAACATGAGCATGTCAGTTCATTAATATGTGGACCCCCCCGCCTGACCTGGTACTGTACAAGCTGTGGCGCGGCCTGCCCTATACATCACCTGTTCTCGCTGCTGGTCCACTTCAGACAGACAGACAGCTGCAGCACTAGAGCCCGCTCACAGCTTGATGGGGCTCTGGCCACGAGATGCCAAAGTGCGGCTGCACTGTGATCATCTGCACAGCTAGAGCGCTGCCAGCGCACCCAGGGCTTGGGACGCCTGGCAGCCTGACAGGCGGCAGGAAATATGATTAATGAGCAAGATATAATGATAGCAGGAACCCGATTAGCACCACAAAAAGGTCACAGATCAAAGTAGTATGCAGGTCATGAGTCCGCAATCACTGCATGCAATCTGCGGACGGGGAGAGGTCAACTGGGAGCCACGAGGAAACAAGCAGCACCAACTTCTCACTGCACTGCATCTCGGGCCTGCATGCGCTCTTTTCCCTTTCAGTGTGGCTACATTTGGAGAGCCAGAAACGCCTTGTTGCCACCTGTACTTCCCCTACCTCCTGCTTGGGAGCCTCGTTGCGGCCTGCGGGTGGAGAGAAAAAAAGCAAGATCCTGGAAGCGAAGGGGACGGGAAAACAAGGCAGAGGAAAATAATCTAAAAATAAATTAAAGAACAGCGTGGGGGCTTGGGCACGTCCGCTGCCGTTCACCACAATGTGCCGGCTGCAGCAGGATAACGTGTGCAGTCAGGATAGGGGCTTTGTCAATGGCGGCACGGCGCAATGAAAAACAAGAAGTAAAGAAGGTGAACACAATTAAATGAACATAGACCATTGAGAAATGTAGATAGAGGCTAAATGTCAGCAGCATTCACCTACCTGTGGCTCCGTCTTCAGGCTCGGTGGAGGGTCTGCAAGGCAAAAAGAAGAACAAGACCGAACATTGGAGCTGGTTCTCACAACAACAACCAACAAGCCGTGAGCGTGCACGCTCCCGAACTTCCGGTATCTGGATGTGCACGCTCACGACTGTCGTGGGGCGGGACTTCCGTCTTTGCGAGAAGCCCGCGCCCACGCCACGGAGTGGATGGCCCAGAGGAGCGGTGGCAGCAGAAGTCAGGAGTGGCGGCTGATGCGGTAAGTCAGGCTTGGGGGGCTTGGCACGTGTGTGTGTGAGTCTGCGCGTGTGTGTGTCTGCACGTGTTTGAGAGTGTTTGTGTCTGCATGTGTGTGTGTCTGCGCGTGTGTGTGTGTGCGTGCCTGTGTGTGTGCACGTCCACAGACCCTGGTCGGCTCGTGCACCGCTCTATCTCCCTTGAGGAGCAAGTGGGCGACAATAGGTCTCGATGCCGAGACCTAAAAAGGGACGTAATTAGTCTCCAGAAGAATGACCTAATTGAAGCATGTACCACCTCAAAAACTAGGATAGGCACACTCTATGACATTCTTTTAACAAATATTAATGATGATATCGAGAAAACAGAAACTAAATGGGCGGTGAAATAAAACAACCCCGATATTGATATAGATAAAGTACTCAATATGAGCAATAATTTGTTTATGGCTAGCAATTTAAGGGCACAACTGTATAAAACAATATATGATCTATATTTTACCCCGGCCAAATTATTCGCGTGGGGTAAAAGGGGGACCGATGCATGCCCACGCTGCACACAGGGCCCAGCGACATTAGTTCATATGTTTAGTAGCTGCCCCGAACTTCTTATCATAAAAAGTATGATTGCTTCATTTTGGGAGAAAATTTTCCATCATAAACTTCCTGAATCTGACACCCTATATGTTTTGGGATATGATGGCTCGTTATACTTAGCTAAATCTTAACAAAGATTAATATTTATAGGCACAGCTGTACTGAGGTTAATTTTATCTGCTCGCTGGAAGGATGATCTTCCCCCTAGTTTTCAAATGTGGTTAGCTCCTTTTCTTGCTGTCTTTAATTATGAGTCTGCAATATTCGCCACTAGGGGATTCAAAACAAAACTCAGTGGTGAAGAACTTTGGCGTCCAATTTCTATTTGGAAAGAAGGTTTATTTCCTAGTGGAATTGGCTGAGATGAATGAGACTTTATCGAGTCATGTCAGTAGCCTTTGTTAATCCTGTTTTGTTCGGCTGTTTTTCTGTTTTCTAATTCTCGTCTATTATCTTTGTTACTCGTTTTATCATTATTATTTCACTGATCCCTAATGTATATACTTTATTCAATGTCTCTATGTTAAGTGTATTGTCTTATGCTGATACTGGTTCTTTAATAAAAAAATAAAACATTTTTAAAAAAAGAGAGAACCTGGGCCGGGTCGCTCGCCTGCAGAGGGGTAAGGTCGGCTGGTCTGGTGCATCCCAGGTCCTTGCTATTGTCAGTTTTGCCAGTTGTGGATTAAAAACCAGGACAGCTGGGCCACTCTGGAAGTTGGTCTCCGTGGTGCTGCTGTCCCTCAATGGCTGCTCAGTCTCAGTGTTTTGGATCCCCGACTGGACTCAAACAGGTTTTGGTTGCTGCAAGTGGTCCGGTATTCCGGGTATTGGTGCCGTGCGGCTCTGAATCCTCCTGGCATCTTCTCACTTTGTGGGGATACGGATCTGACCTCCTGGAGCCTGGTGACCAGGGAGCGGCAGCACGGTAAACCGGACGCTGCTGTTTTTGTGCCCGCGGACTACAGGGGAATAGTTCCTCTACTCCAAGGAAGATTGCAGGCAAACTACAAAGGGCTGCAGTCCCCCCCCACCCCCCAGTTCTTGGTAGCGGCTCATCTGCAGGATGAATTGTTTTTTTCACTATTGTTGAGCTGGTGCAGGCAGGCAGGGTTTGGCATCAAAAAGTCCACAGCAAGTTTTCAGTTCTTGTTTTCGCGGCTCTTCTTTGTCGTCTTCTTCTGGGTCCATCGAATCTGAGTTCCTGGCATCAGGGGTGCCCCCTAAAAACTCAATTTAGGGACATTAAAGGGCGTGACAATTGGTAGCCAATGGACTAGTTACCTTTAGGGTGACTGCACCCCCTATATGACCACTTCCTGTGGGAAGCTGGCATAAGCCTAACCACCAAAAACAAAGGTGGTGAAATTCTAGGTTGCGGTTCACATCAGGTAGTCTTCCTAACTAGCCAATTTTCCCACCTGTCCTTGTGCCAAATGGGCCCTGGGCAGGGGGTGTCATTTTTCCTGTCTGGGAGAAGCAGGGGTCGCATTTCAAAGGCAGCAGAGGCCTTTGAAGCCTCCTACCTTGATATGCTGATCACCCAGCCATCGTCCTTGGAGGAGGTGACAACACATCCTGCCAGAGCAGGCTAAGTTCCTGCCCTGGGAGAGCACAGGCTCTCACCTGCATTGGAATAGAAACCTGTCTGTGGTGGGAGGCTGCTCTACACCAGTTAGCCAGCGCACTAGAGGTTTGTAGGTTTTCAGGGAGCGTCTCTAAGGTGCCCTCTGGGAGCATGTATTAATAAATCCACAACTGGAATCAGTGTGGGTTTATTAATACGAGATGTTTGATACCAAACATCTTTAGTTTCAGTGAATCCATCATGTAGCTGGGGAGCTCGTAATCACCAGTGCCCAGTACATATACTCATGATGGCTTCCCTGTTCACTGGCAGTGTCCAGGAATCAACTTGGACACCACAGGGGCATATCTGCTCATTCAGATATATGTCCTCTCATGTAATATAATGCACCTTGTCTTAGGGCTGTAAGGCCTGCTGTAGGGGTGACTTACATACATTACATGCAGTGTCTGCAGACATCGCACACAGGGAGGATGGCATGTGGTGTCTTACCTTTTGTCTGCACCATGTCACACATGTCAGTTTTGCGTGAGTGTGGTGAGGAGTCCCTTCTTACGGTGGCACAATACATGCTGCAGCCCTCAGGTGCCCTCCTTAGTACCCATGCCCTAGGTACCAGGGGTACAATTTACTAGGGGCTTACAGGGGTGCTCACCTTATTGCCAACAGGGGGAACAATTGTACAGTTTTAGGAAACCAGATCTGCCACTGGGGACCTGCAAGGCGGAAACTCAGTGCACTTCTGTCGAAATTGCATCATATACCAGGCAAACAATGATGGGGTGACCATGTCCAAAAGGGTCACTTTCCTCCGCTGCCCATCTCTTAGGGGCCTATTAATGAAGGTGAACTTACACATGAGTACATCTCCACATGGAACTTTACTCTTATTCTTTGTAGTAAAATTAGTACTTTAGGCAACTCAACCTTTCCGAGTGCAAATTTACATGAATGTGCACACGTACATGTCTCCATTAAGGTCCTTTCCTAATAGCGAATCGCATCGGTATGTATGAAAACTTTGTGACTGCTATTGGGGTTGCAAAACATTCACATTTTACCACCTACTTCAAGTAGGTGGTAACCCATTCGCAAATGGGAAGGGGTCCCCAAGGGACCTCTTCCCCTTTGTGAATGTTTGTAAAAAAAAGTTTAAGAGCCGGCAGTGGTTGCATGGAGCACTAACTGCTCGTAAAAAATGAAAAGAAAACTTTTCGTTTTGTAAAGCATCTCCTTTTCCTTTAAGGAAAACTGGCTGCTTTACAAAAACAAAAAAAAAGCTTTATTGAGAAGCAGTCATGGACATGGTGGTCTGCTGATCTCACCAGGCCTCCTTCCCCCTTGATTTCTGCGATTCCTAGAGAGTCACAATTTGCAACCGACCTCATTAATATTCATGAGGTAGGTCATTTGCGACCCCCTAAGAATCGCAAATGGTGTACTATACACCTTCATACATTGCACTTTGCGATTTCCTAATTGCGGATCCTTGTGATTTGCAATTAGGGATCGCAAAATGATAGCTACATTCATCTGTCCCTATATCTCTTTTATCTCAGTATTACTCCGAGGTGCCTGTTTTTTTTTTCTTCAGTTGTGTCATTTGTAGTGGTATTAGGCTATCAAAAGCTTCCTGTGGCCACTCATATAATTTTGGAACAGAATGTCTTGTGTCTAGATCTGTACTGGACGTTAGTTGTGTTTCTAAGTGTTCCATATTGAGTTTGTTCCACTGTCGATAGGTAAATACAGGTAAGGTGGTTTTAGGGGCGTTGCTTTGTGTTGTTTTATGTTTGAAATCAGGCAAATGGTGGTCTTACCATGTGACTGGAGTCATTATATGCAAGGTAACTAGTTCTGTATTAGCAAAAAGACATATAGGATGTGTCAGCGATGTGTGTGGGTCTGTCAGTGATCTGATGCAGGTTCAGTGTGTCTAGGCCAGCAATGATTGTTTTTGGTTGTTGAGGTCACCCAGTATGTGTAAGTTGGAGTGTAGTGTTATCATGTTTGAAACTGTGTCTTAAAGTGTCTCTGTGAATGTTGCATTGCTAGGTAGAGGACTCTAAAGGAGCAGGAAGTTCTAGGAGGGAGATAGAGTAGGATTGCATCTGGTGAAAAGTGCCTCACAATCTTGTATGGAGACGTCGTCAGCTTTAGTGATATGTAATGTTTGCCTGAACACAGCAGCTAGGCCACCTCTTCTTTTGCCTATACGATATTTCATGATAGATTGATAGCCTAGAGGACGGCCACATGCAGGACTGGAGCCATATCATCTCCCAACCATGATTCAGTTATGCAGAGTATGTCAGGTTTTGCATCAGTGAGAAGGTCGTAGATGTGAGGTTCGTTTTTAGAGAGTGATTGAGCATTTATTAGTAGTGAGTTTAGAGAATGTGCTTTGGCAATAGTGTGCCTTTGTTTTGTAAAAGAGTGAGCAGTGGTTTGTAGCAGGTGTGTACTTAGTTTGGTATTGGGTATAAGAGGATAGCAATCGTGTAGCTGTTCTGTATCGTGTTCCTTGTCCAGCGGGCTAAGAAGTCATTTTGATGGGTCTGCGTGTGTAGGTGGTAGAGACGTGGTTGAGAGCGAGTTGGTGAGCTGTGGTGTTTTTTTAGTGTAATGTAGTACAGTAGACATGGAGAAGCAAAGTTGTGAGGAGTGGCATGTTGCTTATTTTGTTTGCTTCTGTTTAGGGCGGAAGGTGTATGGGTTAGGTGTCATGCTGCAGCATGTGGGTTATGTAGTAAGGTTCTAAATTGTCCAATGCATGAGAGGCGGTTAAAAGAGAGTTGCTGTCTCTCTGTATATGTGTTAGGTGTGGGGGGAAGAGAGAAAGCTTGGCATTGGAGTTTGACCATGGTGTGTATCATTTGTGTAGTCTGGAAGGTGGGTGTATGTTTGTAGTTTGTGATGGAAAGAATTATGAGGTGTGTATGAGAGATTTTGTTCTGCTGGGGCATGTGTTATATTTTGTTTTTGAGGAGTAGTGAAAGGAGGTGCTGATGTATTTGTTTTCTGAGAAGGATCTGCATATAGAGTATTGTTTGTGAGTGGAAGTTGGAAGGCAAAGGGGGTGGTGATGTGTTTGTGAGTAGAGTATATGTTGTGTGTAAGAGGGGGTGAACTAGAGTTAAGAATGTTTGTGTTATATTTGATTGCTGCTAGAGGTAATATGTGTGGTGCAGTAGAAATCAAGTGTTGTGTGGTTGTGGTATTGTGGGAAAACGAAGAGGAGGATGTTGGTGACGGGAAAGATGGAAGGCTGAGTATAGGTTTGTTAGTGACAAAAGGGGTCTGTTAGGAGTAATTAGAGCAGTGAGTGTGTGTCTGGATGGGATATAGGGCTAGATGTACGACCCATCTAATTTGCGAGTCTCAAATTGCATTCTTTTGAGACTCGCAATTTGCGACTCCCAAATTGCGATTTACTACAGTGTCTCAGACAGTTTTTGCGATACCTAATGTGGTCACAAATTGCCTGCCTCATTAATATTAATGAGGCAAGTGCAATTTGCGACCCCATTGGGAATGGCTAGCACTCCCAGGGACGGTGGCCTGCATGTCTGTGACTTCTTTTTAAATGAAGTAGTTTTTTTTTTTTTTTTTTTAAATGCAGCCCGTTTTCCTTAAGGGAAAACGGGATACATTTAAAAAAGAAAAATTAAACGTTACTGTTTTTTTTTTAAGAGTAGTAAGTGGTCCGTGGTCGGTTCCAGTCACAAAGGGGAAAGGGTCCCCTTGGGACCCATTCTCGTTTTGCGAGTGGCTTTCCACCCATTTCAAATGGGTGGTAATTTGCGAGTGTTTTGCAGCCGCTATTGCGGCAACAAAATAATGAGTCGCTATTAGGAAAGAACGCCCTTGGCACGCCCCTTCCTAATAGTGATTAGCAAACCCTATAGATTACCGACTCACAAAATAGGGTCTGTAAATAGGGCAGACCGATTTTGCGGTCGCAAACGGGCTGATTTCCCGTTGACAACTGCAAAAAATAGTCATACATCTAGCCCATAGTTAAGTATGGTGTGGATTTGGGTTGTGTTAGTGATTAGTGGATTGGTTAGTGGTATAGGACAGAGTTGTGTATTGTTTGTAAGTGATGGTGCAAATGTGCGGTGGCTGGGATAGAAGAGTGTATTGGTTTCTGAGGCTTTGTTTAGGGTTAGTGTTGGACTTGGCCCTTTTGGCAGGTTCACCCCTGAACTTTATGCCTTTTAATATGACATAATGGTAGTGATTTCTGGTCTCTGCGCACTTTGGCACTCTGGCCCAGTGTAAAGTGTGTGCGCTCTCTGAGTGCCTGTGGTGAGATTGGCCTGCCCTCCCATAGGAATGCATGGGGGATATGTGTGTCCATGGTAGTTCCTTATGTGAGAGGAGTGCAGGGGCGAGTTTGGTATGTGCGAACTCGTGAGATTAAATGCTGCGCGATGGTGTGTGCAGATTTATTGTGTCCACTTTTAGAAGTTGGCATTTCTGTGTGCAGTGAATGTAATTTGACTGTCTGGCTTGTGATTCACAGGAGCTGGCTGGTGTGCTTGGCTCCAGGAGTCAGGATGGGTATGCCTGGTGGTGAATAGAGAGATCTGCATGTAGATGGGAGGGAGGAGTGCACCTGGGACCTGAATAGGGCTGGGCCTTCCCTCCACAATGCTGGCTCTACCCCCACTGGTGCATCTGATGTCCCTGGCCTGTCCTGTGAATAGAGAGGGGAGCTGAGCAAAACAAAGTGCTCCAGAACCAGTCGCATCTGGCTTTCCCCTTGCCAGCACCTTTGGGAACAAAGGACTTTGTGGTATAAGAAGGGGCTGTGACCCCATGTAAAATGTTCTTGTTTGCTACTTGAATCTACCAGGGGCGTGCTGCTGGTGGGGCCCAGGAGGGACCGCCATGGGGACTGCCTCCTGGCTTGAGTGCCCTGTTTGCTGCCCCCTGGGCCCTACATTGCCCCTCCTGATGCCCAGGACTTCTGGGACCTTCTGCTTCATTTTTCTGGCCCCAGAATTTGATTCTGTCTTTTTGCGCCCTAGGAGTGCTGAGATTTGGCTCCAAAAGGAGCCCTGAAGCTTGGCAGCACGGGGGTGCGATAGTCTGCGAGGGATTCCCGACATGGGGACTCCCCCGCCTGTGCTGCTTTCATTGCGGGTGCCCACCCCACTGATTGCTTGTAATTCAAGAGCAGGTGCCCACCCTGCATTATGGCAGCTTGGTTGATTTAATAGTGCGCGGGTGCCCACACCGTGACTTTGTCCGGGTGTTTATTTAAAAGTAGAGCGGGTGCCCACCCCGCGATGTGTTCTTGATTCTGAGGGAGCCTACCCCTCATTTAGTCCCACGAAGGAAAATCACCGCCGCAGCTCACAGCAAAACCGGAAGTCAGGCGGCCAGACGCCTGGAGAGGGGTGGGACTTCCGTGCGAGGAGGAAGTCCCACTCACCGCCCGAGGTCCACCCGACAAGCCCCGATCCCGAGACGGGGGACCGGGTGAAGCCTGACTCATCGAGAAGGCAGGGTTCCCATGAGGAGAGAGAGCCCCGCAAAGCACCACAGTCTGTTTCTTGCAGAGGGGGCGCGAGGCACATTGCCTGTGCCTGCCCCTGCCGCATCCACAACGAGGAGCCTTCCTCCCCCGCCATGAGCCGTTAAGTCGAGACGGCAAGAAGAGGGAGGCCACACGACAGCATGCAGTGCCAAGTCAGTGAGCGGGCAAGCAGTTGCGGGCCGCTCCGACGGTGGGGCATCTTTTGTATTAAGAGACGCATGGCCCTCGTGATGGGCCTGATTCTTTCCAGAGGCAGTGCGCTCCATGGGGGCCAGTTTATTTTTATAACCACTGTGCCCTTGGGACATAATTGTTTTCCTGAGCCCCATGGCTCCCATGTTTGGGGGCCATTTCTTCTCCCCTTTATCTGGCGCATAACTAGTTCAGGAGCCAGTGTGCTCCCTGGGCCATAGTTGTTTCCAGAGTCTAGATGGCTCCAACGCTGTGCATCATGATTTCTAGAGCCCAGGTGGATCCGACCTTTGGCGCAGTTTGTTCTAAAGGGCCAGTGAGGGCCCCTGCCGCACCCTATCATTTACAGCTGCCCAGCAAGTAGTGGGCAGCTGCACAGTTTAGGAGCAATTCGTGTGAGAGTCCCTGAGAGGGACAGAAGTGGCCCAGAGGTGCCAGGCCTTCCACAGCTTTGCAGCCCTTAGTGCCAGCTGCATCGTTTAGGCCTCACAGTTATTGTTCTCAGCTGCCCAGCAAGTAGTGGGCAGCTGCAACGTTTAGGTTTTGCGCAGTGGCGCACCCTTGACTTTCGCTGCCTAGGCAGCAGCCATGACTTTGAGATATCGGGCGTTTGAGCCTCCTTTCTGAGATGGCCAGTTGGCCAGGGTGATGGTTACATTCATAGGGCACCAGGCCCCAATGTGATTTATGTGCTAATGCCTTTGGTGCTAGGAAATGTATAGTGTGTAGTATGTTTTACGCACCCTGTGTTTGATACCTCTAAAATATGGTTTATGATTATGAGGTTGGCTTGCCTATTTTGGGTTTGTGTTTGTGAGATTATACTTCACTGTGTAATTTACGCCCCTAATGTGAGTTATACTTAGATGGTTAGGATCTAATGTATTTAGACTGGTGTGATACTGTGCATAATGTAGTTTCTGTCACAGATTGATGCAATGTACAGTGATTACCAGTTTTTACTGGTTGTACGTTTTATGATCTATTTTACTTTTACCAAGTTCGCTTTGTGATGATCCTGACAGTGGTCCATGTGGCCCTGTCAGGTGTACATAATCCCTTGTAAATATTGCCCGTGCCAGTTGGCACAGTGTATCGTATGCGTTTACTATTTTAATGTGTTTTGAGAATACAAAGGCTATTTTTGATATAACCTTGTGTGGAGTTCCTTTTGTAGTGTGCCTGGGATGTTGATGCTGTTGTGTGCGTGTGCATATGCTTTACACATTACCTCCCGGATAAGCCTGACTGCTCATGCCAAGTTACCAAGGGGGTCAGCAGGGGTTTTCTTTGCCATGTAACTCCCTTGCCCTGATTAGAGTGGTGGTCTCACTCTCTGCCTGGCTTTGGCGCACACCTTAGCCAACCAGAGATCCCATTTCTAACAGTTAGTTTGTAGTAAATGAGTAGAGTACATGTACTTTGAGTCTGAAAATCTGGTTGTGGATGGGGTAGGGTGGGTACTGGTGTATGTGTTTTTTTGGCAGCATTTCTAGCCGTAGTCCTGGCCAGCCTTGAACAGGCTCAAACCTTGGCCAATGGGAACCCTAGCTCTAACCCTAACCAATCACAACACTAGCCCTAAACCCTAGAAAAAAGAGGACACTAGCCTCTTACAGAAAATCACAGCCCTAGTCCTAGGAGCAAACCAGAAACAAAACCTTCAACCCTAGGTTCAATAGAAACCCTAGCCCCAACCCTACTCCCAACAGCCAATCCGACATGAAACCCTAAGCCCTACATCCAATAAAAACCCTAGCCCCAGCCCTAGTTCCAGCAGACAGTCACAAAACCCTAAGCCCTACGTCCAATGGAAACCCCAACCCCAGTAACCAATCAGAAACCCTAAACCTATACACCAATCAGATCACTAACCTTACCCCCTACATCCAATAGAATCACTGACCCAGGAACCAATCATAACCTTGAAATTATCAACCAACAAGAACACTAAACCCAATCCAGTAGAAACACCAGAACCAGCCACCAATCAGTGCACAGATGTAGCATCCAAGAGAAGCTAATATAAGGTGCCTGCGACATCCGGCACAGTTTGCTGGGCAGGGGTCTGGGAGCTGCTCCTCAATTCAGAATCTGAAAGGAGACAGAGGAGAACCAAACCCTCATCCTAAAAGATCTACCCTCCGCCATTGCACCACTATCTTAGAATGATGATTTGTGATGTAATCTTTCATATAGCTTAATGACGGAAAGTTCAAACATCAATGTTCACATTGTGAGTCTACAGCACTCCACACACGTGAAATCTGTAATATCTGACATTCATTAAAGTAGTAAGAACACAACACTAAAGGAGTATTTCATTTTGAAACCATATGCTTTCCTGGTGTGTCCTTTCCCTGGTGATGAGGGGGTTCCCGAGTTCTCTCAGGGGGCAGTGGGGTGTAGACAAGTGTACCCATAAGGATGCTACTGCCCTTAAATGTGGGTAAGAAAGGGTGCGGGCTGCACACAAGCATATTGATGCCCTTGCAACAGTGTGCACTAGAATGTATATAATGTTGGTGGCTCTGGCCAAATATTATTATTTTTTTGCAGTTTTTTTTATAGTGCAATATGGTCATCAGTTGCATCACAAAAGGACTAATTCATTTGTTTAGGCATGGGGAGATTGAACGAATTGCCCAGAACCACAGGATGTTTGAGCCTCTTGCCCGACTCCAACCTGGTTTCCAAGCCCAGAAGTTGGCCACATTGCCGGTGTAAGCTACCATCTTCCAAATGTGTGCTAGCTAGTGCGTCTGGCCTAAGATGAGTATACTCTTTACCTGATCCTCGGGAAATACACGGGTGCCTGAGAAGGGATGATCTACATGGCCTTCATGGATCTCTCCTCTGCTTTTGACTGTGTGAATCTGGGGAGAATGTGGCAATCCATGAGGGCCATGGGGGTGGAGGACAATCTGGTGGACTTCCTGAGGGATCTGCATAGTGATACGAGGGCAAATATTAGGTTTGCTCAGGACCTCGGGGTCTCCAGGATTTCAGTATTGAAAGGGCTGTAAGACAGGGATGCATCCTTGCCCCGTTTATTTTTTACCTTTATATTAACGACTTGGATAGGATTTTAACAGAAACAGGGGCTGATTTTCTGTATGTGGGGCGAAGGGATCTGCCCGTTCTGCTCTATGCAGATGACGCGGTTCTCCTAGCCCGTACCCCAAGAGGCCTGCAGACCTTGTTGGATACCTTTTGCAGCTTCATGGCAGACCGCGATTTGGCCGTGAATAACTCAAAATAATTTGTAATGCAAGTTGGAACATGCCCTAAGAAGCAATATTCCTTTAGGGTGAATGCAGAGAAGGTGCCCTTAACCCCAACCTTCTCTTACTTGGGCGTCCTAATGGATGATCATTTGGACTGGAGTGCACTGGGTTAGGAGATGGAAGAGGGACAAGAGTAAATGCATCTATTCTCAATTTTGCCACAAAGATGGGAAAGCGCCCAATTGCGGCATTACTGAAAATGTATCAAGCAAAAAGCGTAGCAACTGCCATCTACGGAAGCGAACTATGGGGATATGTAGCCTCGGAGGGAATTCGGGAGGCTGAGAATAATTTCCTAAAACAACTGCTGGGGGTTCCCAAAGGTACTGCTAATTTAATAGTACATGAAGAGACTGGGACTGCATTTATTTCTGATACTCTGGCTATACGTCCATTGATCTTTTGGCTCAACTGTTGGCTGAACAAAGCCTTAATCATGAAATATTGAAGGAAGTAATGAGCCTGGACCATATGCTTGATATCCCATGGCTTAAATACATAAAGGGTTGTTTTGGTGTTTGGGTTGTTTTTGTGATCTGGGGTGCCCAGACTTGTTTTTAAGACCTGGTATTATAACTACAAAAGACGTGGTGTTTGTAAAAGAATCTTTTTTCACGCTCAAAAAAACATACAGAGATGGGGTAGAATTTTTAAAAACCAGCGTGCGGAAATTTGTGATGCTAAAAACTATTCCGGGCTCTGAGCATTATCTCTTAATGCCACTGTCGAACTATGAGCGGTTTTTATTAACCAGGTTTAGAATGGATTTTTTACTTGCTGTTCCTCTGGGGCGCCACAGAGGACACGAGCTAGCACCCTGTGGCTGCGACGGGGAGTCTCCACAGGACTTGCTGCACTTTATGTTCTTCTGTAGCTTTTATGATGCTCCCCGGAGGTTTCTTTTTAAAATCACTTTTAAAAAACTAAATTTTTTCAAAGCGCGCCCCGCCCTTTATTATGTACAAATGTTAAAACCTGAATGCATCTCTTTTGTGGTTTGTTTTTTGAAATGCTCATTGAAGTATAGAAAATGTATGCAAAAATTAACTTTTAAATGCCGCCTGTTTTTTCTTTCTGTGTAATACAGTGCTGTGGCCATACAGTCTTTTTAACCGGTTAATTAATTCATCTGTAATGCTGGTATCTTCATCTATTGATTGGATGGTCCACCCACATTGTAATAATAATATTGTGTCTTTTAATAATGTTTATATATGGCAGTTAAATATTTTAATATGTATACAATGGGATTGTTGTTTTGAACGTCTAGGATTTAGATACGCCCCGTGTCTTTTTATGAGATTTGTAATCTTATATGGTTTTCTATCTTTTAAACCGAATAAAGTTTTTTTTTTTTGAGTATACTTAAGTTCGTTGGTGCTGTAATCATGTCTGCGAAAAGTTTGCTGGTACCCGCAGAGCAGTTAAAGATACAGAACAAGTTTACAGGCAGAAGGGACTGATGTCTACAGAGTCTGTGCACAGAAGGCTACCACTAACTTGCCCCGTTGGCCTGTATAAACGGGCCTCTGTTGGGCAGCGCTGATAGTGGAACAAATAAAAATAGAAATAAAATAAAGTAAACAGGTTTGTTTACGAGGGAGATGCGGGTGACCCACTGAAACCCTCGCAACCGAGCAGTGGCCGACCCTGAACAAAACGAGAAACAAAACTGAAGGCCTTACCAGTCCTCAGTAGAGCTTTTATAAATGCGGCGGGAGACAGAAGTCGGTAGGTTTTCAGCCTGTGGGGAGTACGTAACAATGCTGTGCACACAAAATCTATAGTATATAAAAGTAGTTTCAAAATAAAGGAATGTGTCCCAATAGTACCAAAGTCCTCCAGCAAACCAAAAGTTCCTGCGCTCCCTTTACAGGATATACGGCGACTTGCACACCGGCCGCCTCCGCTTCAGAAAGTAGGGGGCGGCCTCCAGCACAAGTCTGCCTCAAGTGACAATAAAATGTGGCTGTTGCTTCCCTTCCATGAGAATATGGCGTTGAACAATGGCCACAGTAAAAAAAAAAACAATGTCTTCTACCTGATGTGTTTTGGCTTGGAGTGTGGTGTATGTATGAACAGAGACGCAGCTGCAGCACTGCCTAGAGGACTTAGAATGAAGGAGTTACTGATGGAACCAGAGAAGCAGCTAGAAGCACTGCCTAGAGGACTTAGAATGAAGGAGTTACTGATGGGACCAGAGAAGCAGCTAGAAGCACTGCCTAGAGGACTTAGAATGAAGGAGTTACTGATGGGACCAGAGAAGCAGCTAGAAGCACTGCCTAGAGGACTTAGAATGAAGGAGTTACTGATGGGACCAGAGAAGCAGCTAGAAGCACTGCCTAGAGGACTTAGAATGAAGGAGTTACTGATGGGACCAGATGAGGTGCCGGGTTTTTAGGAACCCGGTGGTGCCAGGGGATAACACCCGAAGACCTCTGAGTTCTCCCTTGTTCCAGACCACAGAAACAATGAGTCTTCTATCGCAGTCAAAGATCAAGTTTTACTGGCAGCTACCAAGTAACACGTGTCCCAGAGTACCTATTTTTTAAGATTTGCCATTTATCCATCTAGTGAATTTTGGTATTTAATAAGATCCCCCTTCGTAATGTTTTCGTCTAGCTCTGCACCGTCGCTCATGCCTCCTTATTCTACGTGACTAAGAACGGGAATTAAGGTATGATAAAATGCGATCTCCTTCCCCTTTTTTAAATGATGATCCAATTTATATTCGGTCACTAACATAGACCTTGCCTGAATTTTTTATTCTGAAAACTTGTGCCAGAATCCGCTTCTTCATACATCCTCCTCCCCTTGTAACCCGTGTGGTTAATAAATCAAGGTACAAATCTACTTAACAACCTCTCTTCATGAATGATTTTTCATGAATGATATATTATTGCAATGTTTAAAAAGTTGTGTTTAGGATAATCAGCATGAAAAAGATATAATGCCTATAAGAATCACAAACTGTGTCTATTTCGGAACTTTGATATTTCAGTTGTCTTGACCCTCAATTAATGACACAATGAAATTATCAGATCAATTGATATTGAACTTTGTCACAATCGAGTTTACCATACAAATCTAGAAGGATCATAAACTGGGTTTATCTCGCAACAGTGCTCATTTTGGAATGTAGGAATTACAATTACCTTGACCTTCAATTTATGGTATAATGAAATTACCAGGTCATCGATATTGGATTTTTTCATAATTTAGTTTACTATATAAGTTTTATAATATGACTAGCTAGTATTTTTGTCTCATATAAGTTATTGTTTTGTTTAATGTCATGTATGTTATGTTATTTCTAGGTGTATTATGTTCAATGAATTTCTTTGATTGGACTCAATTGTAATTGTAAATATTTCTGTTTCATTTTACATTAGGGCTTTACAAATATTATTTTAATCAGTCCTGAAGATGGTCTCAAAGATATGTTCATAGGAGACCGAAACGTCGACCATCACCCTTATCCTATAAAGAAGTAGTAACACTCATATATTGGATAGGCGTGTCCAGGTTTTACAGAGCAGCCAATTGAAATCTACCTATTTCTTCCTGTTTACCTGTATATATATATATTTGTATTTTAAATCCCTTGCAATTCATGATTTGATAAAACTCAACACTTTGCATATACACCATTTTGTCTTGTTTTCTTCTTGTTTGTTATTGTGTTATCTAGCTATGTCAAATGTATTTTTGTATTGATATACAATTGAATTGATCAAATATAGTTGTTTTGAACTAAACTCGTCTGGGACCATTCAATTGTCCTTCTGAATAAGATTTTTAAAATAATATCTAAATTTCTACTGAATAAACTCCCTTGGAGGCAATTCTTACCCAGTCATTACTTTCACCCAAGGCCCCAAGGGTATATTGGGTTGCTCACTGCATTTACCTCGCACTTGGATCTCAGCAGCAGGTGGGGAACAGTTTGCACCCGCACTTCCTGGAGGTGTCACAGGGGCCCATGAGCCAGGGTCTCACTTACAATCTGATGGTCACTGCACAAGGAGGAGGGATATTATTTTTGTGTCGAATGAACCTGCTGAAAGCTCCGACGGGGTCATATGCATCGAGGCACTTCTCAAGAACACCTTCCTCCCGTTACGACCTTTCCCCCTCGAGCCTCCCGGCCTCACTCGCTTGTATTTAAGTGTACCGTGATATCAGGAGCCGTGCCAATAATAGGTCTTCCATTACACGCCTCCACTCGGTAGAAAAAACCTCGAGCGCATCTTCGATAGGGAAATTAAAGCTGAGTCCGAGAGGGTCTATCTCAAATGTAGCGCCTTGAAACGCTGAACAGATGTTAGTGAAGAGGGGCAGGAAACATGGGTAACATTTTAAGAGAGAATTTGTTGTTTCTCAAAACTGATCAGATCTTTCTTTATAATCTGAACCTTTTTTCTCTGGAGATAAGTTCGCCCTTTGCTGAATGAATCACAAACTTAGAAATTGAATTATCCGAGTCAGACTCACAAAGACTTAGGCCCGATTTAAATGTTGGCGATGAGCATTCTCTGTTGTGAGGAGGAGTTCTTACCGCCAACATTATGGCTGAAAGCTGAATTTAAAAGAAGGCCGACCACAGCTTGACCGCGGTGGAGACGTGTCTGTCTCAACTGTGGACAAACAAACTTCTCTGACAGCCTCAGAGATGCCTACGTGTAGCTCGGGCAGGCATGCGCATTAAAAAGACAAATACTGTGTTTATTACCAAATATCAACGTCTCAAGTGACATGTGCAAGCATCAAGACAGGAATGAGAAACAATATCCGTGACAGGAACTTTGGTGGAAAAATATTAAATTCCGTACAAAACAACATTTCAAAGTAATTCCATAACAATCCCGAGGTCGGGGTGATTGTATGAAAACAGAACCCACCTGCGGTGAAGAGCAATAAGCCCTTGACCTCAAATCTGCTATTTTGGGTCAGAAGTTTAGCAGCAAAGCCGAGCTAGGAAAGCACCTCTATAGGGTGAGACCTAGTGGAGATCAATGAATACTTACCCCGAAGCCACCATTACGAGTTAAACATTGACAACGAGGAGTGCTTTTGTAATCTAATTACATATCTAAAGAGGGATTACTCACCCCATCCTGGCAAATTCACACTTGTGCCGTGTATCCCTTATCTTATGTCAGCACTTCAAAATATGAACACCTGAAAAGTACCCAATATGTGATGTTGGTCTATTTTATTTTCTGATTAAACACCTCGTCCCACAGGGACTGCAGACAAAAAGATCTCTGTGTGCATCACACCCCGTGAAAATATACTACTGGCTGCAATAACTGCTAAAGTTGTAAGTTGAGCATTCACACCACGGCAGAGGGTCTCCAGGTTAAAATATGTCTTAATATATTTATAAATATGTCCATTTCATTCTGCATCTGCCAGTATGAGAACTCCCTATGAGAAGTTAACCTGATATATGATGTTCACTAGTTCTAGTGACCACCTTGTATCAGTCCAAACAAACCTTATGGTGATTGGTTGTAAGTCAACCTTATAGACCAGCTATCATAATCGTAGCATGGACAGAGCAGTCTTATGCTAAACTCTTTTGGCATGTGAAGCCAGCTGTTTTACCATATGCAACCCCTTTAACACCAAGTGAAACGACACCACACAGGATATATATTGAAAATATATATGTATTTTATTTCTATAGAATCCCCTGAACTCTTTATGAGCACAGAAGCACACATGTTAAACAAGATACTTGATTAAATATACAAAAGTTGCACAGTTATGGATAGGCCAGGTGGCCCGCTAAACCATATATTAAATAAGTGGTATAAGAACCACGAATCAAACAGTTGTAAGGCTTAGGGCCTTGGGAATCGCTGGGGCTACGCTGTGATGACAGTAGTTAAGAACTAGGAGGCCCACGGGATCTGGTTGCAGTGTTCAAAGTCACACGCATGCACTCATTGGAAACAATGGGTGCGTAAAATTTAAAGAATTAAAGAATGGAAGTCTTCCGGATGGTCTAGAACTTAGTCACTTAAAACTAGGACACTAGGAGTGTCAACCTACACGGGAGCACTGGAGTGCCAGCGTTACCTCACCCACAGGAAGCGGGTGTAGTGGTGCCAAAGTGTGTCGGGTTTCTTGGTGATGTTCAATTGAGGCTGGAGATGAAGATGCTGCAGGCGACCAGACGAGGAGAGTTCCGGTGGATCCAAGGGTGGATCGAAGTTGGTGAAGACCTGTAAGCGGAGGGGACAGTGTTCAAGTCACTAGCCAGCGACCGGCGTGGAACCAGGAGGGAACCAGGCGATGTCACGTTGCAAACAAGTGAGGATTAGAAGATTGTCTCTTCAGCCACATGAACACGAAGACATCGACGATGACCAGGAGTCAGGCAAAAGCTGACCCACAAAGGCTCTAGCTGTCGGTGGAGACGGCTTCAGGATTGGAGCAAACAAGCCTTGGCAATTGCACACCAAGCAGGAAACGATGTCGGCTTCTTACTCAGACCAGCAAGGTCTGAGGGGCTGCTTCCTTTCACAGAAGCAAGGGCCAGTCTGGAGCAGCCAGACCAGTGGTGGAAATTCAAAGATGGGTCGCCAAGATGGCCCCTAGCCAACGGGCCAGTAACCGGGATGACGTGTCGAGTGGCAAAATGCAAAAGGGCACCACGCAGAACTCGTGGGGGATGCGGGGCTGATCTTTGGTGCAAATGCTGCTCGGGGCTGGGGCTTCTCAAACCCTAATGCACAGCTTCGAGGAGGCCTCGGTTGCTGCACTGTTAGCTTCTCGTGGACTTTCCAAGATGGCCGGTCCCACGTCTCTCGTTGCCTCCATGGGTCTCAGTTTTGCATGGACTGTGGATCGGGCTGCAGGATGTCTGGGAGTCTGGTTCTTGTCGGGCTCTGGGCTCGGACTCTGGCGGGAGGCGGCGGCAAAGCAAGCCGTTGATCGCTGGATGGTGCCTGTATTCACAGGGTGGCCACTCCTTGGCCACAAGGGAGATTTTCTTCAGTCTTCTGAGCAGCAGAATGTCGAAGTCCACAGTTTCTTCTTCCAAAGTCGAGTTTCAGGATAATCTAAAGTCTTGGGACACAGCTCCTACCTTTATTCCAAATCAAGGGGCTGGATTACCTACTAGGTCCCTCCTATGGGTGGGACCAGGAAGGGGGGTGGGTACACCCCCTTTCCTTTGTCCAGTTTCGTGCTAGAGCTGGGGCTGGAGTGTCCCAGCACCGGTTTGAACTGGCCTATGCACGGGGACACCTTGTGTGCCCCAGGCATGTCTGTTTCTTTTCAGCCCTGTCCTACCCAATACACAAAATCCTGTCTGGGGTGGTGCTAGCACCTCCCAAGGCAGGAAACCCTTTGTCCAAGCCTCCCTTGCTGGAAGGGCTCCCAGCAGCAGGAGATCAGACTTGTGTCTGTGGTGGCAGCATCCATTTTGTGATGCTTAGGCTCGTGTTTAACTTTAACCGGGGTTTTAATTAGGTACATATCGTGTCCCTCTAGAAGGGTGGAATGCTACCCCCGTCACCAGAATTGGCAAGGGGGTAGTATTCCAATTCGTATGACACCTTACTCGACATGTTTTGATAAATCCAAACCCATGTTAGCATTTAACCGCGAGGTTCATAATGCACTTAAGAGTATATGGTATGACAATATCCTAGAACAGCTATAAGGACATTGTCCTGAAAGCTGCAGACAGGCTCGGCTCATGCTAGAACACCATCTCACATACAACTAAGCACTCTACCTCCAGTATTGTTAAGGCCTGCCATAGGAATGACTTATAGGTATATAAGTGTCTAGATAGAGGTTAGATATAGGTATACTATATCTAAAGCAAGGGGTGATTACACCACCTTGCCCCAGTTGAGTGATCAGCCAGTTGTGTCAAATGTAAAGGCCAGTCAGGGGTGCCATAATACATGCTGCAGCCCCTGTTAGGCCTTGGATGCACCTATGCCCTGGGTACCTAGGGTATACTGTACAGGGGCTCACAAGGTGATCCAGTATCCAAGCCAATCCCCGTCAACAAGAGGATCACGTTCTGGCTCCTCACCCACGCACACAAGTCTCTCCACAACCTGGGCCCCAAGTACCTCAGCGACCGCCTGACCTTCTACACGCCCACCCGCCAGCTACGGTCTACCAGCCTCGCCCTCACCGCCGTACCACGCATCTGAAGAGCCACCGCCGGAGGAAGATCCTTCTCCTACCTGGCGGCCAAGACATGGAACTGCCTCCCCATCCACCTACGGCTGACCCTGGACCATCTCGCCTTCAGGAGACAACTCAAGACCTGGCTGTTCAAGCAGTAGCGGACCCTTTCCCCCAAGCGCCTTGAGACCCTTCCGGGTGAGTAGTGCGCTATACAAGTGTTATGATTGATTGACTGATTGAATTGGAGATGTACCTAGGGCACATGGAGTCCATTTTATAGAGAGAGCAGATAACCTTGGATCCTGATTAGCAGGATCCCAGGCCAACTAAGTCAAAAACCAGCTAAACACTAGGCAAAAAGTTGGGGGCTTCCTACACAAACCACCCCCCCCCCCAAACGAAAGGAGATAAGGCTATCCTTGACCAGGTAAGCCTATATTGCCATGGGGGCCATATGAGGAGGTGCATGCACTGGCATGGTTACCCCCTATCTCATGGTCCATTAAGCAATCCCTCACCCTAAGGGTATCAGAGGGTCTCCACCATAAGGAATCTCTACCTGTGGTGTGTTTTGGCAAAGTAAAAGGCTGGTGTGGGAATGGAGTATTGAAGTGAGGCTCCACTAATGTAGGGCTCAGATTCCTCCAATCACTATCCACTATATGCCTTTCTTTCCTTGACTGAGTTGCAGTGTGCTCTCAGGGTCAACCTCTGGCTACCTACAGCTGGAGGCTGGGTTCCTTCTGTTGGATTGCTAGAGGGACATGTCAGGTTTAGGGCGCTTAGGTCCCAGGTTTGGCTGTGCCCAACAGAGTCCATCTGGGGGAGGTTCCTAACTAGGTGTAAGGGAGATCCCTGAGGAGTGTTTAGAATTGTCACCTTGCTAGGGCTGCTAGCTTTGGTGCCCCTAATCTGCTGATGGGGGGTTCCTGTGGACAGGGGGCCCTTTGGGGTCCACTGGCCTCCCTGACCTCTACAGCCCTGGGCTGACTGAGGCAGGGTAGAGAGGGGCAGGTTACCTGCTCCAGACTGGGTCCCACCTTGGAAGGGTCCACTGACATCAGGGGTTCTGCCAGGCTAGGTCTGACTACCTCTGGGGCAGTTTCTTCACAAGGGGTAGGGTCAGTTCTCTGAGGAGGCTGACTCTCACCCAATGTCTGGTGGGAGGGAGACTTTTCTTCCTCCCCAATGCTCCTTGTCTGAGTGGAGTGATCCATAGTTTCAGGCTTCACAACACTAAAATCTGTTTGGGTTTGGGCTGTGACCATCACAGCCCTGCCAACCTTTTCTGGAAGGAACTCTGAGTGTGGGCTGTGACTATCACAGCCCTTCCAACCTTTTCAGGAAGGAATTCTGCTTGGGCTGGGGCTGTGGCTATCACAGCCCCAATAACCTCTTTGGGAAGGCCTATCATTCTGGAATGTGTTTCTTGTTCTACCTCAGCCCAGGCTGAGATCTCTAGATCATTCCCCAGTAGACAATCTACAGGCAAGTTTGTAGACACTGCCACTCTCTTGGGGCCAGTGACACCTCCCCAGCTGAGATTCACTACTGCCATGGGATGATCTACCTTCACTCCTTCAATGTTGATCACCTGATAGATGAACCCAGGTAAAAGTTATCCTGAGGGGACTAGACTGTTAGTCACCATAGTGATGCTAGCCCCTGTGTCTCTGTAGGCTTCAACTTTCTGGCCATTGATGAGGGGCTCCTGTCTGTACTTTCCCAAAGTGTTGGGACAAGTGGTGAAGTTGGCAAACCCCATGCCATTTTCACTGACAAGAGTAGCTGAGTTAGGGGACCTGGTTAGGCCAGAGTCCCCATGCACTCCCAAAGTAAACCCAGCCAAATTCTTGGGGGTCCTCCCACCACCTGGGGGATTACTACTAATAGTAACAGGAGGTTTGAGAGTATTACTTGGGGGTATGTTCTCCTTATTGTTGGCCTTTGGGCAAATGCTGTCATTCTTCCAGTGGCCACGCTTTTTACAGTCATGGCAATAAGGTTTCTTTTGGGTAGAGGAAGTGTTTTGGGACCCACCCCCATCATTGTAATTTTGGGGCCCTGGGGAAGTCTTGTCTTTAGATTTATACCCACCTTTCTCTTGAGGCTTGGTAGAATCTTTCTTCTGGTCACCACCCTGATTCCTAGGCCTAATCCTGGTTCTGACCCATTTGTCTGCCCTCTTACCCAATTCTTGTGGAGAGGTCAGATCTGAGTCCACCAGGTGCTGGTGTAGAAGCTGGTTTTGACAGTTATTAAGTATTTGCTCTCTCATCATCAAATTATACAATCCTGTATAGTCCTTAACTTTACTGCCCAACAACCAGCCCTCCAGAGCCTTAGTAGCACAATCTACAAAATCAGCCCAGTCCTGAGTCTGTGTCTTCTGGGTATCCCTGAACATCAACCTATATTGTTCAGTGGTTAAGCCAAACCCATCAATCAGAGCACTCTTCAGGGCTGTGTAGTTATTAGCATCCTCATCACTAACTGTGAGAAGCTTATCTCTCCCTTTTTCTGAAAAGGAGACACACAAGATTGCTGCCCACTGACTTTGGGGTAACTGCTGTACTTTGCAGGCCCTCTCCAAAGCAGTTATCCACTCGTGGATGTCATCCCCTTCTTTGTAGGGGGGCACAATCTTACTCAGGTGTCTATTGTCATAGGACCTGTCTTTATCCTTAGGGATATTGCTGCCACCAGTGGAGCCTACTCCACTCTCTCTATGCTCTCTGGCACGAGCAAGCTTCTCTTTGGCCAAGGCAACTTCAATTTCCTGCCTCTCAATCCTAAGTTGAGACTCTCTCATTTTTGCCTGATGTTCTCTCCTCTGAGGGGAAGTCATTCTCCTCTGAGCAGAGGCATTGGAGCCATTAAGAGCATTGGAATGGTGAGAGTCTCCAGAGTGAGCCCTTCTCCTCTATGCCCCTTGTTAAACCTGCTTGGGGGTTGGTATGGGACTGTCCCATTTCCAGCCCCATGTAGGTTTAGGTTAGCCTGACTAAGTCTCCTGACTAAGACCTGGCTGTTTCCCTCCCCATCAGAGTCTTTCCTAACCCCATCTGATTCTTCATCGTCATCATCATCATCAATGACTGTGGGATCCCTGGCATCATCTGTTGGGGACAGGACCTCATCTGCATCCCCTGTAGGGTCTGGGTCAGATGTTTTTAGAGCTTCTGCTTCATCTAGGAGCTCTAGGAGTTGCTGAATGGTAGGGTTAGACCCTTGTTTCAGCTTTCTTGTGGTACACAAGTGTCTCAGTTCCTTAAAACTGATGAAAGCAAATTTGGATGGTGCCCTGGGAGGGTCATTCTCCACAGGTGGAAGTCCACTGGACCCCTCTGTGCCCGACATTGCTCTAGTGAGGTGGATGTGATGCAACTACCTACACTAGTTGTTTTCCCACAAAACCTTCTCTAGTAGTTGTAGTCAGGGTGTGCTAAGCCCTATCCTCTACAACAGCTAAGTTCAGTAGAACTTAAGTATACTATCCTTGTTTTATATGTACCTATAGGTACCTGTATGATCTTTCAAACGATATTGCGAAGGTTACAATGGTAAAACAGCAGCAAGCTCAAATCCCAACTGCTGCTCACCAATGTGAGAAGCTGGCCTGATATATGATGTTCACTAGTTCTAGTGACCACCTTGTATCAGTCCAAACAACCCTCATGGTGATTGGTTGTAAGTCAACCTTATAGACCAGCTATCCTAATGGTGTCATGGACAGAGCAGTCTTAGGCTAAACTCTTTTGGCATGTGAAGCCCGCTGTTTTACCATATGCAACCCCTTTAACACCAAGTGAAACAACACCACACAGGATATATATTGAAAATATATATGTATTTTATTTCTATAGAATCCCCTGAACTCTTTATGAGCACAGAAGCACACACGTTAAACAAGATACTTGATTAAATATACAAAAGTTGCACAGTTATGGATAGGCCAGGTGGTCCGCTAAACCATATATTAAATAAGTGGTATAAGAACCACGAATCAAACAGTTGTAAGGCTTAGGGCCTTGGGAATCGCTGGGGCTACGCTGTGATGACAGTAGTTAAGAACTAGGAGGCCCACGGGATCTGGTTGCAGTGTTCAAAGTCACACGCATGCACTCATTGGAAACAATGGGTGCGTAAAATTTAAAGAATTAAAGAATGGAAGTCTTCTGGATGGTCTAGAACTTAGTCACTTAAAACTAGGACACTAGGAGTGTCAACCTACATGGAAGCACCAGAGTGCCAGCATTACCTCACCCACAGGAAGCGGGTGTAGTGGTGCCAAAGTTTGTCGGGTTTCTTTGTGATGTTCAATGGAGCCAGGAGATGAAGATGCTGCAGGCGACCAGACGAGGAGAGTTCCGGTGGATCCAAGGGTGGATCGGAGTTGGCGAAGACCTGTAAGCAGAGGGGACAGTGTTCAAATCACTAGCCAGTGACCGGGGTGGAACCAGGAAGGAACCAGGCGATGTCGCGTTGCAAACAAGTGAGGATTAGAAGATTGTCTCTTCAGCCACGTGGACACGAAGATGTCGACGATGACCAGGAGTCAGGCACAAGCTGTCCCACGAAGGCTCTAGCTGTCGGTGGAGACGGCTTCAGGATTGGAGCAAACAAGCCTTGGCAATCACAAACCAAGCAGGAAACGATGTCAGCTTCTTACTCAGACCAGCAAGGTCTGAGGGGCTGCTTCCTTTCACAGAAGCAAGGGCCAGTCTGGAGCAGCCGGACCAGTGGTGGAAATTCAAAGATGGGTCACCAAGATGACCACTAGCCAACGGGCCAGTAACCAGGATGACACATCGAGTGGCAAAATGAAAAAGGGCCCCACGCAGAACTCGTGGAGGATGCGGGGCTGATCTTTGGTGCAAATGCTGCTCGGGGCTGGGGCTTGCCAAACCCCAATGCACAGCTTCGAGGAGGCCTGGGTTGCTGCACTGTTAGCTTCTCGTGGACTTTCCAAGATGGCCGGTCTGACATCTCTCGTTGCCTCCACGGCTCTCATCTTTGCAGGGACTGTGGATCGGGCTCCGGGATTTCTTGGAGTCTGGTTCTTGTCAGGCTCTGGGCTCCTGCTCCGGCGGGAGGCGGCGGCAAAGCAAGTCGTAGATCGCTGGGTGGTGCCTATATTCACAGGGTGGTCACTCCTTGGCCACAAGGGAGATTTTCTTCAGACTTTCCACATACCTCAGTCAGAAGTAACTGTACGTGACTCTGGCTTTTTTTCAGATTTGAGTGACTGTGATTGTGACTTGCAAATACAACGTGCTTATCAGCTTCCCGTCAATCGCAATGCCTCCAACACCAATGTGACACAGCCCCGGTCTATGATAATATATATTGGGAACTTCCTTTTGTTACAGGCTGTTTCTCTTACAGCCTGACCAACCTTCCCGGTCTTAATTGACAACCTGTCCATTGTCACATGCTCAGATCAATGTAGATTCACAATAGACTGGAGATGGAAGCAGCAACAATTTATCGCCTCTTCGAAGGCCACAGTGGACAAGCTGTCCTGCTTCACCCTGCTTCTTTCAAATTTATTAAGGATGGGCGGTCTCAGATGTGATTGTCTGAGCAAGGTGCTGCACAGGCTCTGGCTTGACTGAGGGGAGCAAATAATTACACTTAATTACATATGATAAAATAATTACATTCTTTTTATTTTGGTTCCCCTTTATTTCCATTCTAGGTGCTGCTTAGCGCTGCTGGTTTGTAAAGGTGTTATGTGATAAGCTGAAATAGTATGTCTTTACTTTCACTCTGACTTGGTCTCCGCCTAATCTTTTTTTTCTTTTTCCTTTTTCTTCTACTGCAAGTTTGGTGGATAGTTGGTGGTTAGGGAAGCAGGGTGGATGGGGGCTCTTTTGGGCTGATTTCTGTCGGTCGGAACCACATCATTCACTCCTATGGACAGCGTTTCTGCCCTCGGGACTACAATTTTGATTTCCAACAGCCTTTCCATGTCGGCCTGTCCGACAAGAAAAGGCTGTTGGAAATAAATTTGGGGGCCACTGGCCCTCTATGGCCTACAGTTGATGGCCGAGGGGGTACCTAAGGTACACCCAGTGAACCCACGCACTGTGTGGAAGGCACTGTAGGATGTCTGCATGAGGGTGCAGGGTTTTTCACATACAATCCATTTCCCCATAGGAGCCTGTGTTACGGCCAGCTCTCGGACATAACACAAGCTCCCATAGGGAACAATGGTTTAAGTTTATTTGAAACAGTCTGTCAGTCAGTCAGTCTCTCTCTCTCTGTAAGTCTCTCTCTCTCTCTCTCTCTCTGTCAGTCTCTCTCTTAGTCAGTCAGTCTCTCTCTTAGTCAGTCAGTCTCTCTCTCTGTCAGTCTAGTTCTCTCTGTCATCCGGTCTCTCTCTGTCAGTCAGTCTCTCCCAGTCAGTCAGTCAGTCTCTCTCTCTCTCTCTGTCAGTCAGTCAGTCGGTCTCTCTCTCTCTGTCATTTTATCTGTCAGTCCCTCTCTCTGTCAGTCTTTCTCCCTGTCAGTCCCTCTGTCTGTCAGTCTCTCTCTCAGTCTCTCTCTCTCTGTCAGTCTCTCTTAGTCAGTCAGTCTCTCTCTCTCTCAGTCAGTCTCTCTCTTTCTGTCAGTCAGTCTCTCCCTTTCTGTCAGTCAGTCTCTCACAGTCTCTCTCTCTCTCTGTGTTGGACTTGGCCCTTTCTGCAGGGTCATCCCTGAACTTTTTGGCTTCCTCCAATATTCTCTCTGCCCTGTTTTTGTGGGTTTAATGACTCTGGGCACTTTACCACTGCTGACCAGTGCTAAAACTGCATATGCTCTCCCTATGTAAAGTGTAACTGTGATTAATATTCCTGATTGGTTCATTGGATTTACTGTCAGTCCCCAGTAAAGTGCACCAGGAGTGCCAGGGCTTGTAAATGCCAATACTGCTAGTGGGCCTGCAGCGCTGGTTGCGCCACCCACAGAAGCAGCCTTTTACGATGTGTCTAGGGTCTGCCATTGCAGAGCCTGTGTGCAGTCTGGTACTGCCATGCTGGCTGGGCGAGTGCACACACTTGCCACCCCCTAAACCTTCCCTTTACTTCATATGAGTCACCCCTATGGTAGGCCCGAGGGCAGGGTGCATTGTAAGTGTAAGGTAGGAGATGCTCTGATTTGTGTGGCATGTCCTAATAGTGAATTACAGCCAATTTCGTTTTTCACTATTGTAAGGCTACCTGTTCTCTTAGGCCAAGATGGGCAGCTGGAATTATTACACCCTATAATCCCAGCAGACTCAGGGAACACGGTAGAAAAATAAGTTTAGTATGCCTGAACTCAGAATAATAAAATACTTCTTTTAGTAAAGTTTACTTTAATATCCTGTGTTTGCAAATGCTACTTTTAGAAATGTAGCATTTGCTTGCCTAACCATTTCAGCCCGCCTCTGCTAGGATGTGTATCTGACTGTCTGGGTTGTGTGAGTGACAGGGCTGGGGGATGACCGGTGGTGAATGCAAGGATTACACCTTGGTGGGAGGTGGGAGTGCCCCTGGACTCTGAATAGGGCTGTGCACTATACTAACAAGAAATAACTGTGGGTCTAGAATGATTATTTACTCTGTATTCAATCTGTGTCTATTCCGCAACCTGTACTCATGTGCAATTAGTGAGATACATTAGGACTGATGTGATTATATACCCATCAGTTACACACTCTGAAGCGCCCTTTTGTCATCATTTGGGCCATTTCACAAAGTGGTGTGTCCACACTGTAGACATAGGTATTCTAAAGAGTGGTAACTGGAAGCAGTGCTAAACAAAAAATTTGAGTGAAAGTGCTAATATTAAAATTGGATAGTGGGTGCACACACAATTTTATTAGAGAGCAAACCACTTCGAAGATTAAAAACATAAAGTACAAAGTAACAGTAGTTCATAAGAAATATCTACTGCATGTATGGTAAGGTCGACATGTTTCTGCAGTTATAGATCATAACGGTATCACCTGCTTCAAAACGGGTGCGTGCATAATAAATCAAAAATTATCATAGATATCACCTGATTCAGTCCTCTCACTTCTCTTTTGGGGTGAAACAGATATCCGCACACAAGAGATACCATGCAGAGAAGACACAAGAAAAAATAAAAAATAAAACAGAGACAGTGAGATAACGATTTAATAAAGAAGTTAGTTATCTCACACCGAACTTTATTTTTAGCATTATAACCCAACCTAGTATGTTTGAAAAACATAACTTAACCCAAACCAATTTTATTGGGATTCCCTCTCACTCACCTTGAATGAGAGAGGCAGGCGCCGCTCCTCACCTGGCTACAGCTCAGAAAAATGGGGCACCGCTCTAATAGGAAACCATAAAGTCGATAGTGAGATGCTCTCATGACCACCGTCAAATACAAATTCTGCCTATACTGTTACTTCTGTTCTTATTATCCAGTCTTATGTTGGTAAGGCTAAAAACTCCTACTAATTTCATACTGAGCAATACTTATTGTGTCAGTGTGTCTCAAGCATGCTCAGATGTTATTAGAAAATATTGAAGGAGAAGCACTCACACACGCGTGTGAAAATTGATTAGTTAAGCAATTAGTATCTCTCCTAGGAGTTAAAAGCTCCACTCATTTACAAAAAAATTGCCTTTCTTAGCAAACGCTTCTCAAAGAAGGATACTTTTAACAGAGAAGGCAATTACTCAGAGATGGTATATCAACGTGTCTTATAACAGAGAAGGCAAATACTCGGAGATTGTTGTGGTTCTGAAAATTCTGGACTCGTGTAATAAACTTCGTCGTAGCATGACGATTTTTGTATCAAAAGACCGAGAATGGCTAGTACACTATGTACAAGCAATTTCGTCATATTCGAGTGACGATTTCACCTCGAAATCTTCATTTTCGTCCTGAACCCTTGGCTTTCATTTTGTGTACGGCAGCCATTTTGTGAGTTGCCCTCACATAGGCTTATAACTACAGCCAAATTCGATATCAAAGGACACGTACATCTTTAATGACTTCTCTGTGACCTGGGCAAGCTGGAACCATTGCCCCAGGCCAAACCTGTTTGGTCAGTTCCTCTCCCAGTGGCCGAACAAGATAGCATCAAGGCACAACATGCCATAAACCCTTTTCATCACACACACACCCTGCCTAATCTTGCTCACACCTGTCCCTGCTATTTTCTGTCTCACTTGCTTTATGATGAGGAGGTGCCCGTTTTTATTGGGGGTCCACCGATATCTGATGAAAATGTTGGGCCTTGCCGGGTAATTTGTTGTGGGCTGGACGAACTGAAATGTGGGCTTGTCATCATGACTCTGCTTTTTCTTTGTAGTGAAAATATGTGAATAGTCTACTGCAAATCTAAGAATGTTTGCCTGGAGCTTAATATTTTGTATAAAAAGAGAAGCCTGGCTTTGTAAGATTGAGCAGTCTCCTGAGAATATACACACCGTGTTGTTGTACTTCTAGGATGCCTGTTACTTGGTTGCAGCCAATAAATTCGATCTTTGACTTCATCTAGAAGACTCTGAGTTTCTGTGTCTGAATCAGGAAAGTACTCGAGGTCTTTGGGTGTTGTCCCTGGCACCGCTGGGTTACCGGCTCAGTACCGGTTCTGAAAAACCCAGTACCTCAGCTGGCGCCCAACGTGGGGCGATACCAACGGTACCAGTCCAAGCCAGAGGTTCGTGAGGAGCTTCGTGTGAAAATTCTGGAGGAAGGCCGCCACTTCATAGACCCCTGCATGTCGATGTGGTCCGAAAGTCTTTGCTGCGAGGTTCCCCGCTTCCCGACGGCTACAAAGGACTGCTGCCCTGGCTATCGCCCTGATTTGGACCCTTGATGTTTGGTAGAGCAAAACGATAGACGAGTCTTCTGGTGACATCATCGATATCTCAGTTAAGTATAAGGGGAGCGTCTCCCAGTCCTTAGTTGGTTCTTAGTTTTGGGTATCCCTTCGGGATCTTTGATTTGGAACTTGCAAGTACCAAAGCCGAAGGACTCGTGTATTCACGAGAATATCGTAATCGATAATCCTTTGAAATTTGAAGCTAGACTAGAGAGCAAAGATGCCTGGTCTTAGCAGACTTTGAAGTTTGTTTTGTTGTGGTAGTAATAGGGATTCCCGATTGGAGGACTCGTGTCCGGTTCCTCCGATTGGAACTCAAACCTATGAATTATATGTGAAACATGGAGTAGGCCCCATCACATATAATGAAGTATGGATCAAATACACCAGAAAAGATGGTGTTTTAAAATGGCCCCAATATGGTAGTTTGACACGGAAATCTTAGACAATCTCGAAGTTAAATTTTTCAAGAAGAAAGCCCGGCTGGCGATGTTTGACTCTTTCCGCCTATGGCGTAAGGAAGCCAAACAGAAAGAAATTAAATTAGCGAAGAAAAATAAGAGAGAAAGGGGTATTTCGATAATGCAAGCTGCCATGCAGTTTAAAGATAACGAAGAGGAACAGATGAGTGAGCAGTTGCACAGGCAATGTAAAATGGTAATAGATAAATGCTATCCAGTTTTGCCGCCTCTTCAGCAAGATGCAGCAAAAGAACTTGAAAAAGATCCCCTAATGTCGCATTTGTTAAGTTCGCCACCCCCTTATGCGTAAAATACTACGGCACCTCCGCAACCGTGATTGCATTGCCTCCTGCTCCCCCACAGCATCCACCAGCTGTTCTCCAGTTGGCTCCTGCTCCTCCGGTGCAGCCTCCTCATGGGCCACCGCCTTTGACATCTGCTCTGCCTTTACTTCCTACAACTTTAACTACTATATCGACTCCCACTTCTGGTATTCCTTCTGACACTGCCTCTGCATCTGCCTTGCCTCACCCTGCTTTCCCGCTTGTCTTTTCATCGACTTCTCCTTCTGTTCGTCAGAGAGTGGCTAGTACTGTTACTAGTATTCTATATCCTTTCTTTGGAGCGCAAGTCCGGCTCCTATCTCTGAGCGCACACAGTTGCGTAGCCAACTGCCTGATTCTAGGGAGAAGGAAACGTTGAATCATTTGGCACATAGATGGGTGACTGACCCGATGAAATATGATCTAGAATCTGTTATGGATGTCTTCCATCAGTGGGAAGCATCAAAGCAGAGATACGTTTTTGAGAAAATGTGTGCTTTTCTTTGTGAAGATTTAGAGGACAATGATTTGGACTCTAATCCGCCCGAGTTGAGCCATGTACGGTTTGAGTTTGCAAAAGGCGCAATTGTGGGTTCGGATGTTAAGAAAGCAGTTGCGTCGTTGTCGTTAAGGACTGAAGGTGTTTCTCGTTCGTTGTTTGAGTCTGACTCTTCTGTCAAAAAGAAGGGAAGACAATATCCCATGAGAGAAGTTCCCCCAGTTTGGAGAGATGGTGACCCGAATGCTAATCCGGTTATTCTGCCACACTTTCAGCGTGTATGGGTACATGTTCCATGGAAGCGAGCTGAAGTTTTGGCCCTTAAGCAGACATTGCCTGATCCCAGTAAGAATCCTACAGGGTATTACAAGGAATTGTCACAGACTGCAGGTTCTTGCATTATGAATTTAGCTGACATAGACATGTTGTTTGGGAATGTTGTTCCACAGCCTTTATGGGGAAAGATTCGCCATGCGGATCATGATCAGGAGTTAGGTGACTCATGGGCTAATATTGCTGCTGCAGATGCCCGAAAAGTTGGTGGTGCTAAACCTGAACCTTTAGTAGCAGAACTTCCTGGTAAGATCATTGATTACATGAAGACTATAATGCCCGCGATGCGTGTGAATTGGGATAAATTGTCTGCGTGTAAGCAGAAGAAAGATGAAACGGTGTATGATTTCTTCACCAGGTTTGAAGAGACGTTTGTTGACCACAGTGGTCAGGATATGAGTACAGAAGGTGGTCAACGGTTATTCGTCGATAAGTTCGTGCACAATTTACTTCCCGAGTTGTGTAAAAAGTTAAAAGACTCAGAGAGTTCTTGGGCAGTTTCCTCTTCAGCACATATATTGGCGACTGCACAATATTACGAAAATCGAGACAAAGATGAGAAAGATAGAGCAGAGAAGAAAACTAAAGAGTTAAAAACGAAGGTTTTGTTACAGCAAGCATATCCGCCACGTGGTGGTCAAAATAGTGGTGCTCAGAGTAACTATCAGAATAATTATCAGCAGCCTCAACAGTTTCAGAGGAACTCGCAAAGAGTCGAGTATACTCAACCACGTGTCCCTGTAGGTCCCAATCAGTGTTCATATTGTAAGGAAGAGGGTCATTTCAAGTATAGTTGCCCTATCTTGTTACAGCGCGCAAATGGTGTTTCTGGCTTAAGAGGTCGAGGTGTTCAACAAGCACCTAGAGGTAGAGGACGTGGAAATTTCCCCCAGAACGTTCGTTCCCTTCCGCCTCAAAATTCAATGAATAGTTTTGACCAGCAGAATAATGCGTCTGGTAGGACGGCTCAGTACTATGCTGATGATTACTATGCAGAAGATGAGCATATGGAAGGTAATGATTGCTAGGACAGCCATAGACAAAGAGAGGGAGTTGTTTCAGTTCCAGTAGATCAGAGTGGACCATACGTCGAGGGGGTTACATCAGGTGTGTCGGAACCTTTTCTGTTGGATACTGGGGCTACAAAGAGTTCTATTATGCACTCAAAACTCCCTGGCGCACCTTTGTCTGGCAAAATGAATGTTTCTGTAGGTTTTTCTGGCGCCCCGGTTAGGAACCCGATTTTTAGTCCTATGTCCCTTTCTGTTGGTCCTTGTGAATTCGAAGCACCCCTTATTCTGATGACAGGTTGTGGTGAAAACTTGTTGGGATTAGATCTGTTAAAAAGATTGTATGCGACTTGGTACTGTTCTCCTTCGGGAGTACAACTTACACTGGGTATGAACGTGGTTTCTCCAATGTATTTGTCAAGGGATAAACTTCCGACAGAATTGTCGTTTCTTCCTGATATTCTTTGGGCTACTGGTCCTAATGATGTGGGTCTTTTGGAAATACCACCATATGTTGTAACATTGAAAGCCAATGTTAAAATGCCACGCATTCCCAATACAAAATCTCTAGTGAAGGTGAAAAAGCTTTACTAGCGATCATTTATGATTTGATTGAAAAAGATGTGATTGAAGAGACAAGAGGCAACGTTTGCAATAGTCCTGTTCTGCCTGTTTTGAAACGAACTGACCCTTCCCAGCCACCTGTTTACAGATTTGTGATTGATCTTAGAGAGGTGAATAAAATAGTTGTGCCACAATTTCCAGTTGTTCCTGACATTACTGCCCTATTAACTATGATTCAGGCTTCTGCCACCTGGTTTTCGGTGATTGACTTGAAGAATGTTTTCTTCAGCATCCCGATTGCTGAGGAGAGTAGGGATATTTTTGGCTTCAGTTTAGGAGGTCGAAGCTTCCGCTTTAAACGCGCTCCCCAGGGCTACTGTGAAAGTCCATCAATATATAGTCAAGCTCTAAAAACACAGCTTGATACGATTGTTTTACCTGATGGCGCAACCCTCATTCAGTATGTTGATGATTTGCTTGTTGCTGCAGACACTGAGGAAATCTGTAAAGAAGCCACGTTGTCTTTATTGCGTCATTTGTGTGATTTGCATCACAAAGTATCTCTCTCAAAATTGCAATATTGTCGACAAGAAGTGACATACTTAGGTCATCTCTTATCGAAGGAGGGAAGGAAACTGACCCCAGAAAGAATTCAGGCAATAGCAAAATTGAGTGTGCCAAGAACACAGAGAGAAGTGCGTGCTTTCTTGGGCATTACATCATATTGCAGACAATGGATACCAAATTTTTCGTTGATGGCCAAACCTTTGGAGGCATTAACTTGTAAAGATACACCGAATCCCGTTCCATGGTCTGAAGAGTGTCAGAAAAGTTTTTCTGAATTGCGCAGTGCATTATGTTCGGCTCCTGTGTTGGGTACCCCTGACTACAGTAAGCCCTTTACATTATATGTCCATGCGAAAGAAGGTTGTGCATTATCAGTGTTGACACAGTTGTTTGGAGACAAGCAGCGTCCATGTGCATATTTTCGTCGACTTTGGATCCGGTAGCTAAAGCATTGCCGAGTTGTTTAAGAGCAACAGCGGCAGCAGCCTTTTCTATTCGACAGTCTGCTGGTCTAGTGATGAATAACACGTTAATTGTGATGGTTCCACATGCAGTGGACACTTTGTTAAACAGAACCAAGACACAGCACTTAACTAGTGCTCGATTGTCAGGTTACGAGTTGACATTGTTAGCGAGTCATGTGCACATAAAAAGATGCAACACTCTTAACCCAGCTACGTTGTTGCCGAGTGTAGAGGAATTAGATGCTTCAGAACAGCATGATTGTTTCCTTAGAACAGAAGAAGAAACGAAAGGGAGAATAGATCTTAGGGACACTCCTCTTGTAAAGTGTGATGGTACCTTATGGGTGGATGGTTCATGCTTCAAGCTTCAAGCTTCCGAATGGTGATACGACTGCAGCATATGCTGTCACGACTTTGCATACAACTGTTGAAGCTGCACGTATTCCACATAATTCAGCTCAAGCAGCAGAATTGATTGCACTCACGAGAGCATGTGTGTTGTCGAAAGGAATGAAAGTGACTATCTATACCGACAGTCAGTATGCATTTGGAGTGGCTCACAGTTTTGGACGATTGTGGAAAGAACGTGGGTTCCTGACTTCGCATGGAGCTAAGATTCAGCATGGTCAGTTGGTGAATGAGCTTCTTGAGTCACTGACTTTGCCGTTGCAAGTTGCAATTGTAAAATGCAGTGCTCACAAGAAAGTGACTGATGATGTTGGTCGTGGAAATGCATTTGCTGACGAAATCGCAAAAGAAACAGCAAGGAATGTGATGAGCCGAATGTATGTTGCAGGCCCTGCAAGATGGGTTGGTGATGTTGGAATGTGTGAAGACACGATAGAGAGTGTGAAGTCTATTCAAGCTGAAGCTACAGAGAAGGAGTTGAGTGTGTGTAGAGAAAGTATGGGTAAAATGGATGCCAATGGTTGCTGGATTGAATTGTCAGAGCATCAGAGATGGTTGTTACCCGATGCGTACGTGCTTGCAGTGGTTACAATGGCCCATGGAATGGCTCACATCAGTGTGAAAGGGATTTGTAAGTTGTTGGCTCCAGTATGGCAAAATGCAGGAATTCCTAAGTGTGCAGAGAATGTGGTCAAGAATTGCATGGTGTGTCTGAAACACAATCCTGGTAGGGGAACCCCAACTCCAGCTGGTCATTTTGCGCCTCCTACGTATCCGTTCGAGGTTTTACAGCTAGATTTCATCCACATGTAGAGGTGCAACAACTTAAAATACGTACTCGTTGTTGTTTGCGCCTTCTCAAGATGGGTAGAAGCATATCCCCTAAAGGACAATACTGCCTTGTCCACAGCGAAAGCCCTTGTGAAAGAGTTCTTCCCCAGATTTGGAATGCCTAGAATTGTCTGGAGTGACAATGGGAGTGAATTTGTGGGTCGAGGGATGAAGAAAGTATGTGAAGGGCTAGGCATTCAGCAAAAGTTCCACGCTGCAAATCACCCCCAATCAGCTGGACTAGTGGAATGCTACAATGGCACGCTGAAGTTAAAATTGGCCAAAATTCAACCGAGCACTGGTCTTAAATGGCCTGATGCTCTACCCTTAGCACTCCTATCCACCAGAATGACTGTGCATTCGCGAGTGGGACTTAGTCCATATGAAATTGTTTTTGGCCGCCCGGCCAATATATGGGGAGTGCCAAGGCCCACAAAGTTCAGTGAAATCGAACACCCTGTTTTGCTTGACTATTTGTACGAATTGATGGCTAAATTGCGTGTTTTACACCAACAGGTCCATGACACTCTGCCTCAGGTCTCTGAAGCTCCAGGACATTAGATCGATCCTGGATCCTGGGTGCTGGTCAAGAACTTCCAGCGAACCAAGAACGACCAGCCCAGGTGGACCGGCCCACACCTCGTCCTTCTTTCTACGAGATCAGCTGTTCGAGTAGAAGGGAAAAAGCACTGGATCCACGGTGTACACTGTAAGAGGGTGCCTTTGCCTCTGCCGTACGACCGATGGGTCCAGGAGGGTGTCGCCGACTCAGAGACTGAAACTGTGCCACGTTTTCTGCCTTTCAGTGATGCACGTGTAAAAGGAACACTTACTGAACAGGAGAGTGACAACATTTTGTAACCAGCTGTATCACCGTCAGTTCGATTGGACACTACAGAACCTGAACTCCTTTTCCGAGATCATACCATACCTGGAAAGCAAAGATACAATCTGAGGTCGAGAACTATGGACAAATAAAAACAAACTTTCTTTTTCATTGCTATTTTTGAAAGTGCAGCTCTCCCATCTGAGAAACTTGCTTATTTTTGCTTTTCGAACCGCCATCCGGGTTCCGCTGCTAGGGCCGCGATTGCCCAAAGTCTTTAGGGTGCAGCTGACGACGTTAGGTCGACGGTTCTGGTTGGTCTAAGGGAGTTGCCCTAGACTGACAGAAGCATTCCTTAGCAGAAACAACCAACCATCGCGGGCAGCATTGTATAGAGGATGGAGTTTTTCGAGATGGAGAGATCTGCCAAGGAAACGAACTTTAAAAGCAGAATATGTAAAATGATGACAAAGAAAAGCTTTTTGATATTGTGCATTTTCATGTTATTCAGTGTAATGATATTTTTTATAGGATATGTTTTATTCTCTTTTCGAGTAACATTTGCACCCACTACATCGCCTATACCTCCTCCTTCCACTGTTTCCTCACATTCTTTTCAACCCCTTCCTGAACACAAATCAGCTAGGAGATTAGAGTTTATTAATAACTCCTTTGTTCAGCTCTTGCATCAACACCAACTTGTAATGAACACGACTAACTGCTGGGTGTGTGGTCTTATTCCTCACACAACGGATAAAGGTATCCCTTATCTGGTCCTGCCTTTCAGCCATAATGGTTCTGTGTGGGCATACAGAACAATGTTCATATATGCACATGAAGTCTACCCCCTACGCTCTGTAACAGACAATCCTAAAAATAGCGCTCTAGTTAAGGGTATAGTAGACATTATTAAGGAAGATATTTCCTACGAGACTATCCCGAGAGATGAGACACTAGTATACATAGGATGGAACGTGACCGGATATGGAGCTACTCTGAGTGAGAAACAACAAGCTAAGAGATCTTCCCCGATTTGGATTGTACCCCATCAGGGTCACCTGTGTCTGCAAGGTACTGGCAAGAATCCCAGAGCTCAGTTAGGGAAGAGTGTCTGTACTGAAACGTATGTTTTTGCATCTCAGACTTCCCCTTCGTTTTTAGCAGCTAAGGGTACCTATTTCATCTGCCATGATAGAGCCTATACATGGTTGCCCCCTGACTTTTCGGGCTCATGTTTTGTTTCGTTCCTGTTACCTCCCACCTACACAGCAGCGGCAAATTACCACAACACAAGGATAGTTAGAGGTGTCTTGAGTAAAGAAGACACTGCAGGACAAGAATTTGGGGACTTCGCAAAGGGTTTTCTGCCGTTCTGGGGACCAATGGTTAACAGCAGGAACATAAGGCAATTGACAAGGGTGGTTGAGTCCACCGTAATTGAAACTGCTGGTGCCCTTAGTAACTTGACTGCTGAGCTCCAGTCGGATCGTCTTATGACCCTTCAGAACAGGGTCGCATTAGACGTCATCCTTGCAGACCGAGGTGGGGTATGTAAATTGATCCAATCGAGTTGCTGTGTTTTCATTCCAGATAATGCTCCAACAGTGTACCAGGCTATCTCCAAACTACATAAGATTTCCGAATCTATTCATGTGGATAAAGGAGATTGGTCGTTAATGGGATGGTTCTGGGAACTTATATCCGCCTGGGAATGGAAAATTCTGATGGTCATTGGGATGGTCTTAGCCATTCTTTTCCTGTTCTGTCTGTGCGTGCAGTGTGCTCCTGCAATATGTGGCCTCTGTGCTACATCATGTGTAAGGAAACCTGTATCAAAAGACGAACTAAGTAATAGGATGATGTTACAGCAACATCTCAATGACTTTAGAAATATAGACCTGGACTCAGATTAGCATGAGGATAGGTTAATTGCCTATGTAAGGGCAAAAGGAGGGTTTTTGGTTCTTTAAATTCTGGACTCGTGTAATAAACTTTGTCGTAGCATGACGATTTTTATATCAAAAGACCGAGAATGGCTAGTACACTATGTACAAGCATTTTCGTCATATTCGAGTGACGATTTCACCTTGAAATCGTCATTTTCGTCCTGAACCCTTGGCCTCCATTTTGTGTACGGCAGCCATTTTGTGAGTTGCCCTCACATAGGCTTATAACTACAGCCAAATTCGATATCAAAGGACACGTACACCTTAATTGACTTCTCTGTGACCTGGGAAAGCTGGAACCATTGCCCCAGGCCAAACCTGTTTGGTCAGTTCCTCTCCCAGTGGCCGAACAAGATAGCATCAAGGCACAACAGGCCATAAACCCTTTTCATCGCTCACACACCCTGCCTAATCATGCTCACACCTGTCCCTGCTCTTTTCACTCTTACTTGTTTTATGATGAGGAGGTGCCCGTTTTTATTGGGGGTCCACCGATATCTGATGAAAATGTTGGGCCTTGCCGGGTAATTTGTTGTGGGCTGGACGAACTGAAATGTGGGCTTGTCATCATGACTCTGCTTTTTCTTTGTAGTGAAAATATGTGAATAGTCTACTGTAAATCTAAGAATGTTTGCCTAAAGCGTAATATTTTGTATAAAAAGAGAAGCCTGGCTTTGTAAGATTGAGCAGTCTCCTGAGAATATACACACCGTGTTGTTGTACTTCTAGGACGCATGTTACTTGGTTGCAGCCAATAAATTCGATCTTTGACTTCATCTAGAAGACTCTGAGTTTCTGTGTCTGAATCAGGAAAGTACTCGAGGTCTTTGGGTGTTGTCCCTGGCACCGCTGGGTTACCGGCTCAGTACCGGTTCTGAAAAACCCAGTACCTCATTGTATGTCAACATGACTCTTCAGAAGAGTGAAGATCTGTATTGTATTCCATGATAACGCCAAATTAATAAGTCTCTTATTGTGCCTACCTGTCCGTCGGTACACCAGACTGGCATCTGCGCTGTTCGGGGAGGTGCCGCGGTGCCATCTCGCGCCGCTTTTAAAGAGTATTCAAACCCGTTGGGTCCCTCGTCAGTTTTACAACTCACCGAGCATGTGCAAAAATGCGGAAGAGTATACTGTGCGTCCATTGGCCACCTATCGGATGTCATCGGCACGCGTCAGCTAGACTACTTGGGAAACGTAGTTTGGTAAATAGAATACTGTATGACGAGTTCGTAAACACCTGTGTGTCATATTCAATCGAAAAAAATTTAGTTTATGCCGTGCATGTCTATATAACCTTTTGGCTATTACTTAGATGTTGTAGTGAAGCGTCAATTCAGTTGTTAGGTAAATGTAGTTAGTATGTTACCTACTGTCAGAAAATGTAGTTTATGCCGTGCACATCTGTGTCATTTTTTGGCTATTATTTAGATGCCATAGTAAAGCGTCAGTTTGGTTGTTTGATGTTCGGGTTAGAGCTTCATATGCCGCATTCGCCCACATCATGATAGTGTATCACTAGCTGATGGGCAATCAAATGATTATCAATGGTTTATGCAATGTTACTATTTGTAAAACCATGCTCATTATATTTTCGCTATGTGCTCATATCATCTATTCTAAGAATGATGAGGCGATATTCTGAAGAATGTTAACAATAATAGTAAGTTGCCCATCAAACAGTGTGAGCCCAAAATTATTTGGGTATTTACAGACAGTAATAAGATACATTCCATAAAGAGTTGTATCAAATGTATACTCTGAGGAACGGAGAAGGCCCACCGACTGATCGTGCAAGGAGACACACTGTACTGGAGGTCAGCCCTGTAATTCAGTTCACTTGCAATATTATAACGCCATCCATGGAATGTCTTCGTTTAGGCCGTTTTTATCAGTATTCAAACGATACACCCATTTCTGCTCCAATTTAAATAGATGTTTAGTGATGTCTGTGACATGAGGAGGGATCCGTGGTTGCTCCAACACGGTCCAGGTGAAATCAATTAGTTTGTGTCCCACCTCCAAAAAATGGTTGGTAAGGCGAGTCGCCTGCTTTTTACTGCCTTTTGCTGTGCACTGCCACCACAATGCTGGCTCCACCTCCTGGGGAGCGACTGATGACTCAGCCGGCACCTGGCCCAGGAAGAGGGAGGACTGTCAACAGAGTACTCCTGGCTGCCCCTGTCATCACAATGCTGGCTACACCTCCTGCGGAGAGTCTGAAGTGCCTGCCCCTCACACTGAAAGCAAAGGCCAGGAACAGCACAACAGAGTGCTTCAAAACTGAAATAGGCTATGCAAAGGTCCCCCTGGCCCGAAGGAACAAAAGAAACTGATTAGAAGTAAAGGAACTAGATCCTGTTTCTCACAACGAACCTCTGCCCAACTAGAAAGAAGAAGCTGAAGGAGAGATCTGCTGTCTGCCTTGCTGAGGAAGGAGAGGAAGAGGCCTAAAGAGGACTTTGCTGACTTGTGCTGAAACTTTCTCCAAGGGCTTGATTGAGCTTGCCCCCTGAACGGAACCCCAGGACCAGTGGGTTCCTTGTGCCTTTGCTCGCCTTGTACTTTGAGCCGTGTGTGCCTCTTACTGGAGCTGAGTCTGCGCCCCCCATCGCCCCCTCCTAGGGCTGTGGCACTCGGGAGCTTGCCTACCCTTTACTCGTGAGAGCCTCGCTCTGTTGGAGTCGCTCTCTGCCCCCGGGTCAGGCTTCCTGCTCCTCTGGCCCCGCCTGCCATTAGGAGCACGCTGCAGCGCTCTCTCGCCCCTCCCACTGGTATTCCTCCGAGGCTGGTGATCGTCGCTGGGACAGCCGCCCGCACGTAGGAACGTGCCCTGCTGCCCAGCTTCACCCCCCCCCGTTTGAGACTTTACAGGCCGCGCCGGCCACTCTACAGGAGACCCCAGTACAGTCGGTACTGAGGCCGTGGACTGCGCCTGCCTGTGCGCACACACCCGCTGTAGTAAAGGTCCGAAAGCACACTGGTTCCCCCAGGTGCACCAGACTCCTACGAGCCGTCCCCCTGCACGAGGGACGACGAACGCAAAGAAGTACACCTGCCTCTCCCCTTAGGTGCACTGAGGATCACTAGGTGCACCTCCCTGAGCCAAGCGTACCCGTTCCCAGCGCACCGACCCTCTCTGCACAACGAGTCTTTGACTCTCACCGGGCTTGGGGCCCGCAATGTTTTCTTTCCTCATTTCAACCGTGCAGAGTAGAGGAGTGCGCCTCGCATCGCCTGGTCGAGCCGCGTGTACAACTCTTCCCCTAAAGAAGAACCAAAGGTACGCCTTCACATGATTCTACAACGGGCTCGGGCCCGCACCGTTCTGCTTTCCCCACCAGCCCGGTACTCCGCGTACCAAGCCTGTACCCTAGAGGATCCTTCAAGACTGCCCAAGCAAACGGTACGTCGCGTACCTCTATCGAAGCGCATTTGAATCTGAGCGCATTTTAATCTGAGAGCATTTTAAACTGGGCGCATTATTTTTGGCTGGTACGCTTTCCCCCCCTTTGAAAAGACCGGTACGCTTCATATCGGTACCTTGGAGCCCGTACGCTTCGATCCTCATTGCGAAGCTGTACGCCTCGTACGCATGCTCACGCTAGATGCGTGAGTATTGGTAGGGCCTCGGTGTACGCGACTCACGCGAGAAGCGTGAGTATTTGGTAGGGGCTAACGATTTATCCCTGTTAAAGTGCACAGAAGCGCTACGAAGTGTCCAGCTGGCCTCAGACTGGCCTAGATACCCAACATCTAAAGAAGAAGCAGCCTAAAGTGAACTAAGGACTACAAGAGAATATTGCCTATTTTTTTACACCCTGTGGTCCCCCACTCAAAGAACTGTGGCATCATCATTTCTGGTAGAGTAACTGGAACTGTTGCAAGATACTAAGGACCAAAAAGAACATTTGCCTATTTTTTCTAGACCTTGTGGCCTAATACTGTGTTGAGTTGGTCTTGTGATAAGTCATTGCTGCATATATATATATTTTTACATAACCTAAGCCTGGTGTCCATTTGTGGGGGAATCAGTGTGTTTTACTGTGAAAGGTCATGAATGCTTAACTAGCGCCCCGAAGTTTAGCCTTGTCTGCTCGTGCCACACTACCTAAAAGGGTGAGCAGGGGTCATTCTAAGGAGTTGTTCCCTTGCCCTGAGTAGAGTGGTGATTTCTGTCTGGCTTTGGTGCCAACCTCAGTCAGCCAGGAATCCCATTTCTAACACTCAGTCAGCCGGTCTCTCTCTCTGTCATTTTATCTGTCAGTCCCTCTCTCTGTCAGTCTCTGTCTCTGTCAGTCTTTCTCCTTGTCAGTCCCTCTGTCTGTCAGTCTCTCTCTCTCTCTCTATCTGTTAGTCTCTTTATCTCTCTCTTTCTGTCATTCTCTCTTAGTCAGTCAGTATCTCTATCAGTCAGTCTCTCCCTTTCTGTCAGTCAGTCTCTCACAGTCTCTCTCTGTCAGTTTCAGTCAGTAAGTCAGTCTCTCTCTCTCAGTCAGCCGATCTCTCTCTCTGCCAGCCAGTTTCTCTCTCTCAGTCAGCTAGTCTCCCTCTCTCTCTCTCTCTCTGTCAGTCAGTCTCTCTCTCTCTCTCTCAATCAGTCACTCTGTCAGTCAGTCTCTCTCTCTTAGTCTCTCTCTTAGTCTCTCTCTTAGTCAGTCTCTCTCTCTGTCAGTCCCTCTATGTCAGTCTCTCTGCCAGTCTCTCTCTCAGCCTCTCTCTATCAGTCTCTCTCTCTGTCAGTCAGTCTTCCAGACAGTCTCTCTCTCTCTCTGTCTGTCTCTTGCAGTCAGCCAGTCTCTCTCAGTCAGTCTCGCTCTCTGTCAGTCAGTCTCTCTCTCTGTCAGTCCCTCTATGTCAGTCTCTCTGCCAGTCTCTCTCTCAGCCTCTCTCTATCAGTCTCTCTCTCTGTCAGTCAGTCTTCCAGACAGTCTCTCTCTCTCTCTGTCTGTCTCTTGCAGTCAGCCAGTCTCTCTCAGTCAGTCTCGCTCTCTGTCAGTCAGTCTCGCTCTCTGTCAGTCAGTCTCTCTCTCTGTCGGCCAGTCTCTCTCTCTTTCCCTCTCCTTCTCTCTGTCTCTCAGTCTCTCTCTCTGTCAGTCAGTCTCTCTCTGTCAGTCTCTCTCTCTCTCTCTCCGTCAGTCTCTCCCTCTGTCAGTCTCTCCCTCAGCCAGTTAGTCTCTCAGTCTCTCTCTCTCTCTTAGTCTCTCTCTCTCCTAGTCAGTCTCTCTCTCTCCGAGTCAGTCTCTCTCTCTCCCAGTCAGTCAGTCTCTCCCAGTCAGTCAGTCAGTCTCTCTCAGTCAGTCAGTCATTCTCTCTCTACATCAATCAGTCTCTTTCTCTCTCTCTCTGTCAGTCTCTCTCTCTGTCAGTCTCTCTCTCTCAGTCAGTCTCTCGCTCAGTCAGTTTCTCGCCCAGTCAGTCAGTCTCTCTCACAGTCAATCTCTGCCTCTCTCTCTTAGTCTCTCTCTCTGTCAGTCAGTCTCTCTCTCTGTGTCAGTCAGTATATCTCTACCTCAGTCAGTCAGTCTCTGTCAGTCAGTCAGTCTCTCTCTGTCAGTCTCACTCTCAATCAGTCTCTCTCTGTTTCAGTCAGTAAGTCACTCTCTCAGTCAGCCAGTCTCTCTCTCTGTCAGTTTCTCAGCCAGTCAGTCTCTCGGTCAGTCAGTATTCAGTCTCTGAGTCAGTTAGTCAGTCTCTACTCTCTCTCCACTCTCTCGCTCTCTCTCGCTCTCTCCATTCTCTCTCTCAACTCTGTCTACTCCATCTCCACTGTCTCTCTCCACTCTCTCTCCACTGTCTCTCTCGCCACTTTCTCTCTCTCTACTCTCTCACTCTTTCTCTCACTCACCACTCTCTCTCCACTGTCTCCCTCCACTGTCCCCTCCACTCTCTCCACTCTCTCTTTACTCTCTCTCTACACCCTCTCCCCCTTCTCTCTCTCTACTCTCTCTCCACTCTCTCTCTCCACTCTCTCTCCACTCTCTCTCTCTCCACTCTCTCTCTCTCCACTCTCTCTCTCCACTCTCTCTCCACTCTCTCTCTCTCCACTCTCTCTCTCTCTCCAATCTCTCTCCACTCTCTCTCTCCACTGTCTCCCTCCACTCTCTCTCCACTCTCTCTCCACACTCTCTCGCCACTCTCTCTCTCTCTCCTCTCTCTCCACTCTCTCTCGCTCACTCTCTTCACTGTCTCTCCATGCTCTCTCCACTCTCTCTCTCTACTGTCTATCTCCACTCTCTCTCTCTACTCTCTCTCCACTTTCTCTCTCTCCACTGTCTCTCTCTCCAATGTCTCTCTCCACTGTCTCTCTCCACTCTCTCACTCGCTCCACTCTCTCTCCACACTCTCCCTCCACTCTCTATCTCCACACTCTCTCCACACTCTCTCCACTCTCTCTCTCTACTCTCTCTCCACTGTCTCTCTCTCTCCACTCTCTCTCTCCACTGTATCCCTCCACTCTCTCTCCACTCTCTCTCCACTCTCTCTCTCCACTCTCTCTCTCTGCTCTCTCTCTCTCCACTCTCTCTCTTCACTGTCTCTCCACGCTCTCTCCACTCTCTCTCTCCACTGTCTATTTCCACTCTCCCTCTCTCTACTCTCTCTCCACTTTCTCTCTCTCCACTGTCTCTCTTTCCAATGTCTCTCTCCACTGTCTCTATCCACTCTCTCACTCGCTCCACTCTCTCTCTACTCTATCTCCACACTCTCTCCACACTCTCTCCACTCTCTCTCTCTACTCTCTCTCTTCACTGTCTCTCTCTTTCCACTCTCTCCACTCTCTCTCCACTCTCTCTCTCTCCAATCTCTCTCCACTCTCTCTCTCCTCTCTCTCTCTCTCCACTCTCTCTCCACTCTCTCTCGCCACTCTCTCTCTCGCCGCTCTCTCTCTCTCTCTCTCCACTCTCTCTACTCTCTCTCCACTGTCTCTCTCTTTCCACTCTCTCCACTCTCTCTCTCTCCAATCTCTCTCCACTCTCTCTCTCCTCTCTCTCTCTCTCCACTCTCTCTCCACTCTCTCTCGCCACTCTCTCTCTCGCCGCTCTCTCTCTCTCTCTCTCCTCTCTCTCTCTCTCCACTCTCTCTCGCTCACTCTCTTCACTGTCTCTCCATGCTCTCTCTCTACTCTCTCTCCACTTTCTCTCTCGCCACTGTCTCTCTCTCCAATGTCTCTTTCCACTGTCTCTCTCCACTCTCTCACTCGCTCCACTCTCTCTCCACTCTTTCTCTCCACTCTCTCTCTACAATCTCTCCCTACTCTCTCTCTCCTCTCTCTCTCTCTCCCTACTCTCTCTCTCCTCTCTCTCTCTCTCCACTCTCTCTCCTCTGTCTCCCTCCACTCTCTCGCCACTCTCTCTCTCTCCACTCTCTCTCTCTCCACTCTCTCTCCACTGTCTCCCTACACTCTCTCTACTCTCTCTCTACTGTCTCTCTCTCCCCACTCTCTCCACTTTCTCTCTCCACTCTCTCTCCACTCTCTCTCCACTGTCTCTCTCTCTCCACTCTCTCTCTCCACTCTCTCTCCACTCTCTCTCCACTGTCTCCCTCCACTCTCTCTCTCTCCACTCTCTCTCCACTGTCTCCCTCCACTCTCTCTCTCTCCACTCTCTCTCCACACTCTCTCGACACTCTCTCTCTCGCCACTCTCTCTACTCTCTCTCCAATGTCTCTCTCCACTCTCTCTCTCTCCACTGTCTCCCTCCACTCTCTCTACTCTCTCTCTACTGTCTCTCTCTCCCCACTCTCTCCACTCTCTCTCTCCACTCTCTCTCCACTCTCTCTCCACTCTCTCTCGCTCACTCTCTTCACTGTCTCTCCATGCTCTCTCCACTCTCTCTCTCCACTGTCTATCTCCACTCTCTCTCTACTCTCTCTCCACTTTCTCTCTCTCCACTGTCTCTCTCTCCAATGTCTCTCTCCACTGTGTCTCTCCACTCTCTCACTCGCTCCACTCTCTCTCCACTCTTTCTCTCCACTTTCTCTCTACTCTCTCTCTCCACTCTCTCTCCACACTCTCTCTCCACTCTCTATCTCCACACTCTCTCCACACTCTCTCCACTCTCTCTCTCTACTCTCTCTCCACTGTCTCTCTCTCTCCACTCTCTCTCTCCACTGTATCCCTCCACTCTCTCTCCACTCTCTCTCCACTCTCTCTCTCCACTCTCTCTCTCTGCTCTCTCTCTCTCCACTCTCTCTCGCTCACTCTCTCCACTGTCTATTTTCACTCTCCCTCTCTCTACTCTCTCTCCACTTTCTCTCTCTCCACTGTCTCTCTTTCCAATGTCTCTCTCCACTGTCTCTATCCACTCTCTCACTCGCTCCACTCTCTCTCTACTCTATCTCCACACTCTCTCCACACTCTCTCCACTCTCTCTCTTCACTGTCTCCCTCCACTCTCTCCACTCTCTCTCTCTCCATGCTGTCTCCACTCTCTCTCTCTACTCTCTCTCCACTTTCTCTCTCACCACTGTCTCTCTCTCCAATGTCTCTTTCCACTCTCTCTCTCCTCTCTCTCTCTCCACTCTCTCTCCTCTGTCTCCCTCCACTCTCTCTTCACTCTCTCTCTCTCCACTCTCTCTCTCCCTACTCTCTCTCTCCCCTCTCTCTCTCTCTCTCTCCACTCTCTCTCTCTCCTCTGTCTCCCTCCACTCTCTCTCCACTCTCTCTCTCTCCACTCTCTCTCTCTCCACTCTCTCTCTCCCTACTCTCTCTCTCCTCTCTCTCTCTCTCCACTCTCTCTCTCTCCTCTGTCTCCCTCCACTCTCTCTCCACTCTCTCTCTCCTCTCTCTCTCTCGCCACTCTCTCTCTCGCCACTCTCTTTCTCTCTCTCTCCCCACTCTCTCCACTCTCTCCACTCTCTCGCTCCACTCTCTCTCCACTGTCTCCCTCCACTCTCTCTCTCTCCACTCTCTCTCACTCCACTCTCCACTCTCTCTCCACTGTCTCCCTCCACTCTCTCTCACTCCACTCTCTCCACTCTCTCTCCACTCTCTCTCTCTCAACTCTCTCTCCACTCTCTCGCTCTCCTCTCTCTCTCTCTCCCTCTCTCTCTCTCTCCACTCTCTCTCTCCACTCTCTCTCACTCCACTCTCTCCACTCTCTCTCCACTCTCTCTCTCTCAACTCTCTCTCCAGCTGCAACATGTTATTTTATTACATCTAGATTTATTATAAATATCCTAAATTAATTTACATTTATATTTTATATTTCAATATTTTCATTTAAAAAAAATTAAAAATAAGCTTTAATAATTTCCCTATACTTCCTCATAGGGAGATCTCCACTACAATGGCAGTGGTGGACATCACTACCTACGAGTGAAAAGTTACTAGTAGTAATTTTAGACTCATAAATCCTATTGAAGGAAAGTCCACCAGTGGGTGGAAACATGTAAGTTTACACTTAGGTGTAAATCTACAGTAGGAAATGCTGGACGGCAAAAAGGTTTAGATTTACCCCTGGGTGCAGGGGTTTACAGGAGTAAATGCAGGTCTCGAGTCGGGGTACCACGCGGGTGGGCAGCGTCCCCCTACTTATTTTACCGGGATCTCGACAACTGGAGCAAATGGAGCCACACATTCACTTTTTGGCCTCTCTGGGGCGAGATCAGAGCTCATTCAGAACGCTGCTCACGCGCTGGCTTCTCTGATGCAATCGCATCTAAGGGGTGAGCAAGAGGAGGTAATCAATCTGATGGTGCAAGCCACCTTTCGTGATGTCACTTCCTGTCGTGACGACAGCACCCCCCACTTCTTTTTTTAGGATTTGTGCCCTGAGTAAATGTACATGTGTAAACTTACCTTTGCGAAGAGGCCCCAATGAATTTTACAGCTGTGTGCCTAATTGTTCCTACTTAATGGAGATAATTGCTTTGGCTTTTGTGTAGTGAGAAGTTTATGGAATGAAGTAGGCATCTTAAGTTATAGCGCTTTGACTGTACCTTTTCAAATGCATTCTGGGAACGGAGTTAAGGGGATTTCATGTGAAAACGTAGGCTGGCACTGGTGGCAGAGTGGGAGGCTGGCACTGGTGTCAGAGTGGGAGGCTGGCACTGGTGGCAGAGTGAGAGGCTGGCACTGGTGGCAGAATGAGCGGCAGGCACTGATGGCAGAGTAAGAGGCTGGCACTGGTGGCAGAGTGAGAGGCTGGCACTGGTGGCAGAGTGGGAGGCTGGCACTGGTGGCAGAGTGGGAGGCTGGCACTGGTGGCAGAATGAGTGGCAGGCACTGGTGGCAGAGTGGGAGGCTGGCACTGGTGTCAGAGTGGGAGGCTGGCACTGGTGGCAGAATGAGCGGCAGGCACTGGTGGCAGAGTAAGAGGCTGGCACTGGTGGCAGAGTGAGAGGCTGGCACTGGTGGCAGAGTGGGAGGCTGGCACTGGTGGCAGAGTGGGAGGCTGGCACTGGTGGCAGAATGAGTGGCAGGCACTGGTGGCAGAGTGAGAGGCTGGTACTGGTGGCAGAGTGGGAGGCTGGCACTGGTGGCAGAGTGGGAGGCTGGCACTGGTGGCAGAGTAAGAGGCTGGCACTGGTGGCAGAATGAGTGGCAGGCCCTTGTGGCAGAGTGGGAGGCTGGCACTGGTGGCAGAGTAAGAGGCTGGCACTGGTGGCAGAATGAGCGGCAGGCACTGGTGACAGACTGAGTGGCAGGCACTGGTGGCAGAATGAGCGGCAGGCACTGGTGGCAGAATGAGCAGCAGGCACTGGTGGCAGAGTAAGATGCTGGCACTGGTGGCAGAATGAGTGGCAGGCACTGGGGGCAGAGTGGGAGGCTGGCACTGGTGGCAGAGTAAGAGGCTGGCACTGGTGGCAGAGTAAGAGGCTGGCACTGGTGGCAGAGTGAGAAGCTGGCACTGGTGGCAGAATGAGCGGCAGGCACTGGTGGCAAAGTGGGAGGCTGGCACTGGTGGCAGAGTGAGAGGCTGGCACTGGTGGCAGAGTGGGAGGCTGGCACTGGTGGCAGAGTGGGAGGCTGGCACTGGTGGCAGAGTAAGAGGCTGGCACTGGTGGCAGACTGAGTGGCTGGCACTGGTGGCAGAGTGGGAGGCTGGCACTGGTGGCAGAGTGAGAGGCTGGCACTGGTGGCAGAGTAAGATGCTGGCACTGGTGGCAGAATGAGTGGCAGGCACTGGTGGCAGAGTGGGAGGCTGGCACTGGTGGCAGAGTGGGAGGCTGGCACTGGTGGCAGAATGAGCAGCAGGCACTGGTGGCAGAGTGGGAGGCTGGCACTGGTGGCAGAATGAGTGGCAGGCACTGGTGGCAGAGTGGGAGGCTGGCACTGGTGGCAGAGTGGGAGGCTGGCACTGGTGGCAGAATGAGCGGCAGGCACTAGTGGCAGAATGAGCAGCAGGCACTGGTGGCAGAGTGGGAGGCTGGCACTGGTGGCAGAATGAGCGGCAGGCACTGGTGGCAGAATGAGTGGCAGGCACTGGTGGCAGAATGAGCAGCAGGCACTGGTGGCAGAGTGGGAGGCTGGCACTGGTGGCAGAATGAGCGGCAGGCACTGGTGGCAGAGTGAGAGGCAGGCACTGGTGGCAGAATGAGTGGCAGGCACTTGTGGCAGAGTGGGAGGCTGGCACTGGTGGCAGAGTGAGAGGCTGGCACTGGTGGCAGAATGAGCGGCAGGCACTGGTGGCAGAGTAAGAGGCTGGCACTGGTGGCAGAGTGAGAGGCTGGCACTGGTGGCAGAGTGGGAGGCTGGCACTGGTGGCAGAGTGGGAGGCTGGCACTGGTGGCAGAATGAGTGGCAGGCACTGGTGGCAGAGTGGGAGGCTGGCACTGGTGTCAGAGTGGGAGGCTGGCACTGGTGGCAGAATGAGCGGCAGGCACTGGTGGCAGAGTAAGAGGCTGGCACTGGTGGCAGAGTGAGAGGCTGGCACTGGTGGCAGAGTGGGAGGCTGGCACTGGTGGCAGAGTGGGAGGCTGGCACTGGTGGCAGAATGAGTGGCAGGCACTGGTGGCAGAGTGAGAGGCTGGTACTGGTGGCAGAGTGGGAGGCTGGCACTGGTGGCAGAGTGGGAGGCTGGCACTGGTGGCAGAGTAAGAGGCTGGCACTGGTGGCAGAATGAGTGGCAGGCCCTTGTGGCAGAGTGGGAGGCTGGCACTGGTGGCAGAGTAAGAGGCTGGCACTGGTGGCAGAATGAGCGGCAGGCACTGGTGACAGACTGAGTGGCAGGCACTGGTGGCAGAATGAGCGGCAGGCACTGGTGGCAGAATGAGCAGCAGGCACTGGTGGCAGAGTAAGATGCTGGCACTGGTGGCAGAATGAGTGGCAGGCACTGGGGGCAGAGTGGGAGGCTGGCACTGGTGGCAGAGTAAGAGGCTGGCACTGGTGGCAGAGTAAGAGGCTGGCACTGGTGGCAGAGTGAGAAGCTGGCACTGGTGGCAGAATGAGCGGCAGGCACTGGTGGCAAAGTGGGAGGCTGGCACTGGTGGCAGAGTGAGAGGCTGGCACTGGTGGCAGAGTGGGAGGCTGGCACTGGTGGCAGAGTGGGAGGCTGGCACTGGTGGCAGAGTAAGAGGCTGGCACTGGTGGCAGACTGAGTGGCTGGCACTGGTGGCAGAGTGGGAGGCTGGCACTGGTGGCAGAGTGAGAGGCTGGCACTGGTGGCAGAGTAAGATGCTGGCACTGGTGGCAGAATGAGTGGCAGGCACTGGTGGCAGAGTGGGAGGCTGGCACTGGTGGCAGAGTGGGAGGCTGGCACTGGTGGCAGAATGAGCAGCAGGCACTGGTGGCAGAGTGGGAGGCTGGCACTGGTGGCAGAATGAGCGGCAGGCACTGGTGGCAGAGTGGGAGGCTGGCACTGGTGGCAGAGTGGGAGGCTGGCACTGGTGGCAGAATGAGCGGCAGGCACTAGTGGCAGAATGAGCAGCAGGCACTGGTGGCAGAGTGGGAGGCTGGCACTGGTGGCAGAATGAGCGGCAGGCACTGGTGGCAGAATGAGTGGCAGGCACTGGTGGCAGAATGAGCAGCAGGCACTGGTGGCAGAGTGGGAGGCTGGCACTGGTGGCAGAATGAGCGGCAGGCACTGGTGGCAGAGTGAGAGGCAGGCACTGGTGGCAGAATGAGTGGCAGGCACTTGTGGCAGAGTGGGAGAGGCTGATACATCTCAGAGGAGCAGATTCCTGTGGGGAATGCTGTCTCTGGGGCCCCCACCCTTGTTCCGGGTCTGGCTCTTGCTCTGACTGGAGAGAAACAATGTCTATTGATACTTTTTTTCTCTTCAGTCAGCGGGAGGGGCTCAGAGGGGGCTGCAGACAGCCTGCACCTTCTTTAGAGGGAGAGAGGCTTGCTTCAGCGCAAGCCTCTCTCTCACAGCTCTCACCGAAGAGCTGAGGGGGGCCTGGGCCCCGTTCATTTACTGAAGAGAGTGGGCTCCCCCGCACCGCGTTTGTTACGCCCCTGGGCAGGAAGGAAATGAAGATAAAACTGAAGTTGTGACGCCCCTGTCTGTGCTCTGCTTTACTCCTCTCCGTGTCTCTTCTCTCCTGCAGGTTGATGTGCTGCTCCCTCACCGGTTCATGGTGTGGAGACCTCGCCTCTGTCCTGAAAATAAACACATCCCTCACAGAGCTCGACCTGAGCAGCAATTATAAGCTGAGAGACGCTGGAGTAAAGAAGTTGTGTGAAGGCCTCAAACATCCAAACTGCAAACTACAGACACTGAGGTACAGAGCTGTGCAGGTCTTATCACGTCATTGATTTCAAAATATACATCATAGATGGGGCTCACACAAATATTATAAAAATGTATTTAAATGTTTACATGATTGCCTCTTTTCTGTTAATGTCGTGATAAAGGCACCCATTAATAACATTTGTGAATTAAGTCAGGTTTGTGAAGTGGGGGTACCCGAGCCCCAATCCATGGCCATGAAAGAAGCCCCTGTCATGGTGCAGAGGGGCACTTTTAAAGCCGGTTTCTCAGGTATTTGAGATAAAGTGGAATAGGTCGTAACTAGAGGGCAGGTCAGTTCCTTCCAGTGAGGGCGCCTCGCTCACCAGTGTCCCTGCTGTTACCAGACCGGCTGCTGGATACGAGGCCGAGGAATGTCAGTGAGATACAGGGGGCTCTGGGGTGCTCTTCATCCTCTGCGGGGGCCTCCGAGGCCCTCTTCATTCTCTGTGGGGGGCTCTGGGCCCTCTTCATTCTCTGCGGGGGGCTCCGAGGCCCTCTTCATTCTCTGGGGGGGCTCCGAGGCCCTCTTCATTCTCTGGGGGGGCTCCGAGGCCCTCTTCATTCTCTGTGGGGGCTCTGAGGCCCTCTTCCTTATCCATGGGGGGGCTCCGAGACCTTCTTCATTCTCTGTGGGGGGGCTCTGAGGCCCTCTTCATTCTCTGTGGGGGGGGTCTTAGGCCCTCTTCATTCTCTGGGGGGCTCCGAGGCCCTCTTCATTCTCTGCAGGGGGAGGGACACATCATTGTGTCTTAAGCCACTGAAGGGACACCTAGAGATTACGCAGGGCGTGATTCAAGCCAGCAGCCGCGAGAGCATTGTTAGGCGAGCTCTTGACCCTTAGAAATTCATACTAATATAATAAAGAGAGAGCCCAAACCTTTGAGGCGGGTAATCTCAGGAACCACAACACCAATCACAACACCCAATACAGCGTTGGAAAGGGCAGTTGCAGCAGAAGGACATAGGCTATGCAGACGCCCACCATATACATTTAAAAGGTAAAAGAACTGTGCCAGCAAAGTAGTCCCTTGTGGGTGTGTCTGTGTTGTGCTGTGGGCGTGGGCTGGGTGCGTGACAAACGCTGGGGGCGTGTGGTACGTTCCACCCTTCATGTCATGTCTCATATTGTGTGCTAGTCCCACCCTGCTCCCTTTAAATACCCCTGCACCCCATAATCATAACCCACCCTTACTCCTTAAAATACCCCAACACCCTTAAACACTAACCGATCTTAACCCTATAAATATACCCTGTACCCCAAAACTCAAACCTATCCCTAAACCCTAAAAATACCTTTGTACCCCAAAACCCAAACCTAGTCCTGAACCCTATAAATACCCCTGTACCTCAAAACCCAAACCTACCCATGAACCCTAAAATATCCCTGTACACCAAAACCCAAACCTAGCCCTGAACCCTTAAAATACCCCTGTACCCCAAAACCCAAACCTAGCCCTGAACCCTAAAAATAACCCTGTACCCCAAAACCCACACCTACCCCTGAACCCTAAAATACCCCTGTACCCCAAAACCCAAACCTAGCCCTGAACCCTAAAGATACCCCTGTACCCCAAAACCCAAGCCTAGCCCTGAACCCTAAAAATACCCCTATACCCCAAAATCCAAACCTAGCCCTGAACCCTAAAAATACCCCTGTACCCCAAAACCCATACCTATCCCTAAACCCTAAAACTACCGCTGTACCCCATTACCCATAACTATATCTGAACCCTTAAAATACCCAAACACCCCAAAACATATACATCAGTACCCCAAAACATATATCCCTATACCCATACTTACCTTATCCAAACATTTAAAAAAAAAATGCTTTTACCATTCATTCATTTACAACGAATATCTTTGTAAATGTAGGCATGGTAAAAGCATATAAAATGTAATGCCATGCGTTATAATGGCATTGCAGAGTCATGGTACTTTTGTAATGAAAGTATGCGGAGTGATGGTATGCGGAAAGAAAGTTGCGGAATAATGGGTGTTTACCCTCCCCCGGTAAGTACATTGGTGGCACGGCGGCCCACATCTCCAGCAACATACTCATATTTTTTCACCACCGATTTGAAAAATGCACAGGTCTCTCTCATTGATGGCCAGCACCGACATACACTTTTAGACACACCTCCCGCCACAAGTTCTAGAATTGCGAACTTTAGAGCTGGGGAGCTACGTTCGAATCTCGGCATCAGCTCAACATCCTGTGATTCCAGGCAAATCGCTTTGTCTCCCCGTGCCTACCACAAATTAATGTGTTCTTCTGTAATGTAAATTGTGCTCATGCCATGTTGTCGAGTTCGCGCTATATAATATTGCAAGGAAAAATAAAATAGGGAAATTCGAGTTCACACACTACTGAACGCGCACTATTAAGTGCATCCGCAGTGCACTGCGAATCGGAGCGTTTCACAGGCCTGTCACAGATAAGAAATGCTATCAAAACGAAATCCTACAAAACAATATACTACTGGCCGGCAGCAATTCATACCCGGACAACGTCGGGACGGGCTGCTAGTTACAATATAAAGGAGCGGACATTTGTTTTTCACGCTCTCCCCTTAATGATCTCCCCATTTGCTTGTCTCTTGCTAAGTGTTTCCTCGCCGTCTGCCCTCAGGGCCTCATTGATGAGTTTTTGCCGTAGGGCAGAAACTGCAGGCCTTCCTGCCCTACGGCAAAAGAAAAGGGGAGGAATGCGTTGTATGTATCAGATACGGAGCATTCCTGCCCTTTTTTCCAGCACTTGCACACAATGGGCTGCCGTGCGCCAAGCCAGGCACAAAATCAATCACAAGAGGCTTTTTACTCTTTTTTTTGTGTACCACAGAATGCTGCACACATACAAAAAGGAAACATTAAGAGAAATTAAGATATTTCTCCTTGTTGTGCCTCCCTCACGCAACCACAGCCGCTCCTATGCATCAGCTTCTTCCTCTCGTATCAGCATTCCTGGTGCTGAGGACACACTCACTTGTGCTTATTCCACTCACTTCTAGTCTTCAGTGCATCTCCTTTAGCTCTGCTGGTGGACAGATCTCCTCAGATGCAGAGGATCACAGGTGTGTATTGCACTCAGTTCTTATTTTCAGTGCTTCTTCTCACTGTGTGTGTGTTGGATAAATCTCCCCAGGTGCAGTTAACAAATGTGTTTCAAAACAATCTGCCAACTATTTACTCTCTGCCTTTCACAAGGCTTGTTGTACAGTGGCTGAAGATCAGGAGGAGGCCATGAAAGGTAGAGCAGGCTGCAGAGAGGGGCATTTGTAAGAAGAAACGAAGCATAGGCTGCGGAGCTCTGCACCTATCCGTTCTACGTAGGCTGAGAGATAGCTCTGCTGTCAGAGCTCTGCACCTCTCCATTCTACGTAAGCTGAGAGATAGCTTTGCTCTCAGAGCTCTGCACCTCTCTGTTCTGCGTAGGCTGAGAGATATCTCTGCTGTCAGAGCTCTGCACCTCTCTGTTCTCCGTAGGCTGAGAGATATCTCTGCTGTCAGAGCTCTGCACCTCTCTGTTCTGCGTAGGCTGAGAGATATCTCTGCTGTCAGAGCTCTGCACCTCTCTGTTCTCCGTAGGCTGAGAGATCGCTCTGCTCTCGGAACTCTGCACCTCTCTGTTCTAGGTCAAAAGCATACTGACACCAGGCAATAACCATGGAAGCTGATCCTACTTCCCTACAGACATTTTCACGTACAATGGACATTGTTGATTTTTGATTTTTGTTGGACAATGGTTGGGGACAGGTGTAGGAGAGTAGGGTCTGCTTCCTATGGTCACCCCCACTTTTTGCTGTGATTCTCTGGTTTTTCAACTTTAATGTGGCTGCGGGCCTGCTAATCAGACCCACAGCCCAGCTGTTCTCTCTCCAAATTGATACCATGCACTTTAGGTGCTTACCAGATCGGTTACTGGGTCATCCTTGTGAGCCCCTTTATAGTGTACCCAGGTACCCAGGGCATCGGTGCACCCTAGGCCTACCAGGGGCTGCAGCATGTATTGTGCCACCCCTCGTTTGCCGTCCAAACTGACACCACAGGTCTGAATGGGGGTTGGGAGCACAGTGCCTCACAGTCCCAGCACAGTTCGCCCCTTTGCATCCTGGTAAATGCAGTACACAGTTCAAACTTACTTCTAAAATAGCTGGAGTTTTTCACCAAAGTTGGTGCAGACATGGCTGTATATCTCTAGACACCTGTTTCTGGGTTGAGCCCTTCATCAATAGAGAGCAGCAGTTTTAGAGAGCAAAGAAAAATCATCTAGGGTTGCTGGAAATGCTGCCAAGTTCCTCTCAGGTCACAGTACCGCTCACAGGCACACAGGTGCATCTCCAAAGCTCGTCAGCTTGCTGGCTCAAGGGAGCCTTTTAAACAGAAAGTGGATTGGGAGCACACTGCCTCATAGTCCCAGCACGGTTCACCCCTTTGCATCCTTGTAAATGAAGTACACAGTTCAAACTTACTTACTTCAAAATTAGCTGGAGTTTTACTGAAGAAGGACAATTATCCTGAAACACGTGTCTAGAGATACACAGCACTGGCTGCACCAACAAGGGTGAAAAACTAATGCCTTATACCGAAGAAAGTGTTATCATGCACTGCATTTATTATGATGCATCGGGGCAAACTGAATGCTGGAGTGTGAGGAAGTGAGTGTCCACCCCCCTCCTATTTGAAAAATCTCCCTTGAGCTAATGAGCTGATGAGCTCTGGTTGATGCACCTGCGCCCAGCGAGTGGTACTGAGACCCAAAAAGACTTTGAGCAGCATCTCCAGCCCTCCCCAAAAAAGTGTTGCTCTCTACTGAAGAAGGACAATTATCCTGAAACACGTGTCTAGAGATACACAGCACTGGCTGCGCCAACAAGGGTGCAAAACTAAAGCCTGATACCGAAGAAAGTGATATACACTGCCCTGCACCCATACTCCAACACTTTTAAACATTACGTTGGAGTTTTGACCAAGTTTGATTTTCCAGACATCATTGAGAGATTCTGGGAAGACAGTCAGTTGAAGAAGCTGGAGGTTGCTGTACACGTGCGATCAATTAGGTGAGAGCAATTTCACAACAATCACAGACAAGTGGCCGCATGTATCAGACTGATCAAACTTGCAATATTCTGATCACAAATTCATCATTATAATATTAATATGCAACAAAATATCACGTCTATTATGTGATGATCACTGTTAGAAATGGGATCCTCGGCTGGCCAAGGCTCACGCCAAAACCAGTCAGAGACCACCACTCTAAGTCAGGGCAAGGGAGTTACACATCAAGATAACCCCTGCTCACCCCCTTGGTAACGTGACACGAGCAGTAAGGCTAAACCCGGAGGCGATGTGAGTTAAGCGTTAACCTTTTTATGCACGCACCCCCAGCAACAACATCCAAGGCCCACCACAAAGGAAACTCCACAGAAGGTTATGTATAAAAATAGCCTTTGTATTACACCAAAACACACATTAGATAAAAACACACACTTTACAATGTGCCAACAGGCACGGGCAGAATTTACAGGGGATATAAGTACAGGACAGGGCCACATGGACCACTGTTAGGAATATGCACTTTTAGGTTTGGAAATAGCACTTGTAGAACATAGAATAATTACTTTAGCACCAAATAGAAAATAGAGCACACAACCAGTAACTACTGGTAACAAGTAAGTACCACCTACGCAACCCTAGCCACCTTAGGAGAATATTATCCAGGGAATTAGGAACATCACCTTTGTATCACAATACATTTAGGGGTATAGTAGACTTGAACACATTACACAACCGGGGCCGCTCAAAGCGAAAGGAAACTGCCCCCTTAAAGGTGAAGCCTCACTGGCTCTTGCTGCGGAATGCCCCCGGAGCCCTTACACGGAGAGAGCATACTGGGGGGGTGGGCACTGGCAATGTGCCCCGACGCCCCCCTCTGCTACAACAACACCGGGCCCCACTTATCGGTTTGCGAGGACTCCTCTGGGTCACACAGGGCTCGCACCGCAGCTGCCGGAGCCCTGCCTCTCGTAGTCCTTCCGACGGTGTCAGGCGGACGTCGCGGGGCTCTCTGCTTCTGCCGGCGCTGCGGCACTTGTCAGGACGTCCTGGGAGGCGGGGTAGGCTCCCGTGCTCCCTCTCACCGGCCACTTCCTTCTTCACCCAGGAGCGCGGGGTCGGCTCCCGTCCACTTCCGGGTCTGGGCAAGCACTTCAGGGTCGCGGCTGCAGCCAATGGCAGCACGGCCCTGGGTTGTGGAGGCGGGATAGCGCCTCAGAGGATTCTCGGCCTGCGGCGGTTTTTTTCCTTCACCAGTGCAGGGTGGGCACCTGCGAATTAACCCCTACAGCGGGGCACGCACCACATTTAGGGCCATGAAAGAAATAGCGGCCAGGTCCCTGGGGGGGTGGGCCCCTGCCAGGGGACTTAAAATATCGGCGAAAAGCGGCAAATAAGCGGGGTGGCTCCCGCACTGCAAGATTCACAAAAAGGGGGGATCCCCACGCCGGGGAATCCCTCGAGGGAGGAAGGAGTACTGCACCGGCTGCTAGGGGGCAAATCCAGCGCTCCCAGGCGCTGTAAGGCTCCAGCAAAGTTCAGGCCCCCAAAGTCCAGCAAGAGTCTTTCAGGAGGTGGGGGAGCAAGGCTGGGCCCAGAGCCAGCTCACAGGGTCCTCCTAGGCAGGGAGGCAATCCCCAGTGGTGGTCCTCCTGGTGCCCAGAAACAGCAGCCCCCCTCTGGAATGGATTCAAGAAGAGAATATTTTGTATGGGGACACAGCCTCTTTTTATACAGTAAAATCCTTTGTCTGTGTGCAGGGTGGGGGAAGAACCAGTTGCAGCTGGTTTTGGAGCACCTTGTTTTCCTCAGCCACCCTTTCCATTCACCAGGCAGGCTAGGGTCATCAGTCGCACCACAGGGGGTGGAGCCAGCATTGTGTGGGGAAAGCCCAGCCCTATTCAGGTCCCAGGTGCACCACTCCCTCACATCACACATGCTAATCTCACACTCACCACCGGGGCAGACCCATCATAACTCATGGAGCCTGGCATACCAGCCAGCTCCAGCCAATCACAAGCCAGCACATTCACTGCACAGACAGGCACACTTCTAGAAGGGGCACTTCCATATTAGACACAAACACGCTGCACACATCATTGCGCAGCATTCAATCACACGAGTCTGCGCATACCAGACTCGAGCCTGCACACCCCACGCATCAGGAACTACCAGGGACACATACATTCCCCATGCATTCCTATGGGAGGGCAAGCCTATCTCATCACAGGCACTCGGAGTGCGCACGCACTTTCCACTGGGACATAGTAAAAGTGTGCAGAAACCAAAAATCACCATCCCCAGGTCACATACAAAAAGCTAAAAAAGTTCAGGGGTGAACCTGCCAGAAGGGCCAGGTCCAACAATCATCATATGTCTGTCTCCAGTTACCCACAACAGGCCCCCACCCAACCACCTCATAGTTTCAAATTTGAGCCAGCCTGTACACACACAGCAACATCGCATATCCAAATCAAGTAAAATCAACGCATTCTTTGTGTAGCCTAGATTTGTATTTGTTAGCTAAAGGGACTGGTTGGGTCTTTGAAGATTGAGAAGCAGAAAGCAAGGCAGTGTGGACTCAGCAAACAAATGTTGCTAAGTATTGGAAGGGAATGGAAAAAATCACCTTCACAAACAAAATGATCCCCCGTCATTAGCCACCAACACTGTAAATCATGTCATACACAACTAAGTTAAATAGTTATAGTAGAACAAAGACCGAGTGTCACTGCCTGCCACTACGTGAATCATCTCAACACACTCACAAGCAACAATCACTCATAATATATATCATACTTTGGTGCGTGCAATACATGCAATCCACCTGGTGAAATTCAAGCGCGGTGACGGTGGTACATTGTCAATTTTTTGTTTCACGAAACAGACATTGGCCAATCTTGTAAATGTCATGATACACAGTTAGACTGCGTGGTTGGCCCCAGTTTTATGGCATGATGGGCTCCTATGCATAAAACGCCCTCCCTTTGACCAGCGCCCCAGCACCTGTATTTTATATGTGTGAAGTTGTGCTGTGCAGGGAACACGCTTGTTTTTATAATGCATACTTTCTATTGTTTTACACTTTTGTCTGTTTACTTCTTGTCTTTGCTATTGCACTGTGTGTCAGAAAACTCTACTATTTACCCCCGGCACTGCGTGCCTGTAATGGTTACTTGCTAGGCGTATTTTTGCACCCAACACTGCATGCCTGTAATGGGTGCTTGAACACCCGCAGAAGTGCTGATATCCGGTGACCCCGTGGGTGCTCTCGGTGGCCATCTTGGATGTAGTTTTCCTACATGAACCACACTAGAATAGCCAGAAACCTCTTTGCCTTCAGAGTTCTAGAGAGGCAACACCCCCATGTTGAGGGAGCACCGAAAGCCCTACATTTGCCTGTCATCACCCAGGAACAGCAGAGTGGCTGCTCAGGCCCTCCTGAAGACCCACATTGTGATCTGGAAGAAAATCGCTATAATCACTACTTGGCCTTCTGAACCTGCATCAACCCCTTGCACGACATCTGTCATATTCACTGCTCGACCTTCCTGAAAATCTGAAAAACGAAACAAAAACTACACGTAAAGGTACCCAATGCATGCATGCATGCAAACGCATGCTGCAAATCACATTTTGTGTGAGTGACTTCAACCATACAAACCCTATTTCAACAGGCGTGCCCTAGTACAGTCAATAACTTGAAGCTTTGGCATGTGGCATACGTGAATAATAGCTTGGAACCTTTGGAATTAATGACTTGATGTTCTTTCTGAACGTTTCTTGTTTAAACTGTACTACCAATCCTGGTTCTAAGGGACATGTAAAGCTATGCCACCTGTGAGTCAAGGACCCCCACAGGTCTGAGAAGGTCTGAGAATCATCGGACATGTGGTGTCAAAAAAGCAATACTGTGTGTTACGTTAATGACTTAAAGTTGTTTCTGCATCTGTATAAGCACCATTCCTTATACAAATAGCTATGTTGTGTCATAGTAGATTGCACATTTACGAGTTATTCAACAACATTCCTTCCGTAGACTAAACTAAACGGACAGGGTCCTAGGACCTTGTAACGGACTTCACAATGGATTTAGTTGTTTGCAGGCAGGTAGGAGACTAGACCCTACTCACAACACAGTAAATACACTCGATGGTGGATACATTACAATGCAAAAAATAAGTTAAGTCACGATTAGCTCTTCCTTTTTGATTTGACAACTATAGAGCAGGAGCCTTATATATGTATAGGTTACCTAGGCAGCATAAAACTAAGGGGACGTCCTGGCACATACCAGCATGCACAATGACTAATATGGGTGTACAAAATTTGCTTGCTCAACAAAGTGTGAGAAGATACATTTCTCCTTACATCAGCAAGAATAGCCTGACAGTTCTATACTAGGAGCAGGTGCATTCTATAAGCTAGGCCTTTCTGAGCATGTGCAAGGCTCTGGAAGAGGTAGAAAGCACATGGCAAGAACATGGCTAACTAAGATGGCTGCCAAGTACAAAATGGCTTTCAGCTCATGCTAACAGATTCCTGCAATCTTCAACAGATGGTCCTTTTAGCATGAGCAAAAGACATTCCTATGATCTAGTAGGAACATAGAAAGTGTTTTGCACATTTATTCTCATCAATTTATGAATATCCTAATTAATTACTTAGGTGGGCATTTTTCATTCTAAACATTTCATTAAGTGGGTATATATAAGGTGTAAACAGGAGTACAAAGGGAACAGAGCATTGGGTCATAATTAACATACAGATAGCAGGAGAGAGTAATGACTATTAACACAAACAGAATTATCAATATTTTCCAGCCCTAAGCAAATCCTCGAACCATCTAGTCCAATTCTATGTAAAAAACATGTTCAGGGCTCCTATGCATTTCAGTGACCATCCATTGCAATTTCAGAATAGCCAACAGCACATATCTAATAACAACCGTCACCAGTGTTCCTTTTATGAGGGCTAGAATATCAATTAATGTACTTTTAGGAGGAGGGCAAAGTAACATTGCTAACAAAAAGAAGTCCTTGGGAAATTGAAGCCGCTGTACAACCAAGCCAGAGGGGAGTCTTCTCCCTGTGTCCGTTTGAGCCTCACAGGCAGGCTCTTGTAGTTCCCACGGTGGAGCTGCACAACTGCAAATCAGGAATCACAGCCCAGTTTAAGAAGGAAAATAAGTTTTTATTTCAGGATAGAGCAATCACCCCCCCCCCCCCCATCCCCTGGGAAAATGCCCTAAACTATCCGGTCCAGTGTCTCAGGCAGTTCGACAGTTTTCTTCACTTCAAAATAACAGGCACCAGAGACACAGCACCTGTACCCTAAACTCAAGTCCTTCCTTAACTCCTGTAATGCTCTGCTGGTGCACTGCTCTTTTGTTGGGGCCACAAATTGTATCCAGTGTGCCCAGGTATCTCTTGATCAATAAACAAAGGTGCAAACTTGCATTCACTTTGGGACCAGGATTCAGAGGCCTGATGCTGGGATCTCTGAAGTAACCCTTGTTCCAAAAGGGGTCACCTCAAGCAAAGCTTCCTCGCCATTCTGGTTGGTCTGTGACTCTCAGCTGGGCATCAAAAACTTGATGCACGATTTCTCCTTTCTGATTTGTGACCCCGTCTTTCACCCAAGACAGTGGCAGCGGTACAGAATTACCATCCCAGGGCTTCTGCCTTCACTGAGTTCCTAGTTGCCAGCAACACCTGTGTTGGTTACCTTCACCTTGACTTCAAGCTGGACTGGTGATGACTCCCCAGGCTGGATCTGATGCCCGGGCCCCTCTGGAAATGGTTGTAGGGCAGCAAATATCTATTGGTGGACAAAACAAAATGTCTTTAGACAAGGCACAGGATCAATCTATCAACACAGAGGAAAGCCTCAGAATACTTCCTAGTCTTGGGGGCACCCCATACATTAGCAAGGCATCTAAGAACTACTTCATCTATCTGAGAGTAAAATAAAACCTGGACCTATTACACTATTTGAAGCAGCTATGGAAGTCTGTGTTCATTGACTAAAATCGGAGGAAAAGAGAAAATCAATACAGACACACTCTGAATCCTTACATTTGTGTATTCCTACATTATTCATCTGAAGAACCTCAAGAAAAAAGGAAATGTTCTACACTTTTACTCATAGACTTTGCATTACTTGTACTGGACTGCAGACAATTCTAAAATCATTTTTCTTCCATAAAAACACCTACATTGTATGCTTAGGACCATGCTCTCATGTTATAGGTGCAGCAGGAAAATCTAAAACTGCTAAATTAACAGGGATTCTTATTACATAAAGAACTAAAAACTTCAACTTAGTGGGTGCATACATTTCTCCGGCAGAACATGTTGTGACAAAGTCCTATAAAACAATATTTTCTTCAATTTTTTTTACTGAGGATCACTTGGGCGTCTTTCCTGCATTCTACTTTTCATGATCCAAACTATGCAACATCAGCTCGAATAAGGACTGTCAGTTTATTTGCACTGACTAGCTAATAATAATGTTATCACCTGGGAATTTTAGAACAAAAACCACCCACATCTAGTTCCCCTTAAAGATCAAATAAGGGAACAGCAATCTAGACTACTCATCCTTTCATAAAAACATCAGACAGGAAGGCCAGTAACATACTATATTTATTTATTGATTTTATTACTTTCAACAAGTTTTAAAACAGTATTACTGAATAGCCAATTAAATGTCTCATTACTATTTCATAGACCGCTTAGACAGGCTCAAAAGAGATTGAGAAAAAGAGAGAGAAAACATACATTTGCCTACCCTTAATTTGTAGAGGAGCTAGCCTCCTTCCCCCATTCCGACAGTAGGAAAACCTTAAACAGGTTTCACTTCTGTCGACACTATCTACTTCTATTTGTGGCAGCTCGGCACCAATACACTTGCAGGAGGTAAATAGCACATTTAGCTAGCTAGAAAACATTAATAACCAGCTACCAATTCCTTTAGCAACTGTAGTAGTTGTAAAATGAGGGTGAATAAATTCAAAACAATCCCATGGCCTCCTTATCTCAGCCCTTGCACAGTAATCTTTAAACTAAAAACATTATTTGTATATACATGGCAGAGCTATGCTCTTAATCAGAGCCCTCATATAACATTATATTTCCTTCTGTTCATATGAGTGCACAAAAGCTTGTTTTTGTCAAAAATAGTAAGCAAAACTTCTCTTTCTCTCCCTGCACTGCCATCTCGTCTTTCAAAAAGTTTCCGAGGTCAAAGTGCCAAAGAAAACCTTGCTCTGAGCCCTGCTAGGCTGCTAAATGCAGAACTCGACCTTTAACCCTTACCAGCTGTCCTATTTTGTGCAAGGCTTTCCATGCGGTTTTCCAATTCAAAGCAACTATGAAGAATCACAGCTGAAAGGCAGTCCTGTTCATGCCTGTTTGCCAGTAATTTAGAGGTACGTTTAATAACTTCTGCTGGTTTCTATATTTAGTTTCATTTGTGTGCATTGTGCGGTGTGCTTTTTCAGCAGTATAGAGGTCAGCGGTTCATTCTATACCTACATGTGTGCATTTACTGAAGCCTGAGATCAGCTTGAAACCTGCTCTGAGTGGCTATTAGACCGTGAATTTTGCCCCATTTTGACTTTGGTGTTAGGGGCACTTAAAAAGGAATAACCTACAATGTTTTGGAATATTAGTCATTCCCAGAGTGTCCTCTACATATCCCAGAGATGGGGGATCAGAAATGTATAAGGTACACTCTTATAACAAGCATTGGCATAGCCAATAGGTCTCGCCTTTGGGACCTAATAAGTGTTTAGCCATGCAGCATATAATCGTGGGTGCAATGCCACCAGGGATTTGATAGCAATACAAATAATCCATACTGGGTCTTGCAGTCTTGTTCTAGGTTTCCCTACAGTAATAGCGCATAGATAAATTAATTTAGGGCTTTAAAAGGGATGAAAAACTTGGGGGTTTCTCAAGGGGTTATGGCCTATATAATTAAGGTTGTGACTTAAAAACACCTAAGCTAAAAACTTGTGCTTAGCATAGTAAGCCTCCTGACTGGTATTTTGCATTTTCTATTAATGCATTCAGATATATAATACAGCAAGTAACATTGGGCCATATTATCAAGAACTGCTTTAGTGGCAGGAAACAGCAGCTAAAGCGGCGATAAGAGGCTTGATAATATGCCCTTGTGAATTTCTATAGAAGCCCAGGTTCTGCAGCATGTGAATGTGCAGTATAAAAGGTGACTTTGGTCTGAAAGCACAGATTATCAGCAAAAGACTGTTTTAGAAGGAGTGGGACCCCCACACAGGAGCCCTATGAACCTCACAAATTAGCAGCATGATGGGGAGAAGGGGTGTTTCACTGGGTGTAAAATACTACTTTTAAAATGCATTTTGTCTCACTTTTGATGGAGATACTAGTCTCTAAAAAGTAGTTCCTTAATACTTCTGCAAGGTCATTTATATGATGAAGCAGTGAGAAAATAGAACAAATGAAACAATCTATCATGAATGAAAATATGAATGGAAAGAAGGATGGAGCGAAGGATGAATGTATGACGAGAAGGATGGAAGGATGATGGAAGAATTGATAGGTGTGTGGGTCTATGGATTGATGGATTGTTGGTTGGATAGAGATGGATGAATGGATGGATGGATGAAGAGAAGGAATGATGGATATGGAAAGGAAGGAACAATAGATGTCTAAAATTTTTGAGGAAGGGCACCCTTTGCTAGATTGAGATGGGGAAGGGTGGAGAGACAGGCAGTCAGCTGGACTGTCAAAGGCACAGAATCAGAGGTAAAAAGGTTAGGAACAGTCTGCAGGTCAGAGGCTGCGACCATTCCTTGCTCGCTCTCTTCTCAGACGTCATGTGCCATTTGGTGTAGTTATGGACATCACGCTGTCAGGGAAAATGCAGGCCAGGAGTGGCCGGAGCTAAGCAACATCTTGCTCCCAAGCCACAGTTTGTAAACCCCTCAATGAAAGTTTATGGCCTACAGTAAACCAGGATAAATAGGTGAGGCAATATAAAGTAGTCTACTTCAAACAAGCATAACTCCGGAAGATGGGCAGGCTTGTAATGCTTAAAAAGAAAGGAAAAAAATCTAACTAAGACCGCAGACTAGCCTTCTTCTTGAACCTGCATTAAACCAGTACTTTATTAAAGTACAGAACTCTTAATATAAAAACAAAACAAGACATTTTTGGTCAAATGCAAGAAGCAAATACACCAACGCTCACACTGAGACAGATTAGATATCCTAGTCTCATGTAATCTACAATGAATGCTATATCCCCAAACAAGGTTGTGATCATTCCACTAGTCCCGTGCACTGCTCAAGAAGGTTGCAGAAAAACCCCCTTCAAAACATAAGGAAAAAAGGGCATAGTGATGTGAGATAATTGCAAGTAATGGGCAATGGGAGTACCAACACAAGGAATTTAACTGTCTGGAAAACAAGAATGCCTAATCTTTGCATTCCATTTTAATATTTGTAGTCACATTTTTGGATAAAACTCTTAGTGTTTTGTTGCAGCGAAAAATCACAGAAAAAAAGAATATATACAATGGTATGGCAGATCTTACCAACTAAACCCACTGCTATTTAAATCCAGGATGACGTACAAAAAAGTGAGGTAAAGAAAACAGACACACAGGGCAATAGCTTTGTTTTACAGACCACAAACATCACCCATTCTAAAGGGAGCAGCAAATTCATGTTTCTGGGCCATAAAGTGTTTGCCAGCGGTAATTCAATGTGATGGCATGCACAGCTGGAGGTGATAGGGAGAAGAAATTTTAAATTAATCGCGACCTTTGTTAAGACATGAACGTACCCCACAGTATGTGCGGTGTGAGAAGCAATTGAGAATACGGGGCAGATAGCAGTTTTAGTGCTCCACCCCCTGCCGGTTGACTGTCTATGGTAGCCCTACAAACAGCATCAGAAAACAAGCCTTGTCTGCCTAGCGCTATTGCCTTCTTGCTGGACATTGATCATGTGCCTGTGCGTACAGAATGACAGTGCTTCTTTTCCTTTTGGGAATTCACGTGATAGGCTTGTGGTGGGGAAGAGAAGAGTGGAATTAAAAATGTGTTTTAGAAGAAGACTTTGACGCACGCTCTTGTCTCCCTCCTCCCGCACTACTCAGTTGCTGACAGTGTGAGAGCGACATGGGTGCATGTGCAGGAGGACAAAGCACTAGGAGCCGCTTCAACATGGGAGAAACACTAAGCTCCAGCACAGTGCATAAATAAACAGACACACGGCGCATGCAGGTGGACACTGCAATGCCGCACGGCAATAAAAAAACAAAAAAGCATAAATAAACAGACACAGGGCGCATGCAGGAGGACACTGCAATGCCGCACGGCAATAAAAAAACAAAAAAGCATAAATGAACAGACACAGGGCACATGGAGGAGGACACTGTAACACTCTGCAGCATTGGCCACGAAAGTCATCGCGATCACGATCGCTGTGAAGGGGAAAGTGATCGCGATGGCGGGCTACAACATGCAAGTGATGCGCGCGCAAGCGCACGTTCTATCAAGCTGGTCGCCCCTTCGGGAGCACTTCCCAAAGCCTCTACTAAATGTCTCTCCGAGCAGCGCATGCGCGCTGACTCATCGAGACCTAAAAATTAGTTTTGTACGCCTGGGTGAAGTGACTTTTTCCATTTTAGTTTCCCCCATTACGGTAAAACGATTCTTAAATTAAACTTTGATGCTAGGAGTTTACAGTATGATAATTATTAGGCTTTATAGAGATTAAAAAACAAATTTAGAGCACTTATTTTTAATGAAATTTTTTTCATATAATCAAAATTCCCCTTTTTCATAATTTTTTTTCTTTATTAACACCAACCCTGTTGATGGTTGCACATATGAAAAGCAATCTTCATTCCCACTTCTCTTCACAATGTATTCATTCATAACCCTAAGCACAGAAGCCTTACTGGAAACATGAAAATTCTACGCCACGTGTTTAAGGACAGTTATTATTTAACATCAAAACCACGGATGTGCTTAATTACATTGGCATTAAGAAAGGAAAATCCCTACTTTAAAATTTGTGTCTGTTATCCTAAATAAAGAAACTGTTTTTTGTAACTTTTAAAATTATTCTGTAATACAGGCTTTTATACCAGGTTTATACTAACTTAAAGTCTAGTTCACTCAGCAGTTTCCTTGTGGCTTGCGGTCAGGAATAGCCATGTGCTATTGACGCAGCTGTTGCTGTGACCAGCAGGTGTCAAATTCTCACGCCTTTCAAGTCAGCACAAATCTATCATTCTGTAATGCTGTGTTTATTTCAGCAACAACCAATTCATTCAGATGATGTGAATGCCTTTTAATATCTAATTCAATGTATCTAAGGAAAATTCTGTAACTTTTGCATTTTAGTCCTAATTATTGCAAATCAAACAATTTAGTTTTTTCCCTTCCTTTCAAGGAGGCCTATTTTAATCCTGTTGAATGTGAATTCTATTTTATCTGTAGCATTGTTGCAATTTGCACATATCTATAGTGGCTTACTTTGTCAATTTTAATGATAGCATGCAGCTATTTAGCATATGTTACATTAATTTCTGGATATTTATTTAATATGTAACTAATTAACCCCTTCAGTGCTGCGCGAATTTCGCTGCAGTGCTGAAGGGTCATAAATCAAATTGACTCATGACGGAAATGTTCCGTCATCAGCACCGGAGCACCGACGCTGATGACGGAACCGTTCCGTCATGAGCATGCAAGGGGTTAAATAACATTTTGTATAACAGAATGATGACAAAAAAAAAAACACATTGAGTTCATTCCAGACATTTACAGAAGGGGGCCATACACCTCAGAACACACAATACAATGCGCTTAAGGCTAGCAATCCTTACATAAAGAGTGCAATCGATATTTACTCACACAATTACCACCGATGTCAAACCACAAACCACATAGACATTTAAACACACGATTAACCCACAAATCAACACTTAGGACACAAACAAAAGACAGCCCACAATCTGTACTTAAACCAAACAATTTGTAAATACTAATTGTAAGTCATATTTACAAGAAAAGCTTCTCAAAAGTAGTCCAAAAGGCTGCACAAAAAAACAGCCCAAAAACGGTTCCATGTTTAAGAAGCCAAAATACACCAAATTTGCTAGTTTTAGCTGGTAGAACACTCAAAAATCGCTTTGCATATCTCCACTTATAAAAGTTTAAAGTGCACAAATCAGGATCCTTTTTTATGTACATATTTAATTCCATGGGGTATGTAGTCACCAAGGAAGAAATACGTTTTTATATCTAAACCTATTTAAGTATCCCCTCTAGGGGAGCCGGCTGATTCCATTCTAGTTCCATAATGGTACCTCCAAAAAATCAACACATTTTACGATGTGTGCTAAGAACAGACATGCAAAAAATATTGCAGAATATTCACTATTATGCGCAAAGTAGCACTTACCTCAATGTGTGCCGTTCAAGTTTTATAAAAAGTAGAGAAAAATCTTCTCATTACCTGTCTATATAAATTGCAATTCATATATATCCAAATTCCAAATATTTGCCAATTTCCATACAATTCTAAAACCAAAAAGTGTTGCAACAAATGACCTTTCTAAGCACAAATCTCCAACCTCTCACTGCCAAGTTCTGAATGACCTAAGTATCGTTTAGAATACTCACGCCAAAAGGGTTCTCAGTGTGCCTGGGCGGTAAATTCGGTTTCGCTTGCGGAATTTGGGTGATTTCGCTTTCCGCAGAGAACGCGTAGTTGCCAAAATTCTGCGATCCGCGGCTTCACAGAATTTTTGCTTGTTTGCGCTTTCAAAATGCGTGTTCGCAAGATATTTCTCCCTGAGCACGCAAACAGCGTTCGCAAACTGGAAAAAAGCAAACTGGAAAAAAGCATCGCGAACACGCGGAAAAAGCAATTCCGTGTGTTTGCAGAACTTTTGCGTACTCATGGAGGTTTTATGCCGTTTTGCGGAGCTTTGCGTTGCACAACTACGCAAATTCCTCCCCTAGTTCTCAGTCAGGAGTGGTAAATATTTGGAGGATCAAATCAGGAAGACCAGAAATATACTGGGCTGCAAGACAGAGAATCTCCAGAATCTCTGTGGACAGGGTATCTCCTTAGTAATGTCCGGCCTGTCCTCCTCAGTAGATTCCTGCCTCCTGTCAAGACCACTCCCTTGGATAACCGCTTCTCTGAAGAGGTCCACGTCAGGCGCCATTTGAAGAAATATAAACCTCCTATAGGTGTTCACTGATTCACCTAGTCCTTTTAACCAACAAAGAAGAAATTGGCACAGAAGCTGTAATGTTATTTCACATAAATTTGTAACGTGCACAGCTACTCATGAGTATCCTGGCGCGGAGCCTAGTGGGGAGGGAGGGAGGGTGAAATGCTAGCTGGAGAATAGACACATTTTCAACTCCCTCCTGAACACAACTGGATCCTGGAAAGTGCGTAAAGCGAGGGGAAAAGTGTTCCAGGCCGCCGCCGTCCTCACTTTAAAGGAGCTGCCCCCTAGTCTCTGAAACTTAAAACGGGGGATCAGAGCATAGCAGAGGGACGAGGACCGCAAAGCACGTGCAGGGACATCAAAGGAAAAGCGCCTCTGTAGATAGAGAGGACCACAATCGTGCAGGGCCAAAGTCAAGGATTTAAATTTCACTTTCTCCCTCAAAGGGAGCCAGTGAAGAGAGCGTAGCTCCTGCCGGACACTGTTACCAGCTGGAATGGCCAACAAAAGTCTGGCTGCTGTTTTCTGAACCACCTGCAGTTTTTTCAACAGGTACCCAGGAACACCAGCATAAAGGGCATTGGCATAATCCAGCCTAGACAGGATCAGCGCGCAGGTAACAGTTTTCCTCGCTGCTAGAGGGAGGAGGGGGAAGAATCTTCAGAGGGTTTTAAGTTGGCCAAAACAACATACAGCCAGCTTGTTGATGTGAGTCAAAAAAGAGAGACGTTCATCAAACCATACCCCCAGGTATTTTACTGCATTTCCTGATGGGGTCGGAGAAGGAAACCCAGGATGCCAAAGGTCCTCTCTAAAATTGGGGGGGGAATTTGCCAAAGAGCAGAACCTCCGATTTTTCTTTATTCCATTTCAGCTGTGCCTCAGCCAACCATTTCAAAATGGAGGACAGGCAGAAATGTACCAGTAGTACCATGTCTATATCTGGGTATCATCTGCATATGAATAAACAAAATAGAATCCACTCAGAGGGTGGCAGTGATCCCTAAGGTGCTGGGGAACACACAGTGTTGTTTAAATGCCCCTCACACACCAACAGGCCCCTTGGTGTCATGCTTCATCATTGGGGCCTTTGCATCCCTCTACGGGATGCGGCGTGCTACGACTCACGGCTACGTAGGAGCACTAAGTAGTGAACTATGTGAGGGTGTGTGTATACTGGGGGAAGAGTGTGAGTGAGGTGAGGTGAAAAAAGTGAGTAAAAAATACCTGGCACGTAGGAAAACAATTATTTATTATGTCCTCGGCTGGTATTAATAAAAGGTGCAGAATCTGGTTGATAATATACGTACTAGGGTATATCAACCATCAGGGTGTCAACATGTTTCGGAGCGCAAGGCTCCTTCTTCAGGACGAGGATATGCACTCTATCCTCACCTTACTCAAATGAGAATGTGAAAGTGTTTGAAAATTAATAAAAAATAAATGTGTAATGTACCTATCAGTGTTTATAAATAGGTATGTTCGTTGCGCCCAATTGGCGTTTGAAAAAACCTGTGAAAAAAAAGACATAATAAATATACTAGTCGGATGTCCAGGAACATAGAGAACATAATAGTTGGATGTCCAGGAACTGAAGAAGAAATGTCTCTCCTAATTAGATAAGGGTAAACAACAGAACATAAATGGGGGTCTGGTACCCTGAAAAAGAAGACACTTGAGAAGGACATGTAAACATAAACACATAGACATACATCATAAATGTAATCTCCCTTGGTGGGTGGAGGGAGAATGTGGTAAGGGTAAAGGCTTACTTATTTTCAAAATTCAGATGGCTTCATGAGCCTATACGTGGTATTGGGGGTATCTTCCCTCGTTGCCTGGTAAACAACCTAAAAGATAGTAAAGGCTGCATTGTAGGTGGTGGATAGAAGGGATAAACAGAAAAATATATATAAGGCTGCTGATGCACAATGCGCCTCTTCGTTTTTCACAACCCCACTCACGGTTACTGCATGGTTCCATCGCCTGCATTCCCCTCAACCCGGCTCGGATGAAGTGAGCAGTAGGCGAGAAGACTGGCTATTTATACTCTTCGTTGTGGTAATTAGTAAAGGCAAATTGGGTAATGAATCTCGGAAGTATGCCCAAATACGGCAGCAAACGCCCTGCCGTTTCCAGTGTTGACGCGATCTATGAAGGATTGCGCTGGACAATACTGCGCCTGTCTGAGGGGATAGCGCATCGTCAGATGCGCACGCGTGAACCCGGGACTGACGGCGCATGCGCGAGAGTGCCACACTGAGCTCTCGCGCATGGGCAGTCCCGATTGACGGACCTTTTTTTTGGTGCATTGTGTGAATGAGTATCAGAGGAAAGGCAAGCAATCCTTGATAAAATATACTGATAACGAGGGTGAAAAGTCGCCTCACTGCTCTGGGGGAATATTAAGTTGGCAAAAGGAAATCTTAGAAATGGTCAGAAAATTTATATAGTGGGAAATAACGCCAAAGTTGATTTTGGGGCGTTCAATGTACAGAACCCACACTGGTGACCCTGTCTTCGGACAGTCTTATATATTGGATCATAGATATAAGGTCTGTATGGGTAATCTGATAGATAAAGAATGGGTGCCAATATACTCAAGGAGGTCACACCATGTTGTATTACACTCTTCATAACCTGAATACAGATTCTGGAGTTAGCGTAGTTGGCTCCAAGGAATCGAGTCATTGAGCCCTGAGGTGTCTGTGCCAAGACGAAACACCCAACGTTGCTCTTTTTCCAATAACCCTATCTCTGAAGGTAGCTGTTCGATCACTGTCCAGTGCAACTCATTGACACAGTGTTGAAGTTCAAGGAAGTGGGCTGACATTTTTGTTGTTGACTTCTTGCACCTGATGTTGCTTTTGTGCTCATTAATCCTTACTTTGACTTGTCTCGTGGTCATTCCCACATACTCCTTTTTGCAGGGACATGTGATCAGGTAGACCACATTTCTACTATTGCAGTTCGTAAAGGTACGTTGTTCCCAACTAGTGCCATTAGTAAAGTTGAGAGTCTGGCTCTTCTTGGTAAGGTGACAGCTGTTGCAATTGCCACATGGATGGTGCCCTTTTACCCCTTGTAGTCTTGTTTGTTCCACTCTGTGTGGAGGGGGTCTTGTATAGACAAGCATGTCTTTAAGATTCCTACCACGCCTGTGGGCGAACAGTGGTTTCTCAAGGGATAGTGTGCCACTCGTGAGTATGCGCCAATGTCTATTCACCAGTTTCGCCACTTGGTTGGTTACTGGGCTATAGGTAGTGACACAGACTGTTCTACTCATCTGATCATCTTTTGTGGGTTTGTCTTCAAGGAGAGCATCACGGTTATTATTCCTAGCTCTCTTCATAGCCTTCTGGATGACAGGGTTGGGATATTTTCTTTGTCTTAGTTTGGTGCAGAGATCTTTTGCTTGATTTTTGTACTTCGCCAGGTCACTGCAGTTTTGAGAAAACCTGCCTCATGGTAGATGTTGAGGTCTAGAAAAACCATAGTGCTGTTTGACATTTGGTGAGTGAATTTGAGGAAAGTGTTCTGATCATTGAGCCATTGCATAAATTCTGAGATTGAACTTTCATCTCCGTCCCAAATCACCAGGATGTCGTCAATGTAACGTCGCCACGAATTGATCTTCCCCCTAAAAGGGTTACTAGGGTGGAGGATTTTGGAGGACTCCAAGTGATGGACATAAAGTACCGCCAGACTAGGGGCAAAAGTGCTTCCCATGCTGGTCCCATGGCTCTGCCAAAACAGGGTCCCCTGGTATTCAAAAACGTTTTTTGTGAGAGCTAAGGAGATACACTCCATGACAACACCACGAGGGGTTTGGTATTTCCAGTGTGTGGAGTGGAGTACTTCTTCAATAATCAGAAGAGTTTCATCATGTGGGAGACTTGTATAAAGACTCTCCACATCTAAGCTCAGAAGCATTTGTGACTCGGGATCAAAAGGGTAGTCCCGCAATAGTTGGAGCACTGCCTTTGTATCTCTTAGGTACGTATCGGTTGCCTGCACCAGGGGCCTCAAAAAGGCATCGGCAAACTTTGATAGTGGTTCCAGGATGGATGAGATGCCGGATACGATCGGGCGTCCCGGTGGAGTCTCAAGGTTCTTATGCACTTTTGGTATGGTGTAGAAGTAGGGCGTGCGCGGGTTTTTTTGAACCAGAAACTCAGATTCTTTTTTGGAGAGCCAATCGTGTGCAAGGGCCTCCTCAATCATTCCTTCAATTTGTACTCGCAGGGACTCTGTGGGGTCTTCAACCAAGACTTGATAGTTCCTGTTGTCAGACAGGAGTCTTCTGCATTCCTTGTCATAGGCGGTGGTGGTTTGAATAACCACTGCTCCCCCCTTGTCAGCAGGTTTGATGGTTAGGTCTTTGTTGAGTCTGAGTTCCCTTATTGCTTCATTTTCCAGTTTACTGATATTCTGGAACACTCTTTGCTTGGTGTCCAAATTTTTTAGTTCCTGCATGATAGCTTTTTCAAAAGCCAAGACTTCCACAGGGAGTTGGTTGTCCATTGGTGTGAAGTTAGATTTAGGTTTTAACCCAGTATCTGACAACTCTACAGATGGTTCTTTTTCCTTGAAGAAAGCCATCAATTTTATAGTTCTTATGAAATCCTGCATTTCTTTATGTAGCAAGAAAATGTCTGGTTTATTAGTTGGGACGTACCCTAAGCCTTTGTTGAGTACCTTTTTTGTATCTCCGAGAGAGGCCAAGGGGTTATCTTGATAACTAGGTCCCCCTCTTGCTCAAAGACGCTCGGTTCACTGTCATACTCCTGGTTAGGACTCTGGGGTCTGTTCCGTCTCCGGGTTGCCAGTTCACATTGTTGCCCTTCCTGTTCCTCCCTCTGTTCGATCCCTGGCCCCAGGATAAAAAAGGCTGGGTATTTTGGGGTACATTAGTTTGTTCCGGGACCCATTGTGGATACATTTGTCCCATTGGTGGTGGGACAAATTGATATGGTGGGAACTGGAAGTGGTTCTGATAGGGGTTGAACTGAGGTCCCTGGAAACCTCGCCATCCTCTCTGGCGGGGGAATTGAGATCTCTGCTGTCGATAACCACCCCTCTGTTTTTTCTGGAAGCCACCTGAACTCGTGCTAGTAGTACTCCCGTCAGAACTTACATTATCTGTATCACTGCCATTATCTTTCATCACATAGTCTGCCTTTGTGTAAGGATACGCCCTCTCAGGGGTGAAGCCATCTTTATCTTTTTTCAGTTTATTGAATTTACTCTGTTTCAGAGTGGTCTCAAAATCCATCATTTGTTGGTTACGTTCTTCTAACCCTTTCTTCAGATCAGCCGGTGAAATGAAGGCTTTTAACTGTACTTCCAGTCTGGTGATCTCGGTTTTAAGTTCCAGGGATTTTCTTGTTGCAGTGTGCACTATCAAGACCAGCCAGTCTCTAGTGCAATGCCATGAAATGAGCGACCATGCTTTTTTAAAAACAAGGTCGTCCTGGAAAATAAAAGGTTCATTCTTGACCAGCAGACCCTGCGGGGCTATTTTGTTTCTTAGGTATTCCCTCATCAGTAAACCATGTAGGGCTGCTCTTATTTGGATTTTTCTAGTGTTCATTAACTCATCCCAGTCTGCTACTGCTGGGCTCGGGTCACTACTGGTAAGGCCTTCAAAAGGATTAACATCAGCAAGAATTCTGTCGATGTCGTCCTCACTGAAGGTCAGTCCATGTTCATCCTCCATGATAGCATCCGGAGGGAGGGGAGGTCCAGGATGGTTCAAATATGTGTTAGAAAATGTGTTAATGTATGTCCAAAGTGTCTTCTATTGAACGGGAAGGGGCTCCCACAGCTGCGCGCTGTCTAGAACTAAGATACAACAAAAGGGGGGAGAGAGAGGGAAGTGGATTCAGTCTCCCTAGGCATTATGAATAAACAAAATAGAATCCACTCAGAGGGTGGCAGTGATCCCTAAGGTGATGGGGAACACACAGTGTTGTTTAAATGCCCCTCACACACCAACAGGCCCCTTGGTGTCATGCTTCATCATTGGGGCCTTCGCATCCCTCTACAGGATGCGGCGTGCTACGACTCACGGCTACGTAGGAGCACTAAGTAGTGAACTATGTGAGGGTGTGTGTATACTGGGGGAAGAGTGTGAGTGAGGTGAGGTGAAAAAAGTGAGTAAAAAATACCTGGCACGTAGGAAAACAATTATTTATTATGTCCTCGGCTGGTATTAATAAAAGGTGCAGAATCTGGTTGATAATATACGTACTGGGGTATATCAACCATCAGGGTGTCAACATGTTTCGGAGCGCAAGGCTCCTTCTTCAGGACGAGGATATGCACTCTATCCTCACCTTACTCACATGAGAATGTGAAAGTGTTTGAAAATTAATAAAAAATAAATGTGTAATGTACCTATCAGTGTTTATAAATAGGTATGTTCGTTGCGCCCAATTGGCGTTTGAAAAAACCTGTGAAAAAAAAGACATAATAAATATACTAGTCGGATGTCCAGGAACATAGAGAACATAATAGTCGGATGTCCAGGAACTGAAGAAGAAATTTCTCTCCTAAATAGATAAGGGTAAACAACAGAACATAAATGGGGGTCTGGTACCCTGAAAAAGAAGACACTTGAGAAGGACATGTAAACATAAACACATAGACATACATCATAAATGTAATCTCCCTTGGTGGGTGGAGGGAGAATGTGGTAAGGGTAAAGGCTTACTTATTTTCAAAATTCAGATGGCTTCATGAGCCTATACGTGGTATTGGTGGTATCTTCCCTCGTTGCCTGGTAAACAACCTAAAAGATAGTAAAGGCTGCATTGTAGGTGGTGGATAGAAGGGATAAACAGAAAAATATATATAAGGCTGCTGATGCACAATGCGCCTCTTTGTTTTTCACAACCCCACTCACGGTTACTGCATGGTTCAATCGCCTGCCTTCCCCTCAACGCGGCTCCGATGTAGTGAGCAGTAGGCGAGAAGACTGGCTATTTATACTCTTCGTTGTGGTAATTAGTGAAGGCAAATTGGGTAATGAATCTCGGAAGTATGCCCAAATACGGCAGCAAACGCCCTGCCGTTTCTGGTGTTGACGCGATCCATGAAGGATTGCGCTGGACGTTACTGCGCCTGTCTGAGGGGATAGCGCATCGTCAGATGCGCATGCGTGAACCCGGGACTGACGGCGCATGCGCGAGAGTGCCACACTGAGCTCTAGCGCATGGGCAGTCCCGATTGACGGACCTTTTTTTCGGTGCATTGTGTGAATGAGTATCAGAGGAAAGGCAAGCAATCCTTGATAAAATATACTGATAACGAGGGTGAAAAGTCGCCTCACTTCTCTGGGGGAATATTAAGTTGGCAAAAGGAATCTTAGAAATGGTCAGAAAATTTATATAGTGGGAAATAACGCCAAAGTTGATTTTTGGGCGTTCAATGTACAGAACCCACACTGGTGACCCTGTCTTCGGACATAGTCTTATATATTGGATCATAGATATAAGGTCTGTATGGGTAATCTGATAGATAAAGAATGGGTGCCAATATACTCAAGGAGGTCACACCTTGTTGTATTACACTCTTCATAACCTGAATACAGATTCTGGAGTTAGCGTAGTTGGCTCCAAGGAATCGAGTCATTGAGCCCTGAGGTGTCTGTGCCAAGACGAAACACCCATCATTGAGCCCTGAGGTGTCTGTGCCAAGACGAAACACCCAACGTTGCTCTTTTTCCAATAACCCTATCTCTGAAGGTAGCTGTTCGATCACTGTCCAGTGCAACTCATTGACACAGTGTTGAAGTTCAAGGAAGTGGGCTGACATTTTTGTTGTTGACTTCTTGCACCTAATGTTGCTTTTGTGCTCAATAATCCTTACTTTGACTTGTCTCGTGGTCATTCCCACATACTCCTTTTTGCAGGGACATGTGATCAGGTAGACCACATTTCTACTATTGCAGTTCGTAAAGGTACGTTGTTCCCAACTAGTGCCATTAGTAAAGTTGAGAGTCTGGCTCTTCTTGGTAAGGTGACAGCTCTTGCAATTGCCACACGGATGGTGCCCTTTTACCCCCTGTAGTCTTGTCCCAACCCTGTCATCCAGAAGGCTATGAAGAGAGCTAGGAATAATAACCGTGATGCTCTCCTTGAAGACAAGCCCACAAAAGATGATCAGATGAGTAGAACAGTCTGTGTCACTACCTATAGCCCAGTAACCAACCAAGTGGCGAAACTGGTGAATAGACATTGGCGCATACTCACGAGTGGCACACGATCCCTTGAGAAACCACTGTTCGCCCACAGGCATGGTAGGAATCTTAAAGACATGCTTGTCCATACAAGACCCCCTCCACACAGAGTGGAACAAACAAGACTACAAGGGGTAAAAGGGCACCATCCGTGTGGCAATTGCAACAGCTGTCACCTTACCAAGAAGAGCCAGACTCTCAACTTTACTAATGGCACTAGTTGGGAACAACGTACCTTTACGAACTGCAATAGTAGAAATGTGGTCTACCTGATCACATGTCCCTGCAAAAAGGAGTATGTGGGAATGACCACGAGACAAGTCAAAGTAAGGATTAATGAGCAGAAAAGCAACATTAGGTGCAAGAAGTCAACAACAAAAATGTCAGCCCACTTCCTTGAACTTCAACACTGTGTCAATGAGTTGCACTGGACAGTGATCGAACAGCTACCTTCAGAGATAGGGTTATTGGAAAAAGAGCAACGTTGGGTGTTTCGTCTTGGCACAGACACCTCAGGGCTCAATGACTCGATTCCTTGGAGCCAACTACGCTAACTCCAGAATCTGTATTCAGGTTATGAAGAGTGTAATACAACAAGGTGTGACCTCCTTGAGTATATTGGCACCCATTCTTTATCTATCAGATTACCCATACAGACCTTATATCTATGATCCAATATATAAGACTATGTCCGAAGACAGGGTCACCAGTGTGGGTTCTGTACATTGAACGCCCCAAAATCAACTTTGGCGTTATTTCCCACTATATAAATTTTCTGACCATTTCTAAGATTTCCTTTTGCCAACTTAATATTCCCCAAGAGCAGTGAGGCGACTTTTCACCCTCGTTATCAGTATATTTTATCAAGGATTGCTTGCCTTTCCTCTGATACTCATTCACACAATGCACCGAAAAAAAGATCCGTCAATCGGGACTGCCCATGCGCGAGAGCTCAGTGTGGCACTCTCGCGCATGCGCCGTCAGTCCCGGGTTCACGCGTGCGCATCTGACGATGCGCTATCCCCTCAGACAGGCGCAGTAACGTCCAGCGCAATCCTTCATGGATCGCGTCAACACCGGAAACGGCAGGGCGTTTGCTGCCGTATTTGGGCATACTTCCGAGATTCATTACCCAATTTGCCTTCACTAATTACCACAACGAAGAGTATAAATAGCCAGTCTTCTCGCCTACTGCTCACTTCATCGGAGCCGTGTTGAGGGGAAGGCAGGCGATTGAACCATGCAGTAACCGTGAGTGGGGTTGTGAAAAACGAAGAGGCGCATTGTGCATCAGCAGCCTTATATATATTTTTCTGTTTATTCCTTCTATCCACCACCTACAATGCAGCCTTTACTATCTTTTAGGTTGTTTACCAGGCAACGAGGGAAGATACCCCCAATACCACGTATAGACTCATGAAGCCATCTGAATTTTGAAAATAAGTAAGCCTTTACCCTTACCACATTCTCCCTCCACCCACCAAGGGAGATTACATTTATGATGTATGTCTATGTGTTTATGTTTACATGTCCTTCTCAAGTGTCTTCTTTTTCAGGGTACCAGACCCCCATTTATGTTCTGTTGTTTACCCTTATCTAATTAGGAGAGAAATTTCTTCTTCAGTTCCTGGACATCCGACTATTATGTTCTCTATGTTCCTGGATATCCGACTAGTATATTTATTATGTCTTTTTTTTCACAGGTTTTTTCAAACGCCAATTGGGCGCAACGAACATACCTATTTATAAACACTGATAGGTACATTACACATTTATTTTTTATTAATTTTCAAACACTTTCACATTCTCATGTGAGTAAGGTGAGGATAGAGTGCATATCCTCGTCCTGAAGAAGGAGCCTTGCGCTCCGAAACATGTTGACACCCTGATGGTTGATATACCCTAGTACGTATATTATCAACCAGATTCTGCACCTTTTATTAATACCAGCCGAGGACATAATAAATAATTGTTTTCCTACATGCCAGGTATTTTTTACTCACTTTTTTCACCTCACCTCACTCACACTCTTCCCCCAGTATACACACACCCTCACATAGTTCACTACTTAGTGCTCCTACGTAGCCGTGAGTCGTAGCACGCCGCATCCCGTAGAGGGATGCGAAGGCCCCAATGATGAAGCATGACACCAAGGGGCCTGTTGGTGTGTGAGGGGCATTTAAACAACACTGTGTGTTCCCCATCACCTTAGGGATCACCGCCACCCTCTGAGTGGATTCTATTTTGTTTATTCATAATGCCTAGGGAGACTGAATCCACTTCCCTCTCTCTCCCCCCTTTTGTTGTATCTTAGTTCTAGACAGCGCGCAGCTGTGGGAGCCCCTTCCCATTCAATAGAAGACACTTTGGACATACATTAACACATTTTCTAACACATATTTGAACCATCCTGGACCTCCCCTCCCTCCGGATACTATCATGGAGGATGAACATGGACTGACCTTCAGTGAGGACGACATCGACAGAATTCTTGCTGATGTTAATCCTTTTGAAGGCCTTACCAGTAGTGACCCGAGCCCAGCAGTAGCAGACTGGGATGAGTTAATGAACACTAGAAAAATCCAAATAAGAGCAGCCCTACATGGTTTACTGATGAGGGAATACCTAAGAAACAAAATAGCCCCGCAGGGTCTGCTGGTCAAGAATGAACCTTTTATTTTCCAGGACGACCTTGTTTTTAAAAAAGCATGGTCACTCATTTCATGGCATTGCACTAGAGACTGGCTGGTCTTGATAGTGCACACTGCAACAAGAAAATCCCTGGAACTTAAAACCGAGATCACCAGACTGGAAGTACAGTTAAAAGCCTTCATTTCACCGGCTGATCTGAAGAAAGGGTTAGAAGAACTTAACCAACAAATGATGGATTTTGAGACCACTCTGAAACAGAGTAAATTCAATAAACTGAAGAAAGATAAAGATCGCTTTACCCCTGAGAGGGCGTATCCTTACACAAAGGCAGACTATGTGATGAAAGATAATGGCAGTGATACAGATAATGTAAGTTCTGACGGGAGTACTACTAGCACGAGTTCAGGTGGCTTCCAGAAAAAACAGAGGGGTGGTTATCGACAGCAGAGATCTCAATTCCCCCGCCAGAGAGGATGGCGAGGTTTCCAGGGACCTCAGTTCAACCCCTATCAGAACCACTTCCAGTTCCCACCATATCAATTTGTCCCACCACCAATGGGGCAGATGTATCCACAATGGGTCCCGGAACAAACTAATGTACCCCAAAATACCCAGCCTTTTTTATCCTGGGGCCAGGGATCGAACAGAGGGAGGAACAGGAAGGGCAACAATGTGAACTGGCAACCCGGAGACGGAACAGACCCCAGAGTCCTAACCAGGAGTATGACAGCGAACCGAGCGTCTTTGAGCAAGAGGGGGACCTAGTTATCAACGTAACCCCTTGGCCTCTCTCGGAGATACAAAAAAAGGTACTGAACAAAGGCTTGGGGTACGTCCCAACTAATAAACCAGACATTTTCTTGCTACATAAAGAAATGCAGGATTTCATAAGAACTATAAAATTGAGGGTTTTCTTCAAGGAAAAAGAACCATCTGTAGAGTTGTCAGATACTGGGTTAAAACCTAAATCTAACTTCACACCAATGGACAACCAACTCCCTGTGGAAGTCTTGGCTTTTGAAAAAGCTATCATGCAGGAACTAAAAAATTTGGACACCAAGCAAAGAGTGTTCCAGAATATCAGTAAACTGGAAAATGAAGCAATAAGGGAACTCAGACTCAACAAAGACCTAACCATCAAACCTGCTGACAAGGGGGGAGCAGTGGTTATTCAAACCACCACCGCCTATGACAAGGAATGCAGAAGACTCCTGTCTGACAACAGGAACTATCAAGTCTTGGTTGAAGACCCCACTGAGTCCCTGAGAGTACAAATTGAAGGAATGATTGAGGAGGCCCTTGCACACGATTGGCTCTCCAAAAAAGAATCTGAGTTTCTGGTTCAAAAAAACCCGCGCACGCCCTACTTCTACACCATACCAAAAGTGCATAAGAACCTTGAGACTCCACCGGGACGCCCGATCGTATCCGGCATCTCATCCATCCTAGAACCACTATCAAAGTTTGCCGATGTCTTTTTGAGGCCCCTGGTGCAGGCAACCGATACGTACCTAAGAGATACAAAGGCAGTGCTCCAACTATTGCGGGACTACCCTTTTGATCCCGAGTCACAAATGCTTCTGAGCTTAGATGTGGAGAGTCTTTATACAAGTCTCCCACATGATGAAACTCTTCTGATTATTGAAGAAGTACTCCACTCCACACACTGGAAATACCAAACCCCTCGTGGTGTTGTCATGGAGTGTATCTCCTTAGCTCTCACAAAAAACTTTTTTGAATACCAGGGGACCCTGTTTTGGCAGAGCCATGGGACCAGCATGGGAAGCACTTTTGCCCCTAGTCTGGCGGGACTTTATGTCCATCACTTGGAGTCCTCCAAAATCCTCCACCCTAGTAACCCTTTTAGGGGGAAGATCAATACGTGGCGACGTTACATTGACGACATCCTGGTGATTTGGGACGGAGATGAAAGTTCAATCTCAGAATTTATGCAATGGCTCAATGATCAGAACACTTTCCTCAAATTCACTCACCAAATGTCAAACAGCACTATGGTTTTTCTAGACCTCAACATCTACCATGAGGCAGGTTTTCTCAAAACTGAGACCCACTTTAAACCGACGGCCAGGAACTGCCTACTCAGGTTTGACAGCTTCCATCCACGTCACCTGAGGGAAAATCTTCCGTACGGGCAGTTCCTTTGCCTACGCCGCAACTGCAGTGACCTGGCGAAGTACAAAAATCAAGCAAAAGATCTCTGCACCAAACTAAGACAAAGAAAATATCCCAACCCTGTCATCCAGAAGGCTATGAAGAGAGCTAGGAATAATAACCGTGATGCTCTCCTTGAAGACAAGCCCAGAAAAGATGATCAGATGAGTAGAATAGTCTGTGTCACTACCTATAGCCCAGTAACCAACCAAGTGGCGAAACTGGTGAATAGACATTGGCGCATACTCACGAGTGGCACACTATCCCTTGAGAAACCACTGTTCGCCCACAGGCGTGGTAGGAATCTTAAAGACATGCTTGTCCATACAAGACCCCCTCCACACAGAGTGGAACAAACAAGACTACAAGGGGTAAAAGGGCACCATCCGTGTGGCAATTGCAACAGCTGTCACCTTACCAAGAAGAGCCAGACTCTCAACTTTACTAATGGCACTAGTTGGGAACAACGTACCTTTACGAACTGCAATAGTAGAAATGTGGTCTACCTGATCACATGTCCCTGCAAAAAGGAGTATGTGGGAATGACCACGAGACAAGTCAAAGTACGGATTAATGAGCACAAAAGCAACATTAGGTGCAAGAAGTCAACAACAAAAATGTCATCCCACTTCCTTGAACTTCAACACTGTGTCAATGAGTTGCACTGGACAGTGATCGAACAGCTACCTTCAGAGATAGGGTTATTGGAAAAAGAGCAACGTTGGGTGTTCCGTCTTGGCACAGACACCTCAGGGCTCAATGACTCGATTCCTTGGAGCCAACTACGCTAACTCCAGAATCTATATTCAGGTTATGAAGAGTGTAATACAACAAGGTGTGACCTCCTTGAGTATATTGGCACCCATTCTTTATCTATCAGATTACCCATACAGACCTTATATCTATGATCCAATATATAAGACTATGTCCGAAGACAGGGTCACCAGTGTGGGTTCTGTACATTGAACGCCCCAAAATCAACTTTGGCGTTATTTCCCACTATATACATTTTCTGACCATTTCTAAGATTTCCTTTTGCCAACTTAATATTCCCCAAGAGCAGTGAGGCGACTTTTCACCCTTGTTATCACTATATTTTATCAAGGATTGCTTGCCTTTCCTCTGATACTCATTCACACAATGCACCGAAAAAAAGATCCGTCAATCGGGACTGCCCGTGTGCGAGAGCTCAGTGTGGCACTCTCGCGCATGCGCCGTCAGTCCCGGGTTCACGCGTGCGCATCTGACGATGCGCTATCCCCTCAGACAGGCGCAGTAACGTCCAGCGCAATCCTTCCTGGATCGCGTCAACACCGGAAACGGCAGGGCGTTTGCTGCCGTATTTGGGCATACTTCCGAGATTCATTACCCAATTTGCCTTCACTAATTACCACAACGAAGAGTATAAATAGCCAGTCTTCTCGCCTACTGCTCACTTCATCGGAGCCGCGTTGAGGGGAAGGCAGGCGATTGAACCATGCAGTAACCGTGAGTGGGGTTGTGAAAAACGAAGAGGCGCATTGTGCATCAGCAGCCTTATATATATTTTTCTGTTTATCCCTTCTATCCACCACCTACAATGCAGCCTTTACTATCTTTTAGGTTGTTTACCAGGTAACGAGGGAAGATACCCCCAATACCACGTATAGGCTCATGAAGCCATCTGAATTTTGAAAATAAGTAAGCCATTACCCTTACCATATTCTCCCTCCACCCACCAAGGGAGATTACATTTATGATGTATGTCTATGTGTTTATGTTTACATGTCCTTCTCAAGTGTCTTCTTTTTCAGGGTACCAGACCCCCATTTATGTTCTGTTGTTTACCCTTATCTAATTAGGAGAGAAATTTCTTCTTCAGTTCCTGGACATCCGACTATTATGTTCTCTATGTTCCTGGACATCCGACTAGTATATTTATTATGTCTTTTTTTTCACAGGTTTTTTCAAACGCCAATTGGGCGCAACGAACATACCTATTTATAAACACTGATAGGTACATTACACATTTATTTTTTATTAATTTTCAAACACTTTCACATTCTCATTTGAGTAAGGTGAGGATAGAGTGCATATCCTCGTCCTGAAGAAGGAGCCTTGCGCTCCGAAACATGTTGACACCCTGATGGTTGATATACCCTAGTACGTATATTATCAACCAGATTCTGCACCTTTTATTAATACCAGCCGAGGACATAATAAATAATTGTTTTCCTACGTGCCAGGTATTTTTTACTCACTTTTTTCACCTCACCTCACTCACACTCTTCCCCCAGTATACACACACCCTCACATAGTTCACTACTTAGTGCTCCTACGTAGCCGTGAGTCGTAGTGCGCCGCATCCCGTAGAGGGATGCGAAGGCCCCAATGATGAAGCATGACACCAAGGGGCCTGTTGGTGTGTGAGGGGCATTTAAACAACACTGTGTGTTCCCCATCACCTTAGGGATCACTGCCACCCTCTGAGTGGATTCTATTTTGTTTATTCATAATGCCTAGGGAGACTCAATCCACTTCCCCCTTTTGTTGTATCTTATCATCTGCATATGCCATCACCTTAGCCCCCAACTCCTCCGCCAGATAGATCAGCGGTGTAACATATATGTTAAAGAGAAGGGGGCTAAGGGAGGGACCCTGAGGGACACCCATAGATGCCGATTGAGGGGCGGAGGAGGAAGGAGAAATCCAGATCTGCTCGACAAGCTCATCCAGAAATGATCGAAACCAATCCTACACGACATCTGCCAGACCAATCTAAACCAAACGGGAAAGAAGAAGTGCGTGTGGTACCGTGTCGAACGTCACCAAGAGGTCAAGCTAAATAAAACTGCTCTCCCGCCGCCGTCCAGACACTCCTGAATGGCTTCCGCCACCTCCACCAGCACCGTTTCTGTGCTATGTGATGCCCTGAACCCTGATTGCGTAGGGTGCAGGAGCATCTCCCTTTCCACAAAGTCGGTCAACTGCTTATTGACCACCTTCTCACACATTTTCGCCATGGCAGGAAGGAGGGAGATAGGACTGTCATTCCCTGGGCAGAGGGGATCCAGTGATGGATTTTTTAGAAGAGGGAGGATCTTGGCCTCTTTCCGAGCCCGTGGAACCACCCCTTTCTGGAGAGACAGATTTATAATGGTGGTTACCTTCGTGTTGATATCCTCGGCAACTGCTGCCAGTGTCCTTGCTGGACAAGGGTCCAAGGGTGAGCTTGACTTCAGTCCCTTCAGGATTTTGTAACACTCCAAAGGGTCCACCATCCTAAAAGCGGACCAGGAGGGGGCTGTACCACAGAGTGACGTTCCAAAGGTATGTCCATACTGCTAATGCAGGGAATAAATGTTGCTTGAATCGCCCAAATCTTTTCCCTAAAATAGCAGGAGAGGGTGTTACACCAGGAAGGTGAGGATAACGGCACACTTGCCTGAGCCATCGGAGGCGTGAAGCTCTGGACAATCGCAAAGATTACTTTAGAGCTGTTACTAGCTGAATCGATGCGGGCAGAGAAGAATTGCCCTTTGGCAAGCGTAACCGCTGCATAATATATTTTCTGCTGGGTTCTGAGTTTCTGCTTGTCAGCTGAGCAATAACCATTCCTCCGCTCGAGAACCTTACAGTCATGCTTCAAAGTTTTAAGAGTAGGGTTAAACAATGGCTTGGATGGTGACTCCCTCGCCAGCCTGGCTGGACTACACGGAGCCACAGTGGCTACCACCGTTGATACCAAACTGGAGAATATAAAAATAACATGTTTATTTATCTCAGATGAGGGAGATTGCGTCACACAGTACCCTCAGGTCACTGTAGGAGGCATTCTAAGGAGTACAGAGAGCAGGGGCCTTGGGTATGCACAGGTTACATAGTCAGCATAAAACCAAAGGGAGGTCCTGGCACATACCAGCATGCAAAATGACTAATATGGGTATACAAAATGTGCTTGCTCAACAAAGTGGGAGGAGAGACATTTCTCCTTACATCAGCAAGAATAGCCTGACAGTTCTATACTAGGAGCAGGTGCATTCTATAAGCTAGTCCTTTCTGAGCATGTGCAAGGCTCTGGCTAACTAAGTGGCTGACAAGTACAAAATGGCTTTCAGCTCATGCTAACAGGGATCCCTGCAATATTTAACAGACATGCCAGGCACATCAGGGCATGTCCTACCTTATACATACAATGCACCCTTCCTTAGGGCCTATCTTAGGAGTGACTAATATGTAGAAAAGGGACGGTTTAGGGACTGGCAAGTGGGTGCACTTGCCAAGTTGACATGGAAGTCACAGACTGCACACAGGCCTTGGAATGGCAGGCCAGAGTCATACTTTACAATCTGCTTCTGTGGGTGGCACAACCAGTGCTGCAAGCCCACCGGCAGCATTTGATTAACAGGCCCTGGACAAACATGGTGCACTGTACTGGGGTCTGATAAGTAAATCTAATAAGCCAATCATGGAGTTACTAATCCAATACAACAATTTACCATAGGGAGCACTTTCACTTTGGCACCGAATAGCAGTGGCAAAGTGCCCAAATCATCTAGACCAGCAAAGAACATTGCAAAAATACAGGAGGCAACAGCAAAAAATGGAAGGGAGACCCACGCCAAAGGTGCCAGGTATAACACGTGTCCCCTCCAGCTGAAATATAGGGAGAACTACTCTCCCCTTGGGAGTTCTCTTCACTAAGGCTGATAAATCTGGACAGACCATCAGCATTGGCATGTTATGTTATGTTACTGTGGGTTTTGTAAAGCGCTCAGCTGCTCCGAAGAGCGTCCCGACGCTGTAGATCATTACACAAATACCAGCAACTAACAAGACAGCCAAAGCGGCACTAAAAATCCACAAGAACAACTTACAGGGCAAAACGATGAGTTTTAAGTCCCTTTCTAAAGGTAGACAAATTGGAGTACGTTCGCAACATCAGGGGCAGAGTGTTCCAAAGACGGGGGCCAGGTAACTAAAAGAGCGACCTCCACAACGAATACGTCTCACTGCCGGCACGATTGCATTGGCCTGGGAAGCCGACCTCAAGGGTCTAGATGGAAGATAGAAGTTGACCCTTCGCTGCAGATAGCCAGCGCCGAAATTGTGTAGCGCCTTAAAAGCTGTGGTTAAGGTCTTAAAAGAGATGCGCTTTCGAATCGGCAGCCAATGCAGAGTAACAAGGAGGTTGCTAGCCCTGGCTCATCTGGTAAGACCAAAGATTGCCCTGGCTGCCGAATTTTGGACTACCTGAAGGCGGGTCAGCAGATATTCAGAAAGACCCAAATAAAGGATGTTGGCATAGTCCAGGCGTGAGCCTATCAAGGCCTGCACCGTTATCCTCTTGTGCTCCAAAGATAGGTACGGCAGAAACTTTCTCAACATCCTTAGGATGGCGAAGCACTTCCCCGTCAGGCCAGCTACCTGGGCCTTGAAGGAGAGGGTGTTATCAACCAGCATGCCCAGATTCTTAGCTGTAACAGAATCGCTGGCAGGGGGGAACATGGCCGAAGGCCACCAGTGCTTCCATCTCGGGTCGGCGGGACAACCAAAAAACAATATCTCGGATTTTTCTGAGTTGCATTTGAGGCCGCTTTTCCCGAACCAATCAAACACAAACTCCAGACACTTCCGGATGGCCGCTCCGTCGAAGTCACAGCCCCTGTCACAAGTGAACAGAAGCTGTGTATCATCCGCATAGGAGACGATCTGAGCCCCTAGCTCCTCTACTCGCGCCGCTAAAGGTGTCATAAAGATGTTAAAAAGAGAGGGGCTGAGTATGGAGCCCTGCGGGACCCCCACCTCAAGCTGCGGCATAGGGGCGGAGAAGGGGGAGCCCAGATCGTTTGTCTGCGGTCGGACAAGAAAGATTGAAACCATTCGAACACCGTTCCCCCCAGGCCAATCTCCCAGAGTCTTGTCAGGAGAAGGTCGTGGGGAACAGTGTCGAAGGCCGCCGACAGATCAAGCATGATGAGCAAGGCCTTTCCACCCCTGTCTAAAGTTTCCTTCACAGCCTCGGTCACCTCGAGTAGAGCGGTTTCTGTACTCAGGTTAGATCTAAACCCGGACTGTGACTGATGTAACAAGGAATTGACCTCTAGAAAGTTGGCTAGGGTGGTGTGTACATGCTTTTCCGCTATTTTGGCCAAAGCGGGCAGCAACGAGATTGGCCTGTAGTTGGAATGCAATTTGGCATCTGCATTCGGCTTTTTAATAAGTGGAAGGACTAGGGCCTGCTTCCAAGATGAGGGGACTTTGCCCGAACTCAGAGATGAGTTAATAATAGGGTTGATGATAGAGTTAAGAGCAGGAGCCAAGGTCGCAAGACACTTGGAGGGGCAAGGGTCAAGTGGAGAGCCAGATTTCAAGTTGGACAAGAGGTCAAGCGAGGCATGAAGCTCTAAAACAGGAAAGCAGTCAAGAGTAGGACCCGAAGTATCCGTGCCCAATGCAGATGAGTGTAACCAGGGATTAAGAGAGCCGTCGGCCACAGAGCCGGAATCCGAGATGTTATGAGCTCCTTGCAAGGCCGACTGGATGGTACGAATTTTATTAGTGAAAAATGCTGCAAGCTCCGTAATCCATGGTTCCGAGAAGACAGACGTGGGAGTACAGCAGGAAGGAGAGATAAACTCTTTAACAATCTTAAAGATCTCTTTGCAGGAGTTATCTGCTTCCACAATCCTTTTAGCTAAAAATGATTTTTTCTCTGCTGTGATCTCCCGATGATATTCCCTCACTGCTTCTCTATAAGACTGCTTAGCAGATGTATCATACTGCCTCCGCCAAATTCTCTCCAGCCTCTTGCAGTGCCTTCTCTTACCAGCCAAGGCAGCAGAAAACCACGGGGCCGACGCTCTTGCCAGTTCTGATCTGACCTGGCGGGGTGGTGCCAAGGCTTCCAAACGTGCAGTGAGCCAGTTCTGAAAACACACTACATCGTCCTCCAACCTGCCTGTGAAAACACAAGGATAGGTTTCTAAGGCCCGAGTAAGCATGGCTGGGGTGACTTTGTGGAAGGCTCTAGGCATACGTGCTATTTGCCGCTGCACATTGCGAGCGGACGCTAAATGATGTACTATCACAAAGTCCGCTAGGAAATGGTCCGACCAGAGGACTGGGGCAAGGGAGGAGAGGGACACCGGAACGGTCGAGAATATTTGATCTAAAATGTGCCCTGTCTCGTGTGTAGGTGCCTGCAAGTACATATGAAATCCCACCGAAGATGTCATATCCAGGAATTTTTGCACTTCAGGATCCTCAACCTTATCCATGTGGATGTTAAAATCCCCTAGGATTAGGCAGTGTTTTGCCCTAAGACTGAGTGTGGAAATAATCGAGAACAAATCCTCGGTGAAAGAGCAGAGAGGGCCAGGAGGTCTATAAAGCAAGAGCCCAAAGCAGGATTGATGGGAGGAGAGGGCCAAGGAGAAGGCTAGGGTCTCACAGCCTGGTAGGTCATCCACAGGCAGGATAGTACATGGAATGTGCCTCTTAATAATGAGCGCCACTCCACCTCCCCTGCCCTTACTTCTGTCTCGATGGAAAACAGCATGCGTAGGAGGGATGGCGATGGCCAGATCAGGTTCCGATCCCTCACCGAGCCATGTCTCCGTGAGAAAGAGACAATCCGTTTCATCGTGTGTTAGAAGATTATGGATGTCAAGAGCATGTTGGGGAAGGGACCTGGTGTTTAATAATGCACATTTGCTGCCTAAAGGGGGGAGCTTGCACGGAGGGGTTTCGGTAAAACCAGGAATCCACCCGCACATGAAACATTTAGTAATAGCCCCTGCGGAATAGGGGATGACTCGCTGACATGGAGCAGTATGTGTATTATAGGTCAAAAGTTCCTCTTTAGTGTACATCCTGCTAAGTGCTAAATGAGACCCGCCTGGCTCGCGCCCCGAGCGCCTCCAGGACGCTGACGGGCGCAGACGGGCTGACTCAGGCGAGACTCCGGCACAGGGACGGCGCTCTCGCAAACGCGACCGCTAGGGCGGGAGACAACCGTTTCCTTTTATGTGGGACCCTAGAGCGCTCACACCGCTCTAGCCCACACTCAAGATGGCCGCCGTGGGAGGAAATCCCTGACCCCGGTCTGAAGCCCTAATGGCAGCTAGAGCCGTGACAAAGTGGCGATAATGCGTGCAAGTGGCCTAAGAGTATGCTGTATGCAATACAGAGTGGAAATAAACAGTTTTTAAAATTACGATAAAAACTAGCAGAATTACTCGCACAGCTCGTGAATAAAAGTAGCGTGCTCAGCGCTTCACAGGTAGCGTTTCTAGCTGATATCTGAGATAAGATCTCGCGAACGCTGTCCCGGGGCTCCTTTTATGTGGGACACTAGAGCGCTCACACCGCTCTAGCCCACACTCAAGATGGCCGCCGTGGGAGGAAATCCCTGACCCCGGTCTGAAGCCCTAACGGCAGCTAGAGCCGTGACAAAGTGCCGACAATGCGTGCAAGTGGCCTAAGAGTATGCTGTATGCAATACAGAGTGGAAATAAACAGTTTTTAAAATTACGATAAAAACTAGCAAAATTACTCGCACAGCTCGTGAATAAAAGTAGCGTGCTCAGCGCTTCACAGGTAGCGTTTCTAGCTGATATCTGAGATAAGATCTCGCGAACGCTGTCCCGGGGCTCCTTTTATGTGGGACACTAGAGCGCTCACACCGCTCTAGCCCACACTCAAGATGGCCGCCGTGGGAGGAAATCCCTGACCCCGGTCTGAAGCCCTAATGGCAGCTAGAGCCGTGACAAAGTGGCGATAATGCGTGCAAGTGGCCTAAGAGTATGCTGTATGCAATACAGAGTGGAAATAAACAGTTTTTAAAATTACGATAAAAACTAGCAGAATTACTCGCACAGCTCGTGAATAAAAGTAGCGTGCTCAGCGCTTCACAGGTAGCCTTTCTAGCTGATATCTGAGATAAGATCTCGCGAACGCTGTCCCGGGGCTCCTTTTATGTGGGACACTAGAGCGCTCACACCGCTCTAGCCCACACTCAAGATGGCCGCCGTGGGAGGAAATCCCTGACCCCGGTCTGAAGCCCTAACGGCAGCTAGAGCCGTGACAAAGTGCCGATAATGCGTGCAAGTGGCCTAAGAGTATGCTGTATGCAATACAGAGTGGAAATAAACAGTTTTTAAAATTACGATAAAAACTAGCAGAATTACTCGCACAGCTCGTGAATAAAAGTAGCGTGCTCAGCGCTTCACAGGTAGCGTTTCTAGCTGATATCTGAGATAAGATCTCGCGAACGCTGTCCCGGGGCTCCTTTTATGTGGGACACTAGAGCGCTCACACCGCTCTAGCCCACACTCAAGATGGCCGCCGTGGGAGGAAATCCCTGACCCCGGTCTGAAGCCCTAACGGCAGCTAGAGCCGTGACAAAGTGCCGACAATGCGTGCAAGTGGCCTAAGAGTATGCTGTATGCAATACAGAGTGGAAATAAACAGTTTTTAAAATTACGATAAAAACTAGCAAAATTACTCGCACAGCTCGTGAATAAAAGTAGCGTGCTCAGCGCTTCACAGGTAGCGTTTCTAGCTGATATCTGAGATAAGATCTCGCGAACGCTGTCCCGGGGCTCCTTTTATGTGGGACACTAGAGCGCTCACACCGCTCTAGCCCACACTCAAGATGGCCGCCGTGGGAGGAAATCCCTGACCCCGGTCTGAAGCCCTAATGGCAGCTAGAGCCGTGACAAAGTGGCGATAATGCGTGCAAGTGGCCTAAGAGTATGCTGTATGCAATACAGAGTGGAAATAAACAGTTTTTAAAATTACGATAAAAACTAGCAGAATTACTCGCACAGCTCGTGAATAAAAGTAGCGTGCTCAGCGCTTCACAGGTAGCCTTTCTAGCTGATATCTGAGATAAGATCTCGCGAACGCTGTCCCGGGGCTCCTTTTATGTGGGACACTAGAGCGCTCACACCGCTCTAGCCCACACTCAAGATGGCCGCCGTGGGAGGAAATCCCTGACCCCGGTCTGAAGCCCTAACGGCAGCTAGAGCCGTGACAAAGTGCCGATAATGCGTGCAAGTGGCCTAAGAGTATGCTGTATGCAATACAGAGTGGAAATAAACAGTTTTTAAAATTACGATAAAAACTAGCAGATTTACTCGCACAGCTCGTGAATAAAAGTAGCGTGCTCAGCGCTTCACAGGTAGCGTTTCTAGCTGATATCTGAGATAAGATGTTCAATACCAAGGCGGTCTTCCACCGTGAAGTCCACCCCCGTAGGAAAATGGACCACCTCAACAGCTTTGGATTCTCAACCCTCATCTGCATCAACCATCTGAGGGGCCTGTGGTCTGTCTGAACCCGGAAGGGAGTCCCAAACAAGTATGGCCTCACCTTCTTCAGTGCCCAGACCACAGCAAATACCTCTCGCTCAATTTCACTCCACCCCAGTTTTTGTGGTAGCATTGAAGTCGACTAGGTCTCTACTGAGTATACTAAACTTAATTGTGAGTGCCAGCTAGCTCAGAGGTCACTAGAAACTTTCTCGAATTCACAAGAAGGGATTAGTTTCTGACAACCGCATAAACATGACAACTTTGTTTCCCCAAGATAAAACGTATCTTCAGAGTCGTGGAAACAATAGATAGTTATTTCACTCAGTCAATCGTGCATGCTTCGTTTCACCAGAGTTGCCGAGAAATAGAGAGACGGGCGTTTTCAATAAAAGTATTTATTGACCAGTTTTCTTTCTCATGCAGAGGAAATGAACTGCTACAATCGAAATACTGGATGCAAAGTACAGTGCGTACAGTACGAAGAATATTATAAAATAATACTGTAAAAGCAGGGTATGGTTTCTAAGCCATAAAATAGATAAAATACATACAATAATAAATAATTACTAAAAGTACTCAACTGGTGCTTCTAAAATACGCCTACACCAGTGTACCTAACCTAGGTCTAGTAAAAGGGAAGAAGTAAGTGAGGTGTAGCTTAAGTTTAGTATTCTTTGCCAAGAATCTAATCCAAGAATTCTCTAAGGGTCTAATCAGCTCCGTACCTTGGTTTTAGAATGAAGGAGGTCTGGTATCTCTCTCTCAGGACTCGCTTTCCCGGCAACCCGCAAGGGTAGCCTGGAAACACTTGAGCTGGATTTCTCGGCAGGAGAAAACACATTGTCTCTCAGTGCGTCAGCTGGAGGGTCGGTTTCCTCCCGCGCTTGCTGCTGCAGGGCGCGTAAGGCAAGTAGATAGTCGATCTGCTCCAAACCACTGTGTCTTTGCCTAGGCAAGTGTGGGCATACTTATACCTTGAAGGTGCGCCGAGTTTGTCGTAAGGTTTGACATAGTAACGTCATTAGAGACTCAATTCTCTGAAAACTCCATGAGTTCTTGTATAAATCAAAATTCAAGCAGGGGAAAGTCCCTAGCTGCTGAAGGTGGGTTTTTCCAAGAAATCGTTGTGGATTTTCTGAACTAGTGGAAGTAGCCCTGCCGTATTTGGGCTGCAAGGCTCAGTTTAAATATGGTTATGATTTCTATGCCTATGTAAGGATATGGTGAATTATACCTATATTAAGGCATGAATCGGGAAAATTGTACTATGGTCCTAAAATGATCCATAACAAACTGTCTCCAGTGTCCACGTCATGGACGCAGCAGTCAGTGACACTGGGAGTCAGGGAGAATGGATCAGAGAATTGCAGTTTTAGTTTTTGGGCATCAGGGCACCTTTCTCATCTCAACTAAGGGTCCAGGACTGATGGGACACGACTTGGGAGTACAGGACTCACTCAGGCGGGGTTCATGTGTGGATTCAAGATGGAGGAAGCCTTTGGTGTCTCTGTGGCTCTGAGCAGGAGGCCTTCAGTCTACCTTTAGTGTCACGCTGGTAGTCCTGGGTGCAGGTGACACGGCTGTGGATTAACAGCAGGGCTGGCCTCTGAGGGCTCAAGGCAGGCTCCAGGTAGCAAACCAGTCCTTCGAGGTTCAGCGAGGCAGTTTGGCAGAGTATGCAGCAGGTCACAGCAGCAGGCAGTCCTCTGAGGGCTCAAGGCAGCTCCAGGTAGCAAACCAGTCCTTCGAGGTACAGCGAGGCAGTTTGGCAGAGTATGCAGCAGGTCACAGCAGCAGGCAGTCCTCTGAGGGCTCAAGGCAGCTCCAGGCAGCAAAGCAGTCCTTCCAGGTGCAGCGAGGCAGTCTTGCAGAGTATGCAGCAGGTCACAGCAGCAGGCAGTCCTCTGAGAGTCCTTCTAGGTACAGCGAGGCAGTCTAGCAGAGCTTGCAGCAGGTCACAGCTGCAGGCAGTCCTCTGAGGGTCCTTCCAGGTGCAGCGAGGCAGTCTTGCAGAGTATGCAGCAGGTCACAGCAGCAGGCAGTCCTCTGAGAGAGAAGAATGGGGCTGAGGGCCCTAATTTTTATACCTGGTTCCCTTCCTCTGGAAGGTGGTTGAAGCTTTTAGAGAGTTGTTTAGAAGTGCATTGAACTTTCTGACTCCCCTGCCCTGGGTCCAAGAGGTTGCAATGACAATGTGGAGGTGATAAGTCATTTGTGTGACGGCAGAGCACAGCCTGTTCATCTGCAAGTGGGGCTGTCCTAAAGAGAGGAGTCTGTCCATAGAGAGGAGCATGTCCATTAGAGGGGTCTGACCACACAGAAAAATCTGTCCATAGAGAGGAGTCTGTCCGTAGGGAGGTGTCTATCCATAGAAAGGGGTCTGAGAGGAGAGTGTCAAAAAGAAAGTCTTTCCATAGAGAGGAGTCTGTCAATAAGAAGGAGTTTGTCCGTAGAGAGGGGTCGGTCCATGGAGAGGTGTCTGATTGTAAAGTTGTCTGTGCATAGAGAAGAGATTGCCCATAGTGAGAAGTCTGTCCAAAGAAAGGGGTCTGTTCATAGTTAGGAGTCTGTCCCTAGAAAGGAGTCCATTCCATCGAGATGGGTCTATTCTATAGAGAGGAGTCTGTCCATAGAGAGGAGTCTGTCCTCTCAATGGACAGACTCCTCTCCGGACAGACTCCTCTCTATAGAATAGACTCCTCTCTACGAACAGACTCATATTTATGAACAGACTCCTCTCTATGGACAGACTCCTTTCTATGGACAGACTGCTCTCTATGGACAGACTCCTCTCTATGGACAGACTCCTCTCTATGGACAGACTCCTTTCTTTGGACAGACTCCTCTCTATGGACAAACTCCTCTGTATGAACAGACTCTGCTCTATGGACAGACTTCTCGCTATGGACAGACTCTTTTCTATGGATAGACCCCTCTCTAAGGGCAGCCTCCTCTCTACGGACAGAGTCCTCAGTCTTTCGATAGAAAGTGGTTTGTCCATAGACAGGAGTCTGTCCATAGAGATGAGTCTCAACATAGAAAGGGGTTTGTCCGTTGGGAGAAGTCTGTCCATAAAGAGGGTCTGTCTATAGTTGGGAGTCTGTTCGTAGTGCGGAGTCTGTCTGTAGAGGATATTTTATACAGTGATATAAGTGACAACAATATTTGTTCCTGATATTTTTGTACTCACCATTATAAGTGTAGGATATCTTTGACATCGATATTTATGTCTCAATATTTTATATTTCAATATTCAATATTTTTGTATCACGATATTTCCAGAGGCGATATTTGGTCAGCGATAGAACACGAGCGTGTTGCTTGTATTGGATGGACGCGGCATATATCACTAACAGATATTTGTTAGCTCTTAGGAGACACCTGTGCATGCAGGGGGGGTGGGATACTGTGCAAACTTTCACCGATCGAGAACGATATCTGCCCGCTGTCACATCCTACGCCATTTCACAGCTCCTTGGAAATGAAATACCAGTATTTGTAAAGCGCACAGCTACCTCCGAAGGGGTGTCCCGGTGCTGCGGGATGTCCCGAAGATTAAGCAAGCTATTGCCCAGAGTCACATAGCGCTGGCCTGACCTGCGGCCGGTACCTGGGAATCGAACTGTGAAACCCGTGGTCTGGAGTCAGGAACCCTGGCCTCTGTGCCACACCTCTTCCTTGGAGAGCAAGAGGTCCTACAGAGGCACTACTAGTTCATGCTACTGTCACCGGGCATCCACCAATGACACCCCCCACGTGAGCCACTGCTCCCTGCATCTGCAGCACAGCGCCACCACTGTCCTCCCGCCAACACTGCATCCGCAGCACAGCGCTACCACTGTCCTCCTGACAACACTGCATCCGCAGCACAGCGCTACCACTGTCCTCCTGCCAACACTGCATCCGTAGCACAGCGCCACCACTGTCCTCCTGCCAACACTGCATCCGTAGCACAGCGCCTCCACTGTCCTCCTGCCAGCACTGCATCCGCAGCACAGCGCTACCACTGTCCTCCTGACAACACTGCATCCGCAGCACAGCGCTACCACTGTCCTCCTGCCAACACTGCATCCGTAGCACAGCGCCACCACTGTCCTCCTGCCAACACTGCATCCGTAGCACAGCGCCTCCACTGTCCTCCTGCCAGCACTGCATCCGCAGCACAGCGCTACCACTGTCCTCCTGACAACACTGCATCCGCAGCACAGCGCCACCACTGTCCTCCTGCCAACACTGCATCCGTAGCACAGCGCCTCCACTGTCCTCCTGCCAGCACTGCATCCGTAGCACAGCGCCTCCACTGTCCTCCTGCCAGCACTGCATCCGTAGCACAGCGCCTCCACTGTCCTCCTGCCAGCACTGCATCCGCAGCACAGCGCCACCACTGCCCTCCTGCCAGCACTGCATCCACAGCACAGCGCCACCACTGCCCTCCTGCCAGCACTGCATCCGCAGCACAGCGCTACCACTGTCCTCCTGACAACACTGCATCCGCAGCACAGCGCTACCACTGTCCTCCTGCCAACACTGCATCCGTAGCACAGCGCCACCACTGTCCTCCTGCCAACACTGCATCCGTAGCACAGCGCCTCCACTGTCCTCCTGCCAGCACTGCATCCGCAGCACAGCGCCACCACTGCCCTCCTGCCAGCACTGCATCCACAGCACAGCGCCACCACTGTCCTCCTGCCAGCACTGCATCCGCAGTCTCTCTCAGCACCCTGTCGTACAGCTGCCCCACATCTGCAGGCGGCCCCCCTGAACACTACAACTCATGCTGTCTGCCAACCCCCCTACTTCCACAGCACACTGTTGTGGCCCCTCGTCGCTGCCGAGGAGCTGATGCTTCTGTTCTGTAAGAGCATCGCAGTCTCCCCCAGCACCCTGTGAGCACAGCTGCCCCACATCTGTGGTGCCCCCTCACACTACACCCTCTGCTGTCTGCCTCCATTACTGCTGAGGAGCTGATGCTTCTTTTATGTCGGAGAGCATCACAGAGCCCGTAGGAGGGACAGACGGATGAGCACAAGAGCACCCACCCGTCGGGGGAAGTGCTGGGAGTCAGGCGCGCAACACCCATTGGACTCACCGGGCTTCAGCCCCCCCCCCCCGTCGTGTGTGACAGCCCAGGATGAGACAGATCCCGGGCACACACACAGCCACACCCAAACGTTTCACAGGTCTTTAAAAGACCATTTGAATGCTAATTAGGCCTTGCTGTTGTTTCACCCCTTGTTGGAGGCCCTGCAGCTCCACTCTGCCTACTGATCAAAGGTTCAGCCCCCCTCCGAAATGTTTTCTTATTCCCCCCCCCGAAATTTGGGTCTAGTTGCGCCTCTGCTGGGAATAATTCCGTGTTAACACTCCTCTGCCTTTTCAGCCCCTCCCACGGCTGCAGGGCCATTGAATGCATGCAGCGTTGAAATGAATGACTGCAGGTTACTCAAAGGACTCGGACATGTGCATTAACCGACTGAGCTACCTCCCATGGTTTCTGTCCTGAATGCTGCACTTGGATCTCAGCAGCAGGCAGGGAACAGTTTGCACCCGCACTTCCTGGAAGTGTCACCGGGGCCCACGAGCCAGGGTCGCACTTACATTCTGAGGAGCACTGCACAAGGAGGAGGGGTAATATTTTACATGTCAAATGAACCAGCTGAAAGCTCTGACGGGGTTATATGCGTCGAGGCACTTAAAAGAACAACTTCCTCCTGTTATGACCTCTCCCCCTCGAGCCTCCGGCCTCACTCGCTTGTATTTAACTGTAACGAGATATCAGGAACCGGGCCAATGATACGTCTTCCATTAGAAGCCTCCATTCGGTAGAACAAACCTCGCTCGCATCTTCGATAGGGACATTAAAGCGAAGTACGAGAGGGTCTGTCTCAAATGTAGCGCCTTGAAACGCTGAACAGCTGGGAGTGTAGAGGGGCAGGAAACATGGCCTAAATAGATGGAGGCAACAAACCCACTATCATGGGTAACATTTGAAGAGAGAATTTGTTGTTTCTGAAAACTGATCAGATCTTTCTTTATAATCTGAACCTTTTGTCTCTGGAGATAAGTTCACCCTTTGCTGAATGAATCACAAACCCAGAAACGGATTATCCGAGTCAGACTCATAGACTTAGGCCTGATTTAAATGTTGGCGATGAGCATTCTCAGTTGTGACGTTGAGTTCTCACCGCCAAAATTACGGCTGAACGATGACTTATAAAGCGGGTCGACCCTAGTTTAACCGCGGTGGAGACTTGTCTGTCTCCTCTGTGGACAGACAGCTCGGGCAGGCATGCACATTAAAAAGACAAATACTGTGTTTATTACCAAATATCAACGTCTCAAGTGACGTGTACAAGCATCAAGACAGGAATGAGAAACAATATCCGGGACAGGAACTTTGGTGAAAAATGTTACATTCCAACAAAACAACATTTCATAGTAATCCCATAACAGTCCCGAGGTCGGGGTTATTCTATAAAAACGGAACCCACCTGCAGGTGAAGAGCAATGACCCTCGACCTCAAATCCGCTACTTTGGGTCAGAAGTTTATCAGCACAGCCGAGCTACGGAAAGCACCTCTATAGGGTGAGACCTAGTGGAGGTAAATGAATACTTATCCAGGAGCCAACATTACGAGTTAAACATTGACAATGAGGAGTGCTTATGTAATCTAATTACATATATAAAGAGGGATTACTCACCCATCCTGGCAAATTCACACTTGTGCCGTCTATCCCTTATCTTATGTCCGCACTCCAAAATATCAACACCTGAAAAGTACCCAATATGAGATGTTGGTCTATTTTTCAATATACTATTTTATTTTGTGAATAAACACCTCGTCCCACAGGGACCTCTGACGAAAACATCTCTCTGTGTGCATCACACCCCGTGTAAATATACTAATGGCTGCAAGAACTGCTAAAGTTGTGAATTCACCATTCACACCGCAGCAGAGGGTCTCCAGCATAAAAAGTGTATTAATATATTTATGAATATGTCTATTTAACTCCGCCTCTGCCAGTCTGAGAACTCCCCCCATGAGATTCCTTTATAAACAGGCCGTGGTCGGATGTGTGAGGTGGGATGTGTCTCTAGAGGGGAGTAAGTCAAGGACGGGAAGGAAATGAAGATAAACTGAAGTTGTGACGCCCCTGTCTGTGCTCTGCTTTACTCCTCTCCATGTCTCTTCTGTCCTGCAGGTTGGAGCGCTGCTCCCTCACCGGTTCATGCTGCGAAGACCTCACCTCTGTCCTGGAAACAAACACATCTCTCACAGAGCTCGACCTGCGCTACAATGAAGAGCTGGGAGACGCTGGAGTGAGGAAGTTGTGTGAAGGCTTCAAACATCCAAACTGCAAACTACAGAAGCTGAGGTACAGAGCTGAGCAGGTCTTATCACGTCATTGATTTCTAAATATACATCGTGGGTGGGGCTCACACTTATATTTAAAAAATGCCTTGAAATGTTTACATGATTGTCTCTTTTCTGTTAATGTTGTGAGAAAAGCTCCCATTAATAACATTTGTGAACTAAGTCAGGTTTGTGAAGTGGGGGTACCCAAACCCCAAAGAAGCCCCTGTCATGGTGCCGAGGGGCACTTTTTAAAGTCTGTTTCTCGGGTATTTGGGATAAAATGAAAGAGGCCTTAACCAGAGGGCAGGTCTGTTCCTTCCAGTGAGGGCGCCTACCCACCAGTCTCCCTGCTGTTAACAGACCTGCTGCTGGATACGAGGCCAAGGAATTGCAGCTATAAGATAAAAGGCAGAGCAGGCTGCACAATGGGGCAACTGTAAGATGAAAGGTAGAGTGGGCTGTAGAGAGGGGCTAGTGTAAGATGAAAAGTAGAGCAGGCTACAGAGAAGGCAGCTGTAAGATGAAATGTAGAGCAGGCTGCTGTGAAGGGCAGCTGTAAGATGAAATGCAGAGCAGGCTACCGGGAGGGACAACTGTAAGTTGAAAGGTAGAGCAGTCTACAACAAAGGCAGCTGTAAGATGAAATGTAGAGCAGGCTGCTGTGAAGGGCAGCTGTAAGATGAAAGGTAGAGCAGACTACAAAGAAGGCAGCTGTAAGATGAAAGAAGAAACAGACTGCGGAGAGGGCAGTTGTAAGATGAAAGGTAGAGCAGGCTACAACAAAGGCAGCTGTAAGATGAAATGTAGAGCGGGCCACAGAAAAGGTAACTGTAAGATGAAAGGTAGAGCAGGCTGCATACAGGGGCAGCTGTAAAATGAAGAGTAGAGCATGCTGCAGAGAGGGGCAGCTGTACAATGAAAGGAGGAGCAGTCTGCAGAGAGGGGAAGTGGTAAGATGAAAGGTAGAGCAGGCTGCAGAGAGCGGCAGCTGTAAAATGAAGAGTAGAGCGGACTGCACAGAGGGGCAGCTATAAGATGAATGGTAGAACAGGCTGCGGAGAGGATTATCTGTGAGATGAAAGACGTAGCAGGCTGCAGAAAGTGGTTCACAGTATGCCTAGCCAGCAGAGCTGCTGAGGTTCATGGTGTGCTTAGACAGCAGAGCTGCTGAGATTCATGGTTGCTTAGACAGCAGAGCTGCTGAGGTTCATGGTGTGCTTAGACAGCAGAGCTGCTGAGGTTCATGGTGTGCTTAGACAGCAGAGCTGCTGAGGTTCATGGTGTGCTTAGACAGCAGAGCTGCTGAGATTCATGGTGTGCTTAGACAGCAGAGCTGCTGAGGTTCATGGTGTGCTTAGACAGCAGAGCTCCTGAGGTTCATGGTGTGCTTAGACAGCAGAGCTGCTGAGATTCATGGTTGCTTAGACAGCAGAGCTGCTGAGGTTCATGGTGTGCTTAGACAGCAGAGCTGCTGAGGTTCATGGTGTGCTTAGACAGCAGAGCTGCTGAGATTCATGGTGTGCTTAGACAGCAGAGCTGCTGAGGTTCACAGTGTGCTTAGACAGCAGAGCTGCTGAGGTTCACAGTGTGCTTAGACAGCAGAGCTGCTGAGGTTCATGGTGTGCTTAGACAGCAGAGCTGCTGAGGTCCATGGTGTGCTTAGACTGCAGAGCTGCTGAGGTTCACTCTGTGCTTAGACAGCAGAGCTGCTGAGGTTCACGGTGTGCTTAGACAGAAGAGCTGCTGAGGTTCACAGTGTGCTTAGACAGCAGAGCTGCTGAGATTCAATCTGTACTTAGACAGCAGAGCTGCTGAGGTTCATGGTGTGCTTAGACAGCAGAGCTGCTGAGGTTCATGGTGTGCTTAGACAGAAGAGCTGCTGAGGTTCATGGTGTGCTTAGACAGCAGAGCTGCTGAGGTCCATGAGGTGCTTAGACAGCAGAGCTGCTGAGGTCCATGAGGTGCTTAGACAGCAGAGCTGCTGAGGTTCATGGTGTGCTTAGACAGCAGAGCTGCAGAGGTTCACTGTATGCTTAGACAGCAGAGCTGCTGAGGTTCACTCTGTGCTTAGACAGCAGAGCTGCTGAGGTTCACTCTGTGCTTAGACAGCAGAGCTGCTGAGGTTCACTGTGTGCTTAGACAGCAGAGCTGCTGAGGTTCACGGTGTGCTTAGACAGCAGAGCTGCTGAGGTTCATGGTGTGCTTAGACAGCAGAGCTGCTGAGGTTCACTGTGTGCTTAGACAGCAGAGCTGCTGAGGTTCATGGTGTGCTTAGACAGCAGTGCTTCTGAGGTTCACGGTGTGCTTAGACAGCAGAGCTGCTGAGGTTCATGGTGTGCTTAGACAGCAGAGCTGCTGAGGTTCATGGTGTGCTTAGACAGCAGAGCTGCTGAGGTTCATGGTGTGTGCTTAGAAAGCAGCGCTACTGAGGTTCACAGTATGCTTAGACAGCAGAGCTGCTGAGGTTCATGGTGTGTGCTTAGACAGCAGAGCTGCTGAGGTTCATGGTGTGTGCTTAGACAGCAGAGCTGCTGAGGTTCACGGTGTGCTTAGACAGCAGAGCTGCTGAGGTTCACGGTGTGCTTAGACAGCAGAGCTGCTGAGGTTCACTCTGTGCGTAGACAGTAGAGCTGCTGAGGTTCATGGTGTGCTTAGACAGTAGAGCTCCTGAGGTTCATGGTGTGCTTAGACAGTAGAGCTCCTGAGGTTCACAGTGTGCTCAAACAGCAGAGCTGCTGAGGTTCACTGTGTGCTTAGACAGTAGCGCTGCTGAGGTTCATGGTGTGCTTAGACAGCAGAGCTGCTGAGGTTCACGGTGTGCTTAGACTGCAGAGCTGCTGAGGTTCACTGTGTGCTTAGACTGCAGAGCTGCTGAGGTTCACAATGTGCTTAGACAGCAGAGCTGCTGAGGTTCATGGTGTGTGCTTAGACTGCAGAGCTGCTGAGGTTCACAATGTGCTTAGACAGCAGAGCTGCTGAGGTTCACAATGTGCTTAGACAGCAGAGCTGCTGAGGTTCATGGTGTGTGCTTAGACTGCAGAGCTGCTGAGGTTCATGGTGTGCTTAGACAGCAGAGCTGCTGAGGTTCACGGTGTGCTTAGACAGCAGAGCTGCTGAGGTTCACGCTGTGCTTAGACAGCAGCGCTGCTGAGATTAGCACATAGGACAGGAGGCATCTTTGTATATTCTCTCGTTAGCTGACCTATTATCACTCAATGTAATTCCTTTAAAGAGGAAGAAGCACCCCTGCCAATGCTTCTCTTCACCTGGAGGCGACAAAGATAAACACAGAAGAAGGACCACTCAACCACGTCCTGGTACGGCGTCATATCATGCTTGGAGTTTAATGTATCAGGACTAGACTCGGCCCTCATCAAAAATAGGAATAATTAGAATTATTTGCCCTCCCATGCAAGGCTTAAAAGAAAATGAAATGGCACAGGCAGGGTTGATAGGTCTGGCCTCGGATGGTATTGCAATAGTAATTTTCTTTTGCCATAATTTGACATTACATTTATTTATTTTTTAAATCCTTCAGAGATGTAGCTGTTTTACTAATGATGTTTTTTAAATAGCAGGCCTTTATTTTGGGAAACAGAGTTCACAACGCAACCGTTACAACGCATGCATTTACCCCGCATCCTATTGCAATGAAAAAGTTGTGAAGCAGTGGGGAGAAGGTGTTAGACTTAACTCCAACACCTTCCCTACTGTTGCACACACTGGAGTTGGAATAGAAAATTAATCTATTCCAACTTCCAGCGCTCCCCCAACAGCAAGTCGGGGTAATGTTTGGCGTTGCAACGGCTTGCGGGGTAACGTCACATAACCATTTAATTTATGTCATGAATTTCAATATTATTGGTGAATGAGACAAGATTACATCGCCATCTCATCTCTTCAGTCTCTGTCGGGGGGGGCTCCGAGGCTGAAGGACTGGACTTTTAACAGTACCAGCGGTGCCAGGGAACAACACCTATAACCTTCATGGGATACCTGTTTCGGCGCACAAACTACAGAGACACGGGACACTTCCTTCGGCGTCAAAGATTCAAGGTTTTATTACTGCAGGGAACACAGAAGTCACAACAAGTACAACACGTGCAACTTGGGGAGACTGCTTCAAATTGGTTCTGTGGAGTCGCTCCTTTTATACAGAATTTACTCATAGGACAACATGGTACACAAAAGTTTACAACCTGGTTCCCATAATTATCCCCCAGAGGGGTCGCTTTGGTCACTTTGGTACACATAAGGTCCGGAACATAAGTGCGGAAACATTTGGCGGTTCCCAACTGTAAAAACCCATCTTCCCAACATTAGTGAATTCCAATCGGCAGTAAAACAGATCAAAATAGGGACAAAGCCAGGTGCAGAGGAAGATGGAGACAGTGGGCGATTGGAAAGGGTGTAAAAGGGGAGGTATCGGGAAACACGAGATACAGGCATCAAAGGGACGTGCCTAATGAGATGCACGGCTGAGACAATTAATCGGCACGGCAAGATGAGCCTCGAGCGGGGCCATCTGCCTTACAGTATCATCCCCCTCATCGTAAAAGATATTTACAAAGAACATGTGTCTTCCACAAATATCCTGAGAGTCCCAGGGTGACGAAGCGGACAGTGTCCGTTCGCTGGCTACTTGAGGGCAAGAGACAAAATGGATGCCGTATCTAAGATGGAACCCGTGGGTACAGATGAAAAACCCACATATCAAACGAACGGTTTAAGTTTAGCACAGCGAAACTGCGCACACTTACTAAACTCATCATTTGCGGTTCTTAGATACCAGACTCGACCATATTCGTGCGAGTCGAAAACATCACTTAAAATTGTCACGGAACCTCAGACGCTCCTTTTGCCCTCATGTAGGCAAGCACTAGTCGGAATCATATTCGATGTTCATCAGACCCTCGAGATGTTGCTGCAGCATAGCTCTGTCCAATCGAGACCCTTTGGTAACAGGTGGCTGTCTCATACACGTTGTAGCACAGAGGCCACATAAGGCAGGACCGCACTGCACGCAAAGGCAACACGTGAACAGGAACGCTACAACGACTCCAATGATCGTCAGAATTTTCCAACCCCAAGTCGACATCAGGCCCCAAAACCATCCAAGTAGCGTCCAATCCCCTACATCCACGTGTATGGATTCAGAGATTTTATGCAACTTCGAGATGGCTTGATAGACAGTCGGAGCGTTATCAGGAATAAAAATACAGCAGCTCGAATGGATCACCTTACATACCCCACCTCGATCTGCTAAGATCACGTCTAAAACCATACGGTTTTGTAACGTCATAAGTCTATCCGCCTGAAGTTCTGTGGTGATATTACCAAGGGCACTGGCAGTAATATTAGCTGTCGATTCTACCACTCGAGTCAACTGTCTTAGGTTCCTACTATTAACCATAGGTCCCCAAAATGGGAGGAAACCCTTGAAAAAGTCTCCTGCCTCTTGACCGGCAGTATCCTCTTCGCTAATTACGCCTCTCACAACTCTAGTTTTGTGATAATCTGCATTTACAGTAAATGTCGGAGGCAACAAGTTTGCGATAAAACATGAGCCCATGAAGTCAGAGGGCAACCATGCATACGCACGATCATGACAAATAAAGTATGTACCCTTGGCAGCCAAAAATACAGGGGACGAGACCATTGGCAATATATAATTTTCAGTGCAAGCACTCTCTCCAAGTCGGGCTTTCGATCTACGGCCGCGACCTATTAAACAAAAATTACCAATGTGGGGTACGACCCATATCGGAGGCGAGTTTTTAAGCTGTTTTTCACCAGTGAACACACTATATTCGCCTCTACTTAGGACCCTATAGGCTTGTACCTCTTCTTCAGGGATAAGTGAGGGATCATAGATATCGCTATCTAGATCCTCTATTGCTATAGACAAAGATTTTTGGTACGAGGTAGGACCAGAGTAGGGGGAACGTGGTTCTCGAATGGGGTGGAAACCCAGTGCGCTTCGAAACATTGTTTGAAATGCTCGAGCAGACCCTTGGGAGCTATACGGTAACACCAGATATGGAATTCCCTTATCCGTAGTATGTGGCATCAACCCACACACCCAACAATTAGTAGTGTTAACCACTAACTGATGCTGATGAAGGAGCTGAATAAAGGAATTGTTGCGGAATTCTGCACGTCTAGCCTGCTCGTGTTCAGGTAAGATGTGAAAAGAATGAGGAGAAACAGTGGAGGTGAGTTTAAGGTCAGGGGTAGGAGTAGGTATAGTAGAAGGTAAGAAGTAAGACATTGTGTAATACATCCCACCCGCTAATAACGCAGAACCAGTCACAAACAGTACGAATATTTGGAACACAAAACATTTGGTACGACTGAGTTGTTGCAGCTTGAATCTTTGTGCTTGAGCTCTTTCCAAGTCCATCAGCTTCGAAAATGCCATTCCCTATGACCGTCCGCAACGTTTCTTGACGCACTTCGTTCTGTGTAGCAATAGTCAATTTCTAGGAGTTCCCAGAAATCGACGGTCTTTAACCTAGCGTCAAGACCTACTAACCAGGAGAAAGTACACGCGCGGCCCTACGGTCTTTATTTCACAAATATATATATATATGAAAACAATGTCTCTCAGCTGTGGAAACAAAAAAATGTAAGGAACAAAGCTCAATGAATATGTACAAAATAATTACAATAAAATGAGTGTTCAAACTGATCATGGAAAATGGGATAATGCACTTGTCAAGGGACAGAACGGGTTTTTTATTAGTCTTTAGTGCTGGATCTCAAAAAATATCGGGTTTTCCCAGGACGTGTCTGTTCGTTAAACAAAAGATTCGTCGAAGGGACAACACCCTTTTGATCAGCTGAATGTTTTGGTCTTGAGTCTTCTGATGACAAGTGTTCAATAATGCCTTTTTGCTGCACTGAGGATTCTCCGATAGGTTGTGCGTCGCTGAAAGGTACAAACGCTGACAATCCTTCGGTTTCAGTTGATGCAATGCCTTTCCTCACCCACGAGTCTGCTGGCAACGGGATGGGGACTTTCTTGGTATGGGTGGCATGCACCCAATTCTTCCGCCCCTCGAGACGAACTGCAGTTCTCGTGGCAAGGAGGACCTGATAGGGTCCAGTGAACCTGGGATCCAAATTGTTCTTGCGCGAAAAGTTACGCGTTACCACCCAATCTCCGGGCTGGAGCTGGTGGCCTGGACCCTCCGTCTGTGTCGGCAATGCTTCGTGAACCTGTTGGTGAATTAACCTCAGTTTAGCAGTCAAGTCATAAAGATAATCGATCAACATTGGATACTCAAGATCACAAAAGGCACTCGGTCTAGGGACCCCCCAAACATTGGCAGGACGACCGAACACTATTTCATAGGGACTGAGCCCTACTCGGGAGTGTACAGTTGCCCTTGTTGACAGTAATGCTAAGGGTAAAGCGTCAGGCCACGAAAGACCTGTCGTAGCCTGAATCTTTGCTAGTTTTAGTTTAAGGGTGCCATTGTACCCTTCAACCAAACCAGCTGACTGAGGATGATTGGCACTATGGAATTTTTGATTAATTCCAAGGCCCTTGCACACACTCTTCATCACACTCCCCACAAACTCACTTCCGTTATCTGACCACACAATTCTAGGCATTCCATACCGAGGGAAATATTCCTTCAGTAGGATTTTCGCAGTGGACAAGGCAGTATTGTCTTTGAGAGGATAGGCCTCAATCCATCGGGAGAATGCGCAAACAACAACTAGAACGTATTTCAGGTTATTGCATCGCTCCATATGGATGAAGTCCAATTGGATCACCTCAAAGGGACATGAAGGGGGAGCAAAACTACCAGGAGGAGTTGGGGTTCCCTTACCAGGATTGTACAACATGCATACCATACAATTCTTAACCAAGCGTTCAGCACATTTCGTAATACCATCATTCTTCCACACAGGAAACAGCAATTTACAGATACCTTTCGCGCTAATATGTGCTAACCCATGTGCCATAGTCACAACAGCCAGCACATATGCATCAGGCAACATCCATCTTTTATGTTCCGATAAGTCAATCCAACAACCATTCGCATCCAACTTTCCCGTACTCTCTTTCCACTTCGCCTTTTCAGTCTCGGTGACCTCATTCTGAATTGCTTTCACACTCTCGATAGTGTTTTCACACATACTTGATTCTGCAGGCCACCTAACCGAACTAGTCACATACATTCGAGTGCTAAGGTTCCGGGCAGTCTCCTTAGCAGTCTCATCCGCAAACGCATTTCCATGACCCACATCGTCCGTTACTTTCTGATGTGCGCTACATTTGATTATGGCCACCTGTTTAGGCAATGTGAGTGCATCTAAAAGATCATTTACAAGCTGTCCATGTTGAATCTTCGTACCATGTGACGTAAGGAATCCTCTCTCTCTCCACAGTCGTCCAAAACTATGTGCCACACCAAACGCATACTGGCTATCTGTAAACACATTCACCCGTTTATCTTTAGACAACACACACGCTCTCGTCAAAGCAATTAACTCAGCAGCCTGAGCCGAATTCTGACTTAACCTTGCGTTTTCCACAATCGTTCTCAATGTAACTACAGCATACGCAGTTGTCACATCACCATTCGGTAACTTAAAACAAGAACCATCCACATACAAAGTACCATCGGGATCTGTCAATGGAGTATCTTTTAGGTCAATGCGACCCTTGGTTTCCTCTTCAGTTTTGAGATAGCAGTCATGTACTGCTTCACCACTTGATTCTGCGTCGATCGGCAGCAATGTTGCTGGATTTAACACATTACATCGTTTTATCCGTATGTGACTGGCCAATAACGTCAATTCATATCCAGACAATCTTGCACTTGTCAGATGTTGAGATTTCGTTCGGTTTAATAGAGTGTCGACTGCATGCGGAACCATTACCGTGAGCATATTATCCATGACTAGACCTGCGGACTGTCGAATGGACGCCGCAGCTGCCGCTGTTGCCCTTAAGCAACTTGGCAAAGCTCTTGCTACTGGGTCTAAAGTCGAAGAAAAGTAGGCACATGGGCGTTGCTTACCACCAAAAGGCTGTGTCAAAACACTCAACGCGCAACCATCCCTCTCGTGAACGTATAGTGTAAACGGCTTACTGTAGTCAGGAGTACCCAACACAGGAGCCGAACACAACGCATCACGTAATTCCGAAAAACTTTTCTGACATTCTTCAGACCAAGGTACTGGGGATGAAACATCCTTGCACGTAAGGGCTATCAATGGTTTCGCTAACAATGAAAAATTTGGAATCCATTGTCTGCAGTAGGACGTAATACCTAAAAAGGCGCGAACATCTCTCTGGGTTTTTGGCACAGTCATTCGGGAAATCGCTGCAATTCTCTCTGGGGTCAACCTTCTCCCTTCTTTTGACAATAAGTGACCTAGATAGGTAACTTCTTGACAACAATACTGTAGCTTTGAAGGCGACACCTTGTGGTGTAAGTTATGTAGATAGTGCAACAATGATACTGTAGTTGTTTTGCAAATAACTTCTGTATCAGCTGCCACTAAAAGATCGTCAACGTATTGAATCAAAGCTGCACCTTTAGGTAATACAAAGGCATCAAGCTGACCTTTCAGTGCTTGGCTGTAGATTGATGGACTCTCACAGTAGCCCTGTGGAGCTCGTTTTAGCCTAAAACTGCGACCACCTAATGAAAATCCGAATAGGTCTCTGCTTTCCTCTGCAATCGGGATGCTAAAGAAAGCATTCTTTAAATCGATCACTGTGAACCAGGAGGCAGATGCCGGAATCATTGTTAGTAAAGCCGTAATGTCGGGAACCACAGGAAATTGTGGAACCACTATTTTGTTTACCTCTCTCAAATCTATAACGAAACGGTACACAGGAGGTTTAGTTGGGTCAGTTCGTTTCAGAATTGGCAATACAGGGCTATTACACACGTTTCCACGAGTTTCTTCAACAACATCTTTTCCAATGAGATCATGAACGATTGCTAACAGCGCTCGTTCGCCCTCAAGAGAAATACGATATTGAGGTAAACGCGGTAATCGCGCATTTGGTTTCAATTGAATCACATAGGGTGGAATGTCTAAGAGGCCCACGTCATTGGGACCTGTGGCCCATAGAGACGCAGGGAGGGAACTCAATTCCGGTGGGAATTTATCAACCGATAAATACATGGGAGAGATCACTCTCCGTCTCAATGTAAGCTCCACTCCTTCGGGGGAACAATACAATGTTGCATATAATCGTTTCAACAAATCCAGGCCCAAAAGATTTTCACCACAACCTGTGGATAGAATCAGTGGAGCTGTTAGCTCACGGGGTCCAATCATAAGAGGCAAAGGGTTAGAGACTGGGTTACTAACAGGGGCGCCAGAGAATCCGACGGAAACGTTCGTTAAGCCAGACAAAGGTGCGCCAGGGAGTTTTGAATGCATGATGGAACTTTTCGTCGCACCAGTGTCTAACAGAAAAGGCTCAACTACACCCGATGTAGCCACTGCAACGTAAGGCCCACTCTGATCGACCGGAACTGACACTACTCCCTCTCTTTGTCGTTGGCTGTCCTAGTAATGGTCATTTACAACAGTTTCATGCTCTACGTAATAATCATCCACATTATACTGTGCAGATCGAACTGACCCCGTATTTCGCTGGTCAAAACAATTATTTGCATCCGATTGATTTTGATAACGATCACTCTGATTGTGGGATGAACCACGACCTCTACCACGTGGTGCCTGTTGGGGACCACCGCCACGATTTCCACGTGCTGGCACACCATTCAGACGGTCCCGTAAGGCAAGACAATCATATTTTAGGTGTCCCTCTTTCCTACAATATGCGCACTGATTATACCCAAGTGAAGATCTGTAATCAAAGTTGTCAGAGCGCGGCTGTGTTCTATCGAGCTGTGCTCGCGGCCGATACTGCTGTTGTGAATCATTTTGGTTTGATCGTGGAGGGTATGCTTGCTGCAACAAAACCTTTGTTTTGAGCTCCTTAGTTTTCTTTTCTACACGATCACTTTCTTCCTTTTCCCTATTCTCATAATACTGGGCCGTTGCTAGTATTTGCGCAGGGGTTGAAACTGCCCACGCACTTTCTGAATTCTTTAGTTTGTTGCTTAGTTCAGGCAGCAAATTCGACACGAATTTGTCAACGAATAACCGCTGACCTCCCTCAGCGCCCATGTCCTGGCCGCTGTGGTCGACAAACGCTTCCTCAAACCTTGTAAAGAAATCTGAGACACTCTCGTCTTTCTTCTGCTTACAAGCTGATAACTTATCCCAGTTCACCTTCATCGCTGGCATGAGAGTTTTCATGAGCGTAATTATTTTCTGAGGCAAATCCAAGATCAACTGTTCAGGTTTAGCCCCACCGACTTGTACTGCATCAGCTGCTAGCAGTGCAGCCCAATCACCCCCTAATTCAGCTGCATGATTGGCTTGACGAATTTTGGCCCAAACTGGTTGCGGTACAACATTGCCAAACAACATGTCAATGTCGGCAATATTCATAATAGAAGCTTCTATCAGTTGTGATAACTCCTTATAATAACCAGCCGGATTTTTACGCGGATCGGGTAAGGATTGCTTCACTTGCAAAACTTCCGATCGTTTCCATGGAAGATGTATCCATACTCTTCGAAAATGCGGTAGCACCGCAGGGTTCGCATTAGGATCTCCAGGCACCCACAGTGGCGGGACTTCTCTCATAGGATACTGACCAGGAACCGCTTTCCAGTTCTCAGTGGTATCATCTAATGACACCCGAGAATCTGCTGTGGATCTGAATGCTAATAAGCGTTCCACGGCACGTCGTACATGGTCTCCTATAATCATACCGTTCGAAAAGTGACTCTGAAGTTCAATTATGTCGGACGGTACATTATCTACATCATCATTGTACCACTCTTCCCTCAAAAAGTTACACATCTCCTCAAATACGAATCTCTGCGTAGGCTCATTAAACTGAGAAAACGTATCAAAGACTACACGTGGAGTGTAATTAGCAGGATGTCTTATCCACCTACGTGCCATTGTTACTAACGTCTCTTTCTCCCTACCACTAGGGATCTGACTCCGTCTCTGAGGAGTTTCAGATGAATCAGACGAAAATAACGGACCAGAAAGAGGTGAATAAAGGGTAGCAACAGAGTTAGGAACATGCTTACGAACAGAAGGAGAAAGAAAAACAGGGGCAACAACACTGGAGGTGAAGGAAGGCATAGTAGGAACGGACAAGATAGTTGGAGTAGCAGAAACAACAGTCTGCGAAGGTACAGGAGCAGTAGGAACAAGAACAGGTGGTGGAACAAACGTAGGATTAACAGCGGGCTGGCCCGCAGCCGCTGGAGCAACAAGAGGAACAACAGGAGGAGCTATAGGAGGAGCTACAGGAGCAGTAGCACCCTGTACATAAGGAGGTGGTGATTTCATCAAGTATGATAACAAGGAATCCTCCTTCAAATCTTCTTCTTTCTTTTCTAGATTATTCGGTAAAACTGGGTAACATTTATCTATTTTCATGTGATGTAATCTAGTAGCGATTTCCATATCTTTTTCTTCTTTGTCCTGTTTACATTCTCGTATAGTTTGCATTATCGGAACGAACCCTTGCTTTTGATCCTTTTTAAGTTGTTTGATTTCTTTCTGCTTGGCCTCTTTACGCCATATCCGAAAGGAATCAAACATAGCTGGCCTAGCTTTCTTTAAGAATAATTTAGCCTCAAGATTATCTAAAATCGAAAGTTCAAAAGTTCCGTGTGGTGGCCATCTAAGGTCACCGTCTTTCTTTGTATAGCGGACCCAGTAATCATTATAGATTATAGGACCCACACCATGTCGACTATAAAGATCATGTATCGGAGTTCCAACTGGAGGTATCGGACATGAGTCCTCCAACCGGGAATCCGTTGCGCAACATTTGAAAATACGAAACAAATCACTATGGCTAGGCATCGTGCACACTAACCTAGTATCAAACTTCAAGGATTACCGAAGCAATAAAACCTCGTGTAAGTCAAAACCCTCGGTTTTTGGCAATTGCAACTGTCAAATAATACTAAGAACCAATACTAAGAACCATCAATGCAATGGAACCATGCAATACAACAAAGCCTTAAGGCTATCACAAAAGCTCGGAGAGCTAACCACAAAGCCTGAGGAGGCTATTACAAAGCTCAGTGAGCTATTACCACAAAGCCTTAAAGGCTAACCACAAAGCTTTCAAAAGCTAGAACAACCACTAAGGACTGGGAGCGACCCACAAATACTTAACTCAGAACTTCAATGGCGTCACCAGGAAGGCCCGTCTATCGTCTCGCTTGTACATAAGGTCTACGCCGGGCGTCGAAGACAGGTCGACAGTCAGGGCATCGGTCCGTCGCAGCCGTCAGGAGGCGGGAATCTTCGCAGGGAAAAACTTCGGGCCACTTATTTCGATAACGGGATTGATGAAGCGGGGTGCACCTTCCCTCGGAGATTTCACACGAAGTTCCTCACAATCATCAGGCTTTGGACCGGACCGGTACCGCTGAAGTCGCCCCACGTTGGGCGCCAACTGAAGGACTGGACTTTTAACAGTACCAGCGGTGCCAGGGAACAACACCTATAACCTTCATGGGATACCTGTTTCGGCGCACAAACTACAGAGACACGGGACACTTCCTTCGGCGTCAAAGATTCAAGGTTTTATTACTGCAGGGAACACAGAAGTCACAACAAGTACAACACGTGCAACTTGGGGAGACTGCTTCAAATTGGTTCTGTGGAGTCGCTCCTTTTATACAGAATTTACTCATAGGACAACATGGTACACAAAAGTTTACAACCTGGTTCCCATAATTATCCCCCAGAGGGGTCGCTTTGGTCACTTTGGTACACATAAGGTCCGGAACATAAGTGCGGAAACATTTGGCGGTTCCCAACTGTAAAAACCCATCTTCCCAACATTAGTGAATTCCAATCGGCAGTAAAACAGATCAAAATAGGGACAAAGCCAGGTGCAGAGGAAGATGGAGACAGTGGGAGATTGGAAAGGGTGTAAAAGGGGAGGTATCGGGAAACACGAGATACAGGCATCAAAGGGACGTGCCTAATGAGATGCACGGCTGAGACAATTAACCGGCACGGCAAGATGAGCCTCGAGCGGGGCCATCTGCCTTACAGTATCATCCCCCTCATCGTAAAAGATATTTACAAAGAACATGTGTCTTCCACAAATATCCTGAGAGTCCCAGGGTGACGAAGCGGACAGTGTCCGTTCGCTGGCTACTTGAGGGCAAGAGACAAAATGGATGCCGTATCTAAGATGGAACCCGTGGGTACAGATGAAAAACCCACATATCAAACGAACGGTTTAAGTTTAGCACAGCGAAACTGCGCACACTTACTAAACTCATCTTTTGCGGTTCATAGATACCAGACTCGACCATATTCGTGCGAGTCGAAAACATCACTTAAAATTGTCACGGAACCTCAAGGCCCTCTTCATTCTCTGGGGGGGCTCGGTGGCCCTCTTCCTTCTCTGCGAGGGGCTCCGGGCCCTCTTCATTTCCCGGGGGGGGGGGGGCTCTGAGGCCCTCTTCATTCTCTGGGGGGCTCCGAGGCCCCCTTCATTCTCTGCGGGGGGCGCCGAGGCCCTCTTCATTCTCTGGGGGTGGTCTGGGGGGAACGCATCATAGTGAAGGGACACGTACAAATTTTTTTCAGTGCATCTTCTCTCTCTGCTGTTGGACAGATCTCCTCAGGTGCAGAGGATCACAGGTGTGTATTGCACTCAGTTCTAGTCTTCAGTGCATCTTCTCTCTTCTGCTGTTGGACAGATCTCCTCGGGTGTAGAGGATCACAGGTGTGTATTGCACTCAGTTCTGTCTTCAGTGCATCTTCTCTATTCTGCTTTAGGACAGATCTCCTCAGGTGCAGAGGATCACAGGTGTGTATTGCACTCAGTTCTTGTCTTCAGTGCATCTTCTCTCACTCTGCTGTTGGACAGATCTCCTCAGGTGCAGAGGATCACAGGCGTGTATTGCACTCAGTTCTTGTCTTCAGTGCATCTTCTCTCACTCTGCTGTTGGACAGATCTCCTCAGGTGCAGAGGATCACAGGTGTGTATTGCACTCAGTTCTTGTCTTCAGTGCATCTTCTCTCTTCTGCTGTTGGGCAGATCTCCTCAGCTGCAGAGGATCACAGGTGTGTATTGCACTCAGTTCTTGTCTTCGGTGCATCTTCTCTCACTGCTGTTGGACAGATCTCCTCGGTGCAGAGGATCACAGGTGTGTATTGCACTCAGTTCTTGTCTTCAGTTCATCTTCTCTCTTCTGCTGTAGGACAGATCTTCTCAGGTGCAGAGGATCACAGGTGTGTATTGCACTCAGTTCTTGTCTTTAGTGCATCTTCTCTCTTCTGCTGTTGGATAGATCTCCTCAGGTGCAGAGGATCACAAGTGTGTATTGCACTCAGTTATTGTCTTCTGTGCATCTTCTCTTCTGCTGTTGGACAGATCTCCTCAGGTGCAGAGGATCACAGGTGTGTATTGCACTCAGTTCTTGTCTTCAGTGCATCTTCTCTCACTCTGCTGTTGGACAGATCTCCTCAGGTGCAGAGGATCACAGGTGTGTATTGCACTCAGTTCTAGTCTTCAGTGCATCTTCTCTCTTCTGCTGTTTGGCAGATCTCCTCAGGTGCAGAGGATCACAGGTGTGTATTGCACCCAGTTCTAGTCTTCAGTGCATCTTCTCTCTCTGCTGTTGGACAGATCTCCTCAGGTGCAGAGGATCACAGGTGTGTATTGCACTCAGTTCTTGTCTTCGGTGCATCTTCTCTCACTCTGCTGTTGGACAGAGCTCCTCAGGTGCAGAGGATCACAGGTGTGTATTGCACTCAGTTCTTTTCTTCAGTGCATCTTCTCTCACTCTGCTGTTGGACAGATCTCCTTGGGTGCAGAGGATCACAGGTGTGTATTGCACTCAGTTCTAGTCTTCAGTGCATATTCTCTCACTCTGCTGTTGGACAGATCTCCTCAGGTGCAGAGGATCACAGGTGTGTATTACACTCAGTTCTTTTCTTCAGTGCATCTTCTCTCACTCTGCTGTTGGACAGATCTCCTCAGGTGCAGAGGATCACAGGTGTGTATTGCACTCAGTTCTTTTCTTCAGTGCATCTTCTCTCTCTGCTGTTGGACAGATCTCCTCAGGTGCAGAGGGTCACAGGTGTGTATTGCACTCAGTTCTTGTCTTCAGTGCACCTTCTCTCTTCTGCTGTTGGACAGATCTCCTCAGGTGCAGAGGATCACAGGTGTGTATTGCACTCAGTTCTTGTCTTCAGTGCATCTTCTCTCACTCTGCTGTTGGACAGATCTCCTCGGGTGCAGAGGATCACAGGTGTGTATTGCACTCAGTTCTAGTCTTCAGTGCATCTTCTCTGTTCTGCTGTTGGACAGATCTCCTCGGGTGCAGAGGATCACAGGTGTGTATTGCACTCAGTTCTAGTCTTCAGTGCATCTTCTCTCACTCTGCTGTTGGACAGATCTCCTCAGGTGCAGAGGATCACAGGTGTGTATTGCACTCAGTTCTAGTCTTCAGTGCATCTTCTCTCTCTGCTGTTGGACAGATCTCCTCAGGTGCAGAGGATCACAGGTGTGTATTGCACCCAGTTCTAGTCTTCAGTGCATCTTCTCTCTCTGCTGTTGGACAGATCTCCTCAGGTGCAGAGGATCACAGGTGTGTATTGCACTCAGTTCTTGTCTTCGGTGCATCTTCTCTCACTCTGCTGTTGGACAGATCTCCTCAGGTGCAGAGGATCACAGGTGTGTATTACACTCAGTTCTTTTCTTCAGTGCATCTTCTCTCACTCTGCTGTTGGACAGATCTCCTCAGGTGCAGAGGATCACAGGTGTGTATTGCACTCAGTTCTTTTCTTCAGTGCATCTTCTCTCTCTGCTGTTGGACAGATCTCCTCAGGTGCAGAGGGTCACAGGTGTGTATTGCACTCAGTTCTTGTCTTCAGTGCACCTTCTCTCTTCTGCTGTTGGACAGATCTCCTCAGGTGCAGAGGATCACATGTGTGTATTGCACTCAGTTCTTGTCTTCAGTGCATCTTCTCTCACTCTGCTGTTGGACAGATCTCCTCGGGTGCAGAGGATCACAGGTGTGTATTGCACTCAGTTCTAGTCTTCAGTGCATCTTCTCTCTTCTGCTGTTGGACAGATCTCCTCGGGTGCAGAGGATCACAGGTGTGTATTGCACTCAGTTCTAGTCTTCAGTGCATCTTCTCTCAATGCTGTTGGACAGATCTCCTCAGATGCAGAGGATCACAGGTATGTATTGCACTCAGTTCTTGTCTTCAGTGCATCTTCTCTCACTCTGCTGTTGGACAGATCTCCTCGGGTGCAGAGGATCACAGGTGTGTATTGCACTCAGTTCTAGTCTTCAGTGCATCTTCTCTCAATGGTGTTGGACAGATCTCCTCAGATGCAGAGGATCACAGGTGTGTATTGCACTCAGTTCTAGTATTCAGTGAGTATTCAGTGTATCTTCTCTCTTCTGCTGTCGCACAGATCTCCTCGGGTGCAGAGGATCACAGGTGTGTATTCCACTCAGTTCTAGTCTTCAGTGCATCTTCTCTCTCTGCTGTTGGACAGTTCTCCTCAGGTGCAGAGGATCACAGGTGTGTATTGCACTCAGTTCTTGTCTTCAGTGCATCTTCTCTCACTCTGCTGTTGGACAGATCTCCTCTGGTGCAGAGGATCACAGGTGTGTATTGCACTCAGTTCTAGTCTTCAGTGCATCTTCTCTCTTCTGCTGTTGGACAGATCTCCTCGGGTGCAGAGGATCACAGGTGTGTATTCCACTCAGTTCTAGTCTTCAGTGCATCTTCTCTCAATGCTGTTGGACAGATCTCCTCAGATGCAGAGGATCACAGGTGTGTATTGCACTCAGTTCTTGTCTTCAGTGCATCTTCTCTCACTCTGCTGTTGGACAGATCTCCTCGGGTGCAGAGGATCACAGGTGTGTATTGTACTCAGTTCTTGTCTTCGGTGCATCTTCTCTCACTCTGCTGTTGGACAGATCTCCTCAGGTGCAGAGGATCACAGGTGTGTATTGCACTCAGTTCTTGTCTTCAGTGCATCTTCTCTCTCTGCTGTTGGACAGATCTCCTCAGGTGCAGAGCATCACAGGTGTGTATTCCACTCAGTTCTAGTCTTCAGTGCATCTTCTCTCTCTGCTGTTGGACAGTTCTCCTCAGGTGCAGAGGATCACAGGTGTGTATTGCACTCAGTTCTTGTCTTCAGTGCATCTTCTCTCACTCTGCTGTTGGACAGATCTCCTCGGGTGCAGAGGATCACAGGTGTGTATTGCACTCAGTTCTAGTCTTCAGTGCATCTTCTCTCTTCTGCTGTTGGACACATCTCCTCGGGTGCAGAGGATCACAGGTGTGTATTGCACTCAGTTCTTGTCTTCGGTGCATCTTCTCTCACTCTGCTGTTGGACAGATCTCCTCAGGTGCAGAGGATCACAGGTGTGTATTGCACTCAGTTCTTGTCTTCGGTGCATCTTCTCTCACTCTGCTGTTGGACAGATCTCCTCAGGTGCAGAGGATCACAGGTGTGTATTGCACTCAGTTCTTGTCTTCGGTGCATCTTCTCTCACTCTGCTGTTGGACAGATCTCCTCAGGTGCAGAGGATCACAGGTGTGTATTGCACTCAGTTCTAGTCTTCAGTGCATCTTCTCTCTGCTGTTGGACAGATCTCCTCAGGTGCAGAGGATCACAAGTGTGTATTGTACTCAGTTCTAGTCTTCAGTGCATCTTTTCTCTGCTGTTGGACAGATCTCTTCAGGTGCTGAGGATCACAGGTGTGTATTGCACTCAGTTCTAGTCTTCAGTGCATCTTCTCTCACTCTGCTCTTGGACAGATCTTCTCAGGTGCAGAGGATCACAGGTGTGTATTGCACTCAGTTCTTGTCTTCGGTGCATCTTCTCTCACTCTGCTGTTGGACAGATCTCCTCAGGTGCAGAGGATCACAGGTGTGTATTGCACTCAGTTCTAGTCTTCAGTGCATCTTCTCTCTGCTGTTGGACAGATCTCCTCAGGTGCAGAGGATCACAAGTGTGTATTGTACTCAGTTCTAGTCTTCAGTGCATCTTTTCTCTGCTGTTGGACAGATCTCTTCAGGTGCTGAGGATCACAGGTGTGTATTGCACTCAGTTCTAGTCTTCAGTGCATCTTCTCTCACTCTGCTCTTGGACAGATCTTCTCAGGTGCAGAGGATGACAGGTGTGTATTGCACTCAGTTCTAGTCTTCAGTGCATCTTCTCTCTTCTGCTGTTGGACAGATCTCCTCAGGTGCAGAGGATCACAGGTGTGTATTACACTCAGTTCTTGTCTTCAATGCATCTTCTCACTCTGCTGTTGGACAGATCTCCCCAGGTGCAGAGGATCACAGGTGTGTATTGCACTCAGTTCTAGTCTCCAGTGCATCTTCTCTCTTCTGCTGTTGGACAGATCTCCTCGGGTGCAGAGGATCACAGGTGTGTATTCCACTCAGTTCTAGTCTTCAGTGCATCTTCTTTCTTCTGCTGTTGGACAGATCTCCTCAGGTGCAGAGGATCACAGGTGTGTATTGCACTCAGTTCATAATTTACACTGTGCCACTGGCATGGGCAGAATTTACAGGGGATTATGTACATAGGACAGGGCGACATTGGCCACTGTCAGGAATAAGCACTTGGTAGAACTAGCACTTAGAACATATAATACTTGTAGCACCAAATAGCAAATGTAGCACACAACCAGCAACCACTGGTAAAAGGTAAGTACCACCTACGTAATCCTAACCACCTCAGGCATATGTCACGCAGGGAACCATGAACTCACTAGTATAACCCATACTAGATAAAACAACCACCTAAGCATAAACCATATCTAGAGGTATCAGAACACAGGGTGCACAAAACATACTACACACAGTACATTTCCTAACACCGAAAGCATTAGCACATGAATCATAATAGGGTCCATGTTCCACCACTGCACCTAAACGTAGCGGCTGCCCACTACTTGCTGGGCAGCTGAGGTACAAGAACAGGGCCTAAACGCTGCAGCTGGCACTAAGTGCTGTGCAGCTGTGGAAGGCAAAAGTAGGGGCGAAGGAGGGCGACTCACTCCTGAGTCCAAAGTACATGTCCCTAGAAAGAAAACCTAAACGGCGCAGCAGCCCACTACTTGCTGGGCCGCTGTGAAGCAAACTGTGACCGGGGCCCTCACTGGCCCTTAGGACAGAACTGCTCCACAGGTTTGGAAGCCTCTAGGCTCTAAAAACAAATAGGGGCCCTGGGGCAAAACTGCGCCAACTGATGCAGCCCGTGGGCTCGAAAGAAATGAACAACTGTGTCCCTTGGAGCCTCTCAGGCTCTACATACAAAAATGACTGTGGGACAACGTGGGAGCAAAAACAAATGCCCCCGTGTGCGTGGAGCCTCGTGGGCTCTAGAAATATACTGCCCCCTTTGAGCCTCGTGGGCTTGAGAAACAATGCTGCCCCCTGGGGGAGGGGGGGGGCGGCCCGCTGCAACCTGGGGCCGCTCTACCCTCTTAGACACCCCGAAATTAAGCTAGCACCACTGGGGGACGGGGGGGGGGCAGGGCACCGGCAATGTGCCCCGATGCCCAAAGGAACACAGGGGCCATCGGTGGAGCCTTCGCGGCTCTAAAACTATGGGGAACGAACGTTGGAGCGGCCCACTGTCAGACGGGGCCGCTCGGACCTGGCACCTTGCTCCCTCCAGGAGCGGCAGCGCTTCTCTCTTCCTTGGTGGCGGCCCCGGGGCTCTCCATAACTCACCGGAGCCCCGGGCCGCGAGAGGCCATCTCTCGGCAGGCTGCTTATTCCTCCGGCCAGAGCAGGACCCTTAGCCAATCACAGCTCGGCGGCAGGTTGGACTTCCCTCCAAAAACGGAAGTCCCACCCAGCGTCAGGCACTACGGCAGGATTGGATGTAAAACACCTAATGCGCCTCTTGTGGACCGTTTTCATCGAAAAGATCATACCGAAATGGATCTACAATGGACAATCATTGACGCAATAAAAGTCCCACCAAGGGGCGGAGATCTCAACAGACTCATGAACAAGGAAGAGCTCAAATGGATACTTAAGACTAAAAGCAACCACAATGGTCTCGACCGTCTCGAAGGTTGGACTTCTTTGCGATGACCATGCAATGTCTTCTGGATTAATTGAATATGGCACTGCTACACCATCATAGTCCTGTATAACTCTATATGTATGTAGATAGATAGATAGATATTATCTTTATTCGATTGTTTGCACATAACAATCATAAAAGTACATTTCATAAACATTTATCCATACAATAAAATAGAAATAGGAAGAGTGATATTGCAGCAGACAGTCACAAGTATAAAAAACGGTAATATGGTTAAAAAAGATAAAAAATACAGTGGGAATAAGAGTACATTCAGCAGCAAAATTGGTTACCCTTCCATGCTTTTTCTATGTTTAACTGCAAGTTTTAAAAAACTACATACAAACATAGTACATTCACTGTTAAGCATTTGGAGGTGACAGAGTGCGGGTCTGAATTGTACAAAGTTCAACTGTTTGAGTAACGGTTTTAAAAACAGATTACGGGGGAGTGTATAAAACTGACAGAAAAATAAAAAGTGTGCCAAATCAAGCTGGCAACACTTGTCCTCTATGTGCTCCACTTGGTACAGCTAGTAAGAGATGGAACATGTTAAAACGGAACCTTGTTAGTAAAAAACGGTCATACCCGGACAGAGGCCAAGCCAGGTAAGATTCCATGTGTAAACAAGTTTTGGTTAGAGCATACTGTCTCACACTAATTTTCTTGTACTCATTTCCCTCCCGCGCCATGCACCTGGACAACATAAAAGTATTCCTAACAAAGGTTACATCAGTTTTAGTTATTGTCTCAGGGGATAGAAATAGATCTGGTCGGCCATCTACTTACATATTTTAGCCATGGGATCTTGAGTCTGCCGTCCCACTCTAGTGCCTCTTGAAGGATATTTCTGGTAAGGGGTATGGCTGTGTTTAGCCAGCTATTTAGCCAGCATAGCAGAGGATTCATAGCCAACTTATCACTTAGATATGGAATACCAAGTTCCTCATGTACTGGGAAGTTGGCTGTGCCCCTAGGTAGCCGTAAAACCTGTTTTAGAAAGTTATTCTCAGTAACTTCAAGGGCACCTAGTGATTCTGATCCCCATATTTCACTTCCATAACATGCGATTGCAGTGCTTTTGGTTTGATATAACTTCAAAACAGCCGCCACCGGACTATTACCCATTTTTTTGGAGAAGTCCAGTATTGCTGCATTGGCCCGCACTACCTCCCCCTTTTTCTTTTGTATTGCTGGTGCCCACGTTAATTTATGATCAAAAAGGACACCAAGATACGGAAAGGTCTTAGTGGTCGGTATTTTATCCCCATTTACAAAGTGAGGGTATATTTTTTGGGAAGTTACACCTGTCATCATTGTAAAAGATTTCGAGTTATTGATGCTCAGGCCACGGGAGTTCATAAAATTATTAAAAGAGTCTAACAAGATTTGAAGACCGAGCGCCGTTCTGGATATTAAAACGGCGTCGTCCGCATATAATAGGACAGGTATGCCCTTCTTGCCAATATAAGGATAGTCTGTACCGGTTTTTAATAAGTGCTCCTCCAACTCATTGATATAAAGATTAAAAAGAAAGGGGGCGAGGATGCACCCTTGTCTGACGCCTCGATTTATACTAAAATCCCTTGTTACCTTCATGTCATGGGTGTAGCGGACATTTGCTCTTGTGTCCGAGTGGAGGTCAACAAGGAAGTTGACCAGGTTTTGTTCCACTCCCATTTTTAGCAGGACCTCCCAAAGCCTGCCTCTGTCTACACAGTCAAAGGCGGACGATAAATCCATAAAGGCCATATGGATCGTCCCTTTTCTTGCTAGGGTGTATTTACTGTTTATTAAATATAGATTCAGACATTGGGTTATCGTGGAGTGGCCTGGTCTGAACCCGTATTGTATTGATGACAGTATATTATTTTCATTGGCCCAAGCTGTTAATCTATTTAGGATGATGCCCCCCACCACCTTTGCAACTGAATTAATCAGGGATATGGGTCTATAGCATGTAACACTGCCTCGATTGCCCTTCTTGAAAACAGGGACGATGGTTGAAGTCCCCCAAGCTTTTGGGCAACCAGCCAGAATTCCGGCGTTTACAACTGCAGTGATAACTGGTGCCCATAAAAGGGTATTTGATTTAAACAGATCGGGTGGTATACCATCAGGGCCAGGTGCTTTATTACAAGATAGTCCTTGGATCCCCTTTACTACCTCCCCCACTGTAAAACACAACACATTTTCATCAATAGATTTAAAAACAAAGTCTGCTTGTGGTTTATCGCTTTTAAAAATTGTGCTATAGTGTGATATCCACTCTTCCTCGGGTATGTTAGTCCCAGCCATAGGGTTAATGGGATCATCAAACATAGGTTTGTTTATGATACTCCAAAACTTGGAACTGTTGCCCAAAATTGCAGGGTCACATAGGGTTTCCCAAATACCAGCTTTTACTTCTTTTTTCCCAGCTGCCAGGACTGTCTTGTAATTAAATCTCAGAGACTTTATAAGGACAGGGTCTCTTGGGGTGGCCTTGAGTGCTTTTTTAAGATTTCGTCCGGCTTTTGAGCAAGCTTGATCAAACCACCCTGGTTGGTGTTCATGGTGACCCTTTGTTGGTACAGTTAGCAATTGGCCAATTTTATCAACAACAGCAGCAAAGGCAATCAAAGTCGCTTCCGGCAAGGTAGAAGGAGAGACACAAAGGTCTAAATTGTTACCACAACTAGTGTTGATTGAGCTGTACAAGGAATCACTGTTAACCTTTGACCACTTCAGACGACGGTTTCCATTGATAGATTTTAGGACGCCATGATCAGGACGAGGCTTTCTAAGATCGAAAAGGCCGCCTCCGATCCTGATCGACAGAGGATTATGGTCACTGAAGATACTTGTTTGAATTTCAAAGTCAGTGGCTAAATCAACAAGGTCACTTGAAAGAAAGATGTGGCTTGTAAAGATTTTTTAGATTTTGTAGATTAAGAATGTTACACTCCTTGTTTGATGACGCTGCATTATAGAAATTGATACGGGTCAGTGCCTTTTTACCACTCCTGAGCACTAAGGTTTGAATGTGTCTGTTGTCCAATGCTCTGTTTGAGACCTGGCAGCTAAGTGCAAGGCTAATATAAGTTGCCAGGCCCCCTTTAGATCTTCCGCTATTTGACGGGGCAGCAGGTAAGAAGAAACTTTGAAAGCCCTCAATGTGTACATTTTCCTCTACTAACCAGGTTTCTTGAAAGCATAAGATTGTGTAATTTTTTACATAGGCTAACCAGGCTGGATCGTTAACCTTAACGGCCAGACCGGCTATATTCCAGGATAAGAGATGTAAGGAACGTTGTTCAAAGAGGCCCAAGCCTGCTATCTGAGCCTTGTTTGTGAATGAGGAAATTGCTTGAACCCCATGACCCATTGTTAAGTGTACTTGCGTTTCATTACTAGTGGTTAAAAGGTTTTTTACTCCACTGGGCGCTATACATTGGGTTTGAATTGGGGGACATGAATGACTACACCCATTCACAATCAGTGTGTTTTCATGAGATTGTACTATGCTTCACTAGCCTCTCGAGTGGAGACATGTGTGCACTCCAATCTAATGCTTGATACTCTATAGGGGGGAGCTTCCTTAGTTGAGGGCTCAGTAGAAGAAGAATGGGGAGCTGGGTGTACGGTTTGTCAATCAATCTCATCTAGGTAATCAGTTTCATAAAGAGCATCAAATCTATTTGAGATGGGGACCCCGTATTGTGTGACTGGATAATAGGAGTGAGAATAAAGCTGCTGTTGAGGGCGAGTAGAAAACTCACTTCTCTCTTGGTGTCTACTATGATGGCTATTTGGCCTACTCAGCCATGGGTGTTCCTGCCTATAGTCGATGAAGTTTGTTCGGGTATGTGGACCAATAGGCCGTGTATAAGCCCTGGGTTGGTTATCAACTATTGGCTCAAGCAACCCCTCCTGTCCATAAGTTGACTGTACTTGTGTTGGGTGATGACCAAGGTTATTTAAGTAAAAGTAGCTTAAGGCCATGGTACGAATCAAGCTATTTGTCACACCACTTTTCCAGCTGCTTACAAAGCTGGCAGCACGACTATCCCCAAAGGTTACCACAATGCAGTCACCCTCGGTCGATTTAAATCTGTTTCCCACCCAATCTACTCTTCTCACGTGTGCAATGTGGCCGTTAATATGTTTGGGGATCGGTCTATGGGTTGCAAGCCAATGGCCCACCTTGTTTTTTAATTCCCCGTGAGATTCTACCCTATCCCCCACTAATTTAGGTACTCCAATCATTACAATGGTGTACGGGCTGGATTCAGGCGGGAGATTTACGTGAAGTGGTCTTTTAGCTACCACCGGTTTTGACAGGGTAGCACCCGTTTGTTTTATAGGTGTACCCTGTTTGAGATTTGTGATTTGTCTTGTTTGTTCTACCTGAGTAGTTACTATTTTAATCGGGGAGCTTTCAGCAGCCCATTCACAATCTTCTATCTCATCGTCGGGTGGAATTTGAGGGCTACTTGTGATGGCAGCCACTGGATGTGGTAGGTTAATACCTCTATCTTGAGTTGTCACTAGGATGGTAGGAAGAGTCTTTTCCTGACATATTGGCAAATTTCGCTTATTAGCAGAGGTAGAGGTAGCTATAGCTTTCTTTGCCCTGAGATTATTATTACTAGTCGAAGCGAGGGAGTTACTGGCTGGTGTAAAGGTAGAAATTGATTTTGGTACCGTCAATGTTTTAAGCAAGGTAGATGTTGCATCATTTTGGGCCCTTTCAAACTTCCCTAGAGCGTTCTCAATGTTAAGGACTCTCTCGCTGATGGGTAACAGGAGGGACTTGATTAAGCTTTCAAGGTCACTCAAGAGAGATTTTGTATTTATTGTTGTGTGATCAGCCCTAACTGTGGTATGTGTAGGCATATTTATGGGTAGTATCGGCTCTTTACTCAATATCAGGTCTGGGTCTTGACTGCTTATAAAAGGGCATGAGGACACTGTGTCGGGGACAGATTTGGCCAGTCTAAAGGTAGACCAGATGTCTTTAGCTGAGATAAGATGTTTAACCTTGAGGTGAGATTTTTGTTTTTTAGCTCTAGTTGACTTGATTTTACCTCGTGTACCAATAGGCCTAGTTTTGTTCTTTATCATACGACTTACTTTGGTGGCAGGTTTCGTCGTTGTGGATGTTAAACCACCCGGGGAAGGGGCCACTGAGTGTGAGTGGGCTATAGGTGACAGATGAGTATTAATGCCATTTTCACCAAGTAGCACAAGACTGTTGTTCCTGCTATTTCCTATGGAGGGTATATGTATGTAATTTCATTGTTTTATTGGTAGTGGTTGGATGACTCACTAATTTGTTGGACTTATTCATGCCTTAAACAACACCTTCCAAAATGGCCACCTCATTAGTTTACCTCTTCCTATGCAGAAGCATGAGACCTTCACTTCGCACCCTTCTAAAATGGCCGACTCATTAGCTCACTTCTCCTAGCCTAAAAGCTAGTGACCTTCACCCGGTCACATGGTCACTGTCACATGATCGTCCCAAACTTAATGGAGTTTCAGTTCCAAGCCGCGTACAGTCACTCTGAGCATCGTCTCGACTGTCGGCTTGGATCCCATTCTAGGCCCACTGCTCATCAACCACACGGTAAGAGTAGTGGTTGTTTCCATCTGCCCTAGTTTATGAATTATGACGGCCGTACCGGCTCCTCATTCCCCCTTGTTTCTCTCTCCTTAGGCTAAATTCTGCCACCTTAACAAGAGTTTACAGATTCTAAGGTAAGCGGCACGTAGGACACCAAAACGCATGCCTCAGTACGGTCCCATTCCATTCCATTCCCTAACTCTAATTCCCCCTCCCCAGCTACCGGATTCTCATCGCAAACCTGCATCGAGAACGCAGCGCGCCGTTGTATGACGGTAAGGACAGCACCAGCCACTGCTGCTTGCACGATGTTCCATGTAGCGTCTTAATCACTATGGGGCATATTTACAATAAGTGTCGCATCCCTGCATATCAGCAGGGATGCGCCACTTATTGTGCACCATGCCTCCGCCACCATGGATGCGCCGCATTTACTATGCGGGGCACCATGGGGCAAAACTGGCACAGATGCGTCACGCAACTGTGCCGAAAAGTGACGTATTGCTGGAGTTGCATCGCGACGCAATGCTCTAGGGTGCCCTATCTTGTTAATGCTGCGTCAATCAGGCGCAGGGTTTTGACGCAGCATGGGCCCCAAAGTGACTGAGTGAAATCTTGTAGATTTCACTCAGCCACTTTTAGGAGGTGTTCCTGCTCCGGAACACCCCCCCGCTTTACAACGTGACGCATCTCCCGGATGCGTCACGTTGTAAATACCCCGCACCAAGGCGCATCTTTTGCGCCGCTGTTATGTCACAAAAGTGACGCAACGGCGGCGTTAAAGAGGCGCAAGGGGCTTGTAAATCTGCCCCTATATGCCTCTTTCACTTGCAGAATAAATGTTTTTTTTTAAACTTAACCGGCTATCTCCACATACGACTATTGTCACTCCGGCATTTTCGTAGGTAAGCGCCATGATCCGCCTTGTTGCACCGCTCTCCTTGATACTTTTCGGCATTGTTAATTTCACCCGCGCCCGCACTTTTTAGATTTTTCACAGTTCTTTGGCCATATATAATTCCTAAGGTACTGGCCTTGGCTACGATTTATCGCATCATAGCAGCGCAGGTCCGGTAGCACCAACGGGCAATCTTCTCAGGTGCGTGCCATGTGTGAATCTATTTAAACGGGCCTTCCCACACCTGCTGAAATGTCCCTCATACCATATCGTTCCTCCACGGAGAAATTCGTCCAACCCTCTTGTAATGTAATTTATTCCACATGTATTGTAAAAAATGTTGATATTAGGGCATCCTGTCACATGGATTGGTATTATGATACTCACTGGTCACACATGCCTGTCTTAATTATGTACATTATGTTTATATAATTTTTATACCTCTTTTCTCCCCATTTTTCTTCCTCCTTTTTCCCCAATTGTCAATCCATGTTGATGTATTGTCTATGTGATATGTTTTAAATTTCTATCTGGGCTTGAAGTAGATAAGGAAATTTAACACAGGTATGAATTACAATGTCCTGAGGATGATCCCCTCATCTTAGCATAGGGATCGAAACATCGTCGACACCATATACACTATGGACAGACTGCTGTCTACGGACAGAGTCTTCAGTCCTTCCATAGAGAGTGGTTCGTCCATAGAGAGGAGTCTCAGCATAGAAAGGGGTCTGTCCGTAGAGAGGAGTCTGTCCATAACGAGGGTCTGTCTGTAGGTGGGAGTCTGTCCATAGTGAGGAGTCTGTCCGTAGAGGATATTGTATACAGTGATATAAATGCCAACAATATTTGTTCCTGATATTTTTGTATTCACCATTATAAGTATAGGATATTGTTTACATCGATATTCATGTCACAATATTTTATATATCAATATTCCATTCAATATTTTTGTATCACGATATTTCCAGAGGCGATATCTGGTCAGCGATGGAACGCCAGTGTGTTGCTTGTATTTCATGGACACGGCATACGTCACTAACAGATATTTTTTATCTCTTAGGAGACACCTGTGCATGCGGGGGGATGGGACACTGTGCAAACTTTCACCAAACGAGCGCGATATCTGTCCACGGTCACATCCTGCGCCATTTCACAGCTCCTGGGAAATGAAATGAACTGAAATACCAGTATTTGTAAAGCGCACAGCTACCTCTGGAGAGGTGTACCGCGCTGGGGGCCCTCGGGAAGATTAAGCGAGCTATTGCCCAGAGTCACACGGTGCTGGGCTGACCTGCAGCCGGCGCCGGGGATCGAACCGTGAACCCCGTAGTCCGGAGTCAGGCACCCTAGCCGCTGCGCCACACCTCTTCCTTGGAGAGCAAGATGTCCTACAGAGGCGCGATAAGTTCATGCTACCGTTCACCGGGCAGCCAGCAATGCCCCCCATGTGAGCCACTGCTCCCTGCATCCGTAGCACAGCGCCACCACTGTCCTCCTGCCCCCTGCATCCGCAGCACAGCGCCACCACTGTCCTCCTGCCCCCTGCATCCGCAGCACAGCGCCACCACTGTCCTCCTGCCAACACTGCATCAGCAGCACAGCGCCACCACTGTCCTCCTGCCAACACTGCATCAGCAGCACAGCACCACCACTGTCCTCCTGCCAACACTGTATCCACAGTACACCACCAGCACTGTCCTCCTGTCCTGCCAGCACTGCATCCGCAGCACAGTGCCACCACTGTTCTCCTGCCAGCACTGCATCCGCAAAAGAAACAGGGGTGGCTGGGCCCAGCAGGAAGGAGGGTAGGCAGGGCCTCACAAATATAAATTACAAATATTTGCCTATGCCTCCGAGCTAATTAGGGTACTCACAAATTCATGTACGAGTAAACAATAGTTTATTAGTTTACCCAAACAACACTTTATGTTTTTCAATTAGTAATCAATTCATAGAAAAGATATTCAAAAAAGCAGACCAAAACTTGCTATCAACTTCATGTCATAGCCATACACACTTTCAGAAAACAATTTGTGTATATATACAGTGAAAAAACAAATAAATGACATTTTAACATAAAATGACAAAAAACATATATCGTGAATACATTTCACCACGAAAACAGTTGAATAACATGGATGATTTAACCATACGTGCAAGAAAAACTTTTTCAAAAACAAGAGAGAGACAAGGATAATATTTCCAACAAATTACACTCCCAGGTCCTGAATCTTATGTTTTCAATTAAATGTCAGGAACATTGCTCATTTTAGCATCAATAAACAATGGCCAACTGGCCAGTGAGAAAAGAGAGAATGCCGACGCGTTTCGAATCCAGTTTAATGGATTGCTGGATTCTCGTCAGGGCAGTGTAATTCTATTCCGTGGGAGCTTGTGATATTCTGCCCACAGTCGCTCCAGTTTACAAAAGAAATGCCGTCTATGCCGGTCAGTTTGCGCTGCACTAGTCTTGGACGTATGACAAGTTGTGCCAGTGTCTTTTCGTATTTAGAGATGTTCTCATGTCAATTTTGAGAGCTAATCCGCAGTTCTCAAAAATGGATATTCTGTTTCTTGGGACGCAGTCGTCCGCCACAGTCAAATTTTACAAATCGCAATTGTTCAAGAATCTCCACTTGGCGTCCACACATCAACCGACAGCCTCCAGGTAGTGAGCATCCGCAGCACATGTCCACCACTGTCCTCCTGCCAACACTGCATCCATAGCACAGCACCACCACTGTCCTCCCGCCAACACTGTATCCACAGTACACCACCACCACTGTCCTCCTGTCCTACCAGCACTGCATCCGCAGCACAGCGCCACCACTGTCCTCCCGCCAACACTGTATCCACAGTACACCACCACCACTGTCCTCCTGTCCTACCAGCACTGAATCCGCAGCTCAGCGCCACCACTGTCCTCCTGCCAACACTGTATCCACAGTACACCACCAGCACTGTCCTCCTGTCCTGCCAGCACTGCATCCGCAGCACAGGTCCAGCACTGTCCTCCCGCCAACACTGCATCCGCAGCACAGCGCCACCACTGTCCTCCCGCCAACACTGCATCCGCAGCACAGCGCCACCACTGTCCTCCTGCCAACACTGCATCCACAGCAGAGGTCCACCACTCTCCTCCTGCCAACACTGCATCCACAGCACAGCACCACCACTGTCCTCCTGCCAACACTGCATCCACAGCACAGCACCACCACTGTCCTCCTACCAACACTGCATCCACAGCACAGCGCCACCACTGTCGTCCCACCAACACTGCACCCACAGCACAGGTCCACCACTGTCCTCCCGCCACCACTGCATCCACAGCACAGCGCCAGCACTGTCCTCCTGCCAACACTGTATCCACAGTACACCACCAGCACTGTCCTCCTGTCCTGCCAGCACTGCATCCGCAGCACAGGTCCAGCACTGTCCTCCCGCCAACACTGCATCCGCAGCACAGCGCCACCACTGTCCTCCCCCCAAAACTGCATCCACAGCACAGCACCACCACTGTCCTCCCGCCAACACTGCATCCGCAGCACAGCGCCACCACTGTCCTCCCGCCAACACTGCATCCACAGCACAGCACCACCACTGTCCTCCCGCCAACACTGCATCCGCAGCACAGCGCCACCACTGTCCTCCTGCCAACACTGCATCCACAGCAGAGGTCCACCACTGTCCTCCTGCCAACACTGCATCCACAGCACAGCACCACCACTGTCCTCCTGCCAACACTGCATCCACAGCACAGCGCCACCACTGTCCTCCTGCCAACACTGCATCCACAGCACAGCACCACCACTGTCCTCCCGCCAACACTGCATCCACAGCACAGCGCCACCACTGTCCTCCTTCCAACACTGCATCTACAGCACAGTGCCACCACTGTCCTCCCGCCAACACTGCACCCACAGCACAGCGCCACCACTGTCCTCCCGCCAACACTGCATCCGCAGCACAGCGCCACCACTGTCCTCCCGCCAACACTGCATCCGCAGTCTCTCTCAGCACCCTGTCAGCACAGCTGACCTACATCAGAGGACACCCCCTGAACACTACAACTCCTGCTGTCTGCCACCCCTCCCCCCTGCATCTGCAGCACTGCCCCCGCACTGCTCTCCTGCCCTCCATCCTCATTCCAGAAGCCTCCCTGCCCCACTTCACACGGCAGTCACACTGCACCCTGCCCACTGCACTGTAATCTAACACCCCCCCCCCTCAGGCAGTTCTGTGCATCTCTGATGGAGGGTGCAGGGTGACGGGGAGACCCCCTCCCTGGACCCTCGGCTGCTCGTGGCCCCTCATTGCAGCTGAGAAGCTGATGCTTCTTTTCTGTAGAAGTGCATCGCAGAGCCCGTAGGGGGGACAGATGTGCGCAAGAGCACCCAGGCATCAGAGGAAGCGCTGGGAATAATTCCTTGTCCACACTCCTCTGCCTGTTGGGCCCCTCCCACGGCTGCAGGGCCACTGAAAACACACAGCATTGAAATGAATGGCTGCAGGTTACCCAAAGAACTCGGACATGTGCATTACCGACTGAGCTACCTCACATGGTTTCCATCCTGAATGTTGCACTTGAATCTCAGCAGCAGGTGGGAACAGTTTGCACCCGCACCTCCTGGAAGGGTCATCACATCACATCACATGGGTATTTGTAAAGCGCACGTATCACCCAAGGGTCTCAAGGCGCTGAAAACCAGATGTATAGGCCCCTGCAGTGGATGCATCAGTCCACTGCGCCACCAGACCCGGACACAGGTAACCACGAGCCAGGGTCGCACTTACATTCTGAGGATCACAGTCAAAGGAGGAGGGATATTATTTTTGTGTCGAAGGAACCTGCTGAAAGCTCTGACGGGGTCATTTGCGTCGAGTCTCTTCTCAAGAACAACTTCCTCCCGTTACGACCTGTCCACCTCGAGCCTCCCGGCCTCACTCACTTGTATTTAACTGTAACGAGATATCAGGAACCGGGCCAATGATACGTCTTCCATTAGAAGCCTCCACTCGGAAGAACAAACCTCGCTCGCATCTTCCGACACTGAAATTAAAGCTGAGAACGAGAGGGTCTGTCTCAAATGTAGCGCCTTGAAGCGCTGAACAGATGGGAGTGAAGAGGGGGAGGAAACATGGCCTAAATAGATGGAGGCAGCAAACCCACTATCATGGGTAACATTTTAAGAGAGAATTTGTTGTTTCTCAAAACTGATCGGATCTTTCTTTATAATCTGAACTTTTTGTCTCTGGAGATAAGTTCACCCTTTGCTGAATGAATCACAAACCCAGAAACGGATTATCTGAGTCAGACTCATAGACTTAGGCCTGATTTAAATGTTGGCGATGAGCATACTCTGTTGTGACGAGGAGTTCTTACCGCCAACATTATGGCTGAACGCTGAATTTGAAAGCAGGCCGACCACAGCTTGACCCCAGTGGAGACGTGTCTGTCTCCACCCTGGATGAACACACTTCTCTGACAGCCCCACAGATGCCTGCGTGTAGATCGGGCAGGAATACACATTAAAAAGACAAATACTGTGTTTATTACCAAATATCAGCGTCTCAAGTGACGTGTACAAGCATCAAGACAGGCAAGAGAAACAATATCCGTGACTGGAACTTTGGTGGAAAATGTTAACTTCCAACAAAACAACATTTCATAGTAATTCCATAACAATCCCGAGGTCGGGTGATTGTATGAAAACAGAACCCACCGGCAGGTGAAGAGCAATCAGCCCTTGACCCCAAATTAGCAATTTGGGGTCAGAAGTTTATCAGCACAGCCGAGCTACGGAAAGCACCACTATAGGGTGAGACCTAGTGGAGATAAATGAATACTTACCCAGGAGCCAACATTACGAGTTAAACATTGACAACGAGGAGTGCTTTTGTAATCTAATTACATATCTAAAGAGGGATTACTCACCCCATCCTGGCAAATTCACACTTGTGCCGTCTATCCCTTATCTTATGTCCGCACTCCAAAATATGAACACCTGAAAAGTACCCAATATGAGATGTTGGTCTATTTTTCAATATACTATTTTATTTTGTGAATAAACACCTCGTCCCACAAGGGTACTGACTGTGCTGTGGGTCCTGGCCAGTAGTATTACAAGGGTAATGACTGTGTTGTGGGCCCTGGGCAGTAGTATAACAAGGGTACTGACTGTGCTGTGGGTCCTGGCCAGTAGTATTGATAGAGATCGCAGGTCACCCGACCAATAATTTCACCACTTGGTTTCGGGCCCATATACTTTAATTCTCCATCTACATTAATCAGGTGACCTTACAATCTACTACCAATAACCATGAGTCCTTTCGATTGTTTCAAGTGTACCCGACTTACCATCCACCGTTACGGGTACCTAATGACACGGTAAATCAGGGAGCTAGCTGTAAAGAAAGGCAGGCAAAATACAAACCCAACTTTATAAACCTTGATATTTCATAAAATGACCACGGACAACTGGGAAGTTTTAAGATTTTTATCTAGAATTCGTCTTCTAAGAGCATTAGGCTTACAGTTAAAAGGCAGTCGATAATCAAGATAACAAAAATCATAGAACCATAAAGGAACAATGTAAGGGCAATCATTTGGGTTTTTCTAAATAATAGTGAACAGGGAACATGCTAAGTAGAGTAAAAAAATGTAATTCAAGAATGGACATCTATAAATGGGCAAACTTATGCAAGTACTAGAGTTACACTATTGGGAAATACTTAAAGTTGGAGTAAACTCAGTGATCCTATACATTGATAGGAAGGAATGATAAAGGGAACACGCTATAAATCTAGAAAATTACTTTAGTCAGTTTTATAAGAGAAAATTATAGACCACATCAGAAGATTGCAAACGGCAATGGAGAAAATGATTTCTAAAAGGTAGGGTAACATAGGAACACGCTATGAAATTAAATGCAACTGACTTTATGATATGCAATGGTTGCGGATAGCATGGAAAATTATCGTATGCAAAGGTATGTCTTTATTGAAGCAAAGACAGAAAAATAGAAAGGTGCAGTTTAGAGTTTCAGTGAGATATTTACCTAGACTGGTGTGAAGACCAACCCTGGCCACGGGTCAGTTAAGGACAGGAAATACCCCAAGGAAGGACAGTCATCAATGGGACAGCAGGTGCAGAATGGACACCCCAGGACAGGACAGGAAACCCAGATTAGGATCAGGACAGAACCACCAGGACACGACCAGCACCCACAGTTCGGAAGCAACGCCTGCGCTCCACCCTCTCTGCAGCTACCGGTCAGAACCCCGATTGGGTTAGCGAACTTTCCAGCAAAGTGCTCCGCCAGCACTTAAGGTTTAGTAAAACCTTTGAGTCTATGGTCAAATTCGGACAGAGTGCTCCGCAGCGCTCTGTAAATTCGGTCACCTATTGAGTGCGTTGGGTCAGTGACAGGTCAGCTAATTCAGACAAGTCGGACAAATTCCCTAGGTGAACCTAGGCTAGTTATACTGTTTTCGGGTCAGTGCACCACCCCCCAATGTTACAAAGTGTCAGAATCCCCAATTTCGATTGGTTCTAAGGTAGGATGGGTTAACACACCAATCAGAACAGACTTTTCTAAGACCTAATTTACATTCTAGGGTACCGCCTAACAAGATTGGGGTTCTCATGAGACAAATCTTTGGAATACAATGAAATATTAACAAATGTTTCAACTTGGGTACAGCCAACTCCGTCCTGCTGGGTCGCAGGTCATTTTCTCAGGAGCATCTTGACTGTGGCTGCCAGCTGGCTGAGTTCCACTGCTCAAGGCTACATCTCTCTCTGGCTGCGCGAGCATGCGCGGAAGGGACCCTCAAGATGGCTCTTGGTACATTCAGACCCCCATTTCCCGCGATACATGAAAAGTAAGCGAAAACAAATTAAAACATAGAAATGAATGAATGTACCATATATCATGAATAACTACTTTATATTTCTTACTTATAAAAATATACTATGCAATTAAGGGTAAGTGCAAAAGACAATAACACAAGAGCAGCGGTGCAAGCTTCACCACGTTATTACAATGACAGCCATTTTATGGCTATTACGCATGCGCACCCTTTCCCTCCAGAACTGCAACTACGTCACATCACGTGAGTGTGTCTAACACATGCGCAGAAGCAAAATTCAAGCAGCGGCCATTATTATATACAAGGGTTGTTCATATTAATGAAACACATAGGCAAGCATCACTACGATACACACGCATATTCAAAAATACGTAAAATTTGTAAAACGAACAAATTGGATTATAGGATTATAAAAGATTCGAGGTTCTTGACTCGAGCAAGTCGCGATGCGAATTCTTGCTCTATCAGTATAACAAGGGTACTGACTGTGTTGTGGGCCCTGGCCAGTAGTATAACAAGGGTACTGGCTGTGTTGTGGGTCAGGGGCCGTAGTATAACAAGGGTACTGACTGTGTTGTGGGCCCTGGTCAGTAGTATAACAAGTGTACTGACTGTGTCGTGGGTCCTGGCCAGTAGTATAACAAGTGTACTGACTGTGTTGTGGGCCCTGACCAAGAGTATAACAAGGGTACTGACTGTGTCGTGGGTCCTGGCCAATAGTATAACAAGGGTACTGACTGTGTTGTGGGCCCTGGCCAGTAGTATAGCAAGGGTACTGACTGTGTCGTGGGTCCTGGCCAGTAGTATATCAAGGGTACTGACTGTGTCGTGGGTCCTGGCCAGTAGTATAACAAGTGTACTGACTGTGTTGTGGGTCCTGGCCAGTAGTATATCAAGGGTACTGACTGTGTCGTGGGTCCTGGCCAGTAGTATAACAAGGGTACTGACTGTGTTGTGGGCCCTGGCCAGTAGTATAGCAAGGGTACTGACTGTGCTGTGGGCCCTGGCCAGTAGTATAACAAGGGTACTGACTGTGTCGTGGGTCCTGGCCAGTAGTATAACAAGGGTACTGACTGTGTTGTGGGCCCTGGCCAGTAGTATAACAAGTGTACTGACTGTGTCGTGGGTCCTGGCCAGTAGTATAACAAGTGTACTGACTGTGTCGTGGGTCCTGGCCAGTAGTATAACAAGGGTACTGACTGTGTTGTGGGCCCTAGCCAGTAGTATAACAAGGGTACTGACTGTGTCGTGGGCCGTGGCCAGTAGTATAGCAAGGGTACTGACTGTGCTGTGGGCCCTGGCCAGTAGTATAACAAGTGTACTGACTGTGTCGTGGGTCCTGGCCAGTAGTATAACAAGGGAACTGACTGTGTTGTGGGCCCTGGCCAGTAGTATAACAAGTGTACTGACTGTGTTGTGGGCCCTGGCCAGTAGTATAACAAGTGTACTGACTGTGTCGTGGGTCCTGGCCAATAGTATAACAAGGGTACTGACTGTGTTATGGGCCCTGGCCAGTAGTATAGCAAGGGTACTGACTGTGCTGTGGGCCCTGGCCAGTAGTATAACAAGGGTACCGACTGTGTCGTGGGTCCTGGCCAGTAGTATAACAAGGGTACTGACTGTGTTGTGGTCCTGGGCAGTAGTATAACAAGGGTACTGACTGTGTTGTGGGCCCTGGCCAGTAGTATAGCAAGGGTACTGACTGTGCTGTGGGCCCTGGCCAGTAGTATATCAAGGGTACTGGCTGTGTTGTGGGTCAGGGGCCGTAGTATAACAAGGGTACTGACTGTGTTGTGGGCCCTGGTCAGTAGTATAACAAGTGTACTGACTGTGTCGTGGGTCCTGGCCAGTAGTATAACAAGTGTACTGACTGTGTTGTGGGCCCTGACCATGAGTATAACAAGGGTACTGACTGTGTCGTGGGTCCTGGCCAATAGTATAACAAGGGTACTGACTGTGTTGTGGGCCCTGGCCAGTAGTATAGCAAGGGTACTGACTGTGTCGTGGGTCCTGGCCAGTAGTATATCAAGGGTACTGACTGTGTCGTGGGTCCTGGCCAGTAGTATAACAAGTGTACTGACTGTGTTGTGGGTCCTGGCCAGTAGTATATCAAGGGTACTGACTGTGTCGTGGGTCCTGGCCAGTAGTATAACAAGGGTACTGACTGTGTTGTGGGCCCTGGCCAGTAGTATAACAAGTGTACTGACTGTGTCGTGGGTCCTGGCCAGTAGCATAACAAGGGTACTGACTGTGTTGTGGGCCCTGGCCAGTAGTATAACAAGTGTACTGACTGTGTTGTGGGCCCTGGCCAGTAGTATAACAAGTGTACTGACTGTGTTGTGGGTCATGGCCAGTAGTATAACAAGTGTACTGACTGTGTCGTGGGTCCTGGCCAATAGTATAACAAGGGTACTGACTGTGTTGTGGGCCCTGGCCAGTAGTATAGCAAGGGTACTGACTGTGCTGTGGGCCCTGGCCAGTAGTATAACAAGGGTACTGACTGTGTCGTGGGTCCTGGCCAGTAGTATAACAAGGGTACTGACTGTGTTGTGGGCCCTGGCCAGTAGTATAACAAGTGTACTGACTGTGTTGTGGGCCCTGGCCAGTAGTATAACAAGTGTACTGACTGTGTCGTGGGTCCTGGCCAATAGTATAACAAGGGTACTGACTGTGTTATGGGCCCTGGCCAGTAGTATAGCAAGGGTACTGACTGTGCTGTGGGCCCTGGCCAGTAGTATAACAAGGGTACCGACTGTGTCGTGGGTCCTGGCCAGTAGTATAACAAGGGTACTGACTGTGTTGTGGTCCTGGGCAGTAGTATAACAAGGGTACTGACTGTGTTGTGGGCCCTGGCCAGTAGTATAGCAAGGGTACTGACTGTGCTGTGGGCCCTGGCCAGTAGTATATCAAGGGTACTGACTGTGCTGTGGGCCCTGGCCAGTAGTATAACAAGGGTACTGACTGTACTGTGGGCCCTGGCCAGTAGTATAACAAGGGTACTGACTGTGCTGTGGGCCCTGGCCAGTAGTATAACAAGGGTACTGACTGTGTTGTGGGCCCTGGCCAGGAGTATAACAAGGGTACTGACTGTGTTGTGGGCCCTGGCCTGTAGTATAACAAGGGTACTGTCTGTGTTGTGGGCCCTGGCCAGTAGTATAACAAGGGTACTGACTGTGTTGTGGTCCTGGGCAGTAGTATAACAAGGGTACTGACTGTGTTGTGGTCCTGGGCAGTAGTATAACAAGGGTACTGACTGTGTTGTGGGCCCTGGCCAGGAGTATAACAAGGGTACTGACTGTGTTGTGGGCCCTGGCTAGGAGTATAACAAGGGTACTGACTGTGTTGTGGGTCCTGGGCAGTAGTATAACAAGGGTACTGACTGTGTTGTGGGTCCTGGGCAGTAGTATAACAAGGGTACTGACTGTGTTGTGGGCCCTGGCCAGTAGTATAACAAGGGTACTGACTGTGTTGTGGGCCCTGACCAAGAGTATAACAAGGGTACTGACTGTGTCGTGGGTCCTGGCCAATAGTATAACAAGGGTACTGACTGTGTTGTGGGCCCTGGCCAGTAGTATAACAAGGGTACTGACTGTGTTGTGGTCCTGGACAGTAGTATAACAAGGGTACTGACTGTGTTGTGGGCCCTGGCCAGGAGTATAACAAGGGTACTAACTGTGTTGTGGGCCCTGGTCAGTAGTATAACAAGGGTACTGACTGTGTTGTGGGCCCTGGGCTGTAGTATTAAAAGGGTACTGACTGTGTTGTGGGCCCTGGCCAGGAGTATAACAAGGGTACTGACTGTGTTGTGGGCCCTGGCCAGTAGTATAACAAGGGTACTGACTGTGTTGTGGGCCCTGGCCAGTAGTATAACAAGTGTACTGACTGTGTTGTGGGCCCTGGCCAGTAGTATAACAAGTGTACTGACTGTGTCGTGGGTCCTGGCCAATAGTATAACAAGGGTACTGACTGTGTTATGGGCCCTGGCCAGTAGTATAGCAAGAGTACTGACTGTGCTGTGGGCCCTGGCCAGTAGTATAACAAGGGTACTGACTGTGTCGTGGGTCCTGGGCAGTAGTATAACAAGGGTACTGACTGTGTTGTGGGCCCTGGCCAGTAGTATAACAAGGGTACTGACTGTGTTGTGGGCCCTGGGCAGTAGTATAACAAGGGTACTGACTGTGTTGTGGGCCCTGGCCAGTAGTATAGCAAGGGTACTGACTGTGCTGTGGGCCTTGGCCAGTAGTATATCAAGGGTACTGACTGTGCTGTGGGCCCTGGCCAGTAGTATAACAAGGGTACTGACTGTACTGTGGACCCTGGCCAGTAGTATAACAAGGGTACTGACTGTGCTGTGGGCCCTGGCCAGTAGTATAACAAGGGTACTGACTGTGTTGTGGGCCCTGGCCAGGAGTATAACAAGGGTACTGACTGTGTTGTGGGCCCTGGCCTGTAGTATAACAAGGGTACTGACTGTGTTGTGGGCCCTGGCCAGTAGTATAACAAGGGTACTGACTGTGTTGTGGTCCTGGGCAGTAGTATAACATGGGTACTGACTGTGTTGTGGTCCTGGGCAGTAGTATAACAAGGGTACTGACTGTGTTGTGGGCCCTGGCCAGGAGTACAACAAGGGTACTGACTGTGTTGTGGGCCCTGGCTAGGAGTATAACAAGGGTACTGACTGTGTTGTGGGTCCTGGGCAGTAGTATAACAAGGGTACTGACTGTGTTGTGGGTCCTGGGCTGTAGTGTAACAAGGGTACTGACTGTGTTGTGGGCCCTGGCCAGTAGTATAACAAGGGTACTGACTGTGTTGTGGTCCTGGGCAGTAGTATAACAAGGGTACTGACTGTGTTGTGGGCCCTGGGCAGTAGTATAACAAGGGTACTGACTGTGTTGTGGGCCCTGGCCAGTAGTATAACAAGGGTACTGACTGTGTTGTGGTCCTGGGCAGTAGTATAACAAGGGTACTGACTGTGTTGTGGGCCCTGGCCAGGAGTATAACAAGGGTACCGACTGTGTTGTGGGCCCTGGTCAGTAGTATAACAAGGGTACTGACTGTGTTGTGGGCCCTGGCCAGTAGTATAACAAGGGTACTGACTGTGTTGTGGTCCTGGGCAGTAGTATAACAAGGGTACTGACTGTGTTGTGGGCCCTGGCCAGGAGTATAACAAGGGTACTGACTGTGTTGTGGGCCCTGGTCAGTAGTATAACAAGGGTACTGACTGTGTTGTGGGCCCTGGGCTGTAGTATAAAAAGGGTACTGACTGTGTTGTGGGCCCTGGCCAGGAGTATAACAAGGGTACTGACTGTATTGTGGGCCCTGGCCAGTAGTATAACAAGGGTACTGACTGTGTTGTGGGCCCTGGGCAGTAGTATAACAAGGGTACTGACTGTGTTGTGGTCCTGGGCAGTAGTATAACAAGGGTACTGACTGTGTTGTGGGCCCTGGCCAGGAGTATAACAAGGGTACTGACTGTGTTGTGGGCCCTTTTCAGTAGTATAACAAGGGTACTGACTGTGTTGTGGATCCTGAGCAGTAGTTCCCCATTAATGAAACTCACACCTGCAAGCACGGGACTAATAATGTCCTTTATGCACGCGAGACGCCGTGCACGGCGCATCACAGGAGGCGGAGAGTTTTCAACACACAAATGGCGTTTTTCTCACGGAGCTTCGCTCTAGTTTCTATCTACATATGAAGATTGATGTGGCAATAACTATACATTCCTTACTACTTTGTGGTAACGTGATGGCTGTTATTTCTATTGAGCCCTGACGCGCTAATAAAGAAACCACCCCTGGGTGTATCCCTAGAGGGGAGTAAGTCAAGGACAGGAAGGAAATGAAGATGAAACTGAAGTTGTGACGCCCCGGTCTGTGCTCTGCTTTACTCCTCTCCGTGTCTCTTCTCTCCTGCAGGTTGGATCACTGCTCCCTCACCGGTTCATGCTGCGAAGACCTCGCCTCTGCCCTGGAAACAAACACATCTCTCACAGAGCTCGACCTGAGTTTCAATGAGCTGCGAGACGCTGGAGTGAAGAAGTTGTGTGAAGGCCTAAAACACCCAAACTGCAAGCTACAGACACTGAGGTACAGAGCTGAGCAGGTCTTATCACGTCATTGAATGAATCAAAACAACATTATACAATTCTTCTTACATTTCATACATTATCAAAAGAAACTTTTCATCAATGTATAAAACCAAATATAAATAAAACCATCCTCATTGTCCAGAGTTAAGAAATTTCTTCTCCACTATTTCTATAAACTTCAAAAGTCTACCCATGAATTGCAAGCTTTCTCCTTGTAAACTGGCTATGACTGCTTGTCGGCATGTTCGTATAATTTGACTATTAAAGTCCGATCTTAGCAGCCTCCTACGTTCCTCTATTAGTGCAGGGCATCTACAGATGATATGACAAATGTCTTCCCTCTTGTAATAACAGAGGCGACACACCCTCTCACTACTCATCAATTTCCATATAGGGGCGTCTCCAAGAAATTGGCTATTTCCAAATCGGAGATTCATCAGCTTCAGCTCTGCCCTTTGGCTATTTGAGTCTCCTAAATATCTTTGGGGTTTTAACATACCGTAGGAAGCAATAACTGTCCATGCACGGGATCTCTTTGCCAGTACTGCTTTATCCCATAAAGATTACAATTTTTTGCTGCACCCATTTATAATTTTATTAAAAGCCACCTGTGAAAGAGGTAAGGCCCATAGTTGTTCCGCATTGAACGTATCGATCGCCAGTTTGAAATATTCATGGGCCTGCTTATGTTTATTATCGCATATTGCCTCCCAAACCACTGTCATGAGCGAGGAATTATTATCCCTTCTAATTTTGTGGCAGAATTTTAAATAAGCTCCTAAGCTATTTAGGTTCTGTCGTTTAAGTCCGAACTCAAGTCGGATTTGTGCCGGTGAAGAATGTCGCGGAAGATTAAACAGGCGTCGGTAGGTCCCTGTCTCTAGCTTATCTATGGTGTTGTCAGCACAACCTCTTAAGGTCTCTACTCCATATGCAAGAGTTGGCACATGTTTAACTGACATCATTTGTAATAGTTGGTTAAGGGGAAGCCATTTTAAGTTATTCTAAAGTTTGGAAAATGCAGCGATTAATGAGTTGTTTCTTCTCTGTAGTGCAAAGCACTGTTTTTTACCCGTGCCCCTAGCATCTATTATAACACCCAGATATCTATATTCAGTGACGGATTCTAATACAGACCCCACCATTCTCAATTTTGGTCTTACGGCCAACCCTCTAGTCACCAGCATTGTTTTTGTCTTTTTTAAGTTAATCTTTTGGCCATGCGTGGAGGCGTGCTGTGCACTTTCATTAATTACTCTCTGCAGACCCACCTTGGTATAGCTTATTAAAACAATATCATCGGCATAAAGTAAATGTGAAACATTAAAACCTGCAACAGTCGGAGAGTGAGAATTAATTTCACCAAGCCTCGATGAAATCCAAGCTAAATACAAGTTAAATAAGGTTGGGGCCAAAACACACCCCGGCTTCAGCCCGTCCCTTATCACCATTTTTATGGACAAAACTGTGCCTTGGCCCAACCTGACTCTCGTCCAAGTGTTAGTATATAGCAATTGTATCGCTCCCAACAAACCCGGAGAGATTCCATTTTCGTTAACTTGTTCCAAAGAATATTTCTGTGCACTGTGTCAAAAGCTGAGCTAAAATCAATAAGGCATAAGTAAAGGTTCATCTTACGGCTTCTGGCCATTTCCATTATAAGAACTAGCATTTGAATATTAATATTCGTCCCCATGCCTTTAATAAACCCTGTTTGGTTTTTTGGGAGTAAATTACTGGCAGCAACCCAATCCGTCAGTTCTGTTAGCAGACACTTAGCAAAAAACTTTGCTTCGCACTCCATTAAAGCTATAAGTCTATAGTTAGCAGGATCCGAGACTTGACCAGCTTTGTAAATTGGAGCCAAAACTGAGCCCCTCCATTTGTCTGGGACTTCTTCCTTCCATAAAACATTATATATATATATATATATTTTTTTTTTAAAAACCTTTATTACAAGAAAAGTAATACAGTTACAGACCTACAACCACAAAGGCCGGCCAGTAGCAATAAATATCAAATTCAAAATGTTACACAGCTCCTCAGCCGACAACCCATGGGTCCGGCAGCGATACCATATGTCAATGCAGTGATCTTGTGGTGATAGGAGGATAAGAGAAAGGTTTCACATTTTATATTTTATAAAACAAACACACCAACAAAGATTCCGAGGCAATAGACTATATAATAAGTGGCTGTCTCAGGTAGCAGGGGGAGCGACCCAGCTAAAGGAGCTAATGTGATAAAGGATAGAGGATCTCGAGGAGGGAAGGGGGCCGAGAGTATGCAAGCAAGTCGTATACAATAGGATATGGATGCATGGAGTGCACGGTCACGGGGACAGAGGAACATCAGAGGTTTCTATGAAAGGGGGGGTGCAAATCTCTCCACGATACGAGTTCCATTGGCCCCATATCCTCCCCCACTTCTTGGGCCTGCCATGGGCGACATACACAGTTTTTTCTCTGAACATGCACCAGTCCATGTTTTCCTTCCATTTTGAGACCAGAGGTGCCCTTTGAGACCCCCACAGTTGGGCTATGTCCCTTTTCACTATCATGTTGCCAAGGGTGGCCCATTGAGTCTAAGCAACGCTGTAATCATTCGGCTCCCAAACATTCAACAAGTAGCGTCTGGCCTCTGGCAATAATGAAACACCCGTCACCTCTCCCATAACTGCATCCACACGGCTCCAAAATACCACGACATCCGGACATTCCCATAAAATATGAAGAAAAGTAGCAAGCATACCGCAGCCGCGCCTACACAACCCATCCACAGAATAACCCATACTCATTAGGCGTGGACCCGTGACATAGACACGGTGTAAAATCTTCAGTTGCACCAGCCGGAGACGTGCCGGAATCGCGACCTCCTTGGGGGAAGATATCTTGGCCTGCCAGTCTTCATCATCCAACTCCAGCCCATCGCCGGTCCAGGCCCCACGAAGCTGTACAAGAAGATCCGAGCGGTCATTGATAAGTTTTTTATAAATGAGAGAAATAGTACTATCGGGGACATACCCGTCAAGCACTCTATCTTCTAGGGGAGAGGACTCTGGAATAGCGGTTCCGGCTGGGAAGACCGACTCAAGCGCGTGGCGAATCTGGATATAGCGGAAGTGCTCCCTATCACTCAATTTATATTCCCGTTTGAGTTCATCGAAAGTTTTGATCCTATTCTTGACCCAGAGATCTCCGACCTTACTGATGCCGATGAGGTCCCATTTGTCAAACCCCTTCATCGTCCAGAGACTGCCCAGTCTCTCTGCCGCGTAAAGCGGGGTAGCTCTCGTCAGCTTGTCCGACCACCCCGTGGCAGCGGTTGCACTACCACACACTCGTACCGCAACCCCAGTGGGTCCAGTCAGATTCTTCCTAGCCGATCTAGAGTAGAGCGCCCTATTATAATCGCCTCCCGGTAACTGCCATCTATCCATCTCGAATGCGGGATTCGGGACCGGACCGTACACTGAGTGGTTGACTGCACTCAGTTGGGATGCCCAATAGTATCATTTGATATCGGGCAGCGCTATGCCGCCGTCGTACCAGGGCAAAGTCAATTTCGCCAGTGCAATGCGGGGCCGCCTGCCCCACACCAGCTTCCTCCGGAGGCCCTCAATCTCACGGAAATAACTGGCAGGCACCAAGTCAGGCGTATTTTGGAGGGCGTACAGGAATCGGGGAAGAGACATCATCTTAAAGAGGGCCGCTCTCCCTACCGGGGACAGGGGCAAACCACACCACGCCTTGACGTCCGATCGAAGCCGGAGAAGTGGAGGAAGCAAGTTCCTCTCATATCGTACTGCGGAGTCCAATGATGTGTAAATCCCTAAATACTTTAAACCGTGATGCGATATCGGTATCGGACAGACGAGGGGCAATAGAGGCAATTCTCCAGTGAGTGGATAGATGCAGGACTTGGCCCAATTAATAACCAAGCCAGAATTCCTCCCGAAGGAGCTCTAAACGTCGAACAATACTCCTAATGATTTACGAGGGGAAGTGAGGTACAGCAAAATATCTTCTGCGTACAACGATATACGATCCTCAAAGTCAGGGGACCATCTAATGCCTTTGAGCAATGGTTCCCACCGTAGCCATGCGGCAAGGGGCTCAAGGGTGAGCGCGAAGAGCAGTGGTGACAAGGGGCAGCCCTGCAGTGTGCCTCTTCCGTGAACAAAAGGTTCCGAGGCCCTACCGTTGACCATCACTTGGGCTAGCGGTTGCTCATACTGGAGTTTAACCCACCCGATGAAATTTGGGCCAAAACCAAATTTTGCGAGGGCCGCCCACAAATACGGCCACTCCACCGTGTCGAAGGCCATCGAGCCATCCAGAGAAACCAAGATGGCCGGCTCACAAAGCGACCCCGCCCTTGCCAATACGCCGTGAAGACGGCGGAGGTTGAGCGCAGTATTGTGATGGGGAATTAACCCAGACTGATCTGGGTGTATCAAATCGCTGATCACTTTAATCAGTTGATTTGCCAAAAGTTTTGCCAAGCTCATAGGCTCGACGTTCAAAAGCGAGATCGGCCTGTATGATGAACATTGGTCACAGGGCTTCCCGTCTTTGCGGATGACTGCAATGGACGCCAGTCTCTGATCCCGGGGAAGGGATCCAAGATCTCGCGATTCCAAAAACATTTGGCGAAGATGTGGCACCATTTTGTCGGGACACAACTTGTACAGCTCTATTGGGATACCATTCGGGCCGGAGGCCTTCCCCGAGCGAAGGGAGCGGATAGCGAGCGCTACTTCATCGGTGGAAAAGTCCGTCTCCATAAGCTCCTTGTCTGACTCCGACAGGCTAGGCAACGCAATATCCCGAAATAGGAAATGTGAGTCCTCCTCCGGTCTGTCCGAGACCGGTGCGTAGACCTTCTGAAAATGCTGGGCAAAGACCCCGACTATCTCAACCGGGTCCACAGCCCGCGTCCCATCCACTTTTTCTACAACAGGCACCACCCGATTCAATCATCTCTTTTATCCAACCAAGCGAATCAATTTTTCCGCTTTGTCACCGACATCATACAGACGCCCCTGTTGGTCACGACTCATCACCTTGGCCGCATCCGTCACCAGAGCCCTGTAGTCGGACTGTTTAAGGGCTAGAACATGCAACCCCTCAGATGTAACCCCAGATTCCAACTCTTCTTCTAAAGCAGTAATTTCATTCTCCAAACATACCACCACCTCATTCTTGCTTTTCTTCGCACTGGCAATCAAGGACAAGGTTTGACCACGGATCACTGTCTTATAGGCCTCCCACAGGGAAATGGAGGAGGATACTGACCCCACATTCTCGGCAAAGTAATAATCCATGCATTTAACCACCTCAGCTCTAGTTTTAGGATTACGAAGGTGCCAGGGGTTGATCGGAGCAACCCGGCCCTCAGTACCCAACTGCACATCAATAGTAAGCCAAAGTGGGGAGTGGTCCGAGATCCCCCTAGCAAGATGTCGAATTTCCCTCACAGAGACCACCTGCACCGCTGGTATCAGGATATAATCAAGCCTCGAGAGACTCCCATGTGCTCCCGAATAAAAGGTATATTGTGCCTGTCCGGGGTGCAGTTGCCTCCAGCAATCCACTAAACCCAGCGTATCCAGGAAGTTGCCCAGCCATGATTGTGATTTCGGAAGAATCCTGGGGGGGCTACGATCCTCACTACCACAGACAACCGAGTTAAAGTCACCACCCACATTCAACATACCCTCAGGGAAACCCAAAACCACCCTTCCCAAATCAGAAAACGTGGTGGACTGTAGGCCCGGCGGGACATATACAGAGAGTATGGAGATCGTCTTCCCCTCCCAGCGGCCCGCATATCGGCCGCTATCATCCAGCACAGTGTCGTCTATCTCCAGGGGGAGGGAGCTCCTAAGGAGGACGCCCGCCCCCCTCGACCAAGTAGCAAATCCAGAATGTGCCGCCAGATGATAGCCCCGTCTGTTTAATGCATGGCATGTGTTCCCTATCATGTGTGTTTCCTGCAATAACACTATATCTGGTGAAAGACGCTTCAAATATTGCAAAACTATCCCCCGCTTTATCCTATCACCCAGACCATTGACATTCCAACTCAGCACCCTCAGCCCCCTACCCCCATTCCAGAAATAAGAACTGTGCTCCCCCCCACAAAGAAACAGGCACAAAAGACGGAATATGCAGCAAAGTGAAGCCTCGAAGTAAACAAAGAAACAAAGACCCCCCCCACCCCCAGAGGAATCCCCAAAACACACACCCCCACCCTGCACCCCTGTGTTAGACCAAAAAGCCACCCCAACTTGCAGTGTGCCTGTCGCCCTATTAAACTAACCTACAAAAAGAGAGAAAGGTCCCCTAGAGGAGGAAGAGTCCCGATTCCTCCCACCCCCGGGTAATCACCGATATATGTACATAAGAACCATCAAACCACTGCGATAGGTCCATAGAGCTGGCACGCCGGTAGGGACTCATTCCTCCTGTTCCTCCCGGCCACCTTCAGCGCCCCTTGATTGTTCCGGGCAGTTCCGATGCGCCGGCAGAGTATCAAGCCAGTCGCTGACAACCTCAGGGCGGTCAAAGAAGAGCGCACGTTCCTCATATTCTATCCTCAATCGGGCCAGGAAAAGCATGGCGTGCTTCAGTCCCATGTCTCTAAGTCGCCGTTTCACCCCCGTGAAGCCCATGCGTAAAGTCCGGATAAAAACTGATCGATGCGTTCTCAAATTTTGTGGGACCATTGGTGCGTGATGCTTGAAGAATAGCGTCTCTGTCCCGAAAATTAAAGATCCTGGCTATGATAGGCCTCGGGGCGGCACCCAGTTTAGGCTTCCCGCCTGGAACTCTGTGGGCACGCTCCACCGTGAAAAAGTTACTGAGGCCCTTGGGTGTTAGGTGATTCAGCACAAGGTCCTCCACCAGAAGGTCTGTGGATAATTCCGTGGAATTCTCCGGAACACCAATAATGCGGACGTTGTTGCGCCTGGCCTAGCTCTCGAAATCATCCAGCCAACGGGCAAACAGGTCATTAGATGTCCGGAGATTACGGACTTCGGTCTGAAGATCCGAGACATCAGTAGTAAGACTTGCAGTCTTAATGTCCAGGGACTTGACCCGCTCATTGGTCTTTGCGAGATCCGTCCTGATGAGGTTGACTTCAATCGGCACTGTGTCTATCTTAGAAGCCAGTGTCTCGTACTGCTGGCCCATAGAGGTCTTCACACTTGCAATGGCGCCCATGACGTCCCGCAGTGTCAAGGCTTCCGTCGCAGGAGAGCCATCTCCAGTCTCGTCCGAAACTTTACCCACACCACCAGGGGATCCCTTCGGGCAGGTGAAGCGATCCATAGTATTGGTTTGGGCGACACCCCCTCGGTACGGGCCCCTGGTGGCCCGCTTCTCGCTCTCCGACTTGCCCGCCATATTGAGTAGTGAGCCCTGACAGGCCTTTTGAGATCTGGTTAGAATGGCTCTCTGCTGAACTGACTTGTGGAGTCCGGGGACGAAGGCGAAAGACGAAAGACAAGCCTTGAACCGGCAGCAAGACACAGGCCAGCCGTGTCAACAGGCAGCAAGTCGCAGTAGACAGTGACCAAAAACGAAACCGAAAGTACCACAGGGGCAATAGCCAAGTCTCACTGGCCGTTGTTGTTCAATTGCCACCTGGGTACCTCGGGGACTCAAGTCCGTGGATAGTCGTCGATGTAGGCCGCAAAGTTTCGAAGTGTAGTGAGTCCGGTTTACGGCGACCAAATCGATTTTTGAAAAGAGATATCGTGTCAGCAGGGCATCAGCTAGTAGAACCCGTCATCAAAATCAGGATACTTGGCAGGATAGATGCGGGAGGCGGAAAGGGTCTCGGGAGCCCTGTGCTCACGTGTCCATCTTGGATGCGCGAGACGCTCCTCCCCCATAAAACATTATTGAACAAGTTTGACAAGGTCTTTGCCCAATATTGTGGATGTTCTTTAAATAGTGCTTGAGGGAGGCCATTTGGCCCCGGTGCACTACTCCGTCTGCTGGAACTTATGATTTTTGTCCACTGTTGTCTGCTGGATTATTTGCTGGGTGTTTTTCCTTTCATTATCATTGACCCTTGTATTTTCTACTGAATTTACTTTTGTTAGCTTTATCATATTTCTAGTGTAACCTGTCATTGATCCCAAATGCTTCTCCCAGACTTCTTCCGATATATTTGTAATCAGTTGTTGTTGTTTCCCACTATTGGCTTGATTGACCCGTCTCCAAAATTCACGTGTATCTTTACGTTTTGCTGCATAATTCATTTTACACCAGAACAGATCAAGCTCAGTTTTTGTTTGTATCCATACTTCTTTTTTATAGAGTGACATCAGTTTTGGTAATATCTTACTCCTGACATTAGAGGATGGTCGATTTCTAAGGACCCTCAGCGCATTGTTCAATTTCCTTTTCGCTATCTTAAGTTGAACAGTCATTTTTTGGGGAAAAGATGTAGTCGATCTTACCATGCCTTTTGAACGCACAGCATTTTTCTCCACTAGATTAGTTATGAACTGCTCCCAGAGGGTCAATGGATTTTGATCTATTCTATTTAACTCTTCCTCCGACTGGTCTCTTACTTGCTGTTCGATCTTTTGTGTACTTGTAGCGTGGGGGTGGGAGCGGGCACGCTAGGCTCAATGGGCAACTCAAGAATAGGCTGAACACTAAGTCTGCGCAAAGAGGGTTTTATTCGTATAAAGGTCTTTCTAGTTCGTAATGTCAAGCGTTCTTTTGCAAACTCCACTCGGTCCGTGGTGGCTGGTGTACTGCCTTGGGACGACGCTGTTGTCTCCACGTCAGGGCATGGTTCTGCCTGGTCAGCTCCGCAACGAGAAAACCAACAGAGAGGGATACCGTCAGTTAAATGCACTGATACCGGTGTCACCACGGGGAACCCAGTGATAGTGAAGGGCACCAGTGCTGTACAACTACTACGGTGCTCGGTGTTCTAACAGGGGGGGGGGGGGAGTGAGGATAAGAAGGGCGGATAGGCGAGTAAGGGGGAGTTTGAGGTAAGCGGGAAGGGTAACAGGAGGGACGCTATACAATATTACACATGGGCTCCTTTACTCCCAACCCAAGCTGCCCAACGCCGCCGTACCGGAGAAAGCCACACTCCTCCCTCGGGAGTGTGGCACGGCGATTCACCGGGTCGTTGGCCTCCTGGCTATCCACCTCCGTCCTCCACGCTTTCTCCTCCGTCCTCTCCTCGCACGCCGTCTTCTCTGCCTCGATCCTCCTCGTCCTGACTTCCTTCCTCCCGGGTGTCGATACACCCCTAGTAGAGGGCTTCCGGGCCTTTGTCCAGTCCTGGTCCTCCTACGTCATACGGGGGCGTGGCCACTTCACTACTGCGGTCCCAGTTAAAGGCGCCTTCCCTCGAGTAATCTTCGTTGTTCGAGAGTAGGGGACTGGAGTCACAATCCGACTGAAGGGAAGAAGGGGAAGTACAGTCAGCTTTCCACCAGTCCATTGGCAGCGCCGCACCCACCCCGTTACAGTACTGTTTACAGTCCAGCTTATCCTTCTATAGGTCAGACCCATAGGCTCCCCTAACTCAGGGGCGCTTTGTTCGTGTCGGGTAATATGAAGATTGAGGCTGATCATTTGTGGTTGGTGATCACTTCCCAGTCTATTTCCCAGATTATAGCTTATTATTGATTGGTATAATGGGAGAAACACTAAAGTGTAATCAATAACAGCTTTGGATTGTGCCGTAAAATCGGTCACCTGAGCTGGGATGTCCGTATCCACTCGGCCATTCAAAACTCGAAGGCCATAATGCTCCAGGTTAATCACTGTATCTTTACCCATTTTGTCTGATCGTTGTTTAGTTGCATCTATTGCCGGAATATGCCAAAATTGATCAATCTCCTCCAATATTTGATCCCTAGGCGCCCCATGGAAGAAATTCATATTGAAATCCCCTGTCAAGATTATCCAAGGGTCTGGATTCATCGTGCTTAATGTTATTAATAGGCTCAGTATTATCTCTATTGTTTCTTTTTTTTGCTGCCAAGAGGATGAATGTATACATGTATTATCATCAAAGAAGGGATCTTATTTCCTGTGCTAACTGGCCAGACCTTAATTGCTTGAATGTTTGAATGGTTGACTTCCCCTTCTTCGATCTTTAAGGCCATTGAAACATATATGGCCAAACCTCCTGCTGCTCGCCCCCTCAATTTTGTTTTAATTGCTGGTTTATTATAGCATAAGTATGCTGGTAACTTAATTTCCTCCTGTGTCCATGTTTCTTAAAGAGGATTATCTGATATCTTCCAATGTATATTAGGAATTCATGATTGTCCACTTTTGCTGCCAAACCCTCTATGTTCCATGAGCAGATACCTATATTTACTGCCAGACCCTCTAATTTCAATACACGGATGTCACCTTTATTTTTGTGGTCAGCGAGACGGTTTATATCCTGTCATTCTCTTACACCTTTGTCTGTCCTGACATTCAAGGCACTCGGCAGCCAGGACCAGTCCGACTTTAAGTAAAGAGTTTTGCTCTCCTTGGCTTCAGTGTAGTTATCAGCCTGAAGGATAATATTGTCCCTTAAAGGGGTAATTAAGCTACTCCTTGTACCCAATTGCTGATTTTTATTGCCCAATTGTGGACTTTTTGTTAGTTTCTGTCTTCCCCTATCACCTTCTTCATTGACCCTCTTAAGCTGTTTGTCTCCCCCCTTCGGTTTTAGAAACTGTGGAAAGGGTTCCTCCTTTTCTCTTATCATCTCAATACCCCATGTTTCAAATTTCTCTTTTTCCGCCCATAGTTGATCCGCTACCTCAGCAGTCGTCCATGTGATCATTGTCGCTTCCTCACCTCCCCGCGACGGGTTACTTACAAATGTAACTGCTTATCACGTCATTGATTTCTAAGTATACATCGTAGGTGGGGCTCGCACATATATGTTATAATGTTGTGGAAAAGGCACATCCATTCCACAACAATACAATGTGTGCAATAAGAGAGGTCTGTGAAGGGGGTATAAGTTTGAGAGGTGAGTTTGGACCAAGCCCCTCTAATGGCACAGAAGGATAGACTTTAAAGCTTGTTTTTTTTCAGGTATTTGGACTAAAATGTCAACAACGGCGCAGATCTGCCCATAACTGCCTGGGCACCTTCTCCCACTAGACGCTCCGCCCTCGATGCAAGCTCTCACCATGTCAGTCACTCTAAGTTTTGTGCTTCACAGGAGGACTGTCCCCAGTGTCCACATCATGGACGCACCAATCAGTGACACTGGGAGTCAGTGAGAACAGATCAGAGAATTGCAGTTTTCGTTTTTGGGATTCTGGGCACCTTTCCCATCTCAACTAAGGGTCCAGGACTGGTGGGACACGACTTGGGAGTACTGGACTCACTCAGGCGGGGTTCATGTGTAGATTCAACATGGTGGAAGCCTTTTGGGTCTCTGTGGCTCTGAGCAGGAGGCCTGCAATCTACCCTTAGTGTCACTCTGGTCGTCCTGGGTGCAGGTGAAGAGGCTGTGGATTAACAGCAGGGCTAGCCTCTGAGGGCTCAAAGCAGTTCTTATATGCACAGCGAGGCAGTCTTGCAGAGTGTGCAGCAGGTCAGAGCAGCAGGCAGTCCTCTGGTAGTCCTTCCGCAGGTCCAGAAACTGAGCTGAAGAGTGGGGCTGAGGGTCCATAGAGAGGAGTCTGTCCGTAGAGAGGAGTCTGTCCGTAGAGAGGAGTCTGACCGTAGAGAGGAGTCTGACCGTAGGAAGGGGTCTGTCCATAGAGAGGAGTCTGTCCATAGAGAGGAGTCTGTCTGTAGGGAGGAGTTGGTTGATGGAGAGGGGTCTGTCCATAGCTAGGAGTCTGTCCCTAGGGAGGAATTTGTCTCTGGATAGAGAGGTTTGTTCATTGAGCGTCCCCTGTCCATAGAGAGAGGTTTCTCAATAGAGATGAGTCTGTCGATATAGAGGGGTTTTTCAATAGGGGGGTGTCTATCCATAGAAAGGGGTCTGTCTGTAGAGATGAGATTGTTTCTAGAGTGGAGTCTGTCCATCGATAAGCGTCTCTTCTTAGATGGGAGTGCGTTTATAAAAAGGAGTCTGTCCATAGAGCCGAGTCTGTCCGTACCTCCTACGTACAGACATACCCATATCTATGGACAAAGTCCTCTGTATGAACAGACTCCTCTCTATGGACAGACTTATCGTTATGAGCAGAGTCCTCCCTAAGGACAGAGTCCTCAGTCTTTCCATAGACAGGAGTCTGTCAGTATGTTGGAGTCTGTCCGTAGAGAGGAGTCTCAACATAGAAAGGGGTCTCTCGATAGGGAGGAGTCTGTCCATAACGAGGGTCTGTCTGTAGGTGGGAGTCTGTTCATAGTGAGGAGTCTGTCCGTAGAGGATATTGTATACAGTGATATAAGCGCCAACAATATTTGTTCCTGATATTTTTGTATTCACCGTTGTAAGTATAGGATATTTTTGACATCGATATTTACGTCTCAATATTTTATATTTCAATATTTAATTCAATATTTTTGTATCACGATATTTCCAGAGGCGATATTTGGCCAGCGATGGAACTCGAGCGTGTTGCTTGTATTTGATGGACATGGCATATATCAATAACAGATATTTTTTAGCTCTTAGGAGACACCTGTGCATGCGGGGGGATGGGACACTGTGCAAACTTTCACCAATCGAGCGCGATATCTGTCCACGGTCACATCCTGCGCCGTTTCACAGCTCCTGGGAAATTAAATGAAATACCAGTATTTGTAAAGTGCACAGCAACCTCCAGAGATGTGCCCCGGCGCTGGGGACCGTTTGGAAGGTTAAGCGAGCTATTGCCCAGAGTCACACGGTGCTGGGCTGACCTGCCACCGGCACCAGGCATCGAACCGTGAACCCCGTAGTCCAAAGTCAGGCACGCTGGCCGCTGCGCCACACCTCTTCCTTGGAGAGCAAGACGTCCTACAGAGGCAGAACTAGTTCATGCTACCGTTCACCGGGCAGCCAGCAATGACCCCCCATGTGAGCCACTGCTCCCTGCATCCGCAGCACAGCGCCACCACTGTCCTCCTGCCCCCTGCATCCGCAGCACAGCGCCACCACTGTCCTCCTGCCCCCTGCATCCGCAGCACAGCGCCACCACTGTCCTCCTGCCAACACTGCATCCGCAGCACAGGTCCACCACTGTCCTCCTGCCAACACTGCATCCGCAGCACAGCGCCACCACTGTCCTCCTGCCCCCTGCATCCGCAGCACAGCGCCACCACTGTCCTCCTGCCACCACTGCATCCGCAGCACAGCGCCACCACTGTCCTCCTGCCCCCTGCATCCGCAGCACAGCGCCACCACTGTCCTCCTGCCAACACTGCATCCGCAGCACAGGTCCACCACTGTCCTCCTGCCAACACTGCATCCACAGCACAGCGCCACCACTGTCCTCCTGCCCCCTGCATCCGTAGCACAGCGCCACCACTGTCCTCCTGCCACCACTGCATCCGCAGCACAGCGCCACCACTGTCCTCCTGCCCCCTGCATCCGTAGCACAGCGCCACCACTGTCCTCCTGCCACCACTGCATCCGCAGCACAGCGCCACCACTGTCCTCCTGCCCCCTGCATCCGTAGCACAGCGCCACCACTGTCCTCCTGCCACCACTGCATCCGCAGCACAGCGCCACCACTGTCCTCCTGCCCCCTGCATCCGCAGCACAGCGCCACCACTGTCCTCCTGCCAACACTTCATCCGCAGGCTCTATCCAGCTCCCTGTCGTACAGCTGTCCTACGTCTGCAGGCGGCCCCCCTGAACACTACAACCTCTGCTGTCTGCCCCCACTGCTGCTGAGGAGCTGATGCTTCTTTTCTGTCTGAGAGCATCGCGGCGCCCGTAGGAGGGACAGATGTGCGCAAGAGCACCCAGCCGTCGGGGAAGCGCTGGGAATAGTTCTGTGTTCACACTCCTCTGCCTTTTCAGCCCCTCCCACTGCTGCAGGGCCCCTGAAAGCACACAGCGTTGAAATGAATGGCTGCAGGTTACCCAAAGAACTCGGACATGTGCATTAACCCACTGAGCTACCTCACACGGTTTCTGTCGTGAATGTTGCACTTGGATCTCAACAGCAGGTGGGAACAGTTTGCACCCGCACTTCCTGGAAGTGTGACTGGGGCCCACGAGGCAGGGTCGCACTTACATTCTGAGAGTCACTACACAAGGAGGAGGGATATTATTTTTGTGTCGAATGAACCTGCTGAAAGCTCTGACGGGGTCATTTGCGTCGAGGCACTTCTCAAGAACACCTTCCTCCCATTACGGCCTTTCCCCCTCGAGCCTCCCAGCCTCACTCACTTGTATTTAACTGTAACGAGATATCAGGAGCCGGGCCAATGATACGTCTTCCATCACAAGCCTCCACTCGGTAGAACAAACCTCGCTCGCATCTTCGACAGGGAAATTAAAGCTGAGTACGAGAGGGTCTATCTCAAATGTAGCGCCTTGAAGCGCTGAACAGATGGGAGTGAAGAGGAGCAGGAAACATGGCCTAAATAGATGGAGGCAACAAACCCACTATCATGGGTAACATTTGAAGAGAGAATTTGTTGTTTCTGAAAACTGATCAGATCTTTCTTTATAATCTGAACCTTTTGTCTCTGGAGATAAGTTCACCCTTTGCTGAATGAATCACAAACCCAGAAACTGAATTATCTGAGTCAGACTCATAGACTTAGGCCTGATTTAAATGTTGGCGATGAGCATTCTCAGTTGTGACGTTGAGTTCTCACCGCCAAAATTACGGCTGAACGCTGAACTTAAAAGCGGGCCGACCATAGTTTGACCCCAGTGGAGACGTGTCTGTCTCAACTGTGGACAAACAAACTTCTATGACGGCCCCACAGACGCATGCGTGTACCACGGGCAGGCATGCACATTAAAAAGACAAAGACAGAGGGCCCGATTCACAGAACTAACTTAAGACAAAATCCTAAACTTACCACTTTTGGTATTCACAGAAGTTAGGATTTTGTCTTAAGTTTGTCCTAAGACAGACTTAAGACAAACTTAAGACAAAATCCTAACTTCTGTGAATACCAAAAGTAGTAAGTTTAGAATTTTGTCTTAAGTTAGTTCTGTGAATCGGCCCCTGTGTTTATTACCAAATATCAGCGTCTCCAGTGACTTGTACAAGCATCAAGACAGGCGTGAGAAACAATATCCGTGACAGGAACTTGAGTGAAAAAATGTTACATTCCGTAGAAAACAATCTTTCATAGTATTTTCATAACAATCCCGAGGTCGGGGTGATTGTATGAAAACAGAACCCACCTGCAGGTGAAGAGCAATGACCCTTGACCTCAAATCCGCTATTTTGGGTCAGAAGTTTAGCAGCACAGCCGAGCTACGGAAAGCACCACTATAAGGACAGACCTAGTGGAGGTAAATGCATACTTACCCAGGAGCCAACATTACGAGTTAAACATTGACAATGAGGAGTGCTTTTGTAATCTAATTACATATCTAAAGAGAGATTATTCACCCATCCTGGCAAATTCACACTTGTTCTGTCTATCCCTTATCTTATGTCTGCACTCCAAAATACGAACACCTGATAAGTACCCAATATGTGATGTTGGAGTATTTCTCAATATACTATTTTATTTTGTGAATAAACACCTCGTCCCACAAGGGTACTGACTGTGTTGTGGGCCCTGGCCAGTAGTATAACAAGGGTACTGACTGTATTGTGCACCCTGGCCAGTATTATAACAAGGGTACTGACTGTGTTGTGGACCCTGGCCAGTAGTATAACGAGGGTACTGACTGTGTCATTAGCCAAGGCCTGTTTGATTCCATCCGGTTGTCGACACCGCCAACAGCGAGAAGCCTGCGTGGGACAGCTCGTGACCGACTCCTGGATGTCTTCGACCCCTCGTGTCCATGTGGCTGCAGAGAGAAGCTACACCTCGACGCCTGTTTGCACCCGACATCGCCTGGTTCCACTCTGGTTCCACGGTAGTCACTGGCTAGTGACTTTGAACATTGTCCCCTCTGCTTTCAGGTCTTCACATCTTCAGATCCGCCCTTGGATCCACCGGAACTCTTCACATCGAGCCGCCTGCAGCATCTTCAGCTCCAAGCACCATCGACCAGCGTGACGAAACCCGACACTACTTCGACCCTGTGCACCCGCTTCCTGAGGGTGAGGTAACTCAGCTCCGCTGGTGTTCCTACACTGGTACACATCTCTAGGGCTTGTGTCTCAAGTTTCAGCTTTCTAGGTCTCTCGGAAGGTTCCGAACTAACTAACTTTGTACTTTTTACTCACCATAGACTTTGTATTGGTGAGTGCGTGCACTTTAAACACTGCACCCGAGTCCCGCGGGCCTTTCCCGACTTAGTCACTGCTAGTCCCGATCAGCTCCAGCGATTCCCAAGGCCCTAGGCCTGTTTCCTTTCCGATTGGTATCTCTTATACCACTTTCTTAGTATATGGTTTAGGTGGCCCCTAGGGCTCATCCATATTGTGCAACTTTTGTGTATTTTAAACTGTCTTGTGTTTAACGCTTGTGCTTCTGTGCTCATAAAGAGTCCAGGGGATACTTTTAGTTAATAAATCTATATATATTTTCAATATATATATCTGTGTGGTGTCCTTTCATTTGGTATTCAAGGGGATTGTGTATGGTATTACAGCTTGCTTCACATGCCTTTCAGAGTTTAGCCTAAGACTGCTTTGTCCACGTTACCACTAGGATAACTGGTCTATAAGGTTGACTTACAACCAATCATCATAAGGGTTGCTTGGCATGGTACAAAGTGATCACTAGAATTAGTGAGCATTATATACCAGGCCAACTTCTCACATGGATGACTGTCAGTCTGTCACAGACCTTCAGTGCTCTTCTGGGTGAATGTCAGTCTCACAGACCTTCAGTGCTCTTCTGGGTGAATGTCAGTCTGTCCAGACCTTCAGTGCTCTTCTGGGTGACTGTCAGTCTGTCCAGACCTTCAGTGCTCTTCTGGGTGAATGTCAGTCTGTCCAGACCTTCATTGCTCTTCTGGGTGAATGTCAGTCTGTCACAGACCTTCAGTGCTCTTCTGGGTGAATGTCAGTCTGTCACAGACCTACCGTGCTCTTCTGGGTGAATGCCAGTCTGTCACAGACCTTCAGTGCTCTTCTGGGTGAATGTCAGTCTGTCCAGCCCTTCAGTGCTCTTCTGGGTGAATGTAAGTCTGTGCAGCCCTTCAGTGCTCTTCTGGGTGAATGTCAGTCTGTCCAGCCCTTCAGTGCTCTTCTGGGTGACTGTCAGTCTGTCCAGACCTTCAGTGCTCTTCTGGGTGACTGTCAGTCTGTCCAGACCTTCATTGCTCTTCTGGGTGAATGTCAGTCTGTCACAGACCTTCAGTGCTCTTCTGGGTGAATGTCAGTCTGTCCAGACCTTCAGTGCTCTTCTGGGTGAATGCCAGTCTGTCACAGACCTTCAGTGCTCTTCTGGGTGAATGTCAGTCTCTCCAGCCCTTCAGTGCTCTTCTGGGTGAATGTCAGTCTGTCCAGCCCTTCAGTGCTCTTCTGGGTGAATGTCAGTCTGTCCAGCCCTTCAGTGCTCTTCTGGGTGAATGTCAGTCTGTCACAGACCTTCAGTGCTCTTCTGGGGGAATGTCAGTCTGTCACAGACCTTCAGTGCTCTTCTGGGTGAATGTCAGTCTGTCCAGACCTTCATTGCTCTTCTGGGTGACTGTCAGTCTGTCCAGACCTTCAGTGCTCTTCTGGGTGACTGTCAGTCTCGCAGCCCTTCAGTGCTCTTCTGGGTGAATGTCAGTCTGTCCAGCCCTTCAGTGCTCTTCTGGGGAAATGTCAGTCTGTCCAGCCCTTCAGGGCTCTTCTGGGTGAATGTCAGTCTGTCCAGACCTTCAGTGCTCTTCTGGGTGAATGTCAGTCTCACAGAGCTTCAGTGCTCTTCTGGGGGAATGTCAGTCTGTCCAGCCCTTCAGTGCTCTTCTGGGTGACTGTCAGTCTCACAGCCCTTCAGTGCTCTTTTGGGTGAATGTCAGTCTGTCCAGCCCTTCAGTGCTCTTCTGGGTGAATGTCAGTCTGTCCAGCCCTTCAGTGCTCTTCTGGGTGAATGTCAGTCTGTCACAGACTTTCAGTGCTCTTCTGGGTGAGTGTCAGTCTGTCCAGCCCTTCAGTGCTCTTCTGGTTGAATGTCAGTCTGTCACAGACCTTCAGTGCTCTTCTGGGGGAATGTCAGTCTGTCACAGACCTTCAGTGCTCTTTTGGGGGAATGTCAGTCTGTCGCAGACCTTCAGTGCTCTTCTGGGGGAATGTCAGTCTGTCACAGACCTTCAGTGCTCTTCTGGGTGAATGTCAGTCTGTCCAGCCCTTCAGTGCTCTTCTGGGGAAATGTCAGTCTGTCCAGCCCTTCAGTGCTCCTCTGAGTGAATGTCAGTCTGTCACAGACCTTCAGTGCTCTTCTGGGTGATTTTCAGTCTCACAGACCTAGTGGCTTTTGTCAAGAAGCCCCTTGTTACCTCAGATTCTTTAGAGCCAGAATGTCTGCTTACTTGTCCAGCTTGTAAGCCTCTGTTATAATGTTTGCATTTCCTTATTGCAGACATTGACGCTCTTCTGAGCTATGCACCCATCTTATAACTGGGAGATCCCTTGGGGCATTTTACAGACACAAGTCTCAATGTACCCAAAATGGGTCAGGGCATCAAGTAACACGAACACATTTTCTGTTGCTTTTCACTTAAATAATAGTAGATTTTTGCCGGATTGGTTGTAGCCTTCTCTTGAGCTTGTCCTACTCAGATCCTCCTCTTCCTCTGCCTAGCCGTAAAATTGTCATTAAAATGAAACAACATTTCGTACAATCACATAATATCAGCTTGCGGCTAAACATGCTTCCAGTGGGACAGTCAGGATTTGTTATATTTTCTGTGTTACAATTAATATGATGTGTAAAAGGCCTGATGTGATACTCTACGTGTCCAATAAGAAGCTCGTCTATCAGAGCAGCATTAGACAGAACTTCACGCTGAACTAATGAGCACAGAGTAAAGGGTATATGATCAGGTCCACCGAAGAAAAGGGACTGTGGAGGAAAGATTCCTGCCTCAGTTCAACAAACTATGCCCCACGAAAAGCAAATAATGCAACAACAAAAAATGAGGCATATTATGCAATTCAAGGCAAACTCTGTGCTCCCCAGGCACTGTCTGGTTTCTTTCAAACCTCCCTGCTACAATCCACTATCTCCTGTCTGGGCTGGTGTGACACCTCCCTGCGACAGGAAACCCTTTGTCCAGGCCTCCTCTGCTGAGTTTCGGTCAGCAGCAGGAGGTCAGACATGTGTCTGTGGCAGAAGCATCCATTTTGTGGATCTGAGGCTCTTTTAAAAATCAACCGCGTTTTAGCAAAAGTAACATGTCTGTCCCCTCTAGAGGGGTGGAATGCTACCCCCGTCGCCAGGACTGGCGAGGGGGTAGTATTCCAATTCGTATGACACCTTACACGACATGTTTTGATAAAGCCAAACCAAAGTTGACATATAACCGCGAGGATTATAATGCACTTAATAGTATATGGTTTGGCATTATCCCGGAACAGCTAAGGGAATTGGTCCCGACAGCTGCAGACAGGCTCAGCTCATGCTAGAGCTCCATCTCACATTAAGCCACGCACTCTGCCTTCAGGATTGTTAAAGCCTGCCATAGGAGTGGCTCACAGGTCTATATGTGTCCAGATAGGTTTAGATATAGGCATACTATATCTAAGCAAGGGGTGATTACACCACCTTGCCCAGCTGAGTGATCAGCCAGTTGTGTCAATTTTAGTTAGCCAGCCAGGGGTGGCAAAAGATATGCTGCAACCCCTGGTAGGCCTTGGATGCACCTATGCCCTGGGCACCTATAGTGCTCTGTACAGGGGCTGATAAGGTGACCCAAGCCAATCTAGTTATGCACCTAGGGTACATGGAATCCATTTTACAGAGAGAGCAGATAGCCTGGGGCCCTGATTAGCAGGGAACCAGGCCAACTAAGTCGAAAACCAGCTAAACACAAGGCAAAAAATCTGGGGTAACCATAGTCAGGTAGCCACCTTCCTACAACCTGTGCCAACCAGAGACCTCCGATTCTAACATGCATATCATTGACAACATTAATGGCGTACAGGGCAAGAGGTAGCATCCAGTAGGGAAAGACACAATGGGAAAGGAGAAATCATTCGTACTCATATCATAGAGTGGAAGAACTCTTTACTGAGAACCAAAGCGTACATTATCAGGGTCAACCTTCCCCTCACTGTCACGATAGGGTCGACCGCCTATATCCACATCACTCTCCTCGCTGTCCGTTATATTTTGCGTGGACAATTCCCCCTCTGCCAGCCCAGAGACACACATGGCCCACCAGGCTAGTAAATCTTCTTGCAACTTCTCGTCCCTTCTGGTGAGTTTCATGTGGACCTCCTCAGCCAGGGACCACTCTTGCACGTCTTTAAGCCAGATGGGCACTTCTGGGGCCCTTTGTCCCTTCCAAGTTATAGCTATCCTAAGTCTAGCTAACACTAGCATTAATTGTAGCAGTTTATATTGAAGATTCTTTTTCTTAGGTTTCCGTACTAGTGCCAACAAGCAGTAATTATGGTCTTTAGCGTAGGTTTAGTTTTTGCCAAGAATCTGCCAAAGGTTTCTCTTCTTAGAATGAAGGAGGTCTGGTATCTCTGTCTCGGAACTCGATTTCCCAACAACCCGCCAGGGGAGCTGGAAACACTGGAGCTGGTTTGTCAGCAGAGGAGGGCAGCTTCTTGGTCAGTGCATCAGCTGGAGAGTCGGCTTCCTTCGGCACTTGCTGTAGCGAGCTGCGTCGGGCAAGTAGGTTGCCGAACTGCTCCGATCCACGGTGCTTTGCCATAGCAAGTGAAGGTATATTTATACCTTGAAAGTGTTTAGAAATGCTATGTTTGACGTAAAGTCGGGCATATGAATGTCCTTAATGAACCCCTAAGGACTAGATGTTCATTGTAAAACTAACTGAGTTCTTGGAGAAATCAATATTCAAGCAAGGGGAAGTCCCTAACGGCTTAAACTGGTTTTCCAAGAAATCGTTGTGACGTTTAATGAACGGATGGAAGTAGCCGTGCCTGTATTTGGGTTGCATGGGCTATGCCTAAATAAGGCTTGATTTCTATGCCTATATAAGGGCAACATGAATTGTACCTATATAAAGGCATGAATCGGGAAAATCCATTCAGAATCCAAAACGCCATACAACACCCACTCCACTTTCTTATGTACGGCATTACTAAGTTCTAAACACGTTAAACATATCTAAACATGATGTGTTAAACCCACCCAAAACACATGAAAATGCAATGGTACTGGTTGTACATGAAAAGAGCATTTGGGCTGTACGCATTAAAGCAATGGTTCATTCTAAGCATATATGTTGACATAAATGCTGTCTGAATGAATCATGAAAATACATTTATGAAATGGCTCGTACATACAGAAGAAAAAAGGGCAAAACCATTTCGTTTCAGAATACATAAAACTGTTTGTGTATGTGGACAAGGTCAATGTTTGTGTCTTGGAAGGTTTTCAAAGAATTCTAGTTCTCTATGAATAGTTCTACTTTAAGCAGATTACTTTGTGCCAAAAAATGAAAAATACAAATTTGGAAAAATTAATAATCATAGAAAAAAAGAGTTCCAAAGTTAGAACTTTGCTTTGAAAGATATGAAGGTCAAATTCAGAGTCTCTCAGAACACTGCGTGCAAAATTAAAAGTCAGTGTTATTGTTTGGAGAAAACATCAAATCTTCTAAGTCTGTAAACAATGTGTCTACCATTGTAGGTGAAAGTTGGATTACCTCGTTAAGAAGATCAACTGCACATAGATGTGAAACATCACCGTCAGCGTTGGTCGCATTAGCAATGTTCGAAGTAGATGGTACCTGTGCGCCTGTTGCTCCACGTACCTCACCGTCAGCATTTTGCGTCTGTGAGTTCTCAATGAATGCCGTCATCAGGATAGGTAGCCGCTGTGGACAACACAGTGCATGGGCCGTTACTGGTCCAAGCAAAGTATCAACATCCGTTGGCAGGACTGATGGAAGTGTGAGACATGTGTCCAGCACGCATTCTTCTCCGCATAGCAGGCAGCGTAGAACAGGTAAGATGTAATCTTGCCAGATTGGTCTGAATGATAGAGGTGAGTCTGTGCATAGAGAGGTGTCTGTCAATAATGAGGGGTCTCTCCATAGAGAGGAGTCTGTCCATAGAGAAGAGTCTGTTCATAGAGAGGAGTCTGTCCATAGACAGGAGTGTGTCTGTAGAGGGGTGTCTGTTCATACAGAGGAGGATATCCATAGAGAAAGTCTGGAAACAAAAATAGAGAGGTGTCTGCTCCTAGAGAGGGGTCTATCCATAGAGAGTGGTTTGTCCATAGAGAGGAGTCTGTCTGTCTGTATGTAGGAGTCTGTCCAACGAAAGGGGTCTGTCTGTATGTAGGAGTCTGTCCAACGAAAGGGGTCTGTCTGTATGTAGTAGTCTGTCCATAGAAAGGGGTCTGTCTGTATGTAGGAGTCTGTCCATAGAAAGGGGTCTGTCTGTATGTAGGAGTCTGTCCATAGAAAGGGGTCTGTCTGTATGTAGGAGTCTGTCCATAGAAAGGGGTCTGTCTGTATGTAGGAGTCTGTCCATAGAAAGGGGTCTGTCTGTATGTAGTAGTCTGTCCAACGAAAGGGGTCTGTCTGTATGTAGTAGTCTGTCCAACGAAAGGGGTCTGTCTGTATGTAGTAGTCTGTCCAACGAAAGGGGTCTGTCTGTATGTAGTAGTCTGTCCAACGAAAGGGGTCTGTCTGTATGTAGTAGTCTGTCCAACGAAAGGGGTCTGTCTGTATGTAGTAGTCTGTCCAACGAAAGGGGTCTGTCTGTATGTAGGAGTCTGTCCAACGAAAGGGGTCTGTCTGTATGTAGGAGTCTGTCCATAGAAAGGGGTCTGTCTGTATGTAGGAGTCTGTCCATAGAAAGGGGTCTGTCTGTATGTAGGAGTCTGTCCAACGAAAGGGGTCTGTCTGTATGTAGGAGTCTGTCCATAGAAAGGGGTCTGTCTGTATGTAGGAGTCTGTCCATAGAAAGGGGTCTGTCTGTATGTAGGAGTCTGTCCAACGAAAGGGGTCTGTCTGTATGTAGGAGTCTGTCCATAGAAAGGGGTCTGTCCATAGGGAGGGGTCTGTCCATAGAAAGGGGTCTGTCCATAGGGAGGGGTCTGTCCATAGAAAGGGGTCTGTCCATAGGGAGGGGTCTGTCCATAGAAAGGGGTCTGTCCACAGAGAGGAGTCTGTCCATAGAAAGGGGTCTGTCCACAGAGAGGAGTCTGTCCGTAGGGAAGAGTCTGCTGCACAGAGGAGTTTGTCTATAGAATGGAGTCCATTCCATAGAGATGGGTCTATTCTATAGAGAGGAGTCTGTCAATAGAGCAGAGTCTGTCCGTACCTCCTACGTACAGACCATCTTTATTGAAAGACTCCTTCCTACAGACAAACCCGCTTCCTACGGTCAGAACCGTCTCTATGGACAGACTCCGCTCTATGGACAGAGTCCTCAGTCCTTTCTATAGAGGGTGATTTGTCCATAGACAGGAGTCTGTCTGTATGTAGGAGTCTGTCCGTAGAGAGGAGTCTCTACATAGAGAGGGGTCTGTCCGTAGGGAGGAGTCTGTCCATAAAGAGGGTCTGTCTGTAGGTGGGAGTCTGTTCATAGAGAGGAGTGTTTCCATAGAGAGTGTTTTGTCTGTAGACAGGAGTCTGTCCATAGAGAGGAGTCTGTCCATAGAGAGGAGTCTGTCCATAGAGAGGAGTCTGTCCATAGAGAGGAGTCTGTCCATAGAGAGGAGTCTGTCCATAGAGAGGAGTCTGTCACTAGAGTTGAGTCTGTCTGTAGAGAGGAGTTTGTCTCTGGAGAGAGAGGTTTGTCCATAGAAAAGAGTCTGTCCATAAAGAGGGTCTGTCTGTAGGTGGGAGTCTGTTCATAGTGAGGAGTCTGTCCGTAGATGATATTTTATACAGTGATATAAGTGCCAACAATATTTGTTCCTGATATTTTTGTACTCACCGTTGTAAGTATAGGATATTTTTGACATCGATATTTATGTCACATTATTTTATATTTTAATATTCAATTCTATATTTTTGTCTCACGATATTTCCGGAGACGATATTTGGTCAGCGATGGAACTCGAGCGTGTTGCTTGTATTTGATGGACGGCATACGTCACTAACAGATATTTTTTATCTCTTAGGAGACACCTGTGCATGCCGGGGGGGATGGGACACTGTGCAAACTTTCACCAAACGAGCGCGATATCTGCCCGCGGTCACATCCTGCGCGGTTTCACAGCTCCTCGGAAATGAAATGAAATACCAGTATTTGTAAAGCGCTCAGCTACCTCCGAAGTGGTATCACGGCGCTGGCGGCCCTCGGGAAGATTAAGTGAACTATTGCCCAGAGTCACACGGTGCTGGGCTGACCTGCCGCCGGCGATCGAACCGTGAACCCAGTAGTCTGGAGTCAGGCACCCTGGCCGCTGCGCCACACCTCTTCCTTGGAGAACAAGACGTCCCACAGAGGTGCTACTGGTTCATGCTACCGTTCACCGGGCAGCCAGCAACGCCCCCCGCATGTGAGCCACTGCCCCCTGTATCCGCAGCACAGCACCACCACTGTCCTCCTGTCCCCACTGCATCCGCAGGCTCCCTCAGCACCCTGTCGCACAGCCATGGGCGTCCGCAGACATTTTTCCAGGGGGGGGCAAAATGTTAATGTCATCACCATCCTCCGACATGATGTGTGCCAGGTGGGGCACAAGAAACACTGGGATAGACTCAATTAAATGCCAGGAATCCAGGATATGTGACTGACCCTGCCACAGACCAACAAACACCACCTGTAGGGAAAATGCTAAACTTTCTGACAAGGTGCTTTATCTCTGTCTTCTAGGTGTGCAGACTTCCGGGTCCTCGATCCAACACCAATCGAGGCTGTCTTCAGCACGATTCGATTTTTATCAGAATACTTTAAAACAGTCTATGATTAAAGCACCAGATTGAATATACTGTATGCACAGTGTATGTTAGGGATTATTTGTAGCACTCATATTTACCAATATTGGCTTCTTGGTGCTAGAATTCATGATAAATTTTATCCAAAGGTAAAGCACAATGTCAAAGTTAGTAATAAATAATGCAGCAATCACACCCGCTAGTCATTCGCCAATGGGTGCTCCCTTTACTAGAATTCCCCGGGCATTGCTAAATTTTACACACATTCAATTAATTTATACAAAATAAAATGTATAGGTCCAAATGTTAGCTATATTTTTTTAAAGAAACTTAGAGTCCCTCTACGTGTAGTCAATGTCAAACTGACATCATGCGCACGTTTAGGGATACAATAATGGCAGCTCCCTTATGCGGAAGCCCGGCACCGTAAATGTGTGGCACATGCGGCGCCCGCAGCAGCGGCACTTCGCAGGTCCAGTGATGCTGAGTCTTACACAGTGGTCGAAGTGGGGGAAAAAAGTAGGAGAATACGGGCGGAGAATCAGAGGGCGGGAATAACCCAAGGATTGGATCTGTGGGTGGAGCCAGAGGTGTGGCCAGAATGCGCAGACATCACAATTTTTAGTATTTGTTTGGCATTTCACTGCCCAGTTTAATCAACCAATGGATACACATGATTATTTAAGGTTATAATGAGTTATTAACATAAAAATATATTTACAAAGTGGGATATGTCTCTAATCACAGAATGTACCAAATACGATAACATGTGGAAACACACGCCATTTGTCTCCGAGCCATGGAGTTTCTGTCATCAGCACTACTCCCTTTTTCCACAACAGCAGTTCAAACATGAATGGCAAAATATCCTAGTGTGCAAATGTTTTCTCTAAAATTCTTGCTCTGCCATATTTGCCTCATAATGCAAGATCTGCTGCATGATCTGACCATTTAAACTAATACATTTTTTGTAGCTCAAACATATCAAAAGTTAATATAAAATGTGACTTGTGTTGCTGCGGAGTGGATGGCCTATTGCAAAGGTTGAATGGTCACCTTTCTCACTGCTGCGTTTGTATGTAAAACTGGTACTAATAGGGCAAAATCTTTCCAGAGACTGTTAGCATGTGTACACACGTCAAAATAATAAAATATCTGAAAATATACTGCATTACGCTGCAGCCTATTTTTTAATGCATACTTTAGTCAACACTACGGCATAATGTTGTCATCCTTTGCTTCATAATTATTTCCAGTGGCCCCACAGCAAGCAGCACATGTTACAAGTGCTAGTGAAAGAAGCCGGGAGACTGTAAGTTTGCGAACTTAGTTTGGTGTGCGTGCAAATCCTGCATTGCCAATCCCTGGTGAGTTGCAGCTACTACTGCTGAAACAAGGCCAATGGAGGTACCTATGGGTGAGGCAGACTGGCCTCAAGGGCAGGGCCAGCCATAGCACTGGTGGTGTCCTGAGCATTAATGTTTGTTAGTGCCCCCCAATGACCGCCTCTACCATGGATTCCCTCATTACCACCCTTTAACTGTGCCCCCCAAGTCTTCATAACCACTCTCTCTCAGATGCGTTTAATTTGATTTACAGCGCCACTCATACCATTGTAGGGTGTCAGAGCACTTTACATCACACACATTACACACAGACAATCAATATGTGTGTAAATCACTGTATAGGAAATGTTACATAAGACTAAGGACTACAAGGTGTAGGAGTCGCATGACAACCATACTAGTAGCCTGTATAGTTTTATAGTGATTGGTCTGGAGAAACACAATACCCGGAATTTAAAACGTAATACCATGGTTGGGGGCTCTCCTTAATAATCAGAATTGATTTCTGTCCAAAAGAAGACTTTTTGGGACATTAGGATAATCAAAGACTGGGAGGGGGACATAACGCTCTGATTTATACCCTGCAGTTTGCATGCAGCTCTTAGATGACAGTTAATAGCTCACTGTTCTAAGTTAGGATTTTAACTTATAAACTGCAAGTTACAAAAGGATCTCTCTGACAAAAACAGTGACCCACTGACCTATTTACATTATGTGCACTTTGTGATCTGCATGGCGCTTGTTCTTTGCAGCCGGTACATTAACCCTCTGAGCTACCTTTCATTAGTCAAAACTTCCACCAGACAAAATTCTGATCTCTCTCTAGGAAGAACATTAATCACCAGAGTCATCATGACATTTTTATTGTTGCCGAAAATTGCTGGAGGCCAGGAAGGAAGCAGAAAGCATTTTTAAAACCATAATATACTTGCAAACATGATGCCTCCACCTAAAGCCAGCACCCGGTGCGGTCACACTGGTTGCACCGCCCTAGAGCTGTCCCTTCTCAAGGGTCCTGTGACCTCAGTGACTGTTGTTCTAGGGTGTGCTGCTTCATGGGCCTGCCCGCAAGACTGGAGGTGAACTTCAGTATGGATAGTGGTGGACAAGCCTTGAAGGTTAACCTACACTTGTCATGCTAGGGTCCACCTGCTGGTGCGAAGACACCAGGGGCCTCAGTTTTGCGCCGCCGGTGCGTCACTTTTTGTGACGCACCAGCGGCGTAAAATATGCGCCTTGTTGCGCCATATTTAAAAAAGGGACGCATCTAGGTAGATGCGTCACTTTGTAAACCCCTGCGCCACATTATACCTGCGTCAGGTATAATGTATGCAGAGGGGGGTTCCCCCGCAAAAAGGCTCGTAATAGTGACGCAGTGAAATCTATGAGATTTCACTGCGTCACTTTTAGGATGCTGTTGCGTCAAAATCTTGCGCCTGCCTCACAGCAGGCGTAAGACTGACGCAGGCCCTTTCACATGGGGCTTTCCCCATGTGAAAGGACGCATTGCTGGAGTTGCGTCACTTTTGTGACACACCCCAGCATTGCGTCACTTTTGCGCTTACAGATGCGTCAGAAATACTGACGTATCTGTAAGTCCTTGCGACATGATGCGTCATACATTATATATGACACATCATTGGTGTCGCAAGGAGTGCGCAGTGAAAAGTGACGCATCGCTGTTTTCACGCAGCGATGCGTCACTTTTCATAAATGAGGCCCCAGGACTTCTAAGGTCTTGCGGAGCCTTCTAAGGTCTAGCATGTGATTGTGCTCTCGCAGGAGAGTGGTCTGGTGGGCTGGTTATTAAGGCTGAACCTGGTTCCCAGTTCCAAATTCAGCAGCTCTGACCATAGTGCCACATCCTCTCCCCCACTGAACACCGTACTGTCCCACTGAGAAAAACTACCACTGTCTTCAACTACAACCCAATTGTTGCCCGCTGTAAACACCTGGATGCGGCTCAATTTAAATTACGCACTAGACAAGAGCAATATGCGGCCTACAAAAAAAAAAAAATCCTGGAAAAAGCAAACACTTAGGGAATGCAAAATTTAGCAAACCATGGGAAATGTAAGCAGGAACAAAATGGTTACCTTAATGCTTTTACACTCACTATTCAGAAATCAGTGAGTGCTTTTGTCTGAAAAGTTAAGGATACGACTACAGGGCCCTGAATGGACCCATTTCAATGTCCATTGCTATAAAGACCACATCCCTGGACGCAGAGCCGCAGCACACATGTTGTTTTCCAATCCACACATTGCAGTACCTCCAGGATTGGTGCACTAGTTCCAAGTCCAGGGAAAACAAAGACAAGAAAACAAAAATAGCGCTTCACTGGCAAACTCTGTAAAAGTGGCGCTAATGTGTTTCAGTGTGAATAAAATCAGTTTGGTCAGTTTGCTACCACTCTATCTTACTTTATTTAGTTATTTATCTATTTTTCATATTTTTAGCCTTTTATTCCCAATGCTGCACTTTAGAATTAAAATGTCAGAAAAATATGACATTTCCAGCAAACGCGTCTTTTTTTTGGATCCATTTTACAGGGAAGCAAATAAAAGAAAGGAGAGGAAAGAGAGTGAGAACCCCATCTTGAAGTCACGGTTTTCATGGGCGTCTGGAGTGGGGGGCAAGGAGGGTCGCTCCAGGGGCTGCCAAGCGGCCCTCCATGCCCCGCCCTGCGGACGCCCATGCGCACAGCTGCCCGACATCTGCTGGCACCCCCATACTCACTACAACCTCTGCTGTCTGCCCCCACTGCTGCTGAGGAGCTGATGCTTCTTTTCTGTCTGAGAGCATCGCGGCGCCCGTAGGAGGGACAGATGTGCGCAAGAGCACCCACCCGTCGGGGGAAGCGCTGGGAGTATTACCATGTCCATACTCCTCTGACTTTTGGGGCCCCTCCCACGGCTGCAGGGCCACTGAAAACACACAGCGTTGAAACGAATGGCTGCAGGTTACCCAAAGAACTCGGACAGTTGCATTAACCGACTGAGCTATCTCACATGGTTTCTGTCCTGAATGTTGCACTTGAATCTCAGCAGCAGGTGGGGACAGTTTGCACCCGCACCTCCTGGAAGCGTCATCACATCACATAACATGTGTATTTGTAAAGCGCACGTATCACCCAAGGGTCTCAAGGCGCTGAAAAACAGATGTATATTGTTACCCACCTCAATGGTACTCATTTTATCGACCTCAGACGGATGAAAGGCTGAGTGGACCCTCAGTGATTAGAACCTGTGACCATGGGGTTGAACCCATGCCCCTGCAGTGGATGCATCAGTCCACTGCGCCACCAGACGCGGACACAGGTGACCACGAGCCAGGGTCGCACTTACATTCTGAGGATCACAGTCAAAGGAGGAGGGATATTATTTTTGTGTCGAAGGAACCTGCTGAAAGCTCTGACGGGGTCATTTGCGTCGAGTCTCTTCTCAAGAACAACTTCCACCCGTTACGACCTGTCCCCCTCGAGCCTCCCAGCCTCACTCACTTGTATTTAACTGTAACGAGATATCAGGAACCGGGCCAATGATACGTCTTCCATTAGAAGCCTCCACTCGGAAGAACAAACCTCGCTCGCATCTTCCGACACTGAAATTAAAGCTGAGTCCGAGAGGGTCTGTCTCAAATGTAGCGCCTTGAAGCGCTGAACAGATGGGAGTGAAGAGGAGCAGGAAACATGGCCTAAATAGATGGAGGCAACAAACCCACTATCATGGGTAACATTTGAAGAGAGAATTTGTTGTTTCTCAAAACTGATCAGATCTTTCTTTATAATCTGAACCTTTTTGTCTCTGGAGATAAGTCCGTCCTTTGCTGAATGAATCACAAACCCAGAAACGGATTATCTGAGTCAGACTCATAGACTTAGGCCTGATTTAAATGTTGGCGATGAGCATACTCTGTTGTGACGAGGAGTTCTTACCGCCAACATTATGGCTGAACGATGAATTATAAAGCGGGTCGACCATAGCTTGACCGCGGTGGAGACGTGTCTGTCTCCACCCTGGATGAACACACTTCTCTGACAGCCCCACAGATGCCTGCGTGTAGATCGGGCAGGAATACACATTAAAATGACAAATACTGTGTTTATTACCCAATATCAGCGTCTCAAGTGACATGTACAAGCATCAAGACAGGCAAGAGAAACAATATCCGTGACAGGAACTTTGGTGAAAAATGTTAACTTCCAACAAAACAACATTTCATAGTAATTCCATAACAATCCCGAGGTCGTGTGATTGTAAGAAAACAGAACCCACCTGCAGGTGAACAGCAGTAAGCCCTTGACCCCAAATTCGCTATTTTGGGTCAGAAGTTTATCAGCACAGCCGAGCTACGGAAAGCACCACTATAGGGTGAGACCTAGTGGAGATAAATGAATACTTACCCAGGAGCCAACATTACGAGTTAAACATTGACAATGAGGAGTGCTTTTGTAATCTAATTACATGTCTAAAGAGGGATTACTCGCCCCATCCTGGCAAATTCACACTTGTGCTGTGTATCCCTTATCTTATGTCGGCACTCCAAAATATGAACACCTGAAAAGTACCCAATATGAGATGTTGGTCTATTTTTCAATATACTATTTTATTTTGTGAATAAACACCTCGTCCCACAAGGGTACTGACTGTGCTGTGGGTCCTGGCCAGTAGTATTGATAGAGATCGCAGGTCACCCGACCAATAATTTCACCACTTGGTTTCGGGCCCATATACTTTAATTCTCCATCTACATTAATCAGGTGACCTTACAATCTACTACCAATAACCATGAGTCCTTTCGATTGTTTCCAGTGTACCCGACTTACCATCCACCGTTACGGGTACCTAATGACACGATGAATCAGGGAGCTAGCTGTAAAGAAAGGCAGGCAAAATACAAACCCAACTTTATAAACCTTGATTTTTCATAAAAGGACCACGGACAACTGGGAAGTTTTAAGATTTTTATCTAGAATTCGTCTTCTAAGAGCATTAGGCTTACAGTTAAAAGGCAGTCGATAATCAAGATAACAAAAATCATATAACCATAAAGGAACAATGTAAGGGCAACCATTTGGGTTTTTCTAAATAATAGTGAACAGGGAACATGCTAAGTAGAGTAAAAAAATGTAATTCAAGAACGGACATCTATAAATGGGCAAACTTATGCAAGTACTAGAGTTACACTATTGGGAAATACTTAAAGTTGGAGTAAACTCAGTGATCCTATACATTGATAGGAAGGAATGATAAAGGGAACACGCTATAAATCTAGAAAATTACTTTAGTCAGTTTTATAAGAGAAAATTATAGACCACATCAGAAGATTGCAAACTGCAATGGAGAAAATGATTTCTAAAAGGTAGGGTAACATAGGAACACGCTATGAAATTAAATGCAACTGACTTTATGATATGCAATGGTTGCGGAAAGCATGGAAAATGATCGTATGCAAAGGTATGTCTTTATTGAATCAAAGACAGAAAAATAGAAAGGTGCAGTTTAGAGTTTCAGTGAGATATTTACCTAGACTGGTGTGAAGACCAACCCTGGCCACGGGTCAGTTAAGGACAGGAAATACCCCAAGGAAGGATAGTCATCAATGGGACAGCAGGTGCAGAATGGACACCACAGGACAGGACAGGAAAACCAGATTAGGATCAGGACAGGACCACCAGGACACGACCAGCACCCGCAGTTCAGAAGCAACGCCTGCGCTCCACCCTCTCTGCACTCTGCAGCTACCGGTCAGAACCCCGATTGGGTTAGCGAACTTTCCAGCAAAGTGCTCCGCCAGCACTTAAGGTTTAGTAAAACCTTTGAGTCTATGGTCAAATTCGGACAGAGTGCTCCGCAGCGCTCTGTAAATTCGGTCACCTATTGAGTGCGTTGGGTCAGTGACAGGTCAGCTAATTCAGACAAGTCGGACAAATTCCCTAGGTGAACCTAGGCTAGTTATACTGTTTTCGGGTCAGTGCACCACCCCCCAATGTTGCAAAGTGTCAGAATCCCCAATTTCGATTGGTTCTAAGGTAGGATGGGTTAACACACCAATCAGAACAGACTTTTCTAAGACCTAATTTACATTCTAGGGTACCGCCTAACAAGATTGGGGTTCTCATGAGACAAATCTTTGGAATACAATGAAATATTAACAAATGTTTCAACTTGGGTACAGCCAACTCCGTCCTGCTGGGTCGCAGGTCATTTTCTCAGGAGCATCTTGACTGTGGCTGCCAGCTGGCTGAGTTCCACTGCTCAAGGCTACATCTCTCCCGGGCTGCGTGAGCATGCGTGGAAGGGACCTTCAAGATGGCTCTTGGTACATTCAGACCCCCATTTCCCGCGATACATGAAAAGTAAGCGAAAACAAATTAAAACATAGAAATGAATGAATGTACCATATATCATGAATAACTACTTTATATTTCTTACTTATAAAAATATACTATGCAATTAAGGGTAAGTGCAACAGACAATAACACAAGAGCAGTGGTGCAAGCTTCACCACGTTATTACAATGACAGCCATTTTATGGCTATTACGCATGCGCACCCTTTCCCTCCAGAACTGCAACTACGTCACATCACGTGAGTGTGTCTAACGCATGCGCAGAAGCAAAATTCAAGCAGCGGCCATTATTATATACAAGGGTTATTCATATTAATGAAACACATACACAAGCCTCACTACGATACACACGCATATTCAAAAATACGTAAAATTAGTAAAACAAACAAATTGGATTATAGGATTATAACAGATTCGAGGTTCTTGACTCGAGCAAGTCGCGATGCGAATTCTTGCTCTATCAGTATAACAAGGGTACTGACTGTGTTGTGGTCCTGGGCAGTAGTATAACAAGGGTACTGACTGTGTCGTGGGCCGTGGCCAGTAGTATAACAAGGGTACTGACTGTGTTGTGGGCCCTGGCCAGGAGTATAACAAGGGTACTGACTGTGTTGTGGGCCCTGGGCAGTAGTATAACAAGGGTACTGACTGTGTTGTGGGCCCTGGCCAGTAGTATAACAAGGGTACTGACTGTGTTGTGGTCCCTGGCCAGTAGTATAACAAGTGTACTGACTGTGTTGTGGGCCCTGGCCAGTAGTATAACAAGTGTACTGACTGTGTCGTGGGTCCTGGCCAATAGTATAACAAGGGTACTGACTGTGTTATGGGCCCTGGCCAGTAGTATAGCAAGGGTACTGACTGTGCTGTGGGCCCTGGCCAGTAGTATAACAAGGGTACTGACTGTGTCGTGGGTCCTGGCCAGTAGTATAAAAAGGGTACTGACTGTGTTGTGGGCCCTGGCCAGTAGTATAACAAGGGTACTGACTGTGTTGTGGGCCCTGGGCAGTAGTATAACAAGGGTACTGACTGTGTTGTGGGCCCTGGCCAGTAGTATAGCAAGGGTACTGACTGTGCTGGGGGCCCTGGCCAGTAGTACATCAAGGGTACTGACTGTGCTGTGGGCCCTGGCCAGTAGTATAACAAGGGTACTGACTGTGTTGTGGGCCCTGGCCAGGAGTATAACAAGGGTACTGACTGTGTTGTGGGCCCTGGCCAGTAGTATAGCAAGGGTACTAACTGTGCTGTGGGCCCTGGCCAGGAGTATAACAAGGGTACTGACTGTGTTGTGGGCCCTGGCCAGTAGTATAACAAGGGTACTGACTGTGTTGTGGGCCCTGGTCAGTAGTATAACAAGGGTACTGACTGTGTTGTGGGCCCTGGCCAGTAGTATAACAAGGGTACTGACTGTGTCGTGGGCCGTGGCCAGTAGTATAGCAAGGGTACTGACTGTGCTGTGGGCCCTGGCCAGTAGTATAACAAGGGTACTGACTGTATTGTGGGCCTGGCCAGGAGTATAACAAGGGTACTGACTGTGTTGTGGGCCCTGGCCAGTAGTATAACAAGGGTACTGACTGTGTCGTGGGCCGTGGCCAGTAGTATAACAAGGGTACTGACTGTGTTGTGGGTCTGGCCAGTAGTATAACAAGGGTACTGACTGTGTCGTGGGCCGTGGCCAGTAGTATAACAAGGGAACTAACTGTGTTGTGGGCCCTGGTCAGTAGTATAACAAGGATACTGACTGTGTTGTGGGCCCTGGCCAGTAGTATAACAAAGGTACTGACTGTGTCGTGGGCCGTGGCCAGTAGTATAGCAAGGGTACTGACTGTGCTGTGGGCCCTGGCCAGTAGTATAACAAGGGTACTGACTGTGTTGTGGCCCTGGCCAGTAGTATAACAAGGGTACTGACTGTGTCGTGGGCCGTGGCCAGTAGTATAACAAGGGTACTGACTGTGTTGTGGGCCCTGGCCAGGAGTATAACAAGGGTACTGACTGTGTTGTGGGCCCTGGCCAGTAGTATAACAAGGGTCCTGACTGTACTGTGGGCCCTGGTCAGTAGTATAACAAGGGTACTGACTGTGTTGTGGCCCTGGCCAGTAGTATAACAAGGGTACTGACTGTGTTGTGGGCCCTGGTCAGGAGTATAACAAGGGTACTGACTGTGTTGTGGGCCCTGGCCAGGAGTATAACAAGGGTACTGACTGTGTTGTGGGCCCTGGTCAGTAGTATAACAAGGGTACTGACTGTGTTGTGGGCCCTGGCCAGTAGTATAACAAGGGTACTGACTGTGTCGTGGGCCGTGGCCAGTAGTATAGCAAGGGTACTGACTGTGCTGTGGGCCCTTGCCAGTAGTATAACAAGGGTACTGACTGTGTTGTGGCCCTGGCCAGTAGTATAACAAGGGTACTGACTGTGTCGTGGGCCGTGGCCAGTAGTATAACAAGGGTACTGACTGTGTTGTGGGCCCTGGCCAGGAGTATAACAAGGGTACTGACTGTGTTGTGGGCCCTGGTCAGTAGTTTAACAAGGGTACTGACTGTGTTGTGGCCCTGGCCAGTAGTATAACAAGGGTACTGACTGTGTCGTGGGCCGTGGCCAGTAGTATAACAAGGGTACTGACTGTGTTGTGGGCCCTGGCCAGGAGTATAACAAGGGTACTGACTGTGTTGTGGGCCCTGGTCAGGAGTATAACAAGGGTACTGACTGTGTTGTGGGCCCTGGTCAGTAGTATAACAAGGGTACTGACTGTGTTGTGGGCCCTGGCCAGGAGTATAACAAGGGTACTGACTGTGTTGTGGGCCCTGGCCAGTAGTATAAGAAGTGTACTGACTGTGTCGTGGGTCCTGGCCAATAGTATAACAAGGGTACTGACTGTGTTGTGGGCCCTGGCCAGTAGTTCCTCATTAATGAAACCCACACCTTCAAGCACGGGACTAATAATGTCCTTTATGCACGCGAGACGCCGTGCACGGCGCATCACAGGAGGAGATTTCTCAATACACAAATGGCGTTTTTCTTATGGCGCTTCGCTCTAGTTTCTATCTACATATGAAGATTTATGTGGCAATAAATATACATTCCTTACTACTTTGTGGTAACGTGATGGCTGTTATTTCTGTTGAGCCCTGACGCGCTAATAAAGAAACCGCTCCTAGGTGTGTCCCTAGAGGGGAGTAAGTCAAGGACAGGAAGGAAATGAAGATAAAACTGAAGCTGTGACGCCCCGGTCTGTGCTCTGCTTTACTCCTCTCCGTGTCTCTTCTCTCCTGCAGGTTGTGGCAGTGCTCCCTCACCGGTTCATGCTGCGGAGACCTCGCCTCTGTCCTGGAAACAAACTCATCTCTCACAGAGCTCGACCTGGGCAACAATGATGAGCTGGGAGACACTGGAGTGAAGAAGTTGTGTGAAGGCCTCAGACATCCAAACTGCAAACTACAGACACTGAGGTACAGAGCTGAGCAGTTCTTATCATGTCACTGATTTCTAAATATACATCGTAGGTGGGGCTCATACATATATATTTTATAATGTGAAAAACGCACATCCGTTCCATGACAATACAAGGTGTGCAATACGTGAGGGTTGTGAAGGGGGGGACCCAAGTCCGAGAAGTGAGTGTGGAACAAGCCCCTCTAATGGTGCAGAAGGGCAGACTTTAAAGCTTGTTTTTCAGGTATTTGGAGTAAAATGTCAACAACGGCGCAGATCGGCCCATAAGTAGTATATGGTCAGGGGCGTAACTTGAAGGGGGTGTGAGGCGGGGTGAAGACCCTTAATGATTCCTTAAAGTCCGGTCTCATCCTCTTGACAGCCCAATGACAGCTGCTCGTCGCTGGAAGTGTGAGATACCCCCTAGTGTGTGCGTCTGTGTGTACCTGTGTGTGCTTCTGTGTCTGTGAGGCTGTGTGTCTGTCTGTGAGTGGGTGGCATGTAGGCAGCAAGCGCAGCGGTTGAGCCATTAATTTGCCAGCTGGTGCAGCGGGCCCCTGACAGTCAGTGTGTAGATCTGTGAGTCAGAATGTAAGTAGGTCTGTTAGACAGAAAGCAGACAGATATGTGAGACAGAATGTCTGTTGGCTTTTGAGACGGAATAAAAACATATAACGTTCACTCCCAGCTTTCCTGCGTGAGCAGATTGTGTGATCCTGAGCGATAATGTCAATGCTCCATTAGTGAGGTGACGCTAACAATGGGTTCATTATCTTTAGGATACTACATAGGAGATTAATTGAAGAAAGCATATCTTTAAAAAGGTGCAAAGCGATTAAAAATATGTCTGCACACCTGGAATTTCTCTGTTAAAAGACATTTTGGTGAGATCCATATGTTTCACTTTCTTTAGATTGAACTAAAAGTAAATATATAGACCAAGGTTCTCTAAGTGACTTTCCACCTGGTCTCCACAGACTTTCTACATTTTACTTTCTGATTAAAAGCAGAAATATAGTGACTTAGGTTTCCTAATTGATTATGAACCTTGGCCTCACTGAATATTAATCAATGTATCCTGATGTGAGAGTGAGCACTGAACCAAGAGAGTCTATGTTTACATACAATTCTTTTAAAAAATTCATTGTATTTTATCGATTGCTTTTAGATGTATGCAATGAAAATGATTTTGTTCAAATAGCCTTGTTAGACGTTGAGCATTGGGTCGTGTGACTTAGTTCAGTGTATCCTACTCGAGGTCAGCGGCATTAAAGGGAATCTTGTTCTTTGTGAGTTATAACCGCCCGGTCCCTTTTGGCTTAACTGGGGTAACTCTCTCTTTCTTGTGGGGTGCGATCCTAAGTGACGCCTTTCTTGCACTGAGCCTCCTTTTCTTTAATCATCTAAGAGCGCCTTGAAGCGCATCAGTCCAGGGTGTGCGCTGCACCAAGGCACCTGCATGTGGTTTCATAGACTCCGGTGCGGCTCCAGACATGGGTTTGATTGGGCGGCGCGTCCTGGGCGGGGTCTGGACATGACAGACGGACACAGAGGCTCCTCTGCAGGGTGTGTGTGGCCAGAGGCGGCCCTCAGGGAGGGCGGGGCTTAGAGTTTGTATGAAATCCCCATGAGTGAGTTACCCCGAGCCTGACTGACGCACCTGCTTTTGCTCCACAGCCTGGGGGGTGTTCAACTCTCACATGAGACCCCTGCAGACCTGAGAGAAGCTCTCCTGGAGAAGCTGTCACGGGGGGAACTCTACTGAGAGGCTTCAGCGACTGAGGTCTCTACAACTGAACACCAAGGTGAGATCCCTGAGTCTGTCCAGGGAGAGGGGTCTATAGTTCTCATGAGTTTACAGTTCACGTCAGACCCAGAGGAAAATCAACAATAAAGGATTCATATGTTCTACTCACAACTCAAAATAAATGTTTTAAGATTACACTATCATATATTAAATTACAGAGATTGTGAGTAGCTTGTGTTCAAAACTGTGCATTCTGTCGGCAGAGAGCAGTCAGTCCATAGAGAGCAGTCAGTTCATAGAAAGGAGTCTGTCCATAGGGAAGAGTCTGTCCATAGAGGGGAGTCTGTCCATAGAGAGGAGTCTGTCCATAGAGAGGAGTCTGTCCATAGGGAGGAGTCTGTCCATAGAGAGGAGTCTGTCCATAGGGAGGAGTCTGTCTGTAGGGAGGAGTCTGTCCACCGAGAGGAGTCTGTCCATAGAGAGGAGTCTGTCCATAGAGAGGAGTCTGTCCATAGAGAGGAGTCTGTCTAGAGAGAGTAGTCTGTCCATAGAGAGGAGTCTGTCTATAGAGAGGAGTCTGTCCATAGAGAGGAGTCTGTCCATAGAGAGGAGTCTGTCCATAGGGAAGAGTCTGTCCATAGAGAGGAGTCTGTTCATAGAGAGGAGTCTGTCCGTAGAGAGGAGTCTGTCCGTAGACAGGAGTCAGTCCATAGAGAGCAGTCTGTCCATAGAGAGCAGTCTGTCCATAGAAAGGAGTCTGTCCATAGGGAGGAGTCTGTCTGTAGAGAGGAGTCTGTCCATAGGGAGGAGTCTGTCTGTAGAGAGGAGTCTGTCCATAGGGAGGAGTCTGTCTGTAGGGAGAAGTCTGTCTGTAGAGAGGAGTCTGTCCATAGAGAGGAGTCTGTCCATAGAGAGGAGTCTGTCCATAGAGAGGAGTCTGTCCACCGAGAGGAGTCTGTCCACAGAGAGGAATCTGTCCATAGGGAGGGGTCTGTCCATAGAGTGGAGTCTGTCTATAGAGAGGAGTCTGTCCATAGAGAGGGGTCGATCCAAAGAGAGGAGTCTGTTCATAGAGAGAAGTCTGTCCGTACAGAGGAGTCTGTCCGTAGATAGGGGTCTGTCCACAGAGAGGAGTCTGTCCATAGAGAGGAGTCTGTCTATAGAGAGGAGTCTGTCCATAGAGAGGAGTCTGTCCATAGAGAGGAGTCTGTCCACCGAGAGGAGTCTGTCCACAGAGAGGAGTCTGTCCACAGAGAGGAATCTGTCCATAGAGAGGAGTCTGTCCACAGAGAGGAGTCTGTCCATAGAGAGGAGTCTGTCCAGAGAGAGGAGTCTGTCCATAGACAGGAGTCTGTCCATAGAGAGGAGTCTGTCCGTAGAGAGGAGTCTGACCATAGAGAGGAGTCTGTCCGTAGACAGGAGTCTGTCCATAGAGAGGAGTCTGTCCGTAGAGAGGAGTCTGACCATAGAGAGGAGTCTGTCCATAGAGAGGAGTCTGTTCATAGAGAGGAGTCTGACCATAGAGAGGGGTCTGTCCATAGAGAGGAGTCTGTCCATAGAGAGGAGTCTGTCCATAGAGGAGTCTGTCCATAGAGAGAAGTCTGTCCGTAGAGAGGAGTCTGTCCGTAGACAGGAGTCTGTCGGTAGAGAGGAGTCTGTCCGTAGAGAGGAGTCTGTCCGTAGAGAGGAGTCTGTCCGTAGACAGGAGTCTGTCCATAGAGAGGAGTCTGTCCATAGAGAGGAGTCGGTCCATAGAGAGGAGTCTGTCCGTAGAGGAGTCTGTCCATAGAGAGGAGTCATTCCATAGAGAGGAGTCTGTCTAGAGAGAGGAGTCTGTCCACCGAGAGGAGTCTGTCCACCGAGAGGAGTCTGTCCTTAGAGAGGAGTCTGGCCATAGAGAGGGGTCTGTCCATAGAGAGGAGTCTGTCCATAGAGAGGAGTCTGTCCATGGAGAGTGGTCTGTCCATAGAGAGGAGTCTGTTCTCGTGAGAGAGCCTCGTGCTGCTGAGGATGGGGCTCCAGAGAGCCTCGCGCTGCTGAGGATGGTGCTCCAGAGAGCCTGGCACTGCTGAGGATGGTGCTCCAGAGAGCCTCACCCTGCTGAGGATGGGGCTCCAGAGAGCCTCGTGCTGCTGAGGATGGTGCTCCAGAGAGCCTCGCCCTGCAGAGGATGGTGCTCCGGAGAGCCTTGCGCTGCTGAGGATGGTGCTCCAGAGAGCCTCGCACTGCTGAGGATGCTGCTCCAGAGAGCCTCGCTCTGCTGAGGATGGTGCTCCAGAGAGCCTCGTGCTGCTGAGGATGGTGCTCCAGAGAGCCTGGCGCTGCTGAGGATGGGGCTCCAGAGAGCCTCGTGCTGCTGAGGATGGTGCTCCAGAGAGCCTGGCACTGCTGAGGATGGTGCTCCAGAGAGCCTGGCACTGCTGAGGATGGGGCTCCAGAGAGCCTCGCCCCGCTGAGGATGGTGCTCCAGAGAGCCTCGCCCTGCTGAGGATGGTGCTCCAGAGAGCCTCGCCCTGCTGAAGATGGTGCTCCAGAGAGCCTCGTGCTGCTGAGGATGGTGCTCCAGAGAGCCTCGTGCTGCTGAGGATGGTGCTCCAGAGAGCCTCGCGCTGCAGAGGATGGTGCTCCAGAGAGCCTGGCGCTGCTGAGGATGGTGCTCCAGAGAGCCTCGTGCTGCTGAGGATGGTGCTCCAGAGAGCCTCGCCCTGCTGAGGATGGTGCTCCGGAGAGCCTTGCGCTGCTGAGGATGGTGCTCCAGAGAGCCTCGCCCTGCTGAGGATGGTGCTCCAGAGAGCCTCGCCCTGCTGAGGATGGTGCTCCGGAGAGCCTTGCGCTGCTGAGGATGGTGCTCCAGAGAGCCTCGCCCTGCTGAGGATGGGGCTCCAGAGAGCCTCGCGCTGCTGAGGATGGTGCTCCAGAGAGCCTCGCCCTGCTGAGGATGGTGCTCCGGAGAGCCTTGAGCTGCTGAGGATGGTGCTCCAGAGAGCCTCTCCCTGCTGAGGATGGTGCTCCAGAGAGCCTCTCCCTGCTGAGGATGGTGCTCCAGAGAGCCTCGCGCTGCTGAGAATGGTGCTCCAGAGAGCCTGGTACTGCTGAGGATGGTGCTCCAGAGAGCCTCGTGCTGCTGAGGATGGGGCTCCAGAGAGCCTCGCGCTGCTGAGGATGGTGCTCCGGAGAGCCTCGTGCTGCTGAGGATGGGGCTCCAGAGAGCCTCGCCCTGCTGAGGATGGTGCTCCAGAGAGCCTCGCTCTGCTGAGGATGGTGCTCCAGAGAGCCTCGCTCTGCTGAGGATGGTGCTCCAGAGAGCCTCGCTCTGCTGAGGATGGTGCTCCAGAGAGCCTCTCCCTGCTGAGGATGGTGCTCCAGAGAGCCTCGCGCTGCTGAGAATGGTGCTCCAGAGAGCCTGGTACTGCTGAGGATGGTGCTCCAGAGAGCCTCGTGCTGCTGAGGATGGGGCTCCAGAGAGCCTCGCGCTGCTGAGGATGGTGCTCCAGAGAGCCTCGTGCTGCTGAGGATGGGGCTCCAGAGAGCCTCGCGCTGCTGAGGATGGTGCTCCAGAGAGCCTCGCACTGCTGAGGATGGTGCTTCAGAGAGCCTCGCGCTGCTGAGGATGGTGCTCCAGAGTGCCTGGTACTGCTGAGAATGGTGCTCCAGAGAGCCTGGTACTGCTGAGGATGGTGCTCCAGAGAGCCTGGCACTGCTGAGGATGGTGCTTCAGAGAGCCTCGCGCTGCTGAGGATGGGGCTCCAGAGAGCCTCGCCCTGCTGAGGATGGTGCTCCAGAGAGCCTCGCACTGCTGAGGATGGTGCTCCAGAGAGCCTCGCGCTGCTGAGGATGGTGCTCCAGAGAGCCTCGCCCTGCTGAGGATGGTGCTCCAGAGAGCCTCGCCCTGCTGAGGATGGTGCTCCAGAGAGCCTCGCGCTGCTGAGGATGGTGCTCCAGAGAGCCTCGCACTGCTGAGGATGGTGCTCCAGAGAGCCTCGCGCTGCTGAGGATGGTGCTCCCAAGAGCCTCGCGCTGCTGAGGATGGGGCTCCAGAGAGCCTGGCGCTGCTGAGGATGGTGCTCCAGAGAGCCTGGCGCTGCTGAGGATGGGGCTCCAGAGAGCCTTGCTCTGCTGAGGATGGTGCTCCAGAGAGCCTCGCCCTGCTGAGGATGGTGCTCCAGAGAGCCTCGCCCTGCTGAGGATAAGGCTCCAGAGAGCCTCACCCTGCTGAGGATGGAGCTCCAGAGAGCCTCGTGCTGCTGAGGATGGGGCTCCAGAGAGCCTCGTGCTGCTGAGGATGGTGCTCCCGAGAACCTCGCGCTGCTGAGGATGTGGCTCCAGAGAGCCTCGCCCTGCTGAGGATGGTGCTCCAGAGAGCCTCGCCCTGCTGAGGATGGGGCTCCAGAGAGCCTCGCCCTGCTGAGGATGGTGCTCCAGAGAGCCTCGCGCTGCTGAGGATGGGGCTCCAGAGAGCCTGGCACTGCTGAGGATGGTGCTCCAGAGAGCCTGGCGCTGCTGAGGATGGTGCTCCAGAGAGCCTGGCGCTGCTGAGGATGGTGCTCCAGAGAGCCTCGCCCTGCTGAGGATGGGGCTCCAGAGAGCCTCGCGCTGCTGAGGATGGTGCTCCAGAGAGCCTGGCAGTGCTGAGGATGGGGCTCCAGAGAGCCTCGCGCTGCTGAGGATGGTGCTCCAGAGAGCCTGGCAGTGCTGAGGATGGTGCTCCAGAGAGCCTCGCGCTGGTGAGGATGGGGCTCCAGAGAGCCTCGCCCTGCTGAGGATGGTGCTCCAGACAGCCTCACGCTGCTGAGGATGGTGCTCCAGAGAGCCTCGCGCTGGTGAGGATGGTGCTCCAGAGAGCCTCGCGCTGATGAGGATGGTGCTCCAGGGAGCCTCGCACTGCTGAGGATGGTGCTCCAGAGAGCCTCACCCTGCTGAGGATGGGGCTCCAGAGAGCCTCGCACTGCTGAGGATGGTGCTCCAGAGAGCCTCGCGCTGGTGAGGATGGTGCTCCAGAGAGCCTCGTGCTGCTGAGGATGGTGCTCCAGAGAGCCTCGCACTGCTGAGGATGGTGCTCCATAGAGTCTCGCCCTGCTGAGGATGGGGCTCCAGAGAGCCTCGCGCTGCTGAGGATGGGGCTCCAGAGAGCCTCGCCCTGCTGAGGATGGTGCTCCAGAGAGCCTGGCACTGCTGAGGATGGTGCTCCATAGAGTCTCGCACTGCTGAGGATGGGGCTCCAGAGAGCCTCGCCCTGTTGAGGATGGTGCTCCAGAGAGCCTGGCGCTGCTGAGGATGGTGCTCCAGAGAGCCTTGCCCTGCTGAGGATGGTGCTCCATAGAGTCTCGCACTGCTGAGGATGGGGCTCCAGAGAGCCTCGCCCTGTTGAGGATGGTGCTCCAGAGAGCCTGGCGCTGCTGAGGATGGTGCTCCAGAGAGCCTCGCCCCGCTGAGGATGGGGCTCCAGAGAGCCTCGCCCTGCTGAGGATGGTGCTCCAGAGAGCCTGGCAGTGCTGAGGATGGGGCTCCAGAGAGCCTCGCCCTGCTGAGGATGGTGCTCCAGAGAGCCTCTCACTGCTGAGGATGGTGCTCCAGAGAGCCTCACCCTGCTGAGGATGGTGCTCCAGATTGCCTCGCACTGCTGAGGATGGTGCTCCAGAGAGCCTCGCACTGCTGAGGATGGTGCTCCAGAGAGCCTCGCGCTGGTGAGGATGGGGCTCCAGGGAGCCTCGCACTGCTGAGGATGGTGCTCCAGAGAGCCTCGCACTGGTGAGGATGGTGCTCCAGAGAGCCTCGCCCTGCTTAGGATGGTGCTCCAGATTGCCTCGCACTGCTGAGGATGGTGCTCCAGAGATCCTTGCACTGCTGAGGATGGTGCTCCAGAGAGCCTCGCGCTGGTGAGGATGGTGCTCCAGAGAGCCTGGCGCTGCTGAGGATGGTGCTCCAGAGAGCCTCGCGCTGCTGAGGATGGTGCTCCAGAGAGCCTCGCACTGCTGAGGATGGTGCTCCAGAGAGCCTCGCGCTGGTGAGGATGGTGCTCCAGAGAGCCTCGCCCTGCTTAGGATGGTGCTCCAGATTGCCTCGCAATGCTGAGGATGGTGCTCCAGAGAGCCTGGCACTGCTGAGGATGGTGCTCCAGAGAGCCTGGCGCTGCTGAGGATGGGGCTCCAGAGAGCCTCGCCCTGCTGAGGATGGTGCTCCAGAGAGCCTCGCCCTGCTGAGGATGGTGCACCAGAGAGCCTCGCGCTGCTGAGGATGGTGCTCCAGAGAGCCTCGCACTGCTGAGGATGGTGCTCCAGAGAGCCTCGCGCTGGTGAGGATGGTGCTCCAGAGAGCCTGGCGCTGCTGAGGATGGTGCTCCAGAGAGCCTCGCGCTGCTGAGGATGGTGCTCCAGAGAGCCTCGCACTGCTGAGGATGGTGCTCCATAGAGTCTCGCCCTGCTGAGGATGGGGCTCCAGAGAGCCTCGCCCTGCTGAGGATGGTGCTCCAGACAGCCTCACGCTGCTGAGGATGGGGCTCCAGAGAGCCTCGCGCTGCTGAGAATGGTGCTCCAGAGAGCCTTGCCCTGCTGAGGATGGTGCTCCAGAGAGCCTCGCCCTGCTGAGGATGGTGCTCCAGAGAGCCTCGCGCTGGTGAGGATGGTGCTCCAGAGAGCCTGGCGCTGCTGAGGATGGTGCTCCAGAGAGCCTCGCGCTGCTGAGGATGGTGCTCCAGAGAGCCTCGCACTGCTGAGGATGGTGCTCCATAGAGTCTCGCCCTGCTGAGGATGGGGCTCCAGAGAGCCTCGCCCTGCTGAGGATGGTGCTCCAGACAGCCTCACGCTGCTGAGGATGGGGCTCCAGAGAGCCTCGCGCTGCTGAGGATGGGGCTCCAGAGAGCCTTGCCCTGCTGAGGATGGTGCTCCAGAGAGCCTCGCACTGCTGAGGATGGTGCTCCAGAGAGCCTCGCGCTGGTGAGGATGGTGCTCCAGAGAGCCTGGCGCTGCTGAGGATGGTGCTCCAGAGAGCCTCGCGCTGCTGAGGATGGTGCTCCAGAGAGCCTCGCACTGCTGAGGATGGTGCTCCATAGAGTCTCGCCCTGCTGAGGATGGGGCTCCAGAGAGCCTCGCGCTGGTGAGGATGGTGCTCCAGAGAGCCTGGCGCTGCTGAGGATGGTGCTCCAGAGAGCCTCGCCCTGCTGAGGATGGTGCTCCAGAGAGCCTCGCGCTGCTGAGGATGGTGCTCCAGAGAGCCTCGCCCTGCTGAGGATGGTGCTCCAGAGAGCCTCGCACTGCTGAGGATGGTGCTCCAGAGAGCCTCGCGCTGGTGAGGATGGTGCTCCAGAGAGCCTGGCGCTGCTGAGGATGGTGCTCCAGAGAGCCTCGCGCTGCTGAGGATGGTGCTCCAGAGAGCCTCGCCCTGCTGAGGATGGTGCTCCAGAGAGCCTCGCACTGCTGAGGATGGTGCTCCAGAGAGCCTCGCGCTGGTGAGGATGGTGCTCCAGAGAGCCTGGCGCTGCTGAGGATGGTGCTCCAGAGAGCCTCGCGCTGCTGAGGATGGTGCTCCAGAGAGCCTCGCACTGCTGAGGATGGTGCTCCATAGAGTCTCGCCCTGCTGAGGATGGGGCTCCAGAGAGCCTCGCCCTGCTGAGGATGGTGCTCCAGACAGCCTCACGCTGCTGAGGATGGGGCTCCAGAGAGCCTCGCGCTGCTGAGAATGGTGCTCCAGAGAGCCTTGCCCTGCTGAGGATGGTGCTCCATAGAGTCTCGCACTGCTGAGGATGGGGCTCCAGAGAGCCTCGCCCTGTTGAGGATGGTGCTCCAGAGAGCCTGGCGCTGCTGAGGATGGTGCTCCAGAGAGCCTCGCGCTGCTGAGGATGGGGCTCCAGAGAGCCTCGCCCCGCTGAGGATGGGGCTCCAGAGAGCCTCGCGCTGCTGAGGATGGTGCTCCAGAGAGCCTCACCCTGCTGAGGATGGTGCTCCAGAGAGCCTCGCGCTGCTGAGGATGGTGCTCCAGAGACCCTCGCCCTGCTGAGGATGGTGCTCCAGAGAGCCTCGCGCTGCTGAGGATGGTGCTCCAGGGAGCCTCGTCCTGCTGAGGATGGTGCTCCAGAGAGCCTCGTGCTGCTGAGGATGGGGCTCCAGAGAGCCTGGCAGTGCTGAGGATGGTGCTCCAGAGAGCCTGGCACTGCTGAGGATGGTGCTCCAGAGAGCCTCGCCCTGCTGAGGATGGTGCTCCAGAGAGCCTGGCACTGCTGAGGATGGGGCTCCAGAGAGCCTCGCCCTGCTGAGGATGGTGCTCCAGACAGCCTCACGCTGCTGAGGATGGGGCTCCAGAGAGCCTTGCGCTGCTGAGGATGGTGCTCCAGAGAGCCTTGCCCTGCTGAGGATGGTGCTCCATAGAGTCTCGCACTGCTGAGGATGGGGCTCCAGAGAGCCTCGCCCTGTTGAGGATGGTGCTCCAGAGAGCCTCGCGCTGCTGAGGATGGTGCTCCAGAGAGCCTCGCGCTGCTGAGGATGGGGCTCCAGAGAGCCTCGCCCCGCTGAGGATGGGGCTCCAGAGAGCCTCGCGCTGCTGAGGATGGTGCTCCAGAGAGCCTCGCCCTGCTGAGGATGGTGCTCCAGAGAGCCTCGCGCTGCTGAGGATGGTGCTCCAGAGACCCTCGCCCTGCTGAGGATGGTGCTCCAGAGAGCCTCGCGCTGCTGAGGATGGTGCTCCAGGGAGCCTCGTCCTGCTGAGGATGGTGCTCCAGAGAGCCTCGTGCTGCTGAGGATGGGGCTCCAGAGAGCCTCGCAGTGCTGAGGATGGTGCTCCAGAGAGCCTGGCACTGCTGAGGATGGGGCTCCAGAGAGCCTCGCCCTGCTGAGGATGGTGCTCCAGAGAGCCTGGAACTGCTGAGGATGGTGCTTCAGAGAGCCTCGCGCTGCTGAGGATGGGGCTCCAGAGAGCCTCGCCCTGCTGAGGATGGTGCTCCAGAGAGCCTGGCACTGCTGAGGATGGTGCTCCAGAGAGCCTCGCGCTGCTGAGGATGGTGCTCCAGAGAGCCTCCCCCTGCTGAGGATGGGGCTCCAGAGAGCCTCACCCTGCTGAGGATGGTGCTCCAGAGAGCCTCGTGCTGCTGAGGATGGGGCTCCAGAGAGCCTCGTGCTGCTGAGGATGGTGCTCCCGAGAACCTCGCGCTGCTGAGGATGTGGCTCCAGAGAGCCTCGCCCTGCTGAGGATGGTGCTCCAGAGAGCCTCGCTCTGCTGAGGATGGTGCTCCAGAGAGCCTCGCGCTGCTGAGGATGGGGCTCCAGAGAGCCTGGCACTGCTGAGGATGGTGCTCCAGAGAGCCTGGCGCTGCTGAGGATGGTGCTCCAGAGAGCCTGGCGCTGCTGAGGATGGTGCTCCAGAGAGCCTCGCCCTGCTGAGGATGGGGCTCCAGAGAGCCTCGCGCTGCTGAGGATGGTGCTCCAGAGAGCCTGGCAGTGCTGAGGATGGTGCTCCAGAGAGCCTCGCCCTGCTGAGGATGGGGCTCCAGAGAGCCTCACGCTGCTGAGGATGGGGCTACAGAGAGCCTCGCGCTGCTGAGGATGGTGCTCCAGAGAGCCTTGCCCTGCTGAGGATGGTGCTCCATAGAGTCTTGCACTGCTGAGGATGGGGCTCCAGAGAGCCTCGCCCTGTTGAGGATGGGGCTCCAGAGAGCCTCGCGCTGCTGAGGATGGTGCTCCAGAGAGCCTCGCGCTGCGGAGGATGGGGCTCCAGAGAGCCTCGCGCTGCTGAGGATGGTGCTCCAGAGAGCCTCGCCCTGCTGAGGATGGTGCTCCAGAGAGCCTCGCGCTGCTGAGGATGGTGCTCCAGGGAGCCTCGTCCTGCTGAGGATGGTGCTCCAGAGAGCCTCGTGCTGCTGAGGATGGTGCTCCAGAGAGCCTGGCGCTGCTGAGGATGGTGCTCCAGAGAGCCTGGCGCTGCTGCTCCCAAGAGCCTCGCGCTGCTGAGGATGGGGCTCCAGAGAGCCTCGCCCTGCTGAGGATGGTGCTCCAGAGAGCCTCGCTCTGCTGAGGATGGTGCTCCAGAGAGCCTCGCGCTGCTGAGGATGGTGCTCCAGAGAGCCTTGAGCTGCTGAGGATAGTGCTCCAGAGAGCCTCGCGCTGCAGAGGATGGTGCTCCAGAGAGCCTGGCGCTGCTGAGGATGGTGCTCCAGAGAGCCTCTGCCTGCTGAGGATGGTGCTCCAGAGAGACTCGCCCTGCTGAGGATGGGGCTCCAGAGAGCCTCGCCCTGCTGAGGATGGTGCTCCAGAGAGCCTGGCGCTGCTGAGGATGGGGCTCCAGGGAGCCTCGCCCCGCTGAGGATGGAGCTTTAGAGAGCCTTGCACTGCTGAGGATGGTGCTCCAGAGAGCCTTGCACTGCTGAGGATGGGGCTCCAGAGAGCCTGGCGCTGCTGAGGATGGTGCTCCAGAGAGCCTCGCACTGCTGAGGAGGGGGCTCCAGAGAGCCTGGCGCTGCTGAGGATGGTGCTCCATAGAGCCTCGCGCTGCTGAGGATGGTGCTCCAGAGAGCCTCGCGCTGCTGAGGATGGTACTCCAGAGAGCCTCGCACTGCTGAGGATGGTGCTCCAGAGAGCCTTGCCCTGCTGAGGATGGTGCTCCAGAGAGCCTCGCTCTGCTGAGGATGGTGCTCCAGAGAGACTCGCCCTGCTGAGGATGGTGCTCCAGAGAGCCTCGCCCTGCTGAGGATGGTGCTCCAGAGAGCCTGGCGCTGCTGAGGATGGGGCTCCAGGGAGCCTCGCCCCGCTGAGGATGGAGCTTTAGAGAGCCTTGCACTGCTGAGGATGGTGCTCCAGAGAGCCTTGCACTGCTGAGGATGGGGCTCCCGAGATCCTCGCACTGCTGAGGATGGTGCTCCAGAGAGCCTTGCACTGCTGAGGATGGGGCTCCAGAGAGCCTGGCACTGCTGAGGATGGAGCTCCAGAGAGCCTCGCGCTGCTGAGGATGGTGCTCCAGAGAGCCTCGCCCTGCTGAGGATGGTGCTCCAGGGAGCCTCGCCCTGCTGAGGATGGTGCTCCAGAGAGCCTCGCCCTGCTGAGGATGGGGCTCCAGAGAGCCTCGCCCTGCTGAGGATGGGGCTCCAGAGAGCCTCGCGCTGCTGAGGATGGTGCTCCAGAGAGCCTCGTGCTGCTGAGGATGGTGCTCCAGAGAGCCTCGTGCTGCTGAGGAAGGGGCTTCAGAGAGCCTCGCGCTGCTGAGGATGGTGCTCCAGAGACCCTCGCCCTGCTGAGGATGGGGCTCCAGAGAGCCTCGCCCTGCTGAGGATGGGACTCCAGAGAGACTCGCCCTGCTGAGGATTGGGCTCCAGAGAGCCTCGCACTGCTGAGGATGGGGCTCCAGAGAGCCTCGCGCTGCTGAGGATGGTGCTCCAGAGAGCCTCGTGCTGCTGAGGATGGTGCTCCAGAGAGCCTCGTGCTGCTGAGGAAGGGGCTTCAGAGAGCCTCGCGCTGCTGAGGATGGTGCTCCAGAGACCCTCGCGCTGCTGAGGATGGGGCTCCAGAGAGCCTCGCCCTGCTGAGGATGGTGCTCCAGAGAGCCTCGCCCTGCTGAGGATGGTGCTCCAGAGAGCCTCGCGCTGCTGAGGATGGTGCTCCAGATAGCCTCGCACTGCTGAGGATGGGACTCCAGAGAGCCTCGCGCTGCTGAGGATGAGGCTCCAGGGAGCCTCGCGCTGCTGAGGATGGTGCTCAGAGAGCCTCGTGCTGCTGAGGATGGTCCTCCAGAGAGCCTCGCGCTGCTGAGGATGGTGCTCCAAAGAGCCTGGCCCTGCTGAGGATGGTGCTCCAGAGAGCCTCGTGCTGCTGAGGATGGTGCTCCAGAGAGCCTCGCCCTGCTGAGGATGAGGCTCCAGGGAGCCTCGCGCTGCTGAGGATGGTGCTCCGCTGCTGAGGATGGGGCTCCTGAGAGCCTGGCACTGCTGAGGATGGTGCTCCAGAGAGCCTCTGCCTGCTGAGGATGGTGCCACAGAGAGCCTGGCACTGCTGAGGATGGGGCTCCAGAGAGCCTCGCGCTGCTGAGGATGGTGCTCCAGAGAGCCTGGCGCTGCTAAGGATGGTGCTCCAGAGAGCCTGGCACTGCTGAGGATGGGGCTCCAGAGAGCCTCGCCCTGCTGAGGATGGGGCTCCAGAGAGCCTAACCCTGCTGAGGATGGGGCTCCAGAGAGCCTCACACTGCTGAGGACGGTGCTCCAGAGAGCCTGGCGCTGCTGAGGATGGTGCTCCAGAGAGCCTGGCGCTGCTGAGGATGGTGCTCCAGAGAGCCTCGCACTGCTGAGGAGGGGGCTCCAGAGAGCCTGGCGCTGCTGAGGATGGTGCTCCATAGAGCCTCGCGCTGCTGAGGATGGTGCTCCAGAGAGACTCGCCCTGCTGAGGATGGTGCTCCAGAGAGACTCGCCCTGCTGAGGATGGTGCTCCAGAGAGACTCGCCCTGCTGAGGATGGTGCTCCAGAGAGCCTCGCCCTGCTGAGGATGGTGCTCCAGAGAGCCTGGCACTGCTGAGGATGGTGCTCCAGAGAGCCTGGCGCTGCTGAGGATGGGGCTCCAGAGAGCCTGGCGCTGCTGAGGATGGTGCTCCAGAGAGCCTGGCACTGCTGAGGATGGTGCTCCAGAGAGCCTGGCACTGCTGAGGATGGTGCTCCAGAGAGCCTGGCACTGCTGAGGATGGGGCTCCAGAGAGCCTGGCACTGCTGAGGATGGTGCTCCAGAGAGCCTGGCACTGCTGAGGATGGGGCTCCAGGGAGCCTCGTGCTGCTGAGGATGGTGCTCCAGAGAGCCTGGCACTGCTGAGGATGGTGCTCCAGAGAGCCTGGCACTGCTGAGGATGGTGCTCCAGAGAGCCTGGCACTGCTGAGGATGGTGCTCCAGAGAGCCTGGCCCTGCTGAGGATGGTGCTCCAGAGAGACTCGCCCTGCTGAGGATGGTGCTCCAGAGAGACTCGCCCTGCTGAGGATGGTGCTCCAGAGAGCCTCGCCCTGCTGAGGATGGTGCTCCAGAGAGCCTGGCACTGCTGAGGATGGTGCTCCAGAGAGCCTGGCGCTGCTGAGGATGGGGCTCCAGAGAGCCTGGCGCTGCTGAGGATGGTGCTCCAGAGAGCCTGGCACTGCTGAGGATGGTGCTCCAGAGAGCCTGGCACTGCTGAGGATGGTGCTCCAGAGAGCCTGGCACTGCTGAGGATGGGGCTCCAGAGAGCCTGGCACTGCTGAGGATGGTGCTCCAGAGAGCCTGGCACTGCTGAGGATGGGGCTCCAGGGAGCCTCGTGCTGCTGAGGATGGTGCTCCAGAGAGCCTGGCACTGCTGAGGATGGTGCTCCAGAGAGCCTGGCACTGCTGAGGATGGTGCTCCAGAGAGCCTGGCACTGCTGAGGATGGTGCTCCAGAGAGCCTGGCACTGCTGAGGATGGTGCTCCAGAGAGACTCGCCCTGCTGAGGATGGTGCTCCAGAGAGCCTCGCCCTGCTGAGGATGGTGCTCCAGAGAGCCTGGCACTGCTGAGGATGGTGCTCCAGAGAGCCTGGCGCTGCTGAGGATGGGGCTCCAGAGAGCCTGGCGCTGCTGAGGATGGTGCTCCAGAGAGCCTGGCACTGCTGAGGATGGTGCTCCAGAGAGCCTGGCACTGCTGAGGATGGTGCTCCAGAGAGCCTGGCACTGCTGAGGATGGTGCTCCAGAGAGCCTGGCACTGCTGAGGATGGGGCTCCAGGGAGCCTCGTGCTGCTGAGGATGGTGCTCCAGAGAGCCTGGCACTGCTGAGGATGGTGCTCCAGAGAGCCTGGCACTGCTGAGGATGGTGCTCCAGAGAGCCTGGCACTGCTGAGGATGGTGCTCCAGAGAGCCTGGCACTGCTGAGGATGGTGCTCCAGAGAGACTCGCCCTGCTGAGGATGGTGCTCCAGAGAGCCTGGCACTGCTGAGGATGGTGCTCCAGAGAGCCTCGCTCTGCTGAGGATGGTGCTCCAGAGAGCCTGGCACTGCTGAGGATGGTGCTCCAGAGAGCCTGGCACTGCTGAGGATGGTGCTCCAGAGAGCCTGGCACTGCTGAGGATGATGCTCCAGAGAGACTCGCCCTGCTGAGGATGGTGCTCCAGAGAGCCTCGCCCTGCTGAGGATGGTGCTCCAGAGAGCCTGGCACTGCTGAGGATGGTGCTCCAGAGAGCCTGGCGCTGATGAGGATGGGGCTCCAGAGAGCCTGGCGCTGCTGAGGATGGTGCTCCAGAGAGCCTGGCACTGCTGAGGATGGTGCTCCAGAGAGCCTGGCACTGCTGAGGATGGTGCTCCAGAGAGCCTGGCACTGCTGAGGATGGTGCTCCAGAGAGACTCGCCCTGCTGAGGATGGTGCTCCAGAGAGCCTCGCCCTGCTGAGGATGGTGCTCCAGAGAGCCTGGCACTGCTGAGGATGGTGCTCCAGAGAGCCTGGCGCTGATGAGGATGGGGCTCCAGAGAGCCTGGCGCTGCTGAGGATGGTGCTCCAGAGAGCCTGGCACTGCTGAGGATGGTGCTCCAGAGAGCCTGGCACTGCTGAGGATGGTGCTCCAGAGAGCCTGGCACTGCTGAGGATGGGGCTCCAGGGAGCCTCACACTGCTCTAGCGGACCCACAAAACTCCCAACCATCAACCCCACTTCAGGATTTCTCTTGGTTCTTTCTTTGGATGCTGCTGGGTTGAGGGGTGGCTGAGACCTGTCTCTATCTTTATGAAGAGAGTCCACAACCTGTTGCTAGACCTCACAATCCCATTCAGCCCAAGCAAAGACTTCTAGCATTGTGAATGGTGGTGAGGTGACTGCCAAGGCTGCATTCCCAAGTATTTAGGGGAGGATCTGGCACCTCCTGGGTGACATGGGGATCCATGCTAGAGTCCTCCACCCTGTCTAAGAAGGATTCAAGGATCAGAGAAGTCTTTAGTTTTGTCATCCATAGTAAGGTAACATTCATTAAAGGCCATACTGGAGGTTGCATTGCCATGGGCTGAGGTCGGAGTGCAAGAAACACCCCAGCCTTGATGCTGAAAGCTGATGAATAATTTACAAAAAAAGAGATACAGCATCCCTTATACAGCAGGCGTCCTTGAGTTTCCATGTGGCTTGTAATGATGGGTCTGACATGCTTTGGCGTGGGATGCAGGCAATGATGGGGCTTGGGGAGTCTCGCGGCCTGGCAGTCTCAGACTGAATGCAAGGGGCCCCTTGAAACTCCAGTGGTTTTGAGATGTAGGGACAGTTAGATAGCATGTCATAACAATGTAGAAATGTATATAATGCTGCAACCCCTGACCTCAAGGGATATATGGGAACCGCTGCAGGTCTCCCAAGTTCAGGATGTTGTCACGCACACTGATGTCCATGCACACACCCCAAAGGTAGACAATGGAGTGGATGTACATACATACATGGCTCCAGGCGGCTGGATGCTGCTAGACCCGCTTATCTCACATACGTACTCATTGCATGCAGAATGTTATGTTCATGGTGAGTTCAACTGTCTGTCGCCAGAGGGCACGTGCTGTCTATGCCTAATATAAGGTAAACTATTCAGATATATCATTGTAATTCACCTGCTGATTAGACCCAACTGGTGGAAGGGGCCCTCAGGACACCTCATGATCCTCACAGGCCAGCATGACCCAGACACACTCGCCCAGGGGTAACCTGGCTCCCACACCTGCCCCGGGCCCTCTCCCAAACTTGTATTATTTGTAGTACCCGGAGTGTTTACCACACGGTTGAGTCGCTTTCTGAGGACTCTTTGATCTCCACTCTCTGCTTCCTATAGTTATTGGTCTGAGTTTGTGTGTTTTAAAAACATTATATATAAAAAAATATATATATAATGTTTTGATAGTGTTGCACACAAATGTTTTTCTTTTATAATTGTTCAATTTCCTTTTAAATTATATGTAAGATGTATTGCAAATGGTTTTAAGTAACTGTGCAATATAAATAAATAATAATTCAGTGTGTTTTAAAACGTACTGCCTCTTGTCCCCCAGCTGCAGGAATGCTTTGGGTGGGCTCCCTTCATCCAGCTCTTCTCCGAGTACCAGAAAGTGACTGACATCAAAAATGAAAACCCCTCCAAGATGAACCCGTGGGCAGAAAAGTTCTCCAATCAGGTTAAGAAGAATCTGGCCCCATTTTTCAAGATGTGGGGCTGGCCGATCAAAGACAGCGTCTCTGCAAAGCTATCTTCGCTGCCGGAGTGGGAAGAGAACCCGATGAAGAAATTTGTTGCATGTCAATAATTACAGAAACACACGACTTCGAGAGATGAACATGGTTATCCAGATGCTTCTGTAATAACTGCTTCTAATACACATGATTGCATATATTCTTCTTGTGTGTGTATGTGGGGTGCCCACCTCATTCCAGCCTAAAGCCCTGAGCTTTTTATCTTCATATCACTGATGTCAGGGGTAATTCTCTAATTAGTTTAACCCGTTCCGTGTGGCCGTCGGCCGTTGGCCGATGGCAGCACTACCTCCCCAGTGCTGCCGTCGGCCAATGGCCGACGCGGTCCCTCCCGTTTTGCTGAAGTGCCGCACTTCCGCAAAATCGCGGCCACCGTTAAGGCGTTAAAAAAGCAAAACAAGTCCCCAACAGCAGACTTATTTAGGTGATCACACGAACGAGCGTCCAGGACTGGGAACTGTGGGGCAGATGTACAAGCCCCTTGCGCCACTTTTCCAATGTTCAAAGTGACACAAAAGTGGCAGAAGGGGCTTGTAAATCTGCCCCACTGTCTATAGTGACCTGGAGTGAAGGGGGCCACTCTCTGCTTATGTGAGTTCAACGTGTAGGTGTTGTGAGGTAGAATCTTCACCCGTGGTACCATCAACCCCCTCACAACATCCTTAACAGGTCTAATGTGATTACAGATGAACACATGAAACAAAAACTGTCTCACCGGATCCATAAAGAGGGGGGTCAAACAAGCTACAGAGTTCCTATGAGCATGTAACTATGTTTGCATGTGCAGCCCTCAAACTATCACCCAAGCCTGGTGGAATCCCTGGAAATTCCATCTTCAGAATTATTATCATCGGGGCTCCCGGGAATTTCGGAGGGTGGGGAATACTAGGGATTAGCAGGTTTTGTGCAAAAACATGTAGGAATCAAATTTACGGTGCTGAATCCCACAGTTTTTTTCTGGTATTCCACAAGAGTCCTCACCTGCTTGGAGCAGGTGTATTACAGGTGTGATAACCCTCATCAGCAGTGTGCCTGCTGACTCTATAATTCCACTGGTGCCTATAACTGCCCTTACAGGTCCCAGTGGAACTGATGGGACAGTTGAAATTATGGCTATTGCCTCAAAATATGATCTGTTCTTTTAGGCGAAACATCGGGGTAACCAATTTGAAGGACCCTACTTCTCCCACTGTACAGGTTGCCATTCACTGCAATTTCTGTTTCACGGGCACTGCTGCCCATTTCAGCTTTAAACGATGCAAAGAAATCTTTACTTCCCCAAGTTTATTAGGGAATGCCTGGGAAGTAGTCCCACCACCCAATCATTACTTTTGATTCCTCAAAAATTGTACTTGCTCAAAAGATCAGGGGGCAAAACCAACTCTATGTCAACTCCCAGTGGTCCTTCGATCCCAATGCATTGACGCCTTGAACCCTCAAATACAACTTTGTATCATTATTCCTGTCTGTTAATAATAAATTCACCCTGCAAAAACCTGCAATGGCTAAAGATTGAACTTCAAAACCTCTGCATTAATATCTGATTCTTCTCAATCAGTCGCATCAATCAATTTACCCAATTTCTTTTCATACTTTTCTCTTGCTGGGACCATTGAAGGAGAGCCGGATGCTGTAGTGAGTGGAAGATCCTTCTCAAACCCTTAATGAAACCTGTAACTCGCACATTGGTGGTCCCTTTTCTTCTCATGGTCAGGTATATCTTTATGATTTGAGATATATACATATATGAGATATGATTTGAGATATATACATATTACCCAGCGGTGGCTGCCACTGGGTAGTTATAGTTAGGTCAGCTGTTCTATAGGAATAGTGTTTTTAGAATTGCTATTAACTTAGGCACCATTTGACGAACCTCCACAAAACGTTCCATAAAGGTGCTACTTTTGGATTAATTCGTGCATTTCAAGACGTGGAGGTTTTGGAGCCCCCAGCTACATGTAGCTTTGTGGGTACTCACAGTCTCCTCTCCAAACTCTTCCCACCCTGATAATGATAGGCCATTTACTCCAGCCCTGGCTTGAGTAACTCTCCATCTAGAATAATGGGGAATTGATCAGCCCCAGATTTGATCATGGGGTGATGGAGAAGAGATTTCTCCACAAGGAAAAATGTTTTCTTCACGTAGAAAAGAAATGCGCAGTTGAAGAGGAGGCTCCATTTCCCATGTGCAGAATTCTCTGCTCTGAGGTACTCAGCAAGGGGGTCATTTCCACCATTACAACTTGAAACCTGCCTGTAGCACAGCTTTCAAGGTGTAATACTGAGATTTTTTGTGAATAGGAATAAAGATAAAAGGGTGGAAGTTTAAATCTCTCCCAATACGTTTACTTAATTGGCCCCCATATCACTCCAGGGAAGGTCTAGCACGCGGCGTGAAATATTACTCTAATCTAATATGTGCCCCATCCTATTCAATAAAATCCCCTAGTTCTGGAATTATTAAACATGAGGATATAAACTCTTATTTTCCACACACAGATCTAAGGCAACGCGACAAACCATGTTCACCTCTCTCAGTCTCCATTTCATGAGCTTCGGTGCTTAGATATATGTCTCAGGCGCATCGTCCATACAATTGTTGACATCAACTGCTCAAAACGATGAACAAAATTTGTAACATTGCTGTGCACCTCATAACTAGCATGTAGTAAAGTCATGTATACACAATTATGTTTGCACAACCAAAACAATGATGAGTCACACTAAATACAGCGTTTGACATTATATGTTGTAATTTTGGTTTGATATGCACTTAAATATATATTGGCCTTGGCTTATGCACCTATATTTGATCATTTGATTTTTGATCTTTGGAATAAAGCAGTTGTGTCGGATACTCGTGTTGTGTCGTTCTTGATGACTGTATATAATTGTGAAGCGGGAGGCTTTGAGATATATACGTTACCCAGCGGTGGCTGCGACTGGGTAGTTATAGTTAGGTCAGATGTTCTATAGGAATAGTGTTTTTAGAATGGCTATTAACTTAGGCACCATTCGACGAACCTCCACAAAACGTTCCAAAAATGTGCTAATTTTAGATTAATTTGTGCTTAGACTGTTTCAGGGTGATGCATCAGGCGGGAGCGGAGAAAAGGGGTTTTCCCAAACTGCGAGCCCCCATGAATTTTCCGTACACAAATTTGGATAAAATCTACTGAACAGAATTACACTGAATTTGGAAGAAAGCTAGATATTGGTCCACAGATTGTGCTTTTTATGGTCTGGTGTAAATCCTTTCACTAGTTTTTGAGACATTAAGTAGTCCCACCCCAGCGTAACCACCAACAGGCACGGACCTCCAGTGGCGGCCAAGCAGCATTTCCCCCCAGGCTCTCTGCGCCGGCATAGTTCTCTCGGCCAAAGGCAAAGGGGCACGGCCCGCACCTCAGCCTACCAGGGGTTTTCCAATGTCAGGGGGCCACAGTCAAGGTCACTCCGATGGGGGGAGGGTCAGGCAAGCAGTTCTCAATGGGCGTCCCACCATACAGGGCGCCCTGGGTCCAACATGCAGTCACTTCAGACTAGGACAGCTCACGCTCACTCCGCGTCCCAAGCGTCTGCTCTCTTGGCAGCGGAAGCCTGTTTCAGTATTCGGGGTGGCTGTGCCACAGCTGTGTAGCAATGAGGAGCCAATGGCTGAGAGGTGTTTCAAGTAGATTTACTAAGTCTTAGTTGAAGGTTATTAAGTTGATGTGGAGGAGCCTCTCCAGGAGCAGCCTGCCTGCTGCTCAGCCCATACTTCAACTCTCACATCTCACCTCACTGGCACCCAAACAATCAATGAAGCATTGCCGCACCAACGTTCCAAGCAGAACACTCACACTGGCTGAGCAAACAGGGAGAAAGCAACAGGAGAAATACATATACAGGATACTGCATATCCTCCCCCTTTATATAACACAAGATTGAAACTTCAAAACGCAATAAGGAGTACACAAAAAGAACCATAAAAAGAGATGTTATGCTTAGGTACACAAATGCAAGAAGAGAAATGCACTGGAAACTATACTAGGGAAAATGAAGTAGATGCATTGGATAAATATACAGGATAAATATATCACACATCCTCCCCTTCTATAAAATTCATAAAAAATATATCAGAAGAGAAAACATTGGGGCATATTACCAAGCAATAGCGATAATTATCGCTATTGCTTGGTTAGCGGGAAAAAATATCACCGAGCACCGAGGATTTTTACCGCTGAGATACCTTGATATTATCAAGGTTTATCTCAAAAGCGGTAAAAATCCTGCGAAATGATTTTTCAGCGATATTCATGCATTATCGTGACAATGCTCTTAGCCATGTTATCCAGCTTCCATTGGATAACATGGCTAAGAACTGCTTTTAGCAGGCGTTAGCTTTTGGAGATAATCACGCTTAGCGCGAATATTTCCAAACGTTGTTAATATGAGTTAGAGATGTTAGCGACTGTTTTCAGTCGCTAACATCTTGGCACGCCCACTTTGCATGTCATTAGCAATAATTATCGTTGACATGCAAAGTGGTCCCCTAAATGCCCACTATCGCCTACAAGCTGTCGCTAACTGGTGTTAGCGACAGCTTGGTAATAGGGCGATAAAATTATCTCCGCGGAAAAAGTCCCGCTAATGCGGCGATAATGCCCTTGGTAATACGCCCCATTGTCTTTAAAACCCTCGTTGTTAGAAAGCAGACAGAGAAAGAACACTAAAAGTTCTTCCTAAACAAAAAGAATAACAACAGAATCGCACCTAGTATCGCCTGCTACCACTGCAACTGGCAAGACAAGAATGAGAGGTAGCACAAGACAACACCCCATGAACAAGCCGCAGGCACGACTCATACACACATGTGATGACATAGACAAAATAGGTGAAGTACACCCGACCAAACATCCCCAAAACAAGGGCGAATGGAGTACCTTGTGGCAACAGGTGACACTCACACCCACCCACCCACGAAACGAGTAACATACAAAGGGCGAACCCACCCACTTGGTCATCCCTCATATAAAAGGTACACAAACTACACTATGAAAATAGGCAAGTCCCACCCTTAACGCAATCCCACGTGTAAGGGAAAGTGAAGTGGAAAACTCCAGTAGAAACACCAACGCAAAAGACCCCATGTTCTGTAAGGAACGACTCCAAGACCATAAATGAACTATTACAGCCATACACAAACTGACACAGCTAGCATAGCAACACACATGCTGGTATACAACACACTGGTAAAGAAAACAAACCCAGACATGAATATGGATACAAGAAAACATTGCATGATAAGCATACTGCTGACAATAAGAGTAGTATGTGACCTCCTAAGCAACATTGAGCGTGGTGAGCAACCCGGAAATATAACATAAAGTGGAAACCAAAATATACAATTTAAGTGAAGCAAAGAAAAAAATACCTATGAGACAGAACTGGGTCACTGGTGATTACGTCTCATCGCAAACTGCAGGTGTGATCACCATATGGACAGGCTGCACAGCCCAACGGTATGCAAAACACATCTAAAACGGCACTGTGGTGCATTGGCTGCTACTAAGTGGAATCGTAAGCATATATAATGTTGTGACCAGCCAAACATAGCCACGATCCTGACACAGCCCACTGGGAGCAAGTCGTAGAGCTCAAATGTTTCCAAAATAGAACATCTGTCCGGCATCCATAAAAATAAAGATTTGTCAACTTAACAGCACCCCATTGTGAAGACAATATTGATAAGAGATAGCCAAATGGGAAGGCTTCCGATCGACGGAGACGGTCACTCAAGAAACACAACATCCGCTGTGGCGTAATGCACAGCACGCATTCCAAGCAATGAACAGCAGACGTCACTGTCAATCTCGCAACATTGCGTGGCAATAGAGATGTCGCAGGGGTGCTTGGAACACCTCCCCGTGACCCCTGGAAATGGTAAGGTGCACGCGCTAAGACCGGCTCGTGCTTCCAATTTTAAACCGCATCGTAACGGTTTGAGCGACGTCACTTGAAGCAAGAAAAAAAACTTGCCTCTGTTTCTTTCATCCTGACGGCCCCCCTACAACCGCCGGCACCAAGGCTCAACACTTAATAAATAATGTGCGGAAACTCCAAAACTTCTTGGGCCTCATTTATGAAAAGTGATGCATCGCTGCGTGAAAGCAGTGATGCGTCACTTTTCACTGCGCCCTCCTTGTGACACCAATGAATCATCATATTTACAGTATGACGCATCATGGCGCAAGGAGTTACAGATAGATCAGTATTTCTGACGTATCTGTAGGCGCAAAAGTGATGCATTGCTGGAGTGTGTCACAAAAAATATGTGTGTGTGTACAGGAATTTATATAGCGCAAATCACCGAGCGGTTTCTAAGCGCTTGCTTAGGGAACCCGTCCTGGTATTCCCCTGTGAGATAACCCCGGCAGGGTATCCGCAAGGTGAAAGCCAGGCTTCCCGCCGCGAGGGGCCATTGTGGAGATTAAGCAAGCTATTGCCCAGAGTCGCAGAGTGTGAACCCGTGAATCGAGTAGGCACCGGAGCGAGAATTGTCGAGTCCATGGACATTTTTAGGACTCAAGACCCTGCCGAGCCGGGAATTAAACCCTGGTCCCGGGCTGACCTCTGCTTCCAGGTCTGCCTCCTCTAACCAGTGACGCAACTCCAGCAATGTGTCCTTTCACATGGGGCACGCCCCATGTGAAAGGGCCTGCATCAGTCTTACGCCTGCTGTTAGGCAGGTGTAAGAAATTGACGCATCGGCGTCCTAGAAGTGACGCAGTGAAATCTTATAGATTTCACCGCGTCACTTCTATGACCCTTTCTTGCGTCAGAACGCCCCCCTTGCATACATTATACCTGGCACAGGTATAATGTAGTGCAGGGGTTTACAAAGTGATGCATCTACCTAGATGCAACACTTTGTAAATATGGTGCAACAAGGCACATTTTTTACGCTGCTGGTGCGTCACAAAAAGTGACACACTGGCGACGTAAAAGTGACGCACGGCCTCATAAATGAAACTCCTTGTATTCATAATGTAGATCACACCATAAAGAAACGCTGCGAGCATAGTCCACCATGTCAGCTGCTGCTTTCTTCTCACCAAACACTGATCAATCATTGAACGCAGCATGTTCGCTTCGGATGGTATGGAATGGCCTTTCCTGTGCGCACACAATAACGACTATACAGCTCGACCAAAGAGCTGATTCGCTGGGAACATTATTCTACTTCTGTGGTGACAAATCCAAGTTGATGGAAACGCTCAGTGTACTGAATGCCTGCAAGCATACTGAAACTCACGAAAGACAAAAACAGAAGCAGAACCTGCCTGGGGCCGGCCGGTGTAGAGGACACTGGGCTGGCCAAAGAGCTGCAAAGCAATCTGTCTCTCTCATTGCTTCAAGTTTCCTTAATTTTATTTAAAAGATCCGCTTTCTGTAAATTCATTTGTAGCACGCAGGGTTTCTTTTCCTAAAATCGTCGCCAAAATGTTGCAATGAGGATCCAGTGGACTATATGTTTCAAATATGTTTATTTAGACTTAATTGTAGGGTATTAGGTTCATGTTGAGGAGCCCCACCAGGAGCCGCCTGTCTGCTGCTGGTCCCATACTCCAGATGTCACACCTCACCTCACAGGCACCCAAACATTCCATCCATCATCACCACACCAACATTCCAGGCAGCACATTCACGCTGCCTGAGCAGCTGGTGCCCAAGGTGTCAAGGGAGATGCACATATACATAAGCAAGAAATAACATATCCTCCCCTTTAGAAAAAAACTAAAATTTAAGATACTAGATAGAGACAACTATTCACATATACACTAGTAATGGAAAATGTGTTAAATACACGTGGATGCAAGGTGGAACAAACATCTTGTGAAGAACTCGTGATGCTTTAGGGTATTAGTTGCGCTACATAAATAAATGAAAGAAAGAACTAAGCAATAAAGAAAGCAGAGAGGATGCAAGGATTATATCCACCATCACCACACCAACTTTCCACGCAGCACATTCACACTGGCTGAGCAGCCGGGGAGAAAGCAACAGGATACATACATATACTGAATACTACAAGCTGTTGCTCCATCCCCCAACCCACAGCCGTGCAGAATCTCTTCGCAGTGGTACACCCCCACCATGATTCTAGGCCGTTGTTGAGTACACCATAAAACACTGTAGGCCGAGTGCACCTCAGAGGGCGCCCTACTCAGGTACAGGCCTTTTTACAGTTCACTATTGGTTAGTACCCTCAGGGCATGTGAAAGCAGGCACCTCTCCGATCATGCCTCCCAGGTGCTCTTTTGAAGGGTATCGGGGGCCACTTCTTTTTCCAGCCCATAGTGTAAGCCAAATTCTACATCTAATTTGATGCATGCTATAGCAAACTTTTAACACAAATACTAAGAATTACTCTGCCATATCAGCCAGACAGGAATCTGCCTTCGAGAACAGGTCTCCTGCATCCCAGGCGGTGGCCATGAGCTGAATCTCTAACAGTCAAGGACTCCTAACTCGACTGGAAAAGAAAAGGCTTCAGAAAACTGCAAAACAAAATATATATGGTAGGGACCTAACATCTCGAAAAACACATATTAAGAAAGAGAGAGAAAAGATAAGGCCGTGCCAAAAAAAGAGACTTGTCCATTTTTAGGTCTCGGCTAGGCAGCGCATGCGCTGTCTTGTGGAGAGATGCTGTATACAGTATGGTGTGGAAAGCTCCGCCCACTTTCCTCTTAGCTTTACCAATCTTTTTCTTTGGCTGAAATGTTAAATGCTGCATTGTGATTGGTTTTCGGCAAGTTACTCCCGCCTCCTGACGACCATGTTGTCATGTTTCTCCTTCCATGGCTATCAGCCCCTTTACTTTAAAAACTCTTTTGTGCCCCTGACTCCCCCGTTCCCTTCCACAGTCTGTGACTTCTCTGCCCACCAAAACCTCCCCCCCCCACTCCTTTTCGTGCCTTTTTGGACGCCCTTACTTTTATTTACAATGCAATTGGGCTCTCGTAAATACGAGACCTATTGCATTTTTAAATGCTTGTTTAAACCTGGGATTGGCTGAGTGCATTCGCACTCTATTTTGCCTGACTTGTCCTGAACACATGCGCAATACAGACGTTACCCGGAAGCGAAAGCACAGCTGTGAGAAGGCAGAAGGGTGAATGTCAGCAGCAGCATGGCGGCTGTAAAGCTAATACGAGTGCTGCGGTGCGCTTTACCGAGGGCAGGCAGGCGCCTCAGCTTGCAGCCACGGGGGATGAGGAAAGATAGGGGCAGGTTTACCAAGGGCAGGCAGGAGCCTGAGCTTCCACACACAGGGGTCAAGGGAAGGTACATGCAGCTTGTGCAGGGCACCATAGCGCTCGGTGCACCCCTGCCTTTGTAAGCGCTGTCAACAATAACATGTGCCTATGGCCTATTTCAACTATTGTTTGAATTGTCATGTAAGCCCCTTTCATGTAGCAATTACAGCACACGGACAGCGTGACGGGAGGCCAGGTTTCTACCCAGCCCAGTTATCTCATCGGAGCATGCACATCCCTTGGAGCCCCCACCCGGAGTGAAAACATAGACTGTCTGTCTGCATGCTGTGGACGCGTAGTGTATGCAGGCCTGTGGGGTAGAAGGGACCCCACTGCATATAAAGAAGCCCCCCCCGGGAATACTCTGCATTTACAGGAGATATGTGAGGGGCACGGTGCGGGGAGAGTACCTGCGCTTCTGTTTTTGCGTTTCAAGCACTGCTTGTACAGCCTTATCATCCATGGAGCATCTTATAAACTACAAAGGAAAACATTTTTGAAGGTACATTCATTTCTGCTTGATCAGTGACAGACTGGTTTCTCTTCATTTTGGGAAAAGAAAGGCAAACCATGTCTCCTCTCTAGTTCACTCTGAGAATCAATCAAAAACACAGGACACACAAAGCAGGGTTAGCAATGGGTTAATTGCTTCATAAGGATGTTGAGAAGAAAGGGTGTGGGGTCAAGTTAAATATATTTATTTTAGAATGTTCACACTAAGGGGCAGAGTTTGCTCATAGGTATTCTAAACCCAAATACTCAATGGGGCATATTATCAAGGGCTAGCGATAGAATTATCGCAGCTTTGGCGTCCGTTTTCGGGCAAAAAGCGGTGATAATTTTATCGCATTATTAACAAGGACACGCTAGCGCGTGTTTCCTTGATTTAGCTCCCGTTTTTGTCTCGATCGCACCGCATCAATAATGAGATGCAAAGTAGGCGTGGCTGTCAAAACAACACGGAAAAATATTGCTAAGGCAGCTTTGCGATATTAACAACGAGGCATAGCGATAATCATAATCGCGCTAACTCTACCTTAACGCAGGAATTTAACGCCTGCTAAATTCCTGACTAAGGCATACCTAACATGGGAGGTGGTTTATCGCGTTAAGGCCACAGGGCCTTATCACCAAGCTTATCGCTGTTTTATAAGGGATATTGCTGGTTTTTCAGCGATGTTTGGCCATTTTCCCACTATTGCTGGAATATTTATCGCTATAGCGCTAAGCGTTGATAATACAGCGCTAGCTTGGCGATATATTCCAGTGATAGACAGCAATATTAAACGGCACGCTAAGCGAGCCCAGCGATAATTATCGCAGGGGTTTGATAATATTCCCCAATGTGTTTACAAAAAATAATTAACCAGGCGGGAAGGAGGAAATTACCCCTTTCCTTCCTCTTTCAGTCTCGCAGAGCGGCTGGAGCTCTCAGCTGGCATGGGTGTTTGTTTTGCAGGCACCCTGGAAACTACCAAGTAATGCCTGTACTAGAAATTGTTTTTGTAAAATCGAATCTAAATTCCCATGTTGTTGGGTTGCCAAACTTTTAGTAAAAAAGCAATTGCAAATTCCACTTAACAATTTGCTGTGTCTTTCGAGAAGGTTGCTATGTGAGGAGTGCAGTATGCGATGGGCTGGGAAGCTGCACTCTTTTACAGTACAGCATGTCTAGTACATGCTGTAGCTGTGTGTACAGTGCCATGTTTGCCCCCCACACCAGTCATCGGAGATTGAATGTGACGGTTTATGTGTTGTTCTGGCTAAACTAGTTTGCCTTATCATGCTTAAGTAACTTACTTAAATGTTCTATTTTTGGCTATAAAGTGGATATTCAGCCCTGCCAGTACATGATATACATTTCCTAGCTCAGCAGATAAAAAAGCATAAGTAAAAAACATAGTCATATACGATACTAATAGCTCTAATTAAAAGAAATGCGAGACCGATTGCATTGCATATGCTTGTTTCAGTGAAGGGGTCCTCAAAAGAAAGTAACACACTGGGAGGCCCGGCAAGAATGTCAGACGCACCCTCTTCATCAGCAGAAACTGGAGTTGGCATCAATGATGATGGAGTAATCTCAGAATAAACGCAGGGCTTCAGCCCACAAAGGCCGGTGTTCGTCAGCACTGGGCAGAATGAAAGCAGAAGTGAGGCCTCGGAACAGAAGGCTAGGCCTGGGCGGTAAATTCCGTTCCGCTCACGGAATTTGGGTAATTCCGCGTTCTGCAGAGAACGCAAAATTACCCAAAATGCTCCGTTCCGCGATTTCGCAAAATCTTTTGCTTGTTGGCATTTTCAAATGCGTGTTCGCAAGATATATCCCCCGAGCATGCAAACAGCGATTGCGACCAGTAAAAAAGCATCACAAAAAAGCAATTCCGCGTGTTCGCAGAGATTTTTACCGTTTCGCAGAGATTTGCGTAACGCGATTAAGCAAATTCCACCCACCCCTACCGGGGACCACATCAGGTCAGGAACCTAGCATCATGCCAGGTCAGGAACCGAGGACCAAATCAGATCAGGAACCGAGCACCATACCAGGTCAGGAACCGAGGACCATATCTGGTCAGGAACCAAGCACCATATCAGGTCAGGAACCGAGGACCATATCAGGTCAGGAATGGAGGACCGGTCCAGCTCCATATTCAAACAACTAGTGGCCGAAAGACATCACAGACAACCAATGGAGCTCACCTCAACTACGGTTAAGGACACAAAGTCATCTGAAACCACACACCTTGAAAACCTGAGTCTGCTGATTTTCACACTTCTGTTCTCCTCAAGAGGAGCATGTGAGTCAGATCAAAGATGCTATGCCTTCTGAAAAATATTCCATCATTTGAATACTTTTACTCTGATCATCTTGTGGCCCTTCACTTCACGATGATATCAGTCCAAAAGAATCAACCACAACCATGTGGGTAGACATCAAGGAAGCGAATAACATAATAAAGGTGCGCAAGTCATTGAAAACTGGGGACTCCTCATCAGCCAACCCTCTCGCGGAAAATATCTGCGTGTATTATCCCACAACCAAGGGGCTTGGAAACATGCATCCAACAAACCAAGCAGCAAATTAAAAGGTACACCACAATTGTTCCACCCAAATGGGAGGATAGCATAAAGGTGTATCTGGCAAACATAAGGAGCAGTAATACAACAGGATACCCAGGTTAAGTGACACAGCATGGGCCAATGTCAACACAGAGAACTGTCTACCGGACGCCTTGAACCAAGCACCGGTAGATACATTGCATACCTAACATGGGGCTAAAAGTTTCAGGAGGGCGTGGCTAGCAGGGTCAAGATGCGGTCTATGCTGCGTGGTGTCTCGTGAACGAGGAGTGAAGCATTGATGGCAGCTGACAGTGCGGTGTGCTGCTGCTTTGTGGGTTCCCGCTGTTCGCCGCCCAGCTGCTGGGCCATCCTGTGCAGTCTTGAGGTGTTGACCCTGGTGGCGACATGGCTGAAGATACAGGAATCTGAGCCACTTGGAGGCAGGGGCCCTGCCACAGAGATGAGTCGAGCTGGGGTCCTGGTGAATGCCCTAAGGGCTCTGGTGGTGCACCCTTTCATCCCTAAATTGACTTAAGAACAGGTGAGCGGGGTAGAATTACCGAGCCACCACACTGTCGATTCCGCCTGTAGTGCAGCAGCTGAATATAGCCCGGGACCGTATAGGGCCTAGCCTCGCCTTTGTATGGGGCACTCTGGGCGGCTAATGAAGGAACTGGAGGCGCTGAGACCAGCAGACCCTACTCGGATTAACCTGGTCGGCGGGGCTGTGGTGCAAAGAGGGGATACACTGTGTGCTGCGGCCAGAGGACAATCCCAGATGGTGAAGCATGCTGCGGTGGTGCTCGGGGGTCATGCTGGGCAGAGGCCTCACTACTGATATTAAACCAGGCGAAACATTGTGTTACCAATTGGAAGACACACAGTGGGCCCTCCTGCTTTACACGCTTGCTTAATGCTGTGGCTGCATTCTGCTGATTGAACCTGGTTGTGAAGCATTTATGACCATACACAATAACGCTGGGGATTCGCTACAAACGGACACCACAAGCAGTTATAGAATAATAGTTATTTTTATATAGACTAAATACAAGGCTTTAAAGCGTTCAAGAAGCCACAATGCACATAATTACAGATTCACTTCAAAAGCAATAAAGGCAATCAAAAAGCGAGTGAAACAATCTCAGCTCGACCCCGGGGTCCACTCGACCCGGTGATGCACAATGTACCTGATTTTAAAAGGGGCACAGCATGCAGCCTCACAAGGAAGCCACAGTGATCACAGGCAGACTCGCAGCGGGCACAGCTCCTGGTCTAGTTCCTGAAGGCTAGCACGCAGCTATATACATCCTGGGGAGGTTTCCTGGGAGATTGCACCCAGCCTTCCTTGACCAGACTCAGAGGTCCCCTGATCGGGTGTCCATAGAGAAGCTCAAAGGGACTGAACCCTAGAGATTTCTGTGGCACCTCTCGGTAGGCAAAGAGCAGGCATGGTAAGAGGATGTCCCACTCACGCCTCATGGGTTCCTCAAGACCCATTATCATGCCCTTCAGGGTCCGGTTGAACCTTCCAATCTACCCGTTTCGTTGGGGGTAGTAAGGAGTGGTGAACTTGTAAGTCACACCACACTCCTGCCACAGGTACTTCATATACTTAAAAATAAAGTTGGTTCCCCGGTCAGACACTCCCTCACGAGGGAATCCTACTCGTGAGAAAATTCCCATCAGTGCTCGTCCCACCACGGGGTCCGTCACTGTCCTCAGAGGTCTTGCTTCCGGGAACCAGGTGGCATGGTCCACCAAGACCAGGATTAACATGTTGCCCATGGCTGTCGTGGGGTCCAGTGGCCCCACAGTGTTAATCCCCACCTGCTCAAAGGGGGTACTGACCACAGGGAATGGCTGGAGAGGCGCCTTGTGCTTCCTTCCACTCTTTTCACTTGCCTGGCAAGTCTGACAGGTCCTACAATGAGTATCTGAACTCTTGCGCATTTGGGGCCAATGAAAGTGGGTGACAAGCCTCTCAAATGTCTTTTTTTGCCCCAAATGTCCTGCTAAAGGCACATCATTAGCCAGCCCCAGTAGGAAGGCTCTGAACTTCTTGGGTACCACCAGCACACGGGCTGACCCAGGTTCGGCAACCTTAGGCTCACTATACAGGAGACCATTCTCCCAGTAAATCCAATGTGATCCTAACTGATCCCCTGCTGCCTGGCTTACAGTCTGTCGCCGCAAGCCCTCAAGAGAAGGGCATTCTTTCTGCTCCTTGCAAAATTCTTCCCTGGAGGGGCCTCCTTCTTGCTGCCAATGGGTCAGCTCAGGCAGGTCCCCAAGTTCAACTATCTGCTCCCCAGTAGGCTCCAGGGCATCCCCCTCAGGGTCTACCTCCTCTTGGGCCGTTGAAACTTCGGGGGCTGGTTTCCTGCACCCCCTGCTACTTCTCTCTAAGGCAGGTTCCTGGGCCTCTCTCTCAGGCTCCAGGTCCTCTTGAGCACCCTGATTGGCTACCATTGACCGGGTGGTCACACACGCCCAGTCAGGCAGATCCACCATCTTCAAGTGAGTAGTCTTCTCCACCTTTTCCCAAGGGGAGCTCTCCAAATCGTTCCCCAACAAACAGTCAACAAGCATGCTGGGCCTCACAGGTACCTGAAGAGTACCAGAGCCCCCCCCCCCACTCAAAGGGAATCTGAGCCATGGGATAATGCCTCACTGTGTTGTTGGCGTAAACAGCTTGGCAAAATGCATGAGGGACAATCTGCCCTTGAGACACCAGGGGACACCTAACGGCTGTCACACTGACTTGTGTGTCTCTAAGAGCCTCCATCTTTTGGCGATTGATGGTCACCCACTGCCCATATTTCTTAGTGTTCCTGGGTAGCTGAGCTTCTGAGACCGTCTCACAGTCTCCTAAAGAGACAAGGGTCATCTGTGCGGGACCCCACCCACCTTGGACATCCATCTCCTCCCCCAAGGCTACACCAGCTATCTGCCGGGGCGGAGCACCAGTGGGTGCTTGTTTACCAAACAGGCGGCACCTGGTATCATTCACCTTATGCCACTTGTAACATTTCAGGGGCCCCTGGGGAACAGGACTACCTGTTGGGGCCCCTTGCTTTCAACTCCCGTTCACGCCAATGATCGCGATCGCGATCACTTTCACTTTCGCAGCCAATGCTTGTTTTTAACGACTTCTGCCCTGGTCACATCTAAATTGGCAAAGAACAGGTAATAACAGGGGGCTAACCACAAGAACAATTGGTGTAGCACCTCACACTCAACTCAAGAGCCAGCAATTAATTCAGACAAAGTGGACGTTCACAGCTGTTAGTGAAAACTCTACTCTTATGCTACCTTGTATATCTCAGGCAGTGCGTGCTGCTGAATGTAGTGTCTCAGGGGGGCCTCGGCCTGCCACAGGGAAGACATGGTAATGGGATCCCGGGCATCAATAATTCACAGGCGGCATCTGCGCTCCACACTGCCTGTCCTACAGGGACTCAGTGCGTCTAAATCACTGTTGCATGGCAACAAGGCCCCCGCCTCTGACCACACGAGGGCCGAGAAACCATGTTTCAATATTTCCAGGCATACCTAATTAGGTCCTTTCTCAATACCTTGTCAACATCGAAAGTGCCGTATGGGGCCAGTCTTTGGATAAACGCAACTGTAGCAGCCATCTTAAAAGGGAAATTCTTCACATACAGCGCACAAAAACAAACGCACAGAATACAAACCTGGAACTGCAAAAGACTAAAAGTAATGCCGTAGCTCGAGAACATTTGCATTTAGAAACATCATAAACGAATTAACTATACACGTGTAAATAGATATCGTCGGTACAGAAAATGTGGTCGTCTCGTTCCTAGGCTGGCTAGCAGGCTTGCATCGGCAGCCTTTTCTTTCTGCTTTGAGATAGCCATGTGCGTCGCAGGCAGCCAGTCACGGTGGCGGCAATAACCCCTTCCTGTCAACCTGGGCTTCGATGCAGCTTCGCCCGTCATGGGCCCTTACAGTAGGACTCTTCTTGGAGCCCTGCTTGGGTTGGTGGTCAGCTCCAGTGTGTGCTACTGGCTGTACAAACGGCTGTTACGCAGTGAGCCATCTAAATCGGGGTCTTACACAGGGGACGGTGCGGAGGAAACACAGGACAGAGATGAGGCGGATTCCAAGAGCCTGACTTGGGCCCCTGAGGCAACAAGCGGTCTCCTGCACAGGGTGTCCGGAATGACTTTGGTGGCCCAAGTGAGGGAGAACCCTAAAGGTAAGAATAACACCACCTTCGCTGCATGCAATTGAATTTCAGTTGTACTTTTGGATGAGTACCTGTACTTTATATGTTTCCATTTAAAGCACTGAGGCTTTCAGATGCAGGGTACCAATTCTCACTCAGTGCTAGTAACACTGATAGATTTACAGTTTGAATTAAGAAAGCACAGATCTACAAGTAGTAATGTTAGTACCGACCACCTATATCTTCCCTAAACATTCATACATAATAAACAGACCTTCAGGGGCTTTGATAGGCCAGCACGCTTCATCCATTTGTCTTTTAACTTAACATTTATATTTTGCTTCCGCCCACCAAACCAACCAGCATGAGGCATTGGTCGAGCCCACTTTGCTCATAGGCTCCCTTCACTCTGAGTGACGCCACAAAGCATTAGGACATTTGTTTTCACGGTTTGTCTCTTCAGTGGCAAAGTTGATTCAATGTGTACTTTTAGGTGTCACTTATTTTTTTGTTTTGACTTTAAAAAGTTATTTTTATTTCCTGAACTTTGGGTGCTCATTTTGATTGTGATATATTTTCCGTCTCATGTTTAAATTCTGCCTTTTTACAACAACTTTAGCGTTCTCGCCAAACTATTGTTTTTACAAAAATGTATACTCAATATACAGACATAGAGGGGCTTTTGGTCGGCAGGCTTTACCACGTCATTCACATTTTACCACAGCATACACCATGTGGCAGTGGGTTAGACTACTTTATCATTGCCTCCCTTCACTTTGAGTGACTGCCCAAAGCCTCTACATATTGTTCTTTTCTACAGAGTTCAAGGCTGTTTCATAGTGTGCCTTTTCTTCTTGTTATTACTTTAATGAGCGCGGGGCCTACTAGGGACACCGCTCTCACTTTATTTATGTTTATTTATGCAGCGTCAACTTCATGGACACCGCGTTCTGTTTTTTGTTATTTTACTTTGAAACTGAGCACGGCACCGCTTCAAGAACACCACGCTTGGTTTCGTTATATATTTTTTAACTTTAAAACCAAGCGCAGTGCCCGCTTCAAGGACACCGCACTCAGTTTTAAAGTTAAAAAATAAAAAGAAACCGAGCACGGAGTTCTTAAAGCGGCCCCGCACTCAGTTATCGCCTGGTATAATACTGATTCACTTAAAATACCATCCAATGTTCCTTTTGTCCCCCTCCTCTCCAAGTTGCTTCCTTGCACGCAACCACACTCTCATCTGTCACCAGTTGCTGTTCCTCACCCCACCCAGTGTTGCTTTTCCTCCCAACCCGCAGCATTGCTTTCAATCCCCAGCAGCAGTCTGTTTTGTCATGGCACCTTCCGTTTTGCCTCCACGTTCAAGCTTTTAAAAAAAATGCTTTCGCGCATTTTTTGTTTTATTTGCCGATACAACACCCAAATAAGCATTGGCATAGCCAATAGGTCTCGCCTTTGGGACCTTATAAGTGCTTATCCATGCAACAGTTGATGTTGCTGCACCAAGGATATTGTGCTGCATAACTAAACACTTATAAGGTCCCAAAGGCGAGACCTATTGGCTATGCCAATGCTTGTTGTAAAACTCCTTCACCACATCCTTGGGAATATACACTCTACTTTCTACATGTACTGACGGTACGCTGCCACCAGAGGGAGTACTTTCCAAACTCTTAGCTTTTGAATCCAACTTCCTCAAAACCTTCTCATGGTCAAACTGCATTTTCTTTTCTTCCAGGGCTAACCTCCTGGTTTGCATTTCAAATTCTAACTGCCCACTTAACTTCAGTTTTGTCAGCTCCATTTCATGCCTTCTATTTCTCTCTCTGTCCTCCAACTCCTCTCGAGACAGACTTTTGCCAGAACCAATGCTACATGCAGGGGAAGGTATCTTCCTTTCACCTGAGCCCAATGGCCCTTAATGTTGTACTTCTGCATTATCCTCCCCTTCCTCAATTATAGGGGTTTTCCTTGCTTCTATCCAGGCCCTCAGCGCCTGTAGAACTCTTTGTTCACTTTAAATCCAGAAGTGGAAACATTTAATTTCTTGCAGAAGTGCTTCAGCTGTGTTACTTTGTAGATTTCTAGCCTCTATTTTTCCCATTCACAATCAATAGAGACTATGGATTCTGCTCTCTCCACTGAATTAGGCATCTTTCAAAAATAGACAATCCAAAAATAAAAGGTCTGCACTCACTAAGTAGTGTTCACCAATTACTGTACATAAGTCACAAATGCAAGTCCAGAATCCTCACCGCTGACCACCAAAGTTAGATTTGGGTGTCTCTAGTTGGCACAGGTAGTTACTTGTGACAAATAGGGACCATTGCCTCTCGTCAGGATGAGAGGATTACACTCCTAAATTACACTCCTAAATAACGCTTGGTTCCTGACCATATCTGGTCAGGAACCAAGCACCATATCAGGTCAGGAACCGAGGACCATATCAGGTCAGGAATGGAGGACCGGTCCGGCTCCATATTCAAACAACTAGTGGCCGAAAGACATCACAGACAACCAATGGAGCTCACCTCAACTACGGTTAAGGACACAAAGTCATCTGAAACCACACACCTTGAAAACCTGAGTCTGCTGATTTTCACACTTCTGTTCTCCTCAAGAGGAGCATGTGAGTCAGATCAAAGATGCTATGCCTTCTGAAAAATATTCCATCATTTGAATACTTTTACTCTGATCATCTTGTGGCCCTTCACTTCACGATGATATCAGTCCAAAAGAATCAACCACAACCATGTGGGTAGACATCAAGGAAGCGAATAACATAATAAAGGTGCGCAAGTCATTGAAAACTGGGGACTCCTCATCAGCCAACCCTCTCGCGGAAAATATCTGCGTGTATTATCCCACAACCAAGGGGCTTGGAAACATGCATCCAACAAACCAAGCAGCAAATTAAAAGGTACACCACAATTGTTCCACCCAAATGGGAGGATAGCATAAAGGTGTATCTGGCAAACATAAGGAGCAGTAATACAACAGGATACCCAGGTTAAGTGACACAGCATGGGCCAATGTCAACACAGAGAACTGTCTACCGGACGCCTTGAACCAAGCACCGGTAGATACATTGCATACCTAACATGGGGCTAAAAGTTTCAGGAGGGCGTGGCTAGCAGGGTCAAGATGCGGTCTATGCTGCGTGGTGTCTCGTGAACGAGGAGTGAAGCATTGATGGCAGCTGACAGTGTGGTGTGCTGCTGCTTTGTGGGTTCCCGCTGTTCGCCGCCCAGCTGCTGGGCCATCCTGTGCAGTCTTGAGGTGTTGACCCTGGTGGCGACATGGCTGAAGATACAGGAATCTGAGCCACTTGGAGGCAGGGGCCCTGCCACAGAGATGAGTGGAGCTGGGGTCCTGGTGGTGCACCCTTTCATCCTTAAATTGACTTAAGAACAGGTGAGCGGGGTAGAATTACCGAGCCACCACACTGTCGATTCCGCCTGTAGTGCAGCAGCTGAATATAGCCCGGGGACCGTATAGGGCCTAGCCTCGCCTTTGTATGGGGCACTCTGGGCGGCTAATGAAGGAACTGGAGGCGCTGAGACCAGCAGACCCTACTCGGATTAACCTGGTCGGCGGGGCTGTGGTGCAAAGAGGGGATACACTGTGTGCTGCGGCCAGAGGACAATCCCAGATGGTGAAGCATGCTGCGGTGGTGCTCGGGGGTCATGCTGGGCAGAGGCCTCACTACTGATATTAAACCAGGCGAAACATTGTGTTACCAATTGGAAGACACACAGTGGGCCCTCCTGCTTTACACGCTTGCTTAATGCTGTGGCTGCATTCTGCTGATTGAACCTGGTTGTGAAGCATTTATGACCATACACAATAACGCTGGGGATTCGCTACAAACGGACACCACAAGCAGTTATAGAATAATAGTTATTTTTATATAGACTAAATACAAGGCTTTAAAGCGTTCAAGAAGCCACAATGCACATAATTACAGATTCACTTCAAAAGCAATAAAGGCAATCAAAAAGCGAGTGAAACTATCTCAGCGCGACCCCGGGGTCCACTCGACCCGGTGATGCACAATGTACCTGATTTTAAAAGGGGCACAGCATGCAGCCTCACAAGGAAGCCACAGTGATCACAGGCAGACTCGCAGCGGGCACAGCTCCTGGTCTAGTTCCTGAAGGCTAGCACGCAGCTATATACATCCTGGGGAGGTTTCCTGGGAGATTGCACCCAGCCTTCCATGACCAGACTCAGAGGTCCCCTGATCGGGTGTCCATAGAGAAGCTCAAAGGGACTGAACCCTAGAGATTTCTGTGGCACCTCTCGGTAGGCAAAGAGCAGGCATGGTAAGAGGATGTCCCACTCACGCCTCATGGGTTCCTCAAGACCCATTATCATGCCCTTCAGGGTCCGGTTGAACCTTTCAATCTACCCGTTTCCTTGGGGGTAGTAAGGAGTGGTGAACTTGTAAGTCACACCACACTCCTGCCACAGGTACTTCATATACTTAAAAATGAAGTTGGTTCCCCGGTCAGACACTCCCTCACGAGGGAATCCTACTCGTGAGAAAATTCCCATCAGTGCTCGTCCCACCACGAGGTCCGTCACTGTCCTCAGAGGTCTTGCTTCCGGGAACCAGGTGGCATGGTCCACCAAGACCAGGATGAACCTGTTGCCCATGGCTGTCGTGGGGTCCAGTGGCCCCACAGTGTTAATCCCCACCTGCTCAAAGGGGGTACTGACCACAGGGAATGGCTGGAGAGGCGCCTTGTGCTTCCTTCCACTCTTTTCACTTGCCTGGCAAGTCTGACAGGTCCTACAATGAGTATCTGAACTCTTGCGCATTTGGGGCCAATGAAAGTGGGTGACAAGCCTCTCAAATGTCTTTTTTTGCCCCAAATGTCCTGCTAAAGGCACATCATTAGCCAGCCCCAGTAGGAAGGCTCTGAACTTCTTGGGTACCACCAGCACACGGGCTGACCCAGGTTCGGCAACCTTAGGCTCACTATACAGGAGACCATTCTCCCAGTAAATCCAATGTGATCCTAACTGATCCCCTGCTGCCTGGCTTACAGTCTGTCGCCGCAAGCCCTCAAGAGAAGGGCATTCTTTCTGCTCCTTGCAAAATTCTTCCCTGGAGGGGCCTCCTTCTTGCTGCCAATGGGTCAGCTCAGGCAGGTCCCCAAGTTCAACTATCTGCTCCCCAGTAGGCTCCAGGGCATCCCCCTCAGGGTCTACCTCCTCTTGGGCCGTTGAAACTGCGGGGCTGGTTTCCTGCACCCCCTGCTACTTCTCTCTAAGGCAGGTTCCTGGGCCTCTCTCTCAGGCTCCAGGTCCTCTTGAGCACCCTGATTGGCTACCATTGACCGGGTGGTCACACACGCCCAGTCAGGCAGATCCACCATCTTCAAGTGAGTAGTCTTCTCCACCTTTTCCCAAGGGGAGCTCTCCAAATCGTTCCCCAACAAACAGTCAACAAGCATGCTGGGCCTCACAGGTACCTGAAGAGTACCAGAGCCCCCCCCCCCCACTCAAAGGGAATCTGAGCCATGGGATAATGCCTCACTGTGTTGTTGGCGTAAACAGCTTGGCAAAATGCATGAGGGACAATCTGCCCTTGAGACACCAGGGGACACCTAACGGCTGTCACACTGACTTGTGTGTCTCTAAGAGCCTCCATCTTTTGGCGATTGATGGTCACCCACTGCCCATATTTCTTAGTGTTCCTGGGTAGCTGAGCTTCTGAGACCGTCTCACAGTCTCCTAAAGAGACAAGGGTCATCTGTGCGGGACCCCACCCACCTTGGACATCCATCTCCTCCCCCAAGGCTACACCAGCTATCTGCCGGGGCGGAGCACCAGTGGGTGCTTGTTTACCAAACAGGCGGCACCTGGTATCATTCACCTTATGCCACTTGTAACATTTCAGGGGCCCCTGGGGAACAGGACTACCTGTTGGGGCCCCTTGCTTTCAACTCCCGTTCACGCCAATGATCGCGATCGCGATCACTTTCACTTTCGCGGCCAATGCTTGTTTTTAACGACTTCTGCCCTGGTCACATCTAAATTGGCAAAGAACAGGTAATAACAGGGGGCTAACCACAAGAACAATTGGTGTAGCACCTCACACTCAACTCAAGAGCCTGCAATTAATTCAGACAAAGTGGACGTTCACAGCTGTTAGTGAAAACTCTACTCTTATGCTACCTTGTATATCTCAGGCAGTGCGTGCTGCTGAATGTAGTGTCTCAGGAGGGCCTCGGCCTGCCACAGGGAAGACATGGTAATGGGATCCCGGGCATCAATAATTCACAGGCGGCATCTGCGCTCCACACTGCCTGTCCTACAGGGACTCAGTGCGTCTAAATCACTGTTGCATGGCAACAAGGCCCCCGCCTCTGACCACACGAGGGCCGAGAAACCATGTTTCAATATTTCCAGGCATACCTAATTAGGTCCTTTCTCAATACCTTGTCAACATCGAAAGTGCCGTATGGGGCCAGTCTTTGGATAAACGCAACTGTAGCAGCCATCTTAAAAGGGAAATTCTTCACATACAGCGCACAAAAACAAACGCACAGAATACAAACCTGGAACTGCAAAAGACTAAAAGTAATGCCGTAGCTCGAGAACATTTGCATTTAGAAACATCATAAACGAATTAACTATACACGTGTAAATAGATATCGTCGGTACAGAAAATGTGGTCGTCTCGTTCCTAGGCTGGCTAGCAGGCTTGCATCGGCAGCCTTTTCTTTCTGCTTTGAGATAGCCATGTGCGTCGCAGGCAGCCAGTCACGGTGGCGGCAATAACCCCTTCCTGTCAACCTGGGCTTCGATGCAGCTTCGCCCGTCATGGGCCCTTACAGTAGGACTCTTCTTGGAGCCCTGCTTGGGTTGGTGGTCAGCTCCAGTGTATGCTACTGGCTGTACAAACGGCTGTTACGCAGTGAGCCATCTAAATCGGGGTCTTACACAGGGGACGGTGCGGAGGAAACACAGGACAGAGATGAGGCGGATTCCAAGAGCCTGACTTGGGCCCCTGAGGCAACAAGCGGTCTCCTGCACAGGGTGTCCGGAATGACTTTGGTGGCCCAAGTGAGGGAGAACCCTAAAGGTAAGAATAACACCACCTTCGCTGCATGCAATTGAATTTCAGTTGTACTTTTGGATGAGTACCTGTACTTTATATGTTTCCATTTAAAGCACTGAGGCTTTCAGATGCAGCGGTACCAATTCTCACTCAGTGCTAGTAACACTGATAGATTTACAGTTTGAATTAAGAAAGCACAGATCTACAAGTAGTAATGTTAGTACCGACCACCTATATCTTCCCTAAACATTCATACATAATAAACAGACCTTCAGGGGCTTTGATAGGCCAGCACGCTTCATCCATTTGTCTTTTAACTTAACATTTATATTTTGCTTCCGCCCACCAAACCAACCAGCATGAGGCATTGGTCGAGCCCACTTTGCTCATAGGCTCCCTTCACTCTGAGTGACGCCACAAAGCATTAGGACATTTGTTTTCACGGTTTGTCTCTTCAGTGGCAAAGTTGATTCAATGTGTACTTTTAGGTGTCACTTATTTTTTTGTTTTGACTTTAAAAAGTTATTTTTATTTCCTGAACTTTGGGTGCTCATTTTGATTGTGATATATTTTCCGTCTCATTTTTAAATTCTGCCTTTTTACAACAACTTTAGCGTTCTCGCCAAACTATTGTTTTTACAAAAATGTATACTCAATATACAGACATAGAGGGGCTTTTGGTCGGCAGGCTTTACCACGTCATTCACATTTTACCACAGCATACACCATGTGGCAGTGGGTTAGACTACTTTATCATTGCCTCCCTTCACTTTGAGTGACTGCCCAAAGCCTCTACATATTGTTCTTTTCTACAGAGTTCAAGGCTGTTTCATAGTGTGCCTTTTCTTCTTGTTATTACTTTAATGAGCGCGGGGCCTACTAGGGACACCGCTCTCACTTTATTTATGTTTATTTATGCAGCGTCAACTTCATGGACACCGCGTTCTGTTTTTTGTTATTTTACTTTGAAACTGAGCACGGCACCGCTTCAAAAACACCACGCTTGGTTTCGTTATATATTTTTTAACTTTAAAACCAAGCGCAGTGCCCGCTTCAAGGACACCGCACTCAGTTTTAAAGTTAAAAAATAAAAAGAAACCGAGCACGGAGTTCTTAAAGCGGCCCCGCACTCAGTTATCGCCTGGTATAATACTGATTCACTTAAAATACCATCCAATGTTCCTTTTGTCCCCCTCCTCTCCAAGTTGCTTCCTTGCACGCAACCACACTCTCATCTGTCACCAGTTGCTGTTCCTCACCCCACCCAGTGTTGCTTTTCCTCCCAACCCGCAGCATTGCTTTCAATCCCCAGCAGCAGTCTGTTTTGCCATGGCACCTTCCGTTTTGCCTCCACGTTCAAGCTTTTAAAAAAAATGCTTTCGCGCATTTTTTGTTTTATTTGCCGATACAACACCCAAATAAGCATTAGCTTAGCCAATAGGTATCGCCTTTGGGACCTTATAAGTGCTTATCCATGCAACAGTTGATGTTGCTGCACCAAGGATATTGTGCTGCATAACTAAACACTTATAAGGTCCCAAAGGCGAGACCTATTGGCTATGCCAATGCTTGTTGTAAAACTCCTTCACCACATCCTTGGGAATATACACTCTACTTTCTACATGTACTGACGGTGCGCTGCCACCAGAGGGAGTACTTTCCAAACTCTTAGCTTTTAAATCCAACTTCCTCAAAACCTTCTCATGGTCAAACTGCATTTTCTTTTCTTCCAGGGCTAACCTCCTGGTTTGCATTTCAAATTCTAACTGCCCACTTAACTTCAGTTTTGTCAGCTCCATTTCATGCCTTCTATTTCTCTCTCTGTCCTCCAACTCCTCTCGAGACAGACTTTTGCCAGAACCAATGCTACATGCAGGGGAAGGTATCTTCCTTCCACCTGAGCCCAATGGCCCTTAATGTTGTACTTCTGCATTATCCTCCCCTTCCTCAATTATAGGGGTTTTCCTTGCTTCTATCCAGGCCCTCAGCGCCTGTAGAACTCTTTGTTCACTTTAAATCCAGAAGTGGAAACATTTAATTTCTTGCAGAAGTGCTTCAGCTGTGTTACTTTGTAGATTTCTAGCCTCTATTTTTCCCATTCACAATCAATAGAGACTATGGATTCTGCTCTCTCCACTGAATTAGGCATCTTTCAAAAATAGACAATCCAAAAATAAAAGGTCTGCACTCACTAAGTAGTGTTCACCAATTACTGTACATAAGTCACAAATGCAAGTCCAGAATCCTCACCGCTGACCACCAATGTTAGATTTGGGTGTCTCTAGTTGGCACAGGTAGTTACTTGTGACAAATAGGGACCATTGCCTCTCGTCAGGATGAGAGGATTACACTCCTAAATAACGCTTGCTTACCCCCTTGGTAGCTTGGCACGAGTAGACAGGCTTATCTCAGAGGCAGTGTGTAAAGCATTTGTGACCACATACAGTAACTCAGTGACAACACTACAAATGGACACAACACCCGGTTTTTATATAAAAAATAAGTATACTTCATATAGAGTTACCACAAGACCATAAACGACAAAAATACACAATACTGTTAATTTAAGATGGTAGATTTAAGCTTAGTTCAGTTCAGTTCTTACATGCGACACCTTGCGTAAATGTACCTGAGGTTGCGTTGTGCTTCCACGACAAGCAATGTCACAGCGATGGAAATGCGGCAAAGTTCAGGTGCAAATAAATAAAGACGCGAAGATCTTCCAAATGCGGCACGCTTCTCGGGGATGAGAGAAGCGCTCGGTTCAATGCGTGGGCTACAGCGGCGACATCCACGATTCGATGGCAGCAGCTCCAGCGGCGACACTCTTCTCCCACGATGCACGAAGCTTCAACACGATGCGACAACTACAGCAGCAATATCCAAGATGCGACGGCAGCAACTCCGACGGCAGCACGCTCCTCGGGGATGCGAGGTGCTCTTCTTCGATGCGGTGCAGTGCGACAGGTCCAGCGGCGACATCCTCCTTTAGAGCTGCGACGGCAGGCACAGCGACGGCGACACGCTATGACCTCGTTGCGAGATTCTTCTCCTGATGCAGTGCAGTGTGACAGCTACAGAGCAACACCCTCCTTCGGAGTTACGACGGCAGCAGCAGCAACGGCGACACGCTTTCTCTCCGATGCGGTGCAGTGCCACAGTTCCAGCGGCGACACCCTCCTTCGGAGTTGCGACTGCAGGCACAGCAACGGCGACACGCTTCTTCTCGTTGAGTCACGCTTCCAGCTCCTTGCGACACGCAGTTCCTCAGAAGGCCCGAAAATAGCAGCAGGCACTTCCAAAGAACTCTGGGGAGCTGGGGAGATGAAGTCTGTTGTCCCTGAGACTTCAGCTGGAGGCCAGCTCTTTTCCAAACCCTTGGAGATTCTTCACAAGTTGAAAGCAAAGTACACAAAGTCCCTTTCTCCTTCCCTTGGCAGTAAGGCATCCACTGCAGGCCAATCCCCCAAGCAGCACTTCAGCTTAGGAATAGTCTCTCCTCAGTTTCTTTAGGTTCCTCTCCTCAGTAAAGGTTTCTTCTTGTAGTCCAAAAGTAATCTAATTTCATGGGATCAGGGTCCCAATATTTATACCCCAAAATCCTTTGTTCTCTGAGGGAGAGGGTCCTGTGCCCAGTCTAAACCAGTTCTGAAGCACTCAGTTTACCAGACTTCTTTCCTTTCACAGTGCAGGGCAGAAACATCAGACTCCCCCAGGAGGCGGAGCCAGCATTGTGGAAGGCAAGTACAGTCCTGGAGCAATTTGTTTACATGACTCCTTCTCTTCTTTCAGTGTGCAGGGCAGAGACATCAGCCGCTCCCCAGGGGGTGGAGCCTGCATTGTGGAAGGCAGGCACAACCCTATTCAAGGTTCAGGCGCAACTCCTCCCTCCCTTCTAGATGCAGATGTTCATTATTCACCACTGGGTGACTCAGCCTGTCTCTTGGAATGCCCCAGCCCTGTGACTCACAAAACCAGAGGTTTCCAGAGTGAACTTGCCCTCAGGAGTAGCATTTTCCAGTCCCTCAAGCCCTTCGTGACTTTGGTGTGAGAGGTCTAACAGCAGCGAGGCCGCAGAGGAGGTGAGAGGCGCGGCCCCGGGACTGCGAGGATCAGCATCTAACACCCTCAGCTGTTTCCTCTTCCCGTGTGAGCCGCGCCCCCTCCCAGTGCCTCGCCCCCACCAGAGTGCTTTAAGATCTCGCGGCCCCCGCTCCGCGCGTGCCGCTCGCAGTGAGGTTTCCAGAGTGAACTTGCCCTCGGCTACAGGAGTAGCATTTTCCAGTCCCTCAAGCCCTTCGTGACTTTGGTGTGAGAGGTCTAACAGCAGCGAGGCCGCAGAGGAGGTGAGAGGCGCGGCCCCGGGACTGCGAGGATCAGCGTCTAACACCCTCAGCTGTTTCCTCTTCCCATGTGAGCCGCGCTCCCTCCCAGTGCCTCGCCCCCTCTCACACTGGTCACTTTATAACAAGGACACTACCGCGCACCGCGGGACGCGCGCGGGTCGCAGCCCGGGGCGAAGCCCGGGCCAAGGGCAGGCCCGTTGTTGCCCGTTAGTGCCCGGTAGAGACTGGACCGGGCCACCTCCCTTTTATCACTGAAACATCAGCCAGCAGACAACACCATGCCACCGAAAACTAGGAGTACCTCAAAGCCCAAATCTAAACACGCACAGGAGGTTGCTCAAGTAACGGGTCCTATTGATCTACTTATCTCACGGACTCACGAGGTAATAAACCAGAGCATTGCCCTGATGGAAAAGAGAGTGTCATTAGACCTCATGAACGCGAACGCTAAACGGTCCTCTTTAGGTGCCATAGCAAATGCCACTTCTCCTATTCATCTCAATTCACAAAACTGTTCCCTTCCCGTGACCTTGTCAGCTTCTGACATAAATACAGTGCCATCTATTGTAGATCTGTCTGTAACACAGTCCGAGCTTGATCTCTCATCAACTTCAGATGACTTGGAAGCAACCCCTGACCTGGAGATCTGTCAAACTCAGGAGGAAGCCCAGATAAACGTTAACCTGCACCGTCAAGGAGAAAGGGAAGGAGCCACCCCAAAACAAAACAACACAACAACTACCGAAAATACAGTATCCACTGCTCCCTGCTCAGATCATGCCATAACTCATCTAAACTACACAACGCAACAAAACACACTACTCCCCTCTGTAACTAATCTACCTCACTTGGTAACTTCAAGTGAGGCTCCCGATAATCTCTGCAGAACATGCAAAGTCACCTCGCAAGTTCTGACAACAACAAAAGACCTCCTATTCCAATACCTGAAACCCATTCAACTCAGTATTAGAAACATAGAAGCTCAGCTGAATATAATCTCTGCAACACTCCTTGACACTAATACGCGCATAGAAGTAAAGGGACAGCGAAATCCATCGCAGCCACCCAAAATGCAATTCCAAGCGCAACCACACAAAGTAGAAAAACCTCCAAATCCAACCACACTACCTCAAAAAAATCACAAACAAAACACTCCAAATCAAAATTTGCCATCCACAACGCCCCAACCACAGCGGAGTAAAACCTCTGCTGTTCCAAATCAACAAACGCAAAACACAGACTCACTCACTGTAGACACTCCAGGAATAGCGACAAATAATAATACCAGCAACGTTTTTCCGGAAAAAAAGCCAGTATCTCTCCCATTGAAACCAGCGGCCTCCCAGCCGTCTCCCAAGAATATCACCAAAAAAACACCAGTAACCAGACGTTCAGCCCATTTGCCCCCGGGAGCCACCCCCTATACAATAGTTCTCACAGGCGTACCAGAGTTAACTGATGACACACCTGAAACTGCATGGTCACTTAAAAACAAGGTCATGCAGTGGTTAAGTATTAACAGACCTTTAGAATCCCATCTTTCTGGAGGGATCTCCACAGTCCGCAGGGTAGTCTGGGTAGGCAAAACAACAAAAACAATCCGCGGAGACTGTATTATAGTAACATGCAGAGACCCCTCCGCAGTGGACTACATTTGCGCCTGGCCATCGCTGGAAAAAAAGGGGGGGATCGATGCACGTCATCTTTCTTTCTTCTACCCCCCAGCGAGACAGCATCGCAATACCCCGCCCTGGTTCTGGCATCAGATCCCCAAAGAACCATGGAACCAAGAGCCATGGAACCAGATGGAGTACACTTATGAACACGGAGGCAGAAATGGGCCGCGAGAACGGCCGTGGCAACACTGGCAAGAAAGACCCTGCCAAACTTATGAAGGCTGGCAGGGCCTTTCAACGCAAAATCGATTTGACTGTCTGGAGATGGTCGATTGACCACTCAGGGAGGAACCTAGACATGCAAAACTCACTACCACACCCCAACCAGCCAACTCCATACAGCATCTAGCACCCTCACAGTCCCCTCCTGATTACCATAACAACCCTTTTCAGAAATTGCTAATCGCTAACCCAAATATCCCTACAAAAGCCATCTATACAACCTCTTCATCAGAGGATGAAACTACCTCTGGCTTGTTTCACCAGCCAACTGTAGCTCTCAAAGTTTCAGCTGAACCCCCTCAGGTCAAACCACAACAATTATCAGAAAACCAGACTGCTAACACCCTGAGAACTCCACCACATATCTTGATGGACACCGCAAATCTGGGTTTCTCCATCGCATATTGGAACATCGCAGGCCTGTCCTCAAAAATAACATCGACTCTGTGGCTTGACACAGCAAAGCAACACCAGATTCTGTGTCTGCAAGAAACTTGGTGCACAATCCCATTGTATCTTGTGGGTTACAAAACTTTCTTTACTCAAGCAGTACCTGGAAACATGGGCAGACCAAAAGGGGGGCTCACGACCTACATTGCTAACACCCTCCCCCTCAGAGTGAAATTATTAAAGGAGTCATCTACTTCTCAAATCATGCAATTCACGCAGACAACAGCACTCAAAGAAAATAAATACATACTCATAAACTATTATAATAACTCAGGCACTCTGGAATGCTGGTCAAACCTAGAAGAGATAGCCGCGTTTCTAACCTCACTTCAACACGACAATAAAATATCTCCAACTCTTCTCATCTGGGGCGGCGACTTCAATTCCCCTTTGTGCCCAAAACACAAAAATGGAAATTGTGGTCTCGAGAATGAACTTGGGAACCCTACCCCCCATTTCGCACATTCATCATGCGGTAACAAACTCAACAAAATCCTCTTCTCCCTAGATCTGGATTTTGTTAACGAATTAGTTGACCCGCAGCAGGATTACTTGCCCACCTTCCATGGACGAGGCTGTTCTACAACTATTGACTACATAATAGCCTCAAATTCATTTAAAGGACAACTAACAAACTACGAAATTGGGACAAACCCAATAAGCGATCACTACTCGCTCAGCGTGACAATCCACATGAAACAAGCAGGAGTACACCCTGTAAAGCTTAGTTCCCTTGATCAACATCTAGTGTCCATGAACAAACTGAATGGGTACACAATCAAATGGGCAAAGATTGACCCTGAAGAAATGACAAAGAGGATCCTAGGAAAAACACATCATTGGCTATCCAAATGCATGTCTCCGGAGACGCCACCGGAAACAATTGTCCGATGCTTCCAGAGTATCCAGGAAACAATAAGGGACGAGCTATTTGTCAACTTAAAAAACAAGATCAAGTCCCCCACCACGAGATGGTTTGACACCGCCTGCCGAAAGGCACTTACATCCCTAAAAGAAGCTTTGCGCAAGCCTATGAGAGACCCCCAGGAAATCTCTCATTTGAGGAAAAACTATAACTCTGCTCGGCAAGACCGCAAAAAACAGATCAAACGAGACCTTTGGCTACATCTACACGACAGTGCTCAAAGGAAAGATAACATTGCATTTTGGCAAACCATAAGATCACCTTTTTTGGCCAACAGCACTGACCCTGATCACCTTGATGTGGCAATAACGGAGGATGACTGGGTCTCCCACTTTGCAAAAATTTTTGGAACATCATCAGATGCCGTACCAAATAATCCAACACACGAAGCCCGACTGGAGAAAAACATCTACCCAATCAAGATACGTTTCTCCCTTAACGAAATCATAAAAGCAATTAAGGCTTCAAAAATTGGTAAGGCCCCTGGCCCCGATGGGGTCCCAATGGACCTGTTCCTTTATGACGTAGACTCTTGGTCAAAAATAATCACACGGGTCATGTCAGCAGTAGTTTCAACTGGTCTCTTCCATTCATGGTCAACCTCAATTTTATTACCCATCTTCAAAAAAGGCGACCGCAACGATCCCGCCTGCTACAGACCAATCTCCCTTCTGGACTCCATGGGCAAGATTGCAGGTCGACTACTCCTGGACCGACTACAATCTTGGGCCCGGGAGAACAACATCATTACCGACCTGCAATATGGTTTCCAGAAGGGGCTTGGGACCGTGGAGCAGGCCCTCAACCTTGTTCTCCTGGCTGGAAAATATGCTCGCGCCAAAGGAGGTAACATCTTCCTTGTTTACGTTGACCTAAGCGCGGCATTTGATTGCGTCCAACATGCGAAGCTTTGGCAAATACTATCAGACCTTGGTGTGGACCCCTCGATACTAACCTTCCTAAGAGAACTTTATACAAATGCTGAAGGCCGAGTACGATTTGGCACCAGCGGCGAACTGTCACGACCCTTTCAAATAACGAAGGGAGTAAGACAGGGATGTGTACTGGCTCCCTTCCTGTTCAACCTCTACACAAACGGGCTTGAGCAGGCTATGCTGGAAGGGAGCCAGGATCTGCCCCAGATAAATCATCGCCCGATACCCACTCTCCTGTACGCTGATGATTCAGTAATCTTAGCACGGACCCTAAATCAACTTCAGTTACAACTTAACAAATATATAATATTTATGGACTCACTTGGCCTTAAAATTAACATCAAGAAAACGTTTACAATGAAAATCGGCCCCAGGACCAAAATCTCCAAACCCATAATGGTCAATAACAACAGACTAGAAAAAACTCCGGTCTATCCATACTTGGGCATCCTAGTGGATGACGCAATGAACTGGAAAAAGGCAATTGAAGCCAGGAATTTACATTTCCGCCGAGCAACCACAGCACTAACCTCCTTCTCAAGGAAATTGGGAAAACCAGCACCACATGAACTTTTAACCATATACTATGCAAAATGCCATAGTGTGGCTACTTATGGAGCTGGAATTTGGGGCCATGGTCGTATTGACCAGCTTCAGATCACTGAAAACGCTTTCATAAAATACATCCTAGCCCTCCCCCAAAGTTCCCCGATATTAGCCTCACACCGGGAGCTTGGTATGGAATACATCACCGACACCATTCGATGCCAGCCCATCTTATTGTGGCACCGAATATGGTGTAACCCTGAAAGCCATCTAACCCGCTCCCTCATCACTGACTGTTTAGGCCTGACAAACTGGCGGAAAATCCCGTGGCTAAACTATATACGTAACTTCTTTAAAGACCTGGATTGTGAACACTACTTTGACGAACCACCCTCAGTTGAAGATATTTCTAAGAAACAACTAAAGCAAATGTGTTTGGGTCACCTGAGAGACCTCCGTAACCAGGCAGAGATTACCAAACCACAAAACGAAAAAATATGTGCATTGCAGCCTGGAAAAGCTATTCAGCCTTATTTGACATACTTTTTATCCAACTATGAAAAGTTCTTACTCACAAGATTACGCTTTGATGTTTTCTTCCGTTTGGTTTCATTTCCGGAAACGCAGAATTGGTCCCATAATTTGATGAGGTGCCCCTGTGACGGAGTCTCCACACAATCTACGATCCATGTCGTCCTTTTTTGCAAATATTACAAATTAGCAAGGAAAACATGGATCATTCCTACTCTTCGATCCAGTGGACTTAGACAATCCTACCCAGCACTTTCCTACTTGCAATCCTTAAAATCGCCACATGAAGCCAAACTCATAGTGACCTTTCTCAAATCAGTTATAACAACACGTCGCAACATTTCTAGTTAAATCAGCATTGTTATAAAGTATAAAAACTATTCTATTGTTTTAAAAAAATGCCTTTTTTTTACTATGATCTAATTTCTTTGTGATTCTACTATTTTCCCAACTTTTTTCGCTCAAAACTTTTAAATATGTACTTTTTATGATTATTCAAACTGATAATCGAATAAAAGTTGATGAAACTGAAACTGACAAAGGAATACACAAACTAGCTGAGGCAGGCTTGAATGGTCAGACAAGCAAATACCTACTTTCTAAAAGTGGTATTTGCAAACACAGAATGTTAAAGCCAACTTCACTAAAATATGTATTTTATCATTCTGAGTCCAGGCATACTAAACTCGAATTTCTACCATGTTCTCTGAGACAGTTAGGATTATAAAATGTAATAACTCTAAGAGCCCATTCTGGTCTATGGAGAACAGGTAGCCTTGCAATAGTGAACAACGAAAATGGCTGTAATTCACTATTATTACATGCCACACACACCAGGGCTTGTCCTACCTTATACTTATAATGCACCCTGCCCTTGGGCCTACCATAGGGGTGACTGATATGAAGAAAAGGGAAGGTTTAGGGACTGGCAAGTGGGTGCGCTTACCCAGTCAGCATGACAGTACCAGTCTGCACACAGCCTCTGCAATGGCAGACCTTAGACACACTTTACAAGGCTGCTTCTGTGGGTGGCACAAACCAATGCTTCAGGCCCACCAGCAGCAATTTGATTTACACGCCCTGGGCACACTCAGTGCACTAGACTAGGGTCTGACAAGTAAATCAAATAGCCAAACATGGAACCACTGATTAATATATCAATTTGCAATTTACAATAGGGAGCACTTGCACTGTGGCACTGGACAGCAGTGGCACAGTGCCCAAAGCATTTAACACCAGCAAAAATACATGAGGCAACAGTAAAAATGGAAGGGAGACCCACGCCAATGGTGCCAGGTCTAACAGAGTGTAATTCACTATCAGGACATTCTACACAGACCAAGGCATGTCCTACCTTTCACATAAACAAAGGAATCCACTAACATGGGTTTGGTGATCCCTACAGTTTAACAAATTGAAGAAAGACAAAGATCGTTTTACAGCAGAATGGGCTTACCCATATACAAAGGCGGATTATGTGTCTAATGGTAACACAAGTGATGCCGACAGCGTCAATTTAGATAGAAGTACCACTAGTACTAACTCAGGGGGATTCAGGAATAAAAGACAACAGAGGGGTGGCTACCGCCAACAGAGAACCCAGTTCCCACGTCAAAGAGGGTGGAGAGGCTACCAAGGACCACCCACTTTTAACCCCTTCCAAGGCCAGTATCAGATCCCGCAGTATCAATACGGCCCCCAACAAATGGGACCAATATACCCACAGTGGGTAGAAGACCCTACCACTGCACCACCACAGAATCTGCAGCCTTTTTTATCATGGGGCCCAGGATCCAACAGAGGCAGGAACAGGAGAGGGAAAAATGTTACCTGGCAGCCAGTACCCGAGACAGACCCCAGGGTACACACCAGGAGCATGACAGCGGGTCGAGCGTCAACGAGCAAGAGAGGGACCTAGTCATAAATATATCGCCATGGCCTCTAACTAACATGGAGAAACAAGTACTCAATAAAGGTCTAGGATATGTCCCCACTAACAAACCGGATATATTCCGCCTACACAAAGAGGTTCAGGACTTTGTCAGAACTGTGGAAAAGTAAATTTTGCCATGTTCTGTGTCCCTACGCGTCCTCCATCATATGTTATGTGTGCATGATTAAATATGCATATGCATTCCCTATGTTCGATTAATGACGCAATTACAGTTGTGTCCATCTCTAGTATGTCAGTTTCCAGTTCTCGTGAATACTACGAATATCAGGCCTATGTAAAGTTACGTTGCCACGTTTCCCAGTGTGCACGTTATTTCATTGTAAAGTCCCCGTTTCTAGGCCTCAAAAGGGCCTGGACACCAGATTCAGCTCCTGTCTCCTGTCTCCTGAAGCCTCGCTGAAGAGCGATACAGCCCCCACCTGTATCCTCGACCCTTCACTTACTTCCTGCCTCGCAGTGCCCGGCTCAGCCTGGCTCTGCCTCTGAGTCTGCCAAGAGTATGTTATGATTCCAGTTATCAGTTCCGTCCTCCTTCTCTGCATTCCTAAGCTACTGAATCGCATCAATAGTTTCCGTCATTGTCTAGCCTTTACGTCTCCATGTAAGAGAAATACTGCATTTAATGGTCATTTAATATTCTTCATCACGCACTACATATAGAATAATGCATGCTCCAGTCTTAGAGTCCGTTAGCCTCTCCCCTCCTGACTCTTAGTTCATATCAACATGTTCCCTAAACATCAGATACTAGATACTGCTTAGGTACATGTCGCCCTGACTCTCCAGACTTCAGTCTCTGCTCCTAGCACAGAGTTCGAAGCCCCCAGCTTCTCCTAGTAATACGTCATTGCCAGTTTGCGCGCACCATTAGGTCAGAGGTCCCGGCTCCTTAGGTAGCCCCCTCCATGGTTTCCACCCCATTCATGACATATTCTGTTACGTTTGCATCACATGTCTATGTATACGCCTCTGTTACACCCACTTTCACCCTTATCTTTCGCGACTGCTACTGACCACACCCACTGCTCCGCCTATCGTATGTATTGTAATACAACTGTTTTAGTATATATGATCGTGTATTGTTATTAAATGTTAGCGCGCTCATCCCAGATCCAGCCCCAGCAGCTGCTGGGCCCTGCGATCCTATTCCTATGCAGGTTGTCCTGTTCCTGTCCTTATGCTGTATTAAACCTGCAAAACTCCTACTACCTCGAATCTTGACTCTTATTTATTGAGCTATCTGTTATTCATTTATTCATCCAAAAATAGAGGTATTATTTATTTATTTACCACATAATGGCGCCCGAATAGGGACTTGCCCTTTCCCCACGCGCCGGTGAAGCCACGCCGGCCCCCTGACCCTCTGCAGCCGTGACGGAACCATACCGTGCACGTGCAGATATTTCTGCTTCAAGTATCCCTCAGGCCCACGGAGGAGACGGAGGAGGCGGTCCAGCATCCAGACGAGGCGGTGGAGGAACGCGGCGAGTCCCGACCAGAGCCCAAGCCGAGAGTCCAAGGTCCGAGGTATCCGGAGGCCCACCCGTAACAGAAGTCCGAAGTTCGTCCGTCCGACGTCGAAGCAGTCCAGTCCAGTCCGAGGCCTTCCGTTCTTGCTGCCCGGTGAGTACCGTTACTGGGGTAGTATCTAGACAGGGTCAATCTGATTGACTCTGGTCCGTGGGTTGGTGGTACACAGACCCACAAACGAAGTGTCCACTTCGGTGGATGCGGGTCCTGACGTGTCTCTGTATGAGACAGGTAAGTTTCGTACTGTTTCAGCAGTGCATCTAGTTTCTGTTCCAGTCATTTCTGTTCCCGAGAAAATTCATGTATTCTGTGTTCCGTATTCCAGGTAGTATTCTGTCCGAACTGTTATTTTAAATGTTCTTCATGTATTTTAATGTCGTGGTATGAATGGGGAATAAGTATCGTGTTCATTGTGTATTGTATTGTGTCTAGATTACAGTCCAGTCATGCCCTTGTTTTCTAAGTTACGTCAGTTAAAAACTAGAAAGGGTCTGCTGGAAGCAGCAGTTCCAGTTCCGCCTAGGGACAGTCCAGGTCATTTTATGTATCAGAAGCATGGCATAAGTGCCATATTATATCTAGATTTATGGGTAGAGTATACCAAACAGTTAGAAGAAAAGTATAGATGGCCCGTATCGGGTACATGGAATGCCGAGTGCATCATGCGAGTAGAAGAAGCATTATGGAAAAAGAAAGCCAGACAGTCACAGAAAGATGCCATCGAGTTATGGCGCAAAGAAGCTCATAAAAGAACCGAAAAAGAAATCAGAAAGTCAGAATTAAGTAGAGAATCCTTGGAACGAGCCCAAGAAAGGGAATTAATCGAGATTGGTGAACGAGTTAAAACCGAACAGTCAGACAGACAGAGGCATGCTCTTATTAAGGGTATGTATCCTCTTCTTGCCGAGGGCCTGCCAAAAGCGACCCCAGAGGCATCCAGTAATTTCCCGCCACCATTAGTTCCGACCAAGCTACGTCACAAACCGACCGCAGCTGATATTTTTATTTCGTCCTATTTGGACGACACAGTCCCAGAATATGCAAATCCTGTTCGCGCTCCGCCAGTCCCTGTAAATCAGGCACTTCCCGTTCCTCCAGACACCGGGGTACCCCTTGCAGTACCTGTTACGGTCCCCCCGGTCCAGCCCGCCATACCAGTTCAGCCCGCATTTCAATTTCCTGCCACACTAGTACGAAGAGGATCAGTCGACGATTCTAGTTTAGGGGCCGCAGGAGGAGGTACTCCTCAAACCCCGCCGCCACATAAGCGTTTAACGTCAGCCGAATTACATGCACAAGCGTCACAGCGTACGCCCAGGTATCAGTCTGTTGCAGAAATAAGAAAAGCCCTTAACAAATGTGGCTATGATCCAGTCCCAGGCGAGGATAGTATGGTTTTATATTCATTACGCGTAAGAAAGGTGACCGAGTATCTAGTCACCCTACCAGATATGAAAGAAGATCTAGACAGAATATATCGTTTCATCCGTACAGGGAATGATCCAGAAAGTATTAGTGATGTCATGTGCCAAAGAAAAGCTGAAGTCCAGCTCATGCTATTAAAGTTTTTGATTAATTGTCTAATACGAGAACAAGATTATCCGACCAAAGATCAAGCCGAAATGAGAACTCTGACAAAGTGGAGTGATAATATAGCCGAGGGTAAGCACAAGACTATCGGTGCTATAGAGAGTATGTATAAGAAGATTCGTAAAGAAATAATAAGGATACACGAACAACGTAAAGCAGCACAAGTAAGCGAGAAAGAAAGTAACTCTGATGCTGAAGAGGTAGAGGACGAGAATCCCGACAGAATAGCGTATGTAGGAAAATCTAGATTTCCAGATCGCCATTTACGCCTAGAACACAAGTCTATTTTTCATCATCCAGCATCAGAACAAGGTTCTCTAGAACAAGTATTTCAAGCTACCGATCACATTCTGAAATCACGAATCGGTTATAGTGAGTTAAGTACTATGCATGAACAAGAACTGGTCCGATCAGCAGTCCGATGGATTACTGATTCTACCACTTTTCCAGACGAAATAGTGGCACAAATGTTTCTGAAAATGCCCCCAGCCGAGCAACGACTGGCGGGTATGTATATGATCCAGCACCTCATTACATTGTATGAGGGTCAACATTCTGATCCAGGTCCGTTACACGATGTCCTGAATGAGTTACTCCAGTATAAATGGAAAGGTTTAGGTACCGATTTAATTAGTGTCATTCTAGAACAGCGTCACAAATATAGAACGTTTTTGAACCCGTATTTTGTTCATGTCTCACCCCCAGAAAGTAAACCATTTTACATGGACAGACAGAATCCGTTACGAGAAGTCCACCCAGTTAGAGGAACGGGTGGCGAACTAGAACGAGTGTTTGTTTACACTCCGATTACAAAGATGGAACTCCTAGAGATGAAAAAATTAATCCCCTGTCATGATAAAGATCCAGCAGGGTTCCATCGAGAATTAAAAGACATGCTCCGTATGGGAGAATACACGTATCCAGATATAATTAAAATGTTAAAGGTTCTGTTGCCCGCAGGGGTGTATGAAAAGCTCAAGGAAAAAGAATGGGAGGTGGGAGAGAAAAAGATCGATTGGGCAGTTCTAGAAGCTGAAGATAAGGCACGAGTACCAGGTACCGGTCTTGGAGCAAAATGTAAAGAATTACCTGAATTATTGATTCAAGTTTTACCCAGATTGTTGACAACGAGAAAGGAAGACTGGGATGCAATCTCAGCCTGTAAACAGAAACAAGACGAAGATATTAGTGATTATTATTCCAGATTTGAGAAATGTTTTACCATAAACAGTTATTGTTAAGTATACAAAGCCTCTGACACCATGGATCGCACAGGAAGAGGGCAACATGTATACCACACTATACACCAAAGAGACTGACCGTAACACCTTTTTACACTTTTCCAGTTTTCACCAACGCAACCTCCGTGAAAACTTACCATTCAGCCAATTCATGAGACTACGCAGGAATTGCACCAAGAAAACTGACTATTTCCACCATGCCCAAGAGTTGTTACATAAACTAATCGAAAGAGGATATCCCAGGAAACTACTAAAGAGAAGCATGAAGAGAGCATGGTACATCCCGAGAGATACCCTTTTGACTCCCAAAGATAAAAACAAGGAAGATACTCCAATTGTATGTGTGACAACCTTCTCTGGAGCAACCGCAGAAATCAAGAAAATAGTCACAAAAAATTGGAATACAGTCCGGAGCCTGAAACCATTTGAAGGTCCACCTATTTTCGCACTTAAAAAGAATGATAGTGTGAGAAACAAATTGGTTCGAGCTGACACAACACTACCAAGGCAAGACAGTTCAATTCAATCACTCCTGAACCTTCCGCCAGTCAAAGGACACCATAAATGCGGCAATTGCATTTCCTGTAGTAGCACTATAGAAGGAACAGTTTTTTTCTATGGCCTGAAACAAATCAAACATGAGGTATTTACAAACTGCAATACCTGCAACGTTATCTACTGTGCCATATGTCCTTGCGGACTTGCGTACGTTGGTAAAACTAGCCAGCCCGTAAAAACAAGAATATCACAACATCGCTCCAGAATTCGATGCAAAAAGGAAAATGCTCCCATGGTCTCCCACTGCATTGAAAAACAGCACGGTCCAGATGACCTGAAATGGACTGTGGTGAAACAAGTGAAAGGTAAAAATGTGGCTGATAACTTGTCCAAACAAGAAGCCAAGACAATCATGTATCTTGATACAGTCAACCACGGACTCAATGAACTATCGGAAATATCCAGTTTCATGTGTTAAATATAACACAAACTCCAGCGCGTTGTCTGAAGCTTTTGCCGAAGAAAAAAGCGTCCTGTTCCCCCAGCAACAAGCGCATGTGCCTATGACGCGATACGCCGTCCTATCAGCAGCGCTGAAACACCAAAATCGGCGAACAAGCCTATGAGAGCTCCGCTCTCATTTCCGACCAAGACATAAGACTCTAAGCCTTCGGAACGCTGCGTAAATTCACTTTAGTGGTAGCGGAGAGAGAAGCAACACGCTCTAGAGAGGAGACGCCGGGAATGTGAGGCACCCTTGCTCCTCTACCTTGCGGAGAAACCGTCCCGCAACGACGACGCCGTGGCGCTACAAAAGAAATCACCAGATTTCCCCAGGTATGAGTCGCCCTGGCACCTCACAGACAAGTACGGCTATCCGTAACTCTGCAATTAATAACAAAGCACATATGCCTCATGCCAGCTTAACACCAAATGAGACTGGCTACATGCCGCTTTTACGTATGCACCATGAAATAGGCACCAAACTCATAGAAGCTCACGGGACCTATTTGATCCACACGAAGTTTTGAATCCACCTCCCTGCTTCTCTCCACAGTAACTAAAGACTGCGGACACACAGCCTCAACACACCGGCTTGTGAGAAACCCCGCCTCCTGTTACTCAACTGTACTCAAGGAATGCAGTACTGATTTTCCCTCACTTGGGTACGTGATCTTCAACCTAAACAACCAACAATTACACTTATTTGTAAATACTATTTATAAGCACTGTAACTGGTCCCATGTCCCATACTCAACCATTAAAACATGCCCATTAAAAATCTCCCGTAGGTGTGACATGATGATCCCCAACACCTACTGCGAGCCCTGATGAAGACCTGCTTAAACTTCCCATCCTGTCAAGATTTCCATCCAGGTCGAAACGCGTAGGCTCAACTTCAGTGCCAGGAGAGACATTTGCCATATGATCTTACCAAATATTTGGGACATATAGTGAGAGACGTATCTCACAATTAGGCATCTAACACCTTTGAATACATGACTGTCCCTGGCGAGATACAGGATAACTAACTTTTCCCTTTGAGGGACAAATTGATAATATTCCCCTGGGACACTAACATAATCTCCCTTAGATTTATAGTAGGACCTTGAAAAACCAGTTGTAAATAATATTCTGTTGTCACATGAACTCACTTTTCTCTTTCTTTTTTGTGGATCGTTTGAATTTATAAATTTTTTCATTGTAATTTTGTCACTGTGTTTTCCTCACGTTGATTTACTTAAACAAGTTATCTGTTGTAAATAGTAAATGTACTTCATGTCATAAGGAGATATTCCAAGCTGAGCTGTTCACACCCAATGTGTACCCTTTTGAACTCTAAAATAATGTGCTAATATAATAGCGTTCATTGTCAATAAATAGGACTTGAACAAAAAATAACCTGTGCGATCCATGGTGTCAGAGGCTTTGTATACTTAACAATATCTATTCTGATTCCTGCCTCTGATTACCTAAACAGAATCAATCCCCTGTGATTTTTGTTAAATTTAGTGTAGACACCAAGTCTACGAGGGATTATTTGGAAATCCAACTTTCCCCACTGGAGAGACAAGCTCCACCTAGCAGAATGATAAATTCACTTTCTGCTTAAATCCACCCATGGTACACCGGTGTGACACCCAACCAAATACAACACCTATCCCTTACAAACAGTGCTACTCAAGAATTTCACGTACCCGAGAACTCCAATTAAAATTCCACCCTGTCGATATCTAAATGTCAGAACCGAAGACTCTGAGCATTCGAGAAGAAGACATTGAAACACTATTGAAGAGACCATCAACATTGAATCCTGGAAATACCGCACTACAAGCTGGCCAATCCACTGAATTTGAAAAAATTGCCCGCCTTAAGAAGAAACAAATTAGAACATCCCTCCATGGGGAAGTACTATTAGAACACCTACGAGCGGGAACCACTCCAGTTGGTCTACAAGTAAAAAATGTGCCGGTGATCTTTACAGACGATCCCGAATATTTGGAAGGATTCAGCCACATCGGCACTAAATGTTCAAGAGATTGGATGTTCCATTCAATCAAAACTGCTGAACGATTAGGACAAAAAGAACAGGAGTTAATTAAAGAACTGGAAGAAGCCTTCAAGAACAACAAAGCAATCGAGAACGCTCAGGCACTATTAAGTAAATTAGAAAAAGATAATCAAATCTTCCAGAAAACAACAGAAGACTTCAAAAAGCAAAAACTATTGAAAGACATTACAAACTATTCCGAGAAAAAAACTTACCCATATCTGGATAAGGACTACTACAAACAACAGCAGAACACCAGCGCCTTACGCACATATGGAGGCAGAAGTAGGAGACAATTCCTAACATTCTCAGAAGATTCCTCTGCATCAACCAACTCAAGTGACACTGACGCCTCCACTAGCAACAGAGACGACCAAGCCCGCCAATTTTACCAACAGGCACCTTTTTCCGACAGAGGCAGAGGCAGATCCCGTGGCCGCCCGAGAGGCAACAGGTGGTTCAACCGCCCCAACAACCAATATCAAGGGGAGATCACAACGAGGAGACGAGTTTACCGATGGTAATACCGTACCTAAACGTAGTCTTCAACTTGTCCAACCACACCTTGTCAGATAGCGAAAGAAGTGTGCTACAGAAAGGCCTAACATTCATTCCGACTGTCCGACCAGATATCTGTCAAACCAAATTGGAACTCATCCAACTATTTCGAAAAATGAGACTTAAGATATTTTTTGAAAACCAACCAGACCTAATGACTAGAAACTATTCTGGACTGAAAAATCCTTCAACCTTTTTTCCCAACTCTAGTCAGATGCCCGTGGAATTACTAACATTCGAAAAGAACGTGTTACGTGATCTAGACACGTTAGAAAAGAGAACGAAGAAAAAATATATAAAATGGAATTTAACATTGGATGAAAAAATTGCCCTACAGGGACTCCAAGACAACAAAAGTCTCATTATCAAGCCGGCAGACAAAGGTGGGGGGATTGTTATCCTCCCACGGGAAATGTATGAAGCTGAAGTGCTGCGGCAACTCACAGACGAAAAATACTATAAAAAAACAAATGACAACTGGAACGAAAAACTGAAAGATCGCCTAGAAACGCTGGCCAATCAGGGCAGAAAAGAAGGATGGCTATCCAAAAAAGAGGGAGAATATTTAATAAACAAGAATCCACGCACGCCCTTGATGTATATTCTACCTAAAGTTCACAAGGACCCCATGAACCCTCCTGGCCGCCCGATTATATCGGGGGTGAACTCAATCCTGGAACGACCGGCCAAATACGTTGACACGTTTTTAAAACCCCTCGTTGGCCAGACTGCAAGCTTCATTAAGGATACGATGGAAGCGATAAATTTTCTAGATGGCCAACCCTTTGATGAATCAATGGAATTTCTGGTCACCATGGACATCGTGAGTTTATATTCGAATATCCCGCAAGAAGATGGTTTGGAAGCACTTGAATTTTTCCTCGAAAAGAGAGAAAGGCCACACAATGTCCCCACTGATTTCCTAATCAAACTAGCGGAAATTTGTCTGAAATTCAATTTCTTTAAATTCAATAATGTACAATACCTCCAAACGATGGGGACGGCCATGGGATGTCCCTTCGCGCCGGAAATGGCCATAATGTATATGGCTCTATATGAAGCCACTTGGATTTATAACAACAATCCATTCGAAGGACATATAAAAAATTGGCGACGTTATATAGACGACGTCTTCATGCTGTGGCGAGGCGATGAAACAACATTGAAAGAATTTGCTGTCTGGCTCAATGACCGTAATCCCAACATCCAGTTCACTCTGACATATAACAAAACACAAATAAACTTTTTGGATTTAATGGTCAAACATGAAGAGGGCAACATGTATACCACACTATACACCAAAGAGACTGACCGTAACACCTTTTTACACTTTTCCAGTTTTCACCAACGCAACCTCCGTGAAAACTTACCATTCAGCCAATTCATGAGACTACGCAGGAATTGCACCAAGAAAACTGACTATTTCCACCATGCCCAAGAGTTGTTACATAAACTAATCGAAAGAGGATATCCCAGGAAACTACTAAAGAGAAGCATGAAGAGAGCATGGTACATCCCGAGAGATACCCTTTTGACTCCCAAAGATAAAAACAAGGAAGATACTCCAATTGGATGTGTGACAACCTTCTCTGGAGCAACCGCAGAAATCAAGAAAATAGTCACAAAAAATTGGAATACAGTCCGGAGCCTGAAACCATTTGAAGGTCCACCTATTTTCGCACTTAAAAAGAATGATAGTGTGAGAAACAAATTGGTTCGAGCTGACACAACACTACCAAGGCAAGACAGTTCAATTCAATCACTCCTGAACCTTCCGCCAGTCAAAGGACACCATAAATGCGGCAATTGCATTTCCTGTAGTAGCACTATAGAAGGAACAGTTTTTTTCTATGGCCTGAAACAAATCAAACATGAGGTATTTACAAACTGCAATACCTGCAACGTTATCTACTGTGCCATATGTCCTTGCGGACTTGCGTACGTTGGTAAAACTAGCCAGCCCGTAAAAACAAGAATATCACAACATCGCTCCAGAATTCGATGCAAAAAGGAAAATGCTCCCATGGTCTCCCACTGCATTGAAAAACAGCACGGTCCAGATGACCTGAAATGGACTGTGGTGAAACAAGTGAAAGGTAAAAATGTGGCTGATAACTTGTCCAAACAAGAAGCCAAGACAATCATGTATCTTGATACAGTCAACCACGGACTCAATGAACTATCGGAAATATCCAGTTTCATGTGTTAAATATAACACAAACTCCAGCGCGTTGTCTGAAGCTTTTGCCGAAGAAAAAAGCGTCCTGTTCCCCCAGCAACAAGCGCATGTGCCTATGACGCGATACGCCGTCCTATCAGCAGCGCTGAAACACCAAAATCGGCGAACAAGCCTATGAGAGCTCCGCTCTCATTTCCGACCAAGACATAAGACTCTAAGCCTTCGGAACGCTGCGTAAATTCACTTTAGTGGTAGCGGAGAGAGAAGCAACACGCTCTAGAGAGGAGACGCCGGGAATGTGAGGCACCCTTGCTCCTCTACCTTGCGGAGAAACCGTCCCGCAACGACGACGCCGTGGCGCTACAAAAGAAATCACCAGATTTCCCCAGGTATGAGTCGCCCTGGCACCTCACAGACAAGTACGGCTATCCGTAACTCTGCAATTAATAACAAAGCACATATGCCTCATGCCAGCTTAACACCAAATGAGACTGGCTACATGCCGCTTTTACGTATGCACCATGAAATAGGCACCAAACTCATAGAAGCTCACGGGACCTATTTGATCCACACGAAGTTTTGAATCCATCTCCCTGCTTCTCTCCACAGTAACTAAAGACTGCGGACATACAGCCTCAACACACCGGCTTGTGAGAAACCCCGCCTCCTGTTACTCAACTGTACTCAAGGAATGCAGTACTGATTTTCCCTCACTTGGGTACGTGATCTTCAACCTAAACAACCAACAATTACACTTATTTGTAAATACTATTTATAAGCACTGTAACTGGTCCCATGTCCCATACTCAACCATTAAAACATGCCCATTAAAAATCTCCCGTAGGTGTGACATGATGATCCCCAACACCTACTGCGAGCCCTGATGAAGACCTGCTTAAACTTCCCATCCTGTCAAGATTTCCATCCAGGTCGAAACGCGTAGGCTCAACTTCAGTGCCAGGAGAGACATTTGCCATATGATCTTACCAAATATTTGGGACATATAGTGAGAGACGTATCTCACAATTAGGCATCTAACACCTTTGAATACATGACTGTCCCTGGCGAGATACAGGATAACTAACTTTTCCCTTTGAGGGACAAATTGATAATATTCCCCTGGGACACTAACATAATCTCCCTTAGATTTATAGTAGGACCTTGAAAAACCAGTTGTAAATAATATTCTGTTGTCACATGAACTCACTTTTCTCTTTCTTTTTTGTGGATCGTTTGAATTTATTAATTTTTTCATTGTAATTTTGTCACTGTGTTTTCCTCACGTTGATTTACTTAAACAAGTTATCTGTTGTAAATAGTAAATGTACTTCATGTCATAAGGAGATATTCCAAGCTGAGCTGTTCACACCCAATGTGTACCCTTTTGAACTCTAAAATAATGTGCTAATATAATAGCGTTCATTGTCAATAAATAGGACTTGAACAAAAAATAACCTGTGCGATCCATGGTGTCAGAGGCTTTGTATACTTAACAATATCTATTCTGATTCCTGCCTCTGATTACCTAAACAGAATCAATCCCCTGTGATTTTTGTTACCATAAACAGTGGCCTCAAGACAAGTAGTGAGTCATACCCTCATCTTTTTGTTACTAAATTAGTCGAGAATTCAAGCCCACAAATTAAAAATCGAGTTTTGAAAGTCGAAAGTACCTGGCAAGCTAATACCCCGTCCCAGATGTTACAGATGCTCCAATACCACCAGAATAGAATCAGGGAAGAACAAGAACACGAGAGAAAGCGTATGAAAGACACGAAAATGAAAGAACTAGTTGCACAATCCGTTCCTCAAGACAGTCAGAAGAGGGGTCCGAATCAAGCCAGTCATCCTGCAGCTCCCGTTAAAGGGAACTGCAATTATTGTAAACAGCTAGGTCATTTTATAAACGAGTGTGCAGTTCTGAAACACAACATAGCTACTGGTAAGACTAAAGAAAGACCACGTCCGCCTAGACAAGAACAAGTTTCACAGATTCCTCAGCCACAGAATGCACCACAGACAGTTACAGCACCGCAGCCCATCGCTGCAACACAGCACGTTACACAGCAGATGTACCAGTATGCACAGTCTGAGTATCCAGAGTACCAGCAGTATTCATGAAACAGCCTGGAGAGGGAGGTAGGCTTGCCTCTCATCGAGATACCTGTAGATCAAGAAGGTCCCTATGTTCACAGTCAAGTATTAGGGAAAGACAGAAAGTTTTTGATTGATACAGGGGCAAGTAGGACCACAATTAGCCACGCCGAAGTTCCAGGGGCTCCGCTCTCAGGCTCAAGAAATGTTTCCCTTGGATTTTCAGGAAAACCTATCGTAAATGAGATATCAAAGCCAGTTACTCTAGAAGTAGGTCCATTGTCCCGCACTACTGATCTGTTACTTACTAAGTCATGTCCAGAAAATCTGTTAGGCATTAAAACACTGAAAGAATTAGGTGCAGTTATATGCTGTTCCCCAGAGGGAATACGATTGTTCCTACGTGACTTCAAGGGTCACTATGTATTACGAGATTTTGATCCCAGATTGTCTAATGTTCCGCAGCATCTATGGGCGCAAGGTCCAACTGATGTTGGTTATATGCAAATCACACCCCATCGTGTGACTCTCAAGCCAGGTGTAGTGTTACCACGAATCAGACAGTACAGATTGCCACCTGAGGCTGTAGCAGCCTTATCCAAAATTATTGACGAGCTCATGGCTCAAGGAGTGGTTGTAGAAACTGACTCCAATGTATGCAATTCTCCGATCATTCCAGTCATGAAACGTACTGATCCAAATGCACCCCCAGTATATCGATTAGTGATTGACCTACGAGAGCTTAATAAATGTATCATTCCTCAGTACCCAGTTGTCCCAGACATCTCTTCCCTATTGACAGCCATCGATTCCGAAGCCACGTTCTTTACTGTAATTGACCTCAAGAACGCGTTTTTCAGTGTTCCCATTCATCCAGACAGCCAGTTTCTTTTCGGATTTTGTTTAAATGGAAGGAGCTATATGTTCACACGAGCTCCTCAAGGTTTCACAGAAAGTCCTAGTATTTACAGTCAAGCACTTAAGAGACAACTAGACAACATTCACATGCCAACTGACACTGCCCTGCTCCAGTATGTCGATGATCTACTGATCACAGCCCGTTCTGAACGTGCTTGCGAGCGAGCATCCCTTACAGTCTTGTATTTCCTGGCCGAGATGGGACACAAGGTGTCCCCTTCGAAGCTTCAATTCTGTGTACAGCAAGTGGTCTACTTAGGACACTTACTGTCCAAGAGGGGTAGGCAGTTGACACCTGACCGTATTCAATTAATAGCGAGTCTTCCTCAGCCCAAGACCCAGAAGGAGGTACGTGCTTTTATTGGCCTTACTTCTTATTGCAGACAATGGATTCCTCAGTATGCATTTCTAGCCAAGCCACTGATACCGTTAACGACACAGGAGGCAGCCGTATCGACTGTCCTCCCTTGGACATCTGAACATACACTCAGTTTCAATGAGTTAAAGAAAGCCCTATGTCAAGCTCCAGTTCTAGCTACACCGAACTACAGTAAGTCTTTTACACTTTTCGTCACTGAACGCGAAGGTACAGCATTATCTGTTCTCACACAAGATCAAGCAGGACAATACAAGCCATGTGCTTATTTTTCGAGCACATTAGATCCTGTAGCCCAGGCTCTGCCTGCGTGCCTCAAGTCAGTTGCAGCCACAGCACTAGCTATCAGACAAAGTGATTCCATAGTATTAGGACACTCCCTGACAGTACAGGTTCCACACTCCGTGGAGGTTCTTTTAAACCGAACACAAACTCAGCACTTGACAATTGCACGTTTAACAGGTTATGAATTGACACTGTTTCAGCCACACATAGAAATCAGACGCTGCAATATTTTAAATCCTGCTACACTGTTACCATCAGTTACTTCGAATTCTGCCACACACGACTGTGTGGAAATGGTTAACATCATGACAAAGCCAAGACAAGATTTGACAGATATTCCATTTCCAGATCCAGACCTGACACTTTATGTGGATGGTTCATGTATGAGAACAAGTACAGGAGAACTAGTAGCCGCGTATGCAGTGACTACTGACACTGAAGTTATTGAGACACAACGTATTGACACCCTGTCCGCTCAAGCCGCAGAGCTAGTTGCTCTGACTCAAGCCTGCATACACGCCAAGAACTTGAAAGTTAATATTTACACCGATTCACGTTACGCATTTGGAGTTGTACACGACTTTGGAGTGCTCTGGCAAGAGAGAGGTTTCATGACTTCTCATGGAACCAAGATTCAGCATGGTCTCCTTATTCAAGCTCTGTTAGATGCAATACATTTACCGACATCCATTGCTATCATGAAATGCAAAGCACATACGAAGGTTACTGACACCATTTCCCAAGGTAATGATCTAGCAGATCGCACAGCCAAGCTTACAGCTCAGACACCAGACATTCCAGTAAATAAGACACCGACACACACTCCAGATCCGACTACATGTATGACAGTTAAAGACCCTACTCAAGATGTCATAGATATCCAGTTACATGCTACTCCCGATGAAATCAAGAAATGGTCTGAACAAGGAGGGGTACAGACAGATCAGGGATGGGTGACGAAGGGAAAAGCCACATGGTTTCTCCCCGACTCTATGGTTCAAGTCATTATCAATACCGCACATAGTCCAGCACATTTAGGAGAAAAAGCTATGTTAGACAGTATCCAGAACATTTGGTTCAACAAGCATTTACGAGCTGCAGCCAAACAGAAAGTCCGTACCTGTATGATATGTTGCCAGTTTAATCCAGGTAAAAGTGTCCCGGTGGAACAAGGGGGATTCCAACCTCCTGACCACCCTTTTGAAGTCCTCCAGATGGATTATATTCAGATGGAGCGATGTCGAGGTTTCAAGTATGTCCTTGTAGTTGTATGCGCTTTGTCCAGGTGGACAGAAGCATATCCAGTTCCAGATTACACAGCCGCGACCACTGCCAAGCAGTTGGTTCGTGAGTTCTTCCCCCGTTATGGACTCCCTAGGGTCGTATATTCTGATAACGGCCAGCCATTCTCCTCAGAGTTAATGAAACATGTTTCCCTTTTGTTAGGGTACCAGTGGAAGTTCCATTGTGTACGCCATCCTGAAGCAGCCGGTCTCGTAGAGAGACATAACCAGACTTTGAAAATCCGTATCGCAAAAGTTTGTCAAGAGAAAGGTGTAGACTGGCTAGTAGCTCTGCCAGTTGCTCTGTTCTACATGCGCATGGTCGCACATTCCAGATCAGGTCTGTCCCCGTATGAGGTCGTATTCGGCCGCCCCCCTAACATGTGGGGTACACCCAGACCCCGAAGTATTACCGATGTTTCAAGTAATATGCTGACAGATTACCTAGCTTCCTTGATGTCTGCCCTCAACTCTTGTCGTTCACAGGTTGCCGCCGCATTTCCAGACAATACCGAGGTGGCACCGCATGAAATCGTTCCAGGATCCATGGTCCTGGTTCGCAATTTTGACCGTTCAAGTCCGCTAGAGCCTCGCTGGAAGGAGCCCCGACAGGTCCTCCTCGCCACCCGTACAGCCGTGAAGTTGGAGGGACGCAAAGGCTGGGTGCACCTTTCGCACGTAAAGAAATTTTATGGACTGAAACCCGTCTCAAAGAACATTTCCCAGGATTTGAAGGATTGCCAAAGTACTATTCTCAAGGACTGTCCCGCAAAAAACAATGATACTGCACCCTCCCCGTTAGAGAAAACTCCGCAACAGGAGTATAAGTTGAAACTCCGGTCTAGTAAAATAAGTCAGCCAGTTTGATTGTCTAAGTCCTCCCCTAGGTGAAACGGTTAGACTGTTTCTGACATGTATAAAATAGACCCCCATAGTGAGAGAGTTAGTCAAAATTCAATCCGATGTATCGTTTTTCTATGTTTCATATTATTTCTCAGCATTATGATTTCCTGCACCAGTTATGCATTTTATCTGTATTTTTCAGTTTCTCATGTAAATAAGTCTGCTAATGCTACAGTAGAACACACGTTTAGTGATCTGCCTCCTCATGAACTCTCTTACCGCCTCGCTATGCGAAATAATTCTTTCATCCGCATGTTACATTATTCACACCAGACCAGCAATGCCACAAATTGTTGGGTGTGTGGTCGACTCCCCCCTTTCCAGACACCGAAGGGAGTTCTGCCACTCTTTCCTTATCCATTTTCACATAATGGTTCGTGTGGAGCATGGTCCACGTTAACGTCATCCTCAACAGATATGTCTTTTCTTAACAGTACATGTTTTCCAGACAAGCAAGGTCTTCCCCACAGAACAGGGTTAGATCTAGAAAATGAAGTGTACAATTTAGGTAATTATTCTTCGAATTTCATGGTCCTGAATGTTCAGTCTGATACTACTCCAGACTTACCTGCTATTTCAGTACTACCAGTCAAAGGCGAATTATGTGTTAGAAATAATGGTTCCGTACATGTAGGACATAGCGATTGTACTACTATTGTCAAGTATAGTGACAGTGGGAAATCTATTTTCAAAGCTTCACGCCATTCTTATTTTATTTGTGGTCAAACTGCATATATTCGTCTGCCCCTCGATTGGGAGGGAACCTGTTACATTGCCTTCCTACTGCCACCAGTTTTCCTAGCCCCATCTGATTATCATAGAAATACACATCTAGTACACATTAGACATAGAAGGGAGTCCCCCATTGTCGATTATACTGAAACTGCCCTAGAACAGTATACAGATTTCAACAGAGGTTTCTTTTTCTTTATAGGACCTATCCAGAATAGTAAGCTAATCCGTAGGTTAACCAGAACCCTTGAAGCTGTAGTCAATGAGACTGCCTCTGCTCTAGGTAACTTAACCGAAGAGCAATCTGCTATGAGATTTGTCGTTTTACAGAATCGTCTCGTCCTTGACGTCATACTGGCCGATAGGGGCGGGGCCTGTAGAGTCATCGGATCTAGTTGCTGCATTTTCATTCCAAATAACGCGCCGTCTGTTTATTCAGCTATAACCAGACTCCATAAAATTGCCCATCTGTTACACCAAGATCCAGGCACCTGGACATGGTCCGGTTGGTTCTGGAATATAATTTCCGCCTGGGGATGGAAAGTCTTGTCCTTTCTAGGTATTGCAGTAGCGATCATATTCAGCTGCTGCCTCTGTATACAATGTGGCCCTGCGATTTGCGGCATTTGTGCTACATCATGTATTCCTAGTCCCAAGCCTCGTTCTAGATCCCGTTCCAGGATAATTCGAGACGAGCAAATGATACTGTATGAAATGATAGATGGTATCATGAATATTGATGTTTCCTGATGGAAACGTAGTGACAAGGAGGGAATGTGGAAAAGTAAATTTTGCCATGTTCTGTGTCCCTACGCGTCCTCCATAATATGTTATGTGTGCATGATTAAATATGCATATGCATTCCCTATGTTCGATTAATGACGCAATTACAGTTGTGTCCATCTCTAGTATGTCAGTTTCCAGTTCTCGTGAATACTACGAATATCAGGCCTATGTAAAGTTACGTTGCCACGTTTCCCAGTGTGCACGTTATTTCATTGTAAAGTCCCCGTTTCTAGGCCTCAAAAGGGCCTGGACACCAGATTCAGCTCCTGTCTCCTGTCTCCTGAAGCCTCGCTGAAGAGCGATACAGCCCCCACCTGTATCCTCGACCCTTCACTTACTTCCTGCCTCGCAGTGCCCGGCTCAGCCTGGCTCTGCCTCTGAGTCTGCCAAGAGTATGTTATGATTCCAGTTATCAGTTCCGTCCTCCTTCTCTGCATTCCTAAGCTACTGAATCGCATCAATAGTTTCCGTCATTGTCTAGCCTTTACGTCTCCATGTAAGAGAAATACTGCATTTAATGGTCATTTAATATTCTTCATCACGCACTACATATAGAATAATGCATGCTCCAGTCTTAGAGTCCGTTAGCCTCTCCCCTCCTGACTCTTAGTTCATATCAACATGTTCCCTAAACATCAGATACTAGATACTGCTTAGGTACATGTCGCCCTGACTCTCCAGACTTCAGTCTCTGCTCCTAGCACAGAGTTCGAAGCCCCCAGCTTCTCCTAGTAATACGTCATTGCCAGTTTGCGCGCACCATTAGGTCAGAGGTCCCGGCTCCTTAGGTAGCCCCCTCCATGGTTTCCACCCCATTCATGACATATTCTGTTACGTTTGCATCACATGTCTATGTATACGCCTCTGTTACACCCACTTTCACCCTTATCTTTCGCGACTGCTACTGACCACACCCACTGCTCCGCCTATCGTATGTATTGTAATACAACTGTTTTAGTATATATGATCGTGTATTGTTATTAAATGTTAGCGCGCTCATCCCAGATCCAGCCCCAGCAGCTGCTGGGCCCTGCCATCCTATTCCTATGCAGGTTGTCCTGTTCCTGTCCTTATGCTGTATTAAACCTGCAAAACTCCTACTACCTCGAATCTTGACTCTTATTTATTGAGCTATCTGTTATTCATTTATTCATCCAAAAATAGAGGTATTATTTATTTATTTACCACAGAACTATCAAGCTGAAGGCTTTCTTTTATAACCAGGAACCCATAGCTGAGACATCCGATACAGGCCTAAAACCTAAGTCATCCTTCATACCACAGGATCATCAACTCCCTGTTGAAGTCTTAGCCTTCGAAAAGGCTGTGATGTTGGAATTAGGCAGAATGGATACCGACCAGAGAGTATTCCAAAACATGAGCAGACAAGAAAGCGAAGCCATAAGGGAACTTTCTCAAAACAAACAGATAGTGATAAAACCTGCGGACAAGGGTGGGGCAGTGGTTATTCAAACAACCACGGCATATGACCAGGAATGCAGAAGACTCCTCTCAGACAGGAGGAACTATCAGGTTCTGGCTGAGGACCCCACAGAGCCCATACGCATCCAAATAGGGGCCATGACTGAAGAAGCCCTGGCCCATGATTGGCTTTCAAAGAAGGAGGCCCAGTTTCTGACACAAAAAAACCCTCGAAAACCTTATTTCTACACTATACCCAAGGTTCACAAGAACCTACAGAATCCACCTGGCCGCCCCATCGTTTCCGGCATTTCTTCGGTACTCGAACCACTGTCCAAGTTCGCGGATGCCTTCTTGAGACCTCTGGTTCAAGCTACTGACACATACCTCAAGGAGACAAAAGCGGTGCTCCAGATGTTACATAACCACCCATTCAACCCTGATTCCCAAATATTACTGAGTCTCGATGTAGAGAGCCTTTATACAAGCCTCCCACACGACGAGACTCTCCTCATTATAGAGGAAGTATTACACAGTAAACAATGGAACTATCACACCCCTCGTGGAGTAGTGATGGAATGTATCTCCATGGCCCTTACCAAAAATTTCTTCGAATATGAGGGAACCCTGTATCTACAACGCCACGGGACAAGCATGGGCAGCACTTTTGCGCCGAGCCTAGCGGGTCTCTATGTTCACCACTTGGAGACTACAAAAATCCTGCACCCCAGCAACCCGTTCAGGAGAAGAATCCTCTCCTGGAAGCGCTATATTGACGACGTCTTGGTCATTTGGTCAGGGAATGGTCAGTCTGTCATGGATTTCATGCAGTGGATCAATAATCAGAACAACTTCCTGAAATTTACCCACCAGATGTCCAATGATTCAATGTTTTTTTTGGACCTGAACATTTACCATGAGGCAGGCCATTTGAAAACTGAGACACATTTCAAACCTACAGCTAGGAACTGTCTCCTTAGATATGACAGTTTCCACCCACGTCACCTAAGAGAGAACTTACCATATGGGCAGTTCCTACGCCTACGCCGCAACTGTAGTGATGTGGGAAAATACAAGTCCCAAGCCCTAGACCTGAGCAAGAAACTGCAACAAAGAAGATACCCGGAAAGAATTATAAAACAGGCGATGAAAAGGGCCCGCAACAACAATCGGGAAGCCCTCTTGGAAGACAGTCTTCCAAAAGAAGTAACAGAGAACAGAACAGTCTGTGTAACAACGTACAGTTCCGTCTCAAACCAGGTCTCTAAACTGGTGAATAAACATTGGCGGATTCTAACAAGCGGGAATCTAGAATTAGAAAAACCCCTGTTTGCCCACAGAAGAGGAAGAAACTTTAAAGATATCTTGGTACACACTAGACCACATACCCAGGTGATCCAACAAACGAGACTGCAAGGTCTTCATGGGCACCATCCATGTGGTAACTGTAATAACTGTCACCTCACTGAAAAAAGTCTTACTCTTGAATTCAGAAATGGCACCAAATGGGATCAACGTGCTTTCACGAACTGTAACAGCAGGAACGTCGTGTACCTGATCACATGTCCTTGTGGGAAAGAATATGTGGGGATGACAACACGTGCTGTGAAGACTAGAATTAATGAACACAAAAGCAACGTGAGGTGCAAAAAACAGACCACAAAAATGGCATCACACTTCCTTGAGGCACAACACTGTGTGAACGAGATACATTGGACAGTTATTGAACAACTGCCTTCAGAAAGGGGTCTTTTTGAGAAAGAACAGAGATGGGTATTTCGCTTGGGCTCAGATACAACCGGGCTAAATGACTCCATTCCATGGAGCCAATTACGCTAACAGACACATGACTGTCAACCATTATTATCTTCAGCCTATTGAACAGTATCTCCCCCTCTCACCATGAATAACTTCAGTTAAATGAACAATGTCTCCCCCTCTTACTCCCATATACACTCCTTAATAGGTTGTAATTTTTGTTATCAGAGGCCCTGATAAAACTTGGGCAGGTGAAAATCATCACCTTTGTTATGAGATGCGTTAATACCAGTACATGCTCACGGGCCCGCACTGCACCGAATCTGTAGACACCGGTAGCAGGAACATCACACTCGCGCATGCGCGAATGATTTCCAACCCCGGCCCGGGCAACTTCGCAGACACAACCGCCGTGCGCATGCGCCGATGAGCAGTGTCTACTCACTACGCACGCTCAGTTCCCTCTTTAGACGCGCCCAGCCACCCCGCGCAGAACCGGGTGAAATTGAAGGGCCACATCCATTTTTGGGCATTTCCTTTTCCAATTAAGGGTCAATTAACCATGTGTTACGATACTATAAAACGGACTACCTCTTACAGGACCGACACTTCGTCGGAGCCGCGTTGAGGGGAGGAAAGCCAACCAGGCTCTGCTGTAACCGTGAGTGTGTGTGTGTATGTCTGTGGTTTACTGCCTACATTCTAAATCTGGGTCTACAGCCTGTGATCCTAATACCTGATTGCTTAAACACCTATAGGTTGCCACAGTGGGCAGGACAGGAGACCCCCAATACCACGCATCTGGCTCATGAGGTTACTAGACCTGTTATCATAAGTAAGCTACATATTTCCTTACAGCATGCCTCCAATTCCTTTTTTCCATCTCATGGAACCAGATGAATATCTTCAGATACGATTAATATGTGTCCCTGTCTATGTGTGTGTACGTATTTTCTACTTTATTTTTCCTAGGGTTCCTGGACCGCATTTTTGGCTCCTTAATACCCTGTTGTGTAATTACACATTATTTCTTGAATACATGTTGGTTTATTTGACCTCTTGTTCATTCACAGGTTCAGCAAATCGCCAATTGGGCGCAACAAACTTTAATAGAACAGATAGGTACATTTCACCTAGAATTATTTTTGTTGAGCACACTTTTACATTTACACCCATGTGAGTAAGGTGAGGATACCTAGTGCACATCCTTGTCCTGAAGAAGGAGTCTTCTACTCCGAAACATGTTGACGACGCACTTGTGAGGTTACCTTACCCTAATTAGTAAAGACAACCTCCCTTGCACTTTTTAATGATACCAGCCGGGGACTGAATAACATTTTTTTAGAAACCCACGCGCCAGGTATTTTTTAATTTTCTTGTTCACCTCACCACTCACATAATATCACCCTCACACACACCAACACATAGTTCACTTGTAAGTGCTCCTACGTAGTCGTGAGTCGCAGCACGCCGCATTCCATAGAGGTTTGCGAAGACCCCGATGATGAAGCATGACACCAAGGGGCCTTTTGGTGTGTGAGGGGTATTTAAACAACACTGGTTGCTCCCCACCACTGTAGGGATCACCGAACCCATGTTAGTGGATTCCTTTTGTTTATGCATATTTCTAGGGGAGACAGAATCCACTTCTCCTCTCCCTCCCCCCTTTTGTTTATTACCTACCTTTCACATACACTGCGCCCTGCCATAGGGGTGACTTATATGATGCCAAGGGAAGGTTTAGGGACTGGGAAGTGGGTTCGCTTCACAGTCAGCACAGCAGTTCTGGACTGCACACAGACTCTGCAATGGCAGGACTGGGAAACACTTTACAAACTGCTTTTGTGGGTGGCGCAATCAGCGCTGCAGGCCCACCAGCAGTATTCAGTCTACCAGCCCCGGGCACCCACGGTGCACTTTACTAGGGACTAACAGGTAAACCAAATGAGCCAATTATGGGAATACCAATTCATACAGTAAACTTACAATAGGGAGCATTCACTCTGTTGTGCTTAATGGCAGTGGCACAGCACGAGGAGCATCTAACACCAGCAAACACAGAGGAGACAAAAACGGAAAATGGAAGGGAGACCCACGCAAATGGTCCCAGGTCTAACTGGTGCCACTAACCCTCTCTTACGAGCTCTTGTAGGGGACACTGAATATTTTCCTGGCCACAGTATGTGGTGAAAGAAAGCACTGGCCATGCACAGCAGATTGTGAAGTAGACGTATAAGCTTTAATCAAAACACAGCCTGGCATCGGTATGCAACGTTTACAACAAATTTTTTACAACGCACTACCATTACAACGCAGGTATTACCACGCATACCATTACAACGCATTGCGCTGGGGGGCGCTCTAGGGTAAGTAATACGTTTAATTTTCTATCCAACACCTTCCCTAGTGTCCACGGGGACTGGAGTTGGAATAGAATATTATACTTACCCCTATCCAGCACCTCTAAGCGCTATGCGTTGTAACGGTATTCGTTGTAAATACCTCGTTGTAAAGGTATGCGTGGTAAAAGTATGCGTTGTAACGTCATACATCCCCTGACATCACTCCTTCCCAAGATCCCAACAGCAACTGGCACCAATGGAATTCCCTTTGCCTTACAGTCTAATAAGGAGTCATAGTAACAGAACACATGCAAATAAAAGAATGTAGTTGCATCATAACACAATGGCTACCACCCCTACTTTAACACGTGTGCAATGGGAATCGGGAGGGAACTTTAGACATGGATATTTACTGAGCCCATCTTTGCAAAGCACCATTCATACACCTGGCACCCCCATCCTGTCTAGACTCTCTGGCCACATGTGCAATTGAAATTGGAGCACCGCTGCCTCTTCCTCTACAGGTGCTGCTTGTGGTCACCTGATCCTGGGTCTATCTCCGCCTCTCCTCAGTCCCTGGAACCCCTTCTGCAACCGCCACGTTGTCTCACTCATGAGGCGCTGTATTAACCAGGCACAGGCCCAAAACGGGCATGCAGTGCAGTGGTGACCCAGATAACTGACAGGTATCAGCTATTGTGCCTCCTCCGGCCCCACTCAATTCACTGAAGCACTATTGACACAGTTAGCAGAAGTTACTGGTGGAGGCAGTGATTGGTCACCAAATACAACAAATCCACTCAGCCTGAGTGGTGATGCTTAATTGTACGCTTGCCTAAAGGTCCTGCTACGCTTAGACTGGTGGCAAATTGGTGATGTGTTCTGTGCCTGAGTGGCCCACTGGATACCATGTGTATGAGCCATGGCTGTTATATTAAGTCTGTTCTGCTTATGTTTACCCCTCTGACTTCATCTCAAGGACCGATGAGGCTTATTACTGATGGCAACCTCCCCAAATTGCCAAGAACTGCTACTTCTCCTCTGAAGGAAGTGTGCGTCTTGAGCTGCGCAGGCAGATGTGAGGTGCTGAGGCCCCCTAGCATTGCACACCACTGTGTTGTGGTGCACAACTGAACTGTGAAGCCACCGAATGAGAAATTACGATATGGGGTGACTGCGCTCGGCCACTCAGAGCATACCTGCACATTCTGCAATGGCTGCTGGTCAATCAGATGGGGATGTTTCACAACCCAGAAGCCCCAGGTCTTTCAGTGGCACTGGAAAGTAAGTTTGACACTCTCCTGGTGGCCATCGAGGGTTATAGGCCTGCCAGAATCAACAATGTTGTTACAGACCTTACGCAGCTGCATGCAGACCTTCTCAGGTTTGCTGAAAAGATCGGCTTGGTGGAGCAGACCATAGCTGACATACAGTCCAAAACCCAACGCATGAAATCTTCCTTTCAAGACACTAACGGTCTACATACACATACTGGAGCAAAGAGACGAAGATGCAGAGAGCCGATCCAGGAGGAACAATATCCATATAGTAGGATTACCGGAGGAAATGGGGTGTCGAGATGCAGCTACATATATCGAAGACTGGATATGAGACCTGCTTCCTGCACCTGCTATGTCACAATATTTCTCCATTGTGCTTGCACACCGGTCCCCGTGCGCAGACCAATGCTTGGTTCCTATCCAAGTTGAAAGAAGGGGGGTTAGGCCCGAATGACTGAAAGCAGGTAGGGCTAATAATCAATTTGTTTAAAGAAAAAAATACCTGGAATCCAAACTCTTTAGTGAAAAAATGTATCCACTCTATATACTTTTAGTGGTACGGGCTATCTATTTACCCATTTATTTTTTCAATTATTATTCAATTTAAGTAGGAAACTCTCTTATTTCCAAAAGAAACATACACAAAGTACACAAATTATAATCACATTGATCACATTAATCACATATAGACATTTGCAATAGACAGAATCAATAATACTCCAAAAACATTCATAAATTGCACAATACGTAATGTAAATAGTAAACAAATCACATTTGGTTACACAATTTGTAAATACTTGATATGTACAACCGAAAAACTGAATCAATCGTAGAAAAATTCAATCTAGATATCCTGATTTATCAATTTGAGGTATTTTATATCAGATAAAGAATATGCCATCAATTAAAGAATATGCCTCAATTAAAGAATATGCCGACGCGTTTCTAGCCACGGTTAATTCCTTTGCGGGCTTTCATCAGGGCTCCTGAATAGAAACATATTGAAGTGATCTTCTGAAGATTTCTTATCGGAAGACAACAGAAAAATTTGAATCAATCCTGGGGAGGCAGGCCCGGGACTTGACTTATTTCAGATTGATGACTTGCTCTCTCCTTATGTTAAGGTGTATCTGTATTTCTCAAAACGGTGTACTGAATATACCGTCCTGACTCTTGGCGGAATATCCTCTCCTATAGTACAAGTCTTTTGTTCGTGATCATTTAGGGCCAGATGTAGCTCGCCAATTACCGGTCGGTAACGGCCAATTTCGGCCGTTACCGACCGGTATTTGGGAATTGACATGTAGGGGGCATATTATTTACAGAATCGGTATATTTACCAATTCGGTAAATTTACAGAATCGGTAAAATACCGAATCGGTAAATATACCGATTCTGTAAATCAATATGTAGGTGGCACTGTAATCAGTACCAAAGGTCCTTACCTAATCGTTATTTACCATGGAATGCTATTCCATGGTAAATAACGAATTACAGTGTACATGCACATCTGTGCATGTACACCTATGCCATGTGGCACACAGACATGCCCTAAGGGCATGTCTGTGTGTCACATGGTACACAAGCCCGAAACAGGGGTGCAACAGGGTGTCAAAGTGACACTCTGTCCCCCTTGTAAAATCGGTAATTTTACCGATTCGGTAATTACCGAATCGGTATTTGCTATTGAATCCTATGGGCTTCAAGGCCCATAGGAATCAATGGCAAATACCGATTCGGTAATTACCGAATCGGTAATTACCGAATCTTACATATTCGGTATTTTTACCGAATTATTTACCTACATAGCAATTACCGAATTGTAAATACTGAATCGTTAAAATTCGGTATTTACCATTCGGTAAATTGCTATTACCTACATCTGGGCCTTAATGATTTACTGCTATTTTGGTGTCGTAATCAAGCAAGGCTAAGCCGTATTGCTCCTTAGCTCCCACGCCGACGCCATCACTTACTCATTTTGGTATTCACAGAAGTTAGGACTCCTAAGTGCCTTCTGTGAACACCAAAATGGTAGTAAGTTTAGGATTTTGTCTTAAGTTAGTTCTGTGAATCGGGCCCAGTGAGCCTGCCTGACCATGTATTCCTAAGTCAGGGTTGACAGGGAGCTCATAACGGGCGAATTAACTAATAAAGATGCCATGTCATTTTTATACATAAATGTATTGTTGCTCATTTTGACATCGATTTTCTCAATATTAAGAAGCAGAAGCATGGGACAGTATAATGGGTGACTTATACCTGGCTCTCACCAACTATAAATCAACAACTACCATGAAGCATCCACGCAAAGTTCTTAATCCCCTTACATCCTTACAATATCAACACAAAGGCCATACAGATGATAGAGCGCTCCTCCAAAGGCCATGTCAGAAAAAGGAACTTAGACACCAGATGCATATATCCATCCCGGAAAGCATGGACGGACATTACAGAGTGCTGCCTGTGTAACTATAAAAAGGAGTCCCTGGCACACATCTTTCTATGCTGTCCAGCGGCATTGCTGGAAAAGATTGGCCACACGCATTGCATAGTTAGGAATGCTCAACAGCACAAGCACACTTTGAGAAGTTTTTAAAACTATTTTCTGCTGCCTGAACCAGTCTGGAATCAGCACCTTCTCCTGAGCTACCAGAGCCCCATGGAGGCTCCCCTGCTGATTGCAGCGCCTAGAGTCACACATGCAGAGTGAGTGACAGCACAGGGCCACTGACCCGTGTCCTCCAATCACACCTGAGCATGCAGATATACTGTTACACATAAGCAAGCATTTATTCATAAATGCAAACCTCTCCTGCCTGCTGTTCCTACAGGAACCTACTATGTTTAATGCGAGCTGGCAGACTGCTTTTAATCACTGTCTCAGGCCCTAACCTACCTAAACACTCTTTTTTAAGCACCATTTTACGCGTAGGTTTCATTATACGAAATGCATATGAATGCAGCTGTGGAGCCCTGTGTAGACATTTCCCTTACATCTATATACTTTGAATGCAAGTGGCGAGACTTTTGGGGTAACATACCAACACTGGAATTGAACTGCATAAGTGCAGAAAACCGAATATGCTGCACAGATAAAACTGTGTCTTCGCACACACACAGCACAGGCGGAAAAACAGATATATCTATTTTATGCTGAGCACAAGTTCAGCACATGCATGAATTATTGAAGCTGCTTCACCAATCACTTAAAAATGTTCAAAACAATTAGTGCAATTTCGAGTCATTGGTTGACAGCGTTCATTAGAGTGGGAACTCCGTGGGGAGCAGGGAAGAAAGGAAGCTGGAAACTCACCATCTCCCTCTTGAAACGCGTCACTAGTGGCTTCGTGGTCCCGGCTGGAGCCGGACCGGAAGTCTTACCTGGGGCAGGTGTGTCAGAGTGCGCGCAGTCGATAAACAGCTGGGAAGGGCTCTTAACCAGAGGGACCCAGAGTATGTCTCTCTCCTCTTTTCATGTCAATTAATCAATCAATTAATCAATCAGGTGCTCATGAAGCGCACTACTCACTTGTGAGGGTCTCAAGGCGCTGGGGTGGGTGCAGCTCCGGTTCTGTCAAAAAAATAGGTCTTGAGGCTCTTCCTGAAGGTGTGCAGAGTGAGGGGCGTCTGATGTTGACTGGGAGCTCGTTCCAGGTCTCGAGGCTCTTCCTGGAGGTGTGCAGAGTGAGGGGCGTCTGATGTTGACTGGGAGCTCCTTCCAGGTCTTGAGGCTCTTCCTGAAGGTGTGCAGAGTGGGGAGCGTCTGATGTTGACTGGGAGCTCGTTCCAGGTCTCGAGGCTCTTCCTGAAGGTGTGCAGAGTGGGGAGCGTCTGATGTTGACTGGGAGCTCGTTCCAGGTCTTGAGGCTCTTCCTGAAGGTGTGCAGAGTGGGGAGCGTCTGATGTCGACTGGGAGCTCGTTCCAGGTCTTGAGGCTCTTCCTGAAGGTGTGCAGAGTGGGAAGCGTCTGATGTCGACTGGGAGCTCGTTCCAGGTCTTGAGGCTCTTCCTGAAGGTGTGCAGAGTGGGGAGCGTCTGATGTTGACTGGGAGCTCGTTCCAGGTCTTGAGGCTCTTCCTGAATGTGTGCAGAGTGGGGGAGCGTCTGATGTTGACTGGGAGCTCGTTCCAGCTCTCGAGACTCTTCCTGAAGGTGTGCAGAGTGAGGGGCGTCTGATGTTGACTGGGAGCTCGTTCCAGGTCTTGAGGTTCTTCCTGAAGGTGTGCAGAGTGGGGGAGCGTCTGATGTTGACTGGGAGCTCGTTCCAGGTCTTGAGGCTCTTCGTGAAGGTGTGCAGAGTGGGGGAGCGTCTGATGTTGACTGGGAGCTCGTTCCAGGTCTTGAGGCTCTTCCTGAAGGTGTGCAGAGTGGGACAGCGTCTGATGTTGACTGGGAGCTCGTTCCAGGTCTTGAGGCTCTTCCTGAATGTGTGCAGAGTGGGGGAGCATCTGATGTTGCCTGGGAGCTCGTTCCAGGTCTTGGGGCTCCTCCTGAAGGTGTGCAGAGTGGGGAGCGTCTGATGTTGACTGGGAGCTCGTTCCAGGTCTTGAGGCTCTTCCTGAAGGTGTGCAGAGTGGGGGAGCGTCTGATGTTGACTGGGAGCTCGTTCCAGCTCTCGAGACTCTTCCTGAAGGTGTGCAGAGTGAGGGGCGTCTGATGTTGACTGGGAGCTCGTTCCAGGTCTTGAGGTTCTTCCTGAAGGTGTGCAGAGTGGGGGAGCGTCTGATGTTGACTGGGAGCTCGTTCCAGGTCTTGAGGCTCTTCGTGAAGGTGTGCAGAGTGGGGGAGCGTCTGATGTTGACTGGGAGCTCGTTCCAGCTCTCGAGACTCTTCCTGAAGGTGTGCAGAGTGAGGGGCGTCTGATGTTGACTGGGAGCTCGTTCCAGGTCTTGAGGCTCTTCGTGAAGGTGTGCAGAGTGGGGGAGCGTCTGATGTTGACTGGGAGCTCGTTCCAGGTCTTGAGGCTCTTCCTGAAGGTGTGCAGAGTGGGACAGCGTCTGATGTTGACTGGGAGCTCGTTCCAGGTCTTGAGGCTCTTCCTGAATGTGTGCAGAGTGGGGGAGCATCTGATGTTGCCTGGGAGCTCGTTCCAGGTCTTGGGGCTCCTCCTGAAGGTGTGCAGAGTGAGGGGCGTCTGATGTTGACTGGGAGCTCGTTCCAGGTCTTTGCGTAGGAGAAGGCTCTTCCGCCTGCTCTGTTTCTGTGGATGTGAGGGGTCTCTGCCAGAGAGGAGGTTCCTGTTGGGTACGTGGAAGGAGACTCTTTTGTTGAGGTATTTGGGTCCGATGTTGTGTAGAGGAATTCTGTTATTTCCTGTGTAGAGGGCATTGCCACAGTCCAGTCTGTTGGTTATGAGTGTGTGGGTGATGGTCTTTCTGCAGTCGAGGGGGATGGGGGTTCATTTGAAGGTCTTACGGAGGATGCGAAGGCAGTTGAAACTGGTGGAGACGACGGAGTGGGTCATGATGAGGGAGGAGTCAATGATGATGCAGAGGTTTTGTGCATGGTCTGTGGGGGGGGCAGGCTTCCGAGGGTAAAGGGCTACCATCTGTTGTCCAATGTGGAGGTGGTGGGTCCAAGGATGAGGACCTCAGTCTTCTCCGAGTTGAGCTTTAGGCAGCTATCTTTCATCCAGGCTGTAAGGTCTTTTATTCCTTCCCGGAAACATAGTCTGGTGTCTTCGGGGTTCTTCATGAGGGAAAGGATGAGCTCGGTGCCGTCGGCATATGATATGCTGAGCCCACGCTGTCTGACGATGGTGGCGAGGGGGGTCAAGTAAATGTTGAAAAGCGTGGGACTGAGCGATGGTCCTTGAGGTACTCTGCAGTTGATCTCTGTGGGTTTGAAGACGAAGGGGGGGAGTCTGATCCTCTCGGTTCTGCCGGAGGGAAAGGATTGGATCCAGTACTACTGCTGGCTTTAGTGAAGGCATGCACCAACCACGACCAGCTGCTGCATGGTGAACGCAGGCTTGCGCTCTCCGAGTAAACGCTGAGGACAGATGGTCGTATGGTGCAGTGTACAGAACGTTATCATCTGGCAAGCATGAAAAAGGAGGAGTAATAGCCCTTGAGTGGCAGGGGGTTTAGAACGCAGGGCTTTAGTGTGGAACCCCAAAAATGCGCCTCACAAAACAATAGTATTATATCTCCTTATCGCAATTAAGCTTCTGTCTGTATCTACAGCTTCTGTCCGTAGCTACCGTTTCTGTCCATTGCTACAGCTTCTGTCTGAAGCTACAGCTTCTGTCCACAGCTACAGCTTCTGTCCATAGCTACAGCTTCTGTCTGTAGCAACAGCTTCTGTCTGTAGCTACAGCTTCTGTCCTGTATATACAGCTTCTGTCTGTAGCTAAAGCTTCTGTCCTGTATCTACAGCTTCTGTCTGTAGCTACAGCTTCTGTCCGTGCCTACAGCTTCTGTCGGTAGCTACAGCTTCTATCTGTAGCTACAGCTTCTGTCCGCGCTACAGTTTCTGTCCTATAGCTACAGCTTCTGTCCTGTCTCTACAGCTTCTGTCCGTAGCTACAGCTTCTGTCCTGTAGCTACAGCTTTTGCCCATAGCTACAGCGTCTGTCTGTAGCTACAACTTCTGTCTGTAGCTACAGCTTGTGTCCATAGCTACAGCTTCTGTCCTGTAGCTACAGCTTTTGTCCATAGCTACGGTGTCTGTCTGTAGCTACAACTTCTGTCTGTAGCTACAGCTTCTGTCCATAGCTACAGCTTCTGTCCTGTAGCTACAGCTTCTGTCCTGTAGCTACAGCTTCTGTATGTAGCTACAACTTTTGTTCATAGCTACAGCTTCTGACTGTAGCTACAGCTTCTGTCCATAGCTACAGCTTCTGTCCTGTAGCTACTGCTTCCTTCTGTACATCAAGCTTCTGTCCTATAGCTACAGCTTCTGTCCTGTAGCTACAGCTTCTGTGTGTAGCTACAGCTACAGCTTCTGTCCATAGCTACAGCTTCTGTCTGTAGCTACAGCTTCTGTCCATAGCTACAGCTTCTGTCCTGTAGCTACTGCTTCCTTTCGTACATCAAGCTTCTGTCCTATAGCTACAGCTTCTGTCCTGTAGCTACAGCTTCTGTATGTAGCTACAGCTTCTGTCCATAGCTACAGCTTCTGTCTGTAGCTACAGCTTCTGTCCATAGCTACAGCTTCTGTCCTGTAGCTACAGCTTCTTTCTGAACATCAAGCTTCTGTCCTATAGCTACAGCTTCTGTCCATAGCTACAGCTTCTGTCCTGTAGCTACTGCTTCTTTCTGAACATCAAGCTTCTGTCCTATAGCTACAGCTTCTGTATGTAGCTACAGCTTCTGTCCATAGCTACAGCTTCTGTCCATAGCTACAGCTTCTGTCTGTAGCTACAGCTTCTGTCCATAGCTACAGCTTCTGTCCTGTAGCTACTGCTTCTTTCTGTACATCAAACTTCTGTCCTATATCTACAGCTTCTGTCCTGTAGCTACAGCTTCTGTATGTAGCTACAGCTTCTGTCCATAGCTACAGCTTCTGTCCATAGCTACAGCTTCTGTCTGTAGCTACAGCTTATGTCATGTAGCTACTGCTTCTTTCTGTACATTAAGCTTCTGTCCTATAGCTACAGCTTCTGTCCTGTAGCTACAAATCCTGTCCTGAAGCTATAGTTTCTGTCCTGTAACTACAGTTTCTGTCTGTAGATACAACTTCTATCCTATAGTTACAGATTGGGTACTGTATCAACAGCTTCTGTCATGTATCAGCAGCTTCTGTATGTAGCAACAGCTTCTGTCTGTAGCCACAGATTCTGTATCCATATCGTATTTGTCTCATTTTTTTGGTCAATATTTTCTTGCCTTTAGGTTGGTGACTTGGTGTATGAGTATGGTAATGAAACAGTCATGTATTTGGAATTTCTTTATTCCAGGTCCTCATAAGGAAAGTGCCTCACGTTCTCCAAAGTCCCTGTTAGCTCAACTAATAGATCCATTGGAGGACCACATTTTTAGGTCTCATGCGCTGAATGCACTGTCTCAGCGAGACCTAAAGTAATCTCTATGTGGGCTTAAACTTCATGTAATCTGTTTATTCACTTGCTATTGGCTTACTTGTAGTATTGTTGTTGTTAGCTCCCTTTCTGTTGGCTGATGGTAATTTGCAAACTTCCGTGTTGTCCCGTTTCAGCGGCGCCTAACTACAGTGTTAGTCCGCTCTGTTTGCACTTCTTGCCATCTGTTTTTCACGCTGTTTCAAGCTGTAGCCTGCGTCTGTAATTGGACTCTGCTCTACTTAGGTGCGAGTCTGCCTCCTGTTGCCCGATGGCTGCGCTCGTGTTTTCACTCTTTCCTCTTCTGCAGGAACACTAATGCACAAAGGCAGGCAGGCTCGCTCGTAACGCTTGTTTTTGTTCCTGCATCTCATTCCACTTCCTGGCGTGCCCATCCCTCCCACCACCGCACTCACTCCTGTACTCCCCCTCCCGTAACTCATGTGTTTAAACTTCTTCTTAAAAGCACTTTTTAAAGTGTTCGGTTCGATAAAACCGGCCCGCTCACATACAGCGTCATGCTATCTGAATAGCATTAATGGAAACATGTGCATTTACTGTGGATGTACGAACTGTTCTGTAATTGGAAACTGTCCTGCAGCTTAGACCTGGCCTGTGACCTCCGGCGCTTACTGCCGCGGCTGCCTCGGAGGCAAAACCATGTCACTGGCTGTAGTCCCAACCGCCAGTAGTAGTAGAACAGCCTTTAATTGAATCCGGATGGAGGTCCCTGTTGCCGGTTTCCCACTGGCGCCTCCCCGCCCACGGCAGTGACATTCTAGCTGCCATGTATTAGCAGAATTATGTCAACCACCAAGACTGTGATCGAGGGCAGCACTCACAGACATGCTAGGGCTTTTTTTGGGTTCCTGCATGTCATCCCACTTCCTGGCTTGCCAGTCTCTCCAACGACCTCCACCCCATGTATTCTCTTTCCCTGCTCTTTGTGTTTTTACCTTCTGCTTAGAAACACTTTTAGAAATCTTCCGATAAAACCGGCCATTCACAAAGAGCTATTTCCACTTGCACCGCCCCACCCTTGTTGTGTCACTGACAGTGACCTGGCTGCCGTGGGATCCTTGCAGGTCACTGGTTTATCTTCAGTGCCTGACACCAGCCTTATGACTCCCAGGGCAGTGCCGATGGACACTGGACAGGCTGCCACTATCATGATACCAGTCTGCACTCTGCAGAGATTCTGGCAGCGGGATGTTTTTAATTTTCCTGCCAGTCCAGGCCCCCATGTACTGCTGCTGTAAATTATGCAACAGTGTCTGCCCTAACCTCACTCGTGTTGCTGCCCTGTTCTGTGTAGGAGGGGGGGCCGGGGTAAGTGTGTCCAGTCATAGTGAGAGCAGAGCCACACAGCTCTCAAGACAGCGTAGGCACCACTTCAAGAGCTTTGTTTTGTTAACACTACAAGGCAGGGTCTTCACAGATTATTTGTCAAGCTGATCTCTGCCCAGCCTGCCTCCAAGTCCACTCTGGGTAGCTCTAAGCAGCCCACTTGGTCTCTACAAGCAAGCAGTGCTTTCGTTGTCCAGATCATGAGGCAATAAGCATGATGCGCCTTGCACGTTTTGCGCAAATGCATCCCCCACTGTTGAACAGTTGAGCACACAGACAGCAGATTTGCAGCTGGCAAACTCAATTGTTGCGCCCTCCATGAGCAGAAGAGCGATCTTCCCGCACCATGCTCACCCTACTGTGGTCATGTTGACCCCCCAAAGTGCTCTTCCTACTATGGGGCAGAGTCATGCTGAGGAATACTGCTGGGTCAGCTCATTCTCCAGCCTGGGCAGACATCGCCAGGGCCCACCGTAGATTGTGGACCATCCTACGATCGTACACTGCATTGAGCATTTGCTAAACTTGGAGAAAGCCCCTCTTAGTGCACTGGAAAAGCTCGCAACAGTACTTCAAAAGTGACCGTTCGCAAGATGGCCTGCACTCTAGGAAGAGTGTGGAGTATTCTTCTTTGGGCACTGATAGGGATTAGTTCCCATTCCCAGCAACAAAATAATATTATTTATTTTTGTGTGCTTGTACCTATACACTTAAGGACGGAATTTGTAAATCATAGCAAGTTCTATGTTAAGTGAGTTGTATCCTCCGCTCGTCCCAGTAGGAGTTGCAACCCCAGTGACAGAGCCTATGCAAGTACAGATTGAAACCTTTGTGCGATTCTAGTCCGGTAAATTTTGTTAGGGCAAGATTTGCTGTACAAAATGAATTGTTCCATGTATTGTACTCCATAAGAAATAAAATTTCATACCAAGGATGAGGAGGCGGTGTTTAGAATATCTAGACAAATGACAGAAGAAAGGGCTTGCATCCCTTACTTACGGAAAATGACTTACCCCCTATGCTAAGAGACACAGTCTTACCTGAAGTATGGGATTTTACAGGAAAGGACATTGGATTGATGAAAGGAGTACTTCCAATTCCAATCACGTGAAACCAAATGAAGAATACACATGAACGTCAGCATATAATTTAAGTCCTGAGATTATTGCTGCTATAACACAGTTGATTGAAACTCTGATCGCACAAGGAATTCCGAGAGAGATTTAGGGCAGTCCGTGTAATTCACCTACCATGGGCATACAAAAACCAAACAGAGTATATAGAATTCTTCAGTATTTGCGAAAACGTCATCCGGTTGTGATTCCTTATTATCTAATAGTACCAAATCAGATTCAGTGCGAAGCAGAAGGATTTTTGGTGATGGACTTGTGTCAAGTTTTTTTCGCCAATCCCTTGCATCCGGACAGCTAATACTTGTTTGTGTTTCGGGTCGGAAACAGTGTTTTGGCATGGTGAAATTTGGAATCTTTTGAAATGCTGAATCATTCTGTGTTGGTACTGTACATAGATCATTTGTTGTTTGCATCAGGAACTAAAGAAGCATGTGTTACTGATACCGTTGCCTTAATGAATAATTTGGAAGTGAGTGGATATAAGCATAAGGTGTCACCATCAAAACTCCAGATTTGCAAAATAGATGTTCTCTAATCGGGACATCACATTGAAAAAGGAGTCAGAAAAGTGTCACAGGATCGAATCACTGTTATTTTGCAGATGATCCTCCCAATATACAAAAGGAGGTTCAAATGTTTTTGGAAAAGGTTGGTTATTGCATGCGGTGGATACCAATTTTTTCTCTAATAGCCAAGCCTCTACACAGACTGACACACAAAGATGTGACGGAGGAATGCATGCACTCTTTTCTTGAACTGCGAGACAGTTTGTATCAAGCTCCAGCTTTTGAAATGCCCAACTTTAACAAGAGTTTTACTCTGGTTTGCAATGGGCACGAAGGTTGTGCACTATTAGTTTTAACGCAAATTCATGGAACTGCACATAGACCTGTTGCATATTTTTCAGCTACTTTAGATTCTGTCGCTGCTGCTTTACCTGGATTTTTTTTAAAGCTGTTACTGCAACGTGTGTTAGGTTGGAGCAGTGTGAAAATATTGTGATGGGTCATCCTTTGAAATTGTATATACCTCATTCTGTTGAGATTTTGTTGACTCGAACACAGCATCTTATGAGTAGTTGGTTAACAAAATATGAACAAGTGATTCTGGGTGCAGAAAATGTGACTGTGACAAGATGCACACATTTAAACCTGTCTACCCTGATGTCATTACCAGGACATAAAGTTGTAGTGGATGAAACTGATCATGATTGTCTTCATATGACCCAATTATGTACCAAACAGTGACCTGACATCCAAGACACCCCGTTTCCTGAGTCAGATCATGTTCTGTTTGTGGATGGATCATGCTTGAGAGATTCAGGAGGTACCTTGAGAGCTGCATATGCAATCTGTACTGTGGTGGGTGTGGTTGAAGCCTCATGGTTGAAAGGAGTGTACTCAGCACAGGTTGTTGAATTGATTGCACTTACCAGAGTTTGCTTCATTACATAGAAAACTAGGGTAACTATATTTACGGATTGTCAACATGGTTGACATATTCACTCCCCCATTTATCTCGGACAGCCGCCCTCTCCGGTGGGGTGTCCCCCAGGGCTCCTCACTGAGCCCCCTTTCATTTAATGTTTACTTCTCACCCCTTTTTGATATCATCGCCCAAACAGGAATAAAGGCCACCTCCTACGCCGATGATATTAAATTATTGTTTTCATTTAAGAGTATCACCCCAACAACCTTTGATACCCTAAAAAACTGCCTTCGCACAATTGCTCAGTGGATGGACAATAATTTCCTGAGGCTAAACGCAGGGAAAACGGAGGTACCTTTTTTTTCACCAGCCGTCTCCAATTGACCCTAACATCTGGTGGCCTCTTGACTTGAGTGCTCCTCCTTCACCCAAAGATTCAGTGAAAAATTTGGGGCTAAGGTGGGATTCCAACCTCACACTTCATCATCAAGTTCACACAGTCTCTGCGGCATGCTTCACCAAGATCAGAATGGTAAGAAAGTTTATCAATTTCTTGCCCAGTAACACCAGGAAGATTGTAGTCCAGGCGTTGATTACTTCGCACCTGGATTACGCCAATGGCTTGTATACTGGCCTGTCTGCCGGTCTTTGTCATCGCCTCCAGACAGTCCAGAATGCTGCAGTCCGACTGGTTGGAGGTATACCCCTACGTGAACACATCTCGCCCCACCGTCGTAGACTTCATTGGCTCCCGATACAAAAAAGGGCGGAATTCAAGGCACTGGTATTGGCACACCGTGCACTGAGAGGCAAGGGTTCTGCATATCTTTCTACCTGTCTGGTCCCCTATAACAACATCAGGACTCTTCGCTCCTCTTTAAAAAACGTTCTCACTATCCCAAGATTTAGGAAAACTCGTTCTGGCGGAAGAACTTTTCAGGTGTTCACCTCGACCCTCTGGAACAAGTTACCAAATTCCATCCAGTTGATTCAGGAAGAACAACCCTTCCGGGAAGCCCTAAAAACCCATTTCCTCTTTCTAAACAACAGCTGGCCAGCATCTGATCATACAGGAGCGCCGGGACACCCCGTTGGGGTAGCTGTGCGCTATATCAAAATACACTAAATAATAAATAAATGGTTTTGGTGGTGGTACACGACCTTGGGCAGTTGGGGTCTCAATGTGGATTCATGAACTCTTCCTATTCATCAATATGAAATGGAGAGTGCATGAAAAACCTACTATTGGCACCATAAGTGCCAACTCAGATTGCAGTGGTGAAATGTTCTGCTCACTAAACTGGCCATGAATATGTGACAGTTGGCAATCGTTACGCTGATGAAACTGCACGTGATTGCACCCTAAATTGTTATGCATTCAAGGAACAATATTTGAAGGAACAGTCTGATGACACCAAATGCAGGCTGATGTCTTTAGTTGTGGAAACTTGGGAGGAAATCAGAGAATTACAAGATGCAGTCCCACGAGCAGAGAAAGAAGGGTGGATTAAACCAGGATGTAATCGTAGACAGGAAGATGAGGTGTGGGTATACACGGATGGGAGACCTGTGTTGCCAGACAGCTTGTTGTCTCCGATGGCAAGAAACTGCCGTGGACCTGCACATGTAGGAAAGATGCTATGGTATGTCTCTTTTGCCAAACGTGGTACAATCCGTGATTTAGAGCTGCTGCAGAGATTCTGTGTCAGAGATGCATTATATGTCAACAACAAAATGCAGCTTGATTTCATTGGCATGCCCCCTTGCCATTAGCTTAACTGCTTCTTAGAGAGTTGATCTCTTGGTTTGGATTTCGAGGCTCGTTGGAATCGTATAGAGGTACAGATTTTGACAGTGAAGTGGTACAAATGCTCCGTGCTGCATTGCAAATTGAACAAAGTCTACACTGTGCCTATTGGCCAGAGCCATCGATTGTCGTTGAGCAAGTTAAAGGAACTATAAAGTCCAGATTGGCAAAGGTGTGTGCGTCCACATAACCGTAAATGTCCTGATGCACTACCCCTGTTGTTAATGAGTTTGCTAAATATCCCAGACAGAAGGACTGGACTGTCCCCTCCCTCAAGAGATAATAATGGGGAGGGCTATGAGGCACCCTACAATCCCAGAAAATCAGCTTGTGAATATTTCTGATGACTTGGTGCTCGATTATTGTACAGAACTGGCTGATGTGGTGCGTTCTGTGTCTCACCAAGTTGGCAAAGACATAACTACACACATAACAAGTAAAGCAATCTGATACCCTCAGGTCTAGATAGAGCTATATAAAATGTAGAAGTAAATAAATAAATGGATGTGGTAGGCCCAGATGTTGTTGGACCAAAGAAATGGGAAAATATTGCTGGAAAAGCCCTGCACATATGAGTAAAACAATCATGCAGCACCCCAGACAGGGAACCAAAATTAGAGTTTAGATTTTCCATCTGAACATTGTCCTCCCTCTGAAACTGCCTCATTTCCCAGAGCTCCATAGGGTCCCGGCCATCATGTGGAATCCCAAGACTTAGTCGATGGTGGGCTTGGTGAAAGTGCACCCAGTGGCCTCCTTTTGCTGGCCTACAGATTCCCTCCTATGTACCCTACCCCCACTATCCTGTGCCTTTGATCCAGTGTACCCCATTCCACTAGTTCCGGGCTGAACTGGAGGTAGAGTTGGATCAACAGAAGCCAGGACTGGGGGGATCAATATTGGAGCATTGTTAATTTAGACACAGGAAGTGGAAGTATCCAGAGCCTGAGGTAACAGCTGGGGTGGGAGTTGTAAGTGTGGTCTGAGTGAGACTCACGGGAGCTGTGTGCCCAGGCAGACCATATGAACCACCCTGATCCTCATCATCAGGACTTGCGAGCCTGGATACTTCACTGATGGCTTGTTCCTTGTCTAGAGTGGGTGAATCATTAGTAGCAGTGGCAAATGGTTGTCCACGTACTCTGGGCGTTGGTAGTATAATAAATTAAACAAAAATATTAACTTTAGAGGTCTGAATTATACCTCAAATGAGTTTGAAGCAACAAATGTAGCAACCTAAAAAGGAAAATTTTACTTTTTTGATTATTATACTTTTCAATACCATTATAGAAAATTACAAAAACAGTTTAATTTAGATGCAAAACTACTTCCAAAAAGCAGGTAAAATGATGTACAGATATTTAAAAAAACGATCAGAAAGTATACATAACATCTACCACACATGTGCAACACAGTAGAGAGGGGAAATGTGTAAGAACCCATTCCAAGGCCTAGTAAGCTAAAATTCTGAAAATTAAACAACCTAGAAGGAGAAGTAGCTGTAGTCATTATATAAACATTAGAAAGTGCATATGTTTAAAAACAACTTAAATTCATTATACAAAATTCACATACATTACCATTTTCTACGTCAACAGATTTTGATTTGGGACATAAATAACATGAATTCAATAACATCACAAGAAAATGACAACATAAATAACATCATGTGAAAAGTAATGGAGATTGACACCTGTAATCTTAAATATAAATAAACACACTCAGACAAACAAGATAAAAAACAAATGGTGACTTGAAAAAAACACACATATTGACAAAACATATTAAGAATTAGTAAAAAGAGAGAAACAACAATAATGCTACATATTTCCTAAATAAAACAGAAACAATATTTACATACAGGTTGATATGTTTGAAAAGGGTGCAAACACACATTAGCAACAGAACATTCAAAGTACAACTTACCAGTCTCCACTCCACCAGGGATACCTGTCACACCTTCAGGGTGTAGGATCTGCAAAACTTTCTCCCAGGGAAATAGTTGTAAGTGGGGGCTGGGAGAACCACTACGAGTCCTCAGGGCCGCAGGCGATGATTGGAGGCAGGGGAAATCACTCGCCTCCACAGGTCGTTCCACCTCCTCCTAATTTCTTCCCTTGTGCACAGGTTGCTTGCTACAGCATTCACTCTATCAACTATTCTTGTCCACATTTGCCTTTTCTGAGCAATAGTTGTATTTTATACTTGGGCTCAAACAGGGATTTTCCTCCCTTACATAAACTTTAAAATAATAAACTTACATAAATGTTATAAACCACAAGAATATGAATGACAGAAGACAAATGAACAGAAGAAACAGAGAAAGCAAAAAAACACCTGACTTCACTGAAAAACGTTCTTAAAAATGTTCAGCTGCAGTGGAATAGCAAAGGATCTTTATCTGAAATTGTGTGTTTTATAATGTGGTATGCAGGTGAAAACAATTAGCCAAAACACATCAGGTGTGATGCTAGCATCCATCCAAAAGTCACAGGAATAGTACATTGTCAGCAATCTGCCGCTAGGACAACCGGACTGATAGTAGACGTTTGCTCTCTTCAGAATTCCATCAATTGTTTCTTTTGCTTTTGTTGTCCTAAGTGGGAAGGGAAAGCTCAGAAATGGGACTGTGCTTAACTGCGTGACTGATGAGGGGTGATGCCCTGAAACCGGACCCAGGATGCTTGTTTTTTGTCCAGGAAGGACCTGGCTTGGCAGTTCGGGCTGGACTGTTCCCATGAGGAACAGGGTCAAGACTGATTTGAATATGGCTGGGACCAAACTGGTGTGGTGTGGTGAGCAAAAGAACAATAGATTAAACCTAGATCCTTGTGACTGGGGTGAATGTTTACATTGTCCAGCATTCCACCCATCAATTGTTCCTTTTGCTAGGACAAAGCCAGCGGAACTGTGAAATCTAAATAGGGTCCACGCAATCCCGCCACCCTGATGGTGACAGAGCAATGTTAGCCAGCAGAGGAGTCCACCGGGTCGAGTAACTTATGTGATGGAAAACATTCTGTCAACGTGGATGGAAGCTCAGACAGCCCACATCTAAATATGGCAGGTGGAAATCCATCAGCTCATTGGGGTAGTTGTAAACACAACCACGGAGGAATGACGGGAATTCCACCAAGAGCAAAATCAGGCACTTAGGGCCAGATGTAGGTAGGCAAATATCGGTCGGTAACGGCCGATTTCGGCCGTTACTGACCGGTATTTGGAGTTTGAGATGTAGGGCCTTTAAAAATTACCGATTTGGTAAATTTACTGATTCGGGAAAATTACCGAATCGGTAAATTTACCGAATCTGTAATTTGAGATGTAGGTGGCACTGTCAACAGTGCCACAGGGCCTTAAGGATTCGTTATTTACCACCAACTATTAGTTGGTGGTAAATAACGAATACCTGTGTATATGCAAATCTGTGCATGTACACCTGTGCCATGTGGCACACATACATGACACCTAAGGGCATGTATGTGTGTCACATGGCACACCAGCACTAATCAGGGGTGCAACAGGGTGTCAAAGTGAGACCCTGCCACCCTTGACTATTCGGTAATTTTACCGAATCAGGATTTACCGATTCGGTAATTGCCATTGATTCCTATTGCCATTGATTCCTATGGGCCTCAAGGCCCTTAGGAATCAATGGCAATTACCGAATCGGTAAATACCGATTTGGTAATTACTGAATTTTAACGATTCAGTAATTTTTACCGAATATTTACCTTCATAGCATTTACCGATTTGTAAATACCGAATCGGTAAATTTCGGTATTTACGAATCGGTTAATACCATTTACCTACATCTAGCCCTTAGTCTTTAAGATGAGATGGGGGAGTATGCAGATATACAATGATGAATATGAAGGGGGACATGCACATGGCATAGAGTGAGCACGCAACAGCTGGATAGTAAGGAGCGGGTCATTCAAAGAAAAAGGAGAGGAGGCACTCATTATCACAAAGTTCATGCTGGGTTTTAGAAACAAAGAATAGACTTTAAGAAAGCATGACCTCGGAGAATGCAAAACTGTAGAAAATACGTCATTATTTGCACCTGAGCCAGCGGTATGCTAGGTACTTTGGTAGACTCCAGAATCATGTGCCCGGTGTGCCCGTTGCTGGGCCACTGTAGACCTCTGCTTCAGCAAGGATAGATGATCAGCTCAGGGGTTGGATTTGTAAAATAATGGCTAAACATATGTTTAGTGAAATTTTTGAAGTGGTGCTTGAATGAAGCAGTAAAAACTCATGATCAAATCACCTTGAGAAACTGCACAAGGCAACTAATGTCAACAACAACAAGGAGATTATGCAGATGCTGGAGCATTGTCTTCTGATGTTTACTCTTATTGTTTGCCTCAGATTGTTATTTACGAAGGCAAAGTAGAATCCATTGGAATGACCTGGTTTATCTCTGCCCAGGGTGGGGTGAGGACAGCATCCCAAACAGTGGTGGTGTATTATCTGCACTCCTGTAGCTGGAGGGGGAGACCCAGGCACTGAAATGTGGAGAGAGAGGCCACATTTGGAAACTCAATGAAGACTTTTGTCTAACAAGGAGATGCAGACTAGCCTTCCTGAGCCATGGTATTCAGTGAATGTCAGGGGTCAGGGGTGGGCCTGCAGATGCAGAGTTCTCACACTTCAATGTGCTCATGTTGTTGGAGCTCCCATTTGAAGCCAACCCTAGTGTTTACTGCTGTGGGAAACATCACTTCACACAAAGGGTTTGTAAGGTGAGAAAGGCATTAAAAAGTAAAAATCATCTTGCCCCAATGTGTACTTTCCCTGTATGTTTAGTCCTGTTGGCTGATACAGCAGAACTGGCTATCAGAAACTGGTAGCATAGATATGAGGCAGCCAGGAAATACCACAAGGATCGGATATAAGTGAAAAAGGCTCAATCTAATTATTCACGGTGAGACATGCTGAGCTGTCTTAACAACACAGACAGAGGTACTTGAACTGCATGGCAGGGCCTGCTGGGGAAAGGCCCACAAATGAGTGAATAAAATTAATGGACAAACTTCTTGAAAGGTATGGACACCAAAACAGCAGTTTACTCCTTTGTTTTGAAAGCAGGAAGTGGAAAAACCCAACTTCACAAACCTTAACCAATCTAAGTTCTTCCACTGAAAAAGCTTGATCCTAATTTGTTACATCTCTCGATCATCTTTGGGAATCTCTCTTTCATGTGGGTTGGAAAGTAAAGGTGAGCAGTAAGGATGCAAAGACAAACCTGGGTATTCGTTCTGTATTTCTCTCTAGTGAACTTTATTCCAAAACACTGGGTTTGAACTGCTCCCATTGGCAACACTGTCCCGTGACCAACCTGTCAACGTCAGGAGGAGAGGAGCACATTGAAATGGAGGGCTCTGAAGTGAACTTGGGGTTAAAAATATAATTTTGTTGTCATACTCCCCCCCAAGTACATACCCAATTTACATCTGCTGGGGTTTATGGCACCCCCAGCTTCTATCAGGCAAGACTCCCCTCCAGCCCAACAAAGACCTCACCTGGTGTCTTCCAAGCCAGGGACGCTCAGGCCTCCGCAGGTGATGGACTCCACCAAGCAGGCCCTCTGCACCCTCTTGCCTTTGGCAGCTCCTGCAGTTGGTTGGGGTCCAGGAGCAGCTCCACCAGGCTGTGGTTGAAGCGTTGGGTGTCCTCACTCATGGCCAGCAGCTAGCAGGGCTTCTCATCTTTACCTCTCTCTGAGGACGTTGACATCCCAGCAATGGGTCTCAGGGGTCAGATGAGGGGTGCCTTGGGCAGACTAGTGCTAGACTGAGGAAGAGCTGGAAGGGAGAGTGGTTTGAACAGTGGTGGAAGAGAGAGAGAACATCTGTGCTGCCATCGCTGCTTCCTGGCCGTGCCCAGGCTCCTCTGTGCTTTCTTCTGCCGCGTGTGCAGTACTTCTGCAATAAGCGTAATAAATACCCTGCATCCATTATTGCTGGTCAGCACTTCTTTAACCAATGTTAAGCCGAGGAACCTACTTCACAAAGTAGTGTTTAGAACTGTCCCTTCACTCAGTGCCCGTTCCAGGACAAAGCATAGGGTTCCTTCACAACAGGCTAACCTTAGGGGTGAGGAGACACAAAGGTATGCTCAATGGCTCCAGTTACAGGTCGTAATAACCTGGCCTGTCTCACACAAAGCTCTCCACTATTTCACGTTGCCATGCACGTGTGAATCCTTAATAGATTCCACCTGGCACTCTTAGCAGTTCACACAATTCTTACATTCAACCCATGACACACACAATATGTACAATTGCAATCCACAAATATACAAACTCATGGAAGTAACAAACTCAATTAAGGCACACTAGTAGAACCTTTTACATAAGAAAGGCCAGTTGGCACCTCCCCATGGAGACAGTAAAAGGAGCTATCCCTTCATTATAAATCATGGTGCATCCACTGTCAGCCCCGCAAGGCCCTGTGAGAGGGGACAGTGGTCAATTGTAGTGTAGTTCCTATATTCCCAATAGGATCTGCGCATTGGAATACTATATCCTATAGTTTAGACGTAGGACTGAGGTCGACTAGGTCTCTATCGAATGTATTAAACTTAATAGTGAATGTGCCAGTTCAAGTTCAAGTTCAAGTTCAGTGATTTGTATAGCGCACTACTCACCCAGAGGGTCTCAAGGCGCTTGGGGGAGGGTGGGTGCGTTACTTATCGAATAGCCAGGGTTTTAGCTGCTTTCTGAAGGAGGGGTGGTTCTGTGTGAGGCGGAGGTGATTGGGTAGAGAGTTCCAGGTTTTGGTCGCTAAGTAGGAGAAAGATCTTCCTCCCATGGTGGATCTATTGATGCGCGGAATTGTGGCGAGGGCTTTATTGGATGAACGTAGTTGGCGGGTGAGTGTGTAGAAGGACATTCGTTTGTTGAGGCATTCGGGTCCTTTGTCGTGGAGGGCCTTGTGTGCGTGGGTGAGGAGACGGAACGTAATTCTTTTGTTGATGGGAAGCCAGTGGAGATCTTTCAGGTGGCCGGAAATGTGAGCTTGGCGGGGGATGTCCAGTATGAGTCTGGCTGAGGCGTTTTGGATGCGTTGGAGTTTTTTCTGTAGTTTGGCAGTGGTTCCGGCGTAAAGGGTGTTTCCATAATCTAGTCGGCTAGTGACTAGTGCGTGGGTGACTGTCTTTCTTGTATCGGTGGGGATCCAGCGGAATTTTTTTTTGAGCATGCGTAGGATGTTGAAGCACGATGATGAGACAGCATTGACTTGTCTGGTCATCGAGAGGGAGGAGTCTAGGATGAAGCCCAGGTTACGATCGTGATCTGTAGGTATGGGTGCTGTGCCCAGAGCTGGAGGCCACCATGAGTTGTCCCATGCAGAGGAGGATGATCCTAAGATGAGGACTTCTGTTTTGTCCGAGTTTAGTTTTAGCCGGCTGTTCTTCATCCATTTGGCTACTTCTTTCATTCCCTCGAGTAGGTTGGTTTTGGCGGTGTTAGGGTCTTTGGTGAGGGAGAGAATTAGCTGGGTGTCGTCGGCGTAGGAGATGATGTTGAGGTTGTGTTGTCGCACGATGGATGCAAGGGGACTCATGTACACGTTGAAGAGGGTGGGACTGAGTGATGATCCTTGTGGTACGCCGCAGATGACTTTGGTGGCCTCAGATTTGAAAGGGGGAGGCGGACTCTCTGGGTTCTTCCGGCGAGGAACGAGATGATCCAGTCCAACGCTTTTCCTTGTATTCCGACGTTACTGAGGCGTTGTATGAGGGTGTTATGACAGACTGTTTCAAAGGCAGCGGAGAGGTCTAGTAGGATGAGGGCAACTGTCTCTCCGTTGTCCAGTACCGTTCGGATGTCATCAGTAGCGGCGATGAGGGCGGTTTCGGTGCTGTGTTTGGCTTGGAAGCCGGACTGTGAGGGGTCAAGTGAGTTGTTGGATTCAAGGAAGGCGGCGAGTTGAGTATTGACGGCTTTCTCGATGACTTTGGCCGGGAAGGGGAGGAGTGAGATGGGGCGGTAGTTCTTCAGTTCAGAGGGGTCCGCTGTGGGTTTTTTCAGAAGGGCGCTGAGTTCGGCATGTTTCCAGCTTTCCGGGAAGGTAGCGGAGTTGAATGAGCAGTTGATGACGTCACGGAGATGGGGTGCGATAATAGAGTCTGCTTTGTTGAAAATGTGGTGGGGACATGGGTCGGTTGGTGATCCTGAGTGGATGGAGTTCATCAGACGGATGGTGTCTTCAGTCGTGATTGGGTTCCAGGTGAAAGGGTTGTGAGAGTGTTGTTTGGGTTCGGAAGTGGGTGGAGTGGGTTGTTCTTCGGACAGGTTATCAAAGCTGTTATGAATGTCGGTGATTTTGTTGTGGAAGAAAGAGGAAAGAGAGTCGCAGAGGTCTTGGGAGGGAGCGATGTCATTGGTGCCGGCGGTGGGGTTGGTAAATTCTTTGACGATGTTGAATAGTTCCTTGCCGTTGTGGGTGTTGTTGTCGAGTCGATCCTTGAGTGCTGATTTTTTGGTGGATCGGATCAATTGGTGGTGTTTGTGAGTGGCGTCCTTGAAGGTGTTGAGGTTGTTGGTGGTTGGGTTTTTTTCTCCAAGTTTTCTCGAGGGTACGACATAGCTTCTTGGATTTCTTAAGTTCATCGTTGAACCAGGGGGCCTTTTTGTTACCTTGTTTGATCTGGTGGTTTTTCAGGGGCGCTAGTTCGTCAGCGCTGTGGGTGATCCATTGTGTGAGTTTGGTGGCAGCTTGGTTTGGGTCCGATGGTATGGTGGGGGGTTTTTGGTTAAGCGAAGTGAAGAGTTGGTCGGTGGTGATTTTGTTCCAGTTTCTTCGAGGAATTGGTTGTGGCGGGATGTGGGTCGTGGTCTTTTTGTAGCTGAAGTGAACGCAGCTGTGGTCCGTCCAATGGAGAGCTGTGGTGTGATCGAAGGAGATGTGTTTGCTGGAGGTGTAGATAGGGTCGAGCGTGTGTCCAGCTACGTGGGTGGGGGTGTCAACAAGTTGTTTGAGTCCGAGATTGGCCAGGTTGTCCAGAAGGGTGTTGGTGTTGCTGTCATTAATTTTTTCCAAGTGGAAGTTGAGGTCTCCCAGTAGAATGTAGTTCTCGGAGGTGAGGGTATGTGGGCTGATGAAGTCAGTGATGTCTTCGTTGAATTGTGTGCGAGTTCCAGGTGGTCTGTAGATGAGGGTGCCTCTGAGTGTGGTCCTGGGGTCGGTGTGGATCTGGAAGTGGAGGTGTTCGGCGGTCGCGAGGTTGTCCTCAGAGCTGGTCGTGATTCGGATGGTGTTCTTATGAACGATGGCGATGCCTCCTCCTGTTTGGTTGGTGCGGTCTTTTCGGATGATCTTGTAAGCGTCTCGGATGGCAATGGCGATGTCAGGCGCTGATGAGGCGTTCATCCAGGTTTCTGTAAGGAAGGCGACATCCGGTGATGTGGTGTTGAGTAGGTCCCAGAGTTCAGTGGCGTGTTTGTGGACCGAGCGGGTGTTCAGCAGGATGCACTTCAGTTGGTTACAGTCGGAGATGTTTTTGGAGGGGGGTTTGGTGTGGGTCTTGATACTGGTGAATTTGCAGGGGTGGCAGGCGAAAGGTCCATGGGTGTGTCCAGGTGCCAGCTAACTCAGAGGTCACTAGAAACGTTCTCGAATACACAAGAAGGGATTCGTTTCTGACAACCGCATAAACATGACAACTTTGTTTCCCCAAGATAAAACTGATCTTCAGAGTCGTGGAAACAATAGATAAATATTTCACTCAGTCAATCGTGCATGCTTCGTTTCAACAGAGGTGAAGAGAACTAGAGAGACGGGCGTTTTCAATAAAAAAGGTTTTATTGAACAATCTTCTTTCTCATGGAAGTAAAGTGAACTGCTACAATCGTAACACAGGCTGCAAAGTATAATATGTACAGCGTGAATAGTATTAAAAAATAATACTGTAAAAGCATTGTATGGTTTCTAAGCCATATAACAGTACATACATAAATACACAGGCTAAAATACTCAACTAGTGCCCTCTAAAATACGCCTACCCCAATGTACCTAACCTAAGTCTAGTACGCGGGAGGGAGTAAGTATTTGTGTAGCATAGGTTTGGTTTTCTTTGCCAAGAATCTATCCAAGATTTCTCTTAGGGTCTAATCAGCTCCATACCTTAGTTTAGAATGAAGGAGATCTGGTATCTCTGTCTCGGGACTCGATTTCCCAACACTCCACGAGGGTAGCTTGGAAACACTGGAGCTGGATTCTCAGCGAGAGACAGGACAGCTTCTCAATCAGGGCGTCAGCTGGAGGGTCGGCTTCCTTCGGTACTTGCTGCAGTGAGCTGCGTCGGGCAAGCAGATAATCGAACTGCTCCGAACCACCGTGTCCTGCTAGAGCAAGTGAAGGCATATTTATACCTTGAAAGTGCCTAGTTTGACGTAAAGTTGGGCATAATAACGTCAGTAAAGAACCCCAAGGCAATAGTAGTTCTTTGTAAAGTACATGAGTTCTTGGACAAATCAATATTCAAGCAAGGGGAGGTCCCTGACTGCTTAAGCCGATTTTCCAAGAAATCGTTGTGACGTTTTGGTACGGGTGGAAGTAGCCATGCCTGTATTTGGACTGCATGGGCTATGTCTAAATATGGGTATGATTTATATGCCTATATTAGGGCAATGTGAATTGTACTTATATAAGGGCATGAATCGGGAAATTTCGCTCGGATCCTAAACTGCCATACAACACAATCTCTTAATGATGAGTGCACCTTGGGTGCCTCCTCAACCTAAAAGCAGGATTTTGTCTTCAGTTTGTCTTAAGTCTGTCTTAAGTCTGTCTTAAGTCTGTCTTAAGTTTGTCTTAAGTTCGTCTTAAGTCAAACTTAAGACAAAATTCTAACTTTACTACTACTAAATGCCTTCTGTGAATACCAAAAGTAGTACATTTAGGATTTTGTCTTAAGTTAGTTCTGTGAATCGCCCCCATGATTCGTGAGAAGCTTCATGTTGTACAAGTATGAGAGAATTTCTAAATAAATTTGCATGCAACTTTTTCCCACTGTTTAATGCTGATCGGTCCATTTTGTGGGATTTGTGTACAACTGTAGTGAACATATGAAATCTACTGTTCAGAACCCTATAAAATTGTGCTCTCTTTGCACATGTGGGAGACCGTTTCTACTACCACTAGGAGGCGACTCCATGTGGATTACCTTTTTCTGTTTTGTATTTTGCTGATCTGAGCTTTACAGAGTGCTTCCGACTGATTCTGTACCTGACTGAGCTTTGCTCTCTGCGTTATTGATTAATTGACTTCGACTACATGACTTGATTTCCGTAGAACATATCATTCTAAAACAAACCTTTAAGGTTCAAGCCTTGCATGTGTGTCATTCAGGTAAGATACTATGGGTCTTATTTATGAGGCAGTGCGTCACTTTCACGCAGCGATGCGTCACTTCTCATACATGAGGCCCAATGGGTTCTATGCTTCCATACAGAAACGTCAAACCTGAATGTTTGAAATGAGGCAGAGATCCAGACAGGAGCACGAGCATCCGTGCAGGGAATCCCACCGCGCCCGGTCCATTAGCCTCCCAGAGACTGGGGTGGAGCGCGATGTCACCGGTCCTTATAGTTCTGGGTCATACAATGCAGCACACATCGTGCTGTGACCTGATGCTCTTTGCTAATGTCCTGCCGGGTCTTCGATGCTCCACTGTGCATTGTTGAAGCGCACATCAACGTACAGCTTTCGGATCCCAGCAGAGCCTATCTAAGGCCATGGCACACCGCAGATCATATTCATGTGGGTTCTGAGGATTGTGTATTTGCATTTGGAGTTTAATGCTGGCATGTTTCATAACTTTTACATATTGAGCTGTAAAAGGATGTGCCAATATTTCAGAATGATATCACCATATGACTGTCTTATGAGATATATCACCAGTGTGGATTCATAATATAAGATTCTCATCTCTTAAAGCTATTGTGCTCTGCACTGTCATTCGGTGTAGTAACAATTCATAATTAAATGACACAAGAAAATGGAAAAGTGTCTAAGATGCTCTGTACTTTGTCTCATGTTCTTAATTTGACTCAGTCTACTAATGAAACCCAATCATTGCATCAGTTTCGACTCCTCAGCATCTCTGATGGGTCATCGACAGTATAGAGTTTACACAGCAGGGAGCTCCCTGGAGGTCCCCATCAGGTCGGGGTTAGCGAATGCCTCAATGTAAACTCGCTGCTGTTCTATAAAGTGTCATTGTAGTTGCAGTTACACACCACAACTCAGTGCACTTTAAGTATCTGCTGTTACCTTTTCACAGTTCTTGCGCTACTTTGATATAAGGACTCACGGTACTCACAGTTACACACCATTCCACAAAGTACACCTTGTCAAGAACCACTTACCTCATCTCTGGGAGGTTGTACTAGGATCACTTCACTACACTTTACTGCACTGCACCACACTGCACCACAGTCCATGTGCTACTGTGATAGATAGAATGACTCACAAAAAACTCAGTTACACACCATTCCACCAAGTACACCTTGTAAATAGCCACTCAGCTAATCTCTGGGGGGTGTACATGGATCACTGCACTGCACTGCACTGCACCACACTGCACCACACTGCACTACAGTCCACATTGTAGTGTAATAGATAGAGTGTCTCACAGCACTCTCAGCAACACACCATTCCACAAAGTACAGCCAATAAGGACTCCGGGGAAAGAAAAGTCAAGCTTCGCTGGTTCGCTGGTTTCTAAATTAAGAGGACTGCCCGATAGTTTAGCACAAATGATGCTGCATGGTGCTTGCGATGGAGCACCCAGTCCAGCAAACTTTGAATTAGGCTCTTTGGAAAATTTGAAAACATAGGTGAGGAATGGTTCATGCTAGGTATAATACTTTCGCCCAATTATAGCTAAAGACAGCACTTTGAATGCTGGAGTTTTGAGCTGAAAGTAAATTCTGATGTCTGAAAAGCCAAGATTGACAGATGTAGGTAATCAAGCTAAGAACAGGCTATGTAGGTGAGAGGGCAGAGAGAGCCTTTCAAATGCAAAAGCAAGCACCTCAGTGCTGCTGAGCTAAGATTAGCCCTTCTTGGATGAGGAAAGCATAATGCTAAAAGACATCACATGCCAGAAAAAATGTCTGGAAAGACAATTAGAAAGAAAAGCAATGTGCTGACACCCCTCTTCCTGCGTCCATTCTCAGCCTTGACATTGGTGTGAGGTGGTGAGCCCAGCAACAGCCCTACGACGTGCCCTGCTTGAACAGGTGATGCCCACGAGGGACGCCAGTGGTTTTACAACTTCTTGGTATTAGGGTTTCTAGAAAACACCCATGCTACGGACTCTCCCTAGCTCTCCAAGCTGTTGGCAGCTGCTTGCTGCCACGAGGCTGCATGCCACTCACTGCCAGCTTCAGTTTGGATCCCAGGAGCTAAACAAACATGGCCTGTCCTTTTACTGCTGCAAATAGACGCCGCGGGGAAGGCTGTGGGAGGGGGGTGACTACGTGATCTTCTCTGATCTGAGCCTGAGAAGCTGCTCAACATCCTTTACTATGACTACAAATGTTATACCTCCACACTAACCACCACTGCACACCTAGCAGCTCCTCCCTCACCGATCACCACTGCACACAACAGTTCACACTCTACTCAAAAGAGCCCAGAGACTCATCTCCACACTTTAGAGTGCTGCCTACCAGGCACTTTACCCACTCCAACAGGTGAGTGCAAGGGCAATCAGAGCTGCAGAAGGTGCAGCAGGCATAGAGGGCGGGGTGTGGTGGGGGCAGTGTGAAGCCCAGTCCGAGCACGGTCTGTTTACTTATTGTTATTTTTAGTTATTTTAAAGTATTTTTGTGTTGTGTTATATTGTGTTGCGTTGTATTGTATTGTACTGTGTTGTCTCATATTGTGCTGTATTATATTGTACTTCACTGTTCTATATTGTACTGTGTTGTATTATATTGTACTGTGTTGTATTGTATTGCGTTATCATATATTTTAATGTGTTGTATTATATTGTGTCGTATTATATTGAACTGAGTTGTTTTATATTGAAATGTGTTGTATTGTATTGTATTGTGTTGTATTATATTGTTTTGCATTGTTTTGTTTTGTATTGTGTTGTATTACATTGTACTGTGTTGTATTATATTGTACTACGTATCAAGAGAGAGAGAGAGGACCAGAAAGCTAGTCCTTATCCCCGGGGTTTATATATAGTGTTAATCAAAAGAGACTAGCTTATGCATTATAGGTAGGACAAAAAGTTTAAGGACTCAGGTATGTTTTGTCATGGGATGGGAGCATCTGGTTAGTGTGCTCATGAAGCCCTCACCCACCAACCTGGTTGGTGGCATGCTTCATCATCGGGCCCACCCAGTGACACCTAGCGTGTCCCGGGTGTGCTTCGGCGCCTGGTTACAGCGGAGCAGGTATGTCGCTGAGTGTGCGGTGAAGAGTGTTGTGAATGTGATGTTAAAACGGCTTGGCGATGGTCCCAGTACCCGAAGGTGAATTAGACTTTAATACCTGGGCCACCGTCAGCGGTTAAAAATAAGGCTGTAGGATGTTGGAGGCAAGTTACGACCTCCCACATCCATGGTAAGTCAACATGTTTCAGCCAGTGCCTTATGAGTATGCTGGCTTTCTTCAGGACTAAATAAAAGTAAGTGTATGTGATTAAACTAGTGGGTGTGTAATTCAGACTATGTGTATACACGCCCTAAAGTGTTTATCTTTGTGTGAGAGGGGGATTCCCTTCTGTAAACACCTGTACATGTAACAAATAGACGAGGACAAAACACACAGGGGGAAAAGAAGAGTCACTTGAATGTATTCCATTATATACATCTGACTGCCGGCTTTGTAGCGGGGAGGGTGCAGGCTATAGGCGGCTGCTAGTGTAATGGTATTGGTGGTACCATTAGGGTGAGATTCGCACTTATAGTTCGGGGGTGGAGTTGCTAAAACACGGTAATAACAACCATAGTGCATATATGTGAAGAAAGGACGCAAGGTTGTTTCTTACGCTAGTTTAAGCAGTATTATGCTCCAAGGTTGTGAAGAGGCAAGGGGTTGACCCTGTAGGAAAGAAAGGTTTTGGCCACTTGGATTAGGAGACCTGTAAGGGAGAAAAGGTAGCGCTTACCAGTGGTCGTGGTGGTTGTTCAGTCATACTCACAGCTTTTCTGGGTAGGACCTGCTCTGAACCTGTTGTGCCTCCTTCGCATACCGGTGGCGAATGACCGGTATCGCCAAGTGTTTTATACCATGGTTAATTGGGTTATTGCTTGCATCTGTATGGTGGAGGAAAGAGTAGAGAGACTCAAACTGGTGAGTCATGGTGCTCGTGGGGGCGCCCGGGTGTTCTCTGCTACACGCGAGTCGCGTTCGCGCATGCGTGTTGCCAGCGGCAACAGAGCGCATGTGCGGGCGCTAGTCTTATCTTCGCGCATGCGCATTGTGAGAAGCGCGCGTATGCGTTCCATTGCGCTTGCGTGGGAGCGGGGCACTGAGTTATTGGCTCATGAAGTGCCAAGGTGTTGCTATGGGTAGTTGGCGCTGGCAGGAGGCAAAAAAACCGCTGGCGCGCGGAATAGTTAATTATGAGTAAATGTACCTTGCCAATGCGCTGAACTGTTGGCACAATGGTGGGGTTAGGTTGAAGTGCTTGGGAGATGCACTGAAACCATAGCCACTGGCGGGGAATGCGTACTGCCAGGGTGCTGGATGGAGGGTGGTTCTATTAACATGATCATGGGGGCACCATTAAACCAGTATTAAGAACTGTGGGGCTCTATCTCAGGGGAGATATGCTACAAGGGGGTTCTTTGTAATCTGTGGTAGGCGGAGAAATGTCAGCCCTGGTGGGTTTACAGGGTGGTGCTGTAGGTATACTTCTTAGTGTCATGGGCATGTCAGGGAATTCCCAGGGATGGCGTCATTAAGGCCCTGGGTAGCCGTGGAAAGGCGATATATCCATCGCTGCTCTTTGCTCAGTAGTTTTTTGTCGTTGTCAATTGTGCTCTCTGATATTTGCTCAATAACCGTCCAGTTTAGGTCGTTGGGTGTGTGGCAGTGGGTGATGAAGTGGTTGGTCAGTCTGCTGATGTTTTTCTTGCATCTTATGATACTGCGATGCTCTGTTATTCTAGTCTTGACTTTGCGTGTTGTCATCCCCAATTATCGGAGACCACACGTGCATGTGAGAAGGTATATCACATTGCGTGAGTTACAGTTGGTATGGTTACGTTGGGTCCAGATTTTATTGGGCTCCAAGTCCAGAGTCTTTGTGTGTGTCGTAAGGTGACACACGCTGCAGTCATTGCAGGGGTAATGTCCTGTGACCTTAGGTAAGCCCCATGCATTCAGGACGGTGTTCGTCTGTGTTTTTGTTGTGGTCTGGGTCGGGTGCTGACCAATTGGTCTTTGAGATTGTTGCATCGTTTATATGCAAATCTCGGGGTGTCCCATGTCCTCTGTCCAGAGTTGATTATTCTCCAATGTTTTTTGATGACCTTTGCTACTTCGTTAGACATTGTGTTGTAGGTGGTGACACAGGTGATGGGTTGTTCTTGGTCCTCCTTTGTGACATTGTCAAGTAGGGCATCATGGTTTTGATTTCTAGCCCTTTTCTGCATTTTGCGGATGATGGCTTTTGGGTAGCCACAGTTTTCCAGTTTGATGGCCAGGTCCGCAGATTGTTGTTTGTAATCTGTGATACTGGTATAGTTTCTACGTATGCGTAGAAACTGGCCGAATGGTAGGTACAGTGACCGCTGCGCCTCTCACCAGGCCGGGTCACCCCCTTGCTCCTCCTGCCGCCTCCTGCTCCAGCCTACCTTGCCGCTTTTCCCGCCGCCGCAGACGCCCCCCTGGTCCCACGAGCGGCCCAGCCACTGCAGAGCCGGCCGCTCGCCAGTTCTCGCCGCTGCTCGCCCAGGCCCCGCCCACCACCGGCCCATTGGCCGAGCCGCTCCCACCGCCCAGCTGACCCGCCCTCACGTCCCCCTTCTTATGACCGATTGAGCGCCGAAGGTGCGCCAAAGGTAAGCCCGTCTACGCCCGTCCGTGCCTGGACCGCGCCCAGGGCCAGGACCCCTGGCCCTCGCAGACCCCAGCCCACCCGCCGGACGTACGACGCAGCCACCTTCAACGCACTCAATGCCGGCCGAATCCCGGGATGCTACCGAGCCACCCCGAGACGCACCCACGGACCCTTCTGCTGCAACGCCTGCAAGTTCACCTGCAACCGGACCCACGCCACACCAGCACACACCAAGCCGAACTCCAGCACCACCCACCTGAAGTGCATCCTGCTCAACACCCGCTCCGTCCACAGACACGCCGTCGAGCTCTGGAACCTGCTCGACACCACAGCCCCAGACGTCGCCTTCCTCACGGAAACCTGGATGAACGCCTCCTCAGCGCCCGACATCGCCATCGCCATCCCGGCCGGCTACAAGATCATCCGGAGGGACCGCGTCAACCAGACAGGAGGAGGCATCGCCATCATCCACAAGAACACCATCCGCATCACGACCAACACCGACGACACCCTCGCACCCGCCGAACACCTGCACTTCCAGATCCACGTCAACCCCAAGACCACCCTCAGAGGCACCCTCATCTACAGACCCCCGGGACCACGCACCCAATTCAGCGAAGACATCGCCGACTTCATCAGCCCACACGCCCTCCCCTCCGCCGACTACATCCTCCTCGGGGACCTCAACTTCCACCTGGAGAACAACAACGACCGCAACACCACCACCCTGCTGGACAACCTCGCCAACCTCGGACTCAAGCAACTGGTGACCACCCCCATCCACTGCGCCGGACACACACTCAACCCGGTCTTCTCTTCCAGCAAGGGCATCACCTTCAGTCACGCGACGGGACTCCACTGGACGGACCACAGCTGCGTCCACTTCAGCTTCAGGAGGACCACGCTCCACCATCACCAGCATCAGGTTCCCCGCAGAAGCTGGAACAAGATCACTGCAGACCAGCTCGCTACTTCCCTGAGCAAGAACCCTCCCACCAGCACAACGAACCCCAGCCAAGCGGCCACCAACCTCACGAAGTGGATCAGCGACTGCGCAGACGACCTCGCCCCTCTGAAGACCCCGCCGAGCAGACCCGGCAGCAAGAAAGCCCCATGGTTTAACGAAGAACTCAAGAGCTCCAAGAAGAACTGCAGAGCACTCGAGAAAACCTGGCGCAGAGACCCAACACCGGACAACATGACTGCCCTCAAGCTCGCCACCCGAAAACACCACCAACTGATCCACATCACCAAGAAAACCGCATTCAAGGAACGACTGGACAACAACGCACACAACAGCAAGGAACCCTTCAACATCGTGAAAGAGCTCTCCAACCCCACCGCCAGAAACAACGACATCACCCCTTCGCAAGACCTCGGCAACTCCCTCGCCTCCTACTTCCACAACAAGATCGCGGACATACACAACAGCTTCAGCACTCAACCGACGCACGCCACGACCGAGCCACCGCCCCCCACCACCACCCTCCGCGCATGGACCCCGATCAGCACCGAAGACACCATCCGCACGATGAACTCCATCCACTCCGGATCTCCGACCGACCCCTGCCCTCACCACGTCTTCAACAAGGCCGATGCTGTCATCGCACCCCACCTGCGGGACATCGTCAACACCTCCTTCGACACCGCTACCTTCCCGGAGAGCTGGAAGCACGTCGAACTCAGCGCTCTTCTCAAGAAGCCATCAGCCGACCCCACCGACCTCAAGAACTACCGCCCCATCTCGCTGCTCCCGTTTCCGGCAAAAGTAATCGAGAAGACCGTCAACAAGCAGCTGGCCGCCTTCCTCGAGATGAACGGTTCCCTCGACCTCTCGCAGTCTGGCTTCCGGGTCAACCACAGCACCGAGACCGCCCTGATCGCAGCTACCGACGAGATCCGAGCCCTGCTCGACAACGGAGAAACAGCGGCCCTCATCCTCCTGGACCTCTCCGCGGCCTTCGACACTGTCTGCCACCGTACCCTAGTACAGCGCCTCAGCAACGTCGGAATCCACGAGAAGGCACTGGAGTGGATCCCCTCCTTCCTCGCCGGAAGGACACAGAGGATGCGCCTCCCCCGTTCAGATCGGAGGCCACCGAAGTCATCTGCGGCGTTCCTCAAGGCTCCTCGCTCAGCCCAACACTCTTCAACGTCTACATGAGCCCCCTCGCAGCCATCGCACGCCAGCACAACCTCAACATCATCTCCTACGCCGACGACACCCAGCTGATCGTCTCCCTCACCAACGACCCCGCCACCGCCAGAGCTAACCTGCACGAAGGGATGACAGACGTAGCCAAATGGATGTCGAACAGCCGCCTGAAACTGAACTCGGACAAGACGGAAGTCCTCATCCTGGGATCCTCACCCTCCGCCTGGGACGACTCCTGGTGGCCCCCCGCCCTGGGCAGCGCACCCAAACCAACAGACCACGCACGCAACCTGGGCTTCATCCTGGACTCCTCCCTCTCCATGACCAGACAAGTCAACGCCGTCTCCTCGTCGTGCTTCAACATCCTGCGCATGCTACGTAAGATCTTCCGGTGGATCCCCACCGAGACCAGGAAGACGGTCACCCAGGCCCTCGTCACCAGCTGACTGGACTACGGCAACTCCCTCTACGCCGGAACCACCGCCAAACTCCAGAAGAGACTCCAGCGGATCCAGAACACCTCAGCACGACTCATCCTGGACATCCCCCGCCGCAGCCACATCTCCGGACACCTGAGAGATCTGCACTGGCTCCCGGTCAACAAAAGAATCACCTTCCGGCTCCTCACCCACGCACACAAAGCCCTACACAACCAAGTCCCAGGACACCTGAACAGCCGCCTCAACTTCTACGCTCCCAAACGCCAGCTTCGATCGACCAGCCACGCCCTCCTAATTATATTGTACTGTGTTGTATTGTATTGCGTCGTATTATATTGTACTGTGTTGTATTGTATTGTGTCCTCGTCCTATTATATTGTACTGTGTTGTATTGTATTGCGTCGTATTATATTGTACTGTGTTGTATTGTATTGTGTCCTATTATATTGTACTGTGTTGTATAATTTTGCATTGTACTGACAGTGGCACCTGGTAATCTTTGGAAGTGTTGGACTTATCACTGTGCAATGAATGTCAATCAGGGAGTGAAGAAAGTGAGTTACAGAGTCCACCTACAGGGAGGGTTCGAGGAGGGAGTTTCCCCCTGTGAATATTTTGAAAATACGGCCTCAAACTGAGCATTCTACAGTACATTTTCACATAAATGTGGTAAAAGGCACCTGCCTTTTGAGGCTTACCAACTGTGGTCCTTCAGACCCTAGCACCCTTTCCTCCTCAGTCCAGTATCCCTGCACTCGCGCTCCCCACCCCACTCTCCAGCCTCCTCACCTCTGTACCCTGTTGAACTGTCCCCGCACCTTCGCTCGTACCTGCTCTTGAACTCTTCACTCCCTTGAGGGGTGCATTGTATGTTGGTTGTGCACTCCAATCCTAAGCGTCTCAGGAGTCTCTAAGCATGTGCTCCTCAGCGCGCACTCACAGCTGTAGTCTCTCTATCATTTACTTTCACTCATTTTCATGGCATTCACTCTCTGTCATGAACTTTCACTCTCTCGTCCACTCATTCTCTGCCAGTCACTCTCTCACTCACTCTCAGTAACTCACTCTCACATTCACTGTCACTCACTCAATTGCTCACTTTCACTCTAGCTCTCACAGTCACTCAGGGGCATATTTACAAGCAAAGTGGCAAAGCGTGCCGCTAAGCCATGAAGGCTAACACCACGCTCCATCACTTTAGAAATGCAGGGCTGCACCATATTTACAAGAATACGGAGCAGGCCTGTGTTTTCCCCTGCGCTGGTGCTAAATCTAGCTGCCTAGCAGCAACCAGGCACTCTTGCACCATAGTACAAGAGTGCCTGCGCTGCTGGGGAAGATTGTTTATGTGCACAAAGGTGTTCATTCCTGCAGATAAACAATCTGAAATGGCGATTTGAAACTTCTATGTGTGCTGCTTAATGCAAAACGTCATTTTTTTAATGATTGTTAATGTGCACGAAGGAACACCTTCCTGCACATAAACAATCAGGGGCATTTTGCTGCACCCATGTGTGCTGCACAACGCAGCACACATGGAAACAGCATAAACGAGGACAAATTAAAAATGTCTCCTTGTTTTGCCAGGGTAAGACCAGGTTTTCTCTGGTCGTAATTTTGGCACTGCCTCATGTTTACGCCACCCTTGTAAATATGGGGCAGCGTCAAAATAAATGAGTGTTGTGGTGGAACGCCCAAAACAACACCCATTGCCCACCCGTCTCAAAATAAGTATAGGGTGATAGCGTGCCTTATTTATAAGGCAGCTTTAAGCCCATTGCCTTGTAAATAAGGGGAAGCCCGTATCGCCACAGGAATGTCATTAAAAGTGACGCAGTGGTGGAGATAGGGGCTCGTAAATATGCCCCATAATTTCTTAGTTACTCCCTCTTTCATTCACTCACTTGCTCTGTTACTCATTCTAAGTCACTCTTTTACTTCCTCTTACTTTCTCAATTACTCACTCTTAGTCACTCGTTGCCACTCATTCTCTCTCAAGCACACACATACATGAACGCACCAGTGTTTGACATTTGCGTCTTACTTTCATGGCCTCTGCCGCTAGTCAGTGCTGTGCCTCAGGTCCTGAGAAGCAGAGTCCATGTACACCATGAGGTAAGCGGCTCCCTCTCTTTAAACCCTTCCATGCAGGGCTAATTCCCCCGCGAGATCATCACGACTCCACCCACTCCCATGGTACGCCCGCAAAGGCGGGGAATTAGGCCTGTGTGGGCCATCCACGGCAGTTATGACGTGCTCAGTTCGTCATCTCGTCTTGCGCACAGCTCCACTGTGCCTCATGACGAGCTGAGCTCGTCATAAGCGTCGAAGGGGTTAAAGCCCCCACTGTGTTCAGCTTGCAGGGGCCTATACAGGGTGATGGAGAGTGCCTGGCCTGATGTGGTTCTGCGCGGTCAATCGCGCTCTACGTATGACAGGTGGGCTTCTCATTGGTTAAAGTGCTGAGAAGTGCAATCCGAGCACTGCCTGTCTGCACTCTCGATACCCTCTTGGATGATTGGTGTGCTTTAAAAATCAATATAATGTAACATAACACTCGAAACACACAAACAGTGTGACTGACTGCGGGACCATGACATGTGTGGTTTGTGCTTTTAGTAAAGCCGCTGGGAGTCTGAAGCTGGTCACAGGCTGACAGAGCGAAAGGGAGGAAAGTCACACAAAAATACCCCAGTAGGGAAGCTGCCACTGTGTATTTTTGTATAGATATCACTTTTGTACCACATGTGAAGCACACAGACGCTTCTGGGTTCTTACATATATGTTTATACTCAGTGGCGGCTCCTTCGAGTGAGTGCTGCTGGGCGGTGTGGTGGAGCGGGCGGGGGAGGGTCAGGGTGGGGGGTAGTAAACTCCGGAATGCGGCCAAACTGAGTTGTGTATATAAATAAATAAATAAAACAAATGACATTGCACGCGCTGCAACGCCAAATCAGCGTTGCAGCACTCAATGACTTTGGAAAATCATGTGGCTATTCCCATTCCCAACTCAAAGGATGGTTATTCGAGCACTCACTGTGTCAAGACTGGATTACAGCAACGTGCTTTATCTGGGGGGCGGCAAAAAGCCTCCATCAAATAGTTGTAGGTAGTCCGGAACGGCAACGATGCCTTATAAGCTCCCGAAACGTGTTTCTGCCTCTCGGATCTTGATCCAGTGGCTTATGGTAGGGAAGCGGATTTACTATAAAGCCTCGTGCTATGTGCACAGAGTGAGGGCAGAGTGGGCCCAGAGTATCTTTATGAGTTTACTAAATCCCTTACACCAGCCCACCGCCTTTGCTCTGGCTAACTTTCCCTGTGCGGTGTCCCCAGTGTTGAATGCACACATATGGGAGGATGGTCAGTTACATATCAGGGCCCCAAGCTGTGGAAGGCTAACTCAGAACTTTTCAAAAGCTATCCCTGGCTATGACCTTCTGAAGACAGCTGAAGACCTGGTGGTTTTGAGTTAGAGAGACTTGGATAGACCTGACCTACTGTTTGATCACTGGGAAACCCCAAGTGGGTAGGTGAGCACTAACTAAAAGTCCATATTAATAATAATAATAATAATAATAATAATAATAATAATAATAATAATGAATAAATAATAAGCATCCCAAAGTGGCATCTAAAAGTAGATTGTCCATCATGTTTGGTAATAGGATCATTTTATGCTTTGGGACAAGAGCAATTTATAGGGCCCAATTCACAGAACTAACGCAAGACAAAATCCTAAACGTACTACTTTTGGTATTCACAGAAGGCATTTAATAGTAGTAAAGTTAGGATTTTGACTTAAATCTGTCTTAAGTCTGTGTTCAGTCTATCTTAAGTCTGTCTTAAGTCTGTGGCAGATATTGTAGGAGCAGTGCCAAGGGTGCCAAAGGGCACATCTACCACCTCTGGTTGCCTCGTATTGGTGCCCATTTCAGGGCTGCATGTCTCTTTGCTGACAAACAACTGACCTGGAGACTCTGAGGACTCCTGAGCTCAGGGATACACTCAGATCATCTGCTCAAGTGGGCAGAGTATTGCAAGTGTCTGCCGGCTGAACCAATATTCATTGATGACAGTACAGGATGTTTATCACTCATGGGAGCTTGCTAGACTGGAATCCCTTCCTCTACCCTCCCAGCAGCAGCTGGTTGACAATTAGTGCAAGATTGACCAACTACAAGCATCTGGGCTACAGAGACGGAGACCTGTTTGGGGGTAAAGCACTAAACATAATAATGGCACTGAGGAGTTTATGAGTTAGAGAAAGGTGGGAAATAACCAGTGTGAGTGCAAAATTCCCTCAAATCTCTCAGCGCTGAGAGAAATTTTCCCCAGAGACTTCTCCTAAACACAGACGTTGATAATGTTCCCTCAGAAGAAGCACATTTTCTTTTGGAAAGGGGAGTGTTACATTAAAACACATTACTTTTATATGTAACTAGCGGCCCGACCCGACGTTGTCCGGGTATGACAGACATGTCTGCAATTAGAATGCGCCCCAGCGATCTGTGCATGCACCGACGCGTTTGTACCTGCTCTGAAGTTCTGGCCTCACAGTCTGCCTCAGAGATATATGCCTGTTGCCTTCCTGCCATGCACATCGTGCCCGGGCTCTGCATCCACAACACGGCGTGATGCACTGAGACGCCACATGCTGCGTCAATGTCACCCGAAGGCGTACTCAGCCGCCGCGATAGAACGCTATTCACACAATCCAAACGTCACCCGACGGCGTACTCAGCCACCTCGATAGAACGCTATTCACACGCTCCAAACGTACGCACACGCCCACCTCAGAGCCGGTGCTACTTCCAATGGACTACATTGTCACACAACGTGCTTTGTCCCCTCCAAAGTATATGTTGCGCCGGTGCATAGCCTATGCCCATCTGCTTTGCGTCACCTTTCCAATGCTGCATGCGGCGCTCCGGTTGGCGCTGTGGTTCCGGAGCTTACCTGCCTCAAAGGTTTGGTCTCTCTCTTTATTATGTTAGGATGGATGTATTCACAGTACATTGCTGATGTTGCAAGGATGGCTAATGGAAATTCTGATTTTTATTTATATTTTTTCAGGATTTGGTACTACATTGAAATGAGTTTCAAAGGATCTTATGCAGATTTGACTCAAGGCATTGACACTTTGTACTTTAAAGGAAGTTCCATTCCCTGCGAATTACTCCTGGTCGGGGATAAAGCCTTCCCTCTACTCGTGAGCAACTCTGGCCAAGTTCTTATCGCAGCTAGTCACTACGGGAAGGGTCGGATCGTGGCAATCTCTCATGAGTCCTACCTCAATAGCCCAAAGTTCTCAAAGCTTCTCCTCAATGCTGTCCACTGGCTGAAACCCTCAGCAGATGCTCTGGTTGGAGTCCAGTCTACCTTTGACTCTCTGGTGAAGACCTTCTCTGATCATGGCATCAAGGTGCAGTCCACTTGTGGGTTTCTGGAATCCTTTGGCGTGTATTGCATGGACGCTTATAATGCCAATCAGAAGAAAGAGCTTATTGCATTCGTGAAGAACGGAGGTGGTCTCCTCATCGCAGGTCAAGCCTTGGATTGGGCCTCCAAGAACGGCACAGAAACAGTCTGCTTTGAATTTCCTGGAAACCAAGTGATCAATGTGTCTGGCATCTATTTCACATCCAACGGGGTTGAGGGTGGAGTTTTGCCAATCTCCAAAGAAATTCCTCCTTGCCCATTGCTTGTTGGGTAAGTGAATATAAGACCTTATACTTAAACTGAGGTGATTGACAATTTGATAAACTCCTGATTCAAAGATGCAATTTTGCTTTTGTATGTATTATGTAGGCAGAGTTGCACATACTTTAATACAAAGGAAATATGTCAGATTGGTATTTGTTCACACATGAATCTCATTATCTATGTGAGCCATGCTTACAAAAAAAGATTAATTACATCACAAATTAGCAAAACCTGCAGGCAGGTGTGAGCTATGTCTTGTTTCCTTACTAATAGAACTACCCAGTTTCTGCAGTTGTAACATCTGTCTTTAGTAAGAAAGATGTATAAGTCACTGCTGTGTATGACTGGTTTCTTAAATATATGTAAGTATTTCATCCCTGCATAAAATACGCCTTTAGAGTTAGCAGATTGTGCCACAAAGATTACATTTGAAATTGTCTTTATTTCATTTTTGTGATACTTTTACTAAAATGTCTTATTTCTTACAAACCAAATGAAAACTATAGTAATTGGTCACTTTTCCACAATCCTATACATACAGATAATTGTGGAAAATAAATATATTTACACCTTTCATCACATTTGCTCATGAATTCCCTGATCACTCTGATTCACAATGGAAACTCACACAAGTATTTCAGATGTCATCAGTGATGTCACCGGCAATGTCATGAGAGATGTAATATGTGCGGTCATAAGCAGTGCATTGCGGGGGCGCAAGTTATAGTTAGGCTAGCTAACTATAATTGCTGAATTTCAGTTGTTTTGTATGAATGAAACCTGCGCCGAACTATGAAGTCCCTATAACCTTTGCTTTTTTTGGTGAATTTCTAAGGTTTTTTAAATTCTGTTTCCTAACTATAATGTCCCTATAATCTTTGCTGTTTTCAGTGATTTTCTAAGATTTATTTTTAATTCTATTTCCTAACTATAATGTCCCTGTAATCTTTGGTTTTTAAAGTTGAATTTCTAAGTTAAAAAAGAAAAAATCTATTTCCTAACTATAACATCCCTGTCACCTTTGTTTTTTTCAGTGAATTTCTATGTTTTTTTCAATTGTATTTCCCAAGTATAACATCTATGTATCCTTTGCTTTTTAAAGTTATTTCTTAGGTTTTTCAACATAGAAAGAGTTGACCCACAGATAGTCATAGGCAAAAACATTTTGGTATTTTAAAAATCTTGTTTGACTATACTATGTGTATAACTCTGTTTGACAATTCTGTACAATTTTTTCACTTAACAGTATAGTATTGAATCATGGTGCGCTTTCCAAGTTTCAGGCTGATGTGTGATGATTTGCTTGTGTACAAAACATTTTGTGGACAGAGAATGTATGTTTTACTTAGTAAATGTCATTATCATTTATAAATATAGTTCCGTAGTGAAACAAAATAAATGTAAACACTGTTTAAAGTTAGGATTAAAGTTGCATCGTATTTAGAAATTTTAAAAAGTTTTGTTATATTTGTAAATATTATATTTTTTCTACATTTTCTGTTTCCATGGTGCCGCCAGCATTCACAATGTCTTTGTTAACTATGTAACTGCTCCCCAACAGCCTGCAACACATAATCATTCCTCCAAGAACCTCCAAACAAGCCCGCCGTGGAAACTTACCAGCTTAGGCCCGACATGAACAAAGAGACGCAGAAGGATGGGTTACCACCTGCTATAGGGGTACACACTACCACAGTCTCAAGGTTGCCATGCTGGGTCTCAGCGTCTCCTAACATGGGAGCAGAGCTACACACACGGAGAGGTATGCGATGGCAGGATGGCCTATTCATTAGTCAGTCAGAAGGCAACCTTGAGCAGGAAAGGAAATAATAACTGAATACAGTGTTCTGCTGAGGCAAGCAATACAAGTAACGATGCCTAGTTCAGACACAGTCTAATAGGAATTGCGAAATACAAAATGGAGTCACGCTCGCTAACTGAAGCTCACACATTGCAGGGATAACTCAGTGGGTTACATGACATGAATTCAAATGGTGTCTAATTTAGCCACACACTGCTAACCTAATATAATACGGGACAAGTGCATGACGAGAATGGGGTTTTCAAGCCTAACACAAGGACGAAGGAGGTGGATGAACATGTTCATATTGTAAAAACACCTGCGTCTGCAAAGAAGGGTCAATAATAAAGTTGACATCAGCCAACATCAAAGAGCTAGCCCATCGGATCCAAAATGGATGCAAGGCTTTGGAATTCTGAACACTAGCCTTTGTAACTGCTTCCAAAGCAGGTACTGGCGAGTTCATATGAATACATTTACCTTGCGCCAGAGAGAGTTACTTTAGAATCGCAATCTGAACTGCGGTCAATATTTTTTCATTAAAGGAGAAACGCATCCCAACTGGAGTACACAAATGTGATTTATAAGCAATGGGGACCATGTACCCTTCATTGAAAGTCAAGTAGGTAAAACCTAACGCACCTGGTACAATGCTTATGACCAAATTTGTAGAATTGTCACGTGTTAACAAGAAATTTGTCATAAGCATATCAGGCTGCAAAGACCGAAGAATCACGGTATGTTACAGAAGCCAACTGAAAGCCAAAAAAGAAGGTTGCAACAATGAATCTAAGCTGTTGCGCTGGACATAATCAGGAATGTAAGTCCTCCCAAAATTAAAAAATAACAGCAAAGATTAAACATTTTTAAGTGTAGATGGAGGTTGCAAGTGAGAAAAAATTTCCAGCAAGTAGGGGGCCAACCCCCTCCCTTCATTGTTGAGTTCGTAACCAAGAAAAAGGTCAGCCAAGAAGGTGGTGTAAATTTGTAACCAAAATTTGCAAAATGTGTAATAATGTGGTCTACAAGCAAGAGATGCTGCTGTAATTCATCATCCGTCAAGAATATGTCATCGACATACGAGTAGGCATCAGGGTCGATCTCATGCAAAAGGGAAACTATAATAATAATAATAATAAGGAGTCTTGTAAAGCGCGAACAGCTACCTCACATGGAGGTGTCCCGGCGCTGTGAGAACAGACCAACCCATGTCAAATAGCGGATCTTAGCATGGTGTATTGAATAGCCAAGTTTTTAGCAGTCGTTTAATACAAGTTTCAGAAGGGGCCTGTTGTAATGCGGGGGGGAGAGAGTTCCATAACTCCGCCACATTGGCCGAGAAGGTTCTTCCACCCAGCCGCACTCTTCGCGCTCGAGGGACCACAAGCTGCACCCGCCCATTGGAGCGGAGGGTCCTCGACTGGTGATACCTGGGTAGCCTGGCTCTCAGATACTTAGGACAGATGCCATACAGGGACCTGAAGGCCAGCGTCAAGGTTTTGAACTTGATCCTACTGGCCACTGGAAGCCAGTGCAGTGCCCGAAGATGCGGAGAGACAGGGTGCTTGAAGGGAATACACCTCAGCAGTCTCGCAGCCGCATTCTGCACCAACTGTAATCGCTGAATTAGATATTGGGGAAGACCCAGATAGAGTCCGTTGGCGTAGTCCAGCCTCGATGTTACTGTGGCATGGACTACGGTCTTGCGACACTCTTCTGGTAGAAGTCTCAGGATCTTGCGAAAGTTCCTCAGCTTGGATAAACAGCATCCTGCTACCTGCCGAATATGAGAAACAAAAGAGAGACTGCTATCCCAGTGGACTCCCAAATTTTTTGCGCTCTGGCTTGGCGACGGGGGCGTCCCCATTTCCTTCGGCCACCAAAACTCTGCAGGGGGGGGCGATCCCTTGCCAAAGAAGATGACCTCTGTCTTCTCAGCATTCAATTTAAGTTTATTAGCGTTCATCCAGCTGGCCACATCTCGGAGGCACCCCTTAAAAGTTGCAAAATCTTCTTCCGACACCTCCGAGTATGGAAACACCAGCTGGGTGTCGTCCGCATAAGATATTGCCTTGACCCCCCAGTTTGAAATGAGTGTAAATAGAGGTGCCAAGTAAACATTAAATAGAAGCGGGCTCAGGGCCGACACCTGAGGAACACCACATTTTATCTTGGTGGGTTTAGATACCAAACGACCCAATGCCACCTTCTGTGTTCTCAGTGACAGGTATGACTGAACCCATCCCAGTGCTTGGTCTTTTAGCCCTATCTCTGCCAGATGTTGTATAAGCCTATCATGATCCACCGTATCGAAGGCGGCCGACAGATCCAGGAGAACCAGCATAGCTGATTCCCCTGCATCCATCGACCACCTCACTGATTCTGCCACTTCAATGAGTGCAGTCTCCGTGCTGAAGCCCGGTCTAAAGCCTGATTGAGTCTCATGTAGGACATCATTGTCCTCAATGAATTTGTTAAGCTGGCGCTGGATTAACTTCTCAAGCATTTTTCCTGGGGCCGCCAAAAGAGAGATTGGGTGCAGGTTACCCAAGTCCAGCGGATCCCCATTTGCTTTTTTCTTTAGTGGGAGGAGAGTGGCATGCTTCCAAGCGTCCGGGAATACCCCTGAAGTAATGGACCCATTCCAGATGGACTGTAGGGTGGGAGCCACAAATTCAGTTATAGATTTCCAGAGTTTAGGCGGGCAGGGATCATCGGGAGAACCCGATTTACATTTTTGGAGCTCCTTAATGACTGAATCTAAGTCTATCTGAAGGAACTGCTCGAGTGCTACCCCTGGCACTGTTTTTTTTACTGTATCTGATTTCTCCGTCCTAACCTCCGGGCCAAAGGAGTCGTACACTTTTTGGATCTTACCCTAGAAAAACTCCGAGATACAGTTGCACAATGATAGGGATGGGGAACCTCCCTTTCTATGCAGCTAGGTTTAAAGAAGGATTGCACCACTTAAAAAAATTCCTTGCTAGAGTGCTCTGCTTCTCGGATAGAGGTCGCAAAGAAGGCTTTCTTGGCCCTTCTCACTGACTTCTGTAGATTTTTTAGTGCATCCTTATATAGGTCCCTTTCTGCCTCTCCATACCTTACTCTCCATAACCTCTCTAATTTTTTACATGCCTTCTTTTCGGCTCTAAGATCACTCGAGAACCAGGGGGCCGATGGAGACACCCTTTGTGAAGTTGCAAGTTTGGCGGGTGCAACTGAGTCCACCATGTTCTTGATCCAGTCATTGAATAATTGCGCATCCGTGTTACTGTCAGCAGTTAAAACAGGTTTTTTCAGGCCCAGGGCCGGACCCATAGCCACAGGGACTAGCTTGTTCCAATGCCTTTTAATAAAAGTACATTTACTCCAAGCCGGTCTAGACGGGACTATTTCCACCGTAAAGGGAATAAGGAAATGATCAGACCAAGTCAGCGGCATGGCCGGCTCAACCTTTACAATATCCCCATTATTAATAATTAAGTCTAACGTGTGACCAGCGCTATGTGTGGGGCCCTCATTACATAGCGTCAGATTTGCAGTCAACAAAGTGGACAGTAAAGTTTCAGCTAAGGTACAATTATCCCTATCCACATGGACATTAAAATCCCCTAATTAAAGAAAATGGGAGTGTAAGAGTGAGCTCTGAACAATCATATCCAGCAGTGATTCCAAGCTGGAGATGGAACCTCCCGGGGGGCGATATACTAATAGCCCGGCTAGTGTGGCCTGAGTGCCCATCTGGATACCAAAATGTAGGCCTTCCGCTCCTGATATCTGGATAGGGGTGGATGAGGTAAGCGTGAAAGCTGCCTTAATTATCACTGCTACACCTCCACCTTTCTTGTCCTCACATCGATTAGCAAAACACATTTTATAGCCCGAAGGTATAGCTAGTGCAATAGCCGTCATATTATCCTCCCTGAGACAGGTCTCTGTTAAAAACAGAGCGTCCCACTCATGATCCTCGAGGAGTGACCAAATGTCGGCCGCGTGCCTTGGCAGCGATCTACAATTTAAAAGGGCTGCTTTAAAGCAAACGGACCTTGGCGCTACTGTTTTAGCAGGTGTGTCATCAGCCACCCTACCGTAAGCCCCTAGGGTGAACCCACAGCGCTCGCATGTCTTAGATGAAGACCTCGCTTCCAACATCATCAGGTGATCTCTGCAGCCTTGGTCGATGTTTAGCGCACACAGGTCTGCAGATAACCAGGCAATCCGGCCCCCACCGTGCACCTCCCGAACAGCATGGCCGGCCGCGGTCGCAGTCCGGTCGCGGACGGGCGCAGACGGGCTTTCCTTTGGCGCGCCCGCTGCGCCCGTCCGCTGCGCGTACGGGGAAAACACATGATTTATAAGAGGGGGGGCGTGGCCTGTTTAGAGGCATGCCGCAAACACACTAGGGCTATTTTATATCCCATAGGCAATCTCGCATATTGGCGCTGATTGCCAAACGCACTGACTGTGGTCAAATCACGGCTCTCAGGAGCCAAAGAGTGGCTGAAGAAGACGTTGGAAATATCCAAGGTGGTTTTATATTTTTTGCAAACAATGTTATTCACTAACACAGAGCTATGTGTGTTCTGAGCTGCAAAGGTTTAAACGTGACTGTTTAGATGTCTGTAATCTAAAAATATGCGATTTGAACCATACTGGTTTCAATATCTGAACAAGAGAATTATTCATTGATGAAACACTGGGTTCAATCACACGCTGGTATTCCAACTAAGTCAAGATTTCAATTACAGATGTCTTAGAGTCCCATTTGATTGGACACTGTGGATGGGGCTGAGGTGTGCAATGCAAAGGAATCACATGAGCGGGGGAACCCTTGTCCCAACCTGCCTGATTGCGATATAACGCCAGGGCTAAGGATAATGCCCATTTTGAGGCATAAGCCATTTTATTATCATCAGGAACATATTGAGAAAAACTAGGAAGAATAATATCTTCTCCTGCAGTGAAAGCTAGGACAAAAAAGGGAGGCTAATCAACCTCCACCAACAAAATAGCATAAGAAGAAGTGATGTTTTCCAAAAAACACTGCTTTAATTGTTCATTTAATATCACCTTCAATTTGGAGAATTACTTCAAAAAGTCTATCAGGAGGAGCGACTCGATCATCAGCTGTCTCTACTGTAATAAAAGTGTCAGTTGCTCTCGCCTTCAGACGCTGGTGGAGTGTCTGCCGCACTATGGTATCTTCTGCTGCACCATCGAGGAGGGTTACCGCCCAACTCCTGTTGAGGAGCAGAGTTCTCACTGTCTGAGGCATACTTTGCAGTCAAAGTGGCAACTTTTTTCTACTGAAATGGGGCACGCTATAGAGGTGGTACATCCTGCTTGACGTTTACATCAAATTGGCGCTGCGGGTCATGTCTTGCTTGCGCAGACTGACCTTGTCTGTGATCCTGACGTCCTCCCACCCTGAACTTTTAATCGGACGACACCTGAATGGAACGAGGGGAACGAGGATAGACAGACTTCCATGTAAGGACCAGTCCATAACATAAGGCTCCAATCCATTTATCAACCAGCTAAACAAGTCCTACCAGAACATTTGTCCTGAAGAAGACCTTCCCCCTAACAACAGCCCAGGTGCACCCCAGAAGGTCAAATTGCGTCGGCGTAATTGAGGCCAAGAGCTAGCAATTACTGCTATAGTCAGTGCACAAACGGCACTGCATCCTGGGAAGCGTAATCTGGGACGATAACCCTGCCTAATACCAAATGCTCTGACCTCTATAAGGCCACAGAATAGTATTGACACATAATTGATATAGAGGACCGATGTAAATGACTGCAAAGTTACAATTGAAATTCCCACTAGGATGATATCCTGCTCAAACCTCCAAGAATATCCTGCTCTCATAATCTGCTGCCAGCCCAGGAAGAATCTTTGTTACCAATTCTCAAATGCCAGACACCTTACCTTTTAATCTCAAGTGCATCAAACTGCTCAACGAAAACCTTGATCCAGCAGACCCAACCACATACAGGCCCATGATTAGGAAAGCTGATTGAAGAAGCTTCCTTTACTTGAATGTCCAACTTCAGGGAACAAACCAACTTACTTTCAGACCATCAAACAGGTTTTCATCACCAGAGAATCGACCTTCCTCTCCATCTGTGCCAAATGGATAACTAAGAGCTCCAGAAATTGAGTTGCTGCACTTTTATCTCATCACTTCAAAGACAGTCCTCTACTCCTCCATCCTACCAGGCTTGAGAAACTTGGCATTCACTGAACCATCCTGCTATCTCTGTTAGAGCTTGTATCTTATTCCCCACTTCTTGCACCAATGCCTCTCACCAATTCTCTGCTCAATCCTCTTACCACTCCACTTCACCACCTTCCTCAGCCTTCTACTGGATGTCAGAATGGCCTTCAAATGATCTGCTTCAGCTATGTGCACACCTCGAAACAAGATGTCTGCCTACCAGCCATTGACCAACGAGTGCTGATGACCCATCTAGAATAAACTGTTTCAATATCTCCATCACAGTGCCTGTGTATGGGTACCAGAGTTCAAACTGATTTATCATGGGCTCCAAAGAGCAAATAATTGTGACGTGCAATGTCTGAGGTCTTGGCAAATTGAATCGCATCTTCAAACATGCGTCGGCTAGAAATGAAAACATCATGATGCTTGATGTTCAATCATTGGAGCTTTAAATGTAAAAGAGTAGAAAATCAATACAAGAAAAAAAGCAATTGGAACTTTCTCCAGATCTAAAGAAATATATAATGAACCTTTGAACCTCCTGAGGCGAAAAGCCGGGAGATAGATAGCACTGTTTTTAACTCTTGTGTGTCACGAATAATTTGCTTTGCTGATTTAATAGCACCTATCACCTGGCTTTACAGGACTCCTTCCTGCAAAACTTACCGCACAGCTGCCCAGCGCTGTCAGCGGGTCCCTCACCAACACGGCGCCATTGCCGGCGTGCGATTAGGCCACGCCCCCTTGGAGGCCACGCCCCTTTTCCGCAAGCAGGTATTTAAGCGCTGAGTTATAGCGTCACCTGCCAGAACTTTTGAACCTCCTGAGACGAAAAGCCGGGAGATAGATAGCACTGTTTTTAACTCTTGTGTGTCACGAATAATTTGCTTTGCTGATTTTAATAGCACCTATCACCTGGCTTTACAGGACTCCTTCCTGCAAAACTTACCGCACAGCTGCCCAGCGCTGTCAGCGGGTCCCTCACCAACACGGCGCCATTGCCGGAGTGCGATTAGGCCACGCCCCCTTGGAGGCCACGCCCCTTTTCCTCGAGCAGGTATTTAAGCGCTGAGTTACAGCGTCACCTGCCAGAACCTTTGAACCACCTGAGGCGAAAAGCCGGGAGATAGATAGCACTGTTTTTAACTCTTGTGTGTCACGAATAATTTGCTTTGCTGATTTTAATAGCACCTATCACCTGGCTTTACAGGACTCCTTCCTGCAAAACTTACCGCACAGCTGCCCAGCGCTGTCAGCGGGTCCCTCGCCAACACAGCGCCATTGCCGGCGTGCGATTAGGCCACGCCCCCTTGGAGGCCATGCCCCTTTTCCTCGAGCAGGTATTTAAGCGCTGAGTTATAGCGTCACCTGCCAGAACCTTTGAACCTCCTGAGGCGAAAAGCCGGAAGATAGATAGCACTGTTTTTAACTTTTGTGTGTCACGAATAATTTGCTTTGCTGATTTTAATAGCACCTATCACCTGGCTTTACACGACTCCTTCCTGCAAAACTTACCGCACAGCTGCCCAGCGCTGTCAGCGGGTCCCTCACCAACACGGCGCCATTGCCGGCGTGCGATTAGGCCACGCCCCCTTGGAGGCCACGCCCCTCCCTTCCTCCTCATAAAAGCATGTGTCACTACCGTACGCGCAGCGGTTGGGCGCAGCGGGCGTGCCGTTTGCGCGCCGAAGGCGCCCCTAAGGCAAGCCCGTCTTTGCCCGTCCTCGCCAAGTCATCGCCTCTCGCCAGACCTTCTGCTCAAAATACGCGAGTGACACACTGTTATGGGAAAAGTCAACTCTTGGCACTTAACCCAGGCCAACGATGTGACAAACTAGAAGGCTGCTTGGGACAGACCGCCCTCTGTTGTAAGTCCTGTAACTTACTTATTGCAGAACCTAATCTCCCAAGACTCAGGGTTACTAGTAGGAAGCTTTCCTCGCTGACAATATCTCACCTTAATGTCAGGTCCCTAGTTAAACATCATCCTGAGGTTCATACGCTCCTTACAGAGGACAACCCAGACATCTTGTTTTTAAGCGAAACATGGCTCAAAGATGAACTCACCAGCATCCCTAATCTCACGCTGCCGGCTGGATTCTCGATGACCTCTATTAATAGAGACTCAAGAGGAGGCGGTATTGCGGTAATACATAGAACGTCATATAATTGTACCTTTGTGAAGGAAGACATTACGGGATGCGAGTGCGCTCGCTTTAAAATTACTACTAGCCCTCACTTCTCCCTAACTGGACTTCTCATCTATAGACCCCCGGGACCCACCTCCAAATTTATAGAGGAACTCCTAGAGACAGCCCATGCCCTAATTGCCAGCTCACCTAACCTTACGATCTTGGGGGATTTAAACCTCCATTTTGATGCCCTCGAGGATCCGACCATTAGTAACCTCCTAACAGACCTCACTGCACTTCAACTGACCCCTCGTATACTATCCCCCACTCACTCGGCTGGCCACCTACTCGACCCGGTCTTTACCAATATTCTGGAAGTGGAGGTGGACCCTCCCAAACCTATGGGATGGACAGACCACTTTCTGGTCACATTTGTGATCACGACCGCCACTCAGCCCAAAAAAGCGCTGCCCGTCTCCCGTTTTAATCGGCCCTGGCATAAACTTCACAATACGGACTTCCCTGCCAGTTTAGGTGAACCTAATCTGGATAGTGCGAGTGACATCAATATGGCATACGCTGCGTTTCAAGAGTGGATTACGAAAGGACTTGACACTACCATACCAGCTAAATGGACTAGAGGACGAAGTACCCCCTCTAATCCATGGTATGATGAGAATTTGAAAAATATCAGGAAAGAGTGTAAAAAGGCTGAACGCCAGTGGAGGAAAGATTATAGGGACGAGGAGAAAGCATGTTATCTGGCCAAACTCAAGCGATACCACAAAGCTATCCGCATGTCTCGGGCCTCTTTTTATGCTAAAGAAATTGAGTCCAGCCCCAACCCCACGAAAACTATCTTTAAATTGGTGCAAAAATTACAAAACGGTGGCAACCAAGCCTCATGCCTCTCGTCCACTCAACAGTGCGATGAGCTGGCCACCTTTTTCACAGAAAAGGTGAGGAAGATCTATAACACCTTCTCTCATACTCCCTCTGTCGGAACCGCTGATCCCTGTGAGGCCCTCTGAGGCTCTAAACTCACCTCCCTACCGGCTATCTCTCTTGAAAACCTAGGGCCCGATGTAGGTAGGCCGTTACCGATCGGTAACGGCCGAAAATACCGATTTAGGCCCTTACCGATCGGTATACTGGCATCGAGATGTAGGGCTAAAAAAAAAGTACAAATCGGAGCGAAAACCGAATCGGAATGATTACCGAATGTAAAAGAATCCGATACGTACATACCGAAAATCGGATACTGTACGAATCGGTAACACACCGAATCGGATGCAAACACCGAATCGTTGCATGTACCGAATCGGTAGTGACACCGATTCGGACATAAGCCGAATCGGTGCATGTACCGAATCGGTAGTGACACCGATTCGGACATAAGCCGAATCGGTGCATGTACCGAATCGGTAGTGACACCGATTCGGACATAAGCCGAATCGGTCCATGTACCGATTCGGTAGAGACACCGAATCGGACAGAAGCCAAATCGGAGAACCTACCAATTCGGTAGAATCACCGATCGGGAAAATCCCCGCTTCGGACAGATGGGGAGATGTAGGGAGGCACAGAAACACCGATTTTGGCTCAAAATCGGTAGAATCCACTCGGTAATTACCATGGATTACGATCAGGTGGTAACCAACTCCAACCCATAAAAACAGCCCCAAAATGCATTGCAACTTGCAGGATGGCAGCTTTTTATGTCATAGCGAGGCGGCTACGGCTACAGCAGCAAGGAGAGAGGGAATGGCAAAGAGAGGAGCAGGTATACAGACAGCGTATCACCCTGGTCATGCTGACAGATGCAGAGATCCTACAGCGGTACAGGCTGGACTCAGAGACCATCACAGACCTCATTAGGGACCTCCAACCCCTGTTGCAGCACCCCACCCCAAGGGCACACGCAATCCCTGTGCAGGTGCAGGTGCTATGCTGCCTACACCTGCTGGCTTCTGGCAGCTATCAAAGTGTAGTCGCTGTGGCAGGAGGGGTGACCCAGAGCAGCCTGTCAAGGTTCTTCCACAAGTTCCTTGATGCCATGATCCAGAGGATGGCCCACTACATTTCCTTCCCTGCAACCCAGGCAGAACTGGTACAGACCAAAGCAGACTTCTACCAGATGGCAAGATTCCCCCACATCATTGGCTGCATAGACGGCACACACATTCCGATTTGCCCACCATCTGACACAGAATACATCTACCGCAATCGGAAGTCCACTCACACCATCAACGTACAGGTGATCTGCAATGCGAAATGCACCATCACAGACCTGGTAGCAAAATTTCCGGGTAGTACCCACGACTCCTATATTTTCCAACAGAGCGGCATCTATGCACGGCTGATGGCTGGGGAATTTGGAGAAGGATACCTCCTAGGTGAGACACATCATCAGCCCCCCATAACCAAAAACAGCAAAGTGAAATACATGTATGCATGTAAGTAATTTTACCCCTTTTCCTTCTAGGCGACAGTGCATATGCCCTCCGCTCATTCATTCTCACCCCCTACCTCAACCCCTCTACACCCAGCCAAAGGAGGTATAACCGTGCCCACAAAAGCACCAGGAATGTTGTGGAAAGGACATTCGGCATCTGGAAAAGCAGGTTTAGATGCCTGCACAAGAGTGGAGGTGCAAGGCAGTATACCCCCATCACCTGTTGCAAAATCATAGCTGTCTGTGCAATGTTACACAACCTTGCGGTGAAGAAGGGCACTGAGGTGGAGTTGAGTGACTACGAGGACCATGATGACGACGAAGCTGTGCCACTAACACAGCCAGCTGGGGTTTGTACGCCAAGTGATGGCAGATATAGACGTGAGGAGATAACAGCAAACTATTTCTGAGTGAGTACAAATGCACAGACAGGTGAATGGTTGTGTTGAATAAGCAATTTTTAATACTGTTGCTACACAGTTACTGCACTGATGTGCAACAAAAAAAAGGTGTAATAGCAATGAAAACAAAAGTCTAGGGTCCAGGTTGCCTCACCCGCCCTTGCTAGGCTATTTCTTTGAGCGCTTTGCAGCTCCACTGTGGTGTCCCTCACCCCCTTCAGAATGACCAGCGGCATCTGCGGAGCGCCTGGTGCTCCTGCGTGGCTCTGACGCAGCGCTGGCCGGGCTGCTGCGGCTGCTGCTGTCCCCAGCATCCCCCAGGTCCAGGGCAGGATTTGCGGCAGTGTTAGAGATGATCAAGGCCTCCATTGCTGTCGTGATGCGGGCCATTCCCCTTGTCAACTCTGCGGTATTTTGTGCTAGACTAGACTCCATGTTGGCACCGCGCTGACAGAGTTGTGCCGTTGCTGCAGCAAGGCGGCTTAAGGAGCGGTTCTGCACCCGGGCATCCCGCCTGCGCACCACCTCTTGCTCCTCCAGTCTGCCACATAACTGTGTGATGGCAGTGGTTAGCCTGGCTAAACCTGCTACTGCCTCCTTGTTGGAATCCACAAAGGCCTGAAATCCTTTCACCATTTCCCCCATCTGCAGGTTGTGCTGCAGGAGCTGGCGTTGGCATGCCATGATGGATTTCGCCTGCTGCCTTTGGATCTTCACCATATTACCTTCGAGGCCCCGGAACACACTGGCCTCCCGTGCTGGGTCTGCAGTGGTGGGAATGGCACGGCGCCGGGTACTGCTGCTGCCCGCCTGCTGAGTGGGCTGGGGTGCCACTGGTGGGGGTGTGGTGCTGGCCGGGGCCTGAGCCCCTGCTCCCAGGACAGGGTGTACTGGAGCCACAGTGGCAGGAGCTGGTGTAGGTGGAAAGAGCTCCCTTGTCGGGGAGTTCTCTGGGGAGAACTGCAAGGGGGGTGTGCTTTGCATTTGTGGGGAGTGAAGTGCATCAAAGTCAATTGTCAGGTCTCCCTCAATACCCAGCCCTATGGTGTTTTCCTCCTCCTCCTCCTCGGCAGCCTGACTCGTGCTCGGCCCTGCGAGTGCAGTGGTAGATGGTGCTGCTGCCTCCTTTGGCAGTGGTTGTGCGTCTGATGGTGCCCCTAGGTACAAAGAAGCATTTGTAAATAGAGTGCCGATGTATTACAGTCAGTACAATTAAAGCATTCCACATGTCCTAGCATCTCCGTAGAATGTGTTCCACTGTTTCATGTCTTGTGATTCTGCACTGCCATATTTTGATACCTTCTGCTGACTGGATGTACCATGATGCTTGTCTCTTGTATGTTGGTTACAGTACTGTGCTGGGGTTTGGCTATGCATTGTGTCTAATGGGGAGGTGTCTGGTAGGGTGTGTCCTGATGTGCATGCCTCTTACCTGTAGCTGTAGCTCTGGCTGAGCTGTCCAGGGTCCCAATTCCGGTCACGCTCTCCCTCTCAATGGTGCTGGAGACCAGTTCCTCCAGCTCGGTGAGGGGTGGCGCCGGGTTCCTGCCACCACCAGTGACTCCAGCCTGCTTCTGGATCTCTGCCATCTTCCGTTTGGTCAGGCTGCGGATGTCGTAGAAGCGCTTCTTCAGCTCATCCAGGGACCTGGGGGTGACACCCACAGCGTTGACCTTTTGGGCGATTTGGCTCCAGAGCCTCCTCTTGGTGCTGTCTGGCACATTGAGGGACAGCTTTCCGAATAGCTGCCGGTGCACCCTCACCACCTCCTCAACCAACACCTGCAGCTCGGTGCTGCTGAACTTAGGCTTCCTCTTCTGGCTGGACTTCTGGCTCTCACTCTGGTTTGCCATCTTGCTCTGAACAGTTCACTACCTCCTACTCCCACTGCTGCTAACTGTGACTGCTCAGCTCAGGCTGGCTCTCCAGAAAGTTCTTAATTGGCTGCACCTGCCAGGGTTGCCACTCCCTGTTTGGGTGGGGGAGGGGGAGCCACCTCATTGGCTGAAGCGGCTTTTACCGAATCGGCTGTATCCGATTCGGATATTACCGAATCGGTGAAATCCGATTCGGTATCATCCGATTGGGATTTTACCGATTCGGTTTCTGCAATGCATTCCTATGGGCTTTTTGGCCATGGGTGTGTTTTCATACCTCCGAATCGGTAATTGCCGAATCTGATTTTACCGACTCGGCTATTTCCGATTCGGTGGTAGCCGATTCGGCTAGTTCCGATTCGGTGGTAGGCGATTCGGTACTTTCCGATTCGGTCCATGCCGATTCGGTACGTACCGATTCACATTACCGATGCCGACCGATTCCCTATTATTTCGCTGTTTGTTTGCTACATCTCGTTTTCCGATTTCAGAATACCGATTCGGCCCGCCTCGGTATTTTGAAATCGGAAATTCCCTTTTACCTACATCGGGCCCCTAGTTACTATCTGCAGAAAGGTGAAATCGGGTTCTCCCTCAGACCCCATGAGACCAGCCCACTTCTTAAAGGCATTGGACTTCTTCCTACCCTCATTGGCTAAACTCCTTAATCTTTCTTTCGCATCAGCTACTGTGCCCACTTTTTGGAAACAGGCCTGGGTTACTCCCATTATTAAAAAACCCACTCTAGACCCTGCTAAACCGGAAAACTACAGACCAGTTTCACTGCTTCCGTGGGTATCTAAATTAGCTGAAGCTCATGCGAATGCCGTACTCACTGACCATTTGGCCAAAAACAACATCTTGGACCCTTCCCAACACGGGTTCAGGCCTGGGCACAGTATGGAATCCGCCCTTCTTGCCACCACAGAACACCTCCGGAGGATTATGGACACCGGTCAGAGTGCTGCGCTGATATTGCTCGATCTCAGCGCAGCATTCGACACTGTCTCCCATGATATCCTACTGGGTCGCCTGGAGAGCATAGGGATCAGTGAACTGGCACTGGAATGGTTTCGGTCATTTCTCACGAACAGATCTTTTCGCGTGTCAGCCCCCCCTTTTATTTCCCAACCCCATGCAATAGGCCAAGGAGTTCCCCAGGGCTCTGCCCTTAGTCCATCCCTTTTTAATGTGTACATGCAACCGCTTGCGGCTGTGGCCAAAGAATGGGACCTTACACTAGTTTCATACGCTGACGATACCCAGCTGGTAATCACCCTCACAGAAGCTCCCTCTGCCACGTCCACTAAATTTAGAGATGGGCTGGCCGCAGTCGCCAACTGGATGACTGCAAATTGTCTGCAACTCAATGCAGGAAAAACAGAAGTGCTACTCCTGGGCAAGAACACTAGCGGTTGGAACGACCACTGGTGGCCCCCCCTACTTGGTCCTACCCCCCGCCAAAATCCTTGGTAAAAAAACCTAGGAGTATGGCTGGACTCTGCACTGAATTACCAGTCGCACACAAAAAAAGTGGCAGCTACTTGTATTGGGTTGCTGAGAAGCCTGAGCCCCATCCTGGGCTTCTTTGACCCCAAGACAAGGCAGCTCATTGTCCAAGCCACCATCCTTGCCCGGCTGGACTATGCTAACGTCCTCCTCCTAGGCGCAAATAAAGCTGAGCTATCCAGATTCCAACGTATTCAGAACTCAGCAGCCAGGGCAATTGTAGGCCTGCCCAGAAGATGTTCGGCCAGAGCCACCATTCAGAGGCTCCATTGGCTGCCCATAGAAGCTCGCATCCAGTTCAAGGCTCTTATCATCGCCTTTAAAATCCTTAGAACGGATGGCCCTGATCTACTCCGATCGCTGCTTACTCCTTATAACCCCCAACGCAACCTTCGTTCCATGGGTCAACATCTAGTGGTGGTCCCTCGAACGAAGTTCTGCCGTATCGGAGATCGCTCCTTCAGAGTAAAGGGAGCGAAATTATGGAATTCCTTGCCCCTCCACATTCGTCACCTCACCAATCTGTCTGCTTTCCGCAAAGCAGTAAAAACGCACCTCTTTCCTCCTCTGTAGTCCCCTCCCCCTTTCCCTCCCCCCCTTTTTCCACAGCTGGTTATGCTTCGGTTCTTAGCGCCGGGACGCCCCGTTGCGGGGGCAGCTGTCGCGCTCAACAAAACTGATAACATAACATAACATAACATAATGCTGATTAAGTTCATATATGTTCTGGAAGAAGTCACTCCAGCATTTGTAGCTTACACCAGGCATGTGTATTTGAAAACACTCAAGGGGAATTGGCGATACAGTGAGAGAGTAGAGCACAGGGAGGGGGTAATAAAGGATAACAATGACATGCAATGTTAGCACAGATAAATTGAAAATGATAAAGCAATGTGACATTGTCCCTGGCGTTGAATAGAAACCTTTTCTGAAGCAGTGTGCAGCCCTTAGGATATTAATCCAGATCTCTGGAGTCACACATGTCTGCTTCCTGTATTCAGGCAGGAGGTTTGTATGCAGATACTCAAGATCACACAGGTGTCCACCACAGCCCAGTCTCAGGATGACAAAGACTCATGAAGAGAGCAGAGGCCCTTGAATGTTTTTAGCTCGAAGCGTAAAGAATCAATGGGAAAAGAATGACTGTGCTTTTGCTTTGAACAGTTCAGGTCACAGAGAGAGATTCAACATCATTTCACAATTCTGTCATTTGTGCTTCTTTTTCTTATCTAAATACAAATGAAAATCCTTTGTTTTGATGACAACAGACATTTCTTCCAGACCACCTAAGAATGCACGATTGTCTGGACTATATTTCTTTGGGGCAAGTGGTCACTCTCAGATGTCCAGTGCTGTAACTGAAGTAGGGATAGACTTGCTATTGTAAAGCTGATGATTGAGTTTGACTTTGAGTTAAGATGCATCCAGGCTGGTGGCCGGTTATCCATGAAGTGTTTTTTTGTTACTCCTAAAGCAAGTGATGTGCATGTTACCAACAGCTTTTCACCCACTGCATCTCTGCTTTTCCTCTTCAGATTTTCCTGTCGGGGAATGTGCAACACAATACTTTCATCATGATTTCCCAGGAGTCGATTAGAATTAAAATCTCTTTTGATTTACAGATGAGCTTTATGATGGTCAATATTTACTTAGGGCCTGATTTAGATCTCGGCGGACGGTGACGGATATCCAGTCCACCCAAATATAAATCCCATTACATCCTATGGATTTAGATTTCAGCAGACGGAATGTCCGTCTCTGTTGGGATGGAGTAACCCATCCACCGAGATCTAAATCAGGCCATTAGTTCTTATATCCCCCAGTTTGGTAACTTGAGGTCTCCTTTATCCATTGCTTGACTGTATGCATTGCATTCCTATCTTCTAGTGAATTCAACAATCCTATTACTTTTACTGTCTGGACCCACTTTTTAGTAATGTCCACTGATTCAATCGATATATTGAGTTTTACACTCACATACATTGCTAAGCCTCCTCTTGGCTGCCTCTTTAGGTTAGCTCTGTCCGCGAGACTATACATTCTGCAACACCTGCTATAGGCGACAACGTCACTGTCCAGGTTTCCTGGAGTGGGATCACTTCAAAGTCTTGCCAACAGATCAAAATCATTTATTGTAGATCTTAAACCTCCAGTGTTCCATGATCAAGGAAGCTGAGGTGTTAGATGACACATTGGACACCTGGAGTATATCAAGGAAATACCCAAGGAGGCTGAGGTGTCAGATGACGCATTGGACACCCGGAGTATATCAAGGAAATACTCAAAGAAGCTGAGTTATCAGATGACGCATTGGACACCCAGAGTAGATCAAGGGAGTACTCTAGGAAGATGAGGTATCAGATGATGTATTGGACGCCCAGAGAATATCAAGGGAGTACTCAAGGAAGATGAGGTATCAGATGATGCATTGGATGCCAGGGGTAGATACATCAGGGAGTACTCAAGGGAGCTGAGGTATCAGATGATGTATTGGATGCCCGGGTTATATCAAGGAAGTACTCAAGGGAGCTGAGGTATCAGATGACACGTTGGATGCCCGGGGTTTATCCGTTTCTTTGCCTGGGAGGATTCATGCATTTCTTCCATAGTCAGAGCTGCAGGAAATCAAACCAGTCTATGTTAAGACGCATGTTCCCCACTTGGGGTTCTCCGTAAGCCTGTAACTAAGAGTCTTCATTTGCAGTTTGCCAGAGTTTCGACCAGTTATTTCCTTACCTCTGGCATATTCTAAAACTGAATATGGAGCCTGGTACTTTTTAACTCTTAAAATTCTTGTGGATCTGCTTTGAGGTCTCCTCATTGCTCCGCTTCCGCTTCACCTCATACCGTTTTTTATTCTTTTAAATAATACATTTATTTCTGGGTGACACCGTCTCACTGTTTTGGCTCTGCATGACGCCATATTTATGCTCTGGAAAGGAAACGTTCCTTAAATGGTTGCTTTCCCTGTGCTGCTTTGGAGACAATTATATTGACGGAAACGTGTGATCTTCATCCCATATGTGCCTTAATGCGGCTTCTCTGACATCAAGAACTGCCTTGGAGGAGAGTGTGACTGGGATGGTTCTTCTTGCTGGTCCCCTCTGGGATTTTAGAATTTTGTGGAGCTAAAGTCTGCAGACTCCATGGTTTTCAAGCTCTGGAAGGATCACTGGATTACCACAGTTTAAGATGTTCTGTCTCCCTTTTGACAGATATGCAGAAGCAAACACTACTTTGATGGGAAGGACTAAGAAAAGGTCGTTGAAAGATAGTTTCTTTTATGTGAGCTGTGTCCTTCTCTTGATTCATTCACTGGTTTAATTTCTGAGACCCCTTTGACATAATAATGTGCTGATCTAATGCAGGCTGTTTCCCTGCCCTACGATCATTAATCTTTTTAAAGGAATGATGCCCTGCTGTGACTTGGGGACCTCCTTTGGAGTTGTGCAAGCCTCGGCTACTATTGACCCCTTAGTAGAAGATGGAATGGCAGAAATCCTTCTAACAATTGGATTGTGGGTGTGTTTTCACACATAAAGTTCTTCTGTTCATTGTCGCTGCTCAGCCACTATCAATATACTATATCAATAGACTATATTTTCAAAATATAGTGTACTACACCGTGTTTTTCATTTTGTAACTTTTTAAAGTACTGCAGCACTTCCAAGGCTTTACTGTGTTACTCTTCATGTTTTTTGTAAAAATCTAGGCACACTTATAAATAGTTTTCCCTATCTATATGAGTAGTGCCTAATTTCCCAAGAAGGCAGGGAGCATGCTATTTACCAGTAGGACATGCAAATGTTTAATATAAATCATGTGCTTACCTGACTGAGTTATGTAGGCAGTTGCATGATCGAACTCGGGTGAATCCACAGTATAATGGGGAATTTTGAATTCAAACGATTGGAATTCTCCTAAACAAAGACTTCCATAAGGTTGAACTTTCTCCTCACAGAATGTTCCAGCAGTTGAGGGATCTGGGGTCTGTTTTTAAAAAAAAAAATTCGAGGGTTTCAGAACAAATTAGACCACAACTCAACAGAAACTAGATTGTTGCCTTTATTCATTGTACATATTCTTACACCAGTCACTTTGCGCCGTCTGTGCCCTGCACATTGTCACTTGCATCGCCACCGTGCACCTCACTTGCACCCTCAGAAGCACCAAGTACAATTTGGGTTGTTTTTTATTTATTTACTTACAGTGCTGATATAACTGTGAATTCCGTTTGTTTGCTTTGGATAAACATGATGCCATGTGCACATTCATAACTCCATATGAGTCTCCTTTTTTCCCTCTCTGATAATGTTTTTTACTTATCCAGTGTATTTGTCTTGAAATAATACCAGTTGGGATATCCTATGTTTACTATATACTACTTACCCCAATCCCAACGCACCTGATGGGTCCTTACTCCTGTAGTTTTTACAAGTCCGGTATATAAGGCACCAGCAGGGACGGCCTAAATCGGATTGATCCGGACAGCGCCCTGGGCAGAATGAAAATGTGGTCTTTATTATACAGGCTGGGGGTCGCTGCGCTTTGACGGCAGGAGGTGTAAGATGGGGGAGGTCAGGGTGTTGATGGGGGGGTCTAACAATTAGACTGAGGTGAATTAATGGCTGATTATGATTACAAAATCTTTAACAGGACCCGATAGAAAGCAAATGGGATGGAAAAGCTGCTGTTTGCATGACATAAAAATCCGGCAGCTCCCTGCTGCACCCATCAAAACATTGGTGCCAAGGGCCAGGGCCCAGCTTGCCCATGGCCATGGTGGGCCCTGCAGGCAGGGATGACAGCTGCCTACAACCATCTACTGTCCAAATAGCCTCCTCTCACTCCATAAGCAGTCTGTGTCTGGTGACTTCTACAGCGCAGCACACCACACACACTCTGCTCTCTGCTCCTTGACACACCACAAGCATTCTGCTCACTGCTCTATGCCACAACGCACACACTCTGCTCTCTGCTACATGCCACACAGCATGCACTCTGCTCTATGCTTCGCGCCACACAGCACGCACGCTGTTACGTGCTACACAGCACGTACTCAGCTCCGTGCCACACCGAACACTCTCTGCTCCATGCCACACCGCACGCACTCTGCTCTATGCTCCACACCACACAGCACACACACTGTTCTGCGCCACACCACATACACTTTGCTCTATGCCACACCAAACGCACTCTGCTCTCTGCTCCATGCCACGCCACACACACTCTGCTCCATGCCACCCCGCACGCACTGTGCTCTATGCTCCGCGTCACACAGCACGCACTCTGCTCCAGGCTACACTGCACGCACTCTGCTCTCTGCTTCATGCCACCCCGCACGCACTCTGCTCTATGCTCCACGTCACACAGCATGCACTCTGCTCCAGGCTACACTGCACGCACTCTGCTCTATGCTCCACGTCACACAGCATGCACTCTGCTCCAGGCTACACTGCACGCACTCTGCTCTCTGTTCCATGCCACACCGCACACATTCTGCTCCATGCCATGCCACACCGCACACATTCTGCTCTCTGCTCCATGCCACACCGCACACATTCTGCTCTCTGCTCCATGCCACACCGCACACATTCTGCTCCATGCCACACTGTACGCACTCTGATCTCTACTCCGTGCCACACTGCACGCACTCTGCTCTCTGCTCCATGCCTCACTGCACGCAGTCTGCTCTATGCTCTGCACCACACAGCATACACTCTGCTCCAGGCTACAGTACACACACTCTACTCTTTTCTCCATGTCTCCCAGCACACTCTCTCCTCTCTGCTCCATGCCACACTGCAACATGGCACACTGCTCTTCTCCATGCCACACTGCATGCACTCACTCCGCTCTCAGCTCCATGCCACACCGCATGCACTCTGCTCTATGCTCTGCCTCACACCGCACACACTCTACTCTGCACCACACCACACACACTCTGGCCACACCACACACACTCAGCTCTCTGCTCCATGCCTCACTGCAGGCACTCTGCTCTATGCTCTGCCCCACTCCAAACACACTCTGCGCCACACCACCCACACTCTGCTCTCTGCTGCACTCCACACTTCAGCGCCACTCAAGCTCCGTCCCCCCAGCTTTCACTTCTGAAAGGTCAAGTAGAAGCTCTAAGTCAATTGAAGGTACAAACATTGCGACATGCTGACTGTTCTTTTCATTTCAGCAGGTCAGATTGCAGAGTGGGCATGCCTGCAACATTGTATGAATTGTGGTGATTTTTCATGTCCCAAGAAAATATTGTACCACTTGATAGCAATAATAATATTTATTATCATGGCTTTAAATGTATTCCTGTATGTTCTGCAAGAAATCATTCTAAAATCCTACCTAAATTCGCTCACTTGCATGTACAAGCAATCTTCTGTTTCAGCAACAGTAAGATTTACTTAAAGTTTGATTGTAGAAAGTGGTTGTGAAGTAACCACTACCACCTAACATGACAGCCATGCAATGCAAATGCTGTAAAGCAGGGGAGGGACAGGAACAGAGGGAAACAATTAAATAGTGTTAGAAATGAGACCCCGGGCTGGCCAGGGCTTGCGCCAAAGTCAGTCAGAGACCACCACTCCCAAGTCAGGGCAAGGGAGTTACACGCCAAGATAACCCCTGCTCACCCTCTAGGTAATGTGGCGCGAGCAGCAAGGCTAAATTTGGAGGCGATGTAAGTTAAGTATTTGCGCACGCACCCCAGCAACAACACCCAGGACCCACCACAAAGGAAACTTGAGGAATGCCGCCTGGAGCCCTCGTGGCTCTGCGTACAAAATGGCCCCCACCGTTGGAATCCCTCTCCTGGGGACTCAAAATAAGGAAATGGCCCCAGAGCCCTCGTGGTTCTAAACAAATACTATGCCCCCAAGAGCCTCGTGGCTTGCAAACAGAAAATGCCCGTGAGCCTCGCAGGCTCTGAACACCGTAGGGGGGGGGGCACGGGCACCGACAATATGCCCCGACAAGGTAGAGCCTCTCCGGCTCTAAAGAAATGCCCCCTGACCCTTCGGGGGCTCGCCAGCACAGCACCGGACCCAGCTGTACTCACCAGCCAGTACCGGCTCCTCTGCCTCTGCTTCGGTCCGCCGGGCGGCTTCACGAGAGCTCTCTGCACACTTCTCTCTCTCTCTCCTGGGCTCTCCCTCACTTTGGGAGCCCGGGGGAGGTGGAAAGGAAAGACGCCGGCTTCTCCTCTCACCGGAGCGCGGGGTGGCTTCCCGTCCGCTTCCGGTTGTCTCGATGTCCCGCCCCCCGGCCTGCCTGACTTCCGGGTCGCGGCTGCAGCCAATCGCAGCGCGGCCCTGGGGTAGGGAGGCGGGGCTGGCGGCGGTGAAAACACGGGGCAATGCCGGGTGGGCACTGGCTTTAATAAACAATAAATCGAGGTGGGCACTCGATCTGGGGGCCACCAACAAATAGCGGCAAGGTCCCTAGCGAGGTGGGCACTCGCCAGGGGCTTCAAAATCAGCAAAATAGACGGGCAAATGCCGGGTGGGCACCGGCTGTGCAAAAAGCGCTCCCAAGCGCTTAGGGGCAGAATTGAGTGCTCTCAAGCGCTAGAGGTCAAGATGCAGCGCTTCCAGGCCCTGGAAGCCAGCAAAGTCCAGGCAAAGTCCTTCAGCAAGGTAGGGGGGCAAGGCTGGGACCAGAGCCAGCTCACTGGGTCTCCAGGCAGGGAGACAGTCCAAGTGGCGGTCCTCTGGCCCAGCAGCAGCAGCAGCCCCCTCTGGCAGGATCCTGGAAGAGAACAGTTTGTGTGGGGACACAGCCCCATTTTTATACACCACATTCCTTTGTCTGTAGGTGCAGGGTGGGGGAGAAACCAGTCGCAGATGGTTTTGGAGCACCCTGGATGTGCTCAATTACCCTTTTCATTCATTGGCAGGGCTAGGGTCATTAGACGCACCACAGGGGGCGGAGCCAGCATCGATGGGGAAAGCCCAGTCCCATTCAGGACACAGGTACACTCCTCCCCAGCCATCAGCATGCTAATCTCCCACTCACCACCGGGCAGACTCATCCAGCCTTCCTGGAGCCTGGCAAGCCAGCCAGCTCCAGCCAATCACGCTCCAGCACCCTCACTGCACACACACAGCCATGTCTAGAAGTGGCACTTGCTCATAAAAGACATCGAGGGTTTTTTAAATCAAGTATTAGGAACAGATATTCCTCTAACACCCTCAATAATTCTTTTGGGTGTAGAGGAGGAGGAGGAGGGACAACAGCTTGGCGGAGGGGAATCTTTTATATTTTTAGCTATGTCAGTCATGAGATTTTGCATTGCATCTGTATGGCTGGACCCTTTGCCACCGTCATTTCATCAATGGTTGGCTAAATTATTAACGATATATAATTTGGAGATTGAGATTTATGCAAGGAAGCGGAAAAAGGGAAGGAAACTTGGCAAACAGATTTGGGATCCTATTACTCGTTGGAAAGAAGAGAGTATAGATTGAAAGGCTTGAACAATATATATGTCTAATGTGTATCAAACTGTTTAATTTATGTTTATGTTTTTTGTTGCCTTGCTTAGTTGGTGGGATACTTCCCAATTTTGTGTGGACTTAAAATTACTGTACCCCTATCTCTAAATGTCTGATATGTCTTTGTTATATGTAATATATTGCCGTGCCCTGTATGTAAAAAAGGGGAAAAAAATTATTCAATAAAAATATAAAAAAAAAAAATAGAAGTGGCGCTTCCCCACTAGACACATACAAGCCGCACATACCATCGTGCAGCATTCCCTCCCACGAGTTCACACATACCAAACTCGAGCCCGCACTCCCCACGCATCAGGAACTACCAGGGACACATACATTCCCCATGCATTCCTATCGGAGGGCAGGCCTAGCTCATCACATGCACTCAAAGTGCGCACGCACTTTCCACTGGGACACAGTGAAAGTGCGCAGAACCCAAAAATCACCATCACCAGGTCACCATTACCAGCAAAAAGTCTAGGGGTGACCCTGCCATAAGGGCCAAGTCCAACACAACCCCCTTCCAGCCAAAACGCAGGGGAGACCAATCACCACTGTGATGGACTTCCCTGCTTGGGGCGATAGAACACGGACGCGGGCCCGCAACTGCAGGGACACCCTCCTGTTCTACGCCATGGTAAACCCCTGGGATTCCTTCTAAAACAACTGTCTGGACCAACTGGGCTACCCCACTGGTACTCCCAAGCTGTCCGCGGCCAGGACCAGGCCCTTGGCCACCCGGGTGCCACCGGTCCTTGCCTATTCGCAGAGCGGGGGGTAGTAACCCCTGGCACATAGGAGCCATTCTCCACTCTTCCTGTCTGCAAGACAGGACTAGACTGCCACTGGTTCTCCAGCCTAGGGCCTACAACCTCAGGCGGACCAGGAGTCTCGGGGAAGGCTATCCTCCCCCTACCTCTTCTTCTAGGGTTCCTCCACTCCGACGAGGGGTACACCTAGAACGCCATTCCAACCCAGGGCTTATCCACTCAAGTTGCACCGGGGTCGGAGGTGGGCTCTCCCACCCTCTGCACCCCCTTCCAGTGGTCTGCCCTCTCCCAACTGGAGAAGTTCCTCTGGAAGAAGAACCGGTCAGTACACTGGTTACAGTCGTCCTACCCTTCAGGTCAGGCTGATCCTGAACCTGGCCTCCCAACCTCTGGTCTAAAACCTTTGGTGGAACAATTGCCTGGCACTCCAGGACTTCTGGGGATTCACACGCCATCCCCCTGAGGCTGACACAGGACCCATGTGTCATGTGACTGTCTGTCTGGCACAGATCTCCCGTCCCCTGTCCACCTGACAGTGCGCAAAGATCCCCCAGAACAGAAGTGGTGTCACCATGGTCACTACACGGGAACCTAGCCCAACTGGGTAGTCCCTGACATAAGGGCCAAGTCCAACACAACCCCCTTCCAGCCAAAACGCAGGGTAGACCAATCACCACCGTGATGGACTTCCCTGCTTGGGGCGATAGAGTATAGTGGCAGGATCAGTGCTCAATGGGAGTCAGTGGTTGAAGGGGGGCCCATGACACTCATCTTTGGGGACCGGGACATATTTTCTTCAATAGATTTTGACGCAGCAGAAAAAAGGGAAAAACACACAAGAGGGAAAGAAGATGAAGAGAAAGATGGAACCCGTGACAGCGAATGACAGCAGTACCCTGCAGTGAGATATAGGGCAGGGAGTGTCTGGTGGTGGATTACAGAGGCATGAGGTGGAGTCAAGACAGAACACACTTGCTAATCAGCCAACACTCAGTAGCGCTGGCCGCGGGCTAATGAGGAAAAGCTTGAGCACCAGCACTTACTACTTTACAAATTAATCACTGGGAAGGATGCAATTTATTCAGTCCAAGATCAGTAAAAGGCCGAAGTATTCCTGGGGGAAACATTGTTTATAACACATGCGATACTCTCATGCCATTACAACGCAGTCATTACAACAACCGCATTGTTACAAAGCAAATCATTATAATGCAAGTCGTTACAACAACTTGCTGTAGGGGGCAGAAGGTGTTGGATTTAAAATCCAACTCCTACCCTACTGTTGCACAGACTGGAGTTGGAATAGTAAATTATACTATTCCAAAATCCAGAGCGCCTCCTACTGCAAGTCGTTGTAACGACTTGCGTTGTAATGGCATGCAATGTATCGTATGCGTTGTAACATGACCTATCCATCCCTGGGTGGGAAAAACAGAAGAATAAAGATGCAAACATTCAAATGAACATTAGGGATCTAAAGTATACAGCAAAGCCATCCAATCAGGAGAAAGATAATGGACCAAAGACCACTGTACATGCGTAAATATATGGCAAAATATTGGAAAGAGAAGGTCTGCAACAGACAGCTAAATCTGTCCGTAGCAGGACTTGAAATAAAGCAGGGGCGTTTGACCTTGGTAAAAGGTGAAGGGAAAGTAAAAATCCATGCAGGTCAGAAAATAATTGTGTCTCTGAGGAGAAGAGGGGCTGGAAAACCACTATACAGATGTTGGAAAGACAAATAAGCGCCAGCTAGCGAGCGCTCATTTGGTTCTATGCTCCTGAGGCGGAAGCCGGGAGACGCTGTATTTTAAAGTGTGTAACTTGTGTTTTTATACCTTACCTGCTGCTATTTGCTGACTTGCACATCGAGGGCTCCGTGCAGCGGATCCATCGCTCACGTGACGCCCTCCCAACGGCTGGCCACGCCCACCTCCAGGCCACGCCCCTTCCCGCCCTTCTTAAGCGCCAGCTAGCGAGCGCTCATTTGGTTCTATGCTCCTGAGGCGGAAGCCGGGAGACGCTGTATTTTAAAGTGTGTAACTTGTGTTTTTATACCTTACCTGCTGCTATTTGCTGACTTGCACATCGAGGGCTCCGTGCAGCGGATCCATCGCTCACGTGACGCCCTCCCAACGGCTGGCCACGCCCACCTCCAGGCCACGCCCCTTCCCGCCCTTCTTAAGCGCCAGCTAGCGAGCGCTCATTTGGTTCTATGCTCCTGAGGCGGAAGCCGGGAGACGCTGTATTTTAAAGTGTGTAACTTGTGTTTTTATACCTTACCTGCTGCTATTTGCTGACTTGCACATCGAGGGCTCCGTGCAGCGGATCCATCGCTCACGTGACGCCCTCCCAACGGCTGGCCACGCCCACCTCCAGGCCACGCCCCTTCCCGCCCTTCTTAAGCGCCAGCTAGCGAGCGCTCATTTGGTTCTATGCTCCTGAGGCGGAAGCCGGGAGACGCTGTATTTTAAAGTGTGTAACTTGTGTTTTTATACCTTACCTGCTGCTATTTGCTGACTTGCACATCGAGGGCTCCGTGCAGCGGATCCATCGCTCACGTGACGCCCTCCCAACGGCTGGCCACGCCCACCTCCAGGCCACGCCCCTTCCCGCCCTTACGGCCGCCTTTATCTATGTGTCAATATAGAACGCGCAGCGGACGAGCGCAGCGGGAGCGCCGACTTCGCGCCGAAGTCGCGCACAAGTCAAGCCCGTCTGCGCCCGTCCGCGGCCGAACGGGGCAAGGGGCACGACGCTATGCCCAAATTATATCATATTCCTCCAAAGACCTTATCGCCCTCCAAGGCACCTGGCCACTTCCGGACCCTGTCCGTAGACTCGTCGATTCATTGGGCCTTGCCCCCACCCTCCCTGCACTGCCGCACTCCCCGCCGCAATCTCCCCTCCCACCCTGCCTCCCCTGCCCTGACCCACCCCCCTCCACCCCAGCTCTGTCCGTTATTCTACTCAATACCAGGTCGGCGGTCAAGCATCACCACGAGCTGTTCGTCCTACTCGATACCGAGAAACCTGACCTACTGCTCTTGACCGAGACCTGGTATTGCGATACCTCCCTTCCCGCTCTCCTGGCCACCCTTCCACCGTCTTACGTGGCCCTACGTGCCGATCGACCGGCCGGCAGGGCGGGCGGTGGGGTCGCACTAATTACTAGGTCAGACCTGCACTTCCAGTTACTTCCCTCTCCCCCTATGGCCCCTGTCGACTTCCTGGTGGCCCGTTCCCTCCAGACCGCCCCTCCCATCACTTGTCTCCTCATGTACCGCCCCCCTCAGCCCTCGCCTTCATTTCTACCTGCCTTCCAAGACCTGTTGGCAAATCTGGCGGTCAACTTTGCCTCGGTTTTGGTGCTGGGGGATTTTAATTACTGGCCCTCAGACCCACACGAGTGCTCCGCCTCAAAAGAATTTACCGAATCTCTGTCTTCCCTCAACTTTGTCCCACACATTTCTGTCCCCACTCATTCTCACGGGCACACACTTGATCAGGTCTGGGCTCTTAACCTCCCTCTGGCTTCGGTGGCGGTCTCCCCTTGCCCTTGGTCCGATCATGCCCTCATCTCTTTCACCATCCCCCACAACTCATCCCCCAAAACCCCGCTTGCCAAAAACACCTGGGCGCGGAACTGGAACAGGCTGGATCTCCCCTCCCTGACCTCCCTGCTTCACAATTCCACCCCCCCCCTCTCTGGCTTATCATCGGCCTCACAGGCCAAGGCCATTAACACCTGGCTGGCTGGAGCCTGTGACTCAGAGGCCCCCTTACGACGCATCTCCATCCGCCGGCTTAAGGACTCTAACCGATGGTTTAACGACCATCTAAAAGAACTTAAGCTGAGCGTTCGGAGGGCGGAGAGGCAGTGGAGGAAGAACTACTGCCCGTTATTAAAAACCCACTTTCTGACACTGTTGGCTGATTACAAATCAGCAATTCTAGCTGCTAAGACCGACTACTTCTCTACGAGAATAATGTCGGCCGCCAACAAACCCAGGGCTATTTTTGACATCGTAAACGACCTGGCGTTCTCAGATCGAGCCTCGCCCCAAATCCCTCCTTCCCAGCTTCTCTGCGACCAATTAAACAACTACTTCGTGGATAAGATCACCAATATCAAGGCCAATATCCCTCTACCCTCGCCTACCTTCGTCGATCCCTCCCCCCCCCCAGTTCAAAATCATCTCACTGTCATCCCTCCCTTCACTCAGGAATCCTTTCTGTCGATCCTTCCCAAAGTTAAATCTGGGTCACCGGCGGATGTCTGCCCTGCTCGCATCCTACAGCAAATCTATTCTAGCTGCCCTGATCCCCCGATTGCCTTCCTCAACAGCGCCTTGGCACAGGGTGTGGTGCCCCCGGTACTAAAAGCAGCCACCATAGTACCCCTGCTGAAGAAACCCGGCTCGGACCCTTCTATCTCGTCCAACTTTCGCCCCATCTCCCTGCTGCCCTTTCTGGGCAAGGTGATGGAACGCCATGTTACCGCGGCTCTGAGCACCCACATTGAGGCGAATGGGGGGCTGGCTTCTCGTCAGGCAGGATTCCGCCCCAGGCACTCAACAGAATCGGTCGTAGTCGCCGTCCTAGACAACCTCAGAAAGGGCATGGATGACAACAACCACCAGGCACTGGTCCTCCTCGATCTTTCCGCCGCCTTTGACACGGTGGACCATACCATCCTACTCACCCGTGTCAAGGCGGCTGGCATCGGGGGATCAGCCCTTGTCTGGCTCTCCTCCTTTCTGAGGGACCGCACCCAGGCGGTCCGTCTAGGCGACTTCACCTCCACTCCCCTCCCTGTCACTTGTGGTGTTCCCCAGGGTTCCTCTCTCTCCCCTCTTCTCTTTAACCTTTATATCTTTCCTCTCATCTTTGCTCTCCAGCAGTTGGAGGTCACCGTCTTTAACTACGCGGATGACCTCCAGCTCATCTTTGATCTGTCCCCCTCTTCTCTCTCGGTCTCCAATTTCCAGTCTACTATGACATTCATCAGGGACTGGATGAATCACAACCACCTTAAACTGAACCCTGATAAAACTGAGCTGGTTCTCACTGGTGGTTCGTCCAGTCCCTGGAACTCTCTTTTCTGGCCCCCCTCTCTTGGCCCTGCACCCTCCCCCTCCACCACTGTCAAAACACTGGGTGTAAAAATGAACAATCAGCTCACTCTTCACTCTCACATCAGCTCCGTGGTCTCCTCCTGTTTCCTCACTCTTCGAACTATCCGCTCTGTCTCCCGCTTCTTCACCCCTCAGGCCCTCAAGACCATCATGGCCGCCCTGGTAATCTCGCGTTTGGACTACGCCAACGCTCTTTTCCATGGCATCCCTGCCTATAGTTTGCGTAGACTCCAAGCCATCCAGAACCAGGCGGCCAGACTGATATTTGGCCTCCCACGTTATCACCACTCCACCCCCCTCCTAAAGAAACTCCACTGGCTCCCCGTGAAACAACGTTCCCTCTTCAAAATCGGGTGCATGGTTTTCCAGGCCCGTCAGGGCACTGCCCCTGCTTTCATCACTTCACTTATCAAACCCTACGTCCCCGCAAGAAATCTCCGGTCCTCCTCCAAGTCCCTTCTCCTGATCCCCCGTTTCTCGCGCAAAAAATGGGGTGGATCCAATTTCTCTACTCTGGCCCCTTCCTTTTGGAACTCTCTCCCTGATAACCTCCGCTCCGCAACTCAGTACCTTTCTTTCCGTGGAGATTTGAAAACTTTCCTATTTAGCCAGGCTTTCCCCGCCTAAATTTTCTCCCCGGTCTTCCTTCCCCTCAGCCACTGAACCTTCAGCGCCAAGAAACCGCAAGGTGTATGCTGCGCTTTACAAGCATTTTAAATTAGAAATTAGAAATATTATGCTGGTTTCAAAGTGCCCAGTTTGATATTATTGTGTTGCTGTTATTTGTTAATGCAGATTTTTAGATGATTTTGCAGTACTCTCCTGTTGTTTTCCAGATCGCACACACTACAGTGACTGCTACTGTTTTCATTAGAGCACAATAAGATAAGGTGTGTGGTTGTTTCCCTGTGGTGAACACTCTGAGATGATGCTTTTCACAGTCTTGTTGTAATATATAGTGCACACAGAAAGATGACAGGGTTATGTTTTTCATTAGTGCACACCCTGGGATGATGCTGTTGTTGATTACCTTTAGTAAAGACTCTGAGATGACTGCATATTTATTTTTCACAATGTGCATAGTCTTCTTGTGTTATATAATGCACACTTTGAGATGATTTACTGCTCCTGTACAACAATTGCACTTTGAGCTGATTGTGTTGTTGTTTTTCAGAGTGCACATGCTGAAATCATTGTGTTGTTGGTTTCCACAGTGCACATGCTAAGATTGTTGTGTTGTGTTTCCCGCAGTCCACATGTTGATATGGTTGTTTTGTGTTTCCCAAAGTGCCCATGCCGTCATGATTGTGTTGTGTTTTCCACAGTGCACATGCTGAGTTGGTTGTGTTCTTGTTTTCTACATACGTTATAGTGAACAGAAGGTCCTTAGCTTATTTCAGAATCAAAAACACAATACTGTATAGAAACACAATGGAAAACTATACGTTATAAAATTTCCAAACCCAGCCGGGAGAGGAGTTTATTTTATAAAGAAGCAATGTTCAATCCAACAATATAAACGTAATCACAAGACACAAGCCTGTGCCGTACATAAAAGAAGGAAAAAGAAAAATAGAATAAGAGTGAAAAGGGGTGTCTATCAGGCATAGAGCGAGAGCAAAGACAGGGCACTGTTGATAGGTAAAAAAATCGATAACAGTATCGCCTGGAGTGGAATATAAACAATCTTATCGGTCAGTATTGTAAATATGAACCCACTCATGGGTGTCGACGTTTCGATCCCTATTGCTCAATTAGATACATGGGATCATCATCAGGACATTTGTAATGAACAGGACATGCCTGATTGTAAGGAAGCCTGTTTAGGAGAAACGAAGAGAAACAGAGATATTTCAAAAAACTTAAGAGCAGTTTGCAGACGTATGCCAACTATGCATCGAATTCGCAGTGTGTGACCAAGTGCACGGTGTTTGTGACTTAATCAAGCATCAAATAACAGCATTTTCATACTCCTCGGAATCGCAGTGGCGTGCGTGAAGGGCTGCGAGGATCAGTCGTGACGTGATGGTGAACAATTCAATTTCTAGTCTACTCGGTACAAGGATTACTAACGTAGAGTGTCGGTATCATTTTCAAAAGTTGCGTGACTAAGGGCGAGTAGCAGAATTGGGGATAGCCTGTGGATTATAAGTAAAGTGGGAAGTATGCTAACCCTCGAGGATTTAATCCAAGGAGGTACTGCTAAACAAGGAGTCAACAGGTTACCCCAAACCATAGTTTCCAATTAATAATACTAATCATCACCACGTACCACGCAGTAAATTGTCGTGGAGGTCTCTTCGGGGGACCGGAAGAGTTTTGTAATGGAGAATAATTCCAAAGTTTATTGTTATCAACCGCAAACGATGGCGCTGAAAACAGAAACGGGCATTTAGTATCAGGCTAAAGGGGTGCTAAGAATTAGGGCGGCACTCGGCGGAAGGGTCTTGCTTACCTTGATGTGCTCATCAGGGCAGACGGATAAGGAGATAAAAAGTTACCGTGTAGGCAGCAGAGGCCATACACGTGGGGTGCCAACAATGTGGCTTTTCGACGCTGTAAAGGCAAGGGGTATATATAGATCAGTACATGTCATGGGGCGGGCCACGAACAGACATAAAGGAAGCTCCGCATTTACTTACTTAGTCCAGATGAGGACTCGTCTTTCCCGTGGCTTCTTGGTCGGTGCCGAATGCAAGTCAGTGGACTGCGAGCGCGCGCCGAGTTGTAAACAGCCGCGCTGGTCACATGACCTTCAATGCGAGTGCCATACTTGAGAGGCGAGTTGTCTACTGTGGGGGCCATCTTGGAATGGATAGATGGGCGGGCTAGTGGTGCCCGTGAGCGGGAGTGCAGGGACAAAATTAGGCGGTGATGGTGCCAAGGTGACTTTAGAAACGGTGAATAATATTAAATAAACACAACATAAATTAACCAGTTAGCAATTCACTTCCAGGAGGTCACATTTCTTATCTTCCAACCAGTCGATCATTTCAACATGGAGTATTCATTGCGCAACACTGACCATACAGAAAGGTCATTCCATTACTGTTTCATCTTATAGAGTCATTATTCATTGTTCAATCAAAGCAACGTGGTCCAGTCTTCACTTCGATTCAACCCTTTCTGAATGGTATTGAATTGAATGATGGATTTCAATTCCTCACGATTTAGTAACTGCTGTAGGTTGCCACCCCTTTGTGGTAGTTTGATGGATTTCAGGACTGTCCATTGGAGGTCGTCCGCTGTATGCTTCATGCTGGCATAATGTTCAACCAAGGGGGCATTAGGAGTACTACACCTAATGCGGCTTCGATGTTGACTTATTCTGGTCCTTATTTTTTGAGTAGTTTGGCCCACGTACATCAGAGGGCAAGGACATAAAATTGCATAAATCAAATTGTGACTATTACAGTTTGTGAAGTCTCTTAATTCAATTGTGATGTTATTGTGACTAAACGTGCGCCCCTCAAGTGTCAAATCACACACAATACAATGTCCACATTTTACATGGCCCCTCAACGGGGGCAGGCCCCAGCTTGACTCAATCGTACCTGTCGGGGGTGGCGAAGGCAAGGCAGCTCGAACCAAATGGTCTTTTATATTTCTACTTATCTTGAAAGCAAACAAAGGTTTATCAAACGTTAGCTGGCCTGAGTTTAGGGTTGGCCAGTAACGTAGAATTGTTTTACGGATTTTGTCAGAGACTGGGGAAAAAGTCGTGACACAGGCAATCCTGCCTGCACTAGGCCTAGTCTTGGGTTGGAGTAGAACCTCTCTAGGACAGTACCATGCACGTTTCGAGGCATTACGCACTATCCTGTTCGGGTAACCTCTTGATTTTAGTTTTGAGCACAGGATCCCTGCCTCTTTGAAGTAATCAATTTTAGCGGAACAATTCCTTCTAATCCGAAGGAACTGTGAATAGGGAAGTGAGTCTTTCAGGGCTTTTGGGTGATTACTATTGTACCTGAGTAAAGTATTTCGCTCGGTCGGTTTCCTATAGAGGCGAGTGAGTAACTCCCCTGTCTCATGATAAATCATGAGATCCAAGAATGGTATCTCTGTTTTGTGACTTGAGAGAGTGAACTGCAGATTGTCGCAATTGTTGTTCAACCAGTGTAGGAACGAATTCAAACCTTCTCTCTCAGAATTCCAAATTAGAAAAATATCATCTATGTACCGGCGCCAAATCCCAATGCTGGTTCTAAATGGATTTGTGTCAGCTAGGATTGTACCTGTCTCAAGTGCATCCATGTAAAGAATGGCCAGATGGGGAGCAAAAATCGCTCCCATTGAGCATCCCTTTATCTGTTGGTAGAAGGTCCCGTCAAAAATAAAAAAGTTTTTAGTAAGACAGAGTTCTAGCAATTGCAAAACGAACAATGTCGGTACCCTGTGTGGTCTAGGTCTGGAATCAAGTATTTTTTCAATGACACGTAGAGCCGCTCCCTGAGGAATATTAGTGTAGAGCGACTCTACGTCCAATGTGCATAGTGTTTGGTTATTAGGATCAAAGGGCTGGTGTTCCACAAGATTGATCATTTCCATGCTATCACGGACATAACAGCACGTCGAAGGCACAAAGTCCTTAATAAAAAAGTCCACATAGGACATTGAACATGTGGTCCCAATGTGGCTGAAGTTGGTAATGTATTTAGGATTATCCGTAAAGATCCCAGGGATATTACGTACTTGAGACTTGGCCGCAACCCAACAGTTGAAATCCAAGGCCTGATAAAACAGATCACCACGGCTGCCCGGGATGAGGGTTTTCTTAGCAAGAAGGAATTCAATTTCCTTAATGTTAAGTGTCCTCGTCTTCCAGTCATCTACACCCTCCCCAAGGTTCATAAAGATATTGTGAACCCACCAGGCCGACCAATAGTGTCGGCCTGCGGCTCTATTTTGGAACCATTAGGGTCCTATGTGGACTTTTTTATTAAGGACTTTGTGCCTTCGACGTGCTGTTATGTCCGTGATAGCATGGAAATGATCAATCTTGTGGAACACCAGCCCTTTGATCCTAATAACCAAACACTATGCACATTGGACGTAGAGTCGCTCTACACTAATATTCCTCAGGGAGCGGCTCTACGTGTCATTGAAAAAATACTTGATTCCAGACCTAGACCACACAGGGTACCGACATTGTTCGTTTTGCAATTGCTAGAACTCTGTCTTACTAAAAACTTTTTTATTTTTGACGGGACCTTCTACCAACAGATAAAGGGATGCTCGATGGGAGCGATTTTTGCTCCCCATCTGGCCATTCTTTACATGGATGCACTTGAGACAGGTACAATCCTAGCTGACACAAATCCATTTAGAACCAGCATTGGGATTTGGCGCCGGTACATAGATGATATTTTTCTAATTTGGAATTCTGAGAGAGAAGGTTTGAATTCGTTCCTACACTGGTTGAACAACAATTGCGACAATCTGCAGTTCACTCTCTCAAGTCACAAAACAGAGATACCATTCTTGGATCTCATGATTTATCATGAGACAGGGGAGTTACTCACTCGCCTCTATAGGAAACCGACCGAGCGAAATACTTTACTCAGGTACAATAGTAATCACCCAAAAGCCCTGAAAGACTCACTTCCCTATTCACAGTTCCTTCGGATTAGAAGGAATTGTTCCGCTAAAATTGATTACTTCAAAGAGGCAGGGATCCTGTGCTCAAAACTAAAATCAAGAGGTTACCCGAACAGGATAGTGCGTAATGCCTCGAAACGTGCATGGTACTGTCCTAGAGAGGTTCTACTCCAACCCAAGACTAGGCCTAGTGCAGGCAGGATTGCCTGTGTCACGACTTTTTCCCCAGTCTCTGACAAAATCCGTAAAACAATTCTACGTTACTGGCCAACCCTAAACTCAGGCCAGCTAACGTTTGATAAACCTTTGTTTGCTTTCAAGAAAAGTAGAAATATAAAAGACCATTTGGTTCGAGCTGCCTTGCCTTCGCCACCCCCGACAGGTACGATTGAGTCAAGCTGGGGCCTGCCCCCGTTGAGGGGCCATGTAAAATGTGGACATTGTATTGTGTGTGATTTGACACTTGAGGGGCGCACGTTTAGTCACAATAACATCACAATTGAATTAAGAGACTTCACAAACTGTAATAGTCACACTTTGATTTATGCAATTTTATGTCCTTGCCCTCTGATGTACGTGGGCCAAACTACTCAAAAAATAAGGACCAGAATAAGTCAACATCGAAGCCGCATTAGGTGTAGTACTCCTAATGCCCCCTTGGTTGAACATTATGCCAGCATGAAGCATACAGCGGACGACCTCCAATGGACAGTCCTGAAATCCATCAAACTACCACAAAGGGGTGGCAACCTACAGCAGTTACTAAATCGTGAGGAATTGAAATCCATCATTCAATTCAATACCATTCAGAAAGGGTTGAATCGAAGTGAAGACTGGACCACGTTGCTTTGATTGAACAATGAATAATGACTCTATAAGATGAAACAGTAATGGAATGACCTTTCTGTATGGTCAGTGTTGCGCAATGAATACTCCATGTTGAAATGATCGACTGGTTGGAAGATAAGAAATGTGACCTCCTGGAAGTGAATTGCTAACTGGTTAATTTATGTTGTGTTTATTTAATATTATTCACCGTTTCTAAAGTCACCTTGGCACCATCACCGCCTAATTTTGTCCCTGCACTCCCGCTCACGGGCACCACTAGCCCGCCCATCTATCCATTCCAAGATGGCCCCCACAGTAGACAACTCGCCTCTCAAGTATGGCACTCGCATTGAAGGTCATGTGACCAGCGCGGCTGTTTACAACTCGGCGCGCGCTCGCAGTCCACTGACTTGCATTCGGCACCGACCAAGAAGCCACGGGAAAGACGAGTCCTCATCTGGACTAAGTAAGTAAATGCGGAGCTTCCTTTATGTCTGTTCGTGGCCCGCCCCATGACATGTACTGATCTATATATACCCCTTGCCTTTACAGCGTCGAAAAGCCACCTTGTTGGCACCCCACGTGTATGGCCTCTGCTGCCTACACGGTAACTTTTTATCTCCTTATCCGTCTGCCCTGATGAGCACATCAAGGTAAGCAAGACCCTTCCGCCGAGTGCCGCCCTAATTCTTAGCACCCCTTTAGCCTGATACTAAATGCCCGTTTCTGTTTTCAGCGCCATCGTTTGCGGTTGATAACAATAAACTTTGGAATTATTCTCCATTACAAAACTCTTCCGGTCCCCCGAAGAGACCTCCACGACAATTTACTGCGTGGTACGTGGTGATGATTAGTATTATTAATTGGAAACTATGGTTTGGGGTAACCTGTTGACTCCTTGTTTAGCAGTATCTCCTTGGATTAAATCCTCGAGGGTTAGCATACTTCCCACTTTACTTATAATCCACAGGCTATCCCCAATTCTGCTACTCGCCCTTAGTCACGCAACTTTTGAAAATGATACCGACACTCTACGTTAGTAATCCTTGTACCGAGTAGACTAGAAATTGAATTGTTCACCATCACGTCACGACTGATCCTCGCAGCCCTTCACGCACGCCACTGCGATTCCGAGGAGTATGAAAATGCTGTTATTTGATGCTTGATTAAGTCACAAACACCGTGCACTTGGTCACACACTGCGTATTCGATGCATAGTTGGCATACGTCTGCAAACTGCTCTTAAGTTTTTTGAAATATCTCTGTTTCTCTTCGTTTCTCCTAAACAGGCTTCCTTACAATCAGGCATGTCCTGTTCATTACAAATGTCCTGATGATGATCCCTTGTATCTAATTGAGCAATAGGGATCGAAACGTCGACACCCATGAGTGGGTTCATATTTACAATACTGACCGATAAGATTGTTTATATTCCACTCCAGGCGATACTGTTATCGATTTTTTTACCTATCAACAGTGCCCTGTCTTTGCTCTCGCTCTATGCCTGATAGACACCCCTTTTCACTCTTATTCTATTTTTCTTTTTCCTTCTTTTATGTACGGCACAGGCTTGTGTCTTGTGATTACGTTTATATTGTTGGATTGAACATTGCTTCTTTATAAAATAAACTCCTCTCCCGGCTGGGTTTGGAAATTTTATAACGTATAGTTTTCCATTGTGTTTCTATACAGTATTGTGTTTTTGATTCTGAAATAAGCTAAGGACCTTCTGTTCACTATAACGTTGTTATACCCATGGTACTTAGCTATCTGTTGGGTCCCCCTTGTGTCTTAAAAAGCTTGTTTTCTACATAGACATGGGATTGACATCACCAAAGATATGAGGTATCTTCTAAATGGCGTCACACACCTGAACATTAATAATGGAGGGGAACCCTCCCAACTCTTGGTCCATGGGCTACTAGCTTTCCCTGTTGGACTTGATGATTCGCATCGGTCATTTCTGGCTGCGGCACGCTATGGTAAAGGCCGTGTTGTCGTGGCAGGCCATGAGACCCAACTAAACTCAGCTTGTCTTAAGACCTTCCTCCTGAATGCAGTTTCTTGGCTGGATGCAGGGAGGAAGGGGAAGATTGGCATGGTGAGTGGTCTGAAGGGACTCCATGATCTTCTCAATGAGAACAAGTTGCCAAGTGAAATTTCTGACCTGATCCCAAGTCTTAGCGTCTACTGCTGTCAATCGTACAGTGATTGTGAGGCACAGAAAATCCATGAGTTTGTGGCTGAAGGAGGGGGCTTGCTCATTGGAGGCCATGCCTGGTGGTGGGCCAGGCAGCATCCAGGCCAATATGCTGCAGCAGACTATCCCGGCAATAAAATACTGAATACATTTGGAATCTCCATCCTGAGCCAAACCCTTTTGGCTAAAAATTACAAAGCAATGGATCCAGAAGATGCACCGAAGGTCTACCACTTCCGCAGAGCTCTTTCCAAGTTCCTGCAAGAGAGCAGTGGAAAGCAGGATACAGAGCCATCTCCAGCATCTCGGATAAAAAAACTGGGGCAAGACTGTGCTGAAATTTTGAAACTCTCCACGGAAGGCTCTCCAGCGGTCCACTCAATTCACCAAATGTTGAAGGATCTTCTGCACCGCTCTGGGGTTCCAGAAGTGAGCAAACAAAAGCCAATTCAACACCACTCCAACAAGTCACTGCTGATTGGGTTGGCCACATCTCTCTATGAACATTACCCCAAGCTGTTCGAGGTCTACAGACACCCTAAGTTGTCTGATTTATCTGACGTCACCCTGTCTATTGACGCCAACAATAAAGGTATGGCTAAATCCAGGAGGGTGGATGGGTTTTAAAATTCATAGCAAAATAGACAATCACTCACAGCCACTGGACATTTTAGCTTTATGATGTTACGCAAATATTTATTTTTCATGACAGTTTTGATCTCAGTTTGAGGCTTGGGTGCACAGGCTCTTTGGAGCTTTACATACTCCTTGCCCCCACTGAACAAGTGCTGATCAAACTGAACTCTCAGAGATGTAGACACAAGCCAGAGCAGTGCAAGCTGCTCATCCCTTGTTGCACAGGGTTTATTGTACAAGATATCTTTGCAAACAACATGAAAGCCTGCTCATAGCAGCAGGTGGCCCTAGTTTAGAACTGGAAACGCACAATGTTGAATAAAGACCTGCCCTTCTAGCAGGTTAGCAGACCTTCTTTTGGCGGAGTGATTGGATAAGTACACACATGTCACATCAGGCCCCGCCTCCTCCCTGAACCACTGTGCAAACACGCCACGTGGTGGGTTTTAAGGTGGGGGATTAATTCCATTTCATTCCTGAGGGTCCCTGGGGGCCAACTAGCCCACCTGGTACCTCCAGTAGGCGCCACAGAGTTGCTATGCAGAGAGGTGTAAAAAGGGTCATGGCCTCGGGCCACCTGATTTTCAGCTCTCCTAGAGTATTTCTTTGTTTTGTAATATTTTTCATGTTTTTGATATTATCATGGGACTACTGTAGTCACACATGGTGTTCTATTTTTGGGGTAGTTATTTTTGCATTTTTTTGGGAATCTTTTTGGGCATACATTTTGATAAATTTTTTTAGACTTTTGATTTGACTTGTGATTTCATTTAACAGTACTTCAGCTGTGAAATCTTATGTTGAATTTTATTTTCTATATTTACATTAATGAGTAGGCAGTGTTAATTTGTTGTTTTTATGTATGTCGGTTTATTAGATATCACTATGCCTTCTCATTATATTAGAATATTGCATAGGCGTTATTGAGGTGCTTGGATATTTACATTTATTCATGTTGTATTGCTTTGTATTAATTTCTAACTATGTAGAACCAGTTTCGGCATCTATTCGTAAGCTACAATGGCTACCTCTAGAAAAGAGAATTCTGTTCAAGGCCCTATGCCTTGTCCACAGGACTCTGCATAATTGTGGTTCAGAAGGTGTTAAAAGACTCTTCCAACGTATGACCCCAACAAACAACTGCGGTCAGTCAGTAACAAACTGGCTAGTAGTTCCTAGGTGCAGGAGGGCCAGGTGGGGGAGGGGGAAGAGCCTTTTCTGTTGCTGCCTCTAAACTTTGGCATACTCTCCATCGATTGATTTATTGTCAAGACTCGCATCTACTGTTTCATAAGGCCTTAAAAATTTAACAGCTATTTCCCAAATTTGCAACTTACAACCACCGGTTCTATCCCTAGCGCCTTGACGCATTTGGGCAAAGTTCATGCTCTACGAAATCAACATTCATTCATTCATGTATTACTGTAATGTCTGAATAATGATGTTGTGGTGATGCTGGTAGAATCATGGCAAGGTTGTGACGTCATCTGGAGTGTTCATACTATGGTGTTCTGTTAGTGACAGTTGCTATCTGCGCTGTGGCTGCGCCAGCTGGGACGGCTCTCTTGCCTTGACAATACATATATGTGGAAACTACTATTTCTCCTCTGCCTCGTCTTTACAGTGGCGACGGAGGACGGGATACTTGCCACTGACACCTGATTTTCCACAACCTGTGTGTCTTGTTTGCTGGCCAGCCACTCAACCGTGAGTAAATTGTTTTTTTTTATTTACTACAAACGATTGAATATTCCATAGAGACCCGTGATGTAGTGAGCTGGTCCCACATGTTCAGGAGTCACGAGTAGATGCTGTAGACGTGGCCAAGTAAATGTAGATGTAGTTTATTAAGAAGTTACATCAAGCCCAATCAGGACCAGCCTCCCAGCTGCTCAGCCCATCCTCAACTGACAACACTCATGCACCCAAGCATTCCACTCACACTAACATTCTAACCAGAACGCTCACACTGGCTGAGCAGCTAGATGCAGAGGAGTAAAGGAACATATGTATATCCTGAGGATACTACACATGCCCATTTTGTTTTTCGATTGGAAAACTTGGATCTATTCATAAACTGCCGCAGAACATGTAAAGGTCAGAGAGTACATTGTCGCCCTTCGCTGCACCTCAATTTTCAGTGACTGAACAGCGTTTAATTTTGAGGTCGGAGAGCTCCTTGCCGCCTTTCGCTGCACTTCATACCTCAGCGTTTAATTTTCAAAACAGTCAGGCAAACGGCTTACCTCATTGTGCTTGTGCGGCTTCTTTTCACGGACTCATTGGAATCTGAGGTATTCACTCTATCGCTGTCTTCTCTGAATGATGACGTCGTGGAACCTCACAAAGGGTTTAGCGATCGAGGTCCAAGCGTCACAAGGAATGTACGGTGCGAGCCGCCTTACTTCGGCAATGCTTCATGCACAGTAGTATTCTACTTGCTGTTATCACGTTACGTTTCCTTGGCATTCATCTTAGTTTGGTCACGGAGAACGAGAATATACAGATTTCTATTCGATTCTATGAGTGTTATTTATTTATCCACACAACTTTGGCATTAAAAGAACTGCAAAGTGCTCACAGCTGAATTCTACATTCACTGATGCGCACAGCTTTTCATTAACATCTGTGTTTGTATTTAAGAAAGTCAATTTACCTCCAGTATTTCAAGACATTTTCAATTCTCAAAGGAAATATACACTCTTCAGTCTAATACAATACTGCCATCTAGTGACTAAATGTAATTTCATTTTTTTTTCACTCTATATGTAGAACAATTACAATGTACTGCCATCTGTGATTTTTATCTTTGTCGGTCTTCACTATTAACTGTGAGGAATGTTAGTTTTGTTTTTCTTCTTTTTACAACACGACTTAATTTCCTCATTATCTGCTCACTGGCAGAAGTAGTGGATTCCTTGACATTTAAAAATATATATATATATATTTTTTTTTTTTGCTTCTTTTCTTCTCTTACCTTGTACTTATTTCTTCTTTTTCTTTCCACAACTCTTTTCTTTTTTTTTTTTTATCAATATGCTGAGCGTTGTTGCACCAGCGCCCTTCTGACTAGATCCTGGAGAACCTCCTCTAGAATGGAAGTTATGGTTTAGGTCTTTCAAAGCATACTTAGGTGCAATTGATGGTCAAAGGTACAGACCTGAAAGGAAAAAGAACCTAATGTACTACTATCTAGGAGTTGAAGGACAAAATGTATTTGATCATTGACCCCCATGATCTACCCGAATTTGAAGACCCTGACGAATTTGAAATAGCTGTTGCACAGTTGGACAAACATTTTACCAAAACAAAGAATATAGTAGTCCACAGATACAAGTTTTTTACAAAGATACAGAAATCTGAGTTTGTATGAGTAACAGAAAAAGGAATCTTAGATTTACAAAGATGCAGAAATCTGAGTTTGTATGAGTAACAGAAAAAGGAATCTTAGATGTGTCCTTAACGACAGTGATGATGTATTGGATGATGATGTTACCAATCAGGAATATGTTGTTGTAGTTAAAAACTGCAATGAAAAGCTTCAACATATTCCTGATCCTGAATTTGATGTTATTATTGAAATTAGTCAAATTCAACTTCTGGTTGACACAGGAGCTTGCATCACCATTGTGTCTCAAGAAAAGTATCAAAGATTTTGGTCTCAAAAATCTTATTACCACCTGATATTCTTACTGTAGCTTTTGAAGGAAGCAAATTTAAATTGTTAGGGTATTTTTGGGCCACCATTAGTGTTTTAGGAAAAACTATTAAAGGCAAAGTATATGTTCCCAAGACAGGGATTAATGTTCTTGGTCTCATTCACCAAGCTGAATTTGGTTTAACTCTCAAACCTGGTTTGGACAATCCTGTTTTTATCGACAAACAATCAAATAGTAGTCACATTAATTCTACTAAAGACATTCACTCCCTTTCTAGTAACCAAGCACACAATGATTGGGAAACCAAGTTCAGTAAAGTCTTTGAAGAGCGTCTTGGCAGAATTACCAATTTTCAGCATTTCATTAAAGTCAAAGAAAATGCTAATCCTGTCAAAAACAAGTTATGTAACGTGCCATTAAGCATCAGGGATGATCTCTCTAAACATCTGCAAACGCTATGTGACCAAGGTATAATTGAGAAAGTTGAGTCCACCCTTTGGCTTTCACCCATCATTTTAGCGAGGAAAAGGTCTGAGGAACTGAGGACGTGTGTGGACTTGAGAAGCCTTAATGAGGCCATCTGGGTTTTCCTCTTCCGCGCATTGAGGATCTCATTGCTAAAGTTGGGTCTTCATCATGTTTCACAAAATTGGATCTCAAAGCCGCGTATCATCAGTTCGAACTTTACCCTCAGTCCCGACACTTTACGGCTTTTGTCACTCCTGATGGTGTCTTTCAATTCTGCCTATTACCTTTTGGGCTGGCTTCAGCGGTTGCGGTCTTCCAGAGACTTAAGACTGAAATGTTCAGACACAATCCCAATCTTGTAGTCTTTCAGGATGACATTCTTATCTTTACCAAAAATGAGATTGTTTATGACTCAGTTCCTCATGAAGTTTTCACTGTATTCGAGAACAGAGGGGTGACTCTACAAAGAGTAAATGTTCTTTCAAAGTAAAAGAGATTGAATGTTTAGGTCATGTAATTTCCGAACATGGCATAAAACCTAGACCTGGTTTAATCAAAAAGCATTATAGAAGCACCTGCTCCTCAGAACAAAGAACAACTTATGTCTTTTCTTGGCCTTTGTGAGGTTTATGCAAAATTTATAAGGAATTTTGCTAAAATACAAAGTGTTTCAGAGTACTACTTAAAAAAGGGGCAACTTTTGTCTGTTCGGAAAAATGTGAAAAAGGTTTTCAATCCATCAAAAGTCATATTGTCAAAGTCCCGGTTCTGCAACCTTTTGTCAAAGGTAGAGAAACTGTTGTCACAGTTGATGCATGCGAGTATGGTTTAGATGCTGTTTTATCGCAATTTGCAGAGGGTAGAGAATACACAGTGGGGATTTGCTTCTAGGACTCTTCGTCCTGTTGAACGCAAGTACCCTGTAATTGGAAAAGAGCTGCAAGCTTGTGTCTGGAGTGTTGAGAACTTTAAGTCATACTTGTGGGGGAGATCATTCATTCTTAAAACTGATCATCGACCTTCAGTTGACATCTTGTCAGGGAAGAATATCATACGCACTACTGCTCGATTGGCCAGGTTGTCAACAAAATTGTTAGAGTTTACATTCAATGTAGAGTACATTCCTGGAGGAAGAAATAGCAAAGCAGGCCATTTATCTAGGCTCCCCATTCATGATCTAGAAGAACAAGACTGGGAAACTGATGTCGAAGAATGTTTTGTGGCTTGAATCAATCATGATATTCCCTCTTTTGCTGAAGATGACTGGGTCGCTGAAATTGAGAAAGATGCTATTCTCAGTCCATTTGTTTTATTGTTGTTATAAAATCATCTTGGCTGCTCACTCTGGCCATCTGGGTTCTGCCATTACTAAAAGAAAAGTCAGATATGATTTTTGGTGGCCTAAAATGGACAGCCAAGTTGATGAATTGGTCAAACCATGTGTACGATGCAGTACTAGCGATAAAGTTCATGTATTGGAAGGTTCTGTTGAAGTCCCTGTATCCCCTCCTGCAAGAGCATGGCAAAAATTAGGGAAGGACTTTTTTGGGCCTTTTCACGTTCTTCCTGCCAATTCAAAGTATTTTTTGGTTCTTGTTGATGACTTGTCTAGATGGGTTGAAGGGGAACCGATCAGTGTTCCCAATTCAAAAAGTGTTATCACTTGTCTTAACAAAATTTTTCTAAGAGACGTTTACCCAGAGGAAATTATTACGGACAATGGTGTCCAGTTTATTTCATAAGAGATGAATTCTTTTTTGCACTCCTGTGGTATCAAAACACCAGAACTCCTCTTTACCATCCTCAAAGCAATGGTAAAACTGAGAGATTTAATAGAGTTGTTGTAGAAGGCGTCAAGCAGCTTACAGATCGAAATCATGTATTTTCCAAGCTGTGAAAGATCTTGTTTGGTCGTACCACACTTCTCCTCATGTAGCCACCAATTTTACTCCATTCAAACCTATGAGAGGCAGAAAAGCCCCCTCACAAGTCAACCCCTTTTGGATGGGGAACTCTTTTCACCAAGATTGTAACATGAGAAGTATGTGGGATTCTGCCAACAAAAAATCTTCTGAAAGAAATTAGTACTAGAAAGAGTGAATGCAGCATTGGGAAATAAACTCATGAAATTAGAATTGGAGATTGGGTTAGAGTAAAAAATCCTGTATCTGTTAGGAAAGGTTTTTCAAAATTCCTAGGTTGTCAACAGGTCCTAGAAATTCGTAGAAATGCTGTAAAGTTGACCAATGGCAACTGGTGGAATACTTCTTGTGTGGCAAAGGATCGTAGCTCTTCTCACAAAAATGTGAAAAATGACAAAAATGTTTTAGGAGGAGATGGTGGTGTCAGGAAGAGCTCCAGATTTCATGTTAGACCCAGCAGATTACGAGATTATGTAGTAATGTGTTTCTTCTATATTTATCTATTGTTTCATTTTTGTTTTCTTGTCTGTATTAATTTGTTTTGTTTCTTTTGTTAAAAAGGGGGAGGTGTGGTGATGTGATGATGCTGGTAGAATCATGGCGAGGCTGTGATGTCATCTGGAGTGTTCATACTATGGTGTTCTGTTAGTGACAGTTGCTATCTGCGCCTGCGCCAGTTGAGACGGCTCTCTTCTCTTGACAATAAATATATTGTGGAAACTACTATTTCTCCTGTGCCTCGTCTTTACAGATGTTTCCAATATTTATTTCATTTATCAGATTGACATTAAGGTAATTTTAATATTATTTACAAATAAATAATATTAAACAATGTGTTTCAATTTTTTATATTTAAACTCTGCTATTGTTTAGTGTTATGATCTCAAAGTAGAGTTTTTGCTATAGAATGTAGATATGGTAGGCCTTGATTGTTAAACATTCCATGCTAGGATTCAGTGCCTTTCTTTTGAGTATTTCTAAAAATGGTAGCGTGTAAGGTTGCTACTTTCAAGGGTTTCTTGGTAGAAATTGTTCCACCGTTCTACTATATAATTTATTGTTGCTTCTCCCCCCCATGGGATATGATTACTTGGGTTAGAGTCGGTTCCTGCTTGGTGCAGGAGACAACCAAAGCATATTCAATATAATCAATTAGTGGAACTTGTTTCATGCTTTTGGTAAAAGGGGGCTTCAATAAGAATGTTATAATGTTTAGAGACTTCTGTTAAAGGGACGTATGCTAAAGCTTTTACTTTTTGTATTTGCCATGTGTATTCAAAGTTAGTTGTGTATTCTATGCTCACAGTGGATTTGTGTTGGCTCCTCTATATGCTCTGGTTGAAGTGATAGTAGCACCCTCAGCTGCAGGACAGGTTTGGATAGGTTTTCCGTGTAATGAAAATCCTGGCATGGTCGAAAATTACAAAGATCTTTTAGGGTTTTAGCTGTTAGTTTGTTGCTTTACATGTGCTAGCATTTTGATATAAATTGCACTCTGTCAGGTAGCTGCGCACACACTCATGGGATGTTTGTATTTTTGTATTTACCATGTATTGTGTACATTTGACTAAATGAAGGGGCCCTCGACTTTATATGGGCCATTCGTGATCCATGTGTTACAATGTTAGCAGCATCAATTATAATTCGTCTGTTGATATTGTGGTTGTTGTTTCGTAAAGGTTTCTTTTATGTAGTGCTGTTAGAAAGTGATGGGATATGTCTATTTCTTCATATCTTTTAGGTGCTACTAGTGCTTTCTCTTGATGATCTATGTGTTCTGGCAATTGTAATCTTTTTGGTTTAGTATGCGTTTTCAGGATCATTTGGAAAGATATTTTCAAGTATTTTTCCAGTTGTTTTGGTGAGCTTGTACTACCTCCTCCAGGTCTGACAGACCAAGTCTCACTTCTATTTCTATAATATTGGGCTAATGGGAGAGGTTCATATTTTGTCTAACATTTCCTGTGATGCCATTTTTTGGTGGCAGCACAATCAAAGCATGAATTAGAGTAATATTCTAACTGGTCAAGAAAGGTAACAGAAACCCTTACATACCAGTCTATAATAACCTTATACAAGACTAGAGCAAAGCAGGAGTACCTTGGTGAGTCTTTCCTGTCAAAGCTAGTACTGGACAAAAGGGACAAAATCTGCAGCCTTTGTGGTTACCATGAAGAGATGGTGATTCTTCATCTGTGTCTGCCAACATTTAATCCAGGCATGAACATTCTCCTCAATACTTTGATTTTAGCAAAGGACAGTCTTTCCTGTCGACAAGCTCCAGTTTCGTGTCCAATATGGACAAACAGGCAACTGAAATGCAGATTTGTTAAGTTCATGATGATAGGAGAAAACTTTTTCACTTGTTTTTACCTTGGTCTGTGTCAGAAGCAGTCTCACATAAGAGGGAATGGAGTTGGAGAACTTACCTGAAATTAGACACAGATCCCCACAAAGTGAGGAAGGTGGAGTGAAGACAGAGGAAGAAGATGAGCAGATGCCATCAAACCATCCGGAGACATGTGAGTAGGGTTCTCGAGCAGGCGTTTTTCCCCTCTTTCTGGAGACCAAGCCTGAACACCAAAACCGGTGCCCCGACTGCAGACAACCATAAAAGGGCTGCACGAGACACGCGAGTACGCCACCCCAGTGACCCAAAACTCCGAGCATCGAAGTCTAGCGGTACCCAGGGCACCCCGCTAGTTTCACTCCATTACCCATCATGCTCCAGGACAAGCCTGGCTTTTGCAGGTGCATGAGAGGGTTAGAAACCGACAAGGGAGGGGGGGAAGGGAAGGGAGTTGGCAGCGCAATAATGGAAAGCAAATGTTGTAGCTCTCAAATTGAGAAAGGATAAATATCATGTCGAGAGTGCAGTTTTGTTTTCAGAATCAAAAGTTAATTTCTAGAATAAGGCAATAATAGAATTGTACTATTCTGGATCAGTGTTCTCCCTTAATTAAGTTCTAATTCTTTAATCATATGAGAAATCCCTTTTCTTTTGGGAATCTTTGTTTAGTTACATACCGTGTAATGAAGAGGGTATATATGAAGAGTGTCTTAAAGGTATTCTGTGATTATTTTAACCATTACACTATATTTCATTAAGGCTTCATGCAGGCTTCAGGTGGTGCTTTCATTATTCAAAAATTATCTTCCATAAGAACTTTTTTTTAGAATTTTATCTTGCTGTTTCTGACATTATCAGTTATAGAATACAATATTAACATTTGGAAATATATGAAAATATGTTTTTACATTATAGGTGTACATAATTTACTTACATTTTCAAAGTTATCTTTACTTCAATTTGGTTTTATACGGCTGTTTCCTTCTGATTTTGGGTATAGATTATATTTATATTATATTTGTTATAGCTTGAGAGGAAGAGATAGGTTAGATGTATTGGTTTATTTTTACTTTAATAGTCTTTCACGCTTTACTTATAAAACTTTACTTTTTTCCTTTCCTGTACCTTATAATTTTCAGATGTCTGTGGCTTAATCTTCTTTTTGCTTTTGAAGTAAATATGAAATACAGTTTTACTTATTTTTTATAATTTTTCACTTATATTTTTCTAGTTATTACCGGATTACTTTTTTTGGCAACTGCTTTTTCCAAAGTGACGGAGCGTGTCGTTAGCCTTCTTGGCCTAACGACTTGCTTCACCACTTTGTTGTAATAATGCCCCTTCTTCTCAACCACAGTGAGGAGGGCTCCAGTATCCCCCACTACAGGTCCTGTACTCCCATTGAGTTTAATTTACTGTACAAATCCTATTGTATTAGGATGGATGTGCTTTAGAGCATTTCAGTCCCTGTCCCAAATGTCCATAGCTACTATGTTGAATGCAACATGTCCCTCTCAGAAACCGTCACCCACATATAACATGCTTACTATCACGGGTGTCACTAGGCCAAATTCCTTCTCTTGACAGTCTCTCTTGTAATGTCCCACCTTGTGGTACTTATAACAAGTTACCACCTTAGACTAATAAGGGATTTCTTGCCTTCCCTTCTGATGCACCATTATCATTTTCATGTTTCCTGTGCATGCCTCAAGTCCAGGAGAATTACTCTGGCCCTTACCCTGAGGTTTGGAACCAGTCTGTAGATGCTAATAAAACAGTCAAAAAGAGCATTGGCTTGAAGTGATTTAGGTGTGGTAGCAGTAACCATTTAGCGAATAACTTACAGTGCTCAGCCTGTAGTGTTACTTGCAAGAAGCGCAATAGGAGCGGGCATTTTGCCTAAGTTGTGTAGAGATGGTGAGAATGCTCAAACAAAGGTTACTAATGATGAAGAACAATTACCAAAATGTGTACCTCAGGTTAAGGGTGAAGAAAGTGACACTAACCCTAATTACCCTAAAAGCACAGTATTTATCTACAGTAAACCAGTAGTGATGTTTGCAGATTCATGTTCCCCGTTTACTCTATTAAACCAAGCGGATTTTCCGAAGGTATTTGGAATATGGAATCTTACCATGGGTAAACCTGATATCTCCCCAGAGGGATATACTAAGTAAGCTGTACACCTGGTGGGTATAATAATTATGCACATACGTTTTAAAGGCAGATCCACTGTGGGAAAAGTATACAGTGTGAAAAAAGGGACTAATTTGTTAGGATGGCAAAATCAGAAAGAGGTAGGAATAATATTAGATCCTAGAAACAAAGATCAAGTACTACTTGTAGACAGAAGTAATGGTGCATCAGAAAGATGGGAAGAATATCTGATTTATTCTCTGAGAAACTTGGAATGTTAAAACATTTTTAACACAAAATAAAAGTGAGACAAGGAGCGAATCCCACTGTGCATAAACCACTCCCGGTTTCACTTATGATGAGAGATCCTTTACAAAAGGAATGAAACAGGTTGTGTAAGATGGGAGTCACAACCTATAGAATATTCTGAATGGTTGACTCCCATTGTCATAGCATCTAAGGCTGGTGGGGATGGTATTTGTTTATGTGTGGACTTAAGCAATTTAAATGAGAACATGTGGTTGGAGAAATGTCCCCTTCCACACATAAATGAAATGTGCAGCACCATGGGTTACACAAAAGATGTCTGTGTAATTGATTTATCCATGACTTACCATCAAGTAGAGCTCCATCCAGAGTCTAGAATGCTTACAGCTATTACCACACCATTTGGGGAGTAAATTTCCCTGAGGATGCCTTTTGGTCTCATATCTTCTGCTACAGTTTTTTAAAGGACAATGCATCTGATTATGGCAGGAGTGGACAATACCCTTTGTTTCCAAGACGACATATTAATATATAGATCATCGATTGAGGAACATGACCGTATATTGCGGTTGATGTTAAAAAAATGGATTGATTCAGGATTGACTATGAATCAGAACAAATGCAAAGTTCGAGTTACCTCAGTGGATTACTTAGGTCACACAATATCTCACGAAGGGTTCAGACCAATATATTCCCTGTACCCTAAAAAAAGGAGGAACTGAAATCCTTTTTGGGTTTGATTGAGTACATGGCTAAATTTGATGAAATAAAATCTGAAAAGTGTGAATGGCTTCATGATTTGGTAAAAAAAAAGGAATTTGTTTGGGAGGCAAAGCATAGTAAGAATGTTGATCAGTTAAAACAAGAAATAATAAATTCACCTGCGTTAGGAACATTTGACCCCAGGAAAAAAACCATTCTAACTACTGATGCATCCAATAAGAGTCTGGGTGCTACATTATCTCAAAAAGGAGAAGGGGAGAAACGATTATAGTATTTGCGTCTCACTGTTTAACCAAAGCTGAGCATAATAATTCCGTAATTGAAAGGGAGACCCTGGCCTGTGTTTGGGCTGTAAAACATTTCAAGTTTGATGTATGGGGAATAAAATGCACTGTTGGCACAGGTCACAACCCCCTTACATTCATGTTTTGAATGAAAGGGACAGACCGTAGTACTCCACGCATATCCAAATAGGTACTTGCTTTGAAAAATTTGAAACATTTTGTATTTACCAGGTCCAGACCTGAAGATGAATCCTACACGCTGGATTCTAGTGCCTAGAACGTTTTGGTCACGGACTTACACGTCTGTCTACTGACTACTACCATTGGGACTCGATGATTATTCCTAGAATACTTTCCCGAAGCCCTATATTTATTGTGGACTACCTGTGTCGCAACCGGGTTGGAATTCTCACCGGTACAGCTATTCCATTGATACTTTGCTAACATAACAGCCCTGAAGAGTCACAATTGTACCACGTTGTGACGAAACACAACCGAGTTGGCTGGTTTGTTCATTCTGTATTGATCCGGATTAAAAATCTCCATTATGATAACCCTGATGTCGACCGGCTTAATGTCTACAAAAAGAACAATTTGAATTTTTGTTTTTTACACTAAAACCTTTACCCTTATACGTGTGCACAGGACTCTGTTCTATATTTTATTTTGTTTCTGTGATATTTTTTACATTTCGATATTCCTTTCTTGATATAGTCTCATACAATCCTTGCTAGGGAGAGATCTCTTAAGAAAACTGAACTGTTGTGTATTATCTGTTTCTCTGTTTTATGTGAAATTGAAACTCATGTTCAAGATCTTCAAAAACCTCTAATGTGTCTGAAACTACTAATGATATTTCTCAAGTGCCTTAAGCTCTGTGGAATGGACACACACATGTTTTTTGGACTGTGTTCTTTCTGAGCCGCATTTTAAGATTAATCTGAAAACCTTGAAGAAACTGCCCTGAATTCTATAGTAGCCTTTACGCCCAGAAGCCAAAGCTGAATTCTGACCTACCATCACTGCCTTACAGGGGATCCCTGTGTCGTCTTTGAGTGTGTCTGTAAAATGATCTTGCAGATAGAAAACCTGGTATAAAAATGCACAGATCTGTAAAGGGTCGGCACCCATGAATAATGTTGTAATACCTAGTTTTCTTGTTGCTCCTAAAACTGTAACCTCATCATCAATTATTCTTGCTACTGTAGTGTAGTTCCTATATTCCCAATAGGCTCTGCGCATTGGAATAATATATTCAGCAGTTTAGACGTAGGACTGAGGTCGACTAGGTCTCTACTGACTATATTAGACTTAAGGTTTGCCAGCTAGCTCAGAGGTCACTAGAAACTTTCTTGAATAAACGAGGAGGAGTTTAACCTCCCTGGATAGACAAGAAGGGATTAGCTTCTGACAACCATAAAACATGACAACTTTGCTCTCCCTGATTAATAGTATATCTCTAGAGTCGTGTGAAAACAAAAGACAGCTATTTCACTCAGTCAAAGGTGCGTATTTAGTTTCACCAGATTGCAGAGAAAAGAGAGACGGGTGTTTTCAATAAAAGGTATAATTTATTGAGCAGTCTCCTTCCTCATACAAGAGAAATGAATTGCTACAATTGCAATACTTATAGTAAAGTAAAGTGCGTACAGTAAAAGGAGTATTATCAAATAATACTGTAAAAGCATTGATATGGTTTCTTAGCCATATGATACTTTAAAATAGATAAAATATATACATACATATATACATTGACTAATCGTGCTCAACTGGTGCTTCTAAATACGCCTACCCCGGTGTACCTGACCTAAGCCTAATACGTGGGAAGGAGTAAGTAAGTAGCAGTTTAAGTTAAGTTTGTTTTGCCAAGAATCTGACTCAAGAATTCTCTGTAACGGTTTAGTCAATTCAGTACCTGGGTAATAGAAACAGGAGGGCTAGTATCTCTCTCTCAGGACTCGATATCCCAGTCACCCGCAAGGGTAGGCTGGAAACGCCGGAGCTGGATTTTCTCGGCAGGAGAAAAGACAGCGTTTTTCTCAGCGCGTCAAAAGGGAGGGGCAGCGTCCATGGGCTCTCGCATCAGCTGGGCTCTCGGGCAAGTAGATAGCTGCTCCAGAATCACCACCACCGTGTCTTTGCTTAAGGCAGCGTTGGTATATTTATACCTGAAAGGTGCCGGGTTTGACGTAAGGCTGGTCATAAGACGTCACTAAAGATGTCACTAAGAACTGGTTGTTCTTACAGTGCTTTACAGGAGTTCTAGGACGAAATCAAAACAAAGGCAAGGAGGATTTCCCAGGTTGCTGGAGGCTTGGTTTTGTTTAGAGAACTCGGTGTGCTTTCTAGGGGGCTGGAGGAGTAGTCTTGCTTAATGTGACAGCATGTGCTACGACTGAATTATGAATAGGGTTTTTATGCCGTTGTATGGACATTATTGATTTATAACCGGACAAGGGCATAAAATAGAAATATCGAATCAGGTCCCTAGATAAACACACTACACCCACTCCACGAATTAATGTCCATCATTACTAAAACTAAGCAATAGTAAACATATCTAAAGGTGCATGTGTATACCAATCCACCCCAAAATACATTTTTTGCATTTGAAATGGTGTATGTTAAATACATGAAAATGAGTATAGGTACTGTACGTTTTTCAAGCAGAGTAATCATTCATAAAAATAGGATGCATATATATATCAGCAGAATGACTTTGCGAAAATTACACATGAAATGGCTCTTTATACAGAAAAGAAGTGCGAGACCATTTCATCACATATAATACAGTTCTTTGTAAATATGCTTGAGGCTGAGGTAATATATTGTGTCTAGAATTCCTAAAAATAGAAGCTCTGTTCTCTAGGAATAGTTCTACTTTAAGCAGAGTACAAGTGCCAAAAAAAAGGTAAATATTTTGGAATCGGGAGAAAAAATTATTTCGTTTTTCAGGGGAAGAAGAAAAAAATAGTTCCAAATATTTTCAGTAGCTTTTGTTTATCAAAGCTGAAGGCCGAATTCAGAGTTCAGGGAATGCTGAGTGCTCCTTTGCTTTAAAGTTATTCTTTCGGTTCAGGGGAGAACATCATTACAGACTGACTTTCAAAAAAGCAGTTTACCGCTTCAGGTGAAAGTTCGATCAAGTTGGAAAATGCCGCTACCATGCAGTCGTGAGAATGATTGCTGTCATCGATGTATTGATAAGCATTGCTCACAGAAGGTCGTACCTGGTTGATGCTGCTCTCATCTTGCACTTCACTACCCTTTAATCGCAGTGGTGAAGTTTCCACGAATGCCGTCATCAGGATAGGTAACCGCTGGGGACAACACCATGCATGAGCCGTTACAGGACTTAGCAAAGTATCTGTATCCAATGGTACTGCTGATTGTAGTGTAAGACAGATGTCCAACACGCATTCTTCCCCGCACAGCATACATCGTAGCACAGGTAAGATACAATTCTGCCAGATGAGTCTGAATGAAAGAAACCAGGTCATATTCTGATCTCTTAGCCGGGCTAATCCAAGGACTTTAGTTATGCGGTCCCGATAGCGTGTAGCTAGGATCGTTTCTTCCATTGTTGCTGGAGTCTTGTCTGTGACATGGCTTGCCATAACGAAGCAGGAGAATCAAAACTAAAATGCCTGCTACGAGTCCCAACAGGAGTGGTAGGCCGCCAAAGACCGAATGGACAAAATTAGGAAAGATGCCCAGGTCTGCTTTGAAGGGTGTTAACAGTCCCGAAAAAATTGTCTTAAATACATGTGGGATACCATTTGTATCAGACATGTTTAGGATTTGGCTTAGCATTTCCGCGAAATGTAAGGGGCAATTTGTTGATAAAAGTGTATGTATCTCTGCCATTGTCCTTGCAACTTGAAGATCATACGTTTCTTTTGATGACGTCAAGGGCACAGTCGTCTGTAGAAGAACAGACTTCATTCTGCTTAAAGTATCAATTCGAATAGAAGAGATATTCAAAATGGGCCAAATGTTTCCCTCCCTGTCTGGAGTGCTGTTCGGATACAATACTTGCATACAGCAAGTGACCATGGACGAAACGCTTACTAGATAAGCTTTTCCTGGCACCAAGCCACAACATCTGTGCTCCACTATTAGAATGTAGCTCCCGTTAGAAACCCGTCTAAAAAATGGCTCTATTCGATTTGCAGGTGTGCCATGCTGGTGGCATGAAAGGTTATTTGAAGTCCCCTCACAGGCCCCATGTAGGTTTATACCCTGACACAGAAGTATACCACTTAGTGATCTTTTACAATTATTACCACTAAGAAATACATTCTGTCCTTTTTCACTATAACATGTGTGTGTGTAAGGTAATTTCCATGATGACTTAATGTATCCTTTACCCAACCTTTCATACTGGCCTGCTCGTATATACTCTTGGCAGTATTTAAATTGGAAAGTTGTTATCGGAATAGTTATGATTCCGTGTATTATCCATTCAATGACAGGTCGTTCTGACATTGTCAATGGTAATCTCTCAAGTTTTTCAATGCTCAGAATTGTATATTCCGCTCCTTTTTGTGCCAAGCTGATTTGTGTATCAGTAAGGTTAAAGATGGAGAATAATGACATTGTGTTGATTAAACGCCAGGGCACGTAGCCTGAACGCAGATTTTGTAACGTCCAGCCAAGCTGTACAATAGAACGTAGTTGGGACTGACCGTGTTGTAACATCAGTAAGTCCTGCTCTATTATATCAATAGCAGATGATACAATGCTGTCCAGTGAATATATTCTGGAGGACAGAGTCATTAACCCATTGTCCACAACAGAAAGTGATTTTTCCAAATTAATACGGTCAATTTCCCGTATTTTTTCTGCTGTTTCAATTTGAGTTTCTTTCCAAGCTTCGTTGTAAGCTGCGTATATACTGGCCGCTATGAAACGTTTTTGACGCCGTTTGCGTGGTCCCATTATGAAATCACGCAAGTCAGCACCGTCTTTAAGTAAAGTCAAGTGTTGCTTAATTTCTGCCAGTGTGGATTTCTGTAGCCATTCGAGGCAGAGTTTCCCTACACTGTAAGTTGTAATTATCCCTGGATGTTGTCTCTGGGAGTATCTTGGGCCTGGCCTGGTCAATTTGAACCCCTGTATTTTGTTCAGGAATCTAACTTGACAGTCATTTGTGTCTGTGGGCCAGATCAACCATTTTTTCCAATCAGGATGTGTTCGGTTTTGGTTAAAAATATGGGATACGTCTATCTCAACATCTGTAGTGCTATTACTGTCAGGTGTTGGCTTTGGAATAGACGGTTTGTTTAAGTCTTTAATTTTGGCTAGGCCAAGACTGGTTGTCTGTTGAATTGTGTTAAAGGGACGTATGCTAAAGCTTTTAGTTTTTGTATTTGCCATGTGTTTTCAAAGTTAGTTGTGTATTCTATGCTCACAGTGGATTTTTGTTGGCTCCTCTATATGCTCTGGTTGAAGTGATAGTAGCACCCTTCAGCTGCAGGACAGGTTTGGATAGGTTTTCTGTTTAATGAAAATCCTGGCATGGTCAAAAATTACAAAGATCTTTTAGGGTTTTAGCTGTTAGTTTGTTGCTTTACATGAGCTAGCATTTTGATATAAATTGCACTCTGTCAGGTAGCTGTGCACACACTCATTGGATGTTTGTATTTTGGTATTCACCATGTATTGTGTATATTTGACTAAATGGAGGGGCGCTCGACTTTAAATGGGCCATTTGTGATCCATGTGTTACAATGTTAGCACCATAAATTATAATTTGTCTGTCGATATTGGGGTTGTCGTTTTGTAAAGGTGTCTTTTATGTAGTGCTGTTAGAAAGTGATGGGATATGTCTATTTCTTCATATCTTTTAGGTGCTACTAGTGCTTTCTCTTGATGATCTATGTGTTCTGGCAATTGTAATCTTTTTGGTTTAGTATGCATTTTCAGGATCATTTGGAAATATATTTTCAAGTATTTTTCCAGTTGTTTCGGTGAGCTTGTACTGGCCTCCTCCAGGTCCGACAGGTCATTCCTCACTTCTATTTCTGTAATATTGGGATAATGGGGGAGATGAATATTTTGTCTAACATTTCCTGTGATGCCATTTTTTGGTGGTAGCCAAAAATCAAAGCATGAATTAGAATAATATTCTAACTGGTCAAGATATGTAACAGAAATGCTTACATACCAGGTCTATAATAAACTTATACAAGACTGGAGCAAAGCAGGAGTACCTTGGTGAGTCTTTCTTGTCAAAGCGTAAACTGGGATGTATCCAGCGCAATGTCAGAAAAAGCATGGAACAGCTTCTCCCATGGCTCCCAAAGAGAGAGGGATCAAAGCTGCAGCCTTTGTGGTTACTACAAATAGACGGTGATGCTTCATCTGCGCCTGCCAGCATTTAATTCAAGCATGAACATGCTCTTCAAAACTTTGGGGCTAGTTTACAAGCCCTGTGCGCCACCCGTACGACACTTTTCCCATGTTAAAAATGACACAAACGTAGCACAAGAGGCTTATAAATAAGCCTCTTTGTGTTTAGCAATGGACAGTTGCTCCTGTTGACAAGCTCAAGTTTCATGTCTAAAATGGACAAACAGGCAGCTGAAATGCAGAATTGTTAAGTTCATGATGATAACAGAAAAGTTTTACATTTTTTTTACCTTTGTCTGTGTCAGAAGCAGTCTCCTATAAGAGGGAATGGAGTTGGAGAACTTATCTGAAAATTGACACAGGTCTCCACAAAGTGAGGAAGGTGGAGAAAAGGCAGGTGAAGAAGATGACCTATGCCATCAAACCGTCCAGAGACATATGAGGAAAGGTTCCTGAGCAGGCGGTTTCCCCCTCTTCTTGGAGACCAAATCCGAACAGCAAAATCGGTGCCCCAACTGCAGACCACCGTATAATCACCACCACCGTGTCTTTGCTTAAGGCAGCGTTGGTATATTTATACCTGAAAGGTGCCGGGTTTGACGTAAGGCTCGTCATAAGACGTAAATAAAGATGTCACTAAGAACTGGTCGTTCTTACAGTGCTTTACAGGAGTTCTAGGACAAAATCAAAACAAAGGTAAGGGGGATTTCCCAGGTTGCTGGAGGCTTGGTTTTGTTTAGAGAACTCGGTGTGCTTTCTAGGGGGCTGGAGGAGTAGTCTTGCTTAATGTGACAGCATGTGCCACGACTGAATTATAAATAGGGTTTTTATGCCGTTGTATGGACATTATTGATTTATGACCGGACAAGGGCATAAAATAGAAATATCGAATCAGGTCCCTAGATAAACACACTACACCCACTCCACGAATTAATGTCGATCATTACTAAAACTAAGCAATAGTAAACATATCTAAAGGTGCATGTGTATACCAATCCACCCCAAAATAATTTTTTTGCATTTGAAATGGTGTATGTTAAATACATGAAAATGAGTATAGGTACTGTACGTTTTTCAAGCAGAGTAATCATTCATAAAAATAGGATGCACATATATATCAGCAGAATGACCTTGCGAAAATTACACATGAAATGGCTCTTTATACAGAAAAGAAGTGCGAGACCATTTCATCACATATAATACAGTTCTTTGTAAATATGCTAGAGGCTGAGGTAATATATTGTCTCTAGAGTCCCCAAAAATAGAAGCTCTGTTCTCTAAGAATAGTTCTACTTTAAGCAGAGTACAATAAATATTTTGGAATCGGGAGAAAAAATTATTTCGTTTTTCAGGGGAAGAAGAAAAAAATAGTTCCAAATATTTTCAGTAGCTTTTGTTTATCAAAGCTGAAGGCCGAATTCAGAGTTCAGGGAATGCTGAGTGCTCCTTTGCTTTAAAGTTATTCTTTCGGTTCAGGGGAGAACATCATTACAGACTGACTTTCAAAAAAGCAGTTTACCGCCTCAGGTGAAAGTTCGATCAAGTTGGAAAATGCCGCTACCATGCAGTCGTGAGAATGATTGCTATCATCGATGTATTGATCAGCATTGCTCACAGAAGGTCGTACCTGGTTGATGCTGCTCTCATCTTGCACTTCACTACCCTTTAATCGCAGTGGTGAAGTTTCCACGAATGCCGTCATCAGGATAGGTAACCGCTGGGGACAACACGATGCATGAGCCGTTACAGGACTTAGCAAAGTATCTGTATCCAATGGTACTGCTGATTGTAGTGTAAGACAGATGTCCAACACGCATTCTTCCCCGCACAGCATACATCGTAGCACAGGTAAGATACAATTCTGCCAGATGGGTCTGAATGAAAGAAACCAGGTCATATTCAGATCTCTTAGCCGGGCTAATCCAAGGACTTTAGTTATGCGCTCCCGATAGCGTGTAGCTAGGATCGTTTCTTCCATTGTTGCTGTAGTCTTGTCTGTGGCATGGCTTGCCATAACGAAGCAGGAGAATCAAAAATAAAATGCCTGCTACGAGTCCCAACAGGAGTGGTAGGCCGCCAAAGACCGAATGGACAAAATTAGGAAAGATGCCCAGGTCTGCTTTGAAGGGTGTTAACAGTCCCGAAAAAATTGTCTTAAATACATGTGGGATACCATTTGTATCAGACATGTTTAGGATTTGGCTTAGCATTTCCGCGAAATGTAAGGGGCAATTTGTTGATAAAAGTGTATGTATCTCTGCCATTGTCCTTGCAATTTGAAGATCATACGTTTCTTTTGATGACGTCAAGGGCACAGTCGTCTGTAGAAGAACAGACTTCATTCTGCTTAAAGTATCAATTCGAATAGAAGAGATATTCAAAATGGGCCAAATTTTTCCCTCCCTGTCTGGAGTGCTGTTCGGATACAATACTTGCATACAGCAAGTGACCATGGACGAAACGCTTACTAGATAAGCTTTTCCTGGCACCAAGCCACAACATCTGTGGTCCACTATTAGAATGTAGCTCCCGTTAGAAACCCATCTAAAAAATGGCTCTATTCGAGTTGCAGGTGTGCCATGCTGGTGGCATGAAAGGTTATTTGAAGTCCCCTCACAGGCCCCATGTAGGTTTATACCCTGACACAGAAGTATACCACTTAGTGATCTTTTACAATTATTACCACTAAGAAATACATTCTGTCCTTTTTCACTATAACATGTGTGTATGTAAGGTAATTTCCATGATGACTTAATGTATCCTTTACCCAACCTTTCATACTGGCCTGCTCGTATATACTCTTGGCAGTATTTAAATTGGAAAGTTGTTATCGGAATAGTTATGATTCCGTGTATTATCCATTCAATGACAGGTCGTCCTGACATTGTCAATGGTAATCTCTCAAGTTTTTCAATGCTCAGAATTGTATATTCCGCTCCTTTTTGTGCCAAGCTGATTTGTGTATCAGTAAGGTTAAAGATAGAGAATAATGACGTTGTCTCGATTAAACGCCAGCGCACGTAGCCTGAACGCAGATTTTGTAACGTCCAGCCAAGCTGTACAATAGAACGTAGTTGGGACTGACCGTGTTGTAACATCAGTAAGTCCTGCTCTATTATATCAATAGAAGATGATACAATACTGTCCAGTGAATATATTCTGGAAGACAGAGTCATTAACCCATTGTCCACAACAGAAAGTGATTTTTCCAAATTAATACGTTCAATTTCCCGTATTTTTTCTGCTGTTTCAATTTGAGTTTCTTTCCAAGCTTCGTTGTAAGCTGCGTATATACTGGCCGCTATGAAACGTTTTTGACGCCGTTTGCGTGGTCCCATTATGAAATCACGCAAGTCAGCACCGTCTTTAAGTAAAGTCAAGTGTTGCTTAATTTCTGCCAGTGTGGATTTCTGTAGCCATTCGAGGCAGAGTTTCCCTACACTGTAAGTTGTAATTATCCCTGGATGTTGTCTCTGGGAGTATCTTGGGTCTGGCCTGGTCAATTTGAACCCCTGTATTTTGTTCAGGAATCTAACTTGACAGTTATTTGTGTCTGTGGGCCAGATCAACCATTTTTTCCAATCAGGATGTGTTCTGTTTTGGTTAAAAATATGGGATACGGAGGAGCCTAGCTCGCGTCCGAGATGGCCGCGTTTTAGCTCGGCTCCGTTCACCCGCCTGTTTTCTTCGTTTATCCTGTACTTATCCTGCCCCGGGAAGCCCTCCTTGCTGTGTTTCTGTATTGAGCACACCTTGCAGACACTTACCCGTTGCTCCGGTGATCCTGGGTGCTGTGGATCCTGTGCGGTGATCCCGCTCGCTTCGGAGCCTCCGGGGCGGGCCGGCCTGGACCTCCTTGTGGCGCCGGGACGCGACGGAGCACGATGATCGGCCCTTGATGGCGCAGTGGAGGTGGTCGTGGAGGCCGATGTGCGTGTAGGCCGGCTGTGCCCGCTGGCCGACCCGGTGGGCCTGGGGCCTTGGGGTGGAGGCGCTGCCTCTCGTTGAAGGACCTGCTCATTTATCCGGCTTGGACCCCCCTTTGTTCTCCGGTCCGGCCATCTTGAATTTTCCGCCCGGACTCGGAGAACGGGGCCGGCGGCACTGGGGGGCCGCCGAATCCCCTTCTTCTGGTGGGCCTCCTTCCTGCCCCGAGGTGCCCTGCCGCCGGTCGGCTGGTCTCCTTTTGCCTTGGTGTTGCCCCGGCCGGGGCTGCCGGCGGCCGAGGACTTGCTGGGCTCCTAAGATGGCGGCCGACCCTGGATGTCTCTGCCGGGCCTGGACGAGCACTGGGGGCCCGCCACATGGCCCGGATGCCGGATCTTGTAAAGGGTCTCCTGCACTTCAAGTTGTCCTGGATGCTCTACACTCCTGGCAGACTTCCGTGGCTGCGCCTGTTTCCGCTATGGAGGCGGACCCTCTTTTTGAGCTATTCGGGCCCCCGGCATCGGATTTGGCCTCCTCGTTGCAGGGTGCGGCTGGCGTGCTCCTGGGATCTGTGCCCTCGGCGGCGACCACATCCATGGGTCGGCGAATCTCCGACGCCCTTCATCGTCCTGCTTTGTTGCCTCGGCCGCTGGTCCGCGGTCCGATTGTATCCTGGCCTGGCCTCGATGACCCTTCCTGTTCATTATCGCATCGGCTCCCCGGCCATGGCGCCTGTGCCGACCCGGCTGGGCTTGCCTCGTTGAAACTGTCCTTGGAACTGTGCCTGCGGTGTGAGCGTTGTACCATGACTTTCCTGGATCTTCTGTATTTTCTTTCACGTTTCTTCTCAGGACTGCCGCTGGATCTTCCCCTGTGCCCTTGGTTCTTTGCCGTTTGGTCTTTGTTTGTTCGGACGGTTACAAATTTGGACAAACGAGGACAGGGCTGATACGACTTTTTACATGCGATAGTCTTGTATTGATTTGATAATCGGCTTGCACTGGTATGATGATGTGTTACTTTACGGGGCTCCTGAAACTTATCCTGATATTATTACCTTCCCGTGGGCTTAACCCCCCCTTTTTCACAGGTGGTGGGATGGATGCAGATAATACTGTCCTTTGGCCCTCTCCCGTGTGTGATACTTTCCCTTTCCCTTTCCCTCTCCCGTTTTTTGTCTTTGTTTCTATCTTGTTCTCGTTCTCCTATATTTTGGGTTCTAATTAGGGCGACAGGCACGCTGCTGGGGGGTAGGCCGTAGCCTTCTGCAGGGGTGCAGGGTGGGCTTGTGGGTGGGGTGGGGGGATCTGTCGTTTTGGGGGGTCTTTTTCCCCCACTCTTTTTCTCCCTTTTGGTTCTATGGCCCTTGAGTATCCCTTTTTTCGGGGCTCTGTCTCGTCATTTGTCCCCCTGGTGTCTTTCTGTGGCATTTCTCTTCCGGTATTACGGTGATTGTGATTTGCTATGTGTGTTTTCCTAAAAATGTATTGTATATTTTGTACCGGATTTTTGTTTTCCTGTTTTGTCGCCCAGGGGCGAGTGTTTGGGTTGGAGTCCCTTCCTTTTCCTTTTCCTTCCTTTTCCTTCCCTCCCCCCTTTTGCGGGGTTTCCTTCCTTTAGTGGGGGTGCGTTTCGTATTGTTTTTGCGATGGGGTTCCTTTCTTTGATGTTTGGTGGGTCGGGTGGTGGCCGCGGTGGGTGGGCATTGGCCAGCGAGCGCAATTGCCTTTCCTTATGTCCTTTGTTTTGGCTGGTGCTTATTGGTATATTTTTCTCATATTTGTTTCTCCTGTATTTCTCCGATCGCTGGGTTGCTGCCCGCCGCGGCCCCTCCCCTGTGGTTTGCCTCACTGCCCGTCATGATCCTAAACTCCCCGCCCCGTCTTTAAAAAAGAAAACTACCTTTCTGATGCTTGTTCTTGAGACTGCTCTATGATGTTTGTTGTTTCTCCTGTTTCATTGCCTTCGTATCCTGTGACAACCTGTGTATTGCTCTTGATGTTTTTGCTATGTGGTGGCCAGCCCGGTGGGTTGTAGGCCCGTATTTGTGAGCACTCTATGTACAATAAAGGTTTTCAAAAAAAAAAAAAAATATGGGATACGTCTATCTCAACATCTGTAGTGCTATTACTGTCAGGTGTTGGCTTTGGAATAGACGGTTTGTTTAAGTCTTTAATTTTGGCTAGGCCAAGACTGGTTGTCTGTTGAATTGTGTTAAAGGGACGTATGCTAAAGCATTTAGTTTTTGTATTTGCCATGTGTTTTCAAAGTTAGTTGTGTATTCTATGCTCACAGTGGATTTTTGTTGGCTCCTCTATATGCTCTGGTTGAAGTGATAGTAGCACCCTTCAGCTGCAGGACAGGTTTGGATAGGTTTTCTGTTTAATGAAAATCCTGGCATGGTCAAAAATTACAAAGATCTTTTAGGGTTTTAGCTGGTAGTTTGTTGCTTTACATGAGCTAGCATTTTGATATAAATTGCACTCTGTCAGGTAGCTGTGCACACACTTTATTTTATTATTTATTTATTTATTTTATTTTAAACATTTGTAAAGCGCGAAACGAAGGCCCATGGGCATCTCGGCGCTGAGTAACTGCAATGTTTGGCCAACAAGGGGACTGGGAGATCATTGATTAAAAAGCAAAGTTTTGAGGTTTTTTCGGAAAGACCAGAGGGACGTGCTGGTCTTGATCGAATGAGGCAGTGTGTTCCAAAGTTTTGGAGCAGCCACAAGGAATCTTCTGTCACCCCAGTTGACAGATTTAGTTCGGGGGATCACCAGGTCCAGGGAGCTGGAAGAGCGCAGTGCTCTAGATGGACAGTAGGGAGTAAGGTTCTGGGTGAAGAATGCTGGGGCAGCGTTGTGTAAAGCCTTGTATACCAGGCACAAGGTTTTAAACTTAATCCTCTTCCTCACCGGAAGCCAATGGAGTTGTTTCATGGTGGGTGAGACCGGATGGAATTTGGGGATTCGCCCTAGGAGCCTGGCGGCCGCGTTCTGCATAGACTGCATTTTTGTTAGCACTCTCTCCTCTCCAAACACTCATTGGATGTTTGTATTTTGGTATTCACCATGTATTGTGTATATTTGACTAAATGGAGGGGCGCTCGACTTTAAATGGGCCATTTGTGATCCATGTGTTACAATGTTAGCACCATAAATTATAATTTGTCTGTCGATATTGGGGTTGTCGTTTTGTAAAGGTGTCTTTTATGTAGTGCTGTTAGAAAGTGATGGGATATGTCTATTTCTTCATATCTTTTAGGTACTACTAGTGCTTTCTCTTGATGATCTAAGTGTTGTGGCAATTGTAATCTTTTTGGTTTAGTATGCGTTTTCAGGATCATTTGGAAAGATATTTTCAAGTAATTTCCAGTTGTTTCGGTGAGCTTGTACTGGCCTCCTCCAGGTCCGACAGGTCATTCCTCACTTCTATTTCTGTAATATTGGGCTAATGGGAGAGATTAATATTTTGTCTAACATTTCCTGTGATGCCATTTTTTGGTGGTAGCACAATCAAAGCATGAATTAGAATGATATTCTAACTGGTCAAGATAGGTAACAGAAAGGCTTCCATACCAGTCTATAATAACCTTATACAAGACTAGAGCAAAGCAGGAGTACCTTGGTGAGTCCTTCCTGTCAAAGCTAAAACTGGACAAAAGGGACAGAATCTGCAGCCTTTGTGGTTACCATGAAGAGACGGTGATGCTTCATCTGTGTCTGCCAACATTTAATCCAGGCAGGAACATTCTCCTCAAAACTTTGATTTTAGCAATGGACAGTCTTTCCTCTCGACAAGCTCCAGTTTCGTGTCCAATATGGACAAACAGGCAACTGAAATGCAGATTTGTTAAGTTCTTGATGATAGGAGAAAACTTTTTCACTTGTTTTTACCTTGGTCTGTGTCAGAAACAGTCTCACATAAGAGGGAATGGAGTTGGAGAACTTACCTGAAATTAGACACAGGTCCCCACAAAGTGAGGAAGGTGGAGTGAAGACAGAGGAAGAAGATGACCAGATGCCATCAAACCGTCCAGAGACATGTGAGGAGAGGTTCTCGAGCAGGCGTTTTCCCCCTCTTTCTGGGGACCGAGCCCGAACAGTGAAACCGGTGCCCGGACTGCAATCAATCATAAAAGGGCTGCGCGAGACACGCGAGGACGCCACCCCAGCGACCCAAAACTCTGAGCATCGAAGTCTGGCGGTACCCGGGGGACCCCGCTAGTTTCACTCCATTACCCATCATGCTCCAGGACAAGCCTGGCTTTCGCAGGTGCATGAGAGGGTTAGAAACCGACAAGGGAGGGGGGCAAGGGAAGGGAGTTGGCAGCACAATAAGGGAAAGCAAATGTTGTAGCTCTCAAATTGAGAAAGTATATACATCATGTCGAAAGTGCAGTTTTGTTTTCAGAATCAAAAGTTAATTTCCAGAATAAGGCAATAATAGAATTGTACTATTATGGATCAGTGTTCTCCCTTAATTAAGTTCTAATTCTTTAATCATATGAGAAATCCCTTTTCTTTTGGGAATCTTTGTTTAGTTACATACCGTGTCATGAAGAGTGTATATATGGAGAGTGTCTTAAAGGTATTCTGTGATTATTTTAACCATTACACTATATTTCATTGAGGCTTCATGCAGGCTTCAGGTGGTGCTTTCATTATTCAAAAATTATCTTTCATAAGAACTTTTTTTTAGAATTTTATCTTGCTGTTTCTGACATTATCAGTTATAGAATACAATATTAACATTTGGAAATATATGTAAATATATTTTTACATTATAGGTTTACATAATTTACTTACATTTTCAAAGTTATCTTTACTTCAATTGGGTTGTATATTTTGTTTTATACGGCTGTTTCCTTCTGATTTTGGGTACAGATTATATTTACATTACATTTGTTGTAGTTTGAGAAGAAGAGATAGGTTAGATGTATTTTATTTTTACTTTAATAGTCTTTCACGCTTTGCTTATAAAACTTTACTTTTTTCCTTTCCTGTACCTTATAATTTTCATATGTCTGTGGCTTAATCTTCATTTTGCTTTTGAAGTAAATATGAAATACAGTTTTACTTATTGTTTATAATTTTTCTCTTATATTTCTTTAGTTATTACCGGGTGACTTTTTTTGCCAACTGCTTTTTCCAAAGTGACGGAGCGTGTCGTTAGCCTTCTTGGCCTAACGACTTGCTTCACCACTTTGTTATAATTATGCCCCTTCTTCTCAACCACAGTGAGGAGGGCTCCAGTATCCCCCACTACAGGCCCTGTCCTCCCATTGAGTTTAATTTACTGTACAAATCCTATTGTATTAGGATGGATGTGCTTTAGAGTATTTCAGTCCCTGTCCCAAATGTCCATAGCTACAATGTTGAATGCAACATGTCCCTCTCAGAAACCGTCACCCACATATAACATGCTTGCTATCACGGGTGTCACTAGGCCAAATTCCTTCTCTTGACAGTCTCTCTTGTAATGTCCCACCTTGTGGTACTTATAACAAGTTACCACCTTAGACTAATAAGGGATTCCTTGCCTTCCCTTCTGATGCTCCTTCCCGGGTACACCATTATCATTTTCATGTTTCCTTTGCATGCCTCAAGTCCAGGAGAATTACTCTGGCCCTTACCCTGAGGTTTGGAAACAGTCTGTAGAGAGTTCTTCTCCACCTTTAGCTTGAGCCACTTGTCATCTTACACTGCAAGATCTGTTGGCTCCCTCTCAATCAGATCAATAAGTATTGCCTGAGTGGGGCAGAGCCCTCCTCCTTGAGTCGCTCTGTCACAACCAGCTGGTTAAGGGCCTGAACATTCTTGGCCTCCATCTTTCTTACCCGCTTGTTCAAATTACGAAATACACCATGAATCCAAGTCTCAAACCGAGCACCATCCGCTCTGTTGCAGTCGTTGAATCTCTGCAGGTACAGAGTTGGCTTCAACCCTAACGGCCTGAAAGCTTCCTTTATTCGCTCATAGAACATCTGGTCTGCCACAAACATACTCCCAATGATGGCTGTCACTTGCAATGACGTGAGCCCCATTAAGGCAGCTGCCTTAAACACCTAATTTAAGGCCTGCGCTTTACAAGCGTCCTCAAAGCTCACAACAGTCCCAAGAGTCCTGACTTTCTTATAACATGCACATGGTCTTTTGGAACCTTGGCCACAACCTGGCCTGTACTCAATGTGGAGTCACATAACACATATGGAGTTGTCATTGCTGCCATCCTAATTTTACCTTGCTCAAGGGCTATCTTTTCCCTTTCCAGCTTCTTTTCTTTTTCTGTTTGGTCTCTTCCCACTTTCTGTGTTTTTCCTCCATTTCTCTATGTTCATCCTCTGGTCTCTCACAATTTCTCTTCCCGAGCCCACTCCTCCTGTTTCTCCCTCCTCCTCTCTGCTTATGCTCGATGAAATTGTCTCAGCTTCTCACTCTCAAACTCTTTGGCTTTCGCATCTTCCTCAGCCTTAGCTTTCTGAAGTACAAACTGCAAGTTCAGGATCTCTGCTAAACTTAACCCTCCCAAGGGATTTTCCCCTGGAAATTGGGACAGTGATGCTCTAGAAATTCGACTTGGTTTCATATTGTGATGGTTACTACTGTTATGAAGAGTGGATGACTGGAATACAGAAGACTCCTGCTTACAATCATATCTCCCTGTATTCTTGGAGGTATTTTACAATACTAGTGGTGAATTTCCGCGCTGGGGCAGGCCAGTTGTCTCCCCTTTGTGTTCTCTCTGCATTGCTACAATTTCTGTATTCAGCTGTGCCTTTGATAGACTTCTTTGTGGTATCTTAAACCATGGCAATGTTTTGGAAGCCAGTGGACAATTTGCTCCGGTAGCTGAACTCCAGGTGAAGTGTTACCGTCTTCTTGTTACCACAGATTGTTTTCAGCATGAGTATGTTAAGTTACCAGTACAGAGTTGCTATAGTAAACTGAAGTAACATTTTAGAAGTATTCCAGTAGCATTTGCATTGTGTATTTTGATTTTATCCTTGAAGTAGTTTTAGGAGAGTATCTGTCTCACTATTATTACATTGTACGTTATTTACATTTCACTCTTAGCACATGGCTGTGGCAGCTATGAATCACCCACCTTCCTAGTTGAATGAAATTAGAAAACCTGAAATTAATTGGAAGGATTGGATAAAATTGTTTGAGTCATATGTAATAGGAATTGGAGGTGAAAGATTCACAGCTGTGTGCAAACAACACATACTACTACATAATGTAGGTATACAAGGTCAAAAAATGTATGAGACCTGGTCTGAGCCAGAGATGGAAGACCAAAAAGACCAGGTTGTTTTCAGTATAACACTTTTGAAGCTTGAGATTCATTTTGGGTATATAGTAAATGTAGGGCTTGGTCTACACAAGTTTTTCAGACAGGTCCAAGGCATAGAAGATTGTATTACTGATTATCTTGCGGCCTTATGAGGGATAACAAAGTTACGTGATTTTGATCACCTGAATGATTCTCTTGTGAGAGACAAGTGGGTCAGGTATACCAATAATAGTCGCATAGAGGAAAAATGATTGGCAATGAACTCCACGTTACGAGAAGCAATTGATATAGCACAGTTTATAGAACATATTGCTAAGTGCATTAAACAAATGAAAACATTGTGCGACATAGTGGCCAGTGTAGAAGATAGTGTGGTAGAAAAAGAGGTGCATAAAATTAATGTTAAGGACGTAGGTGCTAATAAAGCAGTCAAAAAGAGCATTGGCTTGAAGTGATTTAGGTGTGATGGCAGTAACCATTTAGCGAATATTTTACAGTGCTCAGCCTGTAGTGTTACTTGCAAGAAGCGCAATAGGGGCGGGCATTTTGCCTAGGGTGTGTAGAGATGGTCAGAATGCTCAAATAAAGGTTACTAATGATGAAGAACAATTACAAAAACGTGTACCTCAGGTTAAGGGTGAAGGAAGTGACACTAACCCTAAATGCACAGTATTTCTCTATAGTAAATCAGTAGTGATGTATGCAGATTCATGTTCCCCGTTTACTCTATTAAACCAAGCGGATTTTCAGAAGGTATTTGGAAGATGGAATCTTACCATGGGTAAACCTGATATCCCCCCAGAGGGATATACTAAGTAAGCTGTACACCTGGTAGGTATAATATGAATGCACATTCGTTTTAACGGCAGATCCACGGTGGGAAAAGTATACAGTGTGGAAAAAGGGACTAATTTGTTAGGATGGCAAAATCAGAAAGAGGTAGGAATATTATTAGATCCTGGAAACAAAGATCAAGTACTACTTGTAGACAGAAGTAATGGTGCATCAGATAAATGGGAGGAATATCTGATTTATTCCCTGATAAACTTGGAGTGTTAAAACATTTTTAACACAAAATAAAAGTGAGACAAGGAGCGAATCCTACAGTGCATAAACCACTCCCGGTTTCACTTATGATGAGAGATCCTTTACAAAAGGAATGAAACAGGTTGTGTAAGATGGGAGTCACAACCTATAGAATCTTCGGAATGGTTGACTCCCATTGTCATAGCATCTAAGGCTGGTGGGGATGGTATTTGTTTATGTGTGGACTTAAGCAGTTTAAATGAGAACATGTGGTTGGAGAAATGTCCCCTTCCACACATAAACGAAATGTGCAGCACCATGGGTTACACAAAAGATGGCTGTGTAATTGATTTATCCATGACTTATTATCAAGTAGAACTCCATCCAGAGTCTAGAATGCTTACAGCTTTTACCACACTATTTGGGGAGTAAATTTCCCTGAGGATGCCTTTTGGTCTCGCATCTGCCGCTACAGTTTTTCACAGGACAATGCATCTGATTATGGCAGGAGTGGACAATACCCTTTGTTTCCAAGACGACATATTAATATATAGATCATCGATTGAGGAACATGACCGTATATTGCGGTTGATGTTAAAAAAATTGATTGATTCAGGATTGACTATGAATCAGAACAAATGCAAAGTTCGAGTTACCTCAGTGGATTACTTAGGTCACACAATATCTCACGAAGGGTTCAGACCAAAATATTTCCTGTACCCTAAAAAAAGGAGGAACTGAAATCCTTTTTGGGTTTGATTGAGTACATGGCTAAATTTGAAGAAAAAAAATCTGAAAAGTGTGAATGGCTTCATGATTTGGTAAAAAAAAAAAGGAATGTGTTTGGGAGGCAAAGCATAGTAAGAATGTTGATCAGTTAAAACAAGAAATAATAAATTCACCTGCATTAGGAACATTTGGCCCCAGGAAAAAAAACATTCTAACTACGGGTGCATCCAATAAGAGTCTGGGTGCTACATTATCTCAAAAAGGAGAAGGGGAGAAACGATTATAGTATTTGCGTTTCACTGTTTAACCAAAGCTGAGCATAATAATTCCGTAATTGAAAGGGAGACCCTGGCCTGTGTTTGGGCTGTAAAACCTTTCAAGTTTTATGTATGGGGAATAAAATTCACTATTGGCACAGGTCACAACCCCCTTACATTCATGTTTTGAATGAAAGGGACAGACCGTAGTACTCCACGCATATCCAAATAGGTACTTGCTTTCAAAAATTTGAAACATTTTGTATTTACCAGGTCCAGACCCGAAGACGAATCCTACACGCCGGGTTCTAGTGCCTAGAACATTTTGGCCACGGACTTACACGTCTGTCTACCAGCGTCCCTACTACCATTGGGACTCGATGATTATTCCTAGAATACTTTCCCGAAGACCGTATATTTATTGTGGACTACCTGTGTCGCAAACGGGTTGGAATTCTCACCAGTACAGCTATTCCATTGATCCTTTGCTAACATAACAGCCCTGACGAGTCACAATTGTACCACGTTGTGACGAAACACAACCGAGTTGGCTGATTTGTTCATTCTGTATTGATCCGGATTAAAAATCTCCATTATGATAACTCTGATGTCGACCGGCTTAATGTCTACAAAAAGAACAATTTGAATTTTTGTTTTTTCCACTAAAACCTTTACCCTTATACGTGTGCACAGGACTCTGTTCTATATTTTATTTTATTTTTGTGATATTTTTTACATTTCGATATTCCTTTCTTGATATCGTGTCATACTATCCTTGCTAGGGAGAGATCGCTTAAGCAAACTGCACTGTTGTGTATTATCTGTTTCTCTGTTTTATGTGAAATTGAAACTCATGTTCAAGATCTTCAAAAACCTCTAGTGTTTCTGAAACTATTAATGATATTTCTCAAGTGCCTTAAGCTCTGTGGAATGGACACACACATGTTTTAGGCTGTGTTCTTTCTGAGCCACAGGTTAAGATTAATCTTAAAACTTTGAAGAAACTGCCCTGAATTCTATAGTACCCTTTACGCCCAGAAGCCAAATCTGAATTCTGACCTACCATCACTGCCTTACAGGGGATCCCTGTGTCGTCTTTGAGTGTGTCTGTAAAATGATCTTGCAGATAAAAAACCTGGTATAAAAATGCACAGATCTGTACAGGGTCTGCACCCATGAATAATGTTGTAATACCTAGTTTTCGTGTTGCTCCTAAAACTGTAACCACATCATCAATTATTCTTGCTACTTCCAAATGATTTCATATTGTGTATCTCTGTTTTGCCTTCTTCTTTATCTCTCCTCATAAACACAGTCTCACTTTCATCTTCTTGTTCCCCGGGGTCAAGTAACCTGGTGTGGACTTCCACAGGGTTTTATTGGGTCACCATCCCACTTCTTCCAAGCTTTGAAACAAGATCCAGCCCCTCTAGATACTTGCATTTGCATCACTCAATTAATGTAAGGTGCTTCATGGACCTCCTTCCTGAATTAGCTAAGAAGGGGAATAGATCTTCAATTCCATCTCCCCCTCTTAAATATGTAAGTCACAACATTTCCGGGGGAAGAATCATCTGCCCTCCAATCAGATCAAAGCCATTTATAACATAACATTACAGGTATATTTGTAAAGTGCACGTTCACCCCTGCAACGGGGCATCTTGGCGCTGAAATAACAGATGTCTTTTGTTACCCAACTCAATGGTACTCATTTTATTGACCTCAAATGGATGAAGGGCTGAGTGGACCCGCCGGGATTTGAACCTGTGACCATGAGGTCCAACACAGGCCCCAGCAGTGGATGCATTAGTCCACTGGGCCACCAGAAGTTACTGCATCTTGTCATGGTCTCCCAAGGAGGCACCTTCTTGGGGATGGAAGGCTACTGCAGGCAATGGATGATGGAATTTGCTCTTTTAATCAGACTCCTTCAGGAATATGTTGACTGGACTCAGGAGGCAAATCAAGCCTTTGCAGGGATAAAGTCAGCCACCTCCAAGGCCTGTGCACTGGGCCTGCTGAATTATTCTAAACTCTTCATGCCAAGTTGGAAGTTTGAAGAAATAATAAAAACAATGCTCCTTTTTAATGCATTTCTCAAAGATGTCTAGTTTTTAGGTCTCGCCTACGCAGCGCGCATGCGTTGCTTAGGAAAGAGACCTCTTGAGATCGCATTAGCTTTCCAGGCAAAAACGTGCACGCGTTGCATTGATTTTAATGCAACGCGTGCACGTTTTGTCGATTTCCTCGCTGGAGCGCGCAGGGCCATATCGTCGCACGCTCCCATGAGGAAATCGCGCAGGCCCCCTCCCCTGCTGCTGCGCACGATTATTTACCACTGGTTAAGAACTTGTGCCCTGTAAACACATGATGGCCAAGATTTACTAAGCATTAACTCCAGCGCTCACGCGACAGTAAGTCGCGACCGGCACACCCGACCCGAGCCATACCTTCCAAAGCGGCAGCTGTCACGGTCAGAGACAGCTGCGGTCCACCGGCAAGGAAATGGATACTGCGGCGTGAGGACGACACAGGGCCCGGCGAAGCAACCCAAGGGACCGGGCGGTCCCCTGTCTGTGTTGGCCTCTTCTCTGCCAGGTAAACAGCGCACCTCGCTGTGATGTGGCACAGCAGCGAACCTCTCTAGGCGCTACAGAGTGCTATAGTTATTTACAGGCAGACAGAAATGTCTGAAGCGTCACGTCTTTGCTGCTACATACTAACGACAACGATGTGTGTTCTCCTGTGTGTCAGTTTAGGTCAACAGGTCTTGGGGTAGTCTTTAAATGTGGGGGCATTCTGCCTCGCTACGTGGGCAGCTCAATTTGCACTTTTGTTCTGAAAAATAGCACCGCAACTTTAAAAAGAAAAGCGCCATTTTTACTGTCACCTTAGTTTCACCGGAATGATTTTTTTTGCCCACTGATAATTTGTTTATGATTAGACGTGCATAAACATGGCACATGTGATTCCTCGCCTACCTACCAACTCTATAGAAACGTGGCTGTCTTGTGGGCCAGCGTGTCGGCACTAATTATGGCGGCCGTTAGGTACGTTCATCAATTCAAGGCCGATATAAAAAACAGTGGCACTGAATTCCATGCCAATGACCCCTATTAAAACTCCTCAGTGCAATTCAGTTCAGGCTGCTTACTAAACAAGTTCCCAATAGGCAGAATATAGAATTAAAATTCCAGACAATTCACTTTGTGTTGTAGCCTAGATAGTTATATATCCTTAGTATTACGCCTATGAAGTGTGGTTTGTTTGTTTTGACACTATAGGAATATCCCATAATGCCGCTATGTGTATCACTCGAGGACAACAGGACAAACAGAGAGAATTTAGGGACATAGAATAGTAAACTGTTTACCATTTTATGCATGCCATCTTACTTTCAATGGTAAAAGGATGCTTCACCCTCATTTTCACTCTCTATGTAGAATATACTGTATTTTTATGCATTTCTCATTGCTAATGTTAGTCGGGGGCTCAAATCAACACCACGGGCAGCAAAGAGCACAAAAGGGGGAAGGGCAGGCGGTCCTAACTGACTTCCATTAATTTCCCTTCACATCAGTCAAGCATTCCTGGCCTTTATCGACAGGCCTGAAGGGAATGGGCCTGCATTTGTAATTGTGTTGGGCAAAGATGTAAAGTTCTGGAACTTCGAAAGTCACCGTGTTTAGGAGAAAAAAAATGAAATCTAATTGAACCTCCTGTAATTGATTGAATAAAGTACTTGAACCTTGGTGTTGCTGAAGCGCCTTCAAAGCTGTTTAATCGTGTTCTTCTGCCCTTCTGTAATTAACCACTTCATGTCAACATCATTGAATCTGTAACATGGTGCCACGATTTGAGGTGCATGTGTTTTGGTTTTTATTTTTTTTCATATTTCATTGCTTTCGGAGTCAACGGAGACAGAAGAATGATGAAAGGTGAGCGTGCTGAGTATAACCTATTCAACCATAAATGTATTGCCGGCTCACACTTGTCATATACTGCTTGTTGGATACATTCCGTTGGTGTTCTTCATTTCGGATAAATTAGTAGGGGGCGTGGTCTTTAACAATGGATATTTGCCTTCGACGATTTGTGTTGTCTAGGATCTTTTTCTGAGTAAGCCAGTCGGGCACAAACAGATTTTTGGGCTACATTTTTTACATCAAATTCTCAAATTTCGCATTAACCACTGCAAAAATGAAATGATGCAGTGTGACAAAACTGCTGGCTCTGAGTTTTGTGACTTGCATAGTGTTAAAACTTGGGTAAAACCATAGGCACTTCCTTCTGCATTCTTTGCGCATTTTGGTCGTTGCGTCAGCTCCCGGCCTGTAGTGTTGTCGAGTTTGGACACTACCATTAGGGCACACTGCCTAGAAACGACCCTCATGTACCGCCCCCTCGGGCGTGAAGTGTTTTGGTCTGCCCCGACGTCTTGATGGAGGGCACGCACCCTAGTTAATAAAGAGCCCAGGACCCTGGGCGTGGCAGGCAGTGTTCTGACCACTAACAATACACTACGTGTGGTCTTCCAGTTATTGCTAGGCCTTATACCAGGACACCACATTGGCGACGAGGTGGTCTCGCCACCCAATCGCGTGCCACGCTCTGCCGCTCCTTTGCCTGCGGAGCCGACAGCTGCTGCCCCCTGCAGTTTGCCCCTCAAGGCGCTCTCACCGCGCCCCCTGCCAGAGGCGCAGCCCCTGCCCTCCGGTTAACTGCCTTACCGGAAAGCGGCCCTGCCGAGTCCAGCCACGGTCCCCGTCCATCCGGACCCACCGAACTGCTGCCCTGAGGCGATCCGACGGATGGGAGCGCCCGACGCCGGCCGCCCCGCCTCTCCTGCCAGGACAGAGACTTTGTGAGCCTGAGGTGCGTGTCCCGTGTGCCCCGGCGCCGCAGCCGCCCCCTCCGCCCACACGCTCTCACACCCGGCCCGACACCTGCTTTCTACGCTGCTGGGCCCTCCACGTGCGCCATGCGTACGTTTTCTCACGCTTCCTGCATGCAACGCGGCAGACCCGGCCATCTCCCACGCATCTCGCGTGCAACGGACCTGCCGATCCTCACGCATCTCGCGTGGGACGCTGTTTGGACGCCCCCAGCCCCACGAGGCTGCCCCGAACGTGCTCCTGCGCTCTTGGTCCTCTGGTTGAGTGGGGAAGTTTTGCTGACTACCTCTGCGAGTACCCTCAATGGCCATGGCTACCGTGCCCCCGCTTGAGCCATTTGCTGTCACTGGCACGCCCCCGTCGCAGGCGGCGCGGTGGAGAAAATGGGTGGAACGCCTGGAGAACTACTTTGTGGCGGCGGATATTGCAGTCGAGCGGAGGCGAGTGATGCTACTACACCTAGGGGGTGAAGCTATCCACAACATTTCGAAGGACGTGGTGGAAGGAGGCCCGCCCCGGAACTACGCCACCCTACGCGACGCCATAACAGAGTACTTTGAACCTTTCGCCAGCGCGGACTATGAAAGATTCCTACTCCGCCAAGCCCGCCAGCTCCCAGAAGAGTCGGTGGATGTCTGTCAAGACTCCAGGCACGATAGCAAGCATTAGAGCAGTTCAAGAAAAAACTCAGCGATCTCTTAAAAAAGCCTCCAAATACCCGCATTGGAGGAGACAACACTGAGTGTCTACTCTGTTCATGCAGCACTGCTTTCAGCACCTCAGAGAGAGTGTATTTCAACATGGCCGCAGAGGAAGCCCGCAAACTGCGCAGAGTGACAGTTCTAGTCTTCTTGGGCTCGCGAGCGGCAGTGGCAATGAAGCGCACGTTCGTTCAGAAATCTGCGCACTTCAACTGACTTCTTCACCGGAGACACAGCGCGGCTCTCGTGTGAAGCCTTTTCCTTAAGTTCCTGTCAGCGCTTCATGTTTTATGGCTGAGAAAACACTCGCATGCGCAACGAGGGATTCTGGCAAGTGACTTTTGAGAGAGACTTGTGTATGAAGCACCGTTTCGAGTCTCTTCATTTTGAATTCAAGTTTGCCATTCAAATGACTTAGAGTAGGTTTAGTTCACTCATTAGAGGGCAGCGTAGCATTAGGTTTTAGAGTCTTAGCTTACTAATAGTGAGGGTTAGGTTTATCCAAGGATTACAGCACTCAAGTTTTTCCAGAATAAAATATAACAAGGGACTAATTAAAAACCCAGGTAATTCCCTTAAAATTATTCAAAGGTTATCAAGTAATGCACAGGAAGAACGGTGTTCTAATTGTGTTATATGTGCAGGAGCTGTGACGAACATACAACAGCTACCTACAAGAGAGAAGCATAGTCCAGGTTCTTTGGGGTAAGAGATGTTGCATAATTACAACTGTCAATATCTATAATGATGTTATAGAGCTGTTGAATGCATTAAGTTATTCTTTCCAGGGGTTGGCGCATCCAGTTAGAAGTTATACCGGAGAAGCACTACCCACCAACCTGCGACTGTTTTCTCTCTTTCTCTTCCACTTCCCCTTTCCCTGCTGTTTTAGGGGTTACCAATAGTTTCCTACTGGTGATTCCTGAGGTAGTGGGGCATTGGGACCATCGTCGACTCCAGTGGATTCCTGAGCCTTCTGACAGATTGAAGTGCCCACTTTCCACTCGAGTCGTCATGGCTGAGGGATTTGATTTAAAGTCTTTGGCCGGAATCTTAGAAGGATTACAGACTCAGCTTACACGCACAGCAGAAGAGAATAGGGTCCTTAGGGATGAGGTAAAAAGGTCCCAACAAGAAACTCGTCATGTTCAGCGGAAATTGGAGGAACTTGTAGCGGGAACAACTCCTTTACCTAGTTTCAATTCCTCACACAATTCAGGTTCGGAAGTAGCCACGCAAGTAATTCATTCGGTGGCTCCAATTGTTCCTTTAGCTAACCCTGAACGCTTTACTGGGGATCCTCATAAGGCCCAAATTTTCCTCACACAGTGTTCCTTACATTTTTTGTGCAGATCAGTAGTGTTCAAAGAGGACCAAGCTAAGGTTGCATTCATGTTGTCTTATTTGAGCGGAGACGCCGCTGCCTGGTCCATGCCTCTGGTTGCTCGTAATGACGCAGCATTGTATGATTTTGACCGTTTCAAAAAAGAATTCTTAAGAATATTCGATAGAAGAACTGCTAACCAAGCTACAGACAACGAACTCTTAGATCTCAAGCAAGGCAATCGAGAATTGGTAGCGTACATAGCCCAGTTTAACAAATTGATCATTGAAACGGACTGGCCTGACAGTAAACGTTCGGCGATATTCTATCGAGGTCTTAAGGACGAAATAAAAGATGCCTTAGCTCAGATTCCTAAACGTCCTCAAGAAATATCAGAACTGATAGATTTAGTTCTTCAAATTGAACACAGATTGTTTGAAAGAAGGTCAGAAAAGAAGCGAGACTACAAGCCATTTGTGCCACGCTTAGACCGTATTAAATCTGAACATTCTAAACCCGATGCGGGTTCTGGAGAAGAACCAATGCAAATAGGTTCCATTAGGGGACCCCTCACTCAGGAGGAAAAGGACAAGAGACGGGCGAATCAGTTATGTTTGTATTGTGGTACGTCAGGGCATTTTGTGAGGGAATGTCCGAAGAAACCCAAAAATAACCAAGGGTTAAAAGACAGATCCCATCAGTAAAGGGAGTTGCCCTGGTGGGATGTTCCGAACAGTCAACTCACGAACACCAGCAATTGATTAACACCTTACAGTCAGCAGCTCCTCATCTCACAGTGTCCTTCACAGTCAAATTCGGACTTCAGAAATTGAAAGAAGTCTCGGTTATGATTGATTCGGGGGCTACCGGAAACTTCTGCGATCAGAGATACGCACAAGAGATGGGCATCAAGGCGGTTAAGAAGAAGAACCTTGAAGTGGTAAAAGCAGTCGACGGTACCAATTTAACCTCAGGTCCTATCGTGGAAGAAACAGAAACTTTGCATTTGGAAGGATTACAGGGTCATCGAGAGACTATCAGATTTAACCTTATCGATGCGCCCCAGTTTCAACTGATCCTGGGTCTGCCGTGGTTGACTGTACATAGCCCGACTATTGATTGGGAGAGAAGAACGGTCAAGATGAACTCAGAATATTGTCAGAAGAATTGTCTTGCTAAAAACATGGAGAAAAGTGAAGGATCGCCGGCCATTGAGTTGGCTCAACTATCGGTTCACGTTTGCACAGTCAGTACTGAAGAAATACCCAAGGAATATCAAGATTTAGCAAGTGTGTTCGACAAAAGGAATGCCGAAAAACTACCACCACACAGGAGCTACGACTGTAAAATTTAGTTGGAAGCCGGTGCCAACTTACCCTGTAGCCGGGTTTATGCGCTCACAGAAAAGGAGAATAATTATCTCAAGGAATATTTGGAAGAATATACTAAAATGGAATTCATAAGGCCATCTCAATCTCCTGTTTCCTCTCCTCTTTTCTTCCGGCCAAAAAAGGATGGGACTCTCCGCACGTGTATAGACTATAGAGCCCTGAACCAAGTCACTGTGAAAAACCGATATCCATTACCCCTCATCAATCAGCTTTTGGACCAAGTCAAAGGAGCCAAGATTTACACAAAACTTGATCTACGCGTAGCTTACCATTTGGTGAGGGTTGCCGAAGGTGATGAATGGAAGACAGCCTTCCGGACCAAGTATGGATTATTCGAATATCAAGTAATGCCATATGGGCTGAGCAATGCCCCAGCTGCTTTTCAAAACTTCGTAAACGATGTCCTACGGGAGTTCCTGGATCGAGTGGCTGTAGTATATATTGACGATATATTGATTTTTTCCAACAATATGGAGATTCACGTCCGGCACGTGCGAGCAATTCTTCAAAAGCTGTTAGATAACCATTTGTATGTGAAGTTGGAAAAGTATTCATTTCATGCCGAGAAAGTGGAGTTTTTGGGATTCATGTTGTCTGCAGCTGGAGTCGAGATGGACAATTCAAAGGTTCGGACAATTCAGGAATGGTCATCACCAAGGAGTGTGAAAGAAATCCAAAGTTTTATTGGCTTTGCCAATTTTTACCGGAGGTTCATTCCTAATTTCTCGTCTAAAGTCACTCCCATCACCCATCTGCTAAAGAAGGGCAGAAATTTGAATGGCCTGCAAATGCGGAACAAGCCTTTCAAGACTTGAAGACTGCATTCACTAGCGCTCCCATTTTGATGCACCCTGACCCAGAACAAGCATTTTTTGTAGAGACAGATGCGTCAGACTTTGCAACTGGCGGAATATTATCGCAGAGAAACAAAACTACAGGACAACTACATCCAGTTGCTTACCGATCCAGGAAGCTGTCTGACACTGAGCGTAATTATTCCATCGCAGACAAGGAATTGTTGGCAGTCAAAGAGGCATTCCAAGATTGGCGACATTACCTACTGGGGGCCAAACACACCGTCACAGTATTTACAGATCATCGAAATCTTCAATTTCTTAAGTCTGCAAAAACTCTCTCGCCGCGTCAGTTGAGATGTGAAGGACTGGACTTTTTAACAGTACCAGCGGTGCCAGGGAACAACACCTATAACCTTCATGGGATACCTGTTTCGGCGCACAAACTACAGAGACACGGGACACTTCCTTCGGCGTCAGAGATTCAAGGTTTATTACTGCAGGGAACACAGAAGTCACGACAAGTACAACACGTGCAACTTGGGGAGACTGCTTCAATTTGTATATGTAGGTCGCTCTCTTTTATACAGAATGTTGCCATTGCATAACATGTGGACAAAAGATTACAATCCGGTTCCCACAGTAGACTTCAAAAGGGTCGCTTTCACGTGTTCAGAATCCCGGAACATAATTACAATAGCCATGCCGGTTCCCAACTGTAAAAGTACATCTTCCCACCATTAGGCACACCCATTAGAGTTGTAAATGACAAAGAAGAAGAGACAAGAGCAGCTGCAAGGAAGTCAGACACGTGTAGAGAAAAGAGTGTGGGGGTAATATCGGAAGCATGATCGTGGGATCAAAAGAATTGGATCCATCGCCTGCAAGGCTGTCACAATAGACCGGTACAACCAGATTACCCTCAAGCTGTGCCATCTGCCTTTGCTGTGTCATTCCTCCGGCCATAAAGATGTATGAAAGGAATATGCGTCTTCTGCAAGGCTTGGGAACTAGAGGGTCAAGGGGCGAACAGTTACCTGCTCGCTGACTACGTGAGGGCAAGAAACAAAATGGATGCCGTATCTAAAATGGAACCCAAGGGTTCAGATGAAGAACACGTAATATTAGATGAACCCTGGCAGGTAGTGTAGCGAAAATTCGCACACTTGCCGAACTCGTCATTTGCGGTTTGTAGATACCAAACATGTCTATATTCGGCAATGCCCAGAACATCGTAATAATTTTTACGGAACCTCAGACGGTCCTTTTGCCCTCATGTAGGCAAGCACTAGTCGGAATCATAATCGATTTCGATACTCATCAGATCACTCAGATGTTGTTGATACATTATTTTATCCTTCAATGCCTCTTTGGTGACAACAGGCTGTCTTATACACGTCGTAGCACAAAGGCCACATAAGGCAGGACCACATTGCACACAAAGACAACATGAGAACAGAAATGTCACAACAACCCCTATGATCATCAGAATCTTCCAACCCCAAGTCGATATCAAACCCCAAAACCATCCCAGAAGCGTCCAATTTCCTTCGTCCACGTGTATGGACTCCGAAATTTTGTGCAACTTAGAGATGGCTTGATAAACCGTTGGAGCGTTATCAGGTATGAATATGCAGCAGCTCGAATGGATGACTTTACAAACCCCACCTCTGTCTGCTAGAACGATATCTAGAACCATACGGTTCTGCAACGTCATTAGTCTATCCGCCTGGAGTTCGGCTGTCAAATTACCAAGGGCATTTGCAGTTATGTTGGCAGTTGATTCTACTACACGAGTTAACTGTCTCAGGTTCCTGCTATTAACCATCGGTCCCCAGAACGGTAGGAAACCCTTAAAGAAGTCTCCCGCTTCTTGTCCGGAAGTATCTTCTTTGCTAACCACACCTCTTACAATTCTATTTCTGTGGTAATCAGAGGCCACAGTGAAAGTCGGAGGCAAAAGATTTGCAATATAGCAGGTACCCGAGAAGTCATGAGGTAACCACGTATAGGCTCGATCATAACATACAAAGTAAGTACCCTTGGCAGGCAGGAAGACAGGGGAAGAGAGCGTCGGTAAGACATACGTCTCGGTACAAGCACTCTCCCCAAACTGAGCTCTTGGATTTCGACCAAGACCTTTCAAGCAGAAATTACCAAGGTGAGGTACAATCCATATTGGTGGCGAGCTTTTAAGCTGCCTCTCACCCACTGATAAGCTGTACTCAGCCTCACTTAGTTCCTTATATGCTCGCACCTCTTCCTCTGGGATGAGTGATGCGTCAAAAATATCTCTATCTAAGTCTGCAATAGCTCTCGCCAGAGTCTTGTGGTACGGGCCAGGACCAGAGTTTGCTGATCGCGGTTCTCGATGGGGGTAGGAATCTAGTGCGCTACGGAACATAGTTTGTAATGCTCGAGCTGACCCTTGTGCACTATAAGGCAGAACTAAGTACGGAATACCCTTATCCATGGTATGTGGCATTAATCCACACACCCAACAGTTGGTAGTGTTTACCACTAACTGATGCTGATGCAGGAGTTGAATAAAAGAGTTGTTTCTGAATTCCGCACGTCTGACTTGTTCGTGTTGAGGCAAAGGATAAAAGGAATGTGGAGAAACAGTAGAAACGAAATATTGATCATGAGATGGAAGAGTAGGTGTAGCAGAAGACAATAAGAACTGAGACCCATAATATATTCCTCCTACCAATAGCATAGATATGGTGAGAAACAGTATGATTACTTTTGAGAAAAACCATTTTGTATGACATATTTTCTGCAATGTAGATCTTTGCGCCAACATTTCTTCTCCTTTCGACAGCTCAGACAATAATGATTCCATCCCCTAACGACCGTCCGCGACGTTCTTGACGCACCTCGTTCTGAGTAGCGGTTATCAATTCCCAGGAGTTCCCAGAAATTGATAATAGAAACCAACCTTGTGTCGATAGCTGCTAAACAGAAAGAAGTACCCGCACGGCCTTACGGTCAACCTGGATGGTAGGTTCTAACTAAATAATGTTCTTGGCTGTACGAAAAAAGAAAAAGATACACAATATATAATGTCCACTGTTTTCAGAGCAATGTAGAACCTAGAAACAAAAAAATCTTTTTATTTGTGGCTTGTTCGTGGTCGAAGAAAATACCGACTACTTCCAGGGCGAGTTTGATCTTCAAACAATGGATTGGACGGCAAAGGAGTGTTCAATTGTTCAGGCAATTGTTCAACAGTCAAATTTTCCAAGGTTGACGTGGAGGAAATTGTTTGAGGGGAATCAGTAACGGTGTCAGATACAAGCCGGGCTTCGCTGAATGGAACGAAACGTGGTAGAGTGTCGGTCTCAGATGAAGAAAGACCTCTTCTCATCCAGGTGTCCGACGGCAGAGGAAACGGGACTCTTTTGGTGTGGGTAGCGTGTACCCAGTTCCGGCGTCCGTGTAGTCGAACCGCCGTCCTCGTAGCCAGCTGTACCTGGAACGGGCCCACAAATCTTGGTTCTAGGTTTCGTTTTCGTCCGTAGTGTCTGACGAGGACCCAGTCCCCTGGTTGAAGTCGATGACCAGGACCCTCTGTTTGTGATGGCAGAGACTCAAAGACCTGTTGATGAATCAAACTCAATTTAGCAGTCAGATCATAGAGATAATCAATCAACATAGGGTATTCAATTCTGTCAAATTCCTTAGGTCTTGGAACTCCCCATACATTAGCAGGACGACCGAACACAATCTCATATGGGCTGAGCCCTACTCGAGAGTGTACAGTTGCCCTGGTCGACAGGAGAGCCAGAGGCAAAGCGTCGGGCCATGATAAACCAGTTGTTGCCTGAATTTTAGCCAATTTCAGTTTTAAAGTGCCATTATATCCTTCCACCAATCCTGCTGATTGTGGATGATTTGCACTATGAAATTTTTGTACAATCCCTAAACCGCGACACACACTCTTCATCACACTCCCAACAAACTCACTTCCGTTGTCCGACCATACGACCCGAGGCATTCCGTAGCGGGGAAAATACTCTTTGAGCAAAATTTTTGCCGTGGATAAAGCCGTATTATCCTTAAGGGGGTAGGCCTCAATCCACCTAGAAAATGCACACACCACAACCAACACATACTTCAAATTATTACATCTCTCCATGTGGATAAAGTCCAACTGGATAACTTCGAAAGGGTACGTAGGAGGGGCAAAATGGCCAGGTGGAGTGGAAGTGCCCTTACCAGGATTGTGCATCAAACACACCATACAATTCTTAACCACTCTCTCGGCGCACTTAGTAATCCCATCATTCTTCCATACATGAGACAACAACTTGCATATGCCTTTCGTGTTGATGTGCGCCATACCATGAGCCATTGTAACAACAGCGAGCACATACGCATCCGGTAACATCCATCTCTGCTTCTCTGATAAATCAACCCAACATCCATTCTCATCCAATCTTCCCGTGCTCTCTCTCCATTTTGTCCTTTCCATCTCAGTGGCTTCATTCTGTATTCCTTTCACACTTTCAAATGTGTCTTCACACATACCAGTCTCTGTTGGCCATCTTACTGAGCTCGTAACATACATTCTGTTCGTCAAATCTTTAGCCGTCTCCTTAGCCGTTTCATCCGCAAACGCATTTCCACGACCCACATCATCTGTTACTTTCTGATGTGCGCTACATTTGATTATGGCCACTTGTTTAGGCAATGTGAGTGCATCTAAAAGATCATTTACAAGCTGGCCATGCTGAATCTTCGTACCATGTGACGTAAGGAATCCTCTCTCTCTCCACAGTCGTCCAAAACTATGTGCCACACCAAATGCATACTGGCTATCTGTAAACACATTCACCCGTTTATCTTTAGACAATACACACGCTCTCGTCAAAGCAATTAGCTCAGCAGCCTGAGCCGAATTTTGATTTAATCTTGCACTTTCCACAATCGTTCTCAATGTAACTACAGCATACGCGGTCGTCACATCACCGTTCGGCAACTTGAAACAAGAACCATCCACATACAAAGTACCATCGGGATTTGTCAATGGAGTATCTTTTAGGTCAATGCGACCCTTGGTTTCCTCTTCAGTTTTGAGGTAGCAGTCATGTACTGCTTCACCACTTGATTCTGCGTCGATCGGCAGCAATGTTGCTGGATTCAACACATTACATCGTTTTATTCGTATATGACTGGCCAGCAATGTCAACTCATATCCAGACAATCTTGCACTTGTCAGATGTTGAGTTTTCGTTCGGTTCAATAGAGTGTCGACTGCATGCGGAACCATTACCGTGAGCATATTATCCATGACTAGACCTGCAGACTGTCGAATGGACGCCGCAGCTGCCGCTGTTGCCCTTAAGCAACTTGGCAAGGCTCTTGCTACTGGGTCTAAAGTCGAAGAAAAGTAGGCACATGGGCGTTGCTTACCACCAAAAGATTGTGTCAAAACACTCAACGCGCAACCATCCCTCTCGTGAACGTATAGTGTAAACGGCTTACTGTAGTCAGGAGTGCCCAACACAGGAGCCGAACACAACGCATCACGCAATTCAGAAAAACTTTTCTGACATTCTTCAGACCAAGGTACTGGGGATGAAACATCTTTGCATGTAAGGGCTATCAATGGTTTCGCCAACAATGAAAAATTTGGAATCCATTGTCTGCAGTAGGACGTAATACCTAAAAAGGCACGAACATCTCTCTGGGTTTTTGGCACAGTCATTCGGGAAATCGCTGCAATTCTCTCTGGGGTCAACCTTCTCCCTTCTCTTGACAATAAGTGACCTAAATAGGTAACTTCTTGGCAACAATACTGTAGCTTTGAAGGTGATACCTTGTGGTGCAAGTCATGTAGATAGTGCAATAATGATACTGTAGCCGTTTTGCAAATAGCTTCTGTATCAGCTGCCACTAAAAGATCGTCAACGTATTGAATCAAAGCTGCACCTTTAGGCAATACAAAGGCATCAAGCTGACCTTTAAGTGCTTGGCTGTAGATTGATGGACTCTCACAGTAACCCTGTGGAGCGCGTTTTAGCCTAAAACTGCGACCTCCTAATGAGAATCCGAACAGGTCTCTGCTTTCCTCTGCAATCGGAATGCTAAAGAAAGCATTCTTTAGATCGATCACTGTGAACCAGGAGGCAGATGCCGGAATCATTGTTAACAAAGCCGTAATGTCAGGGACCACAGGAAATTGCGGAACCACTATTTTGTTTACCTCTCTCAAATCTATAACAAAACGATACACAGGAGATTTAGTTGGGTCAGTTCGTTTCAGAATTGGCAATACAGGGCTATTGCACACGTTTCCACGAGTTTCTTCAACAACACCTTTTCCAATGAGATCATGAACGATTTCTAACAGCGCTCGTTCGCCCTCAAGAGAAATACGATATTGAGGTAAACGCGGTAATCGCGCATTTGGTTTCAATTGAATCACATAGGGTGGAATGTCTAACAGGCCCACATCGTTGGGACCTGTGGCCCATAAGGACGCAGGGAGGGAATTCAATTCCGGTGGGAATTTATCAACCGATAAATACATGGGAGAGATCACTCTCCTTCCCAATGTAAGCTCCACTCCTTCAGGGGAACAATACAATGTTGCATATAATCGTTTCAACAAATCCAGGCCCAAAAGATTTTCACCACAACCTGTAGATAGAATCAGTGGAGCCGTTAGCTCACGAGGTCCAATCATAAGAGGCAAAGGATTAGAGACTGGGTTACTAACAGGGGCGCCAGAGAATCCAACGGAAACGTTCGTTAAGCCAGACAAAGGTGCGCCAGGGAGTTTTGAATGCATGATGGAACTTTTCGTCGCACCAGTGTCTAACAGAAAAGGCTCAACTACACCCGATGTAGTCACTGCAACGTAAGGCCCACTCTGATCGACCGGAACTGACACTACTCCCTCTCTTTGTCGTTGGCTGTCCTAGTAGTGGTCATTTACAACAGTCTCGTGGTCTATATAATAATCATCAACATTATACTGTGCAGATCGAACTGACCCCGCATTTCGCTGGTCGAAATAATTATTTGCATCCGATTGATTTTGATGACGATCAATCTGATTGTGGGATGAACCACGACCTCTACCACGTGGTGCCTGCTGAGGACCACCGCCACGATTTCCTCGTGTCGACACACCATTCAGACGGTCCCGTAAAGCAAGACAATCATATTTTAGGTGTCCCTCTTTCCTACAATATGCGCACTGATTATACCCAAGTGACGATCTGGGATCAAAGTTGTCAGAGCGCGGCTGTGTTCTATCAAGCTGTGCTCGTGGTCGATACTGCTGTTGTGCATCATTTTGGTTTGATCGTGGAGGGTATGCCTGCTGCAACAAAACTTTTGTTTTGAGCTCTTTCGTTTTCTTTTCTACACGATCACTTTCTTCCTTTTCCCTATTCTCATAATACTGAGCCGTTGCTAATATTTGCGCAGGGGTTGAAACTGCCCACGCACTTTCTGAATTCTTTAATTTGTTGCATAGCTCAGGCAGCAAATTTGACACAAATTTGTCAACGAATAACCGCTGACCTCCCTCAGCGCCCATGTCCTGGCCGCTGTGGTCGACAAACGCTTCCTCAAACCTTGTAAAGAAATCTGAGACACTCTCGTCTTTCTTTTGTTTACAAGCTGATAACTTATCCCAGTTCACCTTCATCGCTGGCATGAGAGTTTTCATGAGCGTAATGATTCTCTGAGGCAAATCCAAGATCAACTGTTCAGGTTTAGCCCCACCGACTTGTATTGCATCAGCTGCTAGCAGTGCAGCCCAATCACCCCCTAATTCAGCTGCGTGATTGGCTTGACGAATTTTAGCCCAAACTGGTTGCGGTACAACATTGCCAAACAACATGTCGATGTCGGCAATATTCATAATAGAAGCTTCTATCAGTTGTGATAACTCCTTATAATAACCAGCCGGATTTTTACGCGGATCGGGTAAGGATTGCTTCACTTGCAAAACTTCCGATCGTTTCCATGGAAGATGTATCCACACCCTTCGAAAATGTGGTAAAACCGGAGGGTTTGCACCGGGGTCACCAGGTACCCATAGCGGCGGAACCTCTCTCATAGGATACTGACCAGGAACCGCTTTCCAGTTCTCAGTGGTATCATCTAATGACACCCGAGAATGTGCTGTGGGTCTGAATGCTAATAAGCGTTCCACGGCACGTCGTACATCGTCTCCTATAATCATACCGTTCGAAAAGTGACTCTGGAGTTCAATTATGTCGGACGGTACATTCTCTACTTCATCATTGTACCATTCTTCTCTCAAAAAGTTACACATTTCCTTAAATACGAATCTCTGCGTTGGCTCATTAAACTGAGAAAACGTATCAAATACTACACGCGGAGTGTAATTAGCAGGATATCTTATCCACCTATGTGCCATTGTTACTAACGTCTCTTTCTCCCTACCACTAGGGATCTGACTCCGTCTCTGAGGAGTTTCAGATGAATCAGACGAAAATAACGGACCGGAAAGAGGTGAATAAAGGGTAGCAACAGAGTTAGGAACACGCTTACGAACAGAAGGAGAAAGAAAAACAGGAGCAACAACACTAGAGGTGAAGGAAGTCATAGTAGGAACGGACAAGATAGTCGGAGTAGCAGAAACAACAGTCTGCAAAGGTACAGGTACAGGAGCAGTAGGAACGAGGACAGGTGGTGGAACAAACGTAGGGTTAACAGCGGGCTGGCCCGCAGCCGCTGGAGCAACAAGAGGAACAACAGGAGGAGCTATAGGAGGAGCTACAGGAGCAGTAGCACCCTGTACATAAGGAGGTGGTGATTTCATCAAGTATGATAGCAAGGAATCCTCCTTTAAATCTTCTTCTTTCTTTTCTAGATTATTCGGTAAGACTGGGTAACATTTATCTATTTTCATGTGATGCAATCTAGTAGCGATTTCCATATCTTTTTCTTCTTTGTCTTGTCTACATTCTTTTATAGCTTGCATTATCGGAACAAATTCTTGCTTTTTATCCTTTTTAAGTTGTTTGATTTCTTTCTGTTTGGCCTCTTTACGCCATATCCGAAAGGAATCAAACATAGCTGGCCTAGCTTTCTTTAAAAATAATTTAGCCTCAAGATTATCTAAAATCGAAAGTTCAAAAGTTCCGTGTGGTGGCCATCTAAGGTCACCATCTTTCCTTGTATAGCGGATCCAGTAATCATTATAGATTATGGGACCCACACCGTGTCGACTATAAAGATCATGAATAGGAGTTCCAACTGGAGGTATCGGACATGAGTCCTCCAACCGGGTATCCATTGCGCAACATTTGAAAATACGAAACAAATCACTATGGCTAGGCATCGTGCACACTAACCTAGTATCAAACTTCAAGGATTACCGAAGCAATAAAACCTCGTGTAAGTCAAAACCCTCGGTTTTTGGCAATTGCAACTGTCAAATAATACTAAGAACCAATACTAAGAACCACAAATGCAATGGAACCATGCAATACAACAAAGCCTTAAGGCTATTACAAAGCTCGGAGAGCTATTACCACAAAGCCTGAGGAGGCTATTACAAAGCTCAGTGAGCTATTACAACAAAAACCTTAAAGGTTAACAACAAAGCTTTCAAAAAGCTAGAACAACCACCAAGGACTGGGAGCGACCCACAAATACTTAACTCAGAACTTCAATGGCGTCACCAGGAAGGCCCGTCTATCGTCTCGCTTGTACATAAGGTCTACGCCGGGCGTCGAAGACAGGTCGACAGTCAGGGCATCGGTCCGTCGCAGCCGTCAGGAGGCGGGAATCTTCGCAGGGAAAAACTTCGGGCCACTTATTTCGACAACAGGATCGATGAAGCGGGGTGCACCTTCCCTCGGAGATTTCACACGAAGTTCCTCACGATCATCAGGCTTTGGACCGGACCGGTACCGCTGAAGTCGCCCCACGTTGGGCGCCAACTGAAGGACTGGACTTTTTAACAGTACCAGCGGTGCCAGGGAACAACACCTATAACCTTCATGGGATACCTGTTTCGGCGCACAAACTACAGAGACACGGGACACTTCCTTCGGCGTCAGAGATTCAAGGTTTATTACTGCAGGGAACACAGAAGTCACGACAAGTACAACACGTGCAACTTGGGGAGACTGCTTCAATTTGTATATGTAGGTCGCTCTCTTTTATACAGAATGTTGCCATTGCATAACATGTGGACAAAAGATTACAATCCGGTTCCCACAGTAGACTTCAAAAGGGTCGCTTTCATGTGTTCAGAATCCCGGAACATAATTACAATAGCCATGCCGGTTCCCAACTGTAAAAGTACATCTTCCCACCATTAGGCACACCCATTAGAGTTGTAAATGACAAAGAAGAAGAGACAAGAGCAGCTGCAAGGAAGTCAGACACGTGTAGAGAAAAGAGTGTGGGGGTAATATCGGAAGCATGATCGTGGGATCAAAAGAATTGGATCCATCGCCTGCAAGGCTGTCACAATAGACCGGTACAACCAGATTACCCTCAAGCTGTGCCATCTGCCTTTGCTGTGTCATTCCTCCGGCCATAAAGATGTATGAAAGGAATATGCGTCTTCTGCAAGGCTTGGGAACTAGAGGGTCAAGGGGCGAACAGTTACCTGCTCGCTGACTACGTGAGGGCAAGAAACAAAATGGATGCCGTATCTAAAATGGAACCCAAGGGTTCAGATGAAGAACACGTAATATTAGACGAACCCTGGCAGGTAGTGTAGCGAAAATTCGCACACTTGCCGAACTCGTCATTTGCGGTTTGTAGATACCAAACATGTCTATATTCGGCAATGCCCAGAACATCGTAATAATTTTTACGGAACCTCAGATGGTCCCTGTATTTCTCCGAATTCGACTTTGTGATCACTTACAAACCTGGTGCAAAAAATGGAAAGGCCGATGCCCTGTCACGAATGAATCCTGCTGTCGAAGAAAGAGCCTCAGTAGAGGAACCAATAGTTCCGTTGAAACAAATCATTGGAGCCATGCACTTGAAAGAGTTCAATGAACAAATTCAGCAAGCGTGCTCAGAGGATGATCTTCGCAAATGGGTAGAGTCAGATGTGAAAAGAACTCTCGTAAATGGACTTCCTTATCATAAAGGCAAGTTATATCTTCCCACCAGAGAACTTCAAGAAGAGGCCATGAAAGGTTGCCACGATGATCGGTTGGCTGGTCATAAAGGAGTAAAGAAAACAGAGGAACTGGTCAGGCGACACTTTTGGTGGCCAGGATTGGCAGCTCAAGTAAGACAATATGTTTCGACCTGTGAGATTTGCATAAAGGGGAAACCAAGTCGACAGGCCCCACAGGGACTGCTGCAACCTTTGCCAAATGCACCATACCCATGGCACACAGTGACACTAGATCTAATTGTAGATCTGCCTTCTAGTCAAGGTCACACAGTGATTTTGGTGGTGGTGGACTCGTTTTCCAAAATGGGCCACTTCATTCCCTTTAAGGCAGTACCCACAGCTTTTCAATTAGTGCAGACATTTAACCAGCACATAATTCGGGCTCACGGGGTTCCACAGGTAATCATATCAGACAGAGGTTCACAGTTCATGTCTAAATTTTGGAAGGCTTTTATGCATAACCTAGGCATTGATACACGTTATTCAACCAGTTATCATCCTGAAACAGATGGTCAGACTGAGAGGCTGAACCAAGATTTGGAGCAATATTTGCGCCTCTATCTGTTGGAACAGGATGTTGAATGGTCTGAATTACTGTGGACCGCAGAATTCGCATATAATAATGCAATCCATGACTCCACAGGGTTTACGCCATTTTATCTGAATACAGGCAGACATCCGACAATCACACTGGGAAAACAGAATGGAGAGGTCCCAGCCATTACTTGTGTGATGAAAGAGTTACAGGGTTCATACAAAAGAGCGTTGAGGAATTTAAAAAAGGCAAAACAATCCTATAAGAAACAGGCAGATAAAAAAAGAAGACAGGGTCCCCAGTTTGAAGTAGGTGAACAAGTATGGCTATCCACGAAACACTTAAGATTAAAGGGTAATCGGAAGTTCCAGCCTAAATTCATAGGACCATTCAAAATCGTAAAAATCATAAACCCAGTAGTAGTTAAACTACAACTACCCAAATTATTGAAAATTCATCCTACTTTCCACATTTCCCTACTAAAGAAGAACCCAGACCAGGCCAGATTAAAAAACACACCACCATCCATCATGGTTGAGTCCAGTGAAGAATATGAGGTTAGCAGGATCTTAGATTCAAAATTCACCAAGAATAAACTATTTTATTTGATAGAATGGAAAGGTTACGGGCCAGAGGAGCGGTCATGGGAACCATCTGTCAATGTGCATGCCCCTCGACTAGTTAAGGCATTTCATAGGACTTTCCCCTACAAACCCACTCTGGGGGGATCTTCCTTGAAGGGGGGGTACTGTCAAGACTCCAGGCACGATAGCAAGCATTAGAGCAGTTCAAGAAAAAACTCAGCGATCTCTTAAAAAAGCCTCCAAATACCCGCATTGGAGGAGACAACACCGAGTGTCTACTCTGTTCATGCAGCACTGCTTTCAGCACCTCAGAGAGCGTGTATTTCAACATGGCCGCAGAGGAAGCCCGCAAACTGCGCAGAGTGACAGTTCTAGTCTTCTTGGGCTCGCGAGCGGCAGTGGCAATGAAGCGCACGTTCGTTCAGAAATCTGCGCACTTCAACTGACTTCTTCACCGGAGACACAGCGCGGCTCTCGTGTGAAGCCTTTTCCTGAAGTTCCTGTCAGCGCTTCATGTTTTATGGCTGAGAAAACACTCGCATGCTCAACGAGGGATTCTGGCAAGTGACTTTTGAGAGAGACTTGTGTATGAAGCACCGTTTCGAGTCTCTTCATTTTGAATTCAAGTTTGCCATTCAAATGACTTAGAGTAGGTTTAGTTCACTCATTAGAGGGCAGCGTAGCATTAGGTTTTAGAGTCTTAGCTTACTAATAGTGAGGGTTAGGTTTATCCAAGGATTACAGCACTCAAGTTTTTCCAGAATAAAATATAACAAGGGACTAATTAAAAACCCAGGTAATTCCCTTAAAATATTCAAAGGTTATCAAGTAATGCACAGGAAGAACGGTGTTCTAATTGTGTTATATGTGCAGGAGCTGTGACGAACATACAACAGCTACCTACAAGAGAGAAGCATAGTCCAGGTTTCTTTGGGGTGAGAGATTTTGCATAATTACAACTGTCAATATCTATAATGATGTTATAGAGCTGTTGAATGCATTAAGTTATTCTTTCCAGGGGTTGGCGCATCCAGTTAGAAGTTATACCGGAGAAGCACTACCCACCAACCTGCGACTGTTTTCTCTCTTTCTCTTCCACTTCCCCTTTCCCCGCTGTTTTAGGGGTTACCAATAGTTTCCTACTGGTCATTCCTGAGGTAGTGGGGCATTGGGACCATCGTCGACTCCAGTGGATTCCTGAGCCTTCTGACAATGTCTTTTACGTGAGACTAAAGAAACTGGCCAGCACGTGCACCCTCCCGGATGCAGACGACGAGATCCGCGCCCAGTTCATTCAAGGCTGTGCGTCGTCGAAACTGCGGGAAAGAGTCCTGGAAACGGACAACATGCCCATGCGCGACATCCTGTCGCTAGGGCGGTCCAAGGAGTTGTCAAAAGCGAGAGCGGCGCACATGGAACCGAAACCAGCGGTCGCAGTCAAAGTGGAACCGGTATGCGCCATCTCAACCAGTGCCGCCGAGAACCGCACGAAGCCCTCCCGGCGAGAACGGCCAAGACCAACTCATTCCTCCCACGACCGCGCCTGCGCATGGTGCGGAGGAGCGACACCCCACAACGGAACATGTCCGGCACAGGGCAAGATCTGCAGCGCCTGTGGAAAAGCCAACCACTTTGCAAGCGTATGTCTGTCGACACAGAGGAAAAAACAAGGTGGCCCACCCTGGAGAGTGAGACAGCTGGAACCACGGCCCAACACCTCCACCAGCAGCGACATGGACGATGATGAAGCTGACGCGGCCTCCGTCCACGTCGTGCGAATGCTCAACACCCTGGCATCCACTCCATCCGCAGAACCCATGTGCACGGTCAACGTGCAGGATCAAGCCGTGGCGGCCCTGATTGACACCGGAGCAACGATTAACCTAATGGCGGCCAGTGTATACCGGACAATGGACAATCCACCAGTGCTCCACCCCACGAGCGTACAAGTATATGCCTACGGCACCAGTCGCCCGCTACGCTTGTGTGGGGTCTTCCGGACGGCCTTGTCACACGACTCCACCCACCTGCACACCAAAGTCTACGTGTCGCAAGAGGGATCAGGATTCCTACTTGGGTGCAGAACGGCCCAAGACCTAGGGCTTATACACTTCGCACTCACAGTCCAAGCTCACAGCCTCGACCATCTCGTGCTAGAACACACCTCGCTGTTTGAGGGGATCGGCTGTTTGAAAGGACCCGCCATCCATCTCCACATAGACCAATCGGTCACCCCAGTGGCCCTCCGGCACCGACCTATCGCATTCCACCTATGACCCAAGGTAGAAGCGGAATTGCGGGTACTCGAGAGAGCTGGAATCATCGAAAGAGTGAGCGGGCCCACTCCATGGGTGTCACCCATCGTGGTAGCCAAGAAACCGAAGCAGCCCGACGCCGTGCGGATCTGCGTTGACATGCGCATCCCCAACCTCGCCATCAAGCGGGAGCGCCATCTGACGCCAACCATAGACGACATCATTGGAGAGTTGTCGGGCTCAAAGTGGTTCTCGAAAATGGACATGAGGTCCGGGTACCACCAAATCCCACTACACCCGGACTCGCGCCCAATTACCACCTTCTCCACACACGCAGGCCTATGGAGGTATACCCGACTCAACTTTGGGATATCGAGCGCAGCAGAGGTGTTCCAGAACATCATTCAGAATGTCCTGCAAGGACTAGACGGCATGCTAAATGTAAGCGACGACATTCTGGTTCACGCGCCGACCCTGGATGAGCACATCCGGCGCCTCCAAGCTGTGTTCGCCAGACTACAGGAACGGGGTCTAACCCTTCACAGGGAGAAGTGCAAATTCCTACGAAAAGACATTCGTTTTTTTGGCTACAGATTCTCCGACCAGGGCGTAGGACCGGACCCCGAAAAGGTCAAGGACATCCACGAGGCTCCCGCCCCAACATCAGTAACCTCCGTCCGCAGTTTCCTCGGGATGGTTACATACTGCGGGCGGTTCATCAAAGATCTGTCAGACCTCACCGGCCCTCTCCGCGATCTCACAAAGTCCACAGCCACTTGGGAGTGGGGGTTAGAACAGCAAGAGTCTTTCGAGAAAACCAAAGCGGCACTCTCTGCCAACACGACCCTAGCCTACTTCGAACCCGCAACGAATCACAACTTGTGGTGGACGCCAGCCCAACAGGCCTAGGAGCCGTACTGACTCAACAACAAGCATGCGGGGAATGGGTCCCCGTCGCATATGCGAGTAGAACCCTCACGCCAACGGAACAGCGGTACTCGCAGATCGAAAGGGAGGCCATCGCCATCTTGTGGGGATGCAGCCATTTCCACATCTACTTGTACGGACACCCATTCGTGGTGATTACGGACCACAAACCTCTCGTCCCACTCTTCCAGGGAACCTCCTCACGGCCCCCCCCTCGCATTGAGAAGTGGGTGCTCCAGCTCCAAGAATTCCATTTCACAGTGGAGTACCGGCCTGGCACTCGCAACCCAGCCGACTACCTGTCAAGGCATGCCCGCCCAGTCAACGAGGCGGAAGCGGCGGAAGCCGATGTCACTGAAGAGTATGTCCGGTTGATCGTGGAAAGATCCAGGCCCCTGCCAATCTCCCTGGAAGACGTGGTACAAGCCACCAAAGACGACGACTGGCTGCAAATCGCCATCCAGGCCATCACGTCCGGCAACTGGAAGCCACTCCAGAGTCCAGCATCCTACCGCACCCTGGATGCCCAAACGACGCTAAGGGCACTCCACCAAGTCTGAGATGAACTGTCCATATCTCCGGAAGGATGTCTCCTGAGGGGCCCTTGCCTAATTTTGCCCGACGGTCTCACCCAACAAGAAGCTCTCCTAGCCCATGGCGCACACCAGGGCATTGTAAAATCAAAAAGCCGCCTCCGAAGCAAACTTTGGTTTCCAGGCCTCGACAAAGTTGTGGAGGAGGTCGTCCAGCGATGCCCCGTGTGTTTAGCGACAAGTTTGCCAAACCCTCCGGCGCCGGTGATTACGGAGGAAGGACCGACGTCCCCATGGGTGCGCACCAGCGCAGACATTGGCAGCCTCCCCGGAGGAAAGTACATGTTCGTGGTAGTGGACGATTTCTCACGATATCCGGAAATAGAAATCCTGTCCTCCACAGCGGCATCCGAGGTGATCCCCAAGCTAGAAAAAATAATTGCCACCCATGGCCTTCTTGCAGAACTACGCACAGACAATGGTCCTCCCTTCAACAGCAGTGAACTAGCTGAGTACCTGCAGTCACACCGCATCAAGCACCGCCGGGTAACTCCGAGATGGCCTCAAGCCAACGGGGAGGTCGAGAGGCTAATGAGGACTCTGAACAAGACAGTCCAAATCGCGCTGGCAGACGGCCAAAACCTGGAACTAGCCCTCTACCAGCTCCTACGGGAATACAGGCTGACACCCCACTGCACCACTGGGGTTCCTCCAAGCCGCCTGTGTTTTTTCAGGGCCGACATGGACACTATCCCACACCACTGCTCGTGGGCGTCGTCACTAGCTCCTCACAACCGATCTATGGAACAGCGAACAAAGACTAACTATGAGGCGTCCCGAAGGAGAAGAGCTGCCGACAGCCCCATCCAAGTTGGTGACCAAGTGATCGTGAAAGACCGCCACCCAGGTGGGAAGTTTCGTCTACCGTTCGAACTGGACCCATGGACTGTTACCAACGTCAATGGCACAATGGTCACGGCTGCCAAGGGAAGAGAGAGAGTCACAAGGAATGTATCATTCTTTAAGAGAGTCCCGAATGGAGAGGAGGAGGAGTTCTTCGAACCACTAGAGCCCGGCCCAGGACCATCCCAGGACTCAAGAGAAGCGGCCGAAAGAGACAACCCCGACGAGGAGGAACGCTCAGGAGATAATGCGGCCACACCAACCCAAAGCGAACCTGTATCACAAGGGACCCAAGGCAACCCAGAGGAAGTCGGGACAAACGGCTCTGATGATTTATTAGACATTTCTGTGATACTATACATATATAGTCCCTGCCTTGCATCAATGAGTTTTTCTCATGAATGAATGAAATGTGATTTGTAAACGCGCAACTTAGCCCAATGGGCGACAAGGCGCCTAGCTCAATGTCTAGCTGAGTCAGCAGGTGGCAGGAACTTACTGGTAGGCTTTAGTGAAGCACCAGGTTTTAAGGGCCTTCTTAAAGAGATCCAATGAGGGCTGAGATTTGATCTCCAAAGGAAGTGTGTTCCATAATTGGGGTGCTAAGATGGAGAATGCCCTACTACCCCATCTAACCTTCCTAGAGAGCGAAGACATCTGCTGGGTACATAGCGAGTAAGCAGAGACCCGAGAGCATCAGAAGGGCCTGCCATGAGGGCACTGTAGGTAAGGCAAAGAAGTTTAAAGGACACCCTAAAGGAGATAGGGAGCCAGTGGAGGCTCTTCCTTGCCATAGTAGCAGATGCAAGCCATGGAAGGGCCAGTACAAATCGCGCAGCAGCGTTTTGCACCACCTATAAACGTTGCAGAAGGCTCTTGTTGGTCCCAGCGTAAAGAGAATTACAATAATCCAACCTGGAGCCAACAAGAGCAGTCACAATCTGCTTGCGTGCCTGGGGGAAAGGTAGTGAAGGATTCTTTTAAGGGTCCTGATAACACCCCAACAGGTGGCAACTGTCCTGTTTACCTGAAACTCCATAGAGAGCGAGGTGTCGAAGATGACGCCGAGATTCCTGGCAGATTGGGTAGGAGTGGGGCAGGTGCCAAGAGATGAGGGCCACCACTCACTTGACCACACGTCCTGGTCCTTACCAAAGACCAGGACCTCCGTTTTGTCGCCGTTCAACTTTAGGGAGTTAAGAATCATCCACTCTGCAACAAGCTGCATGCAGGACCTAAAGTTGGACGCGGATGTACTCACAGAGTGGGCCAGGGACACAATGATCTGCGTGTCATCGGCGTACGACACCACCTCCATCCCCTGTGATCTTACTAATCTCGCGAGGGGGGCCACGTAGATATTAAACAGGGTCGGGCTCAAGGCCGACCCCTGTGGCACCCCACATAGCATAGATTTAGCAGGAGAGAGGAAATCTCCGAGCATCACTCGCTGTTCTCTCTGCTGTAAAAAAGAGTTCAGGAGACTCAGGGCTGGCCCAGTTACCCCTGCCTCCCTCAACCGAGATGTTAAAGTTGAGGGAGACAGGGTGTCAAACGCCGCAGTAAGGTCCAACAGCACTAACACGGTAGTTTGCCCAAGATCTACTTTTCGGCGAATGTTATCTACCACCTTAGTCGAAGCAGACTCTGTGCTGTGGGACTTTCTAAAGCCATGTTGGGACCCGTCCAAGAACCCAGAGGAGTCCAAGAAGATGGCTAGGTGAGAGTTCATATGAGCTTCCAATATCTTTGCAGGGGCTGGCAGAAGGGAAATTGGTCTGAAATTTTTAAGAAGGCCGGGGTCCAGTGAGGGCTTTTTAAGAAGAGGCTTTACTATCGCCTTCTTCCAGACCATAGGAAAGGTGCCCTGTTCCATAGCCCCATTCATTATCGCCAACAGGGGGGGTAAAATAATATTCCTACATTCCTTAAGTACTTTCAGAGGGACAGGGTCCAAAGGAGAAGCTGATTTAGTTCTATCAAGCAATCGATTAAGACCCTCCAGGGAAAGCGCTGGAAAGTGAGTAAGGGTGTAGGAAGGATCTCCAGTCCAAGATTCAAGATGCATAATTCCAGAGGAATTATTGTCATTCAGAGAATTCCTCTGGGATTGTAAAGCAATATAGATATCATCTATTTTTTTGTAGAAGAAATCCGAGATATTGTTGCACAACTCCTGTGAGCCTACCACGGGGTCCGGTGCCTGAAGAGAGCAAAGGGAGTCCACGATCTTAAAAAGCTCTTTAGATGAAGTTAGAGAGCTAGTCAGGTTGGTAAAATATTCCTGTTTCTCCTTAATAACTCTGCCTTTATATTCTCGCAACTGGCACTTATATACCTCCCGTTCTGTAGGATCCCAGGATTTGCGCCAACTTCTCTCTTTCCTTCTACATTTTTGCCTCAGAAGCCTCAGAGAATCCGAGAACCAGGGGGCTGTAGGTTTCTGTCGTGCCACATATCTAAGTGAGGTAGGGGCTAACTCTTCAACCGCCCTGGTGATGGAGTCGGCAAGTTCATGTGCCGCCTCATCCACCTCCCTCAGGGATGATATGCTAGTGGCTTGGATATAGGGGGCCAGAGCATCGTTGGAAAAGTTTCTAAAGCTTCTTTTAAGGCATTTATTAGTGGCAGCGTAATTAACCTCGGCGAGGGAAGATTCTAATTCCAGTGGTACTGCTAAATGATCCGACCATACCAGCGGAAGGGGCAGGCCAACTGTTAGTCTCGCATCATTGGAAAATACCCCGTCCAGGGTATGACCGGCCCTATGGGTCGGGCCGTGCACCATTTGGACGAAGTCACAAGCTTCCAATGCGTTAATCAGAGTAGAAGTATCTTTAGCTTCCAGGTCATCTAGATGAAAGTTAAAATCACCAAGAATAGTGAAATGAGATCTCCCAAAATAGGGCTCCAAGATCCTAAAGAGCTCGGAACAAAAATTGGTTCTCGGTCCTGGGGGTCTATAGACAAGAATTCCTGAGAAGGAAACCGAAGGAGAGCAGACAATACAGAAATATAGAGCCTCAAAAGGATCCGAATGAGCCGATAGAGACTTCACCATACAGGAGAGTGTCGCCTTAAAGAAGATTGCCAGCCCTCCTCCTCTACGTCGCACCCTATCCTGTCTATGAAGCATGTAACCATCAGGTATAGCCAGAAGGAGATCATGACCTGAGGACTCAGAGGCCCACGTCTCGGTCACGAAAACCCAGTCTGGTTGCCTCATACTCACAAAATCGTGGAATGAAATATTGTGCTTAATTAGAGATCGCGCGTTGATCAGGTAGGCCTTTCTAGGTTGTGAAGTCGTCTGTCGCGAAGAGGGAGGACAGGGTTTCCTAACCGACTGTGAGGTCAAATTAAAAGATGTTTCACACGAATGGCATACCTGAGACTGACACAGACCATCAGGTGAGAGTCGAAAGTGACATGGTAGTATTGGGGGTCTGAGAGACAATAATTGCAGTGATGAGTAACTCCGGAGCAAAGCGTGGGACCTATCAGGGGCACCAGAGTCCAGTCCGTCCCGCAGCCCGTCCTCAGCGCGGTGCATGAGGTGTACGTCAAATCTGTGACTCACAAATCATGAACATTTGCAATTCATACATTTTGCACTCAACTGAATGTGGGTATTATTAGGCATTTCTTCATGATGTATCTTCTAACCATGTGCGACCTCTTGCAGGAGCCGGAGCTTGGAGAAGCACCGGCCTTTACCTCTACCCAAAGCAGAAAGCATCCATGGTATTCCCACAGTCAGCCATCGGAGCACAGCTGAAGGTAAGACACCGCTTGTCATGGAAAGAGCTGCCACTGCGTGTTAACTGTGAGGTCTGTGAAGAACATATTGTGCCCCTGCTGGGTTAGTTAAACCCATTGAGAAGTCCATCAAACTGCTATGAGGATGCTGCTCTGACTCAGCTGAGAGCAGAGTCTTGGATTCACATGGCCGTAGAAGCCCAGTTGAGCTAAGATAATCTGTGTGTGATCTGATGAACCATCTTGGGGAAAATCATCAACAGATGCTTTACCGAATACCTCAATGGCCACCAACTTCTCAGCTCCACTCAATCTTGTTTCAGACCCAACCACAGCATGGAAAATACCCTCATCGCCACCACAGATGACATCCACATTATTCTGGTTGGAGGAGGAATGGCGACCCTCATCCTCCTTTACTCTGCAGCGTTTGCCACAGTCTCCCAGCTCATCCCACCCGGTCCAACTCCTACACACCATCAGAATCCAAGAACACATACTCAATGGATACGCTCCTTCCTGACTGGAAGGACCCAGTCAGTCAGCCTGGAACCATACACCTTGGACGCGTGTGACCTCATCTTCTGGGTTCTGCAAGGAACTTCCCCTAAGCCTGACCATCTTTAACGCAGACATGATCCCTCTAGCCAGCATCATCCACTTTCACAACATGAACGTCCTCTCCTACTCCCTCACAGATAAGATGCCCAGTACCCGGATCAAGTTCAATGCCTGCATGAATGAAATTGTCCAGTGGGTTAATTGTCTGAACCTGAAAAATGACACGAGTGCAATTGTAATCTTTGGGAAGACCACTTTACATGGACTCCACTCGGTGGCCAACAGAGCTAAGAACTATTCATTCCTCACAATGCATGCCAAGAACCTCAGGCACATAATCTTCCGCAAACTTGACTTGACCACCCTAGTCAAAGCTGTCACGGCTTCATGCTTCCATGCCCTGAGGATGCAAAGGAAGATTTTCAAATAGCTCCCAATCAGCATCCGGAAAACCATCACTCACGCCATGGGAACAGGATATTCGAACACACTTCTTTGTAGTGATCACAAAAAAACTGTTTTCAGACTATTCAGAAATCTTCAGCCAGATTAACCCAACCTTCCATGATGCACTTGCATCACTACAACAGCTGCAGCAGCTCCACTGGCTCTCCATACTCAAACAAGTACAATTCAAACTCCTCATCCACACTTTCAATGCAGAGCATAACACTGGCCCAGTATACCTCTACAATCACATCTGCTTTCGGAAAACTCCCAGACACCTCCGCTCGTCTGAACTCCTTCTTGCACACATGCCTCCAATACAGAAAACCAGATCCTTAAGTTGAATCTTTTCCTACATCGCTCCTAATGCATGGAATGACCTGGCAACACACATAAGAGCCTCCTTCTTACTTCTTGGATTCTGCAAGAACCAGAAGACCTAACTTTTGAGTAGGTACCCTTCTATGTAATTGTGGGCTCTACAAATCTACATGTCATAATATAACATAACATTCATTAGATTTGGGGGTCTCTAGTTGGCCCAGGTAGGTACTTGTGACAAATAGGGACCCTTGCCTCTAGTCAAGATAAGGGGATTACACTCCTAAATAACCCCTGCTCACCCACTTGGTAGCTTGGCACGAGCAGACAGGCTTATCTCAGAGGCAGTGTATAAAGCATTTGTGACCACATACAGTAACCCAGTGACAAAAATAAGTATAATTTATATAGATTTACCACAAGACCATAAACGACTAAATACACAATACTGTTACTTTAAGATGGTAGATTTAGCTTAGTTCATTTCAGTTCTTAAGATGCAACACTTTGCGTCAATGTACCTAACGATGCGTTGCGCTTCCACGACAAGCAATGTCGCAGCGATGGGAATGCGGCAAAGTTTGGGTGCAAAGAAATAAAGACGCGAAGATCTTACAGATGCGTCACGCTTCTCTGGGGATGCGAGAAGTTCTCGGTTCGATGCGTGGACTGCAGCAGCGACACCCATGTTCAGAAGTGTGACGACAACAGCTTCAGCTGTGACACTCTTCTCCCACGATGCGTGAAGCTTCCGCACGATGCAACAACTACAGCGGTGACATCCTTGTTCAGAAATGCAACAGCTCCGACGACAGCGCGCTCCTTGGGGATGCGAGGCGCTTTCCTCGATGCGGTGCAATGCGACAGTTCCAGCGGTGACACCCTTGTTCAGAAGTGCGACTTCAGCAACAGCGATGGCAACACGCTTCTTCCTCATGGCGAGACTCTTCTCGGTGCAGTGCGACAACGCCAGCGGTGACAGCCTTGTTCAGAAGTGTGACGGCAGGCAGCAGCGACGGCGACAAGCTTCCTCTTTGTTGCGGCACGCTTCCCTCGATGTGGTGCAGTGCGACAACTCCAGCGGCAACACCCTTGTTCAGAAGTGCAACGGCAGCAGCAGCAGCAACACGCTTCATTTCGTTGAATCACACTTCCAGCTCCTTGCGACACCATTCGAAACTGGGATGGTGCAATGAGCTAAAAAACTGTGTTGGATCTAGCCCAGATCTCTTGACTGGGTGAGAGTATTCTGCTTAATTCAGAGACTCTGTCCCTCACCACCCCTTGTTGTAAATAGTCCCTGAGACTTCAGCAGGAGGCAAGATCTTTTCCAAGCCCTTGGAGATCCTTCGCAAGTTGAAAGCAAAGTACACAAAGTTCCTTTCTCCTTCCTTTGGCAGTAAGGCAACTACTGCAGGCCAATCTCCCAAGCAGCACTTCAGCTTGGGAATAGTCTCTCCTCAGTTTCTTCAGGTTCCTCTCCTCAGTAAAGGTTTCTTCTTGTAGTCCAAAAGTGACCTACTTTCTTGGGATCAGGGTCCCAATATTTATACCCCAAAAATCTTTGTCCTCTGAGGGCAGAGGGGCCTTTGTCCAGTCCAACCCAGTTCTGGAGCACTCTGTTTACATGACTCCTTCTTTCCTTTCACAGTGCAGAGCAGAAATATCAGATGCCCCACAGGAGGTGGAGCCAGCATTGTGGAGGGAAAGCACAGCCCTGGAGGACTTTGTTGACATGATTCCTTCTCTTCTTTCACTGTGCAGGGCAGAGTCATCAGACGCACCACAGGGGGTGGTGCCAGCACTGTAGGGGGCAGGCACAGTCCTATTCAGGTCCCAGGTGCAACCCCTCCCTCCCATCTAGATGAAGATCTCTCTATTCACCACTGGGTGGACTCATTCTGTCTCCTGGAATCCCCCAGCCCTGTCACTCAAACTCGAGACAAGGAATACACAACCTAGCAGAGGCAGGCTTGAAAGGTTAGGCAAGCAAATACCTACTTTCTAAAAGTGGTGTTTGTAAACACAGAATGTTAAAACCAACTTCACTAAAAGATGTATTTTATTATTCTGAGTCCAGACATACTAAGCTCGAATTTCTACCATGTTCCCTGAGTCAGTTAGGATTATAAGATGTAATAATTCTAACAACCCATTCTGGCCTATGGAGAACAGATAGCCTTGCCATAGTAAAAAGCGAAAATGGTTGTAATTCAATATTAGGACATGCCACACACATCAGGGTTTGTCCTACCTTATACTTACAATGCGCCCTGCCCTTGGGCCTACCATAGGGGTGTCTGACATGAAGAAAGGGGAAGGTTTAGGGACTGGCAAGTGGGAGCACTTGCCCAGTCAGCATGACAGTACGAGACTGCACGCAGGCTCTGCATTGGTAGACCTTAGACACATTTTACAAAGCTGCTTCTGCGGGTGGCACAATCAGTGCTGCAAGCCTACCAGCAGCATTTGGATTTACACACCCTGGACACACTCAGTGCACTGTACTAGGGTCTGACCAGTAAACCAAATTAGCCAATCATGGAACCACTAATTCACACATCAATTTATAATAGGGAGAGCATAGCACTGGTCAGCAGAGGTAAAGTACCCAAAATCATAAAACCAACAAAAACAGGTCAGACAAAATATAGAAGGAAGGCAAAAAGTTCAGGGATGACCCTGCAAAAAGGGCCAAGTCCAACAGTACCATACACATGGCTCCCAAATGTGTGCATTCCATTCATTTGCCTTAATGTGTCTGTGATCCACAGGTCCCCTTTTGCGTTGACTGATGTAAATTGTATCCATATATGATTCCTATACAATGACAACATTTCTTTATAGAGTTGACTATCAAAAAACAAGCATTGAAAATGCAATAGGTCTCGCAATAGAAGAGTTTAACTTTTTTCGTTTTGCAAATGGATGAGTGGCGTTGCGTGGATGAGTGGCGTTGCGTGGATGAGTGGAGTGTGAGTGGCGTTGCGTGTGTGAGTGGCGTTGCGTGTGTGAGTGGCGTTGCGTGTGTGAGTGGCGTTGCGTGTGTGAGTGGCGTTGCGTGTGTGAGTGGCGTTGCGTGGGTGAGTGGGGTTGGAATGCAATAGGTTTCGCATTAGAAAAGTTGTAGTTATTGGTCTTGTAAATGACATAATTTATTTATTTTTTTGTTGTTAAAATTGCTAAATTGATGGCTTTGTCATTTACAATGCCAATAGTTATAACTTTTGCGAATGTGACACCTATAGCATTTGGAATGCAACATGTTTTGTATTTACGTGACTTATATGGCAGCTCTGGTCGTTATGCTACATCTCTAGATAGTTTTATCTTTCGCAAATGTGACACCTATTGTAACACAATATGTGTTGTGAGGGTGAGTGAGGGTGAGGGGTTGAGGGTGAGGGGTTGAGGGTGAGGGGTTGAGGGTGAGGGGTTGAGGGTGAGTGAGGGTGAGTGAGTGTGAGGGGTTGAGGGTGGGTGAGGGGTTGAGGGTGGGTGAGGGTGAGGGGTTGAGGGTGAGTGAGGGTGAGGTGTTGAGGGTGAGTGAGGGTGAGGTGTTGAGGGTGAGTGAGGGTGAGGGGTTGAGGGTGGGTGAGGGGTTGAGGGTGAGTGAGGGTGAAGGGTTGAGGGTGAGTGAGGGTGAGGGTGGGTGAGGGTGGGTGAGGGTGGGTGAGGGTGGGTGAGGGGTTGAGGGTGAGTGAGGGTGAGTGAGGGTGAGGGGTTGAGGGTGAGTGAGGGTGGGTGAGGGGTTGATGGTGAGTGAGGGTGAGGGTGAGTGAGGGTGAGTGAGGGTGAGTGAGGGTGAGTGAGGGTGAGTGAGTGAGGGTGAGTGAGTGAGGGTGAGTGAGGGTGAGTGAGGGTGAGGGGTTGAGGGTGGGTGAGGGTGAGTGAGTGTGAGGGGTTGAGGGTGAGTGAGGGTGAGGGGTTGAGGGTGAGGGGTTGAGGGTGAGTTAGGGTGAGGCTGAGGGGTTGAGGGTGAGTGAGGGTGAGTGAGAGTGAGGGTGAGTGGTGGGTTGAGGGTGAAGGGTTGAGGGTGGGTGAGGGTGAGGGGTTGAGGGTGAGTGAGGGTGAGGGGTTGAGGGTGAGTGAGGGTGAGGGTGAGGGGTTGAGGGTGAGTGAGGGTGACGCACTGTGCACCCAGTAAATGCACATTACAAGGGAGCTCGATCTTGAACCAGTATTACCTTGACGACCAGGATAAGGGCCTAAGGGATCTAATGCCTTACTTACCAACACTTCACTCGCCTATGCCTCATGTACAAACACCTACATAGATAAAAGGGTGCTTGCCCTAAATGTATTTAGTTGTGCCCTGGAGGTTTCAGCGCCGTGTTGCGGCGCCTGCGGGCCTGGTTAGAAAGAAGCTGAAAAGTTGAGCCGCTAACTCCCCTTTTGTTTTTTGGAACAACTTCTGCATTGTTTCATTCCATCTCTTTGTGAGTTGTGCTCTGGTGCGCACGCAGCTCGTGAACAGACTTCATTTAATAAATACTGCGTGACAGTGTTTAATCCAGTCACCTAATAAGGGAGTTTACGGAACACACAGTCTTCCGGAAATTAAACAAGTGTGATAGAAAGTATGATGCAAGCCTCAAGCCCTTGATTCGGCCATGCCCCCTTCCAGATTCCGGTTCCAACCTAGCCATTCTGCCTAGATTTAGCAGATCATGAGGCACAGCGCAGGCTCTCGAAAAGAGAAGACGACAGCCTTTGATGCAGAGCGCAAGTGAAGCTGCTGGCGGCAGATACATTCAGGCCCCTTTGTCCAGCCGAACCACGTGACCGTCTTTAAAGGGTCCGAGGTCGGGATGCTATCAGAGACAGTGTGCCCTGTGAAAAGATGGAGAGATAAGAGGTAGCTGCCCCGCCCAGTCTCTCGGGGGCTGGGAGCCACTGCACACCTTTGATGTCTCCCCTCCCCATACAGATAAAGCAGACCAGAACCAACTGTAAATGTAATGGCGTCACTGCAAATCACTCCAGGCCCGAGGTGTCATGGGATGCCAGCTCCACATACGGTGAACCCGAGCAGAGTCACACACATAGCACTGAGGGCTTAAAAGGTGAAAAACACTGCTCGTTAAAGCGTGTAAAAGAATACCAAAAACTGCCGTGAATGCACCCAGGGACACTGATGGGAGGATGACGGACACCGGGCTGCAACCTCACACGAACCTTTTGATGGTTAAAGCAAACGATGCAACCTGCTAACGAACATTTTACTAAATGGACATGCCCTGTATGCCAGTTTTAGGAACTCACGTCCTGCTACTTAAAATCTCGTGGAAGGAAACATCTGTGCTGCGTCACCGCAAGTCTTTTAATAAGTGGCATCGTTAGGTTTGGAAGGGCCTGCAGAAAGGCGCATAATACACTGGCAAAAAATGCTTATGATTTATTTCCCTGTCAGGCCTACGCTGATATCTGCGTGTTTTAGGGCGGAATTAAAACAAGAAAAGTAAAATAAAGGGAGACGCCGTGAAAGGACGAGTGACTGGAGAAGGGAGCACAAAAAATGAGGAATAGAGAGAGAAGAGAGGAAGAAAGGAGGGGATTGAGTGCAGAAAATACAGTCCGAGAGAAGGGAAAAAGAAAAGAGGAGCGAAATATTCAGAAGAATTCGATGGTGAGAAGGAAAAAAGCGGAGAAAGGGTAGGTGTGAGAAAGAATGGAGAGAAAAAAGAAAGTGAATGTGAATGATACGGGAGAAAAGAATTGAGAAAACCGAATGGGAGAAGAGAATAGTGAAAGACAGTAGAGAAGGGAAAGACTGGGAAATGGGAGACAAAATAAATGAGGAAGAATGAAAAGGGTAGACGAATGTTGCAGGGAAAGCGAGATGAGGAAAGGAGGGTAGAGGCAAGAGGAGGGAGGACGTAAAAGAAGAGGCCTGGGCTCTGATAGATATAATTATAAAACATGACAGCGGGGAGGGCACTCAATAAATTAGAATTGAAGAAAAAGATGAGAGGGGTAGGACAAGGGACAACGAGGTTGAGCATGAGGGGCGAGAAGGAAAACAAGCTCTCGGCATTGCGTGGCGGGAGGGGGCGGGGGGAGGGTAGCTGTGCACGTCGAGTCGGAACAAAAAACAAGTGAAAGCGGGATGTAATTAGGGGGGAGGAGAAGTCTGGGCAGGCAGGATGACTCAGGGGAGGGGGCGGAGCGGGGCAGAGCGGCATGTGGGTGTGAAGAAGCCGGGCCTTTGAAGTGAAGCTAAGCTTCACTTCAAAGGTGTCGGAGGAATGCGGGCGGCTGTGCACGCGCTTTTAAGCTCAATGCACATGCGCATTGAGCTTAAAAGTCACGGGCACTGCAAGGAATCGCCACGATTCCTTGCTTCTTAGTTAAAGCTTGTTTAAGCCGCAATAGGCTCGCAAGCTCGATGCGCATGCGCATCGACAGGCGAGACCTAATAATGTAGTCCACTGGTCTCCACTCTGGATGATTGACAAACATGATAATAATGTCTTTTTCACACATGCTGACTGCACCTATCTGACCTCACAGGTGCAGATTGGATGCCATACGGATAACCTCAGTGGTAAAGAGGATGACCTCAGCAAGAGACAGCAGCTCTTCAGGCCGCCAACGGTCACCAAAGTCTACCAGGTTAAGAGCGAGAAGTTGACCATCTCCACCCTGTGGGGCGGCCTCATCTATATCCTGGTGCCAGGCAGATGCCAGCTTGGACTTTTGTCAATCACTGTCATAGGGGCAGTGTGTGCACCCTTCTACAAGCATGGTGAGTACGGTACGAACACCTTGAGTAGGACATAAAGCATAAGCACCTCTACTCAGCTCAACAAGTGGTGGTTATATGGTTTGATTACTTATTTATTTACTAGAAGAAGGGAGTGTCGCATGAAGGTTCGCTTTGATGGGTGAGACTCTGGAGTTAGGGAGACCTGGCTAAATGGCATTTCCTACAAAAACAATGGAGAGAGCAAGGGTTATGTTCACCAGAGTGAACAGGGAGTACTCCTGTACCCCTGGATACAATAGTAGAAAAAACAAAATGGAGGAGTACCACCAGTGAGAATTCACAAGTCGCTGTATGGGAGGACGGTTTTCACAAGGTGGAGGAAAACTCTTTTTATTAAAAACCCCTCACTCATCACCTAGTGATGACATGCTTCATCATCGGGGTCCACCCTAATGACCTAGCGTCATCAGGGTGTGCTTCAACACCTGATTGCAGTGGAGCAGGTTGTGAGTGGTGGTGCGTGAAAAATGAAAAAATCAGTGTGTTAAAAATTGTCCTGGTTTGAACTTGTAAAATAAAGATTTTTTATTGGCAAGCAACTGGACAATGTTAAAATCGTGGCGAGATAAAATAAGGGCAGTGATGAGCCCGTGTATCTCTGTAATTGATTGGGTCTATGTGTTGGGTCTACATGTTTCAACCTTAGCGGTTATAGTGAACCAGGTTTTCGTCAGGACCTCAAAACCAAGTTGGTGGATGGTCTGCGTCCCCTAAAAGACGCACCCAATCCTACCACATGGGACCACTGAATGGCGAAAATGTGCCCGTGGTATTAGCTCGCTCCACAATGGGTGAGCTAAAAAAATCAAAACACCTGTAAAAGAAAATACGGACATTTGTCACAATATTGAGCATATTTACAAGCCTGTAACGTAGTGCAGTGCTTCAACGTTGTGTCAGCATGCTGTCACACCCAGTTACATGGTGAATTCAGTGGTAGCATCATACGTCTAGCGTTACCGGTGTTGAACTCTACTCCAGCATACTTCTAGAGGAGGGTAGTGTTGGTGCACAATGTGGGGCGGTGAAAATTACCCGCAACTTGCACACAGAGGGAGTATTGTGATTATTTTTCTATTCACAACTCTCACGCAGTACATAAAATCATCACCGCGTGTTACTAGCTCGCATACTGACTAGTTAGTGCGAGGCTATATCCATTTGGATAGTGCATGCATTGTCAATGTAAACTGTATAACACGAAATAAAACAAACACAACACAGACATAAGACAGACAAAGAATATACAACCAAGGCTCACTCTCAGTGGAGTGTTCAAGGACTTCATGGGACAGGGGAGGTTACCCTCGTGAAAAACGTATTCTGTAAAAGAATGGTATTTTAAAAGAGGCTGTTAATGCGGGCAAGAATGGATAATGCGCATCAAAATCGTGTCCTGTGTGCGCTCGTGGAGGCGCTGGTTGAAAAGACACGCCCGCAGGGAAAAAGGGCTACTCTACTCACAGTTTGTTGCCATCTTTATGTGAGAGTTCCAGCACCTATTTAGAAGATCTGAAGTCCTCTGGATGCATGGAGATTTGAACTGTGGTGCTGTCTATTGCACAAGGTAGCCCTGGTGTTCTGATTGGGTAACAAGTACATGATGTCATCTTTGAATCTTCTACAGGAGAAACCACTGATTCTGACTGGCTGGAAACTGTACGGCACTACCCTGCCCCTTGGGCAGAGTTTGCCACAGAGAACATCATCCTCACCGTCCCTGCAGAGTGTGCCCTTGCAGTGGAGAAGCCCAGCTCCTTGATGTCCTTGTGGGACCGCATGATGGCAGCCGTTGCTGAGCTGGCCGCCATCCCTTTCCCCTTCTTGAGGCCGGAGAGAATTGTGACAGATGTCCAAATATCAGGAGGTAAGTACTGCAATCACATACATCTGCCCTGCACACTTCCAGCTTCAATTCTCTCACAGGTGGCACCAGTGCATGCTACACAGGAGGGTGAGTCGAGAGTTCACTCGCTGTGCGCTTAGGCTATTCGATGGGACACATTTCACTTGTAAATGTAAATGTGTTTGTATTGATATAGCGCACTTCTACCCTGAGGTCTTGTAGCGCTGTATTCATACCGCTGTGGAACCCATCCTGACATCCTGTGAAATGTCCACTCCTGGGCACCCCCAAGGTGACGCCAGGCATCCAAGCGCTGCTGGGGCCGTTGTGGAGATTAAGCAAGCTATTACCCAGAGTCACAGAGTGGGACCCATGATTAGACTAGGCACCGAGGCGAGAATTATCAGGTCCGGGGAAATTGAGTCCAAGAGCCGCCGAGGCGGGAATTGAACCCTGGTCCCGGGCCAGACCTCTGCATCAGGGTCTGCCGATCTAACCATTGAGCCACGCTTCTCCACATTTCACTTGCCTCCTGACACATTCTCTGATTTGAAGGGGACTTTGGAATAAATTATTAGAGACAGCAATCAAACATTCATAATATTTAGACCTAAGTATAAACTAGGCAACCTCCAGCTTGCAGGAGCTGGTTTTAATTCCCAGTCCGTGGGGTTGGAGGAATGTCTAGTTTGAGGATAAGTTTGAGGAACAGCTCAACAATCACTTCGATTATTTCAAATTATAAAATGGCCCTCCACCCAAGACCACAGAATGCAGCTACATCTGTGCTATCCCGACAACGCATTTGAGGCTGCAAAGGTCTTGTACGTGACTAGTGTTAGAACCGGGGTCTCTAGTTGGCAGGGGTATGCACCCTAGTCCAAGTAGGGACCACCGCTTCCGACCTGGTAGCTTGGCGCAGAGCAGCAAAGGCGTAACTTCTGAGGCAATGTGTAAAGTATTTGTGCAACACGCAGCAGCAGTGACGCAATAAGAACACTCATAAAAGGAACACCACACCAGTTTTGTATAAGAATAAGAATTTCTTTATCTAAAAATTATGCGAGAACCAAAAGCAGGTAAATCCAGCTCCAGGCAAGATCAAAAATGAAAAGAATTCCAGTTTCCAAGCAAGATCAATAATCAATAAGAATGAATCCAGTTCCCAGGCCTGATCAATAATAAAAAGGATCCCAGTTTCCAAGCAAGATCAATAATCAATAAGAATGAATCCAGTTCCCAGGCCTGATCAAATCACCAAAAGCTCATGTTTGCCAAGGGCTCCTGCTGGTAATGTCTTTCTCACAGTGTCTTTGGATGGCCAAAGTTCCCTTGTAGCGTAATAAGTGTGCCTCTCATAGAAATGATGCTCCCAGCGTAGGAAGTGCGACTGCCCAGGCGCTGCTGGTGATGCTTAAAAAATGCCCCAGTGTCAATTACCAAGTAATTATGCCCCCGTAGGCCGGTCAGTGAAGGACGGTTCCCAGCCAAGCACAAAGCTCACACTCCAGGTACCCGGCCAACCCGCACCCCGCCCCCTCGCAGTAGCCTGGTTGCACTGAGGCGTTACCTGGGGTGGTGGTTGCGGGCGCGGGTGCGAGGCTCCTCTCCCCCTGGGGCCTCGGGCTCAGCAGGTGCTGCACGGGTGGGGGTCACGGCCACACAGCGCTCCTTTAGCACAGCGCTTAACTGTGCCTCCAAGTCCGGGGCAACGACGGAGCCTCCTGCCACACAGTGCTTCACTTCTCAGCGCTACACAGCGTGCTCCGGTCCCAGTGGCAGTGACCTCAGGGCCAGTTTCAGACGGCTTGCGCCAGAAGCAGAGGCAATCACAGAGCCCCCGGGAGGATCACGGGGCAAGCAGTGCTGAGGGCAGGCACATCGTTGCAGGGCAAATCTTGAGAGTGTTGTTGCTGTTCGGAAGGGCAGTCTTTAAAACGCTGTGGTCCAAGGACAGGTAGTTTCCTTTAGCTTAAAAAGGGTGCAGTCCCAAAAAGGCAATCTTTAAAAGGTTGAAGATTCTTTAAAATGTGGTTCAAAGAAAAGTAGTTCCTTTGGGATGTTGTGGAGACACTCTGGTGGTGATGTTGCAGTCTCCCATGCAGGGCAGGATCAGCAGACAGTAGGGCAGCTCAGCAGGTTGTGGGGCAGCAGTTCCTTGGAGCAGTCAGCCTCCTTCCCAGTGGCAATCCTCTTGCGCAGCAGTCCTCACTCCAGCAGGGATTCTTCCAGGTCCAGCAGTGTAACAAAGAAGTGAGGCCAGGACCCTCCCTTATATATCTTTCACTCTAAGGGCTAGAAAGTGGTGGAAGTCTCTGGAAGGGTCTGGGGGCAGGGGCTTCTGGAAGAGTCCAGGGAGTTCTGGTATGTTCCCTGCCTTCCCTGACCTAGCTGTCACAGTGACGAGAGACAGGCCGTTAAGGCTACAGTGGGCAGCCCATCACAGCTCATCCCAGGGAAGAAGGTGTGAATCACCACTCCCACCTCCCAACCCAGGCAGGCTATCAGTGTGCAGAGGGGAGGGGGGAGTCTGCAGACCCTAATCTCAGTGTAGGCAGGAAAAGATCCCCTTTATAAAAGTGGGATCTCTAGCGTAGTAATGTCCAAACCCTATATATCATTGGAAAGGGTTCCCCGCCCAGAGTCCAACAAGACCAAACATGACAGATTTATTAGGTCCCTGTCAGAAGTTATCCCATAAGGAGAGGTTCCCAATACTAGCCTATGGAGAATTAGCCTTACTGCAGTAGCAGGGGCTTGTGGCAGATATGCCAGCCTCACAATGTTTTAGGGGAGAGCACCTGCACCTCAGCACTGTTTAGCAGTGGTGAGGCGCCCAGAGTCCTAAGTCCAACAAAATGTAAGGTAAAAATGGGAGGCAACAAGGGCAAAAATGTAGGGGAGACCACCCTAAGGCTGACAGGTCTAACAACTAGGAACAAACTTTGGAATCTATTCACACAGGCTGCATGGATGGTTTGGTTGTAAAGGCATCAGGTGCAAGGAGACCATCTCTTTTTAGTCCCATAAACTGATTCTCCATCTCTGCTTTTCCTGCTCTTTCTGTTCTACTTTATGCCTTACCGACCTGCTCACCCACCAATCTCCGTATCACTTCCGGGTAGACCAGCAGCGCCTGAGGGTCAGACTAGCTCATCACTCTTGCAGGTGCAGGGAACTAGTAAATGAGATACCAGAGAGGTAGCCCACTCCTTGCACACAACTCTGGCGGCTTATTTACAAGCCCCTAACACCACCAGAACGTCACTTTTCACTTAACGTGGCTGAACGCTGCCTTGTAAATAAGGCCCCTCTTCAAGCTATACTTAGCAGGAAAGAGGTGGACAATGGGTGTTGTGGTGGGCGTTTCACCGCAACACCCATTGATTTTGACGCTGCCCCTTATTTATAAGGGTGGCGTAAATATGGGGCAGCGCCAAAATTAGGACCAGCGAAAACCAGGTGTCCATTCCTGCACACAAACAATCCTTAAAAACAAATGACGGTTGCATTCGGCAGCACACATAAAATTTACAAAACATCCTAACAATCACTCCCCTCAAGTTAGGGGAACGCTTGCACTATGGTGCAAAGTTGCCTGGGCTGGTGCTAGGTGGCTAAATTTAGTGCCAGCTCATAGTGAAACGCACGGTGATCTGTATTGATGTAAATACAGTGCAGGCCTGAATTTCAGAAGTGATGGCTAGAAGGCTAAAGGCTAAAGCCGCACTACGTCACTTCCTTGTACATATGCCCCCTACTGTATTACTGCGTCATACTTCTTCTAGGACTTCAGTGTCCCACTGTGAGGCAGAGCAGCCAGGGGTTCATAATTAAATGTGACGTCCCGTTCAAACCTTGATGGTGGAAGCCGACCCTTGTCATACTAGGTGGGGGAGATATTATCATAGTGGGCGATTCAGTTCTATAAAAATACAATAGCTTAGGGTTCCAACACAGTAAATAACTTGGGATACAGGATCCACTATGGAAGGCTTTCAGTTGCATATAGGTCATCTACTCTTCAAGTGCCACAAACTGAATTTCCATCATTGTTTTCCAGCCTCTTCTATTCTATGTCACGTCTTACATCTCTCCCCATAGCTCCCGATTCTCGCACCCTACACTCCCACCACTCTCTGTAACATCTCCAAGAATATAATATATGTTCCATTATAAGATAAGAATTGACTGCCTCACAAATGACTGTCAAGACTCTAAGGTGGCCCGGTTTGGTGGCTCAGTGGGTTAACGCATCAACTGCAGGGGCATGTGTTCGGCCTCATGGTCACAGGCTCAAATCCTGGCTCGGCCACCCAGCCATCCATCCATCTAAGATCGTTAAAATGAGCACCATTGAGAGGGGTACCAATAAACATCTGTTATTCATCTCCAAGATGCCTATGGGTGAATATGAGCCTTACAAATGCATGTTATGGATAGTGGGCACTGTGAGACATAATCAGTCAAGAGGCCAGGAGCAGTCTCTCGCACAATACCAGCTTCCAGTGTTCCTGGAGGACATTAAGTGAATATTGTCCCTATGTTTGTGACACACACAGCTTCAAAGAATTTCTCCTCAGGCTGAAGAACAATGAGCCTGAATAAGTGGGGTTTGTGTGGTAGATGTGTCAATGACGCCGATCCTTTAGGTTCCAAGGGATCACACAGGGGCCGATTCATAGAACTAACTTAAGACAAAATCCTAAATTTACTACTTTTGGTATTCACAGAAGGCATTTAGTAGCAGTAAAGTTAGGATTTTGTCTTAAGTTTGACTTAAGACAAACTTAAGACAAACTCAAGACAGTCTTAAGACAGACTTAAGACACACTTAAGACAGACTTAAGACAGACTTAGGACAGACGTAGGACAGACTTAAGACAGAGTTAAGAAAAACTTAAGACAGACTTAAGACAGACTTAAGACAGACTTAGGACAGACTTAGGACAGACTTAAGACAGACTTAAGAAAAACTTAAGACAGACTTAAGACAGACTAAAGACAGACTTAAGACAAAATCCTAACTTAACTACTACTAAATGCCTTCTGTGAATACAAAAAGTAGTAAGTTTAGGATTTTGTCTAAAGTTAATTCTGTGAATCGGTCCCATGGAGTCTAAGCTGTGATGAAATCAAACATATTTTGAATTTTGAAGCTTTGTGCCACAGGACTTCAGGTTGGCAACACCCCCTCGACTCAAGATGATGCACGGCTCATTTTATTTTTTTTTTGAAGACGTTTAATATTATTTAAAAAAAAATGCAGTACATATAGCAAAGCCTACAACCCTGTGGGCCGGCTGCAACAGGACGGTGGGTCATTGGGGCAATTGTTTACAGGAGTAGGCGCCCTGTGGTTTTTTGCTCGCCTTCTGCTTTGCTAGACCATGGGTGGTGTATGCATGTCATTCTTGTTCAGCATACAATCGTCTCTATAAATGACGTCTCATTTTACAATTTTACTATGAATAAACCTTTAACTTTGCAAACAATATAAACAAAGCAGTTTGTAACAGCGTGTCCCAGCGTTTCTGTTGTGTCAGTGCTGCATCGTGACCCTCCGGCATGCACGACTCCAATGACCCCGTGGACGGTGCAATGTGCACTGGGAGCGTGGTAGTGTAGCGTGGGGACAGTGGTGCGCATGTGTAGATAGCTGTAGAGCTGATGAGGGACAGCCTCTGTGTGCGAAAGTGCCTCACCTACTGTCAACCCAGCGTGCGGCGCGTGCAGCAGACAGTGAAAGTGCCCTAGCTGTGGTTTTGATGGACGCTGCCCGCACCCGGGCTCGCTGCCGAGTGTACAGCTAGTGGCATCCTTCTACCGTAATGTGATAGCGGTTATAAGTACAGCTGGGAAGAGCAGGAGTCTGAAACCGTAAACGGGGGAGTATGTAAGGGGTAAAGAAGAGAGGGGGGGGAGTGTACTCGTGGGGGCGGTGTCGGGGGTGTGGCGCCGAGGGCGAGAGTCGGGTCAGTGTGCGGTGGAGAGCCCCCGTGTGGGTGGCCGGCTGTCTGTGTCTGTGACTTGTGTGTCTAAGGGTCGGTGTTGCTCCCTGGGGGGGGTGCGACGATGATGCACGGCTCATATCATGCATTCTTCCAGATTTGGTAATATGTCTGGCAAATTGTCTTTGCCGTACCAGGTCTTCCCTGCGAAGGCTATCGGTGAGCTCACGTATGCTGTTGCAGAGGTACAGTCTGGGAGTGACAGCACTGGGGGCATCATTTTGATATCACCATGGTGCAACTGACATCACATGCCCCTCTCACTGAGAATATGCTCCTTCCTCTTTCCCTTTTACAGCTCCTTCCTTGGATCACAGGTCACCACAAACCTGAAATACTGCATCTTGGGACTTGCAGCTAGATGCCACTATGCACTCTACCTGCTCCTGTGGCACGAGAATTACATGGGTAACTGGGTGGGAAGCAGAGTGTAAACCCCTAGCTAGAGCAATGCAGGAATCATGCACTACCAAAGAAGGACACGAATGAAGAATACAAGAGACACTAAATTTATCAAAAAGGTTAAAGGATGCAAAACTCAAGCCTTGCCTATGTCAGCATGGCTGCAGATAAGGAGGTATGTCATACCAAAGAAAGATCCCAAGAGCCCATTGGCCAGATGTATCAAGCATATTTGTGTTTGCAAGTTGCCGCTTTGCGAACTCTGTTCGTTTGTAAATGCAAACAGGAATTTTGGATTGAATCAATGCCAAACTGTGGTTCGGTAACACATTACTGAGTCAGGATTTGGGATTGCGAATACAGAACGATTGCAAGGGGTGTGCCATCCAAATTCAAGATTGTAATGGGAATTATTAATGTTTTGTGGCATAATTCAAATCCCAAACTATTAATAGTTTACCCACTACAGAAGTGTAGTGGAAATGCATTCGCAAACGGGAAAGGTCCCAATTGGTTCTCTTTCCATTTGTGAATGACAAAAGAACCTTTTGCCTCCTCTTAAACAAACAATATAAATCAAAGCTTCTGTCAGACGCGGTCGCTCCCCCTCGCTCCCTGGCTTCAGCTTGCAGCATTTGGTATCGTTACCTGCTTTCTCTGTGTTACTGCTGCCACATTGCACCCTTTGGTGCCTGCGCTCTTTCGTGTATTATTTAATTTGCCACATTACCTGCTCTGTGTTACTGCTGCCACATTGCGCCCTCTGGTGCCTGCGCTCTTTTGTGTACTAATTGATTTGCCACATTGCCGAATATAGCGTCTGCTCCTGTGTGTGCCTGCGCCTGTGCAAACCCCATTTTTATCGTGTTTCCGTGTTGTTACCGCCATCTTGTGTGTTGTGCCTTCCAGCCCGCCCCTACACCCGGCGCCCGCCTCCCAGCTGACCCTCCCTCCCACAGCATAGATATCGACGACCCCTCTCACCGCAGCGCCGTGACCGTCCTGACTCCGTCAGACGCGGTCGCTCCCCCTCGCTCCCTGGCTTCAGCTTGCAGCATTTGGTATCGTTACCTGCTTTCTCTTTGTTACTGCTGCCACATTGCACCCTTTGGTGCCTGCGCTCTTTCGTGTATTATTTAATTTGCCACATTACCTGCTCTGTGTTACTGCTGCCACATTGCGCCCTCTGGTGCCTGCGCTCTTTTGTGTACTAATTGATTTGCCACATTGCCGAATATAGCGTCTGTTCCTGTCTGTGCCTGCGCCTCTGCAAACCCCATTTTTATCGTGTTTCCGTGTTGTTACCGCCATCTTGTGTGTTGTGCCTTCCAGCCCGCCCCTACACCCGGCGCCCGCCTCCCAGCTGACCCTCCCTCCCACAGCATAGATATCGACGACCCCTCTCACCGCAGCGCCGTGACCGTCCTGACTCCGTCAGACGCGGTCGCTCCCCCTCGCTCCCTGGCTTCAGCTTGCAGCATTTGGTATCGTTACCTGCTTTCTCTGTGTTACTGCTGCCACATTGCACCCTTTGGTGCCTGCGCTCTTTCGTGTATTATTTAATTTGCCACATTACCTGCTCTGTGTTACTGCTGCCACATTGCGCCCTCTGGTGCCTGCGCTCTTTTGTGTACTAATTGATTTGCCACATTGCCGAATATAGCGTCTGTTCCTGTCTGTGCCTGCGCCTCTGCAAACCCCATTTATATCGTGTTTCCGTGTTGTTACCGCCATCTTGTGTGTTGTGCCTTCCAGCCCGCCCCTACACCCAGCGCCCGCCTCCCAGCTGACCCTCCCTCTCCCTCGCCCCCGCCCCCTCCACCATCCTCATATGACAGATGCTTTTACGCGCAGCGGTCATGTGCAGCGATCGCGCCCAATTCGAGCCGAAGGTGCGCCAAAGGTAAGCCCGTCTACGCCCGTCCGCGCCTGGACCGCGCCCAGCGCCAGACCCCCTGGTCCCCGCCGCTCCCAACCCTCTAGAGTCACATATGATGCCGCTTCTCTCCTCGCCCTCAACCCCGGACGCACCCTACTATGCTGCGAAGCTTCCCCAGGACGTACCCACGGCCCATTCGCCTGCATCTCCTGCAAATTCAACTGCCTCAGGACCCTCACCAAACCCACTTCCTCCACACTCAGCTCCGAACTCAACAGCCTGAAATGCATCCTACTGAACACCCGCTCGGTCCACAGACATGCAACAGAACTCTGGGACCTAATTGACACTACGTCACCTGACATCGCCTTCCTTACTGAAACATGGATGAACGCATCTTCTGCCCCCGACATCGCCATAGCCATACCGGACACTTACAAGATCATTCGAAAAGACCGCACCATTCAAACTGGAGGAGGCATCGCCATCGTCCATAGAAACACCATCAAAATCACAACCAGCTCTGACGACAATCTTGCAACCGCCGAACATCTCCACTTTCAGATCCACACCGACCCTAGGACCACCCTTAGAGGCACCCTCATTTACAGGCCTCCAGGCACCCAATCTCAATTCAGCGACGACATCACAGACTTCGTCAGCCCGCACGCCCTCGCCTCCGAGAATTACATTCTTCTAGGAGACTTCAACTACCACCTTGAAAACATACTCGACAACAACACCACCACCCTTCTGGACAACCTGTCCAATCTCGGACTCAAACAACTTGTTGACACCCCCACTCACACAGCCGGACACACGCTCGACCCTATATTCACCTCCAGCAAGCACATCTCCTTCGATCGCACTACAGCTCTCCACTGGACGGATCACAGCTGTGTTCACTTCAACTACAAAACCACCCTATCCCACAACCGTACACAACCCATTCCCCGGAGAAAATGGAATAAAATTACCACCGACCAACTCCTCACATCACTCAACCAAAACCCTCCCTCCCTAGCAATGGACCCAGACCAAGCGGCCACCAACCTCAGGCAATGGATTACCCACAGTGCGGACGAACTAGCACCCCTGAAATAACACCAGTTGAAATCATCCAGCAAAATGGCTCCCTGGTTCAATGATGACCTTAAAAAATCCAAGAAGACATGCCGCACCCTGGAGAAGAATTGGAGAAAAGAACCAACCCCAGACAACATGGCCTCCCTCAAGACAGCCACCCGCAAACACCACCAACTGATTCGATCCGCCAAGAAATCAGCATTCAAGGACCGTCTCGACAACAATTCTCATAACAGCAAGGAACTCTTCAATATCGTCAAAGAATTCACCAATCCCTCCGCAGCATCCAACGACATCACTAACTCCCAAGACCTCTGCGATGCGCTATCCTCCTTCTTCTACAACAAAATTGCCGACATCCACAACAGCTTCAAGAATACTCCCAGTGACCAACCCGCCCCACCCCCTTCAGATCCCACCCCTCCAACTAACAACCTCAGCTCCTGGAACCCAATCACCATTGAAGACACCATTCGCCTCATGAACTCAATCCACTCTGGCTCGCCTTCTGACCCCTGTCCCCACTACATCTTCAACAAAGCTGACTCCATCATCGCTCCCCAACTCCGCGATGTCATCAACTGCTCTTTCAACTCTGCCACCTTTCCAGAAATCTGGAAACACGCCGAACTCAGCGCCCTTCTGAAAAACCCCACAGCAGACCCCTCAGAACTGAAAAACTACCGACCCATATCCCTCCTCCCTTTCCCGGCCAAAGTCATCGAGAAAGCAGTCAACAGCCAACTCGCCGCCTTCCTTGAATCCAACAACTCCCTGGATCCCTCACAGAACGGCTTTCGAGCCAAACACAGCACCGAAACCGCCCTCATTGCGGCGACCGACGACATGCGAGCACTCCTTGACAACGGAGACACAGTGGCCCTCATTCTACTCGACCTCTCCGCCGCCTTCGACACTGTCTGTCACAGCACCCTCATACAACGCCTCAACAACATCGGCATACAAGGAAAAGCCTTGGACTGGATCATCTCTTTCCTAGCTGGGAGAACCCAGAGAGTCCGACTCCCCCCATTCTACTCAGAGCCCACCGAAGTCATCTGCGGCGTACCTCAAGGTTCCTCACTCAGTCCCACCCTCTTCAACGTCTACATGAGTCCTCTCGCCTCCATCGCACGTCAACACAACCTCAACATCATCTCCTACGCCGACGACACCCAGCTAATCCTTTCCCTCACCAAAGACCCCAACACCGCCAAAACCAATCTTCACAAAGGTATGAAAGAAGTAGCCGAATGGATGAAACAGAACCGCCTAAAACTCAACTCAGACAAAACGGAGGTGCTCATCCTAGGATCCTCCCCCTCAGCTTGGGACGACTCTTGGTGGCCTTCCGCTTTGGGATCAGCACCCACACCCACAGACCATGCACGTAACCTTGGCTTCATTCTAGACTCCTCTCTCTCAATGTCCAGACAAGTCAACGCCGTATCGTCCTCCTGCTTCAACGTCCTTCGCATTCTCAAAAAGATCTTCCGCTGGATCCCCCTCGAGACAAGAAAGACTGTCACCCATGCACTGTTCACGAGTCGACTAGACTATGGCAACACACTTTACGCCGGAATTACAACAAAATTGCAGAAAAAGCTCCAGCGCATCCAAAACGCGTCAGCAAGACTCATATTAGACATCCCGCGCCAAGAGCACATCACCGGACACCTAAAAAACCTCCACTGGCTTCCCGTCAACAAGAGAATTACTTTCCGCCTTCTTACCCACGCACACAAGGCCCTTTATAATCTGGGACCCGAATGCCTCAACACCCGACTGTCCTTCTACATTCCCACCCGCCAACTAAGATCATCCAACCAAGCCCTCGCTGCAGTCCCGCGCATCCGAAAAACCACCATGGGTGGCAGATCATTCTCCTTCCTGGCTGCCAAGACCTGGAACTCACTCCCCACCCACCTCCGCCTTACTCAGAACCACATCTCCTTCAGAAAAGAACTGAAAACCTGGCTATTCGACAAATAGTGAACCCCTCCCTCTAGCGCCTTGAGACCCTCTGGGTGAGTAGTGCGCTATATAAATGCCCGAACTTGAACTTGAACTTGAACTTTCTAAACATGGTCCAGTTTCCTTTGAGAGGAGCAGGCTGCATTTCAAATAAATGTTTGCTTTGTAAAGTAATCAAAGAAATGCTGGTCTGCTGACCCTAGAAGACCACCATCCGTGTGATGGCTGTGATTCCTGATGGGACACACTGTTGCAGCCTTCCTTTTATATTCATGAGGTAGGCCAATTTGCAACTCACCAGGAACTGGTATCTTAAAAATAAGATAAAAGAGGGAGTGCTTCAGAATTAAGTTTGATGTATCTTAAAAATAAGACCATCATACATTAGGAATTATGATTTACAAGTTGTTATTCTGTAAGAATGGCAATTTGGAAATTGCAAGTCTTAATGTTGATACATCTAGGCCAATATGACATAACCTGTGGCAGTCAGGAGTCCATTTTTATCCATAAACTCTAACCACACAAGAAAAGTACATTAAAACTCGTGTGTACACCTACAGTGTGATCTCAACACACAAGGGTGCCTGAAAACTGATACTAGGAGAAGTAAGGGAGAACAAAAATATATCAAAAGAAACCAGGCTTCTCCATTTCAATTCAAAGGGTATAACTCAATATATAATCAATATCGCGAGGCCGACCTTTTCAAACATATTTTATTATTTAGTATATGTGTACATGGACAGAAATATTGCTATGTAGGTGGGAGGACTGAGATACTATATAATCTTAGAGCCAACCTCCCACCCTCTACCAGGGTGTCTCAGGTGGATACACTACAACAGACGGTGATGGCTGGATCACTTGAAGTCTTCTTTCCACGGCTAACTATTCTGGCAAGATCTGGGCTTTTACGAACTCAAACTAGATAACCAGGTAAACGACAGGTCGCACAACTGTATATCTGGGTCGAAGTGTCAAAATATAGTTCGTCTATAATGGTGCTCTCAGGGGAAGAAGGGTTGGTTACCTACACAACTTTGCCCTTACCCACATATGCAGATGACATATCAGAAATGAAAGACCTCCCTGAGTACACAAATTGTTTATAGTCCCCAAAAGTAATGGTCAACGTCCATAAATGATTTCTTCTTATCCTTGAATCAAATTTTCTTCAATTGGTACAGCAGAGTTTCCTTTGACAGTACATCCAAAATAAACAATTGGGTGTCTTATCATCCAAGATAAACCAAATCATAAGCAGCCTATTGTGTGCTCAAGGAGGTCTTTCAATTAAGATCTGGGGTTGCGTGTGCTCTGGAGTGGACCTGCCTGGCAGCTTGGGATGAACTTTTCCTATTGGAGCAGGACCAAGGCTGAATCCCATAGGGCTGGCCTTTGTCTACGGTGGCGTGGTGGACAAGACACATTGTGAACTGAAATGACTGGTTAAAATGATAAATAGACTCAAAGGTGGGCTGAGTAATGATTCAAGCATTCTACCTACCACTTGTTTAGTTGTATTTGTCTGGTGTAGTTGCGGGGAAATAAAAGTTGGTCATGACCCGGGAATATGTGAAGAATTTCACAAATAGGTTGCAGCAACAAATAAAATGATCTCCAGATCACATTTTGCAGGTCGCAGGAATTTTAACAGGAATCAGACAGCTTTCTGATCTGAGAAGATGACAAGGTCTAGGCCAATGAAACTTGGAAGCAATGGAGACTTATGTTTGAGTTTAAGGAGCCATATGATAATAAAGAGAGTCTCACTGGACAAGAGACATCTGGATGAAGGTTCAGTGGTAAGAGCATCAGCGAGTGACTGTAAGGTGGAGGTGAGCAGATACCCACACTTCACAGAAATCAGGCTATTAATACTAAACTTAACATTGTGCGCTCTACACTAAAACAAAGTCAAAATACTATCTAGCTATATCGATAAAACAGCATCCAACATTTAATAATTAATATCTTTAGATCACCCTCAACTGTTGGTGATACAGCAGCTATCACTTCCTTTTTGGAGGGCCTGAAACAGTTTCTAATAGTACTACAAACATAACAGGAGGATTTATTGTGAATTTGCTATGAAATTTAAAACACGGCAGTTCTGAAGAGTCCCCAGATGGCCTGTATTCCATTCCTTTACATGACAATCTTAAACTGCAACTGGTCAGGAAAAAGGAGTAGTTTTTTACCTGTAATTCTAGTTCTCTCCCAGGGGAATTGCCATTTAAATTATTATCAATGAATAGTTCCGCCCACGTGCAGGGACAGGTGTGGCGCTGCGGCCAGGGCGACTCACGCTGGACGCTGGCGATCACGGTTTGATCCCCGGCTCCGATGGCAGGGGCCTGGCCAGCACCATGCGACTCTGGGCAATAGCTTGCTTAATCTTCCCAATGGCCCCCAGCGCCGAGATACCCCTTCGGGGGTGATTCGTGTGCTATACAAGTACTGGATTTACATTTATTTTTCACCAGAGCAGTTCTTTCGAAATCACATTTACTATGCCTTACCTTGGACACAAAAATTACATTTTGTAGTCTTAAAACAGGCTATATTGACAAATATATTGATTGACTTTAAAATTTGAAAGAAAAAAGCTTAGGCCTTCAAAATTCACTAGAAAGATTACAAAGTGACCTTTTAAAAAAGTATTTCACAATCTCTTTTTGCTTTTTTTTAAAGTAAGAGAAGAGGAAATATATGTCAATGTAGCTGTATAGGCTGCGGTGTTGAAAGCACTGAGACTAGGCCGCTGCTCCTTTAAGGCACCGAGACCTCCAGTGTGCCATCCAGTGTGCCATCATGCCCTGTAGGAGGACCTCTACCCAGCTCTTTATGAATGTAGAGTGTGAAACTTATTTTATGTCTTCTCTCGAGGAGAACTGAGGGTTGCTTGCGGTTTCAGTGGAGAGTCCCCCGAGAAGAGCTAGGATTAAAGGTAGGAAACCATTCCTTCTCTCAGGAAACATCCACTGATCATCAAATGCATTAAATAGATTAGCCAGCTCATCCCCAATAATTCAGCTCGGGGGGATAAAAGTGAACAGTATAAATAAGCAAACACAGGGCTCAGAGAAGCTTGCCTGACTTGGGCAGCTACAATAGCAGCCAAATCAAGACAGTAGTGCCTTGTAAAGGTGTGAACCGATCTCCAAGTCACAGTTTACAAATCTCAGCAATTTGAATTGAAGTAATGCAGCAGTAGCCGTTTTACATCTAGTGGAATGGGCTTCAGGTCTTTAAGGCAGAGTTTTGTTCGCCTTTTGAAAAAAATGATTGTGTGGGAGGCAATTCATCTAGACAAGGATTGTTTCAAAATGGCCATACCTGTCCATAAGGGAACTTAGCTTACAAAAAAGTTGCTTTCACTTCCTTAAAGGTTTCGTCCTGTCTAGGTAGAAATTCAGCACCCTCCTAACATAAGGAGTATGTAGAGATCTCTCTGCAGGATAGGAGGGATTCAGAAAAAATTTACATAATGAAATAGTTTGATTGACATGAACATCTGAGATTGCTTTAGTGAGGATTTTAGGATGGGTTCCCATCACTACGCTGTTCCTATGAAAAATTGTGTAAGGCTCATGGGAACATAGGGCCTGTATGTCGCTTCCTCTACAAGCAGATGTTATGGCAACCAAGAAGGAATCCTTCCAGGTAAGGTGCTGAAGAAAGTCCTATGAGTGGGTTCAAAGGGAGGAACCACAAGGTGAGAAAGGACAATATTTAAATCCCATGGAGGAGAAGGTCTCTTGAGAGTAGGATATATTTTCCTAATGCTCTCTAGAAAATTCTTGAAAGGTATGCTGAAAAAGCGTATTTGTGAAGGACATTTTTGGTAAGCTGTAATTGCTGCCAGAGGCACTCTAATCAAGGAGAACTGTAACTCTGCTTTAGCCAAATGGAGGAGGTATGGAAGAACCGCCTCTTCCTGACAAGTGAGAGGATTGAAGTTGCTCTGAGAGCACCAGATGCAGAACATCTTCTATTTGAACGAATGGAACGTTTTAGTAGAAGGAAGTTTAGCTTCTCTCAACACATCCATGCATTCCTGAGAGAGGTTCAAGTAATTATATTTATGCGTTGAGGAGCCAAGCTCAAGAATTGAAGGTTTGGGTTTGTATCTGGCTTGAACAGGGTTGGAGTGCATTGCAATTTCCTGTGTTGACACTCTTAAAGGTGAAGGAGACCTGTGAACCATCACCGCCTGGGCCACTCCGGAGCAATGAGAATCATTCTGGCTTTCATGCATGACAGCTTGATGATCACTGATGGTAGCAGAGGAATCAGAGGAAAGGTGTGAAGAAATTTGCCTGACCTATCAGTGAAGAGAACATTCCCCAGTGTGACTGTTTGGTAGAATCTCGAGGCTGCATTTTTCCAGATGGAAGAGGGATGTATTCTTGGGTGGAAGGGATGGTGTAAGACACTTCAATCTGAGAGAGTATACATGTTCTACAATATTCAGAACCCATTAGTCAGTGGTTATTCTTTGCCACTCCTGTAGATACCAGGTTACACTTTCCCATATTGTAGTGGTCAACTGAAGAGGGAAAAGAGAGGACTCATTGTTTGCCGCCGTTTGATCTGGAGGCTTGGGCAGATGATTGCTGATCTCATTTGCCTCTTGATTGACCGCGCTGATGCTGATGTCTCCGTACTGTTGAGATGATTACTGTTTTTATTGCCCTTGAAGCCAATGAGGGGTTTGAACCTTCTGGTGGAAGTACCAGCTGTCATAGGGATATTGGAATGTCTTCTATAGTCCCACTTTTACTCAAATCCGAACTCTTTCAGTGTGCCGAGCTCAAATTTAACTCGACACAGCGGAATAAGGTGTTTCCTGAGAACGGCAGGTTCAGAATTCAGCGTTGGACTTCAAGTTTCAAGCCTGTGTTTCTCAGCCTAAATGAAGTGTAGAATTTGAAGTAAGTGTTCACATGGAACTCATTTCAAATCAACACAATAGAATAGCACAAACTTTTCCGTGCGGACCAAATCTATGTAATGACATTTTGTTTACAAAGTCCTGTCTAGATTCAATCTATATATTCAATCAATTCACAAAACAGTGAGTAGTTTTTAATTCAATTCAATTTAACATAATCAAAATATATTGTTATGCAAGGCAATGAAATAACGTGATATTACAACGTGAGTGAGTGATAAAGATGTTTTGACTGAATTTTGAAGGACTCCCCAAGTGAAAGGAAACAAAACCAAAAGGAAAAAGGTGAACTAGTCTGTGAGCATTAATAGCATATTGATTATGTTTTTTAGAAAGACAGCCAGTTACAGAGGATTCTCAGTGTGTGATTTGCAAATGGGTCCGGTCTGTCTTTTTATTTGTCAATGGCATTTTGATCCTTTTCCAAGATACTAGGGTCTCATCAGGATTGAAATGAACCTGGGGATGGCTGGGATATATACCTGGTCTCATCCAAGAATAAAAGGACCACTAGGATGGACTACGTCAGGGGATGGCCTATGGACAAATAAAAATGCTTTGTCTGCAGAGTGAAACTTTCCTGATACATGAGTAAATTGCTGAGTAGGATGAAGCGTCATGTTTATAAAGTTGTCCTACAGGCAATGGCGCTTGACATGCAGAATAAAACTGTCCTGATACTAAGGTGAGTTAACACATTGAAAGAAGCAATTGGTTTATAGAATCCTCCGCGTTGGATACATCGCTACAGAGGTATACATCAATGATAAGGTCAAGAAGATTCAGGCTACCAACATAGCGGTGGTAATAGCTTCCTAAGGCAGTCAAGAATGAGTATCCCCAATTGGAGATAAGACAATCTGCAGACTGAGGTCTGATGTGACAGGAGTGTCTCGACGGGGAACCATGCCTCAACATCGAAGTTATTAATGTCGAGACATGTATCTCTGCATGTTGACAGTGGTCTACTCCTTGACCTCATATGTCTTAACCAGCTCCAGACAGCGAGCAAGCAGTTGATATCAATGTCCTCGAAGTCAAACTGGAGCATTGTTTTTTGCCAGATATTCGCCTTCTGGATCTCCCTCTTTGGGAGTCCATTGAGCGCGACATAGGGAACAGCCTCTCCTCGCCCTTTAGAAGTCGCTCCAGCCAGGGAATCCTGCCTTCCGTGGTGCTCCACTTGCCATGGAGGTGAATCTACTCTCTCTCTCTCTCAAAGTGTGCCTGGAAAGACTCTTGCAGTGGCAGCATGTCTTGGGGTCATGAAAGTTAGGCAACCATAGGATACAGATCCTGCACTGGTTTGTTTGTGCCAATTTTCTTCCCTATTCTGGTGCAATTCGCAAAAAGAGTTGGAATTTTTTCAGAAAATTTTCAAAAATACTCTATGTTCTAAAGGATGTCAAGGAAATCACTTTTTAAAACAACAGATTAAAAAAATCTGAGAGAAAAAAAGACTCAAAATGCAGATATGTGCTGCAGGATCCTGTAAGCAGGAGCCGGGAAAAAAACTGAGTAAAATGCCACCTACAAGACATGGGGGTCAAGGTGCCCTTTCAGTCGCAGTGTCTTACTCTTATTGTTATCAATGCTGCAGTCTGTACACCTATAATACATAGATATCCAATTCTCTTACTTTAAAAAGAAGGAAAAAGAGTTTGGGAGGAACATTTTGAACAGGTAACTTTTTAACATTTCTAGTGATTTTTTTATCTGGAAATAGCTTAAATCAAAGACGCTGCATGGTCACTCTCAATTTCTCATTATGAATCTATTTTCTATCGGAGACCTTACAAACCATTAATGGTGGCCTTATCATTAATTAATTAATTAACATCCACAGATACACCTCAATCATTTAGTCTGTGCAGACGGTTTGATGATCATACCTTGTACACAAATGCGTCAACAGTAATAATTAAATTGACTTCAGGAATACACCATATCAAATAGACTGAAGGCCAATCACAGAAACAATAATGATGTGCTTTGAATGTGCTACATCTATGTTCAGTTGCTTCCAATAAAACAGAAAAATGGATTATGTTACACATTTTTACTTCTTTTGTGTGGAAATCAGCTTCATACTTCCACATATTTAATTTATCAGGTAGACTTTCTGACGTCTCAAGGGCGATCAATCGCTATTCTAGCTAATTTGAGGGGACCAAAAAGCCCTATTGAGATGAAAACAATTATTTTATATAGATTCTAAAATTGACTTGCATATGAAAAACAAATTGTTTTATAATTTGGACTCCGATATATTCCTCTTCTTCAATTTGAAGGATTGTGGGAGCATTACAAAAACAGCGGAAGCTTTGATCATGTTACATGCTTATCCTGGGAGTTGAAATTGGCAATAAACTTACTTCAAACTCCCACATCATGACGTTGGGCATGGTTACGATCTTGGCGGATGGAATACTCTATCACAAATGTGGTGGCTATCCCATCACTGTATTACTAGTTTCATAGGATTTAATGGAATTGTAATTTGGCGGACGAGATATCTGTCACGTTTGTGACGGAGTAACCCTGTCCACCAAGATCATATACAGGCCCTTTATCAAGTTGATGCTCTGAGTCTCTCGGTCACTAAAACACTATTCTAGAAAACATGGGCCTGGGGCAGCAACTGGACCATCAACTACAGTTACTACTACTAAGTTAGGCCCTCTGATCTTATACGGAATGCTGATTTTGAATCAAGTTATTAAAAATCTTTAGATTTTGCTCATTAAAAATGTTTAAAGTGTACTAGTCTAAGAATGTGTTTGCCTCAGTGTTGATTAGGATTAGAATAAGGACTTGCCTCTTTGGAGTTTTACAGTAGAAATAATACGAACTTATTTGTGTGCTATATAGAAATCACTTAACAGTAATAACCAGCAACTGAATGACTTCAGACATTAAAAAACTTAATAAAAAAGAGGCTTCTCTCATTGCCTGAGCTCCCACAATCCTTAATTGATAGACGGTTAATCAGCATCAGCTCCATGATTGACAGGTCACAGCAAAATATGTAATACAGGAATCCGTAAAGACTACTGATTTTCTCTCACTATTGAACACTCATCAACCTACAAAAACTCAAGTTATTTGCAAACCACATATGTGATGGAAAAATAATTTTATTTAGATTTTAGAATTAACTCACATATGAAAAAGCATTTTTAAGATTTAGACTCTCAGATATTACTCTTTTCCACTGTGAAGTATTGTAAAAATCACTCTAATTGGAAGCAGAAGCTGTCGGCTATCCCTCTCCAATGAGGAAACAATAGAAAACACAAGTTACTCACCAGTAACTGTGGTTCTGCAGCATTGGTGTCTTTCATAGATTCACATTCTTGGATCATTCCCAGTCGTTGAAGTGGGAGTCCCTCTGTAACTTTACAATAGCAGTACCAGGCACTGACAGCGTTAAAAGCCACGGGCAGTGCCCTCTCCGTTAGACAATTCACCTCATTCTAAAGGACCCTCACTTCAGCCAATAAGATGAGAGCGCTCCTTGAGCCACCTCTCTAGAGGACTTCACAACTCAGATTTAGTTGCATAAGAGTAGAAATGCAAACCCATAAATGTAATATCTGAGGTGAGCCTCTAGTCGAGATGAGGGGAGATCGCATGGGAATCTATGAAAGATACCTTGGAGCGGAATGGGGATAAAAAACAGACTCACCTTATTTGAATAGATGACGGAGAACCTCCTGCCCACTGCTGCGTTTGTGTCTACGACTACTTCTAGGGAAAAGTGTCTTGTGAATGCGTAGCTGCTGCTCCATGTCACTACTCTTAAAATATCTATCAGTGGCACTCCTGAAGAGGGTGCTGATGAGATGAAAATGCAATGCTTCTTGTAGAATGTTTCTGTATTGCTTGCGTTAAAGGCCTTCTGAAGTAAGCCCACACAACCACAAATGATGGGACAAATATCATTTATTAGCCATTAGTCACAAGAGCTCCCAGGAACTGACAAAACAGGAATACAGAGAACAGTATTCAAAGCCCAACATTCTGTATCCATAGGAATGGGCATGACATGGTAATGTTCTAATATAATATAAACATAGAATATGGAAACTAGATTACTACACCTTCCTGCTTTTGTATGACAGAAGATTATTGTCGCATCTAACCATCTCGAAATGTACTGTTTTGTCACAAGAAACCTTTCAGTGGTGCCAACAATGATACTAGAAGCTGATTGGATTTTCTAGTTTGTTTAGTTCTGCCTTAATAAAATATCAGACACCTTTAAACTTCCAGTGAGTGGAGAGTTCTTTCTGCTACATTTGTCAGATTCAGAAACAATGTCTTAAGGACTTTTGGTTCATTGAGGTGAAATTTACTTGGTACTTTGGGTATAAGTTTGAGATTAGTCTGTAACATGACCTTGTCTTTAGAATATTGCAGGAAGGGCTTTATGATGCTAAAGAACAAGTTACTTACCATTGGTAATTCCTTATCTGGTAGAGACGCTATTGATCCTCACATTCCTTACCTTAGAATATCCCCAGGTGGCAGGATGGATCCATAAGATTTTCGAGCAGTACCCTTGTCCAGCAGTAGGGGGTGCTGTTCAATTTATGTCGGTCTCACTGGAAATTACGTGCGCAGTACCTATATAGGCACCACCTTGATGCACTGACGTCAGTTATTTTCATAACTTTCCAAGCCAGAAACCACAGTGAGAACTGAACAGTAAAGCCCCGACACTTTAATCAGTTCTCAGGGAGGATGGAAGGGTTGGTGAAGGATCCGGGGCTGGAAAGTCTCTCCACCAGATAGAGAGTCACGATGGGTAAGTAACTTGTTAATCTGATAGAGACTTCTAGTCACAGATTCCGCACCTTAGGATAGGTAGGCAAGCAGTACCTCACTGGAGGTGGGTCTGCAAACCCAATTAGACCAAATATGCCAGCAGGACCAAATGGGCGAAGTGCCTATCACGACTGTCCTGACTGTGCAAGCAGTAATGTTTTGTCTATCAATGCAGTGATCCCCACATCGCCCCCTGACAGATGTCCAGGAGAGGAATGCCGTGCACTAACGCAGTGGTTGCAGCTTTGGCTCTGGTGAAGTGAGCCCGAAAGCCCTCGGGGGGGGGGGGTTTCTTGTCCATTGCGTCACAGATCTTAATGCACTGGACGATCCATTGCGAGATGGTCTGCTTCTGCACATCCTTCCCTTTTTTGGCTCAACCACAGTCCATGAAGAGTTGATCATCCTCCGGGAACACTTTTGTGAGCTCAAGGTAGAATAACAACTCTCTTTTTGGTCGAGACAGTGAAGTCTCACCTCCTCCTTTGAAGAATGAAGCAGAGCAAAGAAGGTAAACAGGGAAATGCTCTGGCCTACATGGAAGGGAGTGACAACCTTCAGAAGGAAGGGCGCACATGTCCAGAGGACCAGTTTTTCCAGGTAAAGGGAGCTGTGGGGAGGATGGCCGCTAAAAGGGCAGTCCTAATGGTGAGCATTAGAAGATGGCAATTGTTCAAAGATTAGGAGGCGCACACATCAAGAAAGTGAGAACAAGTTTGTGGTCCCATGGAGGCATGATAAATGGTGTGGGGGGAACCATGTGCTACAGACTTTTAAAGAACCTGGCTACAACAGGAGATTTGAAAAGAGAACATTGTTCTGGCAACTGCAGGAAGGCAGAGAGTGCCAAAAGATACCTTTGACAGTGCCAAAAGTAGAGCAATGCCGAGCCAAAGATAGGGCAAACAAAAGGACATTGGATGAAGGTGCAGAAAGGGGTTCAACTCCGAGGTAAGCACACCATGACACAGACTTATACAAATGGCAGGCATATGCGGGCTTGGTGGAGGGACGCCTGACTACCCAAAACACATCACAGACTTCAGACGGAAGGTTGAAAGCTGTTAACTGTTGCCACTCAATCTCCACACATGCAGTGGGAGAGGAAGCAGACTTGGTGCGGGACCCTGCCCTCTTGCTGCGACAGAAGATCCTCCACAAGAGGCAAACTGACTGGAGGACCACTGGTCACATTTAACAGCTCAGGATGCCAGACTCATGTCCAATCAGGAGCCACAAGAATGACGTTGGCCTGCTCATTCCTGTTTTCTTGAGAACTCGGGGCAAGAGGGGTATTGGTGGAAAGGCATACATTAGGCCGGAGCTCCATTCGAGACAAAAAGTGTCTCAGAATGAGAACCGTTTTGGAAACTCCAGCACACAAACCTGCTGACATTGCGCATTCTTAGCTGGGGCAAATAGGCCTGGGTGGATTTTGCAGTTTTACCCCATGGAACTCCGCAAAGTGACAGAAAAACACTCCGTACTCCGTAGAGTTCCGCCAGCGGCGTAGTATGTTAAGTTGTGCTGCTTGCACTGATTTTAAGTGCTGAGAGTTTGTCCTGCACTCAAAATCAGCACAAAAGGCACTCCACGTCACACTGAAGGGCGCTGCTGCTTTCTGCCGCTCAAGTAGACATTCTACTTGAGTGGCAGCTTCCCCAATGCGAGCCGATAAGCTGCCGCAACTGCCCGCATTGAGAAATCTCTCCGAGAGGAGGTCCAACATAATTTTGTCTCGTGAGTGCTCACAAATTACAATTGGTGAGCTGTGCAAGGGAAAAAAGTACACTCTGTATCGCTTCACAGAGTTTTGATGAACTCCGCATGGAGCGCGAAGTTGATAAAACTCTGCAACTCTACGGGCGGAGAGGAATTCTTCGCCTATCCCCTAGTGGCAAACAGATTTAACCAAGGCTCTCCACATTTCTGAAAAAGACCTTTCATCACTTCTGGATGGAGACACCATTTGTAATCCACTTGGCATCTTCAGCTGAGTTTGTACGCACTGGCGTACAGAGATACGACCAGATGCTGAACCGACCAGGGAAATTTCCTGACATTCCAGCCAATTCCAGAGGCTCAGGGCCTCTTGACCCAAGGTCCATTTCCTCACCCCACCCCATTTGGTGCAGTACCAAATGGCGGTGGGGTTGTCCATGAAGACATGCACCAGCCTTCCCTTGATCAGACTAACACATTCTTTTAATGCCAAGTGATTTGCCTGAAGCTCATACAAGCTGATTTGGAACCTGAGGCTCCACCGGAGACCAGAGTTCCCTGATCTCTACCTCTCCAAGATGGCTGCCCCAGCCCAAGAATTATGAATCAGTTACTACTGTTAGATGTGTTTGGGGAATGGAGAGGGGTGGGACACTGACCCAGTCGCAGTTTGTTCACCATCACTGCAGGTATTTTGCAGTTCCTTTTGAGATCTGGGCCATGTCAGAAAGATTACCCTGTTGTTGAGCCCATTGGGACTTCAGGTCCCACTGCAGAATCCGCATACACCAGCAGGTATGTGTCACCAGCAGGATGCTGGAAGCCATGAAGAACAGTAGTCTAGAGGTCAGTCTTTCCGAAATTCAGGATAGAAGCTGAAACATCAGAATAATAGCCTGAAAATCCTGGACTCCCTGCTCAGGGGATAAGCCCAAACCTGCACTGTTTCCAGGAGAGCGCAGATGAAAGTGAGCATCTGAGCGGGAGTCAGGTGTGACTTAACCATGTTCATAGTGAACCCCAGCGAGTGCAGGAGGTCTGCAGTAGTCTGAAGGTGACTGGCAAGATCCTGGGGAGAGCCCGCCTTCGACAGCCAGTCATCGAGGTAGCGGGAGACTGAAACCACCAACCTCCACAGACGAGCTGGGACCACTGGCATCATCTTGGTAAATGCACAAGGGTTGCTGGTAAGGCTGAAAGATAGCACAGCAAACTGAGAGTGCTGCTGGTCACTGTGACCCGTGAGTAGCATCTGTGTGCCGGCAGGACGGGGATGTTGAAATATATATCTTGTAAGTCAATCAATACCATCCAGTCTTACAGGTCTAGGGCAGACCAAACTTGGATGAGCCTGAGCATCTTGAACTACTCTTCTTTCAGGAAGAGGCTAAGAAGGTGCAGGTTCAGAATAGGACAAAGTCCTCTTTCCTTCTTTCACACCATGAAGTAGTGGGAATAACAACTATGACCTACTTCTGTTACAGGCTCCCTCTCTATGGCTCCCTTGTCAAGAGAACCTGTACTTCTTTACAGAGTAACACAGAATTTTGAGTAGCATCTGTGAGGCTTAATATGTGACTCCATCCTTTTTGTTTGTAGCTTCTGTTTCATTAAAAAGATATTGCACTGGGAATAGCCAAGAAACTGAGGAGCTCGTACTCTTGGATGGTAAGCAAGATTAACTTCCCTGTGTTTGATGGATGGAATGGGTTGGAATACGTGATAGATCCTTCCTTTTGTAGGCTGTATTTGAATGTAAATATTTTAAATTGTGGTCATGACTTGCAATAATGAATGGATTAATGTAGGCCATATTTGTATACATTGCAGCCCTGAAGAAGCTCAGGTATGGGTGAAATGAGTTGGCTGTATTCAAGTACTCCAATGAATATGAAATAAAGGATCAAATAATCAAAGATAATCTCTTGTTTCTTCTGTCTATGCCTGGCAATTTTGCCGTCATTTCAGTGTATGCTGGGCTGGTTGCCTCTCAGATCTTTGTGATTACTGATTTGCATATGACTGGGTCTGAACTGGAGTGGTGAAGTGAGCTAAAGAATGGTGATGGATTCAATCCAGATCTGTGACCAGGAGTGATTGCCTAAAAACTTTCAGAGCTCCGTCCATCATCTCCTTGTGTTTGCTTTGTTCAACCCAAGTTGGCAGGGAATGCCCAGACAAGGGTCCCTTACTCACTTTGCCACAGGATGATTCAAGCTAGCCTGGCTGATGAAGGGTGCTATCCTGAAACCTTTTCCAGGATGTGTGTTCCCGGTTCAGGGCAGATATTGCTTGGCAGTTCGGGCTGGACTGTTCCCTTGAGGCACAGGGTCAAGACTGATTTGAATATGGCTGGGTCTGAACTGGGGTGCCGAAGTGAGCTAAAGAACGATGAAGGGTTCAAACCAGATCTGTGACTGGGGGTGAGTGTATGAAAAGTGTCCGCGCTCCGTCCATCATCTCCTTGTGATTGCTCACTTAGGTAGGAAGGCAGCTGAAGACTGATATTCATTAGTATTCGCAGGATATTACTAGAGCACGTTCCTCAAGTAGCCTGACTGAAGACAAGACTAGGGGTTGGGGGGCAGGAGATAACTTCCTCCTACTTATCCACAACTAATGTGTTTGGGTAGGATGAGTGAAATTGCATGGGTTTCACTTTACAAGTGCATATGCAACCCTAGGGATGTACGTTGTTACAACGCATGCTTTTACCACGCATGCTGTTACAACGCAAGTTTTACCACGCAAGCCATTACAACGCATTGCTTTGGGGGGTGCTGGATAGTGAATAGTTTAATTTACTATTCCAACTCCAGTCCCCATGGATAGTAGGGAAGGTGTTGGATAGTAAATTAAACTATTACTTATCCTAGAGCGCCCCCCAGTGCAATGCGTTGTAATGGTTTTTGTGGTAAAACCTGCATTGTAAAAGCACTGCGTGGTAAAAGTTGCATTGAAAAGGATGTTCCCCGCAACCCTAGACCGCTGCATGAATGCTGTGAGTGGGCCTCAAACCCCTGCATCTTGCTTTATGTTACTCGCCTCATCTTAACAAGTTTGACACATCGTTCATGTTTCTCTTCCCTCTGGCACAGATGTGTTGCCACCCACTTCCGGTACTGCTAATATACCAGAGGGGGGACTGCATTTGGGACATCTTACACTGTACATGGCCTTTACCCCAGACTCTCTGCAGTCTCCTATTAAGACAGATCATGATGTGCTAACAGGCCAGAGTACTACACCGTACCCTGTGCCGGTCATTCATTCAGAGGATTTGGGCGTTATCAGGGGCTAGGATAACCTTCTGAATCCAAGACACAGACCTGCCTTTTTGTTGCCGGCCGACCAGGTGAGGGGTTCACTCCCTGCATCCACATGCAGCTACTTCCACTTCTAATTAATACTTTGGTCTCTGCCATTCAACAGCCGCCAACAGTCCCTGTAACTTTTTAATGATCAGTAAAGCGGAAGGGAAGAATGAAGTCAATTTGTTTTTTATAGGCACAGACTCCCCTGTCTAGTATGTTTTCATCAAACTAGTTTAAAGAAATCATTTTTATGAGCCATGCTGAACCAGTGATGCTTGTGAGTGTTGGAACAGGAGGAAGTGATGTGTGGGTACCACAGATATCATCTCCCACTTATGACACCTACTGACTCTGACTTTCAAGAGAGTCCCAGAAAGAGAGACAGCAACCCAGACTGTTGTCTGAGTGTACAACGCTGTTGTTCATGTGCAGTGTTTGATGGTTCTTCTGTGGGATGCAGCAGTTGTCATCTTTTTTCTTCTCCTTTCAGGCTGGATGCACGCTGGCTATCCCATCATGGCCCACACAGACTCCGCTAAAGAGTTGACTAACTTTGATTTGATTAGTGGAGGGATCTGGGGTCCCATCCACGAGTTGGGGCACAATCAGCAGTGCTGGGGCTGGAACATCAGTCCGAACACCACGGAGGCCACCTGCAACCTTTGGTCAGTCTACGTGAGCGAGAAGGTGCTGGGAATCCCAAGGAGCAGAGCTCATGGAGACCTTCACCCAGAGTGCAGAGAGCAGCACATCAAGAACTACCTCGAGAAAGGGGCCAAGCTGGAGGACTGGACTTTATGGGCCGCTCTGGAGACGTATCTGCAGGTGAGCCTTGAGGGGAAATGGGTGAAATCCTATGGTTTCTGCAGTCTGTTGAGAAGCAGCAATAATTGAGTGATCTCCGAATAACCCTCTCGGTGATCTTTGGTGTCCATGACAATCCTCTCCTAAGGCCTCACTCACAGCTCAACAAGCTCAGCTCAGCAGCGATCCCTGCACACATAGGACCAACCGTCCTTAGCACTACACCCCCCTTACAATTGCCACAGATCAAACAGGTGTCAAAGACAACTAGGGAATTATTCTAGTTTTTCTTAGAAGTCATGAAGCCAGAGATGGCCAAAGATACCCGAGTTGTCTCAGATCAGTGGTGTGAAAAATTGATGACCTTCTTTGAGAACAGGATCCTGGAGATAAAGTTGGGATTTCAGTAAATGTGGAGTTATAATCTTACACATGGACAGAGTCTTCAAATATCCCGCCTTGTTGCAGTTTTAAGCCCTGGACAAGTGAGTGAAGCAGTCAACAAACTGAAACCCTAGTGTTCCATTCAGGACCTGCAGGGACAACACAATGAAGGATGGCTTCTGACAACCTACCTGAGATAGGAAGCACCACGTAGGCTTCACTACAGCAATATATGGTACCAATGGTACCTCTGCTCTAACCCGCTATAATAATTGAACAAAACATTAACAACCAATGGGATCCAGTGATTTATAAAGTTACCTTTAACCTCCCCTTTTAATACATGATTGGGAAGGAGAGGTTGCTTGACAACAACAAGAGATTAAGCATGAGCGCAAAATCCGTTACGCTCGCGGATTTTGCGAATTTTCGGTAAATTTGCGATCCGCGAACTCCCGCGAATTTACCGCGAATTCGCAAATCCGCGAGCGGCCGATTCCGGGGGCAAAAGTTCAAGCCTTGCTGGCCTGTTGTAACTATTTTACGATGGCGCCGGCAAGCTGCCAGCGCCATCCTAAAATAGTTACTAAGTTAGCTTCAACAGGAAGCTCTAATAGATAAAATAAAGCAGGTGCTCGAGCACCTGCTTAGTTTTATCTATCAGAGCTTCCTGTTGAAGCTAATTTAGTAACTATTTTAGGATGGCGCTGGCAGCTTGCCGGCGCCATCGTAAAATAGTTACAACAGGCCAGGCAGGTGTGCCTTCTTCCCAAATATACCATCGAAAATCAGCTGTGATGCTGGACAGAGGCCTTTATATCCTTGACTTTCACGAGCGCAATCCTCGTGCTGTTCCTGTGGCCAGGAGCTTCTGTATCTTCATCTGCTGCTCTGATCGGTCTCTGACCTTTTATACACACAAGAGGCATGTGCACTCGCATGGAAGCCCCGTCCGTTTGGCCCCGCCCACACACTTGCGGTGTGCACCGTCTTCCCGCCATTTACCCACTATGATAACTCACTCAAGGGACCCCTGCGCCCTTCGGCGCGATTGCATAGTAACACACGCCTGGTCGCTGTAGACAACTCTCTGGCACTTTAGGCAGCTGTAGTGTAGTAAAAGCACTATACATTTACTTGCTGCCCGAGGTCAGTGTGGGGCTTTGAACAGATGGCCTGATCAGAGGAGGATGGTCCACCTCGCTGCTGTTGGCTGCACTGTGTGCTGATTCCGGTCAGAATACTTGTGGTTGGGGAGGGAGAGCCCAGGGTGCAGCCTGAATTGGAGTAGGAAGAATGCTGTCGGCTTGGTCTTGGCTGCCCCCTCCCGACTCCCGTCGCTCTTGGCGAGATGCCTGCTGAGCTGTGAGCTGGGTTCGGAGCGCTGGCAGTCCTGAGGCAACGGTTTTGGAGCTGTGGCCCAGCTGGTTGTGTCCTGCGGCAACTGGATGGTTGTGGAGGTTAGAGACCTTGCAGAGGTTGTGATACAGTGAGTGGCGTACAGCTTCTGCCTAGTAGGACAGATCCGCCTCCTCCTGTCATACGCTGGGAACCCCTGCCAATGTGCCAGTCGGAGTTCCTGCAAGCACACTGGGTATTTGAAAAGGGACCCCTGCGCCCTTCGGCGCGATTGCATAGTAACACACACCTGGTCGCTGTGGACAACTCTCTGGCACTTTAGGCAGCTGTAGTGTAGTAAAAGCACTATACATTTACCCAACGAGGTAGCACTTACTGATTATCCAGTAGAAAGTACTCCAGTTGAGTAGTGGTATGGCACAAAACGGTGGCGTCTTCTTGAATAAATATGAAGGGCAGGGTTCATTCTGGCACGATGGTCCTGGCACAAAAATTAAACCTCAACCGGAAGCACTTACAGATATCAATTAAGCATGTGCCCTAGTTGAAGCTTAAATTCAGTGACTCATTCATCGGCCCAAAAAACAATCGTGAGCATTGTCAAGGCTGGGCAGATGTGCCTTCTTCCCAAATATACCATCGAAAATCAGCTGTGATGCTGGACAGAGGCCTTTGCATCCTTGACTTTCACGAGCGCAATCCTCGTGCTGTTCCTGTGGCCAGGAGCTTCTGTATCTTCATCTGCTGCTCTGATCGGTCTCTGACCTTTTATACACACAAGAGGCATGTGCACTCGCATAGAAGCCCCGCCCCAAATCCGCCGATCCGTGAATACGCAAATCCGCGAATCGTGGATCCGCAAAATCCGCCCATGCTTACAAGAGATCAAAGAGTCCAAGTCAACTCAGCAGGACAGAAAATCTGGGCTGAGACCAGGAAAAGGGATGGAAAGTGGAATTGCTGGCATTAGTGAAGATCTGTTGTTCTCCTGTGTTGTGGACCACAAAGAAATCTGAATTCTCTTTGAACTGGGCAGGGATCTCTGCTCTGGAACAAGCCTCCACTGGTGTCATCCTTCCAAGTCAAGTGCAGTCTCCTCTCTGTCTCCTCTTCCATTCAATTTAAACAGGTGACTGCTGGACCAGTGGACTTTTCAATATCCATCACCCCTTTGTTGATATTATTCACCTTTATATGAGTGGGGAGACACTGTGACAATATCACAGGTTAACTAAAGCACATTTGCAGTGTATCTAGGAGACATATCTCTGCCTGGTTTGATGAAACATGGGCATCTTCTGACTCAGATCCCTTCCATGGCAGACCTACCTTCGTCTGGATGTAGGAATTATGGGTCACTTTGGCCGCTGCAGAGCAGTAAAACCAAAGCAGAAACACCAGCTTTCCTCTCATGCTGCTTCTGCCGCTGCATTGTTCAATAGAGAGACAGAGAGGAGACTGCACTTGATTTGAAAGAATGAAACCTCGTCTGGCAACTTAAAAAAACCTAAAATCTACCTTTAGTACCCAACAATAGTCAATCATGGACATTGATTCATTGACTTAGGTTGGGCACTCAACAAGTAGTACCCTCCGGTTCTGCAGGCAATCCATGAGAAGATAGACCTTCATGAAACAAATAACTACGTTCATGCTTTAAATAGGAAGGGTCAAGCTCTCCTGTCCAATTCTGATAACTCTAGATATTGCCAGTCTGGATGGGGTCAATGCGGTTCTCTCCAGCTTCACTTCTTGCTTTGCCTTTAAAGGCTGAGCATCAAGTCAGCAGCTCAGCGAGTATTGTTTGGCTGGTAAATGGCTGGTGGTTCCACAGACATTGTTCTCTGTACCAGTTTAGGTTTCTGGCCCACCCTGTATGATCTTGTTTGTCTTCCAAATATTTCTGTCTCTCGCCTTCCACTGTGTGCTGCACCATCAGCCCTGCATACAATGTTGTTGATACCAAGATTGACTTTGAAATATTCACTTTTTGATATTTCTTTCTCTTTGGCTCATGGTTTTTTAGTCTATTATTTATTGACCTTCATGCGTGATTCTTCACAACCAGGGAACTCTTGTTGCGATGGTGTGTAGGGGATACCTTGGGTTGGGTCCTAGGTATAGTTATTAGTTGGTTCTAATTGTTTTTGAATGAATCCTAGGAAACCATTGTTTCTAGTTTTCATGAATGAAATGTCAAGGGGGTGTGGCTTCTCAAGCAGGCAAGATGGCTGCATAGCACAGAGCTCTGTGACCTCACCCAGCTCTCCGATGAAAATGTGGATTTTTATGGTCAGCTAGACACGTGGAACTGCACTTACGATACTCCCTGTTGCGGCTGTGATCCGTGGGGTGCAGTGTCAGCTAGCTCTGGGCTTCACTCTAATGCTGAGGTCTGTACCCAAGTGATGGCTACAGATTAGGCCTATGTGGTTGAAAGGGCCCTCAGTTAACCACACTGACAACACTGGCCAGTATGACCGAAACATATCCACCCAGGGGTAACCTTGTTCCCACAACTGGCCTGGGCCCTCTCAAGGACTTGTACTGTTTGGGTCCTGCCCAGTCTTTGCCGCTCACTGGGGCCGCCCACAATCCACAGTATCTGCGGATCAGCAGAATGGGCAATGGCCTCGCATTGGGCATCCTCCTTAGTACTACACCCTGAAGCGGCCGCAGGCTCTGTGGGTGGCAGTAGAGTGGAGTGCGCCACTGATGAGCGACTAGAAGGGGACCACATGCTCCTTTCACATTGGCCTTTGAGAAAAACACTAGTTGGTTAAGAAATTCAATCACCACAACCCCTAGCCATATTAAGTCTCCGAGACTCAGTGACTCTTTGGAAGCCCTTGCACCCCATGTGACATCCAGTTTCTTGGTGATAAATGAAGAGTAGCATCAAAATACTTAATGGTGTGAAAGCTGTTGATGCCTCTTATGGTGTGTTCTTTCTTCACAGCAATGTGCAGTCAGCTGTGATCCCGGGTCCATCTCCAGAGAGGTTTTGGAAGTGGTGATCTTGTATCCTCCTGTGTCATCTTTGAGCTATGTTTGGAGGAGCTGAGAGTCAGAGACTTTCATCCATGTCTTTAGTCTATGTCAGGGGGTCTCTCTGACACTATACATGCAATGTGCAGGAATTGACAGGGAAGATGAAAGACCTTCTCCTGCTCCATACGGAAGGTCTGGAGCTCCCTTCTTCCCGGATGCATCTCACACCCTCTTTTACTTCCAGAAGGAACTGAAGATTGTTCTCATCCAGCAGCACCTTAAGGCTAGGTCAACCTTCCCAGCTGTAGGGCCACCTTGGCAAATAGCCTCACAGGAGGTCCCCTTTCTCTTCCCTATGTTATTTGTAAATACCCTTTGTCTTTTTTGGTCTTCTCTCTTCCTACATACATATCAAATCTGCAAGCCTCTGTAGCACTCTGGTGCTCTGAATTTAGGGCAGTGATTTAGAAATACCCCAAGTGCATACCACCCTGTGGAGTCATGATCTGAGGACTACCGGATTCTCACTCTCCCCTTGCTATAGTGATTGTTTTGCCTTTGTGTGTTGTAAACAAATACTATCTTTCGTCTCCCAGCTTCAGATTTCCCTGCTGTAGGGTCACTTATGCAAATACCCCACCAAGAAGTCACCTGTCTCTGCTCTGTTATTTTCAAATCTTCCTTTTCATGTATTTCCAATTGAACAACCTCTGGAACACTCGGTTGCTCCGTAGCGAGGTTTGTACTCCATAAATGCCCCAAACACTGTTGAGTCATGATCTGAAGACTGATTGGTTCTCACTCTCTGCTTCTATAGTTATTGTTCTGCCTTTGCGTGTTTTAAAAGTACTGTCTCTTGTCTCCCAGCTGCAGGAATGCTTTGGGTGGGCTCCCTTCATCCAGCTCTTCTCCGACTACCAGAAAATGACTGACATTAAAGATGAAAACTCCTACAAGATGAACCTGTGGGCAGAAAAGTTCTCCAATCAGGTTAAGAAGAATCTGGCCCCATTTTTCAAGATGTGGGGCTGGCCAATCAAAGACAGTGTCTCTGGAAAGCTGTCTTCACTGCCGGAGTGGGAGGAAAACCCAATGAAGAAGTTTGTTTGAAGTCGATAAATATGGAAACACACCATCTCACTCCACATTGACTTCAAGATATCAACGTGACTTAACAACTTCTTTAATGACTGCATCATAATCAATTTGATTTCATATATTTCATATATGCCTACTGTGGGCATGCATGAATTTGTGGTGTGTCCACCTTACGACAGCCTCCAGTCCTGAGCTTTTCACTTACAAATCATTGATTTCAGTGTGTTTGTCTAATAAGTTCAATAAAAGCAAAACAAGACTACAGCACCCAGAATGATGTAAGTGATCAAATAATGGTCTTCGACAGTAAACAGTGTCTGTAATGCCCTGGAGGGAGTAGGTTCCCTCATACATGTGTGAGTTCAGTATACGTGTGTTGTGAGGTAGGATCTTTGGGAGTGGTGCACGATACCAACATCAGAGTAGGAACTGTATGGTGACCATGTGTTCAACCAGTTTGTGAGAGCTTGAGACTGAGGCAACATTAGAGACTGATTAACTGATTTATATGCACAGTGCTGGATTGATGTATGTTCAGATCGATCGATGTACAGTCAGATAGAGCAATGTAAGTTCAGATAGACCGATGTACGTTCAGATAGATCGATGTAAGTTCAGATAGATCAATGAGCGTTCAGATAGAACGATTTAAATTCAGATAGATCGATGCAAGTTCATATAGATTGATGTACATTCAGATAGATCGATGTACATTCAGATAGATCGATGTACATTCAGATAGATCGATGTAAGTTCAGATAGATCGATGTACATTCAGATAGATCGATGTAAGTTCAGATAGACCGATGTAAATTCAGATAGACCGATGTACATTCAGATAGATCGATGTAAGTTCAGATAGATTGATGTAAATTCAGATAGATTGATGCAAGTTCATAAATATGGTTGTAAGCTCAGACACATGCACCATCTGCTTGCTGAAGATCATGCCTCGGTGGGACTTGAAACCTTGGAATCCCATTGATTCTCTCCTTCAAAGCTTCCAACCTTTGCTTTGGAAAAACCTTTGGGCAGATTTACGACCATTTTACGTCAGGTGCAGCTATGACGCAAAATGTTAGTAGAGATTACAAAGCCACGTAAGGAGCTTGCAACAAGCTGCAATGATGCCTGAATTGCCCACAAGAGTGCCAGCTCAAGGAGGGAGCAGAAGTGTGCCATATCTTAAACGATAAGGAGCATTTTTGCACTCTCCATTTGATGCAGCACAGTGACTTTGCGTGCTGCCCTGTGTTGCGTGAAAAATTAATAAATATGCCTCTTTGTGGGCACCGGTTTTCTTGAATGCTCAAAAAAAACCTCCAGACATTCAGAACCAATAGGAGAGGGTTAGCTTTACCCAACACTAGAGTTCACATTCTGCCTACTCCAAGAAACCTGTGTTGGACCCCAACTTAACACGCTTCAAATTCAAGACCTGTGTCACACACAGAGAAGCAAACATACACGCCCCAGAAAGCAGCCTGGCAGCAGTATGCCTTTGAATGCCCTAAAATATTGTATGGCAAACCTGGCACTGCCTACACCGCACACACTGACTGACGGGCAGGGATCCGTCCTCTAGGGTGATCTTCTGAAGGAGCTAATGGAGGAAAGTGGCTACAGGGCAAATTATCATTATCTGCGTGCTCATGACACAACAGGTAGACGCGTCACCACTACGTAGTCTTTTCCAAGCTGTGTATAAGCCTCAGTGAGTTGACCCTCAGTGACTTAATGCTCATAGTGAGTTTACATACAGATGTCATCGCCCTAGTATTGCTAACACAATTTAACAACAATGTATTGCTTGGACCAGTACATACCTTTTGGACGCCCCATTATAACCTCCATTTTTAGGTCGAGCTACAGCACGCATGCGCTGTCTGCAAGTCCTGGTGTGATCAATATTACACCTTTTTTCATGCCTGCTACCTACCATTGGTTCACTTCACTGTCGGTCTTTTTTGCTGCTTTCTAATTGGTTGGTTATGCTGATACGTCACGTCCCTTCATGGCTGAGGCGCACTGGTAAAGCACAGTGTCTTTACGCTTTGGATCTTCTGTTGTTGTGTGTGAGAACTCTTTGTTTTTTTTTACTTTCCGCTGCTCGTCACTGCTTGGTTAAAGTGTTGGCAGGGACACAGATTAAAATCATGTCTAATATTAAGACTAGGGTTTATGTATGTCTACATAACTGTGAAACAACAGACAATTTACCATGGGCGATTTTAGTTAATGATTTCATTTACCTACTTACATTTAATACATTCGTTATGAGTGTAATTGTTCAAGGAAATGCTCTTTTCGGTCTTCACGATGCAGCCTAAAAACTGCATTATTTATTCGCGCAGCTCTGCTTTCTAAAGGTTATCTCTCAGTACCTACCTCAGAATTCTTTATGAACCCTCTTAAAAGGGAGAGCTGGAGAAAAGAGACTTCCCCAAAGATCTGCTCAAATAAAATCCTGCAAGTTCATGTGCCATTTTCTTTGCGCTTTGAGATAGATATATAGATAGATAGATAGATAGATAGATAGAGATATAGATAGATAGATAGATAGATAGATAGATAGATAGATAGATAGATAGATAGATAGATAGATAGATAGATAGATAGATAGATAGATAGAGTGAGGGCGATAGATAGACAGATAGATAGATAGATAGATAGATAGATAGATAGATAGATAGATAGATAGATAGATAGATAGAGAGATAGATAGATAGATAGATAGATATATAGATAGATAGATAGATAGATAGATAGAGAGATAGAGAGATAGAGAGATAGATAGATAGATAGATAGATAGATAGATAGATAGATAGATAGATAGATAGATAGATAGATAGATAGATAGATAGATAGATAGATAGATAGATAGATAGATTTTTATTGCAAAATTACTTAAAATCATTGCAATTTTACAAAAAAGATAACAAAAAATGTTTTGCCTTTTTATAAAGAGAGTTTTGTGCGACATGGCTAAACTTTTGAGTGATCTGTAGGAAGCACATATATCATTGCAGTCATAAATTTCACAAAGCGGGCAGCCAACTGAGCAGAGTCGCCCTCCACGCACACCCCGAGGGCCTCTTGGCATGTCTGTACATTGAGAATGCGCCAGATAGGGCGCAGCCAGAACAATTGCACAAGTTGTTGCAGATACATGGGACATGAATTAAGGTTTCTTCCCCTTTACCACAGAAGCGGCCTTCCGTGTCTTGTACCTCTGATCATACTTGTATGACATCAGAGGGATTAATGCAAATCATAATCTCATTAAGTGATATTTCAATGTTGGCGTAAGGCGGGTGTTTTATAGTGAGTTAGCCTTATGCAGTCATAAAGTTTTGATTCCCAGCTGCCGTGGGAGAGGTTTTTCACTGCTAGTGCATCGTGCAGAGCTGAAATGATCTCTGCTTGGTGGATTAACAGTTTTGCAGCCACACCTATGGGTAGCGAGCTTGACCAAATCTCATGCATGGTCTTCTAGTACATCTAGACTGTGCGTTAAAAATTCGTTCCAGGTGGACCCTGAGTTGTTGATCAGTGACCAGATTTGGCTTTTTAACATATGGTCTCTGTCATTTTTAGTTTTTAAGCAGCAAGCTACAGATCTTGCTTTCAGAATCCAATGTTGAGGAGACAGGTTGAATTCAATGCGGATTTGAGCACGGGAGGTCAAGTTTGAGAGACAGAACACTCTGCGGAAGCAGGCAGATTGCATTCTATCTAACCAGGTGGACATTTTGAGCCAGATGTAGGTAATCTCGATTTACCTACTCTTAAATATCGAATCATACCGATTTGGTATTTAAGAGTAGGTAAATGGGATGTAGGTAATTTCTCTTTTTCAATTACCGAATCGGTAAGATTCGGTAATTACCGAATCGGTATTTACAGATTCAGTAATTGCCATTCATTCCTATGGGCCTGTAGGAATTTCAATTACCGAATCGGCAAATACCGATTCGGTAATTGGGGGAAACATTGAAGGGTGGCAGGGTGTCACTTTGACACCCTGTTGCACCCCTCAATCGTGGATGGGTGCACATGTTGCAGACATACATGCCCTAAGGGCATGTGTCTGCAACATGGCAGCGTTAGAAAAGCAAAAAAAATGCTTTTTCAAGGCTTTTCATTATTTACCACCAACTTCTAGTTGGTGGTAAATAACGAATTATTAAAGCCCTGTAGCACTGATTACAGTGCTACCTACATCGCAAAATACAGATTCAGTAATTTTACCGATTAGGTAATTTTACCAAATCGGTAAAATTACCGATTCGGTAAAATTACCGAATCTGTATTTTTGGTGGCCCTGCATCTCCGTATCCAAATATCGGTCGGTAACGGCCGAAAATCTGTATTTTCGGCATTACCAACCGGTATATGGATACCTACATCTGGCCCTAAGTCTTTTAAAAATGATCGCGCCGTAGGCCACTGTAAATAAGAATTTGGCACCTATTACACAAATTACCGGTGATAACTCTGGCGTACTCAAGGCTTTCCTTGCTCTCGAGAACGCCCTCTCGAGGCAGTGGGTCCTAGTATCTGCAGCCACGCTGGCAGGTCTGCTAGATGCACCCTCGCTTCAGCCCTGTATTGGTCATGATTTTGTTGGTAGTGGATTATCCAGGGGAAACTCTAATTTTCACCCAGGAATCAGTGTACAAGATGATAAGAGCGTTTAATAAGGATTGCGGGATGCCCCAGTTGCTTAGTTTTTCCCATAATCTCGGGCGGGCCACACTGTTGAATGCTGTTTGGAAGTCAATAAACCCCAATTACAAAGACTTTCCTTTTATTGCAAGCGTATCCTCGATCATGTGGGTTAAGCACCTTGAGACCCTCACGGGTGAGTAGCCCGCTTACAATTCCCTGATTGATTGATTGAAGCAAACCAGGTTATCTTCAAAGTGACAGCACTTTTGAAAACGAGGGTATATGGGATCAATTTATGCTCTTCCATCCAAGAGGTCAGTTCTTGGAATAAAGTGCTGGCATAACACTTCCCCTCAACATCAAGGTGTACGATCATCGTGTAATTTTCGGGACTGGATCGGGTTCCGTTTTTGTGGATTGGGACGAGCAGGGATCCTCAACGAGAGTCGGGAATAGATCCACCCATTCTGCATTCCCTGAATAGAGAAGCCATAATTGAAGCCCATTTTTGCACTGAGACTTTGTACGCCTTTGATGGGATGCCATTTAGACTGGGCGCCATCCCCCGCCCTCCCCCCAACCGGGCGCGTTTTTTGTATGAGAGACTTGTGTAGATGTTATGTTTACGGTGGTCTCTGTTCCTATATGAGAGTTGGCATGCTTTAAACTGTGGCATCTGATCCATTTGTCAATGAGGGGCTCATTGTGGGCCTCCCATTAGGTGGGAGCAATGTTTGGGGCAGTTGACAGTTGGTCCAGGCTCACACATTTATTCATCAAAATCCAAAATTTCCTTTGGTCTTTTGATTTTATGATTTCTTGTGCAGATTCTCAATGCTACTCTTCCTTCAGCCTTTAGTAGGTGAATCTTGCTTTCCTGTACTCCTTGCGAGTAGTCGATAGCTTCCCTTGGAGGGATTTGTATTCAATGTTATCACGGGTGCCTCTATGCAGTATGTTGTTTAATTTGCGTTTTATTTTCACTATTGGTTGTTTATATCCGAAAAGACATTGGGTTTTTGATGAGGGTTTATATGGCTCAGGCACTATCCTGGTTGCTAAGTTTTCTCTTAGATCTTCCACTGCCGTTTCCCATGACATTGCGGTCAATGGATTGCTTTGTTCTTGAATTCATTTATCGAGGAAATGGTCCACCATCTAGTTGATCACTTCCAGGTGATCAATAGTCCACCATACTATTTTTAAGTTATCTTCTTTCCCAATCAGAAAGGATGCTGGGCAAAGGAATTGTGAGATAAGCACTTTGCAAGTGAGGATAGCGTGGTCGCTTGCCAATGAAAATATTACTGCATATTTCTGGACTGCTTGGAAGTGAGCGACCGAGACCCAAATATAGCCCAATGTGGCCTTCTGAACCATGAAACGTGTGTGTAGGCAGCAGGCAAGTCAGATTGAGAGCTTCAGTTCAAAATGTGAAAGCCTAGTTGATTTAGATAAGCTGCTACTTTTGTACCATGGCCGTCTTTCTGTTGATACTGACAACTTATATCTGGAATGGCCCACATTTGTTCAACCAATGAAGTTAAAGGAGAATCCAAGTCTGATTCTATGAGGTTGGCATTAAAATCTCCCATTATTAACCGCAGATCATTTGGAAACTGAGGGAGAAGGACCCTCAAAGCTGGGAGCATTTTACTCAAAGTTGCTTCACGTTTGATTCTTAATGAAAAATAAAATAAATTGGGAGATTCTGGAAGGTCAGACATACTGCCTTGGCAAAGTAACCGGCAATCCTAAAAGAAAGAATTGACACAACTCTGATGGATACAATAGTAATTATAGTGTAATTACTCTAGAGGGCCACAAGACACTGCACACTTCCTAGCTTACAAATCAACACATTTTTCTATACATATGAAGGAAGCAGCCTATTGCTTACCACTCACTCAGATCCAACAAGTAATATTTATTTGCAGATTTCTTTTTTTTTAAAGTATATTTTTATTGCAGAATTACGAACAAGGGGAGGTATACACCTGGGCAGAGGTGTATGCCCAAAAAAGAAGAAATCGCCCTTACACACAAAACACGGAAACATCATCATCGGATAGTGACACATCCAATCGTTATAAAAGACCTGAAGCTCCACCTAAACAAACAAACACAAGTGAACAAACACCAAGTACATCAAACTCCTCACTCACCACCGATTTTTTAGAACAGGTCGTAGAATCAGACGATCCAGGAGGAGCAAAACCAAAATCAGGACCACCCCAGACAAGAAGCACAACACAACCGAAGAAGGACCTCAAAAAGAGAACGAACCTCAACTAGTTATCAACATATCTGACTATACCTTTTCCTCACGTGAGATTAAACTACTTCAAAAGGGTACTTCCTTCGTACCAACGACCAGAACTGATCTCTTAGAATTAGAAATCAGCACATTTAAATTGATTAGAAAGCTCAAATTACGACACTTCTTTACCAACATAGTACCATCATTGGGAGATAATGAACCTGACCCGCTCCTGGGTTTAAGAACCACCAGCTCGTTCCAAGCTCCTCAAAGCCACAAAACCATCGACCTATTTGAACAAATGGTGAAAAAAGACCTACAAACCATCAACTTCAAGAAAAGCCCTTTCAAAAACATCACACAAAAAGATCGTGATACGCTCAAAAAAATCGCAAACAACGATGACATAATATGTATCAAAGCCGATAAGGGCGGCGGATTAGTCGTAATGAATTCAATAATGTATCATCAAAAAATCAATGCTCACTTATCTGATGAGACCACGTATTCACAACTGACTGGAAATCCAACCATACAATTCATGAGGATATTACAAGAAATTGTCAATAAAGCCCACATAGCGGGTGTTATCAACCAAAAAACTAAGAATTTTCTATTAAAATCACACCCCAAAAGTCCTCGAATATATGCTGTACCAAAAATTCATAAAGACTTGATGAACCCTCCTATCAGACCTATCGTGTCAACGTGCGGCAGCATACACCAACCAGTAGGTCAATACTTGGATCGACATCTCCAACCGACTGTTCAGTCAATGGCTAGTTACATTCGTGACACTACTGATTTTTTGAGAAGACTACAAGACATTCAAATAGACCCTAACGAGCAATTATGGCTGTGCACAGCCGATGTCAGCTCACTATACACTTCTATCCCTCATCAAGAAGGTATAGAAGCTATGGAACAAGCCATCATGAAACTGGAGATAGATGAATCATTGAAATTATTCTTGATGGAATTAACCTTATTTACGCTCTACCATAGCTACTTCTCCTACAAAGACAATTGGTTCTTGCAACTAGTGGGCACCAGCATGGGTAATTCAGCTGCTCCAGTATACGCGAATATTTTTATGGGAGAGTTTGAGGACAACAATATTTGGCAGAATCAGTTGTGGAAAAACCACTTAAAGATGTATGTACGCTATATAGACGATTTGTTTATCCTATGGAAAGGATCACGCGCTAACTTGGAATTAGCATTAACTACTTTAAACTCAGTCAATCAACGCATCCAACTTACTTGGACCATTGACTCAAACACCATAACCTTTTTGGATGTTCGCATCACCATAAAAGACCACCAAATTACGACAGATATTTTCAGAAAATCCACCGACCGCAACAATATGTTGCATTATTCGAGTTTACATCAGCCATCTCTAAAAAATCACCTACCCAAATCTCAACTGTTGAGAGTTAAAAGAATCACCTCGGATCCAACTGTCTTGGAAAACAGAATGGAGGAAATGATTAACCGCTTCAAAGCTAGAGAATACCCAGATGATCTCTTAGTAAAAACCAAAAAAGAGGTCAACAAAATACCCAGAGAGAAACTTCTACTACCTTCAAAAAAGGAAAAAGATGAAGACCGGATGGTCGTTGTCTCCAAATATTCCAATGCCAGCTCGAAGTACAAAAAGATCATCCTAAGACATTGGCCAATGTTACAGTTAGAGACAGACTTCAATAATATGTTTGAAGCCAAACCCATATTTGCTCACACAAGGGGCAAAAACCTAGGAGAAATTCTCAAACAACCGACAGAACAAATAGTGATCCACAAAGGCACCAGACCATGCAATAATTGCAATAATTGTCATAATGTAATTACAGGCAACAAACTATCACATCCTATGAAAGGTTACAACATCAACTTGAAAGTCACGGCTACATGCGATTCCACCAATTTAATTTACCTCCTCAAATGCCCGTGTGGGAAGGTATACGTGGGCAAGACGGAGCGCAAGTTAAAAACCCGTGTCAACGAACACAAATCGAACATTCGAACTAAAAATCTTAAATCGTCCATAGCATCACACTTTTTGGACTCTAACCATACCATAGCCCAACTGAAATTCATGGCACTGGAAATTGTCCCTAAATCGGAAGGAAGAGACAACAACAGGGCATTGCTACAAAGAGAAAACTTTTGGATTTACAAATTAAATTCGATCAAGCCCTTCGGTTTAAATGAACGGATCGAATTTTCGTGTTATTTGTAACAATGTTTACTGTATATAATGCACCATGTGGGTGCATCTGTTCTGATCCCAAATCCACAGTGTGGTTTCATCACAGACGTTTGTCAATTTACCATTTTACTAATTTACTATTTTACTAATTCAGTTTAGCCAGTTTTTTATTTTATTTTATTTTATTTTATACATTGTTTAGGCGCATCTCACTGTGTTCTTTATTGTTCGACATGTTTACCATTAGTCCATTTTCTGTTTTCATTAGTCGCGATCACGTGCCCTAGCACTAACCACTCACGGCCATTTATTTACTTTCACCGCATTTCCGGACTAACACGCCGATCTGCGGTCAGCGTTTCCAGAAACGCTGTGAACCCTGCTAGAAAAGTAAGTTTTGCACGCCACTTTAGAATTTCTGCATTGCTAGTATAGCACGCCTTTACCTTTGGGGTTTCACTTTCTCCGCATTGAGTAGTATTTCAAGTTAGTTCCATTACAAGCCACCGGTGAACCACGTTATTTTAACGCTCTGCCGAACTCACCCATTAGTTACCCTCAGATCTAGCATCGCGTAGCTGACACCATTTCTTTCACGTTACCTGGTGAACACCTGGAAATAAGGTTTTATCTTCACTATCACTATCATTTTACAATCACCGTTTTTTAATCTCAATTGACAATCAATTACCACCATATGACAGATATGTTCGTCTTTTGTTTGTATAGGCTCCCCGATGAAGGGCTGTTAGCCCGAAATGCATTGGAGCAGCAACATTAATATGGATTTTGAATATTAATATGCATTTGGCAGTGGATATTTTCTTTTGAAATGAAAATAATGAAAAACTGAAAAATGAAAAATGAAAATTAAACTCAATTGAAAGAACTTATTTCCCATTGAATTTGTTGGAGGATTTCACCTGTTTTGAGTGCCTAAGGGATGTCATCAAAGTTCTTTTTGATTGCACATTCTCCAAGAATTACGAACAAAACATCGAGAAAAGCAACCATTAGCACCCCCTCCACACAAGGTACCACATGTTTCCTGGAATGTACACAGCCCATCAGCCCACATCCCGGAGGCCGGGCGGCGCAAGGTCAATGTCCAACAAGGTTCCTAGTATGTTACGTAGGGGTGACTGGTCACAAATATACACCTGTTTCCGCATTTTATATCCCCACAACAACAACTCCCCCCCCCCGGATATCCCCTGAAGGGTCGTGCTTACCACACAAGTCACACCGAAGCTTACTGAATTTACAGGGCCTAGTCCCGCCTATGTTTAATATTTATTTGCAGATTAATTAAAATCATTGCAATGCACATAAAATGGCTGGGTAAAAAAACACATTTACAAGTGAAAATAATTGATGCATTCTTAAGATTTCATCACTTTACAAAATAGAATCTACTATTAAGATAACTTCAAACCATTTTGCACTTATAATAAAGAGAATGCCCCCAGGAGGAGCACAGGCCCAAATGGCATACCAACACAGATATACAAAATGTCTACACAAATGGGCCACACTGCTGGCCACCCTATTGGAGGCAACTAGAATGGGAGGGCTCATTCTGGACTCCTGGCGTGTATCTCTACTAAAAAATTACCGGATGATTGCCCTTCTTGATGTTGAAGGGAAGGCACATGCAAGTGTCCTACTGCAAGAACTGACTTCCTGGGTGGAAGATCGTAAATTAATACCTTTCCCACAAACAGGATTCCAAAAGGGCTGCCACATCGAAGATAATTTGATCTGCCTAGTTCACATGATGGAGAGTACACTCGCTACCAAAGGAAAATCGCTATATCTGGGCTTCATTGATTTCCGAAAAGCCTTTGACAGCGTTGTTCGCCCCAAACTTTGGGAAAAATTAACAAAATGGGGCATCCCGCATGTGAGAAGTTGGCCTGGTATATGATGTTCACTATTCCAGTGAGCACCTTGCACCAGTCCAAACAACCCTTATGGTGATGGTTGTAAAGTCAACCTTATAGACCAGCTATCCTAGGGGTAGCATGGACAATCAGTCTTAGGCTAAACTCAAGAGGGCATGTGAAGCCAGCTGTTTTACCATATGCAAACCTTTTAATATCAAATGAAAGGACACCACACAGGTTATATATTCAAAATATATATGTATTTATTTCTAAACAACCCCCTGGACTCTTTATGAGCACAGGAGCACAAGCGCATAACAAGTATCTTAATACAACATACAAAAGTTGCACAAATATGGATAGGCCCTGGTGACCCGCTAAACCATATACTAAAATAGTGGTATAAGAACCACGTCACGAACAATGGTAAGGCCTAGGGCCTTGGGAATCGCTGGGGCTACACTGGACTAACAGTAGTTAGGGAGCAGGAGGCCCACGGGATGCGGGTGCAGTGTCTAAATGCACACGCGTGCACACATAGAAGTCAATGGGTGCGTAAAGTTAGAAAGTTAAAGATTTAGGAGTCTTCCGACTGGACTAGAACCTAACCACTTGAAACTAGGACACTAGGAGTGTAAACCTTTACAGGAGCACCGCAGTACTCGCGTTACCTCACCCACAGGAAGCGGGTGCATAGGTGTGAAAGTGTGTCGGGTTTCGTCGTGGAGTTCTATGGAGGCTTGGAGAAAAGATGCTGCAGGCGACCAGGACAGAAGAGTCCGGTTGGATCCAAGGGCGGATCGAGGATGAAGAGTACCTGAATGCAGAGGGGACAGAGTCTGGTCACTAGCCAGTGACCAGGATGGAACCAGGCGTTGTCGGGATGCGATCAGGTGCTGTTTTGTAGCTTGTCTCTGCTGCCACGTGGACCAGGAGGTGTCGGCGACGACCAGGAGCTGGGAACGGACTGTCCCACGAAGGCTCTCGCTGTCAGCGGTGTCGGTTCTCAATTCGGAATCAACAGGCCTTGGCAAATGCCACCCACGCCGGAATCGAAGATGGCTTCTGGATCAGACCAGCAAGGTCTGATGGGCTGCTCTTTTTCAGGGGAGCAAGGGCCAGTCTGGAGCAACCAGACCAGCGTTCAAAATTCAAAGATTCGTTGTCGCAGAGGCCACTAGCCAACGGGCAAGTGACCGGACAGACGCGCCGAGCAGGAAAATGCAAAAGGGCCCCACACAGCACTCGGTGAGTGTGGAGAGGTGATCTTCGATGCAATAGATGCTCGAGGCTGGGGTTTCTCAATCCCCAATGCACAACTTCGAGGGTGCCTCAGAAGCTGCACGGGAAGCGATTTGCTGGCTTTCCAAGATGGCCGGTCCCACGTCTCTCGTCGCCTCCACGGGTCTCAGCTTTGCTGTGGCTGTGGATCGGGCTGTTGGATGTCTGGAAGTCCGGGTCTTGTCATGCTCTGAAGTTCGAGCTACGGCGGGAGCAACAACAAAGCAAACCGTTGAGCTCTTGATGGTGCCTGCTTGCACCGGGTGGTCACTACTTGACAACAAGGGAGATTCTTCAGTCTTTTACGTCGAGTAGGATGTCGAAGGGTCCAGAGTTTCATATCCGAGTTTCAGTCAGGATTATCTAAAGTCTTGGGACTCAGCTCCTACCTATATACCAAATCTAGGGGCTGGATTACCTGCTAGGTCCCTCCTATGGGTGGGACCCAGGAAGGGGGTGGTTACACCCCTTTCCCTTTGTCCAGTTTTGCGCCAGAGCTGGGGCTGGAGTGCCCCGGCAACGGTTTGAACTGGACTATGCATGGGACACCTTGTGTGCCCCAGGCAGTCTCTAGTTTCATTCAACCCTCCCTGCCCCAATCCACTATCACCTGTCTGGGGTGGTATCAGCACCTCCCTGTGACAGGAAACCTATTGTCCAAGCCCCCCAAGCTGGAAGGAATCCCAGCAGCAGGAGGTCAGACTCGTGTCTGTGGCAGCAGCATCCATTTTGTGATGCTGAGGCTCTGGTTAACTTTAACCGGGATTAATGGAAGTAACATGTCTTCTCCCTCTAGAGGGGTGGAATGCTACCCTCGTCGCCAGAACTGTCGAGGGGGTAGTATTCCAAACCGTATGACACCTTACACGACATGTTTTAATAAAGCCAAACCAAAGTTAGCAACTGACCGCGAGGTACATAATGCACTTAAGAGTATATGGTATGGCAATATCCTGGAACAGCTATAAGGACATGGTTCCGAAATCTGCAGACAGGCTCAGCTCATGCTAGAGCACCATTTCAGATAAAACTAAGCACTCTGCCTTCAGGATTGTAAAGGCCTGCCATAGGAGTGACTTATAGGTGTATATGTGTCCAGATTATAAGGTTAGGCATAGGTATACTATATCTAAGCAAGGGGTGATTACACGACCTTGCCCCAGCTGAGTGATCAGCCAGTTGTGTCAGTTTGGATAGCCAGCCAGGGGTGGCAAAAGATATGCTGCAGCCCCTGGTAGGCCTTGGATGCACCTATGCCCTGGGTACCTATAGTACACTGTACAGGGGCTGATAAGGTGTCCCAATCCCAATTGGTGATGTACCTAAAGTACATGGTTGTGAATTTAGAGAGAGAAGAGCAGGGCTGTGGGTCTGATTAGCAGGCCCACAGCCACATTAAGTCGAAAACCAGTGAAGCAAAAAGCAAAAAAATGGGGTGACCATAGGAAGCAGACCCTACTCTCCTGGGAAACATCCTTTATAACGAAACTTTTACAACGCAGTGCTTTTACAACGCTGGTTTTACAACGAAAACCATTACAACGCATAGCGCTGGGGGGCGCTCGAGGATAGGGAATAGATTTAATTTACTATCCAACACCTTCCCTAGTGTCCACGGGGACTGGAGTTGGAATAGTAAATAAACTATTCACTATCCAGCACCCCAAAGCACTATGCGTTGTAAAGGTTTGCGTTGTAAAAACTGTGTTGTAACAGCATGCGTGGTAAAAGCATGCGTTGTAACGTCATACATCCTACTCTCCTACACCGCAGCCCCTCCTGAAAGCTCTCATAAAGAGTTTCCTCGAGACGGTCAACGACCAATAAAATCATGACTAACAGAGGCTTAAAGCAGGGATGCATATTGGCTCCTTTACTCTTCAATCTATATCTAGTAGACCTGCCCGAGTGGCTGGCCGTCTCCTGAGCATTCCCAATACAAATTGAATCCACTAAAATTCAATCGATGCAGACAACACGATCCTCCTCGATCAAACCCAGATGGGCCTTCAAAGACTATTTGATTCTCTGGCCCTGTATTGCAAAGCAAATGCTTTGGAGATCAACATCACCAAAACGAAGGCAATGATAGTCTCGCACTCACGAGCCAGATAGCACTCTTGGTACATTGAAGGGAAGTCAATAGAGATAGTGACTGCATGCAAGTATCTGGGAGTTTGGATGGACCACAAAGTGAGAACGGCTCAGCATATCACCACAATGCAGGGAGTGGCCCGTAGCTTGCAGGGGACTTTTGTAAGAACCAAGAAAGCCCTTCACTTTCCAGATTTTTCACTGCTAATTAAGGGGATAGGCGCCCAACTTTTGCCGACAATAGCCTTTGGCGCCATAACCTTTATAGACAAAATGCTCACCTGGCTTGACAGAGCACAGTCAATGTGCTTTCGCAGAGTGTTCCACCTACCCAACTCGACCTCTCATGCCCAAATCCGCATGGAGTTCTCTTTGTCATCCCAACATTGGGTAATGAAAGCAAGATTCATTGCCTATTGTTTAAAAAACAAAAAGGCTTGTGACTTCACATTAAAGATCTGCATATGGTCTTTGTTAGATTTCCTTAGCACTCCCTGGAACCAATTTTTAACATTCTGCCTGGACGCACTCGAGGTTCAACATATAGACAAGCTCACTGCCCATAGGGCCGATCACAAAAATCATGGCCAAACAAGCAAAGATCTTGCCACTCACACATGATGCTCTAAACGTGAAGAATCTCTCCCACGGCAGTTGGGCGTCAAAACTCTATGGCCCTAAAATCCTACCACACTATTTGTCATCATCCATGAAACCACGTGTCAAACACCATCTAATGAGATTATGTTTTGGTCTAATCCCGTTGAGGGCGTATAAGTATGGCCGGAGATTCAAGGAAAATGTGCCCACACAGTGCAGATTCTGTAAGAGCGGGGAAGAAAACTTAATCCACATCCTGTGCATCTGCAGAACTTTACTCCCTTTACGAACTTTTGTGCTGGATCCAATTTGGCGGATCCTGAACGTCAGGACATGCCAAGAAGCTCTAGATGAGTGTATGAGCTCAGATGGCCACCCATATTGTAAGATTCATGTCTGAGAATAATTCCCTGTTACCAGAAGATGATTACCAAGAATCTTTGCCCTACCAGCTATGACCCCCCCCTTGCTCTCACAAATACCTTTATTTTTAACTAGAATATGGACAGTGTTTTTAAATTTGTTTTGTCTGAATTGCAATGATTTTAATTAATTGTGCAAATATAATACTTTGTTGTTTGTACTTGCACTTTACAAAATACTGTAGTCTAAAAGAGGTGATAGTCCATTAAGTGCTCTAAGAATTTTGACGACAAGGGTTATTTATTTAGCAATAGGAAGAAATTGACCCTCGGTTCAACTGACAGCTTTCAAGATGCTCGGCCCATTTGGTAGAAGTAAAGTAATCACTTGTAGCAGGAACTTGGCAGCACTACAAGAAAACTGAATTGATTTGCTGTTTAGTAAAGTCGATTCAAAAAGGGGGGGTGGTGATGGACAGAGTATCTGAGTTAATCAGAACACTCCTACCCAGTCAACAGATCAGGGCTTGATCCATCACCGTTTTTTAGCTCACTGCACCATCCCAGTTCAGAACCTGGCTATATGCAAATTAGTCTGTCCCTGGCCCAGTGCATCATGGGAACAGGGCAGACCAAACTACCAAGCCAATTCTTTACTGGAAAGGAAACAAGCTGTCCATCACCACCCCCTTTTCTGAATCGTTTAGTAAAGTCAGCACTGCAAAGCGGTATGATCGTATATTGAGTGCCCGAAATGCAGGGCAGAGTAATGTGGGTCTTAAAGAGTCAACTGCCGGGCAGATGCACAGAAAATGTAACAAGTTTTTATCAAATCGACCGCAAAGTCGACCGAGAGAGGTCGACCGAGAGAGTTCGACCATCTTTGTTCCCAGGGCGGCACCGGGTCTTTTGAGGGAAAGGCACCCATTCTTGTTTTTAAATACAGGTGCTGGATCGTTTGAGAGATGTGGCACATAAGGTATGGTTGGGGCCCCCAGCTGTTGTAAGACTGTAAGACTGACCAGCTGTGTTCTTTTCCTACCAGTTCTCCTTTATCCATCGACCATGATTTTAATTTGGCGGCTTTGTTGGTGAGTTTTTGAAATGCCGCGTGGCTAAAGTTTAGCTTCCTGGTCTCGTGTAGATTGAGGGATGACAAAGCTTGGTGGAGCACTGTTGGCCAGCTGTGTTTGATCGTATGCTGGCTTTCCATTTCAATGAACAAAAACAGTGCAAATGCCGCAAAATTCAAAAGTACACATTTGTTTGTATAAACATACGACTTGAACAATATGTTTATTGAATGAATCCAAACCAATTTTTATATATTTTTAAAATTTTTCACTTCTATTTTGATAGTGATTTCCACAATCTGATACAAATATTAAAAACCTGGAGTGCACAACAATAAATATTTACAGTGATTACAAACTCATTGTTTGCCATTCAATCATCATTCATACCTCACTCATCCCACAACAAAACAACAATTTACTATGAAAACGTGAATGATTCAATAAATGCTGTTAACATAAACAGCAACAAAAGCCAATGTTTACTTCACAATAAATTTGATATAAACAAATGTTTCTGCGTCAATTATTATTGAACCAATTTGGCTACTAGAAGGTCTACGCGTTTCGAACTAACATTATTGCGTAGTTCTCATCAGGACCAATCTGTAATAGAAGAACAAAAGTTTTTTTGAGGGGAGGGAAACCGCGTCTCTATGCTGCCTTACCCCAAAACTCAAGTAACCTCACCTACCTTGCACTTGGCTACAAAAGCTGGGAAGTTTGGTGAAATCTTGGTCTAAAGAGAGTTTGTCAAGAGAAGCCAATCAGCAATGAAGCATATCAAGCATACAATCCACCAAAATGAACCATTTGTGTCTCGCACTTACTTCTAATTATTCCATGGCGTTTGGATTCTGCCCGTCCCGCCTATCTAAATGAAAAGGGTACAAGGGTGGCTCTGTCATTATACACAACCCGTTGAACTTGTTAGGGGTGCACATGAAAAGTTGAAAAACGAGCCGCTTACCTCTGTTGGCAAGTCGGGCGCGTTGTATTTTTAGAGAGGATTGCCGGTGTCGGTAAATGTGCTGCGTGAAAGGAAAAACCCATTTAGCGTCTAACCTTTCATGTTGCCATTAGTCAAACAGTTAAGGCTTGAAGGATTAAAGGATTGCCGCTTACCTCAGTCGGCAGTTAAGGCGCGATGTAATTTTTGAAAGCGACGGACTCCCGTTGCCAGTCAGTATGCTGTTCAAAGAAATAACGGAGTCTTAGCGGTTTTAATGTAATGAAACCGATTCTGCTAACGTGAATATTTGGAATGAAGAAGTCCAACTTACTTGGGAGATCGTCGTGTGTGCACATCTTACTCCAAGGCCATCCAAACGCTACAATGGTTGTTTGCACTTCCTGGTTAGCATTGGATGCTGGGAATTGTAGTCTTATGGGAGTTTGTTGGATGAACAAACTTTATTGTTGTTTTTTGCTGGTGAGACATGACAGAATTAGCGGGATTCACTGCTTGAAAAGGTTTAGTGGTGAATATGTGGTTGCCTTGATTTTGGAACAAGGTTTGGATGATTGCTTGACATGTTCATAGGCTTACAGTTTAAAGATTTCCGTCAGTTCGTTTAATCCCAGAAATACAGTATTGGATTTGACAATGAGCATGGCCTCACGTTTAATCAATTTGGCATCCAAGTCGCCTCCTCTAATGTCATTTTCCACTTTGGAGATGACTGTCCAAGTCAATTCACTTTCTTGGTGATTTTTCTCTTTCCAATGATTGACCAGGGGAGCATTGGCGACATTGTTCTTAATTCTGGACTTGTGTTGCTGTATCCTGACGCGTACCTCTTGGTTGGTTTTACCAATATATAAGAGGTTGCATGGACACCAGATTCCATAAACCACATACCGGGTCTTGCAGTTTGAAAAAGTATTGTGTCTCCAATTGATTGAATTATGTGTAAACACTTTACCTTCCTTGGTGGAGTCACAACACAAGCAGTTGCCACATTTATGGTGCCCCTGAAGCGGAGGCAAACACAACATGGAACGTAAATCCGGTCTCTTAGTTGTTGGCAATGCTGCTCTTACCAAATGGTTTGAAATGCTGTAGTTCTTCCTAAATGCGAACAGCGGCTCGCTTTTGAAGGCTTGATCTAGATTTTTTAATAGGTGCCAATTCTGTTTGACTAATTTTTTCAATTTATTTGAATTGGGACAGAACGTGGATACAAATAACATTCTGTCTGTCGTCTTTTTTGGTCTCCTTTCAAGCAGGCATTCTCTTGGTGTCCACCAAGCTCTTTTACATGATTTCCTCAGAAGTTTCTTCGGGTATCCTCGTTGTTTTAAATTGTTTGTCAAAACTTCTGCATGCCTTAAATATTCTTCTTTTTCAGTGCAATTGCGCCAGATGCGAAGATATTGCCCATAGGGCAAATTATCTTTTAAGCTCCGCGGATGGTTGCTCCCAAAATGTAAAGCTTTGTTCCGGTCAGTGGGCTTTTTATACAGTGTAGTCACTAGACCCCCCATTGAGGGGTAAACCTCCACGTCTAGGAATGGCATTTTGTCCCGTGAATAATCTAAACTGAAATGAATGGATGGCACCCTGGTGTTGATCCATTGGTGAAAGTTTTTTAGGTTCTCTTCTGACCCAGTCCACACAAAAAACACGTCGTCAATAAAACGATACCAATTGGTTATCCATTGTGAGAACGGATTGTTGGCATAAATGAATGCTTCCTCGTATTTGGCCATGAAAAGAATTGCCAGTTCTGGGGCAAAAGGACAACCCATGGCTACTCCTCCTATTTGGAAGAAAAATTCTCCATTGAAGTTGAAATAATTTTTCTTGAGGGCAAACTCCGCAAGTTTCTTTATAAACCACGTTGGAACTTTATGTGGTCGTTCCCTTTCCTCAAGATATGCTTCTAGGACATTAATCCCTTCTTCCTGTGGTATTTTCGTGTAGAGGGATGTAATGTCCATAGAGACCATTATATCAGTATTTCTGTCAAACTGGATGTTAGAAAGTTTATTTAGGAAGTCAGTTGTATCCTGTAAGTAGGATTTCACTTGATGTACGAAAGGTTTTAGAAAAAAATCCACAAATTTGGAAATAGGTTCCAGCAAGGAACCGCATCCAGATACTATTGGACGGCCAGGGGGTGCAGCTGCATCCTTATGTATTTTGGGCAAGACATATAAAAGAGGTGTTCTGGGATGTTTTGTTTTCAAGAATTCTAATTCTTTCTTGCCTAGGAATCCCTGAGTTTCACATTCGTCCAGCAGAGCGAAAAGTTCATTTTTCAGGTCAGATGTGGGGTCTTTTTGAATTTTGCGGTAGCATGAAATGTCCTCAAATTGTCTGGTCACCTCCTTGATATAAAGGTCTTTATCCCAGATGACTATTGAGCCACCTTTATCGGCCTGTTTAATGATGACCGACGTATCAGATTTGAGATTGGACAGAGCAACAGATTCTTCTTTTGAGATGTTATATTTTATCCAATTCTTGTTATTTTCCATTTGCGCTATGGCTGATAGTACGGTACGCTCAAATGTGATCAGTTCTTTTGGGACTTTATTTGTGGGTGGACAAAATGTCGATTTGTTTCGTAGGCCTGTTGTCTCCGTTGTGGGTTGGTACGTATTTTCTGAGAAAAATATTTTTAACCTTAGTTTGCGGCAAAATTCAATCACTTCCGTTTTTAGTTTAATGAAGTCCGTCTGTTTGGAAGGAACGAATGTTAGTCCTTTGCTCAAAATAGATTCTTCATCCTTCGTCAGAATTTTCCCTGATAGATTGAATATGGGCGAAGGCATCAATTTTTGTAATTTTGCCGTCTCGTTGACATCTCCCATGGTTGAGGGGTATTCCGTGTCTTGCCTCGTTGTTTTGACTGGCCTCTGCCTAAAAAAGGCCCTTGATGTTGTTGATTAAATCCTTGCTGTTGTTGTTGATGGCCACCTCTTTTGTTGTAATTACTTTGGTAGGTAGAATTATCCCCTTCGTTTGAGCTTCCCGAGGATGATGTATCCGAAAAGGTTATGAATTTATTGTAGGATCTACCCTGGTATTGTTGTAGGTGTTTTCTTGATTCAGGTCTTGAATAAAAGTCAGTTTGGAGGAAAGGGTACACTTTTTCTAAATTGAAATTCAGTTTGTCCTTTTCAAATTGTGCTGTTTTTTGATTCACAGTGTAGTCTTTGAATTCTCCTATTTCCTTCTGGACTTTTTCCAATAAAGTTTTGGCATCCGTGATTAGTTGATTGGTAGAAATCGCATTTTCTAGTGCTTGAATTTCTTCCAATTGTGTTTTCGACAATCTTTGGGCCGTTTCTATGGTTAGTACCATGAGGTCCCTGCTGCACTTTGTTTCTATATAACTATAACCTTTTTTGTATATCGGGTCTTCCGTGAAAATAACTGGAATATTTTTTACCTGTAATCCTCCTGGGATTGTTCCACTCCTCAAGTGCTGTAGGAGGAAATGGCCATGCAAATCTGTCCGAATTTGCTTCTTTTTTAACCTTGTGAGTTTGTCTATCTCATTTTGGTTTTGCGCCGAGACGCTCAGCGATGCGGAAACGAATAAAGGGGGGGCGGCTAAAAGGTTTCTTATGTGTTCTTCGCTGTACGCAAATGTTTCATTTTCAGACATACTCTGACGAATTCACACAGGCTCACACAACCAGATTACACACACACCACAAATGACGAAAAACCAATGTAGCACCTATAGGTTTGCTGCCTGGTCTATCACTGGCACTACGGCTCACAATCCCTATTCTGATAGTTCCACTGGGAATGAGGGACCTCACAGACAATTGTCTGCAATTATAAATGAAAACAAAACCACTGGGTCTGGGCTCCCACCGGCATCGCTTGCCACAAGCGTCTAATGAACAAAAACAGTGCAAATGCCGCAAAATTCAAAAGTACACATTTGTTTGTATAAACATACGACTTGAACAATATGTTTATTGAATGAATCCAAACCAATTTTTATATATTTTTTCAATTTTTCACTTCTATTTTGATAGTGATTTCCACAATCTGATACAAATATTAAAAACCTGGAGTGCACAACAATAAATATTTACAGTGATTACAAACTCATTGTTTGCCATTCAATCATCATTCATACCTCACTCATCCCACAACAAAACAACAATTTACTATGAAAACGTGAATGATTCAATAAATGCTGTTAACATAAACAGCAACAAAAGTCAATGTTTACTTCACAATAAATTTGATATAAACAAATTTTTCTGCGTCAATTATTATTGAACCAATTTGGCTACTAGAAGGTCTACGCATTTCGAACTAACATTATTGCGTAGTTCTCATCAGGACCAATCTGTAATAGAAGAACAAAAGTTTTTTGGAGGGGGGGGAAACCGCGTCTCTATGCTGCCTTACCCCAATACTCAAGTAACCTCACCTACCTTGCACTTGGCTACAAAAGCTGGGAAGTTTGGTGAAATCTTGGTCTAAAGAGAGTTTGTCAAGAGAAGCCAATCAGCAATGAAGCATATCAAGCATACAATCCACCAAAATGAACCATTTGTGTCTCGCACTTACTTCTAATTATTCCATGGCGTTTGGATTCTGCCCGTCCCGCCTATCTAAATGAAAAGGGTACAAGGGTGGCTCTGTCATTATACACAACCCGTTGAACTTGTTAGGGGTGCACATGAAAAGTTGAAAAACGAGCCGCTTACCTCTGTTGGCAAGTCGGGCGCGTTGTATTTTTAGAGAGGATTGCCGGTGTCGGTAAATGTGCTGCGTGAAAGGAAAAACCCATTTAGCGTCTAACCTTTCATGTTGCCATTAGTCAAACAGTTAAGGCTTGAAGGATTAAAGGATTGCCGCTTACCTCAGTCGGCAGTTAAGGCGCGATGTAATTTTTGAAAGCGACGGACTCCCGTTGCCAGTCAGTATGCTGTTCAAAGAAATAACGGAGTCTTAGCGGTTTTAATGTAATGAAACCGATTCTGCTAACGTGAATATTTGGAATGAAGAAGTCCAACTTACTTGGGAGATCGTCGTGTGTGCACATCTTACTCCAAGGCCATCCAAACGCTACAATGGTTGTTTGCACTTCCTGGTTAGCATTGGATGCTGGGAATTGTAGTCTTATGGGAGTTTGTTGGATGAACAAACTTTATTGTTGTTTTTTGCTGGTGAGACATGACAGAATTAGCGGGATTCACTGCTTGAAAAGGTTTAGTGGTGAATATGTGGTTGCCTTGATTTTGGAACAAGGTTTGGATGATTGCTTGACATGTTCATAGGCTTACAGTTTAAAGATTTCCGTCAGTTCGTTTAATCCCAGAAATACAGTATTGAATTTGACAATGAGCATGGCCTCACGTTTAATCAATTTGGCATCCAAGTCGCCTCCTCTAATGTCATTTTCCACTTTGGAGATGACTGTCCAAGTCAATTCACTTTCTTGGTGATTTTTCTCTTTCCAATGATTGACCAGGGGAGCATTGGCGACATTGTTCTTAATTCTGGACTTGTGTTGCTGTATCCTGACGCGTACCTCTTGGTTGGTTTTACCAATATATAAGAGGTTGCATGGACACCAGATTCCATAAACCACATACCGGGTCTTGCAGTTTGAAAAAGTATTGTGTCTCCAATTGATTGAATTATGTGTAAACACTTTACCTTCCTTGGTGGAGTCACAACACGAGCAGTTGCCACATTTATGGTGCCCCTGAAGCGGAGGCAAACACAACATGGAACGTAAATCCGGTCTCTTAGTTGTTGGCAATGCTGCTCTTACCAAATGGTTTGAAATGCTGTAGTTCTTCCTAAATGCGAACAGCGGCTCGCTTTTGAAGGCTTGATCTAGATTTTTTAATAGGTGCCAATTCTGTTTGACTAATTTTTTCAATTTATTTGAATTGGGACAGAACGTGGATACAAATACCATTCTGTCTGTCGTCTTTTTTGGTCTCCTTTCAAGCAGGCATTCTCTTGGTGTCCACCAAGCTCTTTTACATGATTTCCTCAGAAGTTTCTTCGGGTATCCTCGTTGTTTTAAATTGTTTGTCAAAACTTCCGCATGCCTTAAATATTCTTCTTTTTCAGTGCAATTGCGCCGGATGCGAAGATATTGCCCATAGCTTTCCATTTCAGACCAACACAAAGCGGCCAAGGACTCCGGAGCGGCGGCTCTCAATTTCCAGCACAATTTGATTAGAGAAGCCATTCTCACCGGGAACTGATGCTTAAGTCTGAATTCCAAGCGTACGTGTGCTTGGCAGGTGTGTCGTGGTACGCGGTAAATCCTTTTGAACAGGACAAACTGTAGAGTGTTGAGGATCGTTTGTCTTTGCCCTTGAGGGGTGCCGAGCCATAAGTCAAAGACGGTAAAAATTTAGCACTGATAATTTACAATAGTTATGACTGAGACGAACTGCCCATTGTTTTGTTTATTAGATTGAGTGCAAAAAACAATTTGTTTGCCAAGGTCCTTCGTTGTGCAAAATACTTTTTGAAGTTTAGTCTGGAATCCAGTTCCACCGCTAGATATTTGTAGGTGTTCACCCGTTTGATCTTATTGCCAGTGACATTCCATTTGAATTTTGCAGTCTTGCTGTCTATTTTTTGGCAAGATGCAGAGGACTTTGGTTTTCCTGTAGTTTAGATTCAGGCCTAGGAATTCAGTTACACTATGTAGAATGGTGATTTGGTGCTGCAAGCCGATGGAGGTCCGGCTACATAAAGCAATGTCATCTGCATATTGTAAGCTGTGCACTGGTCCTAGTCCGTGTTTTGGAGGGTCACTCGAAACTTCAGATAACAGGGTGTCCAGGTCTGCTATATAAATATTAAAAAGGAACGGGGCTAGGACGCATCCCTGTTTAAGGCCAATGGATGTGGGAATCTTTCATGTCTTCCTGTCACCCTTACCTATTTTGATTTGTACCCAGGTATCCGAGTATAGATTAATAATTGCTTTGAGCAGGTTTGGGGGCGCTCCCCATTTGGCCAGTTTTGCCCGTAAAAGGCCTCTCGGGACCATGTCCAAAGCTGATTTTAGATTGACGAAACAGCTCAGATCCAACAGATCTCAAAGACAACAGACCAACTAACCATGGTATATGCAACAACACTCACGCAGACACAGAAAGGCAACAAATCAGTCACTCCCTGACGGGTCAAGGAAACTTCTCAACACTTCATGACATGAGGCTCCCCAAGCCTCACATCCAACAGAAACCACAAGACAACATCCAGTCCCATATCTCACACTGAAACTGCCCAAGACCTGCAAATGTTGCAGCCACCTCAGACTGAGGGCGTATCGTTCCACATGTTACACCACACACATTTTATATGTACAGTAGGAAGACAAAGACTGTCAGAGTGCAGGTTCTATACATACATCACACCTAAGACAGCTAGTACACAAGCTTCATAGATACAACACATCTAAGAAAGCTACTACCAAGAATCATACATACACCACATTGAAGACAGCTAGTACGCAAGACTGATACATACACCACATCTAAAACCCATAGCATGACACTGAAGACAGCTACTACACAAGCTTCATAGATAAACACATCTAAGACAGCTAGTACCAAGGATCATACATTCACCACATTGAAGACAGCTAGTACGCAAGATTGATACATACACCACATCTAAAACACATAGCATGACATTGAAGACAGCTAGTACACAAGCTTCATAGATACAACAAATCTAAGAAGGCTAGTACGCAAGCTTCATACATACACCACATCTAAGACAGCTAGTACACAAGCTCTAAACATACACCACATCGGAGATAAATAGTACGCAAGTGCCATACATACACCACATCTAAGACAACTAGTACACAAGCTCTAAACATACACCACATCGGAGATAAATAGTACGCAAGCTTCATACATACACCACATCTAAGACAGCTAGTACACAAGCTCCATACATACACCACATCTCAGACAGATATGAGCTTATATACAAGCCCCTTGCGCTGCCCGTGGGTCCCCCTACGCTGTCGCTAATTTACCTGGGTAGCGCCAACGCAGGCACCCTTGCACCATAGAGCAAGAGTGTCTGCATTGAGGGAAATGATTGCTTATGTACAGGAAGCTGTCCCTTCTTGCACATAAACAATCTGAAATGGTGTTTTGACACTTCTATGTGTGCTGCTTAATGCAGCACACATAGAAGTTGCAAAACATCATTTCTTTTAATGATTGTTTAAGTGCAGGAAGGAACACTTTGCTGCACATAAACAATCAATGGCATTTTGCTGTTTCCATGTGTGCTGCACAACACAGCACACATGGAAACAGCAAAAATGAAGAGAAATTACACATTTCTCTGCGTGGCACAAGGGTAAGACCAGGTTTACCCTTGTATTCATTTTGGTGCTGCCCCATAGTTACGCAACCCATGTAAATACGGGGAGGCGGCAAAATCATTGGGTGTCGCCGTGGTACGCCTACCACAACTTCCATTACCCACCCCTTTCACGCTAAGTAAGTAGCTCAACCCCGCCTTGTCAATAAGGCAAAGCCCCTAACGCCTCCACAGCGTACAGAAAAGTGATGTGGTGGTGATAGGAGCTTGCAAATATGCTCCCTAGTGCGCAAGCTTCATGGATGCATACCCTTTCTAAGGCAGATATTACACAAGCTCCATACACACACATTTAATACAGTACAATAACTTCACATATACACCACATCTAAGACTTATTTGCAAGTTCCCCAGGCCACCAGTGCATCTCTTTTTATCACATAAATAGTGATGTGCTGGTGACACAAGGGGCTTGTAAATAAGCGCCATAGTATGCAAGCTCCAAACATACACTACATCTAAGACAGCTATCACGCAAGCTCCATAGATGCAAACCACTTCTAAGACAGATATTACACAAGCTTCATACATACACAATATTTAAGACAGCTAGTATGCCAGCTCCATCCATACACCACATCTAAGACAGCTAGTACATGAGCACAATACATTCATCACATCTAAGGCAGGTGGTATGCAAGCTCCATGCATACACCACATCTAAGACAGCTAGTACACGAGCGCCATATATACACCACATCTAAGACAGCTAATGAGCAAACTCTATGCATACAACACATCTAATCAATCAATCAGGACACTTGTAGAGCGCTCTACATACCCTCGAGGGTCTCAAGGCGCTGGGGGGCAGGAGGGTTGCTGCTACTGATCGAAGAGCCAGGTCTTGATTAGTCTTCTGAAGGCCAGTAGGCCTTGGGTCTGCCGTAGGTTGGTGGGGAGGGTGTTCCAGGACTTGGCAGCGAGGTGGGAGAAGGATCTGCCTCCGGCTGTCATTCTTCAGATGCGGGGAACAGCGGCGAGGTCAAGGTCGGCAGAGCGGAGCTTGCGGGTGGGGGTGTAGAAGCTGAGTCGTCTGTTGAGGTACCCTGGGCCGTTGACGTGGAGGGCTTTGTGTGTGTGGATGAGGAGCCTGAAAGTTATCCTCTTGTTGACGGGGAGCCAGTGTAGGTCTCTCAGGTGGAGAGTGATGTGACTTTGTCGGGTGATGTTGAGGATCAGACGTGTAGAGGTGTTCTGGATATGTTGCAGCCATCTCAGGAGCTTGGCCGAAGCTCCTGCGTAGAGGGCGTTACCGTAGTCCATCCTGCTGGTGACGAGGGCCTGGGTGACTGTTCTTCTTGTCTCAATAGGGATCGACTTGAAGATCCTACAGAGCATTCGGAGGATGTTGAAGCAGGAGGAGGAGACGGTGTTGACCTGCTTAGTCATGGTGAGGGTGGAGTCGAGGATGACCCCTAGGTTGCGTGCGTGGTCTATGGGTTTCGGAGTAGTTCCCAGTGTGTTCGGCCACCAGGAGTCATCCCAGGCCGAAGGAGTGGACCCAAGAATGAGGACCTCCATTTTGTCAGAGTTCAGTTTCAGTCGGCTGTTCCTCATCCAGTCGGCGATGGCCTTCATTTCTTTGTGGAGGTTGGTTTTGGCAGTGTGGGGGGTCGTTGGTGAGGGAGATGATCAGCTGGGTGCCGTTGGCGTAGGAAATTATGCTGAGGTTGTGTTATGGGCGACGTAAGCGAGGGGTGCCATGTAGATATTGAATAATGTCGGGCTGATCTCGGTGGCATTGGAGTGAAAGGGGGGAGGCGGACGCTCTGAGTTCTGCCGGAGAGGAAGGATGTGGCCCAGTCCAGGGCCTTCCCTCGGATTCCGGCGTCATGTAGGCGTGTGCGTAGGGTGTGGTGGGAGACCGTGTCAAAGGCGGCTGACAGTTCCAGGAGGATGAGGGCTGCTGTTTATCCGTTGTCTAGTAGGGTCCTGATGTCATCTGTGGTGGAGGTGAGAGCAGTCTCGGTGCTTTGGTTGCTGCGGAAACCAGACTGGGATGGGTCCAGGATTTTGTTGTCTTCGAGGTAGCGGGTCATCTGTTTGTTGACAATTTTATTTATGACCTTAGCTGGAAATGGGAGCAGGGAGATGGGCCGGAGGTTCTTGGAAGTCCTTGGGGTCCACCTTTGGTTTCTTGAGTAAGGCGCTGATCTCGGCGTGTTTCCAGCTTACGGAAAGGTTGCTATCTTGAAGAAGATGTTGATGGCCTTGCTGAGATGGGGTGCTATGGATGCGCTGGCTTTGTTGAAGATGTGGTTGGGGCATGGGTCTAGCGGTGAGCAGAAGTGGATGATCTTCATGATCTTGCTGTTGTCCTTGTTGTTGGCGCTTGTCCAGGAGAGTAGATGGTTGGTGCGTGTGGTGGTCTTCGGTGCGGTTGTGGCTTTGAAGCTGTCGTGGATGTCGGTGATCTTGAGGTGGAAGAATGTAGCCAGTGAGTCGCATAGGTCTTGCAAAGGTGGGATGTCGTTGGCGTTGGAGCTGGGGTTGGAGAGTTCCTTCACGATGTTGAAGAGCTCCTTACTATTGTGTGTGCAGTTGTCAAGGCGGTCCTTGAATGAGGTCCTTTCAGCGGCTCTGATGAGTTTGTGATGGCTGCGGGCGGCGTTCTTGTGGGCTGTGTAGCAGACCGATGATCGTTCTCAGAACCAGTTTTTCTCCAGTTTTCAGCATATTCTTTTGGAGGCCTGGAGGTCTCCGGTGAACCAGGTGACTTTCTTGCTGGTGTGGTTGTTGGAGGGTGTCTTGAGCGGGCAAGAGTGCTGGGGCAGTCGTCGATCCACTGTCTGAGGTTGTGGGCGGCAGTGTCAGGGTCGGTGGAGTCGGTGGGTGGGTTCTGGGCGAGGGTGGTGGTGAGCTGGTCCTCGGTGACTTTGCTCCAGCATTGTCGGGGCAGCAGTTGGGTGCAGTGGTGCGTGATGGGGTTCCTGAAGGTGAAGTGCATGCAGTGGTGGTCGGTCCAGTAGGGTTTGGTGATGCAGTTGAAGGAGACCTGGGCACTTGCGGTGAAGATGGGGTCGAGTGTGTGGCCGGCGGTGTCGGTGGGTGTTGTCACGAGTTGTCTGAGTCTGAGGTTGGTGAGCAGGGCGGTGGAGTTGGTGTTGTTGTTGTTCTCGAGATGGAAGTTCAGGTCTCCTAGGAGGATGTAGTTCATGGAGGTGAGGGTGTGCATGCTGACAAAGTCGGCGATGGAGTCGCTGAACTATGGTCGGGGTCTGGGGGGTCTGTAGATGAGGGTTACTCTGAGGGTGGTGTTGGGATCGGTGTGGATCTGGAAGTGCATGTGTTCAGCGGTGCTGATGGTGTCGTCGGTGTTGGTCGATACTCTGAGGGTTTTTCCTGTGGACGATGGCGATTCCTCCTCCTGTTCCGTTGGTGTGGTCCCTGCGCGTGATCTTGTATCCTTCCGGAATGGCAATGGCGATGTCGGGTGTGGAGGCAGGGTTCAGCCAGGTCTCTGTCAGGAAGGCGACGTCAGGGGAGGTAGAGTCGAGGAGGTCCCAGAGCTCGACCACGTGTTTGCGGGTGGAGCGGGTGTTGAGGAGGATGCATCTGAGGTAGTTGGGTTCCTTGGTGGGCAGTTTGGCTGGCCGGATGCTGGTGAAGTTGCAGATCCGGCAGGTGAAGGGGTCTTGGGTGCGCTTTGGGGTTGCCCGGTAGCAGGTGTGTTCTCGGCCAGGGTTGAGTGCATGGAGGGTGCTGGCTTTGTAGCGCAGAAGGGCGTCGTGGCGTCTCCGGGGTCCAGGTGTTCTGGCGCAGGGCGCGGTCCAGATGCGGATGGGCGCAGACGGGCTTGCCTTTCCAGCGGCGCGGCCTCTGCGCGGCCTCCATATGAGGGGATGTGGGAGGGAGGAGCAGCTGGGAGGCAGGAGCGGGGTGGCCAATGGGAATACAGTGGGGCGGGCCACAGGGGACGCAGCAGCGGGAACCACGGCGGGGTGAGTGGGCGAGCGGGGGTCACAGAGGCAAAAGGGGGACACAAAATAAAAGGGGGCAAGGCAACAAGAAATACAACAAAACAGTGACAACAGCACAGATTACACAGTTATGGCAGAGGAGGAAGCATGCACAAAGCTAAGAAGCGGCACACTACAGAAACGAGCGGCAGCAGTGGCAGGGCACAGGGCACACAGGGGGCTGTGCGGCGGTGAGGGGAGCGACCTGCCTGGTGACAGGCTCAAGGGTTGCTCTCTCTATCGCTGCGCGGCCTCCATATGAGGGAATATGGGAGGGAGGAGCAGCTGGGAAGTGGAAGCGGGGTGGCCAATGGGAATACAGGGGGGCGGGGCCACAGGGGATGCAGCGGAGGGAACCACGGAGGGGTGAACAGGGGTCACAGAGGCGAAAGAGGGACAGAAAATAAAGGGGGCAAGGCAGCAAGAAATACAACAAAACAGTAACAACAGCACAGATTACACAGTTATGGCAGAGGAGGAAGCAGGCACAAACCCAACAAGTGGCACACTCCAGAAACGAGCGGCAGCAGTGGCGGGGCACTGGCACACAGGGGGGCTGTGCGGCGGTGAGGGGAGCGACCTGCCTGGTGACAGCTTATTTGCAATCACCATACCATCCCCAGAACAACACTGCTGTCTCAAACCAGCAGCAGTACAACCTACAAAAGCACCTCTCCTACAACATTGAGGTGCTAGACTTATCTCCATACTTAATGCTTGGAATCTGCCCAAACTTCCTGCACCATCTGAACTGCTGTGATAATAGCCCTAGCACAAGCAAACATGGTGGAACTTTACACACACCATAAAATGCACCCATGTGCAATACTTGACCTCTGCAACCTTTAGGGAGGTAATTTAATGAATGTCCCACCATGTATTTTAAAGCAGATTAATGCATAGGTTTATATTAGGAAACTACTCACAATGTTATGATAGCTGTTTTTAGGTTTAAATCTTTTTACTGAAATAAATGTAAAATACTGCAAATTTGCAAAACTGCAATACAATCAGTTGGGCCACGCAGGGCTCCAATGCCAACGAATGACAAAGAATGTTACCAAAAAATTAAACAATGAAGTAATACCAATATACTTAACCCCCTCCCACCCTAACCTTGGAATAGAAGAAGAAAAGGGTGAAAAATAAGAATGTGCGCTCCCTCCCCGCCACCCGCATAGCCCTACCCTCGCCCGGCCAAAGACAGGTGGTGATTAAACTGCAGGGTTCGGCGCAGGAGTGTCCACTGGCACCATGAGCAGAAGGCGCAAGTATCTCTGGCATGAGAGCTCCCTCAAGTCCTGTGCTAGTAGAGTCAGGAAAGGCTGCCATAAGTTGTTAAAGCTTGAGCCCTTGCCGGCCGCAGTAAGCGAGATCTTCTCCATACCCAAAATGTTCCATAAATGGTGGAGCCACCCTGTGAGTGTTGGAGTACGTGTAGATTTCCAGTGGGAGAGAATGTTTTGTGTGGCAGAGCCCAATGCAAGGCACATTTGTTTCCCCTCATGGATTTCAGCGGATAAGTGAGCAGGTTGGGAACTCCCAGAAGTACATACTCTGGAAGTCGGAGGATCTCCGTATCTAAACGATCGTCGATGTTGTCGATGTTGTCGAGCACCTGGGTCCAATAGTGTGTCAGGTGTTCGCATTCCCAGAGGAGTGTGGACAAGATTCCCCACCTTCCCACATCCCCTCCAGCATCCCCTCTGTCAATGCGATGCATGCGCTTAGGAGTATAATACCAATAGTACGCAAGTTTCGTGAAAGTTTCGCTGAGGCCTACATGAGTCGCAGTGTGTCGCGCCCTATAGCAAATCCCCTCCCATTCTTTGCTAGTGAAATCACGAACAAGGTCCCTCTCCCATTGGGCCCGCACTGCATGGTAGGTGTGAATGTAACGAGATAGGAGCATCCTATATAGGTCTGATATGAGCTTCTTGTCGGAAGTGCGTGTGATCAGCCAACGCTCAAACTGGGTGAGGTGTCTGTGGACCCGTGATTTAACCTCTGGAAGCAAACCCCAATGTCAGAACTGCAAATAATGCAAGTGCTCAGATTCCAAGAGGCCGTAATCTGCATGCAGCTGTGTAAAGGGTACCACTCCTTTGGCGTCATAGAGTGAACCAAGTGCACGACATCTGGTGGTTCTCCAATGGGGGAAGGAGGTCTCCCCCATCTCCGGTCCAAAGAGAGGAGTGAGCGGGGAAGGGAAGGTTGTCAGTCCATGTCACCTGTTTGTCTGGTACCAGACCAACAGGGTCGTGCGGGTGATATGAGAAGCATAGAGGTTTGGGGGGCGTTGGGCCTTTCAAAGGAAAGGGATCTTCATCAGGGAGGTGCCCAATATAGTCCGGTCCTGAAAGAGCCAGTGTTTTTCAGACTCGGCTCGGCTCCACTCCACCTATAATACAACACAAGATGCGGGATCCTATAACCCCCTCATCTGGGGGGAGGAAGCTGACCGTCTGCTTGATCCTCGGTTTGCGACCCTGCCAGATAAATTGAGAGAGTTCTGACTGCACCCGCTGAAGCCAGCCGGTGAGGGGTTGCTGGGGGAGCATTTGAAATAGATAGAGAAGTTTGGAGAGAAACGTCATCTTGACTTCAGCAACACGGCCAAGCTAAGAGATCGGGTAATGTTTCCATCGTCGAAGATCCGCGCGGATGCGGGACTGCAGGATGGTATAGTTGGCCACCCTCATCGCCTGAAGTGTGGGGGCCAGCTGGATCCCCAAATAGGAGACCGTATCGACAGACCTCTGTAGGGAATGGCGAGCCTGTAGGTCCGCTAGCATCGGGGGAGGCATAGAAAGGTTGAGGGACGTGGACTTGGTAATATTAACTTTAAACCTGACGCCTCCCCGAAGAAGTCCAGCTCCTGCAGGAAGGCGACCAAAGCCGTTGCCAGTTCTGTCAAAGTGACCAGAACGTCATCCGTGGACAAACTAATGGTGTGGGTGTCACTGCCAAAGCGTATTCCTGGAATTCCAGGATGCTCACGGACTCGTTGCTACAGGGGTTCCATATATAAGGGAAAGAGCAGGGGTGACAGAGGGCACCCCTGAATAGTGCCTCTGTGGATGGGGAAGGGTGTAGACGAGTGTCCGTTCACTCTCACCACAGCCGCAGGGCTCCGGTAGCAGTTAAGGATACGGTTCCTCATCTTTTCCCCCAAGCCGAAACGGGACAGCACTTGCTCCAAGTAGGTCCAGTGTACTCAATCAAATGCTTTTTCAGCATCGACGGCCAGGAGTATGTAATCACCTGGAATTCGGGAGGCTTTTTCGATGAGGTGAAGCACCCGCTTTGTGTTGTAGCTGGTCCGTCTCTGGGGGATGAACCCGGCTTGGTCGGGTCGATCAACCCAGGTAAGTGGGGAGCTAGGCGAGTCGCAAGGATGCTGGTGTACAGCTTTAGGTCGATATTTAAAAGAGAGATAGGCCGCTATGCCGCGCAAAGCTTCTTGTCCTTACCGGGCATGTGGATAACTACTATGTCTGCTTGTAACATGGAGGGGGGGAATCGCCCCTGAAGAAGCAAAGGAATTGAAGAGGCGCGTGAGAAGATGGGTGAGTGTGGGGCAGAATTGTTTATAAAAGGCTGCCGTGTACCCATCAGGGCCCGGTGATCTAGCTATTTTTAGGCGCGAGATGGCTGAGATGACTTCCTCTTGGCGGATCTCCCGTTCCAGCATGCACCTGGGACAAGCAGGAGAACACAACCCAATTCAAATAGGAGTCTATGGCTGTCGACTTTAAACACTGTGCATCGTAGAGATGGGTGTAAAAGTCACGGAAAGTCTCAGCAATGTCAGTGTCGTCAGTGTGTACCTGGCCTGTTTCATCAATAATCTCTTGTACCCCATCGTTCAGCCGTGATTCCCGTAGTTTGTGTGCTAGGAGCCGTAAGCATTTGTCACCACCAACAAAAAATGAGTGGCGCAACGGAGAGCCGCTTATTTTGCGTTGTCTCGATCTATGGCAGTGAGCTGCATTCTATCCACTTTCAGCTGGCACCAGATACGTGGCGCTCCTATGATAGCAGTTTTTAAAGTGCTCAGATTACTCCAGCTGGAATGTCCACACACTAGGATTGGTACCCGAAAGGGGCAGGAAAAGAATGTGGCAATAAGCGACCTGAGACCCTAAAATGAATAATGAGGCACCCAAGGCATAAGACTGATAGGGTTTTAACTGTCTAAACAGTCAGGTGTTTCATTTTTTCTGAAGGTTGCGGAAGCAGGTTCTAGTCTCAAGTAGGGTGGAAGAGTGTTCCAAAGCTTGGAGGCTCGTAATCCAAAAGAAAAACCACACATCCGGGCTTTATTAGCACAAGGAATCACTGCAACTGCTATTCCATCGGATCTGAGGCTACGGACAGGTGAGTAGGGTTTAACCAATTTGGAAAGATAGTGCGGCCCTCTTTGACAGAGGCACATAGCCTAAAAGATAATACATGTTTCCAGTGGGAGCCAGTGTAGTTCATCCAAGGCCGGGGACACATGTGCCCGTCTCTGGAGCTTCAAAAGAAGTTGGGCAGATGCATTTTACACACTCTGAAGCTTCTGGGTCCTACCCTGGCTGGCTTCGATGTAGAGGCTGTGACAGGACTCTAGTCTTGAGATTACGAGGGCCTGCACTACAGAGTTCCTAGCTGCCAAGTGAAAAAGATCAGAGATCTTGGCTAACATTTCTTAAGAATGGTGCACCATCTTCTGGCCAGGCTGGCTATTTGGCTGTCGAAAGAGGTTTTTATCAAACCGTATGCCTTGGTCTTTTACCTTAAGCTCTGGGCTAAGAGTGGGACCTAATACCTTCAGCCACTACGCTGAGGACCACACAGAGGGTTACTTGTCGACGATGAGAACCTATGTTTAGTTGGCATTAAGCTTCAGGCAACTAGAGTTCATCCTGTGAGCCAGTTCTATCAGGCAGGACCTAAAATACATCGCAGATCCTCCTTCGTCCTGAGCATGAGTGGCGACCAACTCTGTGTCATCTACATAAGACACCATTTTGACATTGTCTTTGTCGATGACATCTGCCAGGGGCCACATATAGATGTAAAATAGCGTGAGGCTTACCGTAGAGCTCTGGGGCACCACCTGGGACAGGTGCAACTGACACAAACTCAAGATGCATACATTATATTTCCAAGGAGAGAATCGTCTCCCCATTATAGCATTATCAAATATCACCTATATGCCGATGACACTCAACTGTACTTAATATTAAATCACTGAGTGACATCATACATCTGAACGAAACACTAATCAAGATACAAACCTGGCTTAACAACAACCACTTAAAGTTGAACTCCAACAAAACTGAAATACTGCTTTTCTCACCGAAAACCAACCCTCTACCAATAAAAGACTGGCTCACGAACCTCGATGCCCTAAACTGTTCTCTTACACTACCCAACTATGTAAAGTCCTTGGGGATCACTCTGGACAAAACTTGTCTTTGAAGGACCACATCAACAACTTTGCCAAAGTAGTGCTGTACACTATTAAATACCTCAAGAAAATCAAACCTTTTATTCCGTCCAATGATTTTAAGTTAGTAGTGCAGTCACTTGTCCTCTCAAAATCGGATTATGGCAACGCTATACTCACAGGAACTCCGAAATCCCACCGTTCCCCCTTACAACTGTTCTCAACACAGCTGCATTGCTACTAACAGGTGTTAAACTATTTGAGCACATCTCACCGGGCCTCAAGAGCCTCAATCGGCTCCCCATTGAAGGACGACGTATCTACAAAAATGCTTGCATTACACATGAAGCCCTGCACACTCACAACCCAATATACCTTGGTGCCAAAGTTTCCAAAGCAGGAAGAGTCAAGGCTTTGAGAAGCTCCAACACACTTTTTCTCATTCCTCCCAAACTGAAAAAGAAATCTTTGTGTACTTGCTCTTTCTCTGGTAATGTTCCCAGGATCTGGAACTCACTCCCTAGAGATCTCCGCTGCAACCCATCCTTTTCCTGCTTCAAACAGGACCTTCAATACCTACCGCTAAAGAAATCCCTTAAATCCCAAACAATCTAAGTAATGTTCCCAGAGATCACTCTCAATCCTTCCTGACCCATTAAGGAGGGCATTTGATTGCTGAATCTTCTTCTATTTCATTTTTACCACTATCTTGTGATGCGCTAATTGTCCTCATATTGTATTTACCTTTACTGCACAAAGTTTATCGTGATCTGTATATATGTATTTACTTAAATTGAACGATCTTCATCTTATGTAAAGCGCTCTGAAACCTTCAGGTCTAGCTAGCGCTATTTAAAACCTTTACACAGGTAAATAAATAGCATTGAACATTTTCCTACAACACGTCATATGGAAAGTTTGGAAGAATGGCAATGTAAAGCATTTATAAAGCGGCAACACTGAGAGTCCACCAGTTCCCTCTTACATCAGGTGAAAATGTCAAACCACCACTGATCCATAAAGTGGACAATTCAACCCTCGGCAGAGCAGATCACTTACTCTTGCAAGAATTGAGCGCCCAATGCAGCTCTCTTTCCTCTTGAACTCCATAACTCTGAAACCTTTGATTGTAAACCAGATCTGCCAAGGTCATATCATGCACATTTTTAGCAAGACTATCAGCTCTGCAAAAGACACCAAGGGAGATGGGACTCTCCCTATCAGCTTACAAAGGCCGCGTCATAATTCCCGGGGTAGGTGTCCTGCACAATCGCCATCATGCTTCACACCGCAGGAGTCTGAGGGTCTCATTCACAAAGGATTGGCTTAGGGCAGCGTGCAGGTATCTTTGCTGCGCTGCCCTACACAGATGCAAAATAGCAGGAATGCATTGTATGTACAAGATACGCTGCATTCCTGTCCTTTCTGCCAGTGCACAACTTACAGCTGTGCAGTAACGCAGGCACCCTTGCACCATGGTGCACGGATGCCTGCATTGTTGGCATGATTGTCTTAGTGCAGGAAGGGACACCTTCCTGCACAAAAACAATCATTGGAGGAGTTTCCCTCTTTCCATGGAAATAGGAAAAAAACGAGGAGATATAATGTTATTTCTCTTCATTACGCCAAACGCATTGGGGATGCGCACGGTTTTGACGCACTCCCAGATCTACGCCATCTTGTAAATCTGGGAGAGCATCAAAACCTATGGTTGTTGCATTGGAACACTCACTGCAACGCTCATGGCACGCCTCCCCCATGCAAAGTGAGGAAATGCAGCTTTTGCGCCGCGTGGCGTCATTCCTAATCCGTAAATCCATGATAAGTCACACAGGTCGGCTCTACGTGGCCTTGTAGATATGGCTGAGCCCTGTGCGCCACCAGAACGTCACAAAAAATGACGTCCAGCAGCGCACGGAGCTTGTAACTAACAGCCTGATTCATGAAGGTAAATGCGCTCGCAAAAGGGCCAGATTTCCTATTGCACAAGGGTGGTGTCACTGCTTCTGTAAGCCCTAACCAGACACGCACTGTAAACTATGAATACATTTACAACCAGTCCACCAGACGCTACCCAAACATCCCAATCACATCACATTGCTCCTTTTCTAGAGCAAAAGGCACTTGAGGAAGGTGATGGGAGCAGCAGAGACTTCCTTTTGCATGTGAGGGAAGCTTCCATTACAGTTCTTTGAGGGTGTGAATGGATTCCTCTTTACAAGTTGATGAACCCTGGTAAGATTCTTTCACTACACAAAAGCCAAAACTATCGGCATTGCTAACGCTCGGTTATTATAGTTATGTATAGGTTAACTAAAAGTGCCCATGTAGGAAGGTGGCTACCTGACTATGGTTACCCCCGATTTTTTGCCTGTGTTTAGCTGGTTTTTGACTTAGTTGACCTGGTTCCCTGCTAATCAGGGCCCCAGGCCATCTGCTCTCTCTGTAAAATGGATTCCATGTACCCTAGGTACATACCACAATTGGAAATGGACTCCTTGTCAGCCCCTGTATAATGCACTATAGGTGCCCAGGGCATAGGGGCCACCAAGGCCTACCAGGGGCTGCAGCATATCTTTTGCCACCCCTGGCTGGTTCTTAGATTGACACAACTGGCTGATCACTCAGCTGGGGTAAGGTGGTGTAAGCACCCCTTACTTAGATATAGTATACCTATGTCTAAACCTATATCTGGACACATGTAAACCTGTGAGCCACTCCTATGGAAGGCCTCATCAATCCTGGAGGCAGAGTGCGTGGTTTTATGTGAGATGGAGCTCTAGCACGAGCTGAGCCTGTCTGCAGCCGTCGGGAACAACTCCCTAAGCTGTTTCAGGGTAACGCCATACCATATACTCTTAAGTGCCTTATAATCCTCGCGGTTATATAACATCTTTGGTTTGGCTTTATCAAAACATGTCGTGTAAGGTGTCATACGATTTGGAATACTATCCCCTCGCCAGTTCTGGCGACGGGGATAGCATTCCACCCCTCTAGAGGGGTAAGACATGTTACTTTACTTAAATGCGGTTAATTTCTAAAAGGGCCTTAGATCCACAAAATGGATGCCTCTGCCACAGACACGGGTCTGGACCCCTGCAGCTGGCCGAAACTCAGCCAAATGGGGCCTGGACAAAGGGTTTCCTGTCGCAGGGGGGTTTTACCACCCTCCAGACAGGAGATAGTGGATTGTAGCAGGGAGGTCTGAAAGAAACCAGACACTGCTTGGGGCGCACAAGGCTGCCCCTTGCATAATCCGGCCAAACCGGTTCTGGGGCACTCCAGCCCTCGTGCCAGGGCGGCCTGGATCAAAGGAAGGGGGTGTATCCACCCACTTCCTGGGTCCCACTCATAGGGGGGGACCTAGCAGGTAATCACGCCCCCCAGATTCGAATAAGAGTGGGAGCAGTGCCAATGCACTTTAGATTTCCCGAACGAAACATAAGAAACGAAACTCTGGACCCTTGGACCTCCTACTCAACGTGGAAGCCCGAGGAATCTCCCTTGTGGTCAAGGAGTGACCACCCTGTGAAAACAGGCACCATCCAGCCCTCGACGTCTACTTTGTTGCAGTTCCCGCCGGAACTCGAGCGACAGAGATCGACGAGATCAAGCTTGCCTGCCTTCCTACAGCCCGATCCACAGTCCCTGCAGAGCTGAGACCCGTGGAGGCGACCGGAAGCGTGGGGCACGCCATCTTGAATTGACCACGAGACGCTGACCGTGCAGCCCACGAGTGACCCTCGAAGCTGTACACCGGGGTTTGAGAAGCCCCCACCCTGAGCCACTCTTGCAACGAAGTTCAGCCCTCCACACTCGACGAGTGCTGCGTGGGGCCCTTCTGCTCCATTTGGCTCAACGCGTTGGCCCGGTCACTTGCCAGCCGGCTAGTGGCCCCTGTGCCGACGAAACTACAAAAACGACTTGTGAATCTGGTTGCTCCAGATTTGCACCAGCTCCCCTGAAAAGGAGGCCCCACTCTGACCTTCCTGGTTCGAGTGAGAAGCAATCTCCCGGTTCCGCGTGGATTGCTTTTGCCAAGTGTTGTTTGCTCCAATCCTGAAGCCGACAGCGCCGACGGCGAGAGCCTGCGTGGAACAGATCGTGACCCGCTCCTGGACGTCGCAGATGCCCCAGAGCCCACGTGACAGCGGAGAGAAGCGCCTCGACGACCACCTGATTGCGCCCGACATTGCCTGGTTCCGTCCTGGTTCCATCCTGGTCACTGCTGAGTGACCCAGACTCTGTCCCCTCTGCTTTCAGGTACTTTTCGACTTGAGTCCACCCTTGGACTCCACCGGACACTTCTCTATCACCCCGCCTGCAGCCCTTTCAGCTTCAAGCTCCAAGAGCCTGCGTGACGAAACCCGACTCAACTTCGACCCTATGCACCCGCTTCCTGTGGGTGAGGTAACTTTGCTCTGCCGGTGTTCCCACACTGGTACACATCTCTAGGGTCTGTGTCTTAAGTTTTGTTCCTCTAGGTTCAGCGGAAGTGTCCTTAAACTCTAACTTTACAACTTTTACGCCCCATTGGTTAACATTGGTGCACGCGTGCGCTTTCCGCACTGCACCCGAATCCCGTGGGCCATTCCCGACTTCAGCATTGCTTGTCCTGACTGCTCCCAGCGATTCCCTAGGCCCTAGGCCTAACCACTGCTCGATTGGTATCTCTTATACCACTTGTTTAGTATATGGTTTGAGTGGCCCCCGCCCTCATCCATAATCGTGCAACTTTGTATGTTTAAACAGTGCTTTTGATTTAACGCTTGTGCCCCTTTATTCATAAAGAATACTGGGGATTGTTTTTAGTAATAAACACACATATTTTTATAATATATACTTGTGTGGTGTCCTTTCATTTGATATTACAGGATTGTATGTGGTAAAACAGCTCGCTTAACACGACCTCTTAAGTTAAGCCTTTAGGCTGCTTAGTCCATGCTACCCCTAGGATAGCTTGTCTAATAAGGTTGACTTACAACCAGACACCATAAGGGATTGTTTGGTCTGATAATCGGTGGTTCCAGAATTGGAAACATCACCTATCAGGCCAACTTCTCACATTGGTGAGCAGCGGTGCGGATTTGAGCTTGCTGTTGTTTTACCATTGCAATCTTTTTATCAAATTGAAAGATCACATCAAGTACCTCTAGGTACATATAAATCAAAAGCTTAGCATATTAAGTTCTACTGAACTTAGTAGTTGTAGATTAAAGGGATTAGCACACCCTGACTACAACTCACTAGTAAGGTACAGTAGGAAAACACTTAGTGTAGGTAAGTGCACCACTTACACCACACTAGAGTCATGTCTGACACAGGAGTGGCCTCAGGGTCTACCCCTGTGACAGTTGACCTTACCAAGGCAACTTCCAGCTATGACAAATTAACCCGAAAGGACTTGATTGCCTTGTGCATTTCAAGAGGGTTAAAAAGGGGCAGAAGTCCCACCTGTCCTATCCTGATAGCCATTCTAGAACAGGATGACTTAGAGAAGGCGAATGAAGTTCCCTTAGAGTCAGGAGATGGAGAGAACCCCTCTGTAACTGGTACCCCTCAGGAGGAAGAAGGAGAGGAGGGGGATGAGGACTCAGATGTTGAGGACACAGAAGATCAGGATCAGAGGGGTAGCCAGGTCCAAGTTGCCAGGCTTAACCAGGCCAACTTAGACCTACTGGGGAATGGAGAGGGCCAGCACCTCCCCAGACCCTATAACATTCTCCCAGGCAACAGAAGAGTGAGATCTCCCTCAGGGGACTCTCATATTTCTAGTGCCTCAAGAGAATCTGGGAGAGGTATGACTGCCTCTCAAAAGACTGAGCATAGGGCCAGAATGAGGGCTGTCAAACTCCAAATAGAGAGGGAGGAGGTAGCCCTGGCTCAAGCTAAACTTACCTTGGCTCAAGCTAGACTTACCTTGGCAAGAGAGCAGAAATTGAGTGGCTTAGATGCCACTGGTGGCAGCAATATTCCTAAAGAGAAACCCAGGTCCTATGATAGTAGAAACCTGACAAAGATTGTGCCCCCCTACAAGGAAGGGGATGACATCCACAAGTGGATAACTGCTCTTGAGAGAGCCTGCATGGTACAGCAGGTTCCTGAGGAACAGTGGGCAGCAATCTTATGGTACTCCTTTTCAGAGAAAGGGAGAGATAAGCTCCTCACTGTTAGACATGAGGATGCAAACAATTACAAAGTCCTGAAGAATGTTCTGATAGATGGATTTGGCTTAACCACTGAACAGTACAGGTTGAAGTTCAGAGACACCCAGAAGACACAGACACAGGACTGGACTGATTTTGTTGATTGTGCAACTAAGGCTCTGGAGGGTTGGCTACATGGCAGCAAAGTACATGACTTTACAGGATTGTATAATTTGATTATGAGGGAGCAGATCCTAAGTAATTGTCAGAACCAGCTCTTACACCAGCACCTGGTGGACTCTGATCTGACCTCTCCCCAAGAATTGGGAAAGAAGGCAGACAAGTGGGTCAGAACCAGGATTAGGCCTAAGAATCAGGATAGTAACCAGAAGAAGGAGTCTACCAAGCCTCAAGATAAGGGTGGGGATAAAAATAAAGAAAAGACTTCCCCAGGGCCCCAAAACTCCAAGAATGGGGGTGGGTCCCAAGACACTTCTTCAACAGAGAAAAAGCCTTATTGTTATGCCTGTAAACAGGTTGGGCATTACAAAACAGACAACTGTTGTCCCAAGAATAACAATAAAGAAAATATACCTCCAAAGCCAGCTTCAACACCTCCTGTTACTGTCAGCAGTAATCCCCCAGGAAGTGGAAGCACACCCAGGAATCTGGGTGGGTTTACTTTTGGAGCTCAGGTGGACCCTGGCATATCCAGGTCCCCATCACCCAATGATCTTGTTTATGAGACTGGCAGGGGGTTTGCCAACTTCTCTGATTGCCCAAATACCTTGAGCAAGTATAGACAAGAACCCATCATCAATGGTTTGAAAGTTGAAGCTTTTAGAGACACAGGGGCTAGCATCACCATGGTGGCTGACTGTATAGTCCCCTCTAAACAACTTTTACCAGGTGCCACATACCAGGTAACAAACATTGATGGCGTCAAAACCAATCATCCCATGGCAGTAGTAAGTCTCAGCTGGGGAGGTGTCATTGGCCCAAAGAGAGTGGCAGTGTCATCAAACTTGCCTGTAGACTGCCTACTTGGTAATGATTTGGAAATCTCAGCCTGGGCTGAGGTTGAACAGGAAACCCATTCTAGAATGGTGAATTCCAATGGAAAGATTAGTGGGGCTGTAATGGCAACAGCCCCAATCAAAGATGTCCTTCCTGAAAAGGTTGGTAGGGCTGAGAAACTCTCTGCCCCATCTTTAGCAAAAGCTCTTCCTGAACAGAATAGCAAAGCAGTTATGATAACAGCAGAAACCCAAACTGAGTCTCCTCCTGAAAAGGTTGGTGGGGCTGTGATGGCCACAGCCCAAACTCAAACTGATATGTGTGTTGTGAAACCTGAAAAGATGGATAACTCCACACAAACTGAGAGCATGGAGGAGGAAGAGAAATCTCCCCCTCACCAGACTTTAGGACAGGATCAGCCTCCTCAGGGAACTGATCTTACCCCTGATGAAGGAACTGCCCCAGAGGTGGTTGGGCCTAGCCTGACAGAACCCCTGATGTCAGTGGACCCTTCTCAGGTGGGACCCAGTCTGGAGCAGGTAACCTGCCCCTCTCTCCCTTGCCTTAGCCAGCCCAGGGCTGCAGATGACAAGAAGGACAGTGAGACCCAGTGGGCCCCCTGTCAAATAAAGCACCCCCATCAACAGATTAGGGGCACCAAAACTAGTAGCCCTAGTGAGGTGAAAACTTTAAAAACTCCTGAGCGAGCCCCCTTAAAAGTAGTTAGGGACCTCCCACAGATGGATTCTGTTGGGCACAGCCAAACCTGGGACCCAAAGGGCCCAAACCTGAACTGTCCCTCCAGCAAGCCAAACAGAGGGACCCAGCCTCCAGCTTTAGGTAGCCAGAGGTTGACCCTGAGAGCACAGTGCAACTCAGTTAAAGAAAGAAAGGCACACATGGTGGAAGATAATTGGAGGAAGCTAAGCCCTAAATTAGTAGAGCCTCACTTCAATACTCCATATGCAAACCAGCCTTTGACTTTGCATAAACACACCCAAGGTAGTGATTCCCTATGGTGGAGACCCTCTAATAACCCAAGGGTGAGGAACTGCTTAGTGGACCATGAGACAGGGGGTACCCATGCTAGTGCAGGTACTTCCTTATATGGCCACTCAGGCAATATAGGCTTACCTGGCCAAGGATAGCCTTATCTCCTTTCGTTTGGGGGGGGGGTTGTGTAGGAAGGTGGCTACCTGACTATGGTTACCCCCGATTTTTTGCCTTGTGTTTAGCTGGTTTTTGACTTAGTTGACCTGGTTCCCTGCTAATCAGGGCCCCAGGCCATCTGCTCTCTCTGTAAAATGGATTCCATGTACCCTAGGTACATACCACAATTGGAAATGGACTCCTTGTCAGCCCCTGTATAATGCACTATAGGTGCCCAGGGCATAGGGGCCACCAAGGCCTACCAGGGGCTGCAGCATATCTTTTGCCACCCCTGGCTGGTTCTTAGATTGACACAACTGGCTGATCACTCAGCTGGGGTAAGGTGGTGTAAGCACCCCTTACTTAGATATAGTATACCTATGTCTAAACCTATATCTGGACACATATAAACCTGTGAGCCACTCCTATGGAAGGCCTCATCAATCCTGGAGGCAGAGTGCGTGGTTTTATGTGAGATGGAGCTCTAGCACGAGCTGAGCCTGTCTGCAGCCGTCGGGAACAACTCCCTAAGCTGTTTCAGGGTAACGCCATACCATATACTCTTAAGTGCCTTATAATCCTCGCGGTTATATAGCTTCTTTGGTTTGGCTTTATCAAAACATGTCGTGTAAGGTGTCATACGATTTGGAATACTATCCCCTCGCCAGTTCTGGCGACAGGGATAGCATTCCACCCCTCTAGAGGGGTAAGACATGTTACTTTACTTAAATGCGGTTAATTTCTAAAAGGGCCTTAGATCCACAAAATGGATGCCTCTGCCACAGACACGGGTCTGGACCCCTGCAGCTGACCGAAACTCAGCCAAATGGGGCCTGGACAAAGGGTTTCCTGTCGCAGGGGGGTTTTACCACCCTCCAGACAGGAGATAGTGGATTGTAGCAGGGAGGTCTGAAAGAAACCAGACACTGCTTGGGGCGCACAAGGCTGCCCCTTGCATAATCCGGCCAAACCGGTTCTGGGGCACTCCAGCCCTCGTGCCAGGGCGGCCTGGATCAAAGGAAGGGGGTGTATCCACCCACTTCCTGGGTCCCACTCATAGGGGGGGACCTAGCAGGTAATCACGCCCCCCAGATCCGAATAAGAGTGGGAGCAGTGCCAATGCACTTTAGATTTCCCGAACGAAACATAAGAAACGAAACTCTGGACCCTTGGACCTCCTACTCAACGTGGAAGCCCGAAGAATCTCACTTGTGGTCAAGGAGTGACCACCCTGTGAAAACAGGCACCCTCCAGCCCTCAACGTCTACTTTGTTGCAGTTCCCGCCGGAACTCGAGCGACAGAGATCGACGAGATCAAGCTTGCCTGCTTTCCTACAGCCCGATCCACAGTCCCTGCAGAGCTGAGACCCGTGGAGGCGACCGGAAGCGTGGGGCACGCCATCTTGAATTGACCACGAGACGCTGACCGTGCAGCCCACGAGTGACCCTCGAAGCTGTACACCGGGGTTTGAGAAGCCCCCACCCTGAGCCACTCTTGCAACGAAGTTCAGCCCTCCACATTTGACAAGTGCTGCGTGGGGCCCTTCTGCTCCATTTGGCTCAACGCGTTGGCCCGGTCACTTGCCAGCCGGCTAGTGGGCCCTGTGCCGACGAAACTACAAAAACGACTTGTGAATCTGGTTGCTCCAGATTTGCACCAGCTCCCCTGAAAAGGAGGCCCCACTCTGACCTTCCTGGTTTGAGTGAGAAGCAATCTCCCGGTTCCGCGTGGATTGCTTTTGCCAAGTGTTGTTTGCTCCAATCCTGAAGCCGACAGCGCCGATGGTGAGAACCTGCGTGGGACAGATCGTGACCTGCTCCTGGACGTCGCAGATGCCCCAGAGCCCACGTGACAGCGGAGAGAAGCGCCTCGACGACCACCTGATTGCGCCCGACATTGCCTGGTTACGTCCTGGTTCCACCCTGGTCACTGCTGAGTGACCCAGACTCTGTCCCCTCTGCTTTCAGGTACCCTTCGACTTGAGTCCACCCTTGGACTCCACCGGACACTTCTCTTTCACCCCGCCTGCAGCCCTTTCAGCTTCAAGCACCAAGAGCCTGCGTGACGAAACCCGACTCGACTTCGACCCTATGCACCCGCTTCCTGTGGGTGAGGTAACTTTGCTCCGCCGATGTTCCCACACTGGTGCACATCTCTAGGGTCTGTGTCTGAAGTTTTGTTCCTCTAGGTTCAGCGGAAGTGTCCTTAAACTTTAACTTTACAACTTTTACGCACCATTGGTTAACATTGGTGCACGCGTGCGCTTTCCGCACTGCACCCGAATCCCGTGGGCTATTCCCGACTTCAGCATTGCTTGTCCTGACTGCTCCCAGCGATTCCCTAGGCCCTAGGCCTAACCACTGTTCGATTGGTATCTCTTATACCACTTGTTTAGTATATGGTTTGAGTGGCCCCCGCCCTCATCCATAATCGTGCAACTTTATATGTTTAAACAGTGCTTTTGATTTAACGCTTGTGCCCCTTTATTCATAAAGAATACTGGGGATTGTTTTTAGTAATAAACACATATATTTTTATAATATATACTTGTGTGGTGTCCTTTCATTTGATATTACAGGATTGTATGTGGTAAAACAGCTCGCTTAACACGACCTCTTAAGTTAAGCCTTTAGGCTGCTTAGTCCATGCTACCCCTAGGATAGCTTGTCTAATAAGGTTGACTTACAACCAGACACCATAAGGGATTGTTTGGTCTGATAATCGGTGGTTCCAGAATTGGAAACATCACCTATCAGGCCAACTTCTCACAGCTACATTATACCTGCGTCAGGTATAATGTATGCAGAGGGGGCGTTCCCCCGCAAGAAGCCTCGTAATAGTGACGCAGTGAAATCTATTGGATTTCACTGCGTCCCTTTTAGGACGCCATTGCGTCAAAATCTTGCGCCTGCCTCACAGCAGGCGTAAGACTGACGCCTGCCCTTTCACATGGGGCTTGCCCCCTGTGAAAGGACGCATTGCTGCAGTTGCATCACTTTTGTGACACACTCCAGCAATGCGCCACTTTTGCGCCTACAGATATGTCAGAAATGCTCCTTGCGACATGATGCGTCATATTATAAATATGACGCATCAATCATGTCGCAGGGAGAGCGCAGTGAAAAGTGACGCATCGCTGATTTCACGCAGCCATGCGTCACTTTTCATAAATGAGGCCCATTGTGTCTGAGGAGCCATGGTGGGGGGGGGCGGTCTGAGGAGCCATGGCGGGGGGGAGGGTAGGGGGGCGGTCTGAGGAGCCATGGCGGGGGGGCGGTTTGAGGAGCCATGGCGGGGGGGGCGGTCTGAGGAGCCATGGCGGGGGGGCGGTCAGAGGAGCCATGGCGGGGGGGGCGGTTTGAGGAGCCATGGCGGGGGGGCGGTCTGAGGAGCCATGGCGGGGGGGCGGTCTGAGGATCCATGGCGGGGGGGGGGCGGTCTGAGGAGTCATGGCGGGGGGGTGGTCTGAGGAGTCATGGCGGGGGGGGCGGTCTGAGGAGCCATGGCGGGGGGGTGGTCTGAGGAGTCATGGCGGGGGGCGGTCTGAGGAGTCATGGCGGGGGGGGGCGATCTGAGGAGCCATGGCGGGCGGGTGGTCTGAGGAGTCATGGCGGGGGGGGGCGGTCTGAGGAGCCATGGCGGGGGGGGCGGTCTGAGGAGTCATGGGGGGGGGCGGTCTGAGGAGCCATGGTCGGGGGGGCGGTCTGAGGATCCATGGCGGGGGGGGGGCGGTCTGAGGAGTCATGGCGGGGGGGTGGTCTGAGGAGCCATGGTGGGGGGGTGGGCGGCCTGAGGAGCCATGGCGGGGGGGCGGTCTGAGGAGGCATGGCGGGGGGGGCGGTCTGAGGAGCCATGGCGGGGGGGTGGTCTGAGGAGTCATGGCGGGGGGTCGGTCTGAGGAGTCATGGCGGGGGGGGCGGTCTGAGGAGTCATGGCGGGGGGGTGGTCTGAGGAGTCATGGCGGGGGGGGCGGTCTGAGGAGCCATGGCGGGGGGGGCGGTCTGAGGAGTCATGGCGGGGGGGGCGGTCTGAGGAGTCATGGCGGGGGGGGCGGTCTGAGGAGTCATGGTGGGGGGGCGGTCTGAGGAGCCATGGCGGGGGGGGCGGTCTGAGGAGCCATGGCGGGGGGGGTGGTCTGAGGAGTCATGGCGGGGGGGGCGGTCTGAGGAGCCATGGCGGGGGGGTGGTCTGAGGAGTCATGGCGGGGGGGCGGTCTGAGGAGTCATGGCGGGGGGGGCGGTCTGAGGAGTCATGGCGGGGGGGTGGTCTGAGGAGTCATGGCGGGGGGGCGGTCTGAGGAGCCATGGTGGGGGGGCGGTCTGAGGAGCCATGGCGGGGGGGGCGGTCTGAGGAGCCATGGCGGGGGGGGCGGTCTGAGGAGTCATGGCGGGGGGCGGTCTGAGGAGTCATGGCGGGGGGGGCGGTCTGAGGAGCCATGGCGGGGGGTGGTCTGAGGAGTCATGGCGGGGGGCGGTCTGAGGAGCCATGGCGGGGGAGGCGGTCTGAGGAGGCATGGCGGGGGGGGCGGTCTGAGGAGCCATCGCGGGGGGGCGGTCTGAGGAGCCATGGCGGGGGGCGGTCTGAGGAGTCATGGCGGGGGGGCGGTCTGAGGAGCCATGGCGGGGGGTGGTCTGAGGAGTCATGGCGGGGGGGCGGTCTGAGGAGCCATGGCGGGGGAGGCGGTCTGAGGAGGCATGGCGGGGGGGCGGTCTGAGGAGCCATGGCGGGGGGGGCGGTCTGAGGAGGCATGGCGGGGGGGCGGTCTGAGGAGCCATGGCGGGGGGGGCGGTCTGAGGAGGCATGGCGGGGGGGGCGGTCTGAGGAGCCATGGCGGGGGGGCGGTCTGAGGAGGCATGGCGGGGGGGCGGTCTGAGGAGCCATGGCGGGGGGTGGTCTGAGGAGTCATGGCGGGGGGGGGCGGTCTGAGGAGCCATGGCGGGGGGGCGGTCTGAGGAGGCATGGCGGGGGGGCGGTCTGAGGAGCCATGGCGGGGGGGCGGTCTGAGGAGTCATGGTGGGGGGTCGGTCTGAGGAGTCATGGCGGGGGGGGCGGTCTGAGGAGTCATGGCGGGGGGGTGGTCTGAGGAGTCATGGCGGGGGGGCGGTCTGAGGAGCCATGGCGGGGGCGGCGGTCTGAGGAGTCATGGCGGGGGGGCGGTCTGAGGAGTCATGGCGGGGGGCGGTCTGAGGAGTCATGGCGGGGGGCGGTCTGAGGAGTCATGGCGGGGGGCGGTCTGAGGAGTCATGGCGGGGGGGGCGGTCTGAGGAGTCATGGCGGGGGGGCGGTCTGAGGAGCCATGGCGGGGGGGCGGTCTGAGGAGCCATGGCGGGGGGGCCGTCTGAGGAGTCATGGCGGGGGGGGCGGTCTGAGGAGGCATGGCGGGGGGGCGGTCTGAGGAGCCATGGCGGGGGGCGGTCTGAGGAGTCATGCCGGGGGGGCGGTCTGAGGAGCCATGGCGGGGGGTGGTCTGAGGAGTCATGGCGGGGGGGCGGTCTGAGGAGCCATGGCGGGGGAGGCGGTCTGAGGAGGCATGGCGGGGGGGGCGGTCTGAGGAGCCATGGCGGGGGTTGCGGTCTGAGGAGGCATGGCGGGGGGGCGGTCTGAGGAGCCATGGCGGGGGGGGCGGTCTGAGGAGGCATGGCGGGGGGGGCGGTCTGAGGAGCCATGGCGGGGGGGGCGGTCTGAGGAGGCATGGCGGGGGGGCGGTCTGAGGAGCCATGGCGGGGGGTGGTCTGAGGAGTCATGGCGGGGGGGGCGGTCTGAGGAGCCATGGCGGGGGGGCGGTCTGAGGAGGCATGACGGGGGGGCGGTCTGAGGAGCCATGGCGGGGGGGCGGTCTGAGGAGTCATGGTGGGGGGTCGGTCTGAGGAGTCATGGCGGGGGGGGCGGTCTGAGGAGTCATGGCGGGGGGGTGGTCTGAGGAGTCATGGCAGGGGGGCGGTCTGAGGAGCCATGGCGGGGGCGGCGGTCTGAGGAGTCATGGCGGGGGGGGCGGTCTGAGGAGTCATGGCGGGGGGCGGTCTGAGGAGTCATGGCGGGGGGGCGGTCTGAGGAGTCATGGCGGGGGGGCGGTCTGAGGAGCCATGGCGGGGGGGGCGGTCTGAGGAGCCATGGCGGGGGGGTGGTCTGAGGAATTATGGCGGGGGGGGCGGTCTGAGGAGCCATGGCGGGGGGGCCGTCTGAGGAGCCATGGCGGGGGCGGCGGTCTGAGGAGTCATGGCGGGGGGGCGGTCTGAGGAGGCATGGCGGGGGGGCGGTCTGAGGAGCCATGGCGGGGGGCGGTCTGAGGAGTCATGGCGGGGGGGGCGGTCTGAGGAGCCATGGCGGGGGGGCGGTCTGAGGAGCCATGGCGGGGGGGTGGTCTGAGGAGTTATGGCGGGGGGGCGGTCTGAGGAGCCATGGCGGGGGGGCCGTCTGAGGAGTCATGGCGGGGGGGGCGGTCTGAGGAGGCATGGCGGGGGGGCGGTCTGAGGAGGCATGGCGGGGGGGCGGTCTGAGGAGCCATGGCGGGGGGATGGTCTGAGGAGTCATGGCGGGGGGGGGCGGTCTGAGGAGCCATGGCGGGGGGGCGGTCTGAGGAGCCATGGCGGGGGGGCAGTCTGAGGAGGCATGGCGGGGGGGGCGGTCTGAGGAGGCATGGCGGGGGGGCGGTCTGAGAAGCCATGGCGGGGGTGGTCTGAGGAGTCATGGCGGGGGGGGCGGTCTGAGGAGTCATGGCGGGGGGGGCGGTCTGAGGAGTCATGGCGGGGGGGTGGTCTGAGGAGCTATGGCGGGGGGTGGGCGGTCTGAGGAGCCATGGCGGGGGCGGTCTGAGGAGCCATGGCGGAGGGGGGGTGCGGGCGGTCTGAGGAGCCATGGCGGGGGGGCGGTCTGAGGAGCCATGGCGGGGGGGGCGGTCTGAGAAGGGGTGGTAGTTATCAATGGGTGTGATCTGCCTCGGTCTCCATTATATCCAGAATATTCCATGATATACAGTTTATAAAATAATCTATCCATCCACCCTTTCGTATGCTCTACCTTTCTCTGCTCCGGTGCTTTTTTGATCGGTATTTGTGTCACGCGACGAAGCCATAATAACGCTATCGACGCCGGAGGCATGAAGGGCAGGCCCGGCCCTGCAATGATTCCAACCTATCACAGCAGGCGGCGCACAATGGGCGGCAGGCTTTCATTTCTTGACGGTGACAGCACTCTCACCTTTCTCGCACCGGTGTGATGAATGTGCCCCAAATGATGCCCCCTCTTCCCTGCCCCCTTATGATGCTGCCCACGGCCCCGAGACTGGAAGTGCCGGTGCTGTGCGCCCTCGTGGGATCCACCGAGGCCTCTGGGCACAGAGGGGGCTCGGGCCGGACAGGGCCGGGGGGTAGGGGGGAGCGGGGGAATGGGGGGGCTGATGGCTCACCTCCCGGGACGCGCAGCGCTGATCTATCGTTTCTTCGTTACTCTTGCAAGTGGTGCCAGCTGCTGACGGGGCCAGCACTAGTTTAACCCCCTGGTACTGCTATTGCCACTCTGACCGAACCCTAAAATGTGCATCATATGTACTGTTTGCCTTACTTAGTATAAGACAAACCGAATGCAAGGCCACAAGAATCGACCAACAGAGACTTATGTTTATTAAGTTGGCTTTTTACAATTTTTATTAGAAATGCAAAGGTTCAATGTTGAGCTGGTTTCATCAACGACGATGAGGCGGAGCGGGCCCAGGGCAGTGTGCATAGAGCGTCATACCTACAGGAGGCCAGGGAGATTTTAAATGAACAAAGTCCACTTGATGCTCAATATAAATAAACCATATGAAAACCCACTGCATTCTTTTAGCAAATGGAGGCGTGAGCCTCAAGATGGAGGCCGTAGCACCCCAGGTGATCATTGGTGTGTTGCTCCAGGGGCGACAAAACGAAGTGCGCACCTCTGAAGGTGTAACCTGCCTGTCACAGGTGTCCTGTTATAATCTGTATCCTGTTATAACCTGTATCCGGTTATAATCTGTATCCTGTTATAATCTGTATCCTGTTGTAACCTGTATCCTGTTATAACCTGTATCCTGCTATAACCTGTATCCTGTTATAACTGGTATCCTGTTATAATCTGTATCCTGTATCGTGTTATAAACTGTATTCTGCTATAACCTGTACCCTGTTATATTCTGTATCCTGTTATAACCTGTATTGTGTTATAAACTGTATTCTGCTATAACCTGTACCCTGTTATAACCTGTATCCTGTTTTATCTGTATCCTGTTATAATCTGTAACCTATTATAACCTGTATCCTTTTATAACCTGTATCCTGTTATAACCTGAATCCTGTTTTATCTGTATCCTGTTGTAACCTGTATCCTGTTATAATCTGTATCCTGTTATAATCTGAATCCTGTTATAACCCGTATCCTGTTATAACCTGTATCCTGTTATAATCTGTAACCTATTATAACCTGTATCCCGTTATAACCTGTAACCTATTATAACCTGTATCCTGTTATAATCTGTATCCCGTTATAATCTGTAACCTATTATAACCTGTATCCTGTTATAACCTGTATCCCGTTATAATCTGTATCTTGTTATAACCTGTATCCTGTTATAACCTGTACCCTGTTATAACCTGTATCCCGTTATAACGTGTACCCTGTTATAACCTGTATCCTGTTTTATCTGTATCCTGTTATACACTGTATCCTGTTATAACCTGTATCCTGTTATAACCTGTATCCTGTTATAATCTGTATCTTGTTATAATCTGAATCCTGTTATAACCTGTATCCTGTTATAACCTGTATCCCGTTATAATCTGTAACCTATTATAACCTGTATCCCGTTATAACCTGTAACCTATTATAACCTGTATCCTGTTATAATCTGTATCCCGTTATAATCTGTAACCTATTATAACCTGTATCCTGTTATAACCTGTATCCCGTTATAATCTGTATCTTGTTATAACCTGTATCCTGTTATAACCTGTACCCTGTTATAACCTGTATCCCGTTATAACCTGTATCCTGTTATAATCTGTATCCTGTTATAATCTGAATCCTGTTATAACCCGTATCCTGTTATAACCTGTATCCTGTTATAATCTGTAACCTATTATAACCTGTATCCCGTTATAACCTGTAACCTATTATAACCTGTATCCTGTTATAATCTGTATCCCGTTATAATCTGTAACCTATTATAACCTGTATCCTGTTATAACCTGTATCCCGTTATAATCTGTATCTTGTTATAACCTGTATCCTGTTATAACCTGTACCCTGTTATAACCTGTATCCCGTTATAACGTGTACCCTGTTATAACCTGTATCCTGTTTTATCTGTATCCTGTTATAACCTGTATCCTGTTATAACCTGTATCCTGTTATAATCTGTATCTTGTTATAATCTGAATCCTGTTATAACCTGTATCCTGTTATAACCTGTATCCCGTTATAATCTGTAACCTATTATAACCTGTATCCCGTTATAACCTGTAACCTATTATAACCTGTATCCTGTTATAATCTGTATCCCGTTATAATCTGTAACCTATTATAACCTGTATCCTGTTATAACCTGTATCCCGTTATAATCTGTATCTTGTTATAACCTGTATCCTGTTATAACCTGTACCCTGTTATAACCTGTATCCCGTTATAACCTGTATCCTGTTATAATCTGTATCCTGTTATAATCTGAATCCTGTTATAACCCGTATCCTGTTATAACCTGTATCCTGTTATAATCTGTAACCTATTATAACCTGTATCCCGTTATAACCTGTAACCTATTATAACCTGTATCCTGTTATAATCTGTATCCCGTTATAATCTGTAACCTATTATAACCTGTATCCTGTTATAACCTGTATCCCGTTATAATCTGTATCTTGTTATAACCTGTATCCTGTTATAACCTGTACCCTGTTATAACCTGTATCCCGTTATAACGTGTACCCTGTTATAACCTGTATCCTGTTTTATCTGTATCCTGTTATACACTGTATCCTGTTATAACCTGTATCCTGTTATAACCTGTATCCTGTTATAATCTGTATCTTGTTATAATCTGAATCCTGTTATAACCTGTATCCTGTTATAACCTGTATCCCGTTATAATCTGTAACCTATTATAACCTGTATCCCGTTATAACCTGTAACCTATTATAACCTGTATCCTGTTATAATCTGTATCCCGTTATAATCTGTAACCTATTATAACCTGTATCCTGTTATAACCTGTATCCCGTTATAATCTGTATCTTGTTATAACCTGTATCCTGTTATAACCTGTACCCTGTTATAACCTGTATCCCGTTATAACCTGTATCCTGTTATAATCTGTATCCTGTTATAATCTGAATCCTGTTATAACCCGTATCCTGTTATAACCTGTATCCTGTTATAATCTGTAACCTATTATAACCTGTATCCCGTTATAACCTGTAACCTATTATAACCTGTATCCTGTTATAATCTGTATCCCGTTATAATCTGTAACCTATTATAACCTGTATCCTGTTATAACCTGTATCCCGTTATAATCTGTATCTTGTTATAACCTGTATCCTGTTATAACCTGTACCCTGTTATAACCTGTATCCCGTTATAACGTGTACCCTGTTATAACCTGTATCCTGTTTTATCTGTATCCTGTTATACACTGTATCCTGTTATAACCTGTATCCTGTTATAACCTGTATCCTGTTATAATCTGTATCTTGTTATAATCTGAATCCTGTTATAACCTGTATCCTGTTATAACCTGTATCCCGTTATAATCTGTAACCTATTATAACCTGTATCCCGTTATAACCTGTAACCTATTATAACCTGTATCCTGTTATAATCTGTATCCCGTTATAATCTGTAACCTATTATAACCTGTATCCTGTTATAACCTGTATCCCGTTATAATCTGTATCTTGTTATAACCTGTATCCTGTTATAACCTGTACCCTGTTATAACCTGTATCCCGTTATAACCTGTATCCTGTTATAATCTGTATCCTGTTATAATCTGAATCCTGTTATAACCCGTATCCTGTTATAACCTGTATCCTGTTATAATCTGTAACCTATTATAACCTGTATCCCGTTATAACCTGTAACCTATTATAACCTGTATCCTGTTATAATCTGTATCCCGTTATAATCTGTAACCTATTATAACCTGTATCCTGTTATAACCTGTATCCCGTTATAATCTGTATCTTGTTATAACCTGTATCCTGTTATAACCTGTACCCTGTTATAACCTGTATCCCGTTATAACGTGTACCCTGTTATAACCTGTATCCTGTTTTATCTGTATCCTGTTATACACTGTATCCTGTTATAACCTGTATCCTGTTATAACCTGTATCCTGTTATAATCTGTATCTTGTTATAATCTGAATCCTGTTATAACCTGTATCCTGTTATAACCTGTATCCCGTTATAATCTGAATCCTGTTATAACCTGTATCCTGTTATAACCTGTATCCCGTTATAATCTGTATCCTGTTATAACCTGTACCCTGTTATAACATGTATCCTGTTATAACATGTACCCTGTTATAACCTGTATCCTGTTTTATCTGTATCCTGTTATAACCTGTATCCTGTTATAACCTGTATACTGTTATAATCTGTACCCTGTTATAACCTGTATCCTGTTATAACCTGTATCCTGTTATAACCTGTATCCTGTATCCTGTTTTATCTGTATCCTGTTATAAACTGTATCCTGTTATAACCTGTATCCCGTTATAATCTGTAACCTATTATAACCTGTATCCTGTTATAACCTGTATCCCGTTATAATCTGTATCCTGTTATAACCTGTACCCTGTTATAACATGTATCCTGTTATAACATGTACCCTGTTATAACCTGTATCCTGTTTTATCTGTATCCTGTTATAACCTGTATCCTGTTATAACCTGTATACTGTTATAATCTGTACCCTGTTATAACCTGTATCCTGTTATAACCTGTATCCTGTTATAACCTGTATCCTGTTTTATCTGTATCCTGTTATAAACTGTATCCTGTTATAACCTGTATCCCGTTATAATCTGTAACCTATTATAACCTGTATCCTGTTATAACCTGTATCCCGTTATAATCTGTATCCTGTTATAACCTGTACCCTGTTATAACATGTATCCTGTTATAACATGTACCCTGTTATAACCTGTATCCTGTTTTATCTGTATCCTGTTATAACCTGTATCCTGTTATAACCTGTATACTGTTATAATCTGTACTCTGTTATAACCTGTATCCTGTTATAACCTGTATCCTGTTATAACCTGTATCCTGTATCCTGTTTTATCTGTACCCTGTTATAAACTGTATCCTGTTATAACCTGTTATAACAGGTAGGACGCATGTTGCAATCCTGTCTCAACTGACTCAATTGGTCATCTTTTTGAAGTCAATAGGTCTGTAAGTGGGATGAAGAAAGTGGGGGCTCTCCAAAAGGGAACATGTAAATGACATTTCCCTGGTTCCCATAGTGAGCCACCTGACCAGTATTTTGGTTTCTTTATGATATGTTATTGCATCCAGATATACAACAAAACAACTGACATACACCCACAACCTGTCAGTACATTTGGCTCTGTAAATGGTTGTTAGCTGTTTAGGATTAATGAGTAACAACAATGATAGCGTCCCATGTCAGGGAAGCCACACACTCCTTTCCTCGGCTATGTGTCGATATACAAAGGTGCACAGAGCAACTACGATTTTAATGTATTTATTTATACGTTTTAATATAGCGCATACTTTACCCAAAGGTATCAGAGCGCTTTACAATAGAACCAGTTCCATTGCATAAAACAGATACATGCGTTTAAACTCAAAAAGAAAGTGTTACAGTGGTGTGGCAAGAGATGTGCCACTTAAACTTGCAGCGTAGACATATTCTGTCAATATTGGCGGGAAGTGACAACAAATAATATAGAAATAGCAAAATGAAATTATATAGCATAGCATCCTGATAATGAAATGAATGAATAAAACAACATTTGTAAAGCGCGTGGTTACCCGGAGGCATCCCAGTGTTATGGGCAGAACCAACTGAGGATCATTGCGGAAGAGCCGAGTTTTGAGCAACTTTACGGAAGGCCGTGGAGTTGGGTTCCTTTCGTAACTGAAGCGGGAGCGAATTCCAAAGCTTCCAACAATATTATAATTAGGGCTCCGAGTTTTATGGTAATCAATTTTTTTTTTTACCATATCTGTCGGTATTGATGCATATTTATTTTTTCGTCATTTGATCTTTATTTATCCACATTTATTTTTGGCACAAGCAAAAAAAGACCCTGCAGCTCGCATTTTTCCTCATTTATTTGAATTGACATGCATCCATAGTGGGGAAGAATACGCAGCCTGGCGAACTGGCAGTTTTGTGGGGATATGTTCGGCCCCTGGGATATAGTTGAAAGCTCAGGTGTCTTCCCTTCCCAGTCAAGGCCATTAAGAGCAATATCCCTGTCAGGAACCGGGGTAAAGGGTAAGGTACAAAGGACACCGTTTTGGGGCGGCAAAGACCACAGCTTCGGCTCGTCACAGAACTACTGCTTGCAAATATTGACAAAGCAAGAATAATGCGCATTGTCTTTAGAAAACGTTTCTTCTATAACAAATGTAAAGCATTTAACCAGGACACAAGTCCTAAAAAAAGAAGAGGGCGGACACTGACGTCACAGCAGAAAGTGACGTCACGAAAGGTGGCGTGCACCATCAGACTCATCGCCTCCCCGCGTTCACCCCTTAGATCCGATTGCACAAGAGAAGCCAAAGAGTGAATGTGTGGCTCCTTTGATGCTCCTTCTCCTCAGAGTTCTGGTAATACTGGGGCTCATTACCAACTTTGTGTACCGACTGGAGGGTGAAGCGCAGGACTGATGTGTCTTAAATGCAGGGCTCGCTCGAGTCGGGGTACCACGCGGATGGACGGCGCAATAACTGGAGGCCGTAGGTTGGACGGCATTGAGCAGTAGGTGGCAGCATTGAAGATCCACCAAGAACTCAATAGAAGTCACACCAAGGACCATACAGAAGCCCAATGTGGTGAGAAGGAAGAAAAGGGGATGGGGAACCAGGAAAGAGGAACACAACAAAATGTAGGGAACGGAAGGCCCCTGACAGATGGATACGGAAGCAGAAAGACAAAACAACAAGCCCCGTTACCAGCCCCTGCGGGGTGAATGCAAGATGTATACATTCTAGCTCTGCCTTGCTTCCTCGTATGTTCCACCTCTAACCCGGAAGTGGTAGAATGGCTACTAAGTATGACAGGCTCCAGCTTCCCGTGTTCTGTAATTTCCATGTCTGACCTTTCTGGTTCCTAAACGAAGCCTTAAACCCCCGCGTCAGATCAACCGGTGTCGTTGCTTCCAGATGCTGCTTGACATTCCTGACAAACCTTCCCTAAAGTAAAGCCCGCTCCATTTAAAAAGATGTCTCAAATATCACCACAAATGCCATCAGTCTGTTACATTGATTGCCAGAGATCAGTTCTTGAAATCATTTACTCAACACTTGCTAAGTCAAATTAAATCATCACCCCTGTCACCCAGTCTCAATGCACCCCGGCTTTACACTGGTGGCGGCTGGAGGCGCGTCTGCCCCGTGTCCTACCCCATAAACCTCTCCCCCTCTCATACAACAGAATGCTGCTGGGCTGCAGCCGGCATCGTGGGATGTTTTCACTCCTCTTAATGGACATCGGCTGCTTGCACTGCTCCCACACTGCACCTTGCCTGACCACCGCTGTCGCGAGGGGTCCTGGAGGGTCTCTGCAGACACGGCGCTCCCAGCTGCACTTGTTCACCCCTCTCCAGAGCAGCAGTTTGTGGGCCGCAGTTTCAGATTTCTTGTGCAGCCGCTGTGCGCCTCAACACAGGTTTCTTAGAGAAGCAGAGAGGAGGTAGGAGAATTTGTTTTGTCAGTATTTTCCCATTTCTACTTATAAATACAGACCAAAAACAAAACGTTATCAGTCTCTATTTATATGTAATAATCTGTTTCAACGAAAAACCGGGAGCCTTCAATAGAATAAACCAGAGTACCAGTTAACGCATGTCTGTGTCATGATTGTTCACTGAATTGCCATTTTTAGGTCGAGCGTAGACAGCACTTGCGCTGTCCCTTAGCGACTGACCTGTTGTGTATGCTTTAGCAGATAAACTCCTCTCATTGCTGCCAGATGATTTTTTTATTTAGCTCTGTTACTGTCCTTCACAAAAACTTGTTTGCCAATGGGTAATCCTCCCTTTATGTCCCTCCTTTTCGTTTCCGTTTCGGCTCAATGCAGCACTTCCTAAGTACTATATTGTTACGCCGTAGGTGTTGATGTCTTTAACTGAGGACTTCTTTTTTAACAGCGCGCTGCCAACATGAGCCTTCCTTTTCCCCAGCTAGGCATCCAACCCCCACCAATTTCTTCACACCCGGCACCTTTTTTCGTGTGTTAGGCTGCTCCGGCACTCTGCGAAGTGAGTCTATCTTTTCCCCAGTGAGGCAGTACTCATCAAAACCCCACACCTCCACCGATGCTGTGTATAAAAGCTTATGGAATGGAATCTGGACTCATACTGTGTGCCTGCACATTCTCACCCCTCCAGGGTACAACTTCATCAGATAAAATAGGCCGATCAAAACTGAGGGAGGACTAGCTACCATTCATAGAGATGGAATACAGAGTACCAAACTCAAACCTGCAGAATACCTATCGTTTGAATACCTAGGCGTCAAACTCACCACCAAAGGCACCCCACCCATCAAATCCCACACCATCCACCATCCTGGAGAGCGTACCCTTTTCCTCGAAGAACTAACAGATCTAATAACACAATTCTCCTTGAAAGACACCAAAGACGTGTTCTTGGGTGACCTCAATATCCACTGGAACGACCGAGAAGACTCCACTGTCCTGAACCTTTCCAACCTTCTGGAAATATATAACCTCAAGCAACTCTGCCATTAACCAACTCACATCAAAGGTGCAACACTAGACGCGATCATAACAAACAACGATCTGCTCTCCTTGAGAGAGATTACTCCCATAGACTGGTCCGACCACCACCTCATTCTGTTCGACACACCTGCCAGCCTCCAACCTATTTGTGTTGTCAAACCTAAACTCTTAACCAGAAACATCAAAGAAATACCTTTATCCGAACTTGAAGCCAAGATTCATCCCCATCTTCAACTCCATCCCTCATCATGGACGGCTGATGACCTCACTTCTCACTTCAACTCAAGAATGACAGAGGTTTTTGACCAAGTAGCTCTTCGCAAACTCAAACAACTGAGGAAAACCAAATCAAAACCCTGGTTTAAGGTGGAGCTGAAAGATGAACGGCGTCAACTCAGACAAACGGAAAGGTCTTGGAGACAAAACCCATCATCCCTGCACCTAACACATCTTAGATCTGCTCGACAGTCATACAAAAAACACATCTTCAGTGAAAAGGCATCTTTTTTCCACAGCCAACTAGATCTGGTGAAAAACAGACCACAAGAACTCTTCAACATTGCTAAAAGCCAAACTAACTGCACTCCCTGTCAAGAAATCGAAGCCACCAATGAGCGATGAGAAGAAATTGCCACCTTCTTCACCAATAAAGTCTCTAAAATTGATCAATCCTTCTTACAAACTGCTAACCCTCCCTCCCCCTTAACCTGCCCCCCTTCAACCTCCCTTGACCTCTCGGAAAGAGCTCTTAACAAGGACAATCAGACCTACCTCCAGCTAAAAAACAATGCGCATTGGTCCGACTTTGAGCTAATGTCAGCAAACGAGGTCTTCAATATCATTTCCAATCTAAAACCTTCCTCCCACACTATGGACCCCCTCCCTTCCGCAATCATAAAAGAACTCAACCACAAGCTGGCCCTCTCAAACTGTTCAATATTAATGACTTATGCATTATTTCAACTGATACTAGCAACGTGGGTCTAGGTGCTGTTCTTCTTCAAAAAAGAAGTGATGGTCGTGAGGAAACAATTGCTTTCGCTTCTAGAACCTTGAGGGGTGCAGAGGGCACTTTTTCCACCATTGAAAAGGAAGCTTTGGATTTGTGGTGGGGTGTACAGCATTTAAAAAACTTTCTTTGGGGTAATGAATTCATTTTGAGGACCGACCATAAACCTTTAGTTGACTTATTCACTACAAGGGGAAGTGGTAGGGCCGCACCACGGTTTGACAAATGGCAGTTTAGGTTGCAAGAGTTCCGCTATCGTCTTGAGTATGTGCCGGGTATTAAAAATCATGTTGCGGATTGCCTGTCAAGGTTGCCTCTTTGTTCTCAGAATAATGTTCCTGTGCGTGATGATTTGGAGATAGTGTGTTCTTTAAATGACACTGTTGGTTGTGCTCTTTCTGAATGAGAGTGGTTGAATGGGGTAACTGAAGATGAGGTAGTTTTGAAGGTCATTGACTGTTTATCTGGTGTGTGGCCGTGTGACAGGGATTGTCCTTCTGAATTGGTTCCTTATAAAAGAGTCAAAGACAAAGTGTCTGTTGTGGATGGTATGTTACGTAGGGGTGGTTTACTTGTGGTTCCTTTTTCCATTCATTGCTGAATTCTTGATTTGGCTCACGAGGGCCATCCTGGCATTCGTGCTATGAAGCGTAGGGTTAGACAGGATGTTTGGTGGCCGGCAATTGATAAGGGTGTGGAACATTTTGTACGTGACTGTTGTACATGTGTCACTAGTGACAAGTGTCAAGTGACAAGACCTTCTCCTGTTGAACCTATTGTTGTAAAGAATATACCTTGGACTAAACTTGCTTTTGATATTGCTGGTCCTTTTGGTCTCATTGGTTGCTCTCCTAAATATGCTCTTGTTCTCATTGATTATATGTCTAAATGGCCTGAAGTGAGGTTTGTTGATAATGCCAACTCGTCATCCATCATTGGTTTCTTTCTTGATGTTTTTCTTAGGGAGGGTTTTCCGGAAGAATTGGTTTCTGATAATGGCACTCAATTAACGTCATTTGAAATGCAGGGTTTTTTCAAGGATGCTGGAATTAAGCATGTTTGTTCATCTCTTTATCACCCACGCAGCAATGGTTTGGTTGAACGGTTCAACCGTGTCATCAAGGAACATGTGCAACTTGCTTTGGTGAATGGGTTGCATTGGCGCGAGGCACTATGTGATATGATGTGGGCTGTGAGAACTACTCCTCATGTTAGCACTGGTGTTGCCCCGTTCACTTTGCTTCGTGGTAGGGTGGCTGGTTCCAAACTTAATAAAGAGTGGATGTCTAGGAGAATCGTCGATTCTAGTAAATTGTTTGGTGTAACTGATGTCAGAGCTGCTGTACAGTTGAAGTATGATACTAGGCCTGGTGCGAGTTATTCCCTGGATGTTAAGGTGGGTGATTGGGTGAGATTAAAAAAACCTGGTTTTCTCCGCAAAGGTGAATCTCGTTTTTCCTCTCCTAAAAGGGTGTCTGTGGCAAAAGAATGGGTGGTGGTGCTGATGGATGGTAGAGTGTGGAATAAGTCTTGCATTTACATTGTTCCTAAATCTATGGTTGATTAGGTCAACAGAAGATTGGGCACACATTCCCCCGCCGTTGAGCTGTCCTCTGATGTTCTTGGTAGGGATGATGTTGTTCTTTCAGGTCGTGCTCCTCCTAAATGTGTGTCATCCAGGCCATCCAGGACAAAGCGTTTACCTGTCAAGTTTCGTGATTATAATATGCAATATAATATGCAATAGTCTGTGGTTTTGATATTTCTGTCTTTCTCCCTTTTTTATGAATCTTTGTTTTCTCCATTTTCCATTTTCATCTTTTTCTGTTTCTTTTATCTTTTCTTTTCTTTTTTCTCTGTCTTTGGTCATTTAATTGAAGGAGGGGAGGTGTGTTGGCATCTGGTCCTTTATCTGGGAACCCTAGTACATGAACGTTCCCTGCGTGGAACATACTGTGTGGTGTGTTCTTACATCGGCAGTTGCTGCCGGGGAGTTCCTATGGCTGGAGCTAATAAAGTATCCTCCTCACGAACTACTGTGTGGTGACTTACCTCCTTTCACATTCTTCGCAAAAAAATTGGAGAAATGTGTTCTCCTCCAACTCAATAAACACATTGATGAGTGCAACCTCCTTGACGCCTTTCAATCTGGTTTCAGAAAAGGCTGTAGCATGGAAACAGCTATGTTCAACGTCTCTGACGACATTCACAAGGCCCTAGATGAAGGTGATGCCTCCCTACTCATCCTTATTGACCTTTCTGCGGCATTCGACACAGTAAACCATCCAGCCCTTCTGGAGACCCTGTCGAAATGTTCCGGCATAAATGGCACAGTACTAAAAGGGGTTGCCTCCTTCCTTCAACACCGCTCGCAACAAATTAAAACCAACTCCTGTCTCTCAAAGCCAGCTAAAGTTACACTTGGGGTCCCACAAGGCTCGATCCTCTCCCCGTCCCTCTTCAATCTCTTCATGGAGCCCCTCACAATCATATTGAAAAAAGCTGGAGTGAATTACCACCTTTACACGGACGACACCCAAATCTATTTCAGGATCAAGTCTCCCAGCGACATCCAACTCCTCAATACCACCCTAACCGAGATCCAATCTTGGTTCTATGTTAACCGCTTAAAGCTCAACCCAGACAAAACTGAACTAATCCTATTCTTTCCAAAAAGTAACCATCGTCCAATCCAAGAGTGGCGCAAGAATCTCGTTGCCCTAAACTGCCCCCTCATTCTATCCAACTCAGTTAAGTCTCTAGGCATCATGCTTGACAAGAACTTATCAATGGAGGCCCACATCAAAAACTCTGCAAAAAGTGTTCTTTTCTCTCTAAAACACCTCAAAAAATTGAAACCTTTTCTTCCCCACGATGACCTCAAGACAGTAGTCCAATCCCTAGTTCTCTCTAAGATCGACGATGGGAGCGCCATCCTTACAGGGATTCCAAAAGCTCACCTAGCCCCTCTAAGGACAGTGTTGAACATGTCCGCTCGACTCGTATCTGGAGTTAAAAGATTTGAACACATCACTCCAGCTCTCAACTCCCTCAAAAGGCTTCCCATGGAAGGGAGATGTATCTATAAACTGGCCTGCATCACACACAAAACCCTTCACTCTCCTGCCCCAACTACCTAAATAACAAACTGGTAAGAGCAGGTCAATCCAGAACGCTGAGAAGCTCCAACTCACTCCTTCTTATTCCTCGGAAACTTGAAAAAGAAAACCACCCAATACCGATCGTTTTCTGGCAACGTTCCCAGGATATGGAACGTTCTCCCTGGAGTCCTCAGATGCAACCCCACCTTCTCCTGTTTCAAAAGGGACCTGAAACTCCATCTCCTAAACAAATACTTTCATGACCAACGTCAACTAACCTAGTCTTCTATATCCGAGTTGTCTCCTCTCTCTCTGGACATTCAAGGATAGTGGGTGACCGGACTATGTCATTCACACCTTTTTCTTTTTATTGCCCTCTCCCGCTCCGCTGCACTGCATATTTATTTCCCATGCTGTAATTTTTTCTTTGGTTTGCTTCCTTACTGCCGGCCTGCTATGTAATGTAATGTCCTTTGTGCTGTTTACTGTGTGTATGTAATGTGCGCTGATACCTAAGGGTCGAGCTAGCGCTATATAAAACTTTAAAAAGAAAATAAAAAAAAATACAGTGTCCATCTCTGCTGCCAGTATTTTATTTTTTGGGGGTTTTAAATCTGTTCCGACCCCCACTCACCCTCCCACCACGCACTCACCCTTAACCCCTTCTTCCCTTTTGCTTCTCAGCGCCCCCATCCCCCGCAGCCCTCGTGAGCACACAGGGAGTGTGTTATCTTTGTTACACAGCAGTGTAGGACAAGCGGTTTCACTTTATATTTAAAGAGCCTCACGTCAAGTCTCTTTTCCAGAGCCCCTCCCTTCCACCCCTCACAACATTCACCCACCACGTATTAAAGGAGGTAACGTTTAGCTGCTATCTGCTCAGCCCGTGTTTTAGGAATGGTCGCCTTTGCTCTGTATTAACGCTATTTTTGTTCTTTTTCATTTTTAACCTCTTTCCATCGCCCACTTTCCCCATCTCTTTCATTCTTTCTTCACTCCTCCTTCTCATACAATTCTTTCACCTTTGCCTCTCCAACCCTCTCTCACTGACACTTTGGGGCCGATTCCGATCCGGTAAAATTACCATCCGTACGATTCGCATCCGGAGCCGTCTCCGTACGACTCGAAGAGTACGATCCGGACCGGAGTATCAGGACGCGAGTCGTACGGTCCACGTCAGGTAAGGGCGATTCGTACGGAAAAGCGCACAATCACATACACACCGTACGGCGAGTACACCCCATGATCGCAGGGGTACGGCACGAACCCCTGCGATCATGGGGGGTATGCGCTGTACACCCAGCGTACATAGGGTATGCGCCGTACACCCACAGTACATGGGGTACGGTGCGTAACCCATGTACGCTGGGGTGTACGTTCCGTACCCTCATGATCGCAGGGGTACGCACCGTACCCCTGCGATCATGGGGTGTACGCGCCGTACCCGGGGGGGGGGCGTGTTTCGGGGCGAACTCTGCTTTTACAGGAGTTTTCAGCTCCCGTAGAAAAAGGGTCGTACGGAGCGTACCCAACACGAATCGTACTTGCCGGGTCGGAAAAAGCAGCCGCGAACCGTACAGAAGTCGCGTACAGCGGGTTCCGAGGGCGATTCGTACGGGGATACGAGTCGTACGGTCTCTGTACGAATCGTACAGAGTACGGCTCCTGGTACGAATCGTACTTCGTCGTACGTACGGGACGTTTACGGGTACGATTCGTACGGGGAAAAAACGCTCCGTACAACGATTCGGAGCGCTTTTTACCGGATCGGATTCGACCCCTTTTTCTTCTTGCGTTTCCTACCCAGGAGCCCTGGCTCCCTTCACCATCTTTTCGGGACCTCCTGCTCCCGGGGCACAAGTCGTAAAAAAAGAAGTTGGGGGACGCTGTCACCGGAAGTGACGTCACAGCAGGAAGTGAGGTCACGAAAGGTGCCGAGCTCCTCGTCCCAGAGAGGCCAAAGAGTTAAGTCCAGCTGTTTGGCAGGGGGGACGGTGTCCCCCCGGTAAAATAAGTGGGGGTACGCCATCCACCCGTGTGGTACCCCGACTCGAGGCCTGCCTGCTCTGCTTTCCCCCACCCCATCTCATCCTCGTGTTTTTCTAAAACCTCATACATTTGCTGATGTGCGCTGCAATGGCTCTTTCTCGTAATATACACGCCCAATCCTGTCTCACTCAGGCCCCTCCCTTCCAGACACTCACCTACTGCTCACTCAAATAGGCAAAAAAGTCCATCTGATAGCTCCCGTCAGTCATACACATTGTAGGTGTGATGCAAAGCGCCTGACGGACCCAAACAGTAGCTTCTGAGCGCGGATATCTACACTTGTATTTCTGTTTTGCCTGTAAACAGTCCCCATTGAGTTCTAAACTCAATTTACCTCGGCACCGAGGTCGACCTTCCTAGTGCCTCTGTACACACACTTGTATATTCCCGAAATTACTTTTCTCTTTTTTAGCCTTAGGAGATGTCAGACCATGCCCCTTTGTATACGATAGACCATATTAAGCATTTATGCACATTACCGTCACTCTTATCAGAAACCCCAGATGCTCCAACAACTGCAGCGTCCAGTTTTCCAGAACAGTTAGAAAAGCTTCAGAAAAAACAGGTTAGATTAAAATTGATGATATTAATGCTAACTGATTATCTCAAATCCGGAGTAATCCCACTTGGTTTACAAGTGCGTAATATCCCCGGGATCTTTACGGATAATCCCAAATATATCACTAACTTCAGTCATATTGGGACCACATGCTCAAGGCAGTGGTTGGCGCTTGGCATTGATATTGCTACAGAGACATTAAAAACACTTGAGATAGAAATTGCTGACTTGCTTAAACAAATTAATGATTCGGACCCCACAGCTGAGTGTAAAAAATTACTGGAACAAGTAGAGAAAACAATAGCTGATTATTACCGTATTGAACAGAACAAAAAGGCCAATAAAATTAAAAAGGATATCAGAAATTATAGCGCCGAGACTACTTATCCATATCTGAATAAAGATTTTTACACTAACAGACCATACTTCAACCCGCAGAATAGACCCTGGGGTCGTTTTAACAAACGACAGAACATAGTGGGGTTTTCAGACACCTCAGAAGACTCATCTGACAACTCAGATCCAGGTGAGGGAGGTAGCAACCGGGGAAGAGGGCGTGGTGGTGCACAAGGCAATTTTTTAGCCAGAGGCCAGCCAGGAATCCCGCAGAGAGGGAGGGCCAAGAAACCCAGAACATGGTTCAACGCTCCAGGGGAGCGGAGGACCCGCAACAACTTTTATCAGTGGTAATACCCACAACAGCGAATTTGACTGAAACATTACCGATTTTTAATTTATCTAACCATATTTTGCAGCATTCTGAATTAGAACTTTTGAAGAAAGGACTTTCTTTTGTCCCCACGGTGCGCCCAAATTATATGGAATTACAAACAGAGTTACTTCGTTTTTTCAGACTGGTTCGGCTGAAAGCATTCTTTCAATTGCACCCAGCGCCTGAACTAAATCGTAACACCCCTTTCGCCCCCCCTTCCACTTTCCTACCAACGGCGAACATGATTCCGCCAGAGATCATCACGTTTGAGAAACTTATTCTCAAAGAACTTGAGATTCTCGAAAGGAAGAGATTGTACATTCCGTACAATATCTCCAAAATCGAAAAGGAGGCAATAGACTCACTCAAATCTAACACTAACTTAATCATCAAGAGCGCGGATAAGGGTGGGGGCATTGTCCTGCAAAATATTGATACCTATAAGAACGAAATTAACCGACAGCTGAATAACAGGGAACATTACTTGAGACTTGGCCGCAATCCAACGATTGAAATCCAAGCCCTGATAAAAAAGATTACCACGATTGCCAGGGACGATGGTTTTCTTAGCAAGAAGGAATATAATTTCCTTAATGTTAAGTGTCCTCGCCTTCCAGTCATCTACACCCTCCCTAAGGTTCATAAAGACAGTGAGAACCCGCCAGGCCGACCGATAGTATCGGCTTGTGGTTCAATTTTGGAACCATTAGGGTCCTATGTGGATTTTTTCATTAAGGACTTTGTGCCTTCCACGTGCTGTTATGTCCGTGACAGCATGGAAATGATCAATCTTGTTGAACACCAGCCCTTTGATCCCAACAGTCAAACACTATGTACACTGGACGTAGAGTCGCTCTACACTAATATACCCCAGGGAGCGGCTCTACGGGTCATTGAAAGAATACTTGATTCCAGACCTAGACCACATAGAGTACCGACATTGTTCATATTGCAATTGCTAGAACTATGTCTCACGAAAAACTTTTTTGTCTTTGACGGGACCTTCTACCAACAGATAAAAGGTTGCTCGAAGGGAGCGATTTTTGCTCCCCATCTGGCCATTATGTACATGGATGCGCTTGAGACCGGCACAATCCTAGCTGACACAAATCCATTCAGAACCAGCATTGGGGTTTGGCGCCGTTACATAGATGATATTTTTCTAATTTGGAATTCGGAGAGAGAAGGTCTGAATTCGTTCCTACACTGGCTGAACAATAACTGCGACAATCTGCAGTTCACTCTCTCATATCACAAAACAGAGATACCATTCTTGGATCTCATGATCTATCATGAGGCAGGGGAGTTACTTACTCGCCTCTATAGGAAACCGACTGAGCGTAATACTTTACTCAGATACAACAGTAACCACCCCAAAGCTCTAAAAGATTCACTTCCCTATTCGCAGTTCCTGCGGATTAGACGGAATTGCTCCTCGAAAACTGATTATTTCAAAGAGGCAGGTATTTTGTGCTCAAAACTGAAATCAAGAGGTTATCCAAGCAGAATAGTGAGGAATGCCTCGAAACGGGCATGGTATTGTCCTAGGGAGGTCCTGCTCCAACCCAAGACAAGGCCCAGCTCAGAGAGAATTGCCTGTGTCACAACCTTTTCCCCAATCTCTGATAAAATCCGCAAAACAATTTTACGGCACTGGCCAACCCTAAATTCAGGCCAACTAACTTTTGACAAACCCTTGTTTGCTTTCAAAAAAAGTAGAAATATAAAAGACCATCTGGTTCGAGCTGCCCTACCCCCACCACCTCCCACAAATACGATTGAGTCAAACTGGGGCTTGCCCCCGCTGAGAGGTCACGTTAAATGTGGACATTGTATTGTTTGTGATCTGACACTTGAGGGGCGCACGTTTAGTCACAATAACATCACAATTGATATGAGAGATTTCACAAACTGTAACAGTCACAATGTGATTTATGCAATTCTATGTCCTTGCCCTCTGATGTATGTGGGACAAACTACACAAAAAATAAAGACCAGAATAAGTCAACATCGGAGTCGCATAAGGTGCGGTACTCCCAACGCCCTTTGGTTGAACATTATGCCAGCATGAACCATACAGCTGATGACCTCCAATGGACCGTCCTGAAATCCATCAAATTACCACAGAGAGGTGGCAACTTACAGCAGTTACTAAACCGTGAGGAATTGAAATCCATCATTCAATTCAATACCATTCACACAGGGCTCAATCGCAGTGAGGACTGGACTACGCTACTGTGATTGAACCTATGACCAATGAGACTATATCATGAAACAGTAACGGAATGAGCGCTTTGTTCAAAAGGGTTGTGGTCCCAGATAAATACTCTATGATGGAATGCATAACTGGCTGGAAGACATGAAATCTGGTCGCTTGGGAGCAAAACGTTATGTGTTTTATTTATTAATTTTTATACTTGCCATCGTTTTTAATGTCACATTGTCACCATCACTGCCTATTTGTCCGTGCACTCCCCCACACTGGTAGCATTAGCCCGCACAGCCATCCACTCCAAGATGGCCCCTACCAAGACAATTCGCCGTTCTACAATGGCACCCGCAATGACGGTCACGTGACCAGCGTGGCTGTAGACAACTCCGCGCGTACTCTCAGTCCGCTGACTTGCAACCGGCATTGACCGAGAAGCCACGGGAGAGACGAGTCTTCACCTTGACTTTGTAAGTAACTCTCAAATATCAATCCTGTCCGGTTATGGCCCGTTCTTAGGCTATGTGCTGATATGCACCCTCCTTTTTATTACAGCGTCTGAACGCCACATTGTTGGCAACCCCCGTGTATGGCCACTGCTGCCTACACGTAAAATCTTTACCCCGCTCCCCTGATGAGCTAAGTAAGGTAAGGAAGGTCCTTCTATAATTTACCACCTTAGTTCGTAGCCCCCTTGCACCTTGACACAGAATTCCCGCTTTGTTTTCAGCGCTGCCATCGTATGCAGTTGGAAACGAACTACGAATTGTACCAGTAATTCTTTAACGAACAATTCGTCTGGACCCCCAGAAAAGACCTCCACGACATTTTACTACGTGGTATGTGTTTAAATTTACATCACGGTTCACCATTGAATTCGTAACCTTGTGTTTAAATCTACCCCTATTTTAGCACGATCTCTTCGGCCATAAACCTTGAAGTGAAGTACACCTCCCATGTGAGGCTTCAAGCATAGATTTACTGAGGTATGATTACACTTATTGTTACTTAGAATCCACAGGGCTATCCCCAATCACACATTCACCCTTAGCCACGCAACTACTGAACCTGCACCGTCACTTCACGATGGAAATCCCGGTTCCCCAGTATACTACAAACTGAATTGATCACTATCACGGCACAACTGGTCGTCGCAGCTCTTCACGCACGTCACTGCGATTCCGAGGAGTATGTAAATGTTGTTATTATGTGTTTGATTAGGTCACAAACACCGTGCACTTGGTCACACACTGCGGATTCGTTACATAGTTGGCATACATCTGCAAACTACTCTTAAGTGTTTGAAAAATCCTTTTTCTCTTCGTTTCTCCTAACAGGCTTTCTCACAATCAGGCATGTTTTGTTCATACAAAAGTCCTGATGATGATCCCATGTATCTAGTTGAGCAATAGGGATCGAAACGTCGACACCCATGAGTGGGTTTACATTTACAATATTGTCAAATAAGATTGTGTATACTCCACTCCAGGCGACACTGTTATTGATCTTTTACCTATTTACAGTGCCCTGTCCTTGCTCTCTTCCTTTTCCTGATAGACACCGCTTTCACCTTTATCCTATTTTTCCTTTCCCTCTTTTTTGTACGGCACAGGCTTGTGTCTTGTTATTACGTTTGTATTGTAGGATTGAACATTGTTTCTTGATAAATAAACTCCTTTCCCGGCTGGGTTTGGAAACTTTATAACGTATAGCTTTCCATTGTGTTTCTGTATACAGTATTGTTTTCTTGATTCTCAAATAAGCTAAGGACCTTTGTTCATTATAACGCTGTAAACAGTCCCATAGCAAGGAAAATTCCTCCTACTGCGTGTCTTAGTCCTAAAACAGGCCTGATTAGAGAGCAGTGGTCTCCTCACACGCCATCGCCCCGGTGCCACTGCACCTGCTGCACAAGTGACCGCCACAGTCCGTTCACTCTTCTGAATGGTTCTGTCGCTCTAGTGGGGTTTCGTGATCTGTGACTTGACTGGGTGTGTGTACAGGAGAAGCTGTGGTGGGATGCCAGGCTTGGGTGTGGATTAACAGTCACAACATCGGCCGTGAGCAGCCAGAACTGCCTGTGACTTGACTGAGCAGTCATGATGGACAGGCGTGAGGGCACCGCACTTCTGTTGAACATGCACCTTTCACCAAAGAATCACTGTCACAAAAAAGACACCTCCAATCAACATTCAGCCAGTTCTTGTGACCGCTCTGGTGGCGGGACATTCCCTGGAGCGTTGGTACTGACCTCATCTCAGCAGCACTCACTTCACCCTTGAGTCTGATCATATATATCTTTAGGCTTCCCTGGTATTGCACCCAGACACATCTGTCTGCCTGCATCTGGGGAAATAGACTTCCACTTTCATTTCTTCCGGAGGGAATGTTTACTTTTCCAACACGTGTCAGTCACAATGAATAAGTGCTGTGTTCGACCGTCTGAGGCAGATTTACAAGCCCCTTGCGCCTCTTTTGCGCCGCCGTTGCATTACTTTTGTGACGCAGCGGCAGCGCAAAAGATGCGTCATGGTGCGGGGTATTAACAACGTGATGCATCTGGGAGATGTGTCACGTTGTAAAGCCCTGCGCCATCAGGAGACGTTCCGGAGCAGGGGAGGGCGTTCCGGAGCAGGAACGTCTCCTAAAATTGGCTCAGTCACTTTTGGGCCCATGCTGTGTCAAAACCCTGCGCCTGCTTGAAGCAGGCGTAAGGATTGACGCAGCATTGTGGAGATAGAGCCCCCCAGAGCATTGCTGGAGCTGCGTTGTGCTCGTGACGCAACTCCAGCAATGTGCCGCCTTTATGGCACAGATGCGTCACGCATCTGTCCGTTTTTGCCCCATGGTGCGCCGCATTGTTAATGCGGCGCAACAATGGTGGCGGAGGCATGGCGCACAATCACTGACGCATCCCTGCTAATTTGCAGGGATGCGCCAGTAATTGTAAATCTGCCCTGTATGATTGCCGGAGGCCAGGTACGTTTCTTATTTATTTATTTTATTTAATGCATTTTTATAAAGCGCGGACTTTACCCGAAGTTGTGAGAGTGTTGTACAATAGAGGCAGATACCTTACAAGAGGGAACTGTTACAGGCAGGGCCGGTCCTAGCCATGGGCGCTATGGGCAGCTGCCCAGGGCCTCGCGCTCAGGGGGGCCCCGTAGTTGCGGGCAGCGCCAGCGGGAATAAATAAATTATAATCATGGGCAGGAGCAATAAGCGCTGCTGGACTCTTGTCGCGCTCGCGCAGGGGCCGGGCCGCAGCAGGCAGTAAAAGTAAGGCAGGGAAGGAGGCAGGGGAAAAACACTGTCTGCGACTGCGCAAGCACTGCACGCACCGTGACGCATGCACCCCGCCACCTAGCTTGGTGGTGGTGACGTGACGCCGGCCGGCCTTGCTCATGATGCGGGTGAGTGAGTGACAGTGGGTCCCAGGGCCGTCATTGGTAGCGCGCGAAAGCCCTGGACATGATTTTATGGCCAGCCCCCGCTCAGCACTTTATCCAGGGCTACTCTGCAGTGTGAGATCTGAGGTGTATGACCAGGACCGACGAGAAGCACTAAAGTGCAAGTATAAAACCGAGAAATGCCCCCCTGGCCTAGAGACCCTGATTTCCTGACCTGGACGTCACGTGCAGCGCGAAGCTCTGCAGACACGTCTTCTCCTCTCGTCTACCTAAGGTGCCATTTCCTCCCAGAATTATCATGTTAATAGCAACCAGGACACCCCCTTCACACACTAATCCCCTCCCAAATTATCCGCCGCTCCTGCTGAGAGACACCTGCAAGCAGGGGGGGGGCATCCTGAAAGGGGGTACACAACAGAAAGAGGGTAATTGAGAGCAGAGAAGAGCCTGGGGTTCAATGCCATCTCCCCACCGGGGAACGCCCGCCCCCTGGCCCCTCCTTTCCCGATGCAAAAACACCGGCCGGCTGGAGAAATCTCCCAAGCCTTTGTCACGTGTGGAAGCTGGGCATCACTGGTCGATGGGTAGAGTTCCTATTCACCCCTGACCCCTCGCTGGCATCCTGTAATCCTGAAATTACCACCCTGGGTCTGTGGCATTTAGACGAGCGAGCTAGATGTTATCGTGGCATGCACACACTTTGTGTGATCTTCGGCAGGCCGCTCTAGCTCATTGTACTTCATGTCGTTCGAGGTAGCTATGGCTGTGTGACCCGAAGGGACCATTCAACACATCCCAGAGCGGAGTTGAGCGACAGAGAGGGCACAGGCCTGCACTAGAAATCCTCTCGAGGGAAAGCAACTCAGATCTCTCTGGACGAGACTGCGGGGAGGGGTGACACTTATTTAACTCACCGTTATTGGAAAATGTATTTTACATGGGTAGTTGTTTATGGTCTTATTAGATGGAATTTTATATATGTATTTGCTCTCTTCTTATAAAAATAATGTTTTATAAGGTATTTATATAGTGTAATGTAATGGATATAAATGTTATGTTGTGTTGTTTAAAGGCCAGTGATGTAAATAAATATATGTTTTATTGATTTGATTGATATGTAGATTTAGGAATTAATTCACAACAAGCAGACATGAATTCTGTTCAGAAAAAGTAGTGAAGAGAGCACAAACAGAATGCTTTGGTTATCGTACTGTATTGCAAGTGCATTCATGTAGTGCTTTCTTCCCCTGAAGAGGTGTTGAAGCGTTTTAATTGGGAAAAAACTCTGTTCTGGAATCCAAGCGTAGTGGTTAGTCTAGTGCTATTGATTATTGTTGATTATTTGGGTTAGCAATGTGCTCGCAAGGGCACCATTCCATGATTTATACCAGTATCTTTGTTGGAGATTAAATGAATATATTAATGTGTGACCATTAGTAGAGGGACAGAGGGGAGTCTGCTCTTTTATTTTTCTTGGACCGCAAAAAGCCCTCAGTTCGCCAAATTGAAGTCAGTAAACCAGAAACCTCCATGGATTATGCCTTGGTTTAAAAGTATAATTTTGAGTGTGAACCCTTAAGAGTATATTGAACTTCCACAACAATATTTTTCCAAGAGCTGGTTACAGTGTCCCACAGAGGGAAGCCACATGTGGGTTGTCACATCCACCAGGATGGAAACAACCTGAAGAAGAACCTGCAATCTCTCGCTTCTGACAGCAGACACTACTCGCTGAGCACCTGGACTGCCAAGCGCCCAAAAACCAGCTGTATGGATCTGTGAGCTAAATGCTTGCTGCTCCCAAATATGACTCATTTCCACCTATAAACGGAAGAAGCCAAGGAGCCCACTTACTAGAGACTAAGTGGCAGATTTAAAAGCCCCTTGCGCCTCTTTTACGCCGCCGTTGCGTCACTTTCTGTGATGTCACTTAGAGGGGCCTCACATCTTCCCTTTCGCCTGGGGCCTCAGAAGGCCTAGGACCGGCACTGAAATGGAGGAAACGAAAGTAGCGCCCTAGAGTCGAAGCGACGCAGGTAAGTGTCACTTCTGAGAATCTGCTGCTGGATCTGGCGGGTGCCGGTGGCTCGATTTTTTTGGGCCAAATATTTTTTATCCCAGTTTTGTTTTTCTGCTCACTTACAAAAAAGAGAACTCTTTCAAATATTTAGTAAAGTACTTTTTCGTTTTTTATTCCATAAAATGTATACAATCACGCATGCTGTTGCATGGATAACCCCGACTGGCATTAGTACTTTTATTCCGTGTGTCCTGCTCGAGTCTGGAGGACGTGCTCTGTGTACTTCAGCCCCTGTGCTTGCACTTTCGAAGCTGCCTAGCTATATTTGCACCAAAGGCGGTGCCTGGGGCCCGATGGAGCGAGAGAGGCGGCCCCCTGCGGGCTCTCTCGTTTCCTCCCCTCTACGCTTGCAGTCTATAGTGCTGCAGGAAGCGCCTCTCCCCCCCCCCGCCTCTTCCAGATGTGGGCGCGGCTGGTTCCGCTGTGACTGCAGCTCCCGCTCTCTCAAGGCGCCTTGAAGCGGCTCTGCGCGGCTGTGTGGGCGCTGCGAGCGGCGGAGCGGACCCTCCCGGCGGTGACCGGCGCTCCGTAAAGCTCGTCATCCAAGGATTCTTTGACGGACACCCCTCGTCCGTCACTTGACCGCCGGTGGGTGACGCCTTTCATTTGTGTCTATTTATTTATTGAATGCATCTTTGTAAAGCGCGCGCTTTACTCGAAGGCGTCGGAGCGCTGCGCAGTAGAACCAGCCACGATACATGAGAGAAAGGTACAGAAGTAGCGCCAACAATCGCGGCCTTTGTTAAACTTAAACACAAGTGCGCGGAGTCCCCTCGCTCGCGGCCTCTCTCCTCCCACGTTTGCTCAAGTTTCATAAAAGCGTTGACACCCTCAGACTCGGCCTGGCTCTCCCCGTCACCGCAGACACTTCCTGTGCCGGCGGCCGGTGATTTAAGGAACAACACTGTAGAAATCCCCATTAAACTGAAGGTTCGGTGCCGCTTTTATTTGCATATTTCAGCGTTTGTCTTTTATTTTGGATTCTTAAATGTATAATCGGATGTTTATAAAATACTGTGGGTGCATTGGCCTCCTGCTGTGTACTGCGGGTATGTAAAGCGCTCTGACACCTACGGCTCGAGCTAGCGCTATAGAACGCTTTAAATAAACATTGGCAGGATGCCTTTGCCTCCTAAGACACAGCTTTCTCATTGCACGACCATTTTATTGTCTTCAACAGCAACATCTCTGGGGCCGTCTTTATTCATTCCCTAATTAAACCAGCTTTATTTCACTTTCAGACTTGAAATCACATGTCTGTAGTTACACGCACTTTCCTTATCTCTTCCCTGTTGGAATACACTCAAGGAAGCCCCCCCCCCCCCTCCCAGTCTCTTTCTCTCCTCCCACATTGCAGTTTTACAAAGGCCGCGACTCCCCTTCAGACTTACGGCGGACTCTCCGCTCACAGTCTTGTGTTGCGTTGTGTGTTCCGTGCATGATGTGTTAAACTCCTTACATTGTGCTTACCTGAGGGCTGAGTTGCATTACTTTAGGCTGAGTTGCATTACTTTAGGCTGAGTTGCATTACTTTAGGCTGAGTTGCTTTACTTTAGGCTGAGTTGCATTACTTTAGTCCGAGTTGCATTACTTTAGGCCGAGTTGCTTTACTTTAGGCTGAGTTGCTTTACTTTAGGCTGAGTTGCTTTACTTTAGGCTGAGTTGCTTTACTTTAGGCTGAGTTGCTTTACTTTAGGCTGAGTTGCTTTACTTTAGGCTGAGTTGCATTACTTTAGGCCGAGTTGCTTTACTTTAGGCTGAGTTGCATTACTTTAGGCTGAGTTGCTTTACTTTAGGCTGAGTTGCTTTACTTTAGGCTGAGTTGCTTTACTTTAGGCTGAGTTGCTTTACTTTGGGCTGAGTTGCTTTACTTTAGGCTGAGTTGCTTTACTTTAGGCTGAGTTGCATTACTTTAGGCCGAGTTGCTTTACTTTAGGCTGAGTTGCATTACTTTAGGCTGAGTTGCTTTACTTTAGGCTGAGTTGCTTTACTTTAGGCTGAGTTGCATTACTTTAGGCTGAGTTGCTTTACTTTAGGCTGAGTTGCTTTACTTTAGGCTGAGTTGCTTTACTTTAGGCTGAGTTGCTTTACTTTAGGCTGAGTTGCATTACTTTAGGCTGAGTTGCTTTACTTTGGGCTGAGTTGCTTTACTTTGGGCTGAGTTGCATTACTTTAGGCTGAGTTGCATTACTTTAGGCTGAGTTGCTTTACTTTAGGCTGAGTTGCTTTACTTTAGGCTGAGTTGCATTACTTTAGGTTGAGTTGGTTTACTTTAGGCTGAGTTGCATTACTTTAGGCTGAGTTGCTTTACTTTAGGTTGAGTTGGTTTACTTTAGGCTGAGTTGCTTTACTTTAGGCTGAGTTGCATTACTTTAGGCTGAGTTGCTTTACTTTAGGCTGAGTTGCTTTACTTTAGGCTGAGTTGCTTTACTTTAGGCTGAGTTGCTTTACTTTAGGCTGAGTTGCTTTACTTTAGGCTGAGTTGCTTTACTTTAGGCTGAGTTGCATTACTTTAGGCTGAGTTGCTTTACTTTAGGCTGAGTTGCTTTACTTTAGGCTGAGTTGCTTTACTTTAGGCTGAGTTGCTTTACTTTAGGCTGAGTTGCATTACTTTAGGCTGAGTTGCTTTACTTTGGGCTGAGTTGCTTTACTTTGGGCTGAGTTGCATTACTTTAGGCTGAGTTGCATTACTTTAGGCTGAGTTGCTTTACTTTAGGCTGAGTTGCTTTACTTTAGGCTGAGTTGCATTACTTTAGGTTGAGTTGGTTTACTTTAGGCTGAGTTGCATTACTTTAGGCTGAGTTGCTTTACTTTAGGTTGAGTTGGTTTACTTTAGGCTGAGTTGCATTACTTTAGGCTGAGTTGCTTTACTTTAGGCTGAGTTGCTTTACTTTAGGTTGAGTTGGTTTACTTTAGGCTGAGTTGCATTACTTTAGGCTGAGTTGCTTTACTTTAGGCTGAGTTGCTTTACTTTAGGCTGAGTTGCATTACTTTAGGCTGAGTTGCTTTACTTTAGGTTGAGTTGGTTTACTTTAGGCTGAGTTGCATTACTTTAGGCTGAGTTGCTTTACTTTAGGCTGAGTTGCTTTACTTTAGGTTGAGTTGGTTTACTTTAGGCTGAGTTGCATTACTTTAGGCTGAGTTGCTTTACTTTAGGCTGAGTTGCTTTACTTTAGGCTGAGTTGCATTACTTTAGGCTGAGTTGCATTACTTTAGGCTGAGTTGCTTTACTTTAGGCTGAGTTGCTTTACTTTAGGCTGAGTTGCATTACTTTAGGCTGAGTTGCATTACTTTAGGCTGAGTTGCATTACTTTAGGCTGAGTTGCATTACTTTAGGCTGAGTTGCTTTACTTTAGGCTGAGTTGCATTACTTTAGGCCGAGTTGCTTTACTTTAGGCTGAGTTGCATTACTTTAGGCCGAGTTGCTTTACTTTAGGCTGAGTTGCATTACTTTAGGCCGAGTTGCATTACTTTAGGCTGAGTTGCATTACTTTAGGCTGAGTTGCATTACTTTAGGCTGAGTTGCTTTACTTTAGGCTGAGTTGCTTTACTTTAGGCTGAGTTGCATTACTTTAGGCTGAGTTGCATTACTTTAGGCTGAGTTGCATTACTTTAGGCTGAGTTGCTTTACTTTAGGCTGAGTTGCATTACTTTAGGCTGAGTTGCATTACTTTAGGCTGAGTTGCATTACTTTAGGCCGAGTTGCTTTACTTTAGGCTGAGTTGCTTTACTTTAGGCTGAGTTGCTTTACTTTAGGCTGAGTTGCATTACTTTAGGCTGAGTTGCATTACTTTAGGCCGAGTTGCATTACTTTAGGCCGAGTTGCATTACTTTAGGCCGAGTTGCATTACTTTAGGCCGAGTTGCATTACTTTAGGCCGAGTTGCTTTACTTTAGGCTGAGTTGCATTACTTTAGGCTGAGTTGCATTACTTTAGGCCGAGTTGCATTACTTTAGGCTGACTTGCATTACTTTAGGCTGAGTTGCATTACTTTAGGCCGAGTTGCATTACTTTAGGCCGAGTTGCATTACTTTAGGCCGAGTTGCTTTACTTTAGGCTGAGTTGCTTTACTTTGGGCTGAGTTGCATTACTTTAGGCTGAGTTGCTTTACTTTGGGCTGAGTTGCTTTACTTTGGGCTGAGTTGCATTACTTTAGGCTGAGTTGCTTTACTTTAGGCTGAGTTGCTTTACTTTGGGCTGAGTTGCTTTACTTTGGGCTGAGTTGCATTACTTTGGGCTGAGTTGCATTACTTTAGGCTGAGTTGCATTACTTTAGGCTGAGTTGCATTACTTTAGGCTGAGTTGCATTACTTTAGGCCGAGTTGCTTTACTTTAGGCTGAGTTGCATTACTTTAGGCTGAGTTGCTTTACTTTAGGCTGAGTTGCATTACTTTAGGCTGAGTTGCATTACTTTAGGCTGAGTATGTGGAGCTATTTTCGGTTGAGGTGACGCGTAGAACATTGTGTTTGGTGTTTGTGAGAAGTTGGCCTGATGTATGATGTCCACAGTTCTGTGGGCACCCTGTATCAGTCCAAACCCTCATGGTGGTGGTTGTAAGTCAACCTTAAAAGACAAGCTATCCTAGGGGTAGCATGGACTAAGCAGCCTTAAAAGCTTAACTCAAGAGGACATGTGAAGCAAGCTGTTTTACCATATGCAATCCTGTAATACCAAATGAACCGAAAACCACACACGTTATATATTATAAAAATCTATGTATTTATTACTAGAATAATCCTCTGTACTCTTTGAGGCCAGAGGCACAAGCGTTTAAACAAAAGCACAAATAAACATACAGAAGTTGCACGATTATGGATACGCCCGGGGGTCGCTCAAACCATATACTAAATAAGTGGTATAAGAATCACTTTGCGAACAATGGTAAGACCTAGGGCCTTGGGAATCGCTGGGACTACACTGGACTAACAATAGTTAGGACGGGAGTAGCCTGCGGGATTCGGGTGCAGCGCCTAAAGCACAAGCATGCACCAGTGCAAAGTCAATGGTGTGTTAAAGTTAAAATGTTACTGTTTTGGAAGTCTTCCGACTGGACTAGAACTTAGTCACTTTAAACTAGGACACTAGAGGTGTAAACCACTACAGGAGCACCGGTGTTTGATCGTTACCTCACCCACAGGAAGCGGGTGCACAGGTGCAAAAGCGTGTCGGGTTTCGTCGTGAAGATCTATGGAGCCTGGAGATAAAGATGCTGCAGGCGGCCAGAAGAGAAGAGTCCGGTTAGATCCAAGGGTGGATCGAAGATGTAGAGTACCTGAAAGCAGAGGGGACAGAGTCTGGGTCACTAGCCAGTGACCAGGATGGCACCAGGAAGGAACCAGGCGTTGTCGGGCGCTATTAGGTGGTTGTCATGAAGCTTGACTCCGCTGCCACGTGGACTCTGGGGCATCGACGATGTCCAGGAGTGGATCACGAGCTGTCTCACGAAGGCTCTCGCTCTCGGCGGTGTCGGCTTCCGGATTGGAGGCAACAAGCCTTGGCAAAGGCAACCCACACAGGATTGGAAGATCGCTTCTTACTCGGACCAGCAAGTTCAGAGAGGTGGCTCCTTTTTAGGGGAGCGAGGGCCAGTGTGGCGCAACCAGACCAGCAGTGTAGTTTCAAAAGTTCGTCGCTGTAGGGGCCACTACCTAACGAGCAAGTGACCAGACAGACGCGTCGATCAGGAAAATGCAAAAGGGCCCCACGCAGCACTCGGTGAGTGTGGAGGGGAGATCTTTGGTGCACAAGCTGCTCGGGGCTGTGGCTTCTCAAACCCCAATGCACAGCTTCGAGGGGGCCTCGGGAGCTGCACGGTCAGCACTTCGCAGTCTTTTAAAGATGGCCGGCCTCACGTCGCCTCTACGGGTCTCAGACTTGCTGGGACTGTGGATCGGGCTGTTGGAAGTCAGGGAAGCTGGTTCTTGTCAATCTCTGTCGCTCGAGTTCCGGCGGGAACTGCAACAAAGCAAACTGTTTGGCGCTGGATGGTGCCTGTTTGCACAGGGTGGTCACTCCTTGACCACAAGGGAGATTCCTCAGTCTTCTACGTCGAGTAGGATGTCGAAGGGTCCAGAGTTTCATTTCCAAGTTCCAGTAAGGATAAGTCTAAAGCCTATGGGAACAGCTCCTACCTTTATTCCAAATCAAGGGGCTGGATTACCTGCTAGGTCCCTCCTATGGGTGGGACCCAGGAAGAGGGTGGTTACACCCCTTTCTTCTTGTCCAGTTTCGCGCTGAGGCTGGAGTGCCCCAGCACCGGTTTGAACTGGGCTATGCATGGGGAGCCTTGTGCCCCCCAGGCACTGTCTAGTTTCACTCGCCCTGCCTGCCTCAATCCACTATCTCCTGTCTGGGTTGGTGTAACACCTCCCTGTGACAGGATACCATTTGTCCAGGCCTCCCCTGCCCGAGTTTTGGTCAGCAGCAGGAGGCCAGACATGTGTCTGTGGCAGCAGCATCCATTTTGTGATGCTGAGGCTCTGGTTAGTTTTAACCGCGTTTACTGTTACCCACATGTCTTATCCCTCTAGAAGGGTGGAATGCTGCCCCCGTCGCCAGGACTGGCGAAGGGGTAGTGTTCCAAAGCGTATGACACCTTACACTGTTGTGAACGTATCTAGGACCCTAATTAAATATTCCCGATTTATGCCCTTATGTGGTTATAACAAATAATATCCTTATAAAGGCATAAGAATCATATCCATATTTAGTCATAGTCAATGCAGTCCAAATACGGCAAGGCTACTCACATAGACTCCTAGAAAGTACAACGTGTTCTTTAAACAAACCAAGCCTCCAGCAGCCTGGGAATTCCCCCTGCTTTTGTTTTGATTTGAACAAGAACTCCTGAAGTACAGAATGAACTTACAAAATAGAGGAATCTCCAGAGGAATACGCTCCTTTCGAGGACGTTGAAATTCCACTATCATACCAAGAGCATGAGCTCTGGTTTAATGGCGCCCTAAAACATCAAAATCACATCACCAGGCTCGGTCCACTAGGTAGACCAGGAGCCACATGGCCGGTTCTAGCCAGCTACACACCACATCCTGACATTGAAAAAATGTCAGATCGAGAACTTTTAGCTCAACTAAAACAACTAATTAAAATACATAGACAATTGGTCCAATATGTCATGCGGACTTCAACAGTCCAACCAGCAATAAGAATTCCACAACAGACCCCTCACCAGGGGAACACAAATAAAATCACACCACAGAATATACAATCAGTGATTGGCAAAATACCCGCAAAATGGGAACAAATTCCATTCTGGTTAGCTCAGAAAATAACTCAAAAAGAGGCAGTATTTCCTGAAACTACACCTCATGACAAACACAGAATTCTGACTATCTGTCTTCCAATGGGGATCGCACCACATGTGGAGGACTGTGACACTTGGGGCACAGTCTTTGCTTCGATTTACACGAAAACACATGGTGTTCCGTCTATGGCGGTTATACCAGATGTACTACGACAGATTCAAAATGAATACGGTCCAGAACCTGCTTTAACTCTAGGTATGAAATTGCTGAAAGACTTCAAACAGGTCTCGGCTATATTACTAGCCAACATAAAAGGAGAAGCAGCATCTGTGGCGATCCGACAGAAATTGAAAGAAACAGATATAGCAGAACAACCTTTTGAACTTGCCAGAATCCTAGAAAAATCCTATGAAGAACTAGGTAGAGATAGTTTGGGTGGGAAACCAGTAAAACCCCAACTAACTGAAAATCCTGAAAAAACATTTATCAAAAATAATCTCAACACTCCAAAAAAGAGGTGGGAGGGTAATAAACAAACCACTCCCAGAGAAAAACAATTTCAGCCCAGAGGAAGGTCGACGGAGAGACAGATCTCCAGAACAAGGAGGCAAGTCTCCCCAGAGGGAGCCCTCTGAGAAAAGATACAACCTTAGAGATAGGGATAAATTAAGAAAACCTGACAGATATTAAAATATTGATACACGTCCCTCTCGGTCTTTTCAGATTTCCTCACAGAAATCGGAAAGAAATGAACGGTCAGAACACAAGGAAGAGCACGTCAAGTCCAAAGACAAGGAACCTGCTCATCAAAGTAAAAAATTACAATTTCCAAGAAAGAAGGTAGCCAGTATTAAAATAATTAAACATGCCGAGGATACTGAGGACACAACTTAAAAAAAGAGAGTGGGCCCAGACAATGCAAGACAGCGCAGCAGAAGTGACCATAGCTCGCAAGATCCTGATGAATCTTCTGGAGACAGTGGACTTGAATGAATACATTCAAGTGGAAACTGCAGACACCAGAGTTAGCGTGCCTCATAAAATATATGAAATAACATTACGTATAGAAGGGGACAAAACTAGGAAAATAAGAGGTCTCTTTTGGGAGAACCTATCTAAAGGCTATGATTTCCTTCTAGCAGAAAAAGACTGGCCACCAGAGTTTGTCAGGGAGTGCCCACGTGGCGAAGAAATTATTATGCCTGCCTTCTCAAATCAAATCCCAATTCATAAAAATACACATTTGCAAGAAAATGGGCAGTGACCCAAGCACCTGCATTATATAAAAATCAGGTAGGATGGGATGAGGATTCTCCTCACCATAAAATCCAGTTAAAAAACCAACCTACTGCACAGAGGCAGTATCCAGTTAAGCAGGAAGCTAAAAAACAAGTCAGGGAGATCTTAGATCAACTTGAATATCAAGGTGATTGAAACATGCACCTCACAAATGAACAATCCTCTGTTTCCTGTCTCCAAGCCAGACAATTCATATCGTCTAGTTTTGGATTACAGACATCTAAACTCATGCTGCAAAACATTTGCAGTACAAAACTCACACAGTGCAGCACTAATGAATAACATTGTGCGCAAAAAATATAAAACAACATTAGATATCTCAAAACATTGCACCTGAAAGCAGGTATTTGACCGCTTTCTCACAATGGGGGCGCAAAAACAATTTTGCCGTCTCTCACAGGGATTCAAGAATAGTCCAGGATTATTCTCAGCAAGGGTAACCGAGTTACTACAAGTGTATGAAGATGAGGCATTATCTTATGTCGATGACTTCTATCTTACAGACGACAACCTGGAGACACACTTGAAAAGAGTGAACACCATAATACTTGGGTTCGCAGCTGAAGGGTACAAATTCACCTTTAAAAAATCACGAATTGCCCACCTAACTGTCCTGTTTTTAGGATATGAATTATCAAGTGAAGGCAAAAGCCTAGCAGACAACTTCTTAGAGAAATGTGCAGTACTCCAAGCTCCAAAAACGCCGAAGAACTTACAATCAATTCTAGGTTTCCTGAATTTCGGAAGAACATACATTCTAAATTATGCTGAGAGGGTTAAACCTCTCTACGAATTAATAAAACCTAATTTCAAACAAATTAATTGGACTCAGAAACACACAGAAATTTTACGTTTATTACAAACAGATATGTTAACTAAAACAAAACTTCAAACACGCGCAAATGAACGCAACCTTGTAATCCGAGTCATCCCAGGAAGATGCAGATTCACGTACCTAACCTCTAATGAGGGAGAAACGGTACCAATAGCTTACAAATCACACTTGTACACACAAGCTGAAATGAAATTCAGTTCTACTGAGAAAATTCTGACTGCGGTTCAAACTGCTGTAGCAAAAGAAAGAGCCCTCGCACAAGGTAAACGAATAATAATCATTACACCGGTACCTGCCCTAGAAGCGGTAACAAGAGCAAGCATCCAAATGCTAAAGCTCTACATCCGAGATGGATACAATGGGTTAATTCTCTTGCTGCATCAGACGTAATATACAAATTTGATCCTAACTTAAAAACACAAGAATTTCTCCAATACGAATATGAATTTCCTCTACCGACCGAAATCCTGCCTCTCGAACATTACGGATGTATAATATATACAGACGGTTAAGCATAACCCGCAGTTGGGGGTAAACAAGCATATAGTGCTGCGTGCGCGATTGTCAAAGGTCGTTGGCACGAAGGAAAATTTAGACCATTGGTCACTAAAACTCAATCACTCGGAAATTGTACAGATCAGCGAGCTGAACTACAGGCTTTTAAGATGGCGCTTGAAAATACCGATCGCGAATTTCCCACACTAATAGTGTGCGATTCATATTACTGCGTTCAGTCTTACAATGAATACTTGCAGAACTGGGTTGAAAACGGTTTTAAAGATGCAAAAGTTGGCACAATCAGGCATAAAATGCTTTGGGAACAAGTAGTTCTTTTGCAGAAAGAACTACAAAAGACTCACGTGATACATACACTGAGTCATCAACGTGATGGGGTTCACGTTGCAGGGAATTCATTGGCTGATGAGGCCGCGAAAGCAGCTGTGCAAACGGCTTCCGTAGCTGCCATCACCCGGTCAAAAACAAAAATAGACAGCGAAATAATGCAGGCTGTCAGTGCTTCAGTAAAAGACAGTGGTAAGACACTCCCGAAAGGCTTTCCTGTAAAGTACTCATACAAAACTGATGCGAATAATGTTCCTTTTGCTGTAATCCCTGGAGTGGGGGATAGAGCAATTCCAAACATGGAACACAGGTTAGGACTAATTTTAGCGGCACATGAAGGGCTAGCCTCTGCACATGCAGGTGTTTCCGCCACAGTATCGTTATTAAAACAGAGATATTGGTGGCCACGCATGAGAAAACAAACTAGAACCTATGTTCTAGAATGTGAAATATGCCATAGAATGAAAGTATCAACAGTGAAACGACCTGCACAGATGCCCCTCTAATCTCAGATAAATCATTAGCGTGTGTTTACCTGGACCACTGTGGTCCCTTACAAAGGGATGGCAACTATAAATATATCATGGTCGCAGTGGATTCCTGTACGAGATTTATTTGGATGTGGCCCCAGCGCTCGGCTGACGCCAAAACCGTTATAAAAGATCTGCGAGTCTTTATCGGCATATACGCAATTGGCATGCTACATTCTGACCAGGGTCCTGCGTTTAGCTCTCGAGCTTACAAGGAGGCCATGGCCAGCATGGCCATTGCATTGTGGTACTCTAGTCCATTCCATCCTGAGGGAAATGCGGTAGTGGAGAGAAAAAACCATGACATAAAGCAATCTATAACGGCGAGAGTATTAGGTTCGGGTGATGGGTGGGTCAAACATCTAACAAGTGTCCAACGTAGTCTTAATAATCTGCCAAGAAATTCTCTAAAAGGTATCACTCCATACGAACTTTTGTTCAGTACTAGAATGATCATCCAGGATTTAGATTGTCAGACTTCAGTGGTGAAAAAAAAAACCTTTGATATCAAAGAACGTTTGGCTGTTTTACAGGACTTAAATGAAACAAGAAGTCTAAGTAACACAAAGCTAAAGCCAACGGCCACTGAAGAAAAACCGCCTGTCCTAGCAAGACCTGTCTGGATTCCAAAGATTGGGGATCTAGTCAGAGAAAAGATCGCGGTGAAGAAGGAATTTGGGTCTTCTTACAGAAAAGCAGTACCTGTCTTCGCAATCCACGGAACAAGATCAGTAGTACTACCGCCCCTTGCTGGTAAAAAGGAGAACAGAGTTGTATCAATCGACCTGGTAAAATCGCAATCATGTGGCCAGTAATAAGTAGTAGGCCCAGTGGACTCCCAAGAAGTAGCAGAAGACCAAATCTTGCTACAATCCAAGAGGTTCAAACTGAGAGACTAATCACTTTTGATAAACCTGCAGTGAATAAAAAAGGACTATTCAACAAAGCCATGGAACCTGTGCCTCTTGAAACCCAAATTGCAACATTTCGTCAAGAAACACCTGTATACAATGATGTAGCCTCTGAAAATACTGATCCAAAGACTAATGAAAATCCGGAAACAATTCCAACAATTGACAGAACTGCATCTGGCTACTTCATCAATTTCGATGACTTTTCTGATGATCCAAGTGAACATGAAGACAAGCCAGGAAACAAAAAAACTTTCAAAGAAAGAATTACAGAACTATTTCATCAACTTGGAGAAACATATCTGATTTCACCATGGATTGAATTATGGATTGTGTTAGGTGTACTTTTCCTCCTACTTTGGCTCATCATGATTTTATGTTTGGGTAGATTTATTGATGGAAAATATAGTACAATGGACACAGCAAGTCAGAACATCAACTTGGCCCTAAAGCCTCACAGATCACCTCACATTGAAAAAAGAGAACTATCATCAGTGAACATCACAGCCATTCCTATACCTGGTGGTGTAGCATGGGACAAAACTGAATACGAAATCTATGGCCCGGTTGAACTCTTGAAATATCTACATCAATTCAAGGTTTCATTAAGTGACTTTGTATCACCTAGTACTTTCTCTGATGATGTTATCTTCGAAAAAATAAATAACATGATGAATATGATTATTTGTAGGGTTCATCAAACTATGTAGAAATGCGCTGTTTTAATCGTTATGGTCATCACTATTGGCATAAATCTGCTAATCCTAGAAATGTTTTTACTTATAACCAATGGGAACATTGTCCAACACCGCCAAAAGGCAGTTCAAAAACATTTTATGAGAAATGTCCATACTTCTCAGGGTTTAACAACACTGATCCAGAAACATTTTATTTTAGAATGTTAAATAAGACAGGAATGAAAAACATGTTGACAAATACTAAATTGATTTATTCTGAGAAATGATATGGAAAAATGTCTACATTTGGTTTTGAATATTGGAAAAATAATATTGAAACAAAAACCATCTGTGGTACAAAAGACTGGCAGGTACAAGGTCTAGAATCGTTATTTAGAGCCTGCATGATCCCAGAACAGATAATATTCCCGAATGACACAATTCAACAAACAACCTGTCTTGGCTTAGCCAAAGTAAGACTTAAACAAACCGTCTATTCCAAAGCCCATACCTGATAGTAATAGCACTACAGATGTGGAGATAGACGTATCCCATATTTTACACCAAAACAGAACAAATCCTGATTGGAAAAAATGGTTGATCTGGCCCACAGACACTAATAACTGTCAAGATAGATTCCTGAACAAAACACAGGGGGTCAAACAGACCAGGCCAGACCCAAGATATTCCCAGAGACAACATCCAGGGATAGTTACAACATATAGTGTAGGAAAACTATGCCTCGAATGGTTACAGAAATCCACACTGCCTGAAATTAAGCAACACTTGACTTTACTTAAAGAAGGTGCTGACTTGCGAGATTTCATATTGGGACCTCGCAAACAGCGTCAAAAATGTTTCATATACGCCAGTATATACGCAGCTTACAACGAAGCTTGGAAAGTAATGCACATTGAAACTGCTGAAAAAATACGAGAAATTGATGTTATTCAATTGGAAAAATCACTGTCTGTAGTGGACAATGGGTTAATGACTCTGTCCTCCAGAATTTATTCACTGGACAGCATTGCATCATCTGCTATTGATATAATAGAGCAGGACTTACTAATGTTACAACATGGCCAGTCCCAATTACGTTCTATTGTACAGCTAGGCTGGACGTTACAAAACCTATGTTCAGGCTACGTGCCATGGCGTCTAATCAACATAACGTCATTATTTTCTATCTTTAACCTTACTGATAAACAAATCAGTTTGGCACAAAAAGGAGCAGACTATACGATTCTGAACATTGAAAAACTTGAGAGATTACCATTGACCATGTCAGAGAGACCTGTCATTGAATGGATAATACATGGTACAATTACAATTCCGATAACAACTTTTCAGTTTCAGTATTGCCAAAAGTATATACCAGCAGGCCTGTATGAAAGGTTGGGTAAAGGATACATCAAGTCAACCTGGAATTTACCTTTTACACATAGATGCTATAGTGAAGGGAAAAAAGAGGTATTTCTTAGTGGTAACAACTGTAAAAATTCACTAAGCGGTACACACCTGTGTCAAGTTATTAACTTGCATGGAGCCTGCGAAGGTTCATCAAATAACCTTTCATGTCACCTGCATGGCACCCCTGCAACACAGATAGAGCCTTTTTTCAGACAGCTTGCCAACTGCAGCTACGTTGTAATAAATGACCGCAGCTGTTGTGGCATGGTGCCAGGAATAGCCTATCTCGTGAGCGTTACTTCCAGGGTCATTTGCTGTATGCAAGTATTGTATCCAAACAGCAAACCAGACATGGAGGCATCAATATGGCCTTCTTTGAATATCTTTTCTATTCGAATTGATACTTTACGCAGAATGAAGTCTATTCTTTTACAGATAACTGTGCCTTTAACCTCGTCCAAAGTGACGTATGATCTGCAAGTTGCAAGGACAGCATCAGAGATACATACACTATTATCAACAAATTGCCCCGTGCATTTCGTAGAAATATTAGGTCAAATCTTAAACATGTCAGATACCAGTGGCATCGCACATGTATTTAGACAATTTTTTCGGGACTATTAGCACCCTTTGAGGCAGTCCTGACTATCTTCCCGAATTTCGTGCATTCTGTGTTCGGCGGCCTGCCTCTGATCTTGGGACTCGTAGCAGGAATTATTTTTTTTTTCCTTCTGCTCCGATATGGCAAGTCAAGCCACAGACAAAGCTCAGGCTACAATGAAGAAACGATCCTAGCTATACGATACCGAGAACGGATCGCAAAAGTCCTCGGCTTTGCCCGGCTAAGAGATCTGAGTACTACCTGGTTTCTTTCATTCAGACCAATCTGGCAAGATTGCATCTTACCTGTACTTTGATGCCTGCTATGCGGAGAAGAATGCGTGTTGGACGTCTGTCTTACACTACCATCAGCAGTACCTATGGATATCGATACTTTGCTTGGTTCGGTAACGGCTCATGCAACGTGTTGTCCCGAGTGACTACCTATTCTGATGACGGCATTCGTTGAGACTTCACCATTACGATTAGGTGGCGGTGAAGTACGAGATGAAAGCGGCACTCAGGTACAACCTTCTGTGAGCATTGCTGATGTAGAAATCGATGATGGCAATGATTCTCACATATGCACTATTTCAGCTTTTTCAAACTTGGTCGAACTTTCACCTACTGTTGTAGACCAATTTTTCGAAACCCTATCTGATTTGATGTTCTCTACTAACAACGAGAATAACTTTTAAAAACAACGAGCACACAGCGTTCCCTGAACTCTGAATTCGGCCTTCAGTTTTTGATAAACAACACTACTGAAAACAATTGGAACTATTTTTTCCCCCTGAAAGCAAAATCATTTTTTTACGTTCCCAAAATATTTACCCTTTTTCTGGCACATAGTACTCTGCTTAAAGTAGAACTAATCTTAGAGAACAGAACTTCTATTTTGAAACTCTAGATACAATATTTTGATACAGCCTCTAGCACATGTACAGTATTGTATAAATATGTGATGAAATGGTCTCGACCTTCTTTTCTGTATTAAGAGCCATTTCATAAATGTAATTTTCGCAATTCATTCAGCCGATATTTTCATATGCATTATCTGAATGATACCACTGCTTGAAAAACATACAGTATAATACTCATTTTCGTGTATATACCATATACCATTTTAAATGCATTTTATATATTTTGGGGTGGGTTGGAAAACACATGCATCGTTATATGTTTAATATTGCTTAGTATTTAGTAATGATGGACATTACACGTGGAGTGGGTGTTGTGAACGTATCTAGGACCCTAATTAAATATTCCCGATTTATGCACTTATCTGGTTATAACAAATAATATCCTTATAAACGCATAACAATCATATCCATATTTAGTCATAGCCAATGCAGTCCAAATACGGCAAGGCTACTCCCATAGACTCCTAGAAAGTACAACGTGTTCTTTAAACAAACCAAGCCTCCAGCAGCCCGGGAATTCCCCCTGCTTTTGTTTTGATTTGAACAAGATCTCCTGAAGTACAGAAAGAACTGTAAGTTCTAAGTGACGTCTTATGTCCAACCTTACGTCAAACTCTGCACCTTCCAGGTATAAATATACCAATGTTGCCTTAAGCAAACACACGGTGGTTTGGAGCAGAGCGGCTATCTACTTGTCCGATGCCCAGCTGATGCGAGTGCCGAAGGAAGCCGACCCTCCCATTGACGCACTGAGAGAGACGCTGTCTTTTCTCCTGCCAAGAAATCCAGCTCCAGTGTTTCCAGTCACCCTTGCGGGTTGCTGGGAGATCGAGTCCTGAGAAAGAGATACAAGACCTCCTTCATTCTATAACCAAGGTATGGAGCTGATTAAATCCTTAAGAGAATTCTTGAGACAGATTCTTGGCAAAACTATCTTAACTCACTTACTCCTTCCCACGTATTAGGCTTAGGTCAGGTACACCGGGGTAGGCGTATTTTAGAAACACCAGTTGAGCTTGTTAGTCAACTTTTATAATTGTATGTATTTTATCCATTTTAAGTATCATTTGGCTCAGAAACCATATCAATGCTTTTACAGTATTATTTCATAATACTACTTTTACTGTACGCACTTTACTTTATGACCAGTATTACAATTGTGGCAATCCACTTCTCTTGCATGAGAAAGAAGACTGCTCAATAAATAACACCTTTTATTAAAAACGCCCGTCTCTCTATTTCTCTGCACTCTGGTGAAACTAAGCATGCACGATTGACTGAGTGAAATAGCTATCTATTGTTTTCACACGACTCTGGAGATATACTCCTCATTCTGGAGGGAGCAAAGTTGTCATGTTTATGCGGTTGTCAGACGCTAATCCCTTCTTGTCTATTCAGGAAGGTTAACCCCTTCTTGTACATTCGAGAAAGTTTCTAGTGACCTCTGAGCTAGCTGGCATTCATAATTAAGTCTAACATTTTCAGTAGAGACCTAGATGACCTCAGTCCTACGTCAAACTATCGTTTATGTTATTCCAATGCGCAGAGCCTATTGGGAATATAGGAACTACACTACAACACGACATGTTTCGATAAAGCCAAACCAAAGTTAGCAATAACCGCGAGGATTATAATACGCTTAAGAGTATATGGTATGGCAATATCCTAGAACAGCTATAAGGACATGGTTCCACAAGCTGCAGACAGGCTCAGCTCATGCTCGAGCACCATCTCACATAAAACCAAGCACTCTGCCTCCAGGATTGTTAAAGCCTGCCATAGGAGTGACTTATAGGTGTATATGTGTCCAGATATAGGTTTTAGATATAGGTATACTATATCTAAGCAAGGGGTGATTACACGACCCTGCCCCAGCTGAGTGATCAGCTAGTTGTGTCAGTTTGGATGGCCAGCAAGGGGTGGCAAAAGATATGCTGCAGCCCCTGGTATATTTTCAAACAACAAGGGACCCCAATATCATAAGCACAGGACCTCGGGGAGCAATGATTATGAGAACAACAGTGGTCCCATGCAACATTAATCAAGTTTCCAGATAAATACAGACACAATGGAACCTGTATTTGAATGACTTGTCCAGCCGGACAGTGGTCACAATCATTTAATACAATCAACTAGATAAATAGAGAATATCCTTCGACACTCTCACGTCGTGGGGTACAAGCCTGTACCACATTCAACCACACAAAACACTTTAGTACATTCAAAGTGCACAGAAAGGGCTTTTAGGCAAAAAAGCAAAGTTGTTCTTTGAGTAATAATACGAACAAGTATTCACAAGTTGCGCCATTACAACGACATAGTACATATTGTATACACACAGTATATGGCACACAATTAAGTCGACGGCGTTTCTATCCCACTTTTTAAATCAAAGGGATCATCATCAGGACATTATAATAAGTGCCTAATACTTTCAAGCCTCTAGAACCTAAAAGGAATTGGAGAAGGAAAGCTTTAGAACTTTAAAACAATGTACTTTCAGGGTGACATTGAGTGCCAGGATGTGATTGAAATTGTCCAAAGAATACATAAGTGACGAGCTGAAAATGTGTACAAGGGAGGAATTGGACGTGGCGGCCACAAACGTGTCTATTTGTGAGTCGGTATGGTGAGATTAAACGGTCGGTTCCCGGTGAGCGGGGAACAACCGTGCTTCTACCTATCAGGTAATTGGAAGTCAGGAGACAAGATTCCTGGTTACCGAGTTGAGAGACGGTGAAGGTTCGTGATATTTAACAAGGAGGGGTAATGCTAAAAGACCGGCGAATTCTAGGTGGAAAATAAAGTGAAATATCCTACACGGGCGGCGCGGTGAAAAAGATAAAACGGCGCATTGGATATTGAGGGCTCACCATGCGAGGATCGTGGCATAAGGTCAAGATGTAAGGTTGCCGCAGTGGGGGCCAACCAAGCAGGAGTAGACCGGAACCTACAATTGGGAGTAGGACATAGCGTCAAGGTTGTAATCTTTCCGCGGATGACAGGCACAGGGAAGACAGAATAAGCTATACAAGACTTACCGGTTTAGTCGGTATCAAGGAACTCTCGGCAATGCGAGCAGAATAACGCTTGCGGGAGGCGGTGGCCACGCGCATGTTTATGCTGATCGAAGAGGACGTAATGGAAAGTGACAAGGGGTAAAGGGGCCCAGTAGTGCTCAGGAGTGCGGCGGCCATATTGGAGTGATAAGGTAAACCTGGAAGGGTGGGTGATTGTGACAGTGGTGCTCGTTGGTGACAAGTAATGATCATCAAATAAGGAATAAAATTAAGAACCACTAAGGTACATAACAGTAACGCTGCAGAATGAATAAAAACAACGCTGCAGAATGAATAAAAACGTTGCAAATTGAATGAGAAAACAGATTGAGAAAACAAGGCAGGATGGGTGACCAGACAGTGAAAGGTTAGACCAAATTGGTCCAGTCTTCCTGGAGGTTCAGTCCGGTGTTAAGACTGTCCGTCCTCAGTATCCACTTCAATTCCTCTTTGTTGAGTAGTCTTGTAAGGTCACCTCCTCTGGGCGGAAGTATGACCTGGTTGATCACTGTCCAACTTACATCATTCTCATTATGCCCTTTCTCAGAGAAATGTTCGACTAGTGGGGCATTTGCTGTTTTACAACGTATCCGGCTCCGATGCTGTGCAATCCGTAGTTTTATTTTCTGCGTTGTCTGCCCCACATAGATCTTATTACAGGGACAGAAAATAGCGTAGATCACATTGCAGCTATTACAATTTGTGAACGTGTTATGCTCATTCTTTACATTCTCAAAGACAAAGTCCTTACCCTCAATACAAAATGAACATACAACACAAGAACCGCATTTATGATGACCCTTCACAGGGGGCAAATCCCAATGGTCCAGAAGAGTAACATTTGAAGATGTTATTGTTGGCATTGCAGCCCTCACGAGTTGGTCCCTCAAACTCTTGTTTTTCTTGAAAGCAAACATTGGTGTTTCTAATTCCAACGTGCCTGCATTGATAATGTGCCAGTTTTTTTTAACGGATTTCCGAACTTTGTTGGAAATGGGACTAAAGGTGGTAACACAGACAAGTTTCTCAGTAGGTTTTTTAAGTTTGGGCTCTAGCAATGTGTCGCGGGGGCAGTACCATGCCCTCTTCATTGCATTTTTCACAAGGTGACGTGGATAGCCCCTGTGCTGTAACTTCTCAGACAAAGTGTTTGCCTCCATAAAGTAATCAGCTTTCTGGAAGCAATTCCTCCTTAGTCTGAGAAATTGGGAATAAGGCAAACTGTCCTTAAGGGCCCTGGGGTGGCAGCTATGGTAACTGAGTAAGGTATTCCTTTCCGTGGGTTTACGGAAAAGGGTGGTAAACAACAAACCATCCTTATGTTTGATGCTTAGGTCCAAGAAAGATATATCACTTTTGCTGTGACATAGAGTGAATGTAAGTCCACCACAGTTGTTGTTCAACCAATGGAGAAAGGAGTTGAGGTTCTCGACAGGCCCATCCCAAATAAGGAAAATATCGTCTATATAACGTTTCCATTTTATAATACCTAGGTGAAAAGGGTTACTGGGGAGAAGTATGGTATTGCTTTCCAACCAGTCCATGTACAGGATTGCCAAGGTAGGAGCGAAAATGGCTCCCATGGCCGTCCCTCTCACCTGCTGGTAGTACTGGGAGTCAAAGGCAAAGAAGTTGCGAGTCAGACAGATTTCGAGTAATTGGATTATGAACAATGTGGGCACTTTATGGGGACGTGTTCTTTTATTCAGTATGTTTTCCATGACCAGTAGCGACTCGCGCTGTGGGATATTGGTATAGAGAGACTCTATGTCCATAGTACATAGTCTCCCTAGACGGGTCAAAGGGGTGATTCTCAATTAAGTTAATCTTGTACATACTGTCCCGGATGAAACCGCATGTTTCAGGCACAAAATCTTTGAGAAAGAAATTTACATCGTGGCCAAGAGGCTCCAATATGGAGCCACAACCAGATACAATAGGTCGACCTGGTGGACACTGAAGGTTTTTATGTATTTTGGGTAGGGTATAAATCACAGGCAGCCTGGGGTTAATCACATTGAGGTAGTCTAGTTCGTGTTTACTTAAAAAACCAGTGTCAAAGGTCTCCTGAGTGATTTGTCTAATTAGTTTTTGTAATTCTCTGGTGGGGTTGGTTGGCAATAGACAATAGTGATCTGTGTTAGAAATCTGGCGTATGATTTCAGTTTTATAATCATTCGTATCTTGCAGGACAATACCACCCCCCTTGTCCGCTGGTTTTATGACAAGGTGATTGTTGCCACGGAGGGACGAAATGGCTGCTTTTTCAGTCAATGAGATGTTATATGGGATGAATACATGTGATTTGGCCAGTTCTATAATCTCTTTGAGGATGACTTTTTCAAAGGTAAGTATTTCCTTAGGTATCATATAGGCAGATGGCGAGAAGGTAGATGGAGGTCTAAAGGGAGTGGCCGCAACCCTAGGCTGGGGTGGTTTTAGGTCAAAGAAAGCATGAAGTCTAATCTTTCTGAAAAAACCGAGCAGTTCAGATTGAAGATCCAGAAAGTTGGGATAAGTGGATGGGACAAAGGATAATCCTTTACTAAGGATAGAGATTTCTGCTCTGGAAAGGGCATGATCAGAGATATTAAACAAGGGAATAGTCATATTAGGAGTGTTTGTTACCACTGGTAAAATTTCTGGCGGGTCTGTCTCTCCCCTGGTAGGCCTTGGGTGCACCTGTGCCCTGGGTACCTATAGTACTGTACAGGGGCTGATGAGGTGACTCAATATCCAATTAGTTATGTACCTCGGGTACACCGAGTCCATTTTACAGAGAGAGCAGATAGCCTGGAGCCCTGATTAGCAGGGTCCCAGGCCAACTAAGTCGAAAACCAGCTAAACACAAAAAAAATCTGGGGTAACCATAGTCGGGTATCCACCCTCCTACAGTGTTGTTTAATAAATTTTTTAGGCTGAGTTAATTTACTTTCAGTTGAGATCATTTTTATTTTGATATTCCATGTTGTACTATATTATTTCATGTGCAATTCCAAGTCACATCTTAAGGATTTGGGGGTCACGGGCCAAACAAATTGTGGGGGCCCCTCACAACACCTTTGAATTTATCATCAATTTCACCTCTTACATCCCCTATTTTATGAGGTCACTGGAAGAGGCGGCTGATACCAATTCTAAATGTGTTTACATCTAAAGTGCAACTTAGGGTAGTGATGTGTGTTTTCAATATTATAATTCATCAGCAGGTCATTAATGTTGTTGCCAATAAATATTTTGTGTGCCACCAAAACACATCTGTTGAGACAAACGAAAGGTCCTCAGCGCAAGGGCGGTGCTTGCTCTGTCACTGAAAGGCTGGCACCCTGGCCAGGGCCATTTGTATATGTCCAAACATCCTCTGTGCACCTGAGAACGAGGCATACTTTGAACCGCCGCGATCGCACTTCAAACTATGCCTCCCTCTCCAGACTCCTCGCCAATGGATATTAGAGGACAGAATACACACAATCATGTAAATGATATGCATTTTAAATAGGTGTTGGATTTGGCCCTTTTGGCAGGTTCACCCCTGAAATTTTTGCCTTTTAATATGACATGATATTAGTGGATTTCTGGTCTCTACGCACTTTAGCACTGTGGCCCAGTGTAAAGTGCGGGCGCTCTCTAAGTGCGTGTGTGAGATTGGCCTGCCCTCCCATAGGAATGCATGGGGTTAATGTGTGTCCATGGTAGTTCCTGATGTGTGGGGAGTGCAGGGTCGAGTTTGCTATGTGCGAACTCGTGAGGTTAAATGCTGCGCGACGGTGTGCGCAGATTTAATGTGTCTAGTGTAGAAGTGCCACTTTTAGAAGTTGGCATTTCTGTGTGCAGTGAATGTAATTTGACTGTCTGGCTTGTGATTCTCAGGAGCTGGCTGGTGTGCTTGGCTCCAGGAGTCAGGATGGGTATGCCTGGTGTTGAATAGAGAGATCTGCATGTAGATGGGAGGGAGGAGTGCACCTGGGACCTGAATAGGGCTGGGCCTTCCCTCCACAATGCTGGCTCCACCCCCTCTGGTGCATTTGATGTCCCTGGCCTGTCCTGTGAATAGGGAGAGAGCCTGAGCAAAACAAAGTGCTCAAGAACCAGTTGCATCTGGTTCGCCCCTTGCCTGCACCTTTGGAGACAAAGTACGTGTGTGTATAAAAAGGGGCTGTGACCCCATGTAAAATGTTCTTGTCTGCTACTTGAATCTACCAGGGGCGTGCTTCTGGTGGGGCCCAGGAGGGACCATACAGAGATGCAGGCAGCGGCCTGCATGCAGTGTGCACTGTTCCAAGGAAAACAAGCATTGGAAATGCAATAGGTCTCGCAGCATTAGAGTTAGTGCTTTTAGAATTGTTTATGGTTTTTTTTTGTAAATCTTTAGCATTTTTGTTTCCTGTAGGCAATGCTAAAGAATTACAAAGAAAAAAAGCAATAAACAAATGTAAAAGCTCTAACTCAAATGCTCCGAGACCTATTGCACTGTGTGAGGGTGAGGGGTTGAGGGTGAGTGAGGGTGAGGGTGAGTGAGAGTGAGGGTGAGTGAGGGTGAGGGTGGGTGAGGGTGAGTGAGGGTGAGTGAGTGAGGGTGAGTGAGGGGTTGAGGGTGAGTGAGAGTGAGGGTGAGTGAGGGTGAGTGAGAGTGAGGGTGAGTGAGGGTGAGTGAGGGTGAGGGTGAGTGAGGGTCCTGACCAGACAGTGGATGTAGGTGGATAAGTAAATAGAGTGGAATCATAAAATGGGGAGCACAGTTGCTTTACGACTGGTTAGCATGAGTAAAGTGCACAGAATTTTACAGCCAGCAAAAACAGAGCAACAATCTGGAGTACACCACACAATAGATGGTTATTCCCTACATCGACCCTATAAGTATCAAACAAGTGATTAGTAGCACTATATGCATTAAAAAAAATACAGCAGTGCAGTGCGCTTTCTACAAGAATTTGTTTTGTAATTTCTTTTTAAAACAGCTTTTCCCTTCCACTCTGGAAATTTCTGACCAACAACCCATCGGACAAAATTTAAAAATTTACTTTTGAAGTTTGTATTCAGCACTATATTAACATGGGATGCTGGATATAGCACGCACAATGAAAATGGCTTAAAACTGTACATCAAATTTAACAAAATTTAACATGAACCTAGAATCTACCGAGGCTGTGCCTCAAAAAGGTGAAAAGTGACTTAGAAATAATGTGGGTGCGTGCAGACAGAACAAAGTCATATTCAGCGAATGCGCGGAAAACACAACAGAACGTACATCATGCACAAAGCTATCATGAATACATATTCGGATGCTTTGCGAACCAAACAGGACGCACAGTAAATTGTCAAAAAAGTCAGTACAAAGCTCAATTCCTTATCCATCGCAGACTAGTGAACCTGATTGAGCTAGCGCTATTAAGCAATAATGATGGTATTGCGCGCTATACAAATGCCAGTTACAAACTGGTCTCAAATGTACTTTCACACAGCTGAATGCGCATGGATGAGAAGAGTACTTCCAAAGCTCTAGGAGAGGCCTGGTAAGAACAAATTAAGAAGTCATTTACAGAAAGGTCATTTATGCATAGAAAAGCCTCCCAGAAGGAACTGTAGTGGTTACATCAGTAACAGAAAAAAAACAAGACAGACACAGGAGGTTAATCATAGCAAAACAACAAAAAAAGCAACCGCAATAGTAAAGAGGCCTGCATCTCCAAGTCGATTGTCAAAACCTGACTTCAGCTGCGAGGAAACCCCTCCACTCGATAGAACAGTCACCAAGTCAACAGGCATTGGAAAACCAATAGGCTTCACCTGTCAATGGCTTTACCTGAAGTTTTGGCATTGCTAAAGTCTTCCGCTGATGTTGTTCCTCCTTTGTCAAAAAAAGAAAAGAAAAACAAACAAGCTCTCGGCATTGCGTGGCGGGAGGGGGCGGGGGGAACGTCGAGGGCAGGCAGGATGACTCAGGGGAGGGGGCGGAGCGGGGCAGAGCGGCATGTGGGTGTGAAGAAGCCGGGCCTTTGAAGTGAAGCTAAGCTTCACTTCAAAGGTGTCGGAGGAATGCGGGCGGCTGTGCACGCGCTTTTAAGCTCAATGCACATGCGCATTGAGCTTAAAAGTCACGGGCACTGCAAGGAATCGCCACGATTCCTTGCAAGTTAGATAAAGAGTCGATGAGCCCCTATAGTCTCGCTTGCTCGATGCGCATGCGCATCGACAGGCGAGACCTAAAACTATATTTCAATATAGAATCAATCACTTAAATGAAAATAAACACTCTCATTTGTATTAGTTCATTTTTTATCCAGATTGTTTCAATCTTAAATGTTGCAATATCACATTTATCTTAACAATTATAACGTTGTGACTGTAAGTGTCATCCTACACTGTACATGTCTCTATACATTAGAAATCATCCTCAAGAAATGTTTACTCACAAAAAATAAAGTCCTATTTACATCGACATCAAATGAACTAGAAACACTTTATATCATGTGTTATCATATGACTGATGGTTTCAGGAGATGCGTAGCCCAATGCATTTCGGGAAATTATATTCCCTTCGTCAGGGGAAATGTCCTAGAAATACAAAAACATGCATACATTTCAGTTATATATAGACACTATAAAAAGTAGATAGACACTGGGGGGTATTTACTTGAAGTATCTGTACCTGAACTCATAAAAAACATCCTCTATTTTAATTTGGTGATGTATCTACGAGAAAGTTCTGATTGACCATGTTAGAACTATGTCTAAATAAGATTCCAGCTGGTTGACTTCATATTAGCGAGTGGTCAATGGGAAAGAACATATGATGGAGTCTTACATCTGTCTGATTTAATAAGATGCTGTACATTGAATAGCTAGCTCAGCTAACATTGGCCTGTACATTGGATAGCTAGCTCAGCTAACATTGGCCTGTACATTGGAGAGCTAGCTCTGCTAGCATAGGCCTGTACATTGGATAGATAGCTCCGCTAGCATTGGCCTGTACATTGGATAGATAGCTCTGCTAGCATAGGCCTGTACATTGGATAGCTAGCTCTGCTAGCCTTGGCCTGTACATTGGAGAGCTCGCTCTGCTAGCATTCGCCTGTACATTGGATAGCTAGCTCTGCTAGCATTCGCCTGTACATTGGATAGCTAGCTCTGCTAGCATTGGCCTGTACATTGGATAGCTAGCTCTGCTAGCATTGGCCTGTACATTGGAGAGCTAGCTCTGCAAGCATTGGCCTGTACATTGGAGAGCTAGCTCTGCTAGCATTAGCCTGTACATTGGATAGCTAGCTCTGCTAGCATTGGCCTGTACATTGGATAGCTAGCTCTGCTAGCATTGGCCTGTACATTGGAGAGCTAGCTCTACTAGCATACGCCTGTACATTGGATAGCTAGCTCTGCTAGCATACCCCTGTACATTGGATAGCTAGCTCTGCTAGCATTGGCCTGTACATTGGATAGCTAGCTCTGCTAGCATTGGCCTGTACATTGGATAGCTAGCTCTGCTAGCATTGGCCTGTACATTGGAGAGCTAGCTCTGCTAGCATAGGCCTGTACATTGAATAGCTAGCTCTGCTAGCATAGGCCTGTACATTGGAGAGCTAGCTCTGCTAGCATAGGCCTGTACATTGGATAGCTAGCTCTGCTAGCATAGGCCTGTACATTGGAGAGCTAGCTCTGCTAGCATAGGCCTGTACATTGGAGAGCTAGCTCTGCTAGCATAGGCCTGTACATTGGATAGCTAGCTCTGCTAGCATAGGCCTGTACATTGGATAGCTAGCTCAGCTAGCATAGGCCTGTACATTGGAGAGCTAGCTCTGCTAGCATAGGCCTGTGCATTGGATAGCTAGCTCTGCTAGCATAGGCCTGTACATTGGATAGCTAGCTCTGCTAGCATAAGCTGAGTGTGTAGGATTTGTGTAAACTTCTCTGTGACTTGTTAAGGAATGAGGCTCCAGCACACAGCTTTAGAGAGATTCCATGGAAATAGTGTTGTCATCGTCAGCAGGAACCCAGTACACAGATCCTTCATTTTGTTTTCATCTTGTCACAACTGCTGTGTTTTCAGAGGACAAATGTCAGGCTGTGTCTTTTGACTAATTTATGCTAGTGACTCATTTTTGCTTATTGTTAGAATAGGGGGTCTCTGGTTGGCGCAAGTATGCACTTGTGACAAACAGGGACCCTCTCCTCTAGTCAGGGCAAGGGAACTACCCTTTAAGAATAACCCCTGCTCACCCTCTAGGTTGCGTGGCGCGAGCAGTCAAGGCTAATCTCTAGGGCGCATTTAGTTAAGCATTCACAATCACACACAGTAAATAACACTGATCCCTCCACAAATGGACACCAGGCTGTGTGTATATAAAAATATGTAGACTTTATGTAAAAGATAGCAGTTTTGTAGACTTATCACAAGACCTTAAATAACATTAAATCAAGATGCACACAATACTTTTGTTGGGGTTGGAATGGATACTTTCTTGGAGGGCAATAGTTCTGTTGTGGTGTTTCTTAAAATAAATTTCTTTCAGCAAAGCGTCTTTACTTCCTTAAGCACGTGGTTTAACAAAAAAAATGCCCCCAATACTTTTAAATGCGCCTGCGCTTGTAAATAGCGCTCTGTGTGGATCTGCCTCACGGGGGATCCCTACCAGGCCGGCAGGAGGCTTAGGAGCAATCAAAACGGACCTTCTGGTCCACTGCGGGCCCCCGGGGGCGTTGTGCACAATGTACCTGTTTGGGCTTCAGCAGCAGCGTAGACGTTCCTTTCCAGGGCCGGGGGCCGGCTGGGGAGAAGCGCTGCAGGGCAGGGCGTCCAGGCAGGGACCTCGGAGGGGCTCTGGGCAGGTCCGGGCTGTAGGCAATACTTGGTGGTGGGCCAGAGACCCCTGAGGCGGCAATGCGGCACCGAGCGGCCTGTAAGTTTCAAGAGTACAGGCCGGCTCTGTGGTGCGGCACGGCCTCAAGGGGAACGATGCGCAGATCACCAGGAGCGTACGAGCCGTAACTTCCAGGCTCTAGCTGCGTGCGCCGGCGTACGCTTCAGGCGTACATTCGCAGCATACAGGGCACAATCCAATTGTTCACGCTTCCAGCGTGAGAGGCGTACAGGGGCACGGTGCAATGATTCACGCTTCCAGCGTGAGAGGCGTACTTTCGGGCGAACGGCACGTCTGTTTGAAGTACGAGCCGTACTTGTTCTTTTTGTGTGTGGTGCGGGTCAACGCAGGCGGTCACGGGGCGGCGTACTTCAAGGCGCTACGCTGCAGTCAGGGTCAGGACACAAGGCGCACAGGGCAATCTCCTACACTTCTGGCGTATGCGGCGTACGTTCGTGGCGTACCGGCCCAATGCGAAGGTGTACGCTTCAAGCGTACGGCGGCACAGTGCAACTTCGGGGGCTGGAGAGTGCAGGGTACGAGCTGGCGGGTCCGGGCGACTTGAAGACAATGGCAATGCGGCTCGTTGGGGAAAAAAAAAGTAGCACAGTGCAAAGCGGCCCAAATTAGGCTACGGTGCGGACTCCGGCTCGAGGAGGAGCGGGGCTACATGGAGTCAGGCGGCATAGCACGGGCTTGTGTAGAAGGGCAGGTCTTCGAGGCGCATTCAGCGACGGCTCCAGCAGGGGGGACACAGGCAGTTCAGCACTCTTCAGCAAAGGCAGGGGGGGGGGGAAGAGCCCAATGTTCCTGGGGCTCAGGTCAGGGGGCCAGCTCACTTCCAGGCCCTTGGAGATCAGCTAGGAAGCACAAGTGTCTTGTTGAAAGTAAATAAAAGCAAAGTCTTTCAAAAGGGGTCTTCCTCTCCTTTGGCAGCAAGGTTCCCACTGCAGGTTTAGTCCCCCAGGATAGGGACAGGCTCTCTCCTTCAGCTTCCTTGGTTCCTTCTCCTCAGGCAGAGGGGCGTCTTGGTTCACAAGCAGGATCTGATTTACAAGGAGCAGGGCTCCTACTTTTATACCACATTTCTTTTATCTTCTCAGGCCAGAGGGGCATCTGCATTACCTTATTCAGTCTCCGAGTACTTTGTTGGTGTGTTCTGGCTTCTTCTTTCAGTGTGAGGGCAGGCACATCAGACGCTCCACAGGAGGTGGAGCCAGCATTGTGTGGACAGGGGCAGCCATTAGTACCTTGATGACAGGGATTCGCCCTTCCTGGGCCAGGTGCAGGCTGAGTCACCAGTTGCTCCCCAGGGGGGCGGAGCCAGCATTGTGGTGGCAGACCACAGCCTGATTAAGAGTCCGGGGGCACTCCTACCTCCCACTAAGGTGTAATCCTTGCATTCACCACCTGTCATCCCCCAGCCCTGTCACTCACACATCCCAGACAGTCATATACACATCCAAGCAGAGGCGGGCTGAAATGGTTAGGCAGGCAAATGCTAACTTTCTAAAAGTAGCATTTGCAAACACAGGATATTAAAATAAACTTTACTAAAAGAAGTATTTTATTATTCTGAGTTCAGGCATACTAAACATTAATTTCTACCATGTTCCCTGAGCCTGCTGGGATTATAGAGTGTAATAATTCCAGCAGCCCATCTGGCCTAAAAGGGGACAGGTAGCCTTACAATAGTGAAAAACGAATTTGGCTGTAATTCACTATTAGGACATGCCACACTCATCAGAGCATGTCCTACCTTACACTTACAATGCACCCTGCCCTTAGGCCTACCATAGGGGTGACTAATATGAAGTTAAGGGAAGGTTTAGGGGCTGGCAAGTGTGTGCACTTGCCCAGCCAGCATGACAGTACCAGACTGCACGCAGGTTCTGCAATGGCAGACCCTAGACACATTTTAAGGCTGCTTCTGTGGGTGGCGCAACCAGCGCTGCAGGCCCACTAGCAGTATTGGCATTCACAAGCCCTGGCACTCCTGGTGCACTTTACTGGGGACTGACAGTAAATCCAATGAACCAATCAGGTATACCAATCACAGTTATACTTTTCATAGGGAGCACTTGCACTGCGGCACGGGTTGGCCGTGGCGCAGTGCCCTGAGCGGCTGACACCAGCAAAAACATCTGAGGCACATCAGCAAAAAGTGGAAGGGAAACTCACGCCAAGGTGCCAGGTCTAACACTTATACCTTTACCATGTGGATTGGTGTTCGCAAAAACCCCAAACTTTGCAGTCAAAACATAATAGAAAAGTGGACTAGTTGACAACGTTGTTGCGGTGGTACTGGTAAAGGCCATGTGAAAACAGAGGATGTAAGCTGTAAGCAAAGGGCTGCTTTTAAAATGACCTCAGGCTCTTAGCAGTTCACACATGCAAGTACAGAAAGGGCTGCTGGCCTCTAAACTACCGCGCCCTATTATATACTAGGGAATTTTAGGTAGGTTTAACCCCCTAACCTACTATCTACTATGGACTTATATGTCAGTCCTATTGTAAATGCACCCTTTTATATACTTTACCCTAATATATTTGACCCTGATGCATGTGTGTTCTCAACTTAACACTGGGTCTGGTCAGACAAAGCCTTTAAGACTACTACCACTGAGCTCTTAAAAATAAAAAAACTTCTGAAGTGTGCTAGTTCAGAGAAAAAGTATCATTATAAACAATAGCTCTAAAACTAATATTACTGGAGTAAAAATCCTGTTAGTTTAAAAATCCTGTTAGTTACATGAGGACACACGTTAATGTTTGTTAGGTAGAGGGAGATTAGGTGATTTGCCCAGAATAACAGGATGTTCAGCGTCATTGCCAAGACTCGAACCCAGTTCCCCGGTTTCGAGGTCGACCGCCCTAGCTGTTAGGCCAACTCCTCTCCCATGGACAAATTTTGCTTGGTGTGTTGTACTACTTTTTTAACCTAGTATAAACTTATTTTGACTTGTACTTATGTTTGTTGTCTATTTACTTACCTACTACTGCACAACCTAATTTGTAGTGTCTGTGAAACTTGCCCTTTGTCTCGAATATTTTTCCTGAATTTTAACCCTCCGTCCTGAATTTTTGTCCTGAATTTTGACCCTTTGTCCTGAATTTTTACTCTCACCACCCTGAATTTACACCCATTCCAGTTGGTCACCCTACTCCCTGGAGCTCAGGGCATCTTTCTCCCTCCAGACTCTGCAGGCCCTGTCTGTGCAGATGTATGAGGTGTCCTCACTCCCTCGCCCTGTCTGTGTAGATGTGTGAGGTGTCCTGACTCCCTCACCCTGTCTGTGCAGATGTGTGAGGTGTCCTGACACCGTGGGCCCTGTCTGTGCAGATGTGAGGTGTCCTGACTCCCTTGCCCTATCTGTGCAGATGTGTGAGGTGTCCTGACTTCGTGGGCCGTGTCTGTGCAGATGTGTGAGGTGTCCCGACTCCCTCGCCCTGTCTGTGCAGATGTGTGTGAGGTGTCCCGACTCCCTCACCCTGTCTGTGCAGATGTGTGTGAGGTATCCTGACTTCCTCGTCCTGTCTGTGCAGATGTGTGAGGTGTCCTGACTTCCTCCGCCTGTCTGTGCAGATGTGTGAGGTGTCCTGACTCCCTCGCCCTATCTGTGCAGATGTGTGAGGTGTCCTGACTCCGCCGGCCCTGTCTGTGCAGATGTGTGAGGTGTACCGACTCCCTCGCGCTGTCTGTGCAGATGTGTGAGGTGTCCTGACTCTGCCGGCCATGTCTGTGCAGATGTGTGAGGTGTCCTGACTCCCTCACCCTGTCTGTGCAGATGTGTGAGGTATCCTGACTCCCTCACCCTGTCTGTGCAGATGTGTGAGGTGTCCTGACTCCCTCACCCTGTCTGTGCAGATGTGTGAGGTATCCTGACTCCCTCACCCTGTCTGTGGAGATGTGTGAGGTGTCCTGACTCCCTTGCCCTGTCTGTGCAGATGTGTGAGGTGTCCTGACTCCCTTGCGCTGTCTGTGCAGATGTGTGAGGTGTCCTGACTCCCTCGCGCTGTCACTGCCCAAGTGCTGCTGTTTGGAGCTCAGATGATAGGTGAGGGATGCTTTTATTTCTCAATGCACGATGAATTGCAGTGCAAATGCTTGTCTTACAGCGTCAGTAGGACTGTAGGGTGGAGTCAGGAGCTCCCTGCCAGAGAGACCCAAAACAAGGGAAGAAAAGAGGGAGCGGCCTCCTCACTCTTTACCTGCTGGAGGTAACACATCCTGGCAACAGGAAGAATTATGGGGGAGGTCCCCACACGTCAAAGGGGCTCGCTGTTGATTGCGCGCCCGGGATTATCTGCTCAGTTTACCATACTCACCTGGGACCACAAACATACACACCCTGAGCAGGTAATCCTGCTTTTACCTTTTTCTGCCTGTCAGACTTTTATTTTCACCTTAGGACTTTTACCTTTACACCTTTGACTTACCAATCCTTGTCACCTGTGCATTAAGTCCTAAGGGATCAAAGGGAGTTAGCATAATAGGTAGATAATAACATTTACCTTCATAAAATAACCACAGACTCAGAAAGTTTTCAACACTTTATCTATGTAAATTCTTAAATGTCAGAGTCCATACAAGAGCAGTTAAGACCTTTTCAATTAAGAAAATAATAACTAATGCACTAATATGTTGAAATATAACAAGATTTCTTTTAGACATTGGTACCTGGGAAAGGTGAGAAAGGGAAACAGTACAAAGACATACCCACACAGATTATATCTACCTAGAATGGTGTGAAGACCAACCCTGGCCACGGACTGGGACAAAGACAAGACAGACTCTTGATACCCCTGTGCCAAAGGGACAGGACAGGTGCGGACCTGGACAGGACAGGACAGGTGCGGACCAGGACAGGACAGGTGCGGACCAGGACAGGACAGGTGCGGACCAGGACAGGACAGGACAGGTGCGGACCAGGACAGGACAGGTGCGGACCAGGACAGGACAGGTGCGGACCAGGACAGGACAGGTGCGGACCAGGACAGGACCTCAGTTAAGTGCAACATCAGCGTCACACCCCTCTCTCTCTGCGGCTAACACTTGGACCTCGACTGGGTCATCGATTCTTCTCCCTCAGCGAATTATCATTTCTTTTCACAGAGGGCTCGACCCGCACCTCTGCTCTCGATCTCCTCCGGCATACGCTGGATCAGTGACAGGTCTGTGACAAGTTGGACAATGTAACTAGCTAAGCTTACCTTAGTTATTCCATTTTCCAGGGCAATGTACCACCGCCCAGTGTTGCGGATTCCCTTGAATTGATTGGTCAGAAAGGCGAGGAGAGGTCATCACAGCATACCAGTATGAGATCATTTCCATTAAAATTGATCAATGTTCCCGCCCATAATTTACCTTCCCATGATTTTTATACCACCCAGCATTACTGTAGCAAAATGACATACAAAGTATAACAATTTATATTGTCTCTTCCTCTGGAGAGTTCACAAGGTTAGATTCCCAGGCGCATCGCAGGCAAGACTGTCGATGGCTTTGCTTCAATGTCATGGCTTGAGGACTCTTGATACTTTGACTCATGCGCGGTGGAGTTTTCAAAATGGCGTTACAAGTTACTCTTCAGGCCCAAATACAAGCTAACAATAAAGACAAAAGAAAAACACATTAGCATGCGAAAATAAATGAATGCACTGTATGCCACTTATTCCTACTCTATCCCCATTACTTTTATTTTAACTATAGCAGGAGGTAAATGGCTCATGCCCACCGTGTCAGTCATAATTTCTCTCAGACGGTAGTGTACAGCGCCAGGACACCTCTGGGTAGCAGAGCGCTTTAAAAATCTTATTAACAAATAGTTAGGCAGAACGAACAATGACTTACTCACCTTTCTCGTTTCATCAATAATAATGAGGAAATTATGCAGCCCTCTGTATAGCCCCCCTCTTGAAACATCCTTTTCTTGTCTTTTACTTTTTGTTTGTTCTTGGAAGCGTGTGGTCCTTTCTTTTAGTTTCTCATTACCGTATGTTTTTTGTATTTCCTAATCTCTAGAAAAAGCTTGGGCCCACAGAGTAGTTATGAACCCCCTTTTACCGTGAATCACTTTCTCCTACAGCAGTAGCCAGCAGCTGTTTACAGCGCATGGCCCCTATAGTATTTGTTTGATTTTCCGGGCTGAAGCGTTGGCATTTAATAAGTCTCATATGTCGGCTGTTTGTGTTTATGCAGCATAGGGGCCCGTCAGTGTATACTTGCTCTCAAATGTTCGGACTCTACTTCTGACGGTGGAAGGGCTCTCACAGATGGATGATGTTGAGGGCTGAAAGGTTGCGTGAAAATATCCTTTCACGTGCCACCCTAACGAACGATAACATTCATAGCAGGCCTATAACCTCAGGTGGGCAGATTCTTAGCCCTATCACAGGTGGCATTGCTGTTGGCAGCTTCAAGTGACAGCGACACAAGATCGGTAAATCTGTAGATTACTGCTCTGGGTTTAATGTTTCAAAGTACTGAAAAGAGGCAGGTGTTACTTTTATACATTAACAAAACAGTGACGCGAGAATATGAGTACATAGCCAGCCCTGGTAAAACCATAATGTAATGGATAGATCGAGGATACTGTCTGTGGCTTGCACCTTTCACATGCAATAAATAACAGTTGCGGTCGTATTATTTTATCACATGGGTAACACATGAATCCAAATAGCATATAGAATATTTAATTATTGTTTAGTGCCTCTGGCATGTAGTTTCTAAGCGCTTTGTGTATTATCAGCATTCTCCTATCGATCTATGCATTGTGATAGCTGCAGAGTTTGCACTCCTATCGATCCATGCATTGTGTTAGCTGCAGAGTGTGCACTCCTATCGAGCTATGCATTGTGATAGCTGCAGAGTGTGCACTCCTGTCGAGCTATGCATTGTGATAGCTGCAGAGTGTGCACTCCTATCGATCTATGCATTGTGATAGCTGCAGAGTTTGCACTTCTGTCGAGCTATGCATTGTGATAGCTGCAGAGTGTGCACTTCTGTCGAGCTATGCATTGTGATAGCTGCAGAGTGTGCACTCCTGTCGAGCTATGCATTGTGATAGCTGCAGAGTGTGCACTTCTGTCGAGCTATGCATTGTGATAGCTGCAGAGTTTGCACTTCTGTCGAGCTATGCATTGTGATAGCTGCAGAGTGTGCACTCCTATCGAGCTATGCATTGTGATAGCTGCAGAGTGTGCACTCCTGTCGAGCTATGCATTGTGATAGCTGCAGTGTGCACTCCGGTCGAGCTATGCATTGTGATAGCTGCAGAGTGTGCACTCCTGTCGAGCTATGCATTGTGATAGCTGCAGAGTGTGCACTCCTATCGATCTATGCATTGTGATAGCTGCAGAGTTTGCACTTCTGTCGAGCTATGCATTGTGATAGCTGCAGTGTGCACTCCTGTCGAGCTATGCATTGTGATAGCTGCAGAGTGTGCACTCCTGTCGAGCTATGCATTGTGATAGCTGCAGTGTGCACTCCGGTCGAGCTATGCATTGTGATAGCTGCAGAGTGTGCACTCCTGTCGAGCTATGCATTGTGATAGCTGCAGAGTGTGCACTTCTGTTGAGCTATGCATTGTGATAGCTGCAGAGTGTGCACTCCTGTCGAGCTATGCATTGTGATAGCTGCAGAGTGTGCACTCCTGTCGATCTATGCATTGTGATAGCTGCAGAGTGTGCACTCCTGTCGAGCTATGCATTGTGATAGCTGCAGAGTGTGCACTCCTGTCGAACTATGCATTGTGATAGCTGCAGAGTGTGCACTCCTGTCGAGCTATGCATTGTGATAGCTGCAGAGTTTGCACTCCTATCGATCTATGCATTGTGTTAGCTGCAGAGTGTGCACTCCTATCGATCTATGCATTGTGATAGCTGCAGAGTGTGCACTCCTATCGATCTATGCATTGTGATAGCTGCAGAGTTTGCACTTCTGTCGAGCTATGCATTGTGATAGCTGCAGAGTGTGCACTCCTGTCGAGCTATGCATTGTGATAGCTGCAGAGTGTGCACTCCTGTCGAGCTATGCCTTGTGATAGTTGCAGTGTGCACTCCTGTCGAGCTATGCATTGTGATAGCTGCAGAGTGTGCACTCCTGTCGAGCTATGCATTGTGATAGCTGCAGAGTGTGCACTTCTGTCGAGCTATGCATTGTGATAGCTGCAGAGTGTGCACTCCTGTCGAGCTATGCATTGTGATAGCTGCAGAGTGTGCACTCCTGTCGAGCTATGCATTGTGATAGCTGCAGAGTGTGCACTCCTGTCGATCTATGCATTGTGATAGCTGCAGAGTGTGCACTCCTGTCGAGCTATGCATTGTGATAGCTGCAGAGTGTGCACTCCTGTCGAGCTATGCATTGTGGTAGCTGCAGAGTGTGCACTCCTGTCGAGCTATGCATTGTGATAGCTGCAGAGTGTGCACTCCTGTCGAGCTATGCATTGTGATAGCTGCAGAGTGTGCACTTCTGTCGAGCTATGCATTGTGATAGCTGCAGAGTGTGCACTCCTATCGATCTATGCATTGTGTTAGCTGCAGAGTGTGCACTCCTATCGATCTATGCATTGTGATAGCTGCAGAGTTTGCACTTCTGTCGAGCTATGCATTGTGATAGCTGCAGAGTGTGCACTCCTGTCGAGCTATGCATTGTGATAGCTGCAGAGTGTGCACTTCTGTCGAGCTATGCATTGTGATAGCTGCAGAGTGTGCACTCCTGTCGAGCTATGCATTGTGATAGCTGCAGAGTGTGCACTCCTGTCGATCTATGCATTGTGATAGCTGCAGAGTGTGCACTCCTGTTGAGCTATGCATTGTGTTAGCTGCAGAGTGTGCACTCCTGTCGAGCTATGCATTGTGATAGCTGCAGAGTGTGCACTCCTGTCGAGCTATGCATTGTGATAGCTGCAGTGTGCACTCCTGTCGAGCTATGCATTGTGATAGCTGCAGAATGTGCACTCCTGTCGAGCTATGCATTGTGATAGCTGCAGAGTGTGCACTCCTATCGATCTATGCATTGTGATAGCTGCAGAGTGTGCACTCCTGTCGAGCTATGCATTGTGATAGCTGCAGAGTGTGCACTCCTGTTGAGCTATGCATTGTGATAGCTGCAGAGTGTGCACTCCTATCCATCTATGCATTGTGATAGCTGCAGAGGGTGCACTCCTATCGAGCTATGCATTGTGATAGCTGCAGTGTGCACTCCTGTCGAGCTATGCATTGTGATAGCTGCAGAATGTGCACTCCTGTCGAGCTATGCATTGTGATAGCTGCAGAGTGTGCACTCCTGTCGAGCTATGCATTGTGATAGCTGCAGAGTGTGCACTCCTGTCGATCTATGCATTGTGATAGCTGCAGAGTGTGCACTCCTGTCGAGCAATGCATTGTGATAGCTGCCGAGTGTTCTTTCCTGTCGAGCTATGCATTGTGATAGCTGCAGAGTGTGCACTCCTGTCGAGCTATGCATTGTGATAGCTGCAGTGTGCACTCCTGTCGATCTATGCATTGTGATAGCTGCAGAGTGTGCACTCCTGTCGAGCTATGCATTGTGATAGCTGCAGAGTGTGCACTCCTATAGATCTATGCATTGTGATAGCTGCAGAGTGTGCACTCCTGTTGAGCTATGCATTGTGATAGCTGCAGAGTGTTCATTCCTGTCGAGCTATGCATTGTGATAGCTGCAGAGTGTGCACTCCTGTTGAGCTATGCATTGTGATAGCTGCAGAGTGTGCACTCCTGTCGATCTATGCATTGTGATAGCTGCAGAGTGTGCAATCCTGTCGAGCTATGCATTGTGATAGCTGCAGAGTGTGCACTTCTGTCGAGCTATGCATTGTGATAGCTGCAGAGTGTGCACTCCTGTCGAACTATGCATTGTGATAGCTGCAGAGTGTGCACTCCTGTCGAGCTATGCATTGTGATAGCTGCAGAGTTTGCACTCCTATCGATCTATGCATTGTGTTAGCTGCAGAGTGTGCACTCCTATCGATCTATGCATTGTGATAGCTGCAGAGTTTGCACTTCTGTCGAGCTATGCATTGTGATAGCTGCAGAGTGTGCACTCCTGTCGAGCTATGCATTGTGATAGCTGCAGAGTGTGCACTCCTGTCGAGCTATGCATTGTGATAGCTGCAGAGTGTGCACTCCTGTCGATCTATGCATTGTGATAGCTGCAGAGTGTGCACTCCTGTCGAGCTATGCATTGTGATAGCTGCAGAGTGTGCACTCCTGTCGAGCTATGCATTGTGGTAGCTGCAGAGTGTGCACTCCTGTCGAGCTATGCATTGTGATAGCTGCAGAGTGTTCACTCCTGTCGAGCTATGCATTGTGGTAGCTGCAGAGTGTGCACGCCTGTCGAGCTATGCATTGTAGTAGCTGCAGAGTGTGCACTCCTGTCGAGCTATGCATTGTGGTAGCTGCAGAGTGTGCACTCCTGTCGATCTATGCATTGTGATAGCTGCAGTGTGCACTCCTATCGATCTATGCATTATGATAGCTGCAGAGTGTGCACACCTGTCGAGCTATGCATTGTGATAGCTGCAGAGTGTGCACTCCTGTCGAGCTATGCATTGTGATAGCTGCAGAGTGTGCACTCCTGTCGAGCTATGCATTGTGATAGCTGCAGAGTGTGCACTTCTGTCGAGCTATGCATTGTGATAGCTGCAGAGTGTGCACTCCTATCGATCTATGCATTGTGATAGCTGCAGAGTTTGCACTTCTGTCGAGCTATGCATTGTGATAGCTGCAGAGTGTGCACTCCTGTCGAGCTATGCATTGTGATAGCTGCAGAGTGTGCACTTCTGTCGAGCTATGCATTGTGATAGCTGCAGAGTGTGCACTCCTGTCGAGCTATGCATTGTGATAGCTGCAGAGTGTGCACTCCTGTCGAGCTATGCATTGTGATAGCTGCAGAGTGTGCACTCCTGTTGAGCTATGCATTGTGATAGCTGCAGAGTGTGCACTCCTGTCGAGCTATGCATTGTGATAGCTGCAGAGTTTGCACTCCTGTCGAGCTATGCATTGTGATAGCTGCAGTGTGCACTCCTGTCGAGCTATGCATTGCGATAGCTGCAGAATGTGCACTCCTGTCGAGCTATGCATTGTGATAGCTGCAGAGTGTGCACTCCTATCGATCTATGCATTGTGATAGCTGCAGAGTGTGCACTCCTGTCGAGCTATGCATTGTGATAGCTGCAGAGTGTGCACTCCTGTTGAGCTATGCATTGTGATAGCTGCAGAGTGTGCACTCCTATCCATCTATGCATTGTGATAGCTGCAGAGGGTGCACTCCTATCGAGCTATGCATTGTGATAGCTGCAGAGTGTGCACTCCTGTCGATCTATGCATTGTGATAGCTGCAGAGTGTGCACTCCTGTCGAGCAATGCATTGTGATAGCTGCCGAGTGTTCTTTCCTGTCGAGCTATGCATTGTGATAGCTGCAGAGTGTGCACTCCTGTCGAGCTATGCATTGTGATAGCTGCAGTGTGCACTCCTGTCGATCTATGCATTGTGATAGCTGCAGAGTGTGCACTCCTGTCGAGCTATGCATTGTGATAGCTGCAGAGTGTGCACTCCTATAGATCTATGCATTGTGATAGCTGCAGAGTGTGCACTCCTGTTGAGCTATGCATTGTGATAGCTGCAGAGTGTTCATTCCTGTCGAGCTATGCATTGTGATAGCTGCAGAGTGTGCACTCCTGTCGAGCTATGCATTGTGATAGCTGCAGAGTGTGCACTCCTGTCGATCTATGCATTGTGATAGCTGCAGAGTGTGCAATCCTGTCGAGCTATGCATTGTGATAGCTGCAGAGTGTGCACTCCTGTCGATCTATGCATTGTGATAGCTGCAGAGTGTGCACTCCTGTCGAGCTATGCATTGTGATAGCTGCAGAGTGTGCACTCCTGTCGATCTATGCATTGTGATAGCTGCAGAGTGTGCACTCCTATAGATCTATGCATTGTGATAGCTGCAGAGTGTGCACTCCTGTCGAGCTATGCATTGTGGTAGCTGCAGAGTGTGCACTCCTGTCGATCTATGCATTGTGATAGCTGCAGAGTGTGCACTCTTGTCGAGCTATGCATTGTGATAGCTGCAGAGTGTGCACTCCTGTCGAGCTATGCATTGTGATAGCTGCAGAGTGTGCACTCCTGTCGAGCTATGCATTGTGATAGCTGCAGAGTGTGCACTCCTGTCGAGCTATGCATTGTGATAGCTGCAGAGTGTGCACTCCTATCGATCTATGCATTGTGATAGCTGCAGAGTGTGCACTCCTATAGATCTATGCATTGTGATAGCTGCAGAGAGTGCACTCCTGTCGAGCTATGCATTGTGATAGCTGCAGAGTGTGCACTCCTGTCGAGCTATGCATTGTGATAGCTGCAGAGTGTGCACTCCTGTCGAGCTATGCATTGTGATAGCTGCAGAGTGTGCACTCTGTCGCTGAGACCTGCAATCGTGCACTCTGTTTCGGTTGGTGCTCTTCCATTTCTGGTGCTTTGCAGCAGTTTTAAGATTTTCTTAGAATTTCCTGTTGCTCAAATGGGTACAATTTCTGATATTTGTAAGTTTCCCTCGTCTTCATTGCTTGATTTTGCTCGTGATAAAGTGTCACTCGTATTTGTTAAAATGTCACTCATAATTAGATTATAGCTATGAAAATGTCACACCTAGCAACATAAACCCTTGGCAGCTATGGTCAAGTCATGATGTAGGAGGGTTGAATGAGCAATGCGTCATTGCAATAACCAATCAATCTATTCGGTTCTGCGACACCCTTTAGAGCACCTACTCCCTGCCATAGGCTATTGAGGGCCATGCATAATGCATTAAGGACGTGACGACACCTATAATGATACATAGGCATACAACGGCCTGTTTACCTGTGGCGTAGCCAGGCTTGTTAAAAAAGTGAAATCCTGAGCACACTTCCTCCAGAGAGGACAACAAAACATTATATTTGTATGAACGTGAAGACCACAGCTGAGGCGGTGTTTCCCGTGAACGTTCTCATAAAAACACTTTTTTTTCAATATGTGCAATGCAGCCGGCTGAGGCCTCGTCATGCCAACAAACGCCGTCAAATTAATCATCCTTGTCAGCTCAATAAAGCTCTCCAACAACACGTTGACTGTATCAATGCCTTTAACCCTGTAACGCACTCTGCTAATTTTGGGCTTTTTTGCACTATTAACAAGCATTGGTAGATGCATTAGGGTTTGCCTGTGTGATTAATATTAAACTATTTTTGTTGTAACTTTTAGCTTGCTGAGTAGTTGTTCAATATAAGTTACAAAAAGTCTGTTAAAGTGTCCTGACTTGTTTATGTACACAAAGGCAATATATTGCGCTGTTACCAGTGGTATAGTGCCCATAAGTAATACCTATATGTTGAAAAATTAAATGACAGAGGGAAATTTTACAATTAATTGAAATAGCAATATTATAAATGTACAGGAGTTCTGATAACTTTTGGTCCCGGTGCCACTTCACGTGCTGTACCATTGAAATAATGACCCTAGTGCCTGCAAGTTAACTGCATTTGTGCCTGCCTGTTTAGTAGTAAAATATAGCAATATTGGGTGTTTAAAGGAGTTATAACAACTTTTGGCCCAGGTGACACTGCACCTGCTGCACTGTTAAAATCATGATCCTATTACCTGTAGGGTAACTGCACTTGTGACTGCCTGTTTAGTTGTAAAATATAGCAATATTTGGTGTTTGTATTGGTGGAGGGTTTAGATTAAGTTCAGGAAAAAATAGCGCTCTGGCAGGTACGCTAGGAATGTAAGTTGAGACTGAATATATACGGTGCTGACAGGTCAAGGGGAACAAACCCAAATGAAACAACCCCTGCAAGTGTGTGGGTCAAGACCTACACAATCAATATGAAACCAAGTCCTGTGCACACGTATCAAGATAATGGTTCAAGTGTACCAAGTAAATTCTAAATAAATGTCAAAAAAATGTTGTCGTTGAAATTATGGAGGTCGACATCCAGTGTATCGTAAACAAAAATGTTTTATGTCAATCCAGATCAATACAGAAAGAAACAAACCAGCCGACACGTGTTTCGTCACAACCCTTGGTACAATTGTGATTCTTCAGGGCTGGGAAGGACACAAAAAAATAATAATACAAAATGATAAAAGAAGCCACAACTGTAGCGACTAACAGAAAAGAAACATAGAATTACTACGCAATGGTAATCGGAAAGTGAAACACCGAGATCATGTGGATACCCTATGTTGTGAAAAAGTACATGAACTTGGTGACTTCACACTACAACGAGACCCCAATGGTCGCGTGGTGGTGGTGTGAACAAGATAAAAGAAACAAGCATTTGCAATGCAAAAGGTCTTGCATTAGGAAAGTTTGAACTATTGGTCTTGTAAATGACAATTTTTTTTATTTATGTTTTGGTTTTGAAAATAGCTAAATTAATTGCTTTGTCATTTACAATGCCAATACTTTTATCTTTTGCAAATGTGACACCTTTAGCATTTGTAATGCAACATGTTTTGTATTTATGTGACATAGATGTATTGATATTACTAATAACAATGGCTTTTAATTTTTTTAAATAATTAATACTTAAATAAAAGTTATTGTAATTTATAATGGCAATAGCTTAAACTTTTGTAAATAACTTTTGTGAAGATTATGTTCAGTGTATTTTATTGTGACGAAAATCCGAGAACAGAAGTGAAATATTAACATATTTTTGTGACATTTGTAATAAAGCTTGAAACATTGAAAGAAAATATTTGAACCAGCTGTTGTTGAATGGTTGCACAGATTGATGCTGTGGTGGCGCGGAGTGATGCTGTGGTGATGACAAGTGATGCTGTGGCGTTCAGTGATGCTGTGGTAGCGCATAGTGATGGGGGGTGCCCCTGAGTGATGCTGTGGTGCCCCTGAGTGATGCTGTGGTGGTGCGATAGTTAGATAGAGTGAGGGCGATAGATAGCTAGAGTTAGGGCGATAGATAGCTAGAGGGAGGGCGATAGATAGCTAGAGGGAGGGCGATAGATAGCTAGAGTGAGGGCGATAGCTAGAGTGAGGGCGATAGATGTGTGTGGTTGTGTGTGGTTGTGTGTGTGTGTGGTTGTGTGTGTATGGGTGTGTGGTTGTGTGTGTGGTTGTGTGGTTAGTTGAGTGGTAGGTTGAGTGTGTGTGGTAGGTTGTGTGTGTGTGGTAGGTTGTGTGTGTGTGGTTGAGTGTGTGTGTGTGGTTGAGTGTGTGTGTGGTTGAGTGAGTGTGTGTGGTTGAGTGGTTGTGTGTGGTTGAGAGAACAGGGAGTTAAGGAAGGAGGCGGGGTGAAAGAGAACAGCAGATCAGCCCCGGAGAAGAGAAAAGGGAGTTAGAGAAGGAGGCGGATGGAAGAGAGCAAAAAGATCATCACAGGAGAAAGGCAACAAGGAGTTAGAGAATGAGGCGGGGTGGAAGAGAAGAGCAGATCAGCACAGGAGAAGAGAACAGGGAGTTAGAGAAGGGGCGGGTGGAAGAGAGCAGCAGATCAGCTGAGTGTGTGTGGTTGTGTGGGTGTGGTTGTGTGGGTGTGTGCTTGGTTGTGTATGTGTGTGTGGTTGTGTATGTGTGTGTGGTTGTATGTGTGTGTGTGGTTGTATGTGTGTGGGTGTGCGCATGTTTGTATGTATGTGTGTGTGCGGTTACAAAAGGATGTATGTGGATGAGAGCAGCAGATCAGCACAGCAGAAGAGAAAAGGGAGTTAAAAAAGGAGGCGGTGGAAGAGAGCAGCAGATCGGCACAGGAGAAGAGAAGAGGGAGCTGGAGAAGGAGGCGGTGGAAGGGAACAGCAGATCAGCACAGGAGAAGAGAACAGGGAGTTAAAGAAGGAGGCGGGTGGAAGAGAGCAGCAGATCAGCACGGGAGAAAAGAACATGAAGTTAAAGAAGGAGGCGGGTGGAAGAGAGCAGCAGATAAGCACAGGAGAAGAGAACAGGGAGTTAGAGAAGGAGGCGGGGTGAAAGAGAACAGCAGATCAGTACCGGAGAAGAGAAAAGGGAGTTGGAGAAGGAGGCGGATGGAAGAGAGCAAAAAGATCATCACAGGAGAAGGCAACAAGGAGTTAGAGAATGAGGCGGGGTGGAAGGGATGAGCAGATCAGCACAGGAGAAGAGGTGGTGTGGGAGAGAAGAGCAGATCAGCACAGGAGAAGAGAACAGGGAGTTAGAGAAGGGGCGGGTGGAAGAGAGCAGCAGATCAGCACGGGAGAACAGAACAGGGAGTTAAAGAAGGAGGTGTATGGAAGAGAGTAGCAGATCAGCACAGGAAAAGAGTACCTGGAGTTACAGAAGGAGGTGGGGTGGAAAAGAGCAGCAGATCAGTACAGGAGAAGAGAACAGGGAGGTAAAGAAGGGGCGGGTGGAAGAGAGCAGCAGATCAGCATGGGAGAACAGAACAGGGAGTTAAAGAAGGAGGTGTATGGAAGAGAGTAGCAGATCAGCACAGGAAAAGAGTACCTGGAGTTACAGAAGGAGGTGGGGTGGAAAAGAGCAGCAGATCAGTACAGGAGAAGAGAACAGGGAGGTAAGGAAGAAAGTGGGTGGAAGAGAACAGCATATTAGCACAGGAGAAGAGATCTGGGAGTTGGAGAAGGAGGCGGATGAAAGAGAACAGCAGATCAGCACAGGAGAAGAGAAGCGAACAGGAAGTTAAAGAAGGAGGCGAATGGAAGATAGCGGAAAGATTATCACAGGAGAAGAGAACAGGGAGTTAGAGAATGAGGCGGGAGGAAGAGAACAGCAGATCAGCATGTGAAATGAGAACAGGGAGTTCGAGAAGGAGGTGATGGAAGGGAACAGCAGATCAGCACAGGAGAAAAAACCAGAGTTAAACAAGGAGGTGGGTGGAAGAGAGCAGCAGATCAGTACAGGTGAAGAGAACATGGAGTTAAAGGAGGAGGTGGGGTGTAAGAGACCAGCAGATCCGCACATGAGAAGAGAACAACGAGCTAAGGAAGGAGGCGGGTGGAAGAGAACAGCCGTTCAGCACAGGAGAAGAGAAGAGAAGAGACTAGGGAGTTAAAGAAGGAGGTGGGGTGGATGAGAGCAGCATATCAGCACAGGAGACGAGACCAGGGAGTTAAAGGAGGCCAGTGGAAGAGAACAGCAGATTAGCACAGGAGAAGAGAACGGGGAGTTAGAGAAGGAGGCGGTGTGGAAGAGAGCAGCAGATCAGCACAGCAAAAGAGAACAGGGAGTTAAAGAAGGAGGCGGGTAGAAGAGAGCAGCAGATCAGCTCGAGAGAAGAGAACAGGGAGCTAGAGAAGAAGGCAGAGTGGAAGAGAGCAGCAGATCAGCTCGAGAGAAGAGAAGAGAACAGGGAGTTGGAGAAGGAGGTGGGTGGAAGAGAGCAGCAGATCAGCACAGGAGAAGAGAACAGGGAGTTAGAGAAAGAGGCAGAGTGGAAGAGAGCAGCAGATCAGCACGGGATAAAGATAAAAGGAAGTTAAAGAAGGAGGCGGGTGGACGAGAGCAGCAGATCAGCACAGGAGAAGAGAACAGGGAGTTAGAGAAAGAGGCAGAGTGGAAGAGAGCAGCAGATCAGCACGGGAGAAGACAAGAGAACAGGGAGTTAGAGAAGGAGGTGGGTGGAAGAGAGCAGCAGATCAGCACAGGAGAAGAAAACAGGGAGTTGGAGAAGGAGGCAGAGTGGAAGAGAGCAGCGGATCAGCACGGGAGAAGACAAGAGAACAGGGAGTTAGAGAAGGAGGTGGGTGGAAGAGAGCAGCAGATCAGCACAGGAGAAGAAAACAGGGAGTTGGAGAAGGAGGCGGATGGAAGATAGCAGAAAGATTATCACAGGAGAAGAGAACAGGGAGTTTGAGAAGGAGGTGGTGGAAGGGAACAGCAGATCAGCACAGGAGAAGAGAACAGGGAGTTAGAGAAGGAGGTTGGTGGAAGAGAGGGAGGGCGATAGATAGAGGGAGGGAGGGGGATAAATAGATAGAGGGCGGGGGATAGATAGCTAAAGGGAGGGCGATCGATAAAGGCAGGGCGATCGATAGATAGAAGGAGGGCGATATAGATAGATAGAGTGAGGGAGGGCGATAGATAGATAGATAGAGTGAGGGAGGGCGATAGAGTAAGTGAGGGCGATAGAGTGAGTGGGGGCGATAGAGTGAGTGAAGGCGATAGTAAGGGCGTTAGAGTGAGTGAGGGAGGGCGGTAGAGTGAGGGAGGGCGGTAGAGGGAGGTGTTGGACCCGGCCTCGTGGCGTGGTCCCACTCCTCCCGCATGGCGGGCCCTAGACGGCATCGACCCCTGTCCTCCCCCATGAAGCTACCCTCTCCAACCTTCAATGAGAGCCGCCACTCCCGGCGACCCCCGGCTCTCCCCCTCAGGAACACGGCGACCCCTACTCACCCCACTCTGTGGGTCCGGCCCCTACCCCGGGCCGCCATCTCAGGCCCCGACTCCATCTTGGGCCCTCCACATCCGGACCACGTGGCCTCGGCCCGACCTCGGCCGCGGCCCCAGCGAAGCCCCGACATCGAGGCACCAAGATCCGACCAGGTGGTAAAGCGGCCACTTGACGGATCAAGGAGGAGGGGAGTTTCGATGGCCCTCGTCAATCGCCTCCGGCCTCCCTGGGCGCTGGCTCCACCCCCCTGCTGTGTGTCTGGACACTCTCATCCCGGCCCCTCTGACCCCCAGGCGCGAGGGTCCGGACATCAAAGGACTCCAGCCTATATCTGGGGCAGCTCTGGAATGGGTCAGTAGTTGTATCCTGGAGTCGAGAGCCCTGCTGATTGAATCGCGGCTGACCCTGAGAAGAACTCGCTACTTTGAACCCTGGAACATCGGAGCCCTGCTGATGCTGTCGCGGCCCGACTTCACTGAACCATCCTCGGAGCCCTGCTGACGCTGTCGCGGCCCGACCTCGCTGAACCATCCTCGGAGACCTGCTGTCATGGCCTGACCTCGCTGAACCATCCTCGGAGCCCTGCTGACGCTGTCGCGGCCCGACCTCGCTGAACCATCCTCGGAGCCCTGCTGACGCTGTCGCGGCCCGACTTCACTGAACCATCCTCGGAGCCCTGCTGACGACATCGCGGCTCGACCTTGCGGAACCCCCCAGCTCGAGGATTGAGAGCTATGCGTAGGGTATCCCTGTGCCAGGCTGGTACTAAGACTGTCCCGCTACCCCATTCCCACAGTTACCGAGACATTAAGGATCCCTCGAACCTGCCTTTATTGCTGATAAAGACTCTAAGAATCTACCCTCTTGTGTGGTGTCCCTTTGTAGTGGTGTGATTGCTCGACTGTTATGGTTCTAGAAGAGGAGCCTCGCCAAGGAGGCCTCTAGACGGCGCTCGGCCAACTCCAGAAGGAGAGGTGGGTCTCGGGGTGGTCAGTCAGACCTCTTCTGCCTCCCCTGGGATCGCCTTTCTAACAGGAGGGCGGTAGAGTGAGGGCAGTAGAGTGGTGAGGGTGAGGGTGTGTGAGGGTGAGGGTGTGTGAGGGTGAGAGGGTGTGTGAGGGTGAGAGGGTGTGTGAGGGTGTGAGGGTGTGTGAGGGTGTGAGGGTGTGTGAGGGGGTGAGGGTGAGGCTGTGTGAGGGGGTGTGAGGGTATGGGTGAGGGGGTGTGGGTGAGGGGGTGTGAGGGTATGGGTGAGGGGGTGTGAGGGTATGTGTGAGGGGGTGTGAGGGTATGGGTGAGGGGGTGTGAGGGTGAGGGGGTGTGAGGGTATGGGTGAGGGGGTGTGAGAGAGGGGGTATGAGGGGGTGTGAGAGAGGGGGTGTGAGAGTGAGGGGGTGTGTGAGGGTGAGGGGCTGTGGGGATATTAGGGGGTATGAGGTGAGGGGATGTGAGGGTGAGAGGGTGAGGGGGTGTGAGAGGGTGAGGGGGTGTGTGAGGGTGTGTGTGAAGGTGAAAGGGTATGTGAGGGTGAAAGGGTGTGTGAGTGTGAGAGGGTGGGTGAGGGGATGGGGGTGAGGGTGAGGGGATGGGAGGGTGAGGGTGAGGGTGTGTGTGAGGGTAAGAGGGTAAGTGAGGGTGAGAGGGTGGATGAGGGTGTTTGAGGGTGAGGGTGTGTGGGGGTGTGTGAGGGAGAGAGGGTGTGTGAGGGAGAGAGGGTGTGTGAGGGAGAGAGGGTATGTGAGGGTGAGAGGGTGTGTGAGGGTGAGAGGGTGAAAGGGTGTGTGAGGGTGGGTGAGGGGGTGAGGGTAAGGGAGTGTGAGGGTGAGGGAGGGTGAGAGGGTTGTGAGGGTGAGGTTTACAAATACCGGGCTTATGTAGAGGAAAGTGGCACCCGCAGGGTGGGATAGCTGCACGGTGAGGCGAGGGCGGCTGCCGTTTGCTTTAGGGGCTTGTTAGGGGTAGTAAGCACTATGCATGCATTCCATACAACCATGAGGGAAGTGAGTAGAAGGTGACGGTGAGAAAAAGACTGAAGTGGGGGTTTGACAGTTGTGCAATTGGCGAGCTGACTGTGGGGAACTGGTGGGGTGGGAGAGAGATGATCAGAAGTGGAAAGTGAGGGGTCGAACTAGCAGAGTGATTAGAACGAAGGGGGGGGGAAGGAGATGATGAGACCAAATGGGACTGGGAAGCGAAGATTGTGATTCTGGACAGATGTAAATAGGGTGAGGGGCAAGAGAAAAGGTCGTGCACAGATGCGCTGATGGGGTGGGTGGCAGATGAGACCTAGAGCTAGAAAGTGATATGGTGTATTGAACGTGCATTGCAGGCAAATGGGAGGACAGAGGCGTGAGATGGAGGGGAGGCGAGAAGGGGGTGGGGCAGCAGGCGGCGGGGACAGGTAGAGAGTCACTCTGGGAGAAGGCGAGTTAAGAGGATGGATCAATGGGGGCAGAGAGCCAGGGAGAGGGCGGAAAAGGAGAAAAAGAGAAAACTCCCGCTTGGATATCAGTTAAAAGAAGAGGAATGAGCGGGAGAGAGTGAGTTAAGGGGGTGGAAGAAACGTCTGCAGGGGAACAGAGACAGAAGAGAGATGCACAGAGACAAAGGGGATGAGAGGAAAGGGCGAACGGGGGAGGCAGAATCATACGTGGGAAGAGAAGCAATAGAGAGCGGGGGACATGGGTGGGGACATCGAAAGCAGCAAAGAAGGCGGGTAGCAAGCAAATGGTGGCGCCCGATGTGCAGAGTGGCAGTGGCAGCCTTTGAAGTCTGATGCAGAGGCACAGACAAATGGTGGTGCGCGATGTGCACACGGGGTGGGGTAGCGGCAGCCTTTGAAGTCTGATGCAAGGCACAGACAAATGGTGGTGTGACGTGGCTGACGATGGCGTGCACGCGCATAGCTCACATGAACTGTAAGTGAGCCGCAAGTTTGGTAGAGTTTTTGAAGTGCTTACAATAATTCTCCCCTATCTATCCCTGTGGGATAGAATAGTCGAGACCTAAAAAGGAAGGGAGCAGGGCAGATGGGTCTGACTGTCTTTAGATTGTAAATCTTTCAGTCAACGAGTTTCAACCTATTTTCGAATCACCTTTGATTGAAGGTTTGTCAAGCGGTCGTACTGCTGGCTCCCCTTCTGACATTTGCCCAGCAAAGTATATGCAGAAAATGATTGTGCTACTATGCAGAGTACTTTTTACAAAAAACAGTGGACCCTAGTACTTGAGAGATCAGGGTAAGAATAGACATACACTAAATAGTTAGTATGTCCTTTGTCCAGCCAGACAGGAATTTATTTGAAAAATGTACACAATTGGAAATGAATCTTACAGTAATGTCAAGAGGGCATGACCCGTGACCCACAGTGAACAAGACAAAACAACAAAATTCAGGCAAGCGCGAACAAGGCGGTCTGTATACTTGTAATCAGTGAACAGACTTGCTTGCGTTTTAGAGCACCATTGTACAAAGCATTTACGAACATTTTAGGTACATATGGTACTAATGTGTCGACGACGTTTCGATGCCGAAACCTTAAATACATGGCATCATCTTCAGGACAAGAATATAAATCATGTTTGTCTTGGAAATAAATAACAATTGCCTTTCATACAAGGCGGGTATTCTGTGATCGGCCCTGGAATCCAATCTGCGAGGACGACTTTGGGCTGTGGGAAGCCCTTCACAAGGGGGTCTGTGTTGCGAGATCCCGCGTTTCTCTCCGAGACCGCCTGGATCGTGGCTCGGTGTATGCCGCCATCTCAGGCGGGGATCACTACTGAGCCGGGCTCAGTAGCGATCCCTGCCTGAGATGCCGTGTACCGCGACCCTGCTACCGGCATACACCGAGCCGGTCTCTGAGAGAAACGCGGGATCTCGTGACACGGACCCGCTTGTGAAGGGTTTCCCACTGCCCAAAGTCGTCCTTGCAGATACTAGTGTATTACCTTCGGGTTCTCTTGTCTCTTAATAACATTATGCAGAGTACTGTCACACTTTTTTTCGTTTTGAAAACAGGTAATGTTCCACAAGCTTGGAAGAATTTTGGGAGTGAACCACTACTTTAAAACTTTCCCAGGACCCAACTGGCTTGAGCAATTTATTTCCTATTCCATATCACTCCTTCCTTATATGTCCAAGTGTGGGAGAAGCTAATTTTTTCCAGTTATTCCACTTTATGGAGTCTCAAACTAACCTTCATTCACATCAGGTGAGGTTTCGCCATGGTAAAAGTACTGAACTAGTTGTTGTATTGGTCCTGAATGACATTTGCACTCTATGGATGCAGAGAGTCCGGGGACCCTATTGCTCCTGGATCTCTCAGCAGCCTTTGACACTGTTGCCCATGGGGTGCTTTATTTCAATACTTAAATACATTGGTTTAAATAGTGTGGTACTGATGTGGTTTATCAAATTATTGACCAATCGTTACCAAAATGTTCCCGTTCCAACTTTTGTCTCAGAATCTAAATCCACCAAATGTGAAGTTCCCGGGTTCCCAGGGAATCCGTTCTATAACCATCACTCTAATCTCTGAGACCCTAGCTAAACCACCTCAGTTGGGTATGAGATTTTGTGTGTCTGCAGATGGTACACAGCTCCTTTCCAGACTCTCTCTCTCATGACAAACTCTGCTGTACCCGAGGGTCCTGTTGTCAGATAGTCCCAATGCTGCAAAACACCAACATTTAACCCAGAGTAACACACAGATGCTGTTAACATCACCAGCGGTCACCACTGGTCTGAGCATGACCCTTCTAGGATTGTCACTAGATACCCCCCCCCCCCTCTAGCCAAGGAACAGAACCTGGGCATCTATATTGCCTCAAACCTTACTCCTGATCCCATATATCTCAAATAGCACAGACTTGCTTATTCCAAAATGAAATTCCAGTTCAGTTTTTTTTCAGTTTTTAAAGTCTTTATTTCGAAGTTTTCCTTCATAAAAGACATCACATACACAAAAACATTTCAACGACAGTAAAAGAAAAATGTCATTCAAGAATTAACTAAAAGAAAATATTCCTTAATATAGGCTAATAGCCACAAAGTACATTGTTTGACAATTATCAGCAAAAGCTATATTAACAGTATCAAAAAATTTACACATTTTACACAATACAAAATGACTAGACCAACCAACAGATATAACAATCATTATGTCCTATTTCATATTCAATAGATTTCAAATAATCTCATTATGTTAATAATGGACGCTACTTGTTAACTTCTTTGATGTACCTTGCACGAATGACCCAAGCCCATCCAAGATATTTTGCCATACCAATGGACACCCACTCAGCTGTGTTTGTTCTTAGGATGTATATTGCTTCTTTGCACACCCGTACATTAGCTCGACGGCAAACTGGTTTAAGCCACTTCTGGCGAGGTGCATGATACGCAGGACATTCGAATAGGAAATGGCTCTCAGTTTCGTTATGTCCTAGACAAAAGGGGCAATGCATTATCAAACTATTCTGCCATTTGTTGGTAAATTCCCTAATTGGTAAGGAGCCTACTCTAAATTGATGATAGAGTTTCCTATCTAGGCCTTTGGTGATGTTGTCCCAATACGTCTCAAGTTGGGAAACTACTTTATGAAGCAAAAAGGAGCTAGTTAGTGTAGAGCCAGCTGAAAGCAAAACCATATCATCTTTCACAACTGTCCAAAACAACTGTTTAAAATCATTCTTTGAAGGAAAGGTTTGATTGCCTGGATCTGACCAATGTAAAGGTAAACCCATCTTAAGGAGAGTTGCTTTAACAGTTTTGAACCAGGGTATATACCCTGAGCCAAAAGACAATTGAACCTCCCGAAGCTCATTAGCGAACATTGCCAATTCTGGGGTAGACCAAATTCTTCTCCATAAAGCAACCATTCTAAATAGCGCTTGATTTTTAAGTGAATGGCAGCCCATATCGAACATTAGGGGGATTGCGGGGGTTGAGGGCGGTAAACCTACCAGGCTACGAAAAAATTTATTCTGGATTTTATCCAGTGGCGCAAGATCCACATGACCCCATAGGTCAGAGCCATAAAGAATGGCTGAACTAATTTTAGCCTTATAAATTTTCGTTGCAGGAAGTACTCTTTTCGTGAGGGAGCAGCGCTGTTCCTTCACAAGACACCCTGATAACCTGGCTAGTTTAAGGCACATGGTCTCAATCTGTTCTCTCCACCGCAGTCTATAGTCAATACACACCTAGGTAGGTCATTACCCAAACTTGCTCCAGTGCTACGTCATTCATGGTTACATGACCCTTGTGTGGTTTACACTTTGAAAAAACCATGAACTTGGTTTTCGTGACGTTAATCTCTAGGTCATTTAGGATACAGAACTCCGTAAATTTGTTAATGGCAGTTTGTAACCCCACCTGAGTTTTGGCCAAAATCAGAGTGTCGTCGGCAAATATTAAAAGCGGGAATTTAGTCCCTCCCAATACAGGGGCATCAGTTGGAACAGACGAAAGGAACTGCACTACCTGATTAATAAAGAGAAGGAAAAGGGATGGTGCCAAGACACACCCTTGTCTGACTCCCCGCGTAACAGGGAATGAGTCGGTTACCTGGCTTTGAGATCCCCATCTTACTCTCGCGAAATTATGTTTATGTAACCTAATTGTTAAATCTAATAATTCAGGAGGCATTCCCATTTTGCTTAGTGCCAACCACATCTTGTCTCTAGGGACCAGGTCGAACGCAGATTTTAAATCTACGAACGCAGCGTATAATGTTCCTCCACCTAGATGCACTATCTTCTAGTAGATCATAGTGAATCTAAGTACCTGGTCAATAGTGCTTGTATTGGCTCTAAAGCCTGCCTGTAGTGGGGACAGGATATTTTCATCCCTCACCCATGTCTGAATTCTGCCTAACAACAATCTGGCCATTACTTTTTGAAGTGCATCGATAAGGCTAATGGGGCGATAATTTGCCGCACTAGACTTATCTCCTTTTTTATGCACTGGAAGAATCTCCGCCCCTTTCCAAGAGTCCGGAATTTCTGCGCCCTTAGCAATGGCATTAGCCAGGGTGGTAATATACGGAACCCAATTTTCCATATCATATTTGAAAAGATCTGCTGGAACGCAGTCCATACCGGGTGCTTTGCCATTTTTAACTAATTGCAGCGCAATCTCTGTCTCACGTTCACTGAAAACCACAGGCCGGCAGTTCGCCAACTGTGGAAGAGGCAGCGTTCCCTCCTCGCTAGAAATACCACATGTTTGCTTGCCACAAAATTGAGCTGAAAAAAACTCAACCCACGTTTCCGCAGGGACATGGTTGGTCGGGGTTTGCAGATCACTACATCCTCCCCATTTGACTACCTGCCAGAATTTCAATTGGTTGCCTAATAAGCTAGCCTCATAAAGGTCCTGCCAGCGATTGTCATCCCATGCAATTTTGGCTAGTTTTAGGATTTTCCTATACTTTGCCCTCTCTACTTTAATTGCCTGGGTATCCCTAGTTTTTTTTTTTTTTTTGGAAAACCTTTATTTACCAAAATAAGTACACCGCTATTCAGCCATACATCCCGGAGGCCAGGCAGCATCGTATTGTAGTGCGGAACCATGTACAAAAACACGGCACAGGATTGGTCAGGTTTAATTTTACAATCGAAACAAAAATGAACAATAAGCACAACGAGAGTCTAAAAGGAGAAACAGAGAGAAAGAAAAAGAGGAGAGAACAAAAGAAAGAATCAAAGAAGAAGAAACAAAGCTGAGGGCAAAAGAAATATTCTAGGCTCATACCGCGGGGAGGGGCCGGGGATCGCACATCACATCAACAACATACTGTTCGAAAGCAATATAGACGGGGAGCAGAAAGTCAGGATACCAAACATGGAACACTGGGAAGGGGGAGCTATGGAGACAATCGGACATCAGTCTGTACCATCTCAGGGGGTACACAGATGTCCCCCCTATACGAGTTCCACGCTCCCCACACCGACCCCCACATCCTGGGCTTGCCCCGGGCCACATAGACAGTCTTCTCACGGAGCATACACCAATCCATATTGGTCTCCCACAGGCCGATCGTGGGGGGCGCAGAAGCGCCCCATTTCTGAGCAATGTCTCTTTTGGCTATCATATTGCCCAGGGTAACCCAGCGGGTGTGGGCCACATTGTAATCGTTCGGGCCCCAGATATTCAGAAGACAGCGCCGGGCCTCCGCAGGCAGGGTCACACCAAGCACATCTCTCATAACCTCATGTACACGATCCCAGTATAAGGCCACTACCGGACACTCCCAAATGATGTGCATGAAGGTCGCCACTACGCCACATCCCCTCCTGCACAGCCCGTCATGGGAGAGTCCCATGTGGATAAGCCTGGGGCCTGTAATATAGATCCTGTGGAGCACCTTCAATTGAACAAGTCTCAGCCTAGCTGAGATGGCCACCTCCTTAGGGGAGGAAACCGCTGACTGCCACTCCTCATCATCCACTTCAATCCCGTCATTCACCCAAAGGCCCCTCAGTTTCACCAGCAGATCAGTCCTCACGTTTATAAGCTTTTTATAGGTCAAGGAGATGGCACTGTCCGGCATATGGCCGTCCAGTACTCTGTCCTCCAGCGGAGACGAAGCAGGCAAGTTCTCACCCACAGGCATAGAAGAAGTGAGAGCGTGTCGAAGCTGTACATAACGGAAAGATTCCGCTTTACCCAATTGGAACTCGGCCTGTAGCGCCTCAAAGGATTTCACCTCCCCTCTGACCATAACATCTGCTACCTTCGAAATACCAATGAGATCCCATCTGTCGAATTCCTTGGAGTGCCACAGGTTTCCAAGCAGGTCAGAGTCGTATAGGGGAGTGGCCATTGTGAGCTTACCCTGCCAACCCAAAGTTTTGGTCACCGCCCTCCACAGATGTACCGCCGTTTTAGTGGGTCCAGTCAGCCTCCGATCCAGAGACCTAGAGTATAGTGCCCTGTAGTAGTTCCCATCATTCACGAGCCAACGATCCATGGCATAGCCAGGATTGACCGCCGGTCCGTAGAGACCGTGATTAACTGCCGCCAGCTGAGACGCCCAGTAATAGCGGCGTATGTCAGGCAAGGCGATACCGCCATCATACCACGGTATGGTTAACTTCGTCAGGGATATCCGTGGCCTACCATCCCACAGCAAGTTACGCTGTAGGTTCTCAACCTCTCCAAAGTACTTGGCCGGCACCGGGTCTTGCGTGTTCTGGAGCGCGTAGAGGAACCGCGGCAAGGACATCATTTTGAACAGTGCCGCCCGGCCCAACAGAGATATCGGTAGCTTCCTCCAACCCTCAACGTCTCGCCGCAACCTCACCAAAGGAGGGAGCAGATTATGAGCATATCGTGCACAGGCATCCTTTGAAACATAAATGCCCAGGTACCTGAAGCCCTGTTGTGCAATCTGGATAGTACAGCCACGAGGGAGGCGCGGAGTATCCCCGCACAGCGTGTAGAGAGAGGATTTGGACCAATTAATGACTAGGCCTGAGTAGCCACCAAAAGTGCCCAGCAAGTCAAACACCATAATCAGGGACCGGCATGGAGAGGTAAGATATAAAAGGATATCATCGGCATAGAGCGATATTCGATCCTCAAATCCCGGAGACCACGTGATACCTGCAACATCGGGATGGACCCGGATCCATGCTGCCAACGGCTCAAGCGCTAGAGCGAACAGGAGAGGCGACAGCGGACAACCCTGTCTGGTGCCCCTGCGCAAGGCAAAAGAGGCAGACAGTCGACCATTCACCGTCACATTGGCAAGCGGCGAAGAGTAGAGGAGCCGGACCCAGCCCATGTACTCGGGTCCAAACCCAAACTTAGCCAGCACGGCCCATAGGTAGTTCCACTCAAGGGAGTCGAACGCCATAGTTGCGTCAAGCGAGGCAAGTACCGCCGGTTCCGTGAGCAAGTGCACTCGCGCCATAACCGCATGGAGCCTCCGGAGATTGAGGGCCGTGTTGCGATGCGGTATGAAACCGGACTGGTCCGGGTGGACCAGGTCCGAGATCACTCCCACCAGTCAATTGGCCAGCAGCTTCGTCAATATTTTGGGCTCGGCGTTCAACAGGGAGATAGGGCGATAGGAACGGCAGAGATCTCGAGGCTTTCCCTCCTTGTGTATGACCACAATGGTGTCCAGTCGTTGATCGAGCGGGAGCTCACCAGTCTCGCGGGCCTCAAGGAACATATCCCTCAGGGGGGCAGCGACGGTATCAGCCTTAAGCTTATACAGCTCCACAGGAATGCCGTTGGGTCCCGGTGCTTTACCGGAGCGCAACGACCTGATAGCCAGCGCCACTTCATCAACCGTCACGCCCCGGTCCATATCTTCCCGCTCAGTATCAGACAAGCAAGGGAGCTCAACCTGCTCCAGAAAGGAAGCCGAGTAAGATTCGGACAGGGTAGAAACAGACGTGTAGACCGTCTCGAAGTAGTTCGCAAACGCATCAGCAATAGCGGCAGGGTCAGTCATGAACAGGCCGTCGTCACCCAAGATCACAGGTACCACTCGGGACGCTAGCTCTTTCTTGTCCAACCACGCCAGAAGTTTACCCGCCTTATCACCAGCGTCATATATCCTGCCCTGCTGTTCCCTGCCCATCGCCCTAGCCGCGTCAGTAGCAGTGGCCCTAAGTGCCGACTGCTTCAGGGCAAGAGCATGGAGCAAGTCCGGAGTCGGCCCCAGGGCCAGCTGAGAATTCAGATCAGCAATATCCGATTCCAGCCGAACCAAGTCCTCATCCCGTATTCTGCGCGCCTCGGCTATCAAGGAGAAGGCTTCCCCTCTGAGAACAGTTTTAAAGGCCTCCCAAAGGGAAAAGGCCGAGTCAACGGAGCCAGAATTCTCGGCAAAGTACAGCTCTATAGATTTCGCTAGGAGATCGCGGGTCTTAGGGTTACGGAAGTACCAGGGGTTAATAGATGCCACTCTCGACGTCGCCACGATGCGAAAGTCAAAAGACACCCAAACCGGGGAATGGTCAGAAATACCTCTGGCCAGGAGACGAGCGTTGGAAACCGACTGTGCCTGGGCCGCTGGGGTCAGGACACAATCAATGCGGGAAAGACTACCGTGGGCACCAGAGTGGAAGGTGTATTGTCTCTGAGCGGGATGCAGAAGTCGCCAGCAATCAACCAAGCCCATAGAGTCAAGGAAAGCCGGAAGCCAGGACTGTGCACCACGTAGATCTCTGGAAGGGAAGCGATCCAGGTCACCCGACACCACAGAGTTAAAGTCCCCCCCCAGAATCCGCAGGCCCACCGGGAGACCCAAAATGGCGCTACCAAGATCCTGAAAAGTGGATGTTTGCAGTCCCGGGGGGACGTACACCGAAACCAAAACCAAAGTGCGCCCCTCCCACTTGCACACCACTGCCACATATCGGCCTCTGTCATCAACCAGGGTAGATTCAACCTCCAGGGGAAGGGACGTTCGCACCATGATGCCTACCCCACGGGACCCCGTAGAGAAGCCCGAATGGGCCACCATCTTGTACCCTCTCCTGTTCAGAGCCCTACAGGTGTTGCCAACAAGATGAGTTTCCTGCAAAAGAACTACATCTGGAGCACAGCGTTTAAACATTTGCAGAACAACACCACGTTTGATTCGGTCCCCCAACCCATTAACGTTCCAACTCATCAAATTCAATGATTTACCCCCATCATCAAGGACGCTCCACCCCATCAACCCCCCCCCGGAGTACAGCCCGCAAACCAAAAGCTACAGAACAGTAAGACCTCAGCCACAACGAGTGTAAAGAAAATAGAACAAACATAGAAAACGTGTCCCAACTACCCCCCACCCTGCACCCCTGCATCAGACTAGAAGCCACCCCAACTAGCAGTGTGCCTGTCGCCCCTTAAACTAATCTACAAGAAGCCCCCTAGAGGAGAAAAGAGACATCCTATCCACCCCCCGTCATCCTCCATATCCAGTACATAAGCGAGAGAAAACAGAAGAGGCAAAATGCAGAGTCGGTGCCCATCGCAGCTACCCCCCCAGAAAAGTCAAAGGCAGTTCGTTTATTCGCCGGGAACCTTAACCTGATCCTCCAGCCGCATCCTCCGTCCGCTCATCTGGCTCGGTCCGTCGTTGAGGCAAAGTGTCCAACCAGTCTCCTGCCGCATCCGGAAGGTCAAAAAACATCGTCCGGTTACCATGCTCAATGCGAAGCTTTGCAGGATAAAGCATGGAGTAGCGCATCCCCAACTCCCTAAGCCGCCGCTTCACACCAGTAAAACTCTGCCGGCGCTTCTGGACAGCTTGAGTAAAGTCAGGGAAAAAGTTAACGTCTGCATTCTGGAATCGTAGCGGGCCAGCGCTCCTCGACGCCTGCAAAATGGCGTCTCGGTCCCTGTAGTTGAATAGTCTCGCAATGATGGGGCGAGGAGATGCGCCTGACTTCGGTGGGCCACCCGGGATCCTGTGGGCCCTCTCGACTGAGAAAAACTTGCTCAGACCCCCCGGCGCCAAGTTCTTGACCACCAAGTCCTCCACAAAGAGTTCAGTGGACTCCTCCTCGGCTTTCTCCGGCACACCCGTAATGCGGACATTTTGGCGTCGCGCCCGTCCCTCGAATTCGTCAAGACGGCGTGCCAGCATCCCATTAGCCAATTTCAGGTCGCGGACCTCATTTTGTACATCCGACATGTCGTTGGTTAAGCTCGACGTTTTGAGGTCCAGTGACTTGACCCTATCATTTGTCTTGCCAAGATCAGTTCTAATAAGATTAAGTTCGATCTTCAGGGTATCTACTTTGCAGGACAGCGCCTCATGTAGGCTATGCATCTCAGCCTTCACTCCCGCAATAGCACCCATCACGTCCCGAAGTGTAAACTCAGGATCTTCAGGGGACGCGTCCCGCAGTGAGTCTTTAGTGCGCCCCGGCATTACCGGCGATCCCTTTGAATGGGAGAATCTTTCCGGAATGGTGGACTGGGACTGAGTCGGCTTCCTGCTGACTCTCGGAGGCTTGCCTTTGTCCGAGTCCCCTCTGCCCGCCATATTGCCACACTAGAGCAGGATAGTTCGGGGGGATGGGACGGTCGCGAAGCGCACCTCCAATCGGTGCGAGTGCTACAGCGATGGGAGTCCCAAGAGCCACCAACGGGAGAGCGCGACGGAGAGTGCCCGGGCCGGCCGGTCCAGTCAGTTCGCCAGGCACCGCACCGGGCGTCCCGAAGGTCACCTCCCGGGTCCAGCGATGGCGGCCAGTGACGCAGGCAGGGTCCGCAGAGTTACAACGGCATAACTTGGTCCAGGTAGGTCGGATATGCAGTCCGGGAACGGGCGCAGCTTCCGCACCGGCTCAACAGATGATACCCACCGTCATGGGACAGGATGGGTGACAGGATCGTTGCGGAGGATCGGGAGGTCTTCGGAGCTCCGAGCTCACGCGGCCATTGTAGTCGCCCGCGAAGCTCCTCGGTATCCCTAGTTTTAATAACAGATATCAGGCGACTATGTGCCTTCCTGCAGTTTGCATCATACCATTTTGCACCCAAATTACCTTTGTTGATTGAATGAAATTCCAATCTAAGTAGATGAATGCCATGTCTATGGGAACCCTGTTGCCAGACTTGACGTTAGTAGTAGGTAGGGACACCTTCACTTCAAACTCTGGCCGCAAAAGTGACAGGTCTGGTCTTAAATTTGACCGGTCTGGCAGCAAACTGCTGGTCTTAAATTTGACAGGTCTGGCAGCAAACTGCTGGTCTTAAATTTGGCAGGTCTGGCAGCAAACTGCTGGTCTTAAATTTGACAGGTCTGGTAGCAAACTGTTGGTCTTAAAAATGACAGGTCTGGTCTTAAACTGCTGGCAGCAATCAATGTCTGGCCGCAAACTGCTGACCTCAATCATGCAGGCCGGATAGATCAGGCAGCAAACTATTGGCAGCAACTACTATGGTCGCAAAAGAACTCTGGCCGCAAAAGTGACTCCTGTCACTGTGTGCTGCAACGGGTTCCCAAAGTGACATGCGGCACTTGTGCTGCCTAGGGTGTTTAAAAGCAGATGTCCCGGAAGGGGCAGATGAGTCACAGGGGGAGGGTTGTTTTTTGGAGACAGAGGCGTGGCGGAACCGCCCTGAGGCCATGTGTCCCTGTTGTGGTGTAGAGGTATAAGCCTCTTTTAGGGGTTGTGGTTTCTTAGAATACATATAAGCCTTTGTCAGGAGCCTGGTGTAGCAAGCAGCCGCTGGACTACGTGAAGGGTCGCCATGGCAGAAAGGAAGAGTTACAACCCATTCGCGAGAAAACCTTGGTTTGATGGTTCACAGCCCCCCAGTAGGTATTACAGAACCGTAAGCCCCTTGGTAATGGACGAAAATGCTCAACCAGAAGAACCTAAGGATATGGGCTGCGACGTTATTGCTTTTGGCGGTGGCCTTTGTAAGCGCATGGACGCCATCAGTCTGAAGGATTGGCCGCTCCAGGTGTCCCAGATTAAGCGCGACAACAGCTCTAGTGAGTGTTCGAGTGACGACGGGTCGTATGTTCAAAGCATGCTCTTGGGGGTGGAGGATGATGAAGAAATCATAGTTCCGCATAATACACCCGTCTATGAAGACTTGGGTTTTCGCAAGGGTGTTGTTCCTGAGAAGGTCCCGGTTCAAAAGCCTGATACAAGCATCAAAGCTGAGGGGGCCTCGGCTGCTATTAGCGACTCTCAAGATGTCAGAACCATGGCTGATGGGACATCGCAGGATATATTTTTTTTTTTTTATTTTATTTTTTTTTTTTTTAGGATTTTTTGTTGTCATTTTATTTATAAAATATTACACTATTCTTCAATATTGCTTTGAGTTTTACTAGTGTGTTGTTTTCACCTTACTAATTTTTTTTTTTTTTTTTTTTTGAAAACCTTTATTGTACAGAGAGAGCTCACAAATACGGGCCTACAACCCACCGGGCTGGCCACCACATAGCAAAAATCAGGAGCAATGCACAGATCGTCAAAGTATACAAAGGCAATGAAACAGGAGAAACAACAAGCATCTTAGAGCAGTCTCAGGAGCAAACAATTAGAAAGGTAGTTTTCTTTTTAAAGGACGGGTTAGGGAGTTCAGGAGTATGGCGGGCCACGAGACAAATCAGAGGGGTGGGGCCGCGGTGGGCAGCAACACAGCGATCGTAAAAACACAAGAGAAACAAATACGAAATAGGTATACCAATAAGCACCGGTCAATACAACGGACATGAGAAAAGGCCACTGCGCACACTGTCCAATGCCCGCCCACCGCAGCCACCACCCGTCCCACCGAACAGCACAGAGAAGGACCCAAATATAAAAACAATACGAAACGTACCCCCAATAAAGGAAGAGAACCCCACAAAAGGGGGGGGGAAAGGGAAAGGGAAAAAAGGAAAAGGAAGGGACTCATACCCAAACACTCGCCCCCGGGCGACAAAACAGGAAAACAAAAATCCGGCACAGAATAGACAATAAAATAAAGAAGACACACCTAGCAATTCACAATCATCGCAATACCGGAAAAATACCCCAGAAAGACACCAGGGGGACAGACGACGAGACAGAGCCCCGAAAGAGGGGATACACAAGGGCCATAGAACCAAAAAGGGAGAAAAAAGAGGAGGAAAAGACCCCCCAAAAACAACAACAGACCCCCCCACCCACCCCACAAGCCCACCCTGCACCCCTGCAGAAGGCTACGGCCAACCCCCCAGCAGCGTGCCTGTCGCCCTAAATAGAACCCGAAATATAGAAGAAGAGGAACAAGATAGAAACAAAGACAAAAGGGAAGGGCCAGGGAAGGGAAAGAACATTACACACGGGAGAGGGCGAAAAACAGTATTATCTGCATCCATCCCGCCACCTGTGAAAAGGGAGGGTTAGAGCCCACGGGAAGTTAACGATATTAGGATAAGTTTCAGGAGTCCAATGAAGTTCCACAACATCACAACAGCACATGTCGGTCACAGAGCAAAAACAAGACTACCGCATATAATAAGTCGTTTCAGCCCTGTCCGCTTTTGTCCAAAGTTGTAATCATCCGAACAAACAAAGACCAAACGGCGAGGGACACAGGGCACAGGAGAAAATCCAGCGGCAGTCCTGAGAAGAAACGTGAAAGAAAATATGGAGGATCCAAAAAAGTCATGGTACAACCTTCGCACCGCAGGCACAGTTCCAAGGACAGTGTCAACGAGGCAAGCCCTGCTGGGTCGGCACAGGAGCCCCGGCCGGGGAGCCGATGCGATGAGAACCAGGAAGGATCATCGAGGCCAGGCCAGGATGCAAGCGGACCGCAGACCAATGGCCGAGGCAATAACGCAGGACGACGAAGGGCGTCGGAGAGTCTCCGACCCAAGGATGCGGTCTCCGTCGGGGGCACAGAGTCCAGGAGCACACCAGCCGTACCCTGCGACGAGGAGGCCAAATCCGATGACGGGGGCCCGTACAGTTCGAAAAGAGGGTCCGCCTCCAAAGTGGAAACAGGCGCAGCCAAAGAAGTCCGCCAGGAGTATAGTGCATCCAGGACAACTTGAAGTGCAGGAAACCCTTTACAAGATCCGACATCCGGGCCATGTGGCGGGCCCCCAGTGCTCGCCCAGGCCCGGCAGAGACTCCCAGGGTCGGCCGCCATCTTAGGAGCCCAGCAAGCCCTCGGTCGTCGGGGGCCCCGGCCGGGGCAACACCAAAGCAAAAGGAGGTCGGCCGAACTGCGGCAGGGCGCCCCAAGGCAGGAAGGAGACCCACCAGAAGAAGGATGTTCGTCGGCCCCCTCGTGCCGCCGGCCCCGTTCTCCGAGCCCGGGCGGAAAATTCAAAATGGCCGGGCCGGGGAACAAAGGGGGGGACCAAGCCGGATAAATGAGTAGGTTCTCCCGCGAGAAGCAGCGTCCGCCCCCCAAGGCCCAGGCCAGTCGGGTCCGCCAACGGGCACAGCCGGCCTAATCGCACATCAGCCTCCGCAACCAAATCCACAGCGCCAGCAAGGGCCGACCATCGTGCTCCGCTACGTCCCGGCGTAGCAAGGAGGTCCAGGCCAGGCCGCCCCGGAGGCTCCGAGCGGGATCGCTGCACAGGATCGACAGCACCCAGGATCACCGGAGCAACGGGTAAGTGTCCGCAAAGTGTCTTCAATACCGAAACACAGCAAGGAGGGCTTCCCGGGGCAGGAGAAATACAGGATAAACGAAGAAAACAGGCGGTGGAACGGAGCCGAGCTAAATCGCGGCCATCTCGGTCGCGAGCTAGGCTCCTCCACATCGCAGGATATTAACAACTCTCAAGATGGCAGGGCCGCTGCCGAGGGCTGTGAAGATGTGAAGGTTAGTCAAAATGTTATGCGCCGCCATTTACATAAGGATGTATTTTATTTCTTCAACTAGCGAACGTTAATATTTCTTCTTTTAACATTTTTTTGGCCCCTCTAGAGAGCAACCCCTGCTGGATGCACTTACTTCATAATGCACAAAGAAAATCAAACTATGCCACATCCTAATACGCACATCTATGAAACCATGAATGTTCAGATGGCTATGAGTCCTACGAAGGCAGGACTCATATCCTGCTCAACACACGCTCGGTCCACAGACACGCCATCGACCTCTGGAATCTACTAGACACCATCTCACCAGACGTCGCCTTCCTAACAGAAACTTGGATGAATGCCTCTTCAGCCCCAGACATCACCATTGCCATCCCGGACGACTACAAGATCATCCGTAAGGACCGCACCAAACAAACAGGAGGAGGCATCGCTATCGTCCATAAGAATTCCATTTGCATCTCAACCAGCTCAGACGTCAACCTCGCAGCCGCCGAACACCTTCACTTCCAGATCCACACTGACCCCAAGACCACACTCGAGGCACCCTCCTCTACCGACCTCCAGGACCCCGTGCACAATTCAGTGACGACATCATTGACTTTATCACCCCACACGCCCTCCCCTCCGAGGACTACATTCTATTGGGAGACCTCAATTTTCACCTGGAAAAGAGCAAGGACAGCAGCGCCACCACCCTTCTGGACAATCTCGCCAACCTCGGACTCAAACAACTTGTTAATACCCCCACTCACTACGCAGGTCACACACTCAACCCCATCTTCACCTCCAGCAAACACATCTCCTTCAGTCACACCACAGTTCTCCATTGGACGGACCACAGCTGCGTTCACTTTTCCTACAATAAGACCACATTCCTCAACCATCCTCAACCCACCCTGCGAAGAAACTGGAACAAAATCACCATCGACCAGATCTCCTCATCGCTTCTTCTAAACCCCCCCGCCCATTTCCCAAACCCCGACCAAGCAGCCATTAACCTCACCCAATGGCTATCCAACAGCGCCGACATCCTAGCACCGTTGAAAAAACGTCAAATAAAACCAGGCAGCAAAAACGCCTCCTGGTTCAACGATGATCTTAAGAAATCGAAGAAACTCTGTCGATCCCTCGAGAAGGCCTGGAAAAAAGACCCAAACACCAGCACCAGAGACGCCTTCAAAAAAGCCACCCGCAGACACCACCAACTGATCCGGGCTGCCAAGAAAGCCGCACTCAAAGACCGACTAGATAACAACGCTCACAACAGCAAGGAATTATTCAACATCGTCAAAGAATTTACCAACCCATCAGCCAACTCCAATGACATCACCCCCTCCCAAGCCCTCTGCGACTCCCTAGCTTCCTTCTTCCACAACAAAATCGCTGACATCCACAACAGCTTCGACAACCGACCCGGAGATCAACCTACCCAACCCGCTGCAGGACCTTCACCCCCCTTGAACATCCTTAACGACTGGAACCCAATCTCCACTGAGGACACCATCCGCCTGATGAACTCCATCCACTCAGGTTCCCCAACTGACCCATGCCCTCACCACATCTTCAACAAAGCAAACTCCATCATAGCACCACACCTCCGAGATGTCATCAACTGCTCCCTCAACTCCGCCACCTTCCCGGAAAGCTGGAAACACGCGGAACTCAGCGCCCTTCTGAAAAAACCCACAGCTGACCCCACCGAACTCAAAAATTACCGCCCCATCTCGCTTCTTCCATTCCCGGCCAAAGTCATCGAGAAAGCCGCCAACAACCAGCTCGCCACCTTCCTCGAAACCAACAAATCCCTCGACTCCTCACAATCCGGCTTCCGAGCCAAACACAGCACTGAGACCGCACTTATCGCAGCAACAGACGACATTCGAACTCTACTAGACAATGGAGACACAGTCGCCCTCATCCTCCTCGACCTCTCCGCTGCCTTCGACACAGTCTGTCATAACACCCTTCTACAGCGCCTAAGAAACGTCGGAATCCAAGGAAAAGCATTGCAATGGATCACCTCGTTCCTCACCGGAAGAACCCAGAGAGTCCGCCTCCCACCATTCAAGTCAGAAGCCTCTGAAGTCATCTGCGGCGTGCCACAAGGATCCTCACTCAGCCCCACCCTCTTCAACGTTTACATGAGCCCCCTTGCGGCCATCGCTCGCCAACACAATCTCAACATCATCTCCTACGCTGACGACACTCAACTGATCCTTTCACTCACCAAAGACCCTAACACCACCAAAACCAATTTACACGAAGGAATGAAAGAAGTAGCCGAGTGGATGAAGCACAGCCGTCTGAAACTGAACTCAGACAAAACAGAAGTCCTCATCCTAGGCACCTCCCCCTCCGCCTGGGATGAATCTTGGTGGCCAGAGGCCCTTGGAAAAGCACCCACCCCGACGAACCACGCACGAAACCTGGGCGTCATCCTGGACTCCTCACTCTCGATGACCAGACAAGTCAACGCCGTTTCATCATCCTGCTTCAACATTCTTCGCATGCTCAAAAAAACATTTCGCTGGATCCCCACCGAAACTAGAAAAACGGTCACCCACGCACTAGTCACGAGCCGCCTGGACTATGGAAACACCCTATACGCCGGTACCACAGCTAAACTCCAGAAAAAACTCCAACGCATTCAGAACGCTTCAGCCAGGCTCATACTAGACATCCCGCGCAAAGAACACATCTCTGGTCACCTGAAAAACCTCCACTGGCTCCCCGTCAATAAGAGGATCACTTTCCGCCTCCTGACCCACGCTCACAAAGCACTTTATGACCTTGGACCCGAATGCCTCAACACACGACTCTCCTTCTACACCCCCCCCCCGCCAGCTGCGATCTTCCAACCAAGCCCTTGCTATCGTACCTCGCATCAACAAAACCACCATGGGAGGTAGAGCCTTCTCCTACCTGGCAGCTAAGACCTGGAACTCACTTCCCACTCACCTTCGTCTCACTCAGAACCACCTAGCATTCAGAAAGCAACTTAAAACTTGGATATTCGACATGTAGTTCCCCACCCTTCTTCAAGCGCCTGAGACCCTCTGGGTATATAGCGCGCTATATAAATATTTTGACTTGACTTGACTTGACTTGACCTGACTAGTTGTGCAGCAGCCTGATACAAGCGTCGAAGATGATGGGTCCTCGATGGATATTACCGACTCTCAAGATTTCAGAGCAGCCGCCGAGGGTGGTGAAAGCGTGTGGGTAAGTAAAAAAAAAAGAAATGTTAGGAGTAGACCCTTTACATGAAAGTTTGTTTTCTTTCTACCGCTAACGGGCTGTCAATATTTATCTTTTGAACCTAGGATGAAACACCGAAAAGAACTGATGCCCAGGGGCAGACTGCAAAAGGTCACAGTTTGAATCTGTCTTGTATATGCTTTGCAAACCAGACTGGGAGTTCCACAAAGCCGAGTTCACCTGTTCCTATGGAATGTGAAGATGGTTCTAAGAATGACGACTTTGAAAAAACAACGCCGTGGTTCACCTGAGACGTCATATTGGGTGTTAAAGGTTTCACAGCTGTGGTTGTATGACCATGTGTCAAACGGGACTATTACTACCAATGTTTCGGCCATCGTATTAGGGACCCTCAACAGGGGGCGCACGAGTGTCTAGTCGAATCATACAGAGACCGAATGATCCGGTACATATGTAGTTTGCTTGATCCGTACAAGTTGTGTAAGCTGCTAAGGGTGGTGCACAGCCTGCGCGCTGAAAATAATTTTGGCCACCCTAACATGTTGAAGATCTTGGTGGCGACACTCAAGGAGATACGCTATTCCAATGACCCCTGCGCAAAACTAAGAAGCATGCCAAGCACCTGTAGGTGCTGTGACAGAAAAATGATAGAAAGACTCATAGAAAGGCGCATGTGTAATGTGTATCTAAAAAACAGAAAAGTAATGCCCCTGGCACCACAAAGGTAATTTTATAATAGATAAGTCCTGATGTACTGCTACGGGCTAGCGTGTATTTAAAGTAAAGTAGTAAAATGTTACACCCTAAAAGTCGTATATGTGTTAAACCGGACTTACAATACATACTGTGAAAAGATATGAAACCCCTTTGTCTGTGATTTGGTAATATTCATTATTTTTAATAAAATGTTCTTACACAAATTAAGCGTCTTTCATTTCCTGTACTGTAACGACTGCTAACATGTCGGTGGGCCTGTTAAGAAAACTTTATTATGATATAAGAGGGGTTGGCAGCTTTGGCAGCGTCGCCTCTCTATATAGCAGGGCTGTGGTGAGGTACTGGGTTTTTCAGAACCAGTACCGTACCGGTAACCCAGCGGTGTCAGGGAACACACCCAGAGACCTCGAGTACTTTCCTGATTCAGACCACAGAAACTCAGAGTCTTCTTGGTGAAGTCAAGGATCGATTTTATTGGCTGCAACCAAATAACAGGTCCTAGACGTACAACAACATGGGGTGTATGTTCTCAGGAGACTGCTCAATCCTACAAAGTCAGGCTTCTCTTTTTTCAAGAAATATTGTGCTTCAGGCAAACATTCTTGGATTTACAGTATACCATTCAAATACTTTTACTACAAAGGAAAAGCAGAGTCATGATGACAGCCCACATTTCTGTTTGTCCAGCCCATAACAAATTACCCGGCAAGGCCCAGCATTCTCAACAGGTATCGGTGGACCCCCAATAAAAACGGGCACCTCCCCATCATAAAGCAAGTGAGAGAGAAAAGAGCGGGGACAGGTGTGAGCAAGATTCGGCAGGGTGTGTGTGCGATGAAAACGGTTTATGGCCTGTTGAGCCTTGATGCTATCTTGTTCGGCCACTGGGAGAGGAACTGACCAAACAGGTTCGGCCTGGGGCAATGGTTCCAACTTGCCTGGGTCAGAGAAAAGTCAATTAAGGTGTACGTGTCCTTTGGGATCGAATTTAGCTGGATTATAAGCCTATGTAAAGGGCAACTCACAAAATGGCTGCCGTACACAAAATGGAAGCCAAGGGTTCAGAACGAGAATGACGATTTCGAGGTGAAATCGTCACTCGAACGAGACGAAAATGCTTGTACATGGTGTACTAGCCATTCTCGGTCTTTTGATATAGAAATCGTCATGCTATGGTGAAGTTTAATTCTCGAGTCCAGAATTACTTCACGAGTCCAGAATTTTCAGAACTACAAACCCTCCTTTTGCCCTTACATAGGCAATTAATCTAATCTCACGCTAATCTGAGTCCAGGTCTATATTCCTAAAGTCATTGAGATGTTGCTGTAACATCATTCTAGTACTTAGTTCGTCTCTTGATACAGGTTTCCTTACACATGATGTAGCACAGAGGCCACATATTGCAGGAGCACACTGTACACACAGACAGAACAGGAAAAGAATGGCTAAGACCATCCCAATGACCATCAGAATTTTCCATCCCCAGGCGGATATCAGTTCCCAGAACCATCCCATTAATGACCAATCTCCTTTATCCACATGAATAGATTCGGAAATCTTATGTAGTTTGGATATGGTCTGGTACACTGTTGGAGCGTTATCTGGAATGAAAACACAGCAACTCGATTGGATCAATCTACGTACCCCACCTCGGTCTGCAAGTATGACGTCTAAAGCGACCCTGTTCTGAAGGGTCATAAGACGATCCGACTGGAGCTCAGCAGTCAAGTTACTAAGGGCACCAGCAGTTTCAATCACGGTGGATTCAACCACCCTTGTCAATTGCCTTATGTTCCTGCTGTTAACTATTGGTCCCCAGAACGGCAGAAAACCCTTTGCGAAGTCCCCAAATTCTTGTTCTGCAGTGTCTTCTTTACTCAAGACACCTCTAACTATCCTTGTCTTGTGGTAGTCTGCCGCTGCTGTGTAGGTGGGAGGCAACAGGAACGAAACAAAACATGAGCCCGAAAAGTCAGGGGGCAACCATGTATAGGCTCTATCATGGCAGATGAAATATGTACCCTTAGCTGCTAAAAACGCAGGGGAAGTCTGAGACCCAAAAACATACGTTTCAGTACAGACACTCTTCCCTAACTGAGCTCTGGGATTTTTGCCAGTACCTTGCAGACACAGGTGACCCTGATGGGGTACAATCCAAATCGGGGACGATCTTTTAGCTTGCTGTTTCTCACTCAGAGTAGCTCCATATCCGGTCACGTTCCATCCTATATAGGCAAGTGTCTCATCTTCGGGGGTAGCTACATAAGAAATATCTTCCTTAATCATGTTGACTATACCCTTAACTAGAGCACTATTCTTAGGATTGTCTTTTACAGAACGTAGGGGGTGGACTTCACGTGCATATATGAACATTGTTCTGTATGCCCACACAGAACCATTGTGGCTGAATGGCAGGACCAGATAAGGGATACCTTTATCCGTGGTGTGAGGCATAAGACCGCACACCCAGCAGTTAGTCGTGTTCATTACAAGTTGGTGTTGGTGCAAGAGCTGAACAAAGGAGTTATTAATAAACTCTAATCTCCTAGCGGATTCGTGTTCAGGAAGGGGTTGAAAAGAATGTGACGTAACAGTAGAAGGAGGAGGTATAGGCGATGTAGTGGGTGCAAATGTTACTCGAAAAGAGAACAAAACATAACTTATTAAAAATATCATCACACTGAATAACATAAAAATGCACAATATCATAAAGCTTTTCCTTGTCCTTATATTACATATTCTGGTTTTAAAGTTCACTCTTTTGGCAGGTCTCTCCATCTCGGAAAACTCCATCCTCTCTAAAGTGCTGCCCGCGATGGGAGGTTGGTTCTGCTAAGGAATGCTTCTGTCAGTCCAGGGCAACTCCCTTAGACCGACCAGAACTGCCGACCTAACGTCGTCAGCTGCACCCTAAAGACTTTGGGCAATCTCGGCCCTAGCTGCAGAACCCAGACGGCGGTTCGAAAAACAAAAATAAGCAAGTTTCTCAGATGGAAGAGCTGCACTTTCAAAAATAGCAAAAAGGAAAATTTTATTTATTTGTCCATAGGTCTCGGCCTCAAAATATAACGTTTTCTTCCAGGTACTGTTTGGTCTTGGAAAAGGAGTTCAGGTTCTGTAGTGTTCAATCGGACTGATGGTGATGCAGTTGGTTGCAAAATATTGTCGCTTTCTTGTTCAGTCAGTGTTCCTTTTACACGTGCATCACTGAAAGGCAGAAAACGTGGCACGGTTTCAGTCTCTGAGTCACCGACACCCTTCTGGACCCACTGGTCATACGGCAGAGGCAGAGGGATCCATTTTCAGTGGATCCCGTGGATCCAGTTTCCCTTCCCCTCCACTCGAACAGCTGATCTTGTGGAAAGAAGGACGAGGTGCGGTCCGGTCCACCTGGGCTGGTCGTTCTTGGTTCGCTGGAAGGTCTTGACCAGCACCCAGGATCCAGGGTCGATTGCGTGACCTGGAGTTTCAGAGACCGGAGGCAGGGTGTCGTGAACCTGTTGATGCAAAATACGCAATTTAGCCGTCAATTCGTACAGATAATCAAGCAAAACAGGGTGTTCGATCTCACTGAACTTGGTGGGTCTTGGCACTCCCCATATGTTGGCCGGGCGGCCAAAGACTATCTCGTAGGGACTAAGTTTCACTCGCGAATGCACAGTCATTCTGGTGGATAGGAGTGCTAAAGGGAGAGCGTCAGGCCATTTAAGACCTGTGCTCGCTTGAATTTTGGCCAGTTTTAACTTAAGCGTGCCATTGTAACATTCTACTAGTCCAGCTGATTGGGGGTGATTTGCAGCGTGAAACTTCTGCTGGATACCTAGCCCTTCACACACTTGCTTCATCACACGACCCACAAATTCACTCCCATTATCACTCCAGACCATTCTAGGCATTCCAAATTTAGGGAAGAAATCTTTCACAAGGGCTTTCGCTGTGGATAAGGCAGTATTGTCTTTTAGGGGATATGCTTCTACCCATCTTGAGAAGGCACAAACAACAACGAGTACATATTTCAAATTGTTGCACCTTTCCATGTGGATGAAATCTAGCTGCAAAACCTCAAACGGATACGTAGGAGGTGCAAAATGACCAGCTGGAGTTGGGGTTCCCCTACCAGGATTGTGTTTCAGACACACCATGCAATTTTTGACCACATTCTCTGCACACTTGGGAATTCCTGTATTTTGCCATACTGGAGCCAACAACTTGCAAATCCCTTTCACGCTGATGTGAGCCATTCCATGAGCCATTGTAACCACTGCAAGCACATATGCATCGGGTAACAACCATCTCTGATGCTCTGACAATTCAATCCAACAACCATTTTCATCCATTCTACCCGTACTTTCTCTCCACATGTTCAGCTCTTTCTCTGTAGCCTCAGCTTGAATAGACTTCACACACTCTATCGTGTCTTCACACATTCCAACATCACCAACCCATCTTGCAGGGCCTGCAACATACATTCGGCTCATCACATTCCTTGCAGTTTCTTTCGCGATTTCGTCAGCAAATGCATTTCCACGACCAACATCATCAGTCACCTTCTTGTGAGCACTACATTTCACAACCGCCACTTGCAGGGGCAAGGTTAGTGATTCAAGAAGCTCAGTCACCAGCTGACCATGCTGAATCGTAGCTCCATGCGAAGTCAGGAACCCACGTTCTTCCCACAATCGTCAAACTGTGAGCCACTCCAAATGCATACTGACTGTCGGTATAGATAGTCACTTTCATTCCTTTCGACAACACACATGCTCTCGTGAGTGCAATCAATTCTGCTGCTTGAGCTGAATTATGTGGAATACGTGCAGCTTCAACAATCGTATGCAAAGTCGTGACAGCATATGCTGCAGTCGTGTCACCATTCGGAAGCTTGAAGCATGAACCATCCCCCCCATAAGGTACCATCACATTCAGCAAGAGGAGCGTCTAGGAGGTCTATTCTCCTTTTCGTTTCTTCTTCTGTTCTAAGAAAACAATCATGCTGTTCTGAAGCATCTAATTCCTTAAAGAAGTCTCCTGCTTCTTGGCCGGAAGTATCCTCTTTACTAATGACACCTCTCACAACTCTGGTTTTGTGATAGTCGGCAGCAACAGTGAAAGTCGGGGGCAAGAGATTTGCAATGTAGCAGGTACCTGAGAAGTCATGAGGTAACCACGTGTATGCTCGGTCATAACATACAAAATAGGTACCCTTGGCAGTCAGAAAGACAGGGGAAGAGAGCATCGGTAGAACGTAAGTATCCACACAAGCACTCTTCCCAAGCTGGGCTCTTGGATTTCGGCCACGACCTTGCAGACAAAAGTGGCCTAGGTGAGGTACAATCCAGATTGGAGATGAGCTTTTAAGCTGCCTATCACCCACTGATATACTATACTCAGCCTCACTAAGGTACTTATAGGTTTGCACCTCCTCTTCTGGGATAAGTGACGCATCGAAGATATCTCTATCTAGATCGGCAATAGCTATCATTAGAGACTTGTGATACGGGCCAGGACCAAAGTTTGCTGAACGTGGCTCTCGATGGGGGTAGAATCTAGTGTACTACGGAACATGGTTTGGAATGCCCGAGCTGACCCCTGGGGGCTGTACGGAAGAACCAAATATGGGATACCCCTGTCCATGGTATGTGGCATTAGCCCACACACCCAACAGTTTGTAGTATTTACCACCAACTGATGCTGATGCAAAAGTTGCACAAAGGAATTGTTCCTAAATTCCACACGTCTGACTTGTTCATGTTGAGGCAGTAGGTGAAAAGAATGTGGAGAAACAGTAGAGACGACATTTAGATCATGAGAAGGAGAGGTGGGTAAGGCAGAAGGCAGCAAAGATAGAAAACCAACATATACTCCACCCACCAGCATCATAGAAACAGTCAGGAACAACATGAAAACCTGTAATAAAAAACACTTTGTTCGAAATGTGCTGTACAATTTAGATCTTTGCACCGTCTTTTCCTCTATCTTCGTCAGCTTGGAGTACTCCATCCTCTAACAACCGTCCGCAACGTTCTTGACGCACTTTGTTCTGAGTAGCGATTATCAATTCCCAGGGGTTCCCGGAAATCGACAAAAGAAATTGACCTAATGTCAATAGCTGCTAAACAGAAGGAAGTGCCCGTGCAGCCCTACGGCCAACCCAGATGGCAGGTTTTAATCAGTTAAAGAGTCAATTTCATATACGTCTCCTAGCTGTTCTGGAAAAGAAATACATACATAATAAAATATCCACAATTGGTCAAGGCAGTATGTGAGGGGGTATTTTGAAATTAAAATGATAACAATTTATTCATCCTTATTGCGTGTACGAAGAAAGTATCGGTTTCTTCCGGGTCGAGTCTGATCTTCAAACAGTGGATTGGATGGCGAAAGAGTGTTCGATTGTCCAGGCAATTGTTCAGTACTTGTATTCCCCAGTGTTGAAGGAAGGGAAATTGTTTGAGAGGAATCAACAGGGGTGTCAGATAAAACTGAAGTGTTCCCTATGGTCTGAGCTTCGCTAAATGGGACAAAGCGTTGGGGAACGTCAGTTTCTGACGAGGAAAAACCTTTACGTATCCAGGTGTCTGCCGGCAGAGGAAGCGGAACCTTCTTGGTGTGGGTGGCATGCACCCAGTGTTTCCGTCCCTCCAGTCGAACCGCCGTCCTCGTTGCTAGTAGCACCTGGAAGGGTCCCACAAATCTCGGCTCAAGATGGCGTTTTCGTCCGAAATTTCTGGTGAGGACCCAGTCCCCTGGTCGGAGCCGATGACCAGGACCCTCTGTTTGTGACGGCAGAGCCTCAAAGACCTGTTGATGAATCAAACTCAATTTAGCAGTCAGATCATATAGATAATCAATTAACATTGGATATTCAAGTCTGTTCAATTCTTTAGGCCTCGGAACCCCCCAAATGTTCGCAGGGTGGCCGAACACAATCTCATATGGGCTAAGCCCTACTCGAGAGTGTACAGTAGCCCTGGTCGATAAGAGAGCTAGAGGCAAAGCGTCAGGCCATGATAAACCAGTTGTTGCCTGAATTTTAGCAAGTTTTAGTTTCAGGGTGCCATTGTATCCTTCCACCAAACCCGCTGACTGAGGATGATTAGCACTATGAAATCTCTGGGATATTCCTAAACCACGACTCACACTTTTCATCACGCTTCCCACAAACTCACTTCCGTTGTCTGACCATACAATCCGAGGCATGCCGTACCTGGGGAAATACTCTTTGAGCAGAATTTTTGCTGTGGATAGGGCAGTATTATCCTTAAGAGGGTAAGCCTCAATCCATCTGGAGAACGCACAAACCACAACCAGCACATACTTTAAATTATTGCATCTCTCCATGTGGATGAAGTCCAATTGGATAACTTCGAAAAGACATGTAGGAGGGGCAAAATGACCATGTGGAGTGGGGGTGCCCTTACCGGGATTATGCATCAAACATACCATGCAATTCTTAACCACTCTCTCTGCACATTTAGTAATCCCATCATTCTTCCATACAGGAGACAACAACTTGCATATGCCCTTCGAGTTAATATGTGCTGTGCCATGGGCCATTGTAACAACAGCAAGCACATATGCATCCGGTAACATCCATCTCTGTTTCTCTGACAAATCAACCCAACATCCATCCTCATCTAATTTTCCCGTGCTTTTTTTCCACTTAGTCTTCTCCATCTCAGTGGCCTCATTCTGTATTTCCTTCACACTCTCCACTGTGTCCTCACACATACTAGTCTCCGCAGGCCATCTCACTGAACTTGTAACATACATTCGATTTGTCAGATCTTTAGCTGTCTCCTTAGCAGTCTCATCTGCAAACGCATTACCACGACCAACATCATCTGTCACTTTTCGATGCGCACTACATTTAATTATGGCCACCTGTTTAGGCAATGTGAGTGCATCTAAAAGGTCATTCACAAGCTGTCCATGCTGAATCTTTGTGCCATGCGACGTTAAGAATCCTCTTTCTTTCCACAATCGCCCAAAACTATGTGCCACACCAAAAGCATACTGGCTGTCTGTGAACACATTCACCCGCTTTCCTCTGGACAACACACACGCTCTCGTCAAGGCGATCAACTCAGCTGCCTGAGCCGAGTTCTGATTTAATCTCGTAGATTCCACAACCGTTCTCAACGTCACTACAGCATACGCAGTCGTCACATCACCGTTCGGTAACTTAAAACAGGAACCATCAACATACAAAGTACCATCGGGATCTACCAATGGAGTATCTTTTAGGTCAATACGACCTTTCGTTTCCTCTTCGGTTCTCAGATAACAGTCATGTGGTGCTACATCGCTTAACTCCGTATTGATCGGCAATAATGTTGCTGGGTTCAACACATTACACCATTTTATCCGTATGTGACTAGCCAGTAACGTCAGCTCATACCCAGACAACCTTGCGCTCGTCAAATGTTGAGTTTTCGTTCGGTTCAAGAGAGTGTCAACTGCATGCGGAACCATCACCGTAAGCATATTATCCATGACCAGACCTGCGGACTGTCGAATGGACGCCGCAGCTGCCGCTGTTGCTCTTAAACAACTCGGCAAAGCTCTAGCTACTGGGTCTAAGGTCGAAGAAAAATATGCGCATGGGCGCTGTTTGTCACCAAATTGTTGTGCCAGAACACTCAACGCACAACCATCCCTCTCGTCAACGTACAGTGTAAACGGCTTACTGTAATCAGGAGTACCTAACACAGGAGCCGAACACAACGCATCACGTAATTCTGAAAAACCTTTTTGACACTCTTCAGTCCAGGGCAAAGGAGTCGGAACATCCTTGCACGTGAGAGCTAACAATGGTTTCGCCAATAGTGAAAAATTTGGGATCCATTGTCTGCAGTATGACGTAATACCTAGAAAGGCACGTACATCTCTCTGAGTTTTTGGCACAGTCATTCGGGTAATCGCTGCAATTCTCTCTGGGGTCAACCTTCTCCCTTCTTTTGATAATAAGTGACCTAAGTAGGTTACTTCTTGGCAACAATATTGCAGCTTGGAAGGTGACACCTTGTGATGTAAGTCACATAAATGCCGCAACAACGATACTGTAGCAGTTCTACAAATATCTTGGGTATCAGCAGCTACCAACAGGTCGTCAACGTACTGAATCAAGGCTGCGCCTACCGGTAATATAAATGAATCAAGTTGACTTTTAAGGGCTTGACTGTAGATCGACGGGCTCTCACAATAGCCTTGTGGTGCGCGTTTTAATCTAAAACTGCGACCACCTAATGAGAATCCGAATAGATCTCTGCTTTCCTCAGCAATCGGGATACTAAAGAAAGCATTCTTTAGGTCGATCACCGTGAACCAGGAGGCAGAAGCTGGAATCATAGTCAACAAAGTCGTGATATCAGGGACCACGGGGAACTGTGGAATCACGATTTTATTTACTTCTCTCAAATCGATTATGAAACGATACACAGGAGGTTTAGATGGATTAGTTCGTTTTAGAATTGGTAGTACAGGACTATTACACACATTTCCTCGAGTTTCTTCAATGACATCCTTTTTGATCAGGTCGTGTACAATCGTTAATAGCGCCCGTTCTCCCTCAGTGGAGATACGATACTGTGGTATACGTGGCATTCGCACATTTGGTTTCAGCTTGATTATATAAGGTGGGATGTCCAAGAGACCCACGTCATTGGGACCTGTGGCCCATAGAGACGCAGGAAGGGAGCTCAATTCCGGTGGGAATTTATCGATCGACTAGTACATAGGAGAGATTACTCTCCGACCTAATGTAAGCTCCACTCCTTCAGGAGAGCAATACAAAGTCGCATATAACCGTTTTAACAAATCCAAGCCCAGAAGATTCTCACCACAACCAGTAGATAGAATCAATGGAGCCTCCAGCTCACGAGGGCCAATCGTAAGGGGCAAAGGGCTAGAGACAGGATTGCTAACCGGGGCGCCAGAGAATCCAACGGAAACATTTGTTAAGCCAGACAAAGGTGCGCCAGGGAGTTTCGAATGCATGATGGAACTTTTCGTCGCACCAGTGTCTAACAGAAAAGGCTCAACTACGCCAGATGTAGCAACTGCGACGTAAGGCCCACTCTGATCAACCGGAACTGATTCTACTCCCTCTCTCTGTCGGTGGCTGTCCTAGTAACGGTCGTTTACAACAGTCTCATGTTCAACGTAATAGTCGTCCGCGTAATACTGCGCTGATTTATCGGACCTTACATTTCGCTGGTCAAAACAATTATTCGCGTCCGAGGACGTATTAGGGCGCTCAGTCTGATTTTGGAAGGTACCGCGACCTCTACCTCGAGATGCTTGTTGAGGACCACCACGACCCCCTCGTGCCGATACACCATTAAGGCGGTCACGTAAAGCGGGACAATCATATTTTATATGTCCCTCTCTTCTACAATATGCACACTGGTTATACCCAAGCATAGATCTGAAGTCAGAGGAGTCAGGACGTGACTGCATTCTGGAGGATTGCGATTGTGGTCTATATTGCTGTTGCAAATCAGTGTGATTTGAACGCGGAGGATACGCTTGCTGCAACAAAACCTTAGTTTTGAGCTCCTTCGTTTTCTTATCTACACGATCGCTTTCTTCTTTCTCCCTATTCTCATAATATTGAGCCGTCGCTAATATTTGAGCAGTAGTGGAAACAGCCCAGGCACTTTCTGAATTTTTCAATTTGTTGCATAGTTCAGGCAACAAATTTAATACGAATTTATCGACAAATAAACGTTGGCCTCCCTCAGTGCCCATATCCTGACCGCTATGATTGACAAATGCCTCTTCAAATCTAGTGAAGAAATCGGAGACACTCTCGTCCTTCTTTTGCTTACAAGCTGATAATTTATCCCAGTTTACTCTCATCGCCGGCATAAGCGTTTTCATGAGCGTAATTATTTTCTGAGGCAGATCCAAAATTAACTGCTCAGGCTTAGCCCCACCAACTTGTAGTCCATCAGCCGCTATTAATGCAGCCCAATCACCACCTAATTCATTCGCATGATTTTCCTGACGAATTTTCGCCCAAACCGGCTGTGGTACAACGTTACCGAACAGCATGTCGATGTCGGCAAGGTTCATAATAGTAGCATCTACCAATTGAGACAACTCTTTATAGTAACCCGCCGGATTCTTGCGTGGATCAGGCAAGGACTGTTTGACCTGCAATACTTCTGATCGCTTCCATGGGAGGTGTATCCAGACTCTCTGGAAATATGGAGGAACCACAGGATTAGCATTAGGATTACCTGGCATGTATACTGGCGGAACTTCTCTCATAGGATACTGACCAGGAGCCGCTTTCCAAGTTTCTAAGTCATCATCATTAAATGACACACGAGAAGGCACTGTGGATCTAAAGGATAACAATCGCTCTAAGGCACGTCGTACATCGCCACCTACAATCATACCGTTCGAAAATTGACTCTGAAGTTCAATCATATCGGGCGGTACGTTATCTAAATTGTCATTATACCATTGTTCCCTCAAAAAGTTACACATTTCTTCGAACACGAATCTCTGTGTAGGCTCATTGAACTGAGAAAACGTCTCGAAGACCATGCGTGGAGGGTAGTTAGCAGGATGTCTTATCCACCTATGTGCCATTGTCACTAATGTTGCACTCTCTCTTCCACCAGGGATTTGACTTTGTCTCTGGGGAGTTTCGGAAGCACTGGTTGGTAGTATCGATCCGGATAGTGGGGAATAGAGCGTAGCAACAGTATTAGGAATACGGGTACGAACAGAAGGAGAAGAAGGAAAAAGAACGGGAGCGACAATATTAGAAGTGAACGTAGGAACAGCAGAAACAGGCAAGATAGTCGGGGTAACAGAGACTGGAGTTTGCGAAGGCACAGGCAAAGGAGCAGTAGGAATAGGAACAGGTGGTGGGACAAACGTAGGATTAACAACAGGCTGACCAGCAGCCGCCGGAACAACAGGAGGGACAACAGGAGGAATTACAGGCGGAACCACAGGAGGAACTACAGGGGCTGTAGCACCCTGTGCATAAGGAGGTGGCGATTTCATCAAATACGCTAACAGGGGATCCTCCTTTGAATCCTCTTCTTTCGTATCCTGACTAGTTGGTAAAACTGGGTAACATTTGTCTACCCTCATGTGATGCAGTCTAGTGGAAACTTCTATTTCTTTCTCTTCTTTATCTCGCTGACATTGTTGTACAACTTGCATTATCGGAACGATACCTTCTCTTCGATCCTTTTTAAGCTGTTTGATTTCTTTCTGCTTGGCCTCTTTACGCCACAACCGAAAAGAATCAAACATAGCTGGCCTAGCTTTCCTTTTAAACAACTTAGCTTCTAGATTATCTAAGACCGTGAGGTCGAAACTTCCATGTGGTGGCCAGCTAAGGACACCATCTTTTTTCGTGTAACGGACCCAATATTTATTATATATAATAGGGCCCACACCATGTCGACTATAGAGCTCATATATCGGAGTTCCAACTGGAGGTATCGGACAGGAATCCTCTAACCGGGAATCCTTGTTGCAACATTTTAGGAAACCAAGAAACCCACTATGGCTAGGCATCGTGCACACTAACCTAGTATCAAACTTCAAGGGTTACCGAAGCACTAATTCTTCGTGAAAGACAAAACCCTCGGTTTTTGGCAATTCCAATTGTCAAATAACAACTAAGAACCAACAACTAAGAACCACAAATGCAATGGAACCATGCATACAACAAAGCTTCAAAAAGCTCAACAACAACTAAGGACTGGGAGCGACCCACAAATACTTAACTGAGGACTTCAATGGCGTCACCAGGAAGGCCCGTCTATCGTCTCGCTGTACGAAAGGTCTACGCCAGGCGTCGAAAACAGGTCGACAGTCAGGGCATCAGTCCGTCGCAGCCGTCAGGAGGCGGGAATCTCGCGGGAAAAATCTTCGGACCACTTGTTTCGACAACAGGATCGATGAAGCGGGGTGCACCTTTTCCTCGGAGATTTCACACGAAGTTCCTCACAATCGTCAGGCTTTGGACCGGTACCGCCGATGTGGCCCCACGTTGGGCGCCAACTGAAGGACTGGGCTATATGAGGCCCCAGCGGTGCCAGGGAACAACACCTAAAACCTTCGTGGGATACCTGTTCTGGCGCACTAAAGACAGAGACACGGGAGACTTCCTTCGGCGTCAAAGATCAGCGTTTATTACTGCAGGGAGGCAAAAGTCACGAGAAGTACAACAGCGTGTAGGTTCTGAGAGTCTGCTTCAATTGCATATGTGAGTCGCTCTCTTTTATACAAGATTTTACTATTGCACAACATGTGACCAAAAGGTTACAACCCAGTTCCCACAAAAAGACTTCAAAAGGGTCGCTTTCATGTATTCAGAACCCCGGAACATAATTACATTAACATCACCAGTTCCGACTGTAAAAGCACATCTTCCCACCATTAGGTGCATTCCACTTGAGTTGTAAATAAGCAAGAGAAAGAGACGAGAACAGCTGCAAGGAAGTCAGACAGCAGGGAAGAGATAGCGCGAGGTTAATATTGGATGCGTAATCGTAGCTAAAAAGGCTTGATCCCAGCATGTGCGAGGCTGAAACAATAGACCGGCAAGGCAGAATCACCTTCGATCGGAGGCAATTGCCTTAGCAGTGTCCTTCCCCTAGTCATAAAAAGACGCATGAAAGGAATATGCTTCTTCCGTAAAGCTTGGGAACTAAAAGGTCACGATGCGGACAGTTGCCTGTTTGCTGACTACGTGAGGGCAAGAAACAAAATGGATGCCGTATCTAAAATGGAACCCAAGGGTTCAGATGAAGAAACACGTAAATAAGGCGAACCATGCCAGGTAGTGTAGCGAAAACGCGTACACTTACTGAACACGTCATTTACGGTTCATTGATACCTTACTTGCCCATATTCGTTCATGCCCGGAACACCGTAACGATTCTCACGGAACCTCACAATCACACCTTTTTCAATCAGCTCGTAAACGATCGCTAGCAAAGCTTTTTCGCCTTCACTAGAGATTTTATATTGTGGAATTCGTGGCATTTTAACATTGGCTTTCAATGTTATAACATATGGTGGTGTTTCTAAAAGACCCACATCATTAGGACCAGTAGCCCAGAGAATATCAGGCAGAAACGACAATTCTGTTGGAAGTTTATCCCTTGACAAATACATTGGAGAAATCACTTTCTTACCTAAAGTAAGTTGTACTCCTGAAGGAGAACAGTACAAAGTTGCATACAATCTTTTTAACAGATCCAATCCCAACAAGTTTTCACCACAACCTGTTGTCAGAATAAGGGGTGCTTCGAGTTCACAAGGACCAACAAAAAGAGACAAAGGGTCAGAAATTGGATTTCTAACCGGGGCGCCAGAAAATCCTACTGATACATTCGTTTCGCCAGACAAAGATGCGCCAGGGAGTTTGGAGTGCATAATAGAACTCTTTGTAGCACCATTATCCAACAGAAAAGGTTCCGACACACCTGATGTAATCACCTCAACGTATGGTCCACTCTGATCTACTGGAACTGAAACAACTCCCTCTCTTTGTCCATGGCTGTCCTAGCAATCATTACTTTCCCAATGCTCATCTTCTGTATAATAATCATCGGCATAGTACTGAGCTGTCCTACCAGATGCGTTATTCTGCTGATCGAACCTATTCATAGAATTTTGAGGTGGAAGGGGACGTGCGTTCTGGGGGACGTTCCCACGTCCTCTACCTCTAGGCGCTTGCTGAGCACCTCTACCTCTTGTGTTTGAAACACCATTCGCGCGCTGTAACAGAATAGGACAACTATACTTGAAATGACCCTCTTCCTTACAATATGAAGACTGATTGGGGCCTACAGGGACACGTGGTTGAGTATACTCGACTCTTTGCGAGTTCCTCTGATACTGTTGAGGCTGCGGATAATTATTCTGATAGTTACTCTGAGCACCACTATTTTGACCACCACCACCACGTGGCGGATATGCTTGCTGTAACAGAACCTTCGTTTTTAACTCTTTAGTTTTCTTTTCTGCTCTATCTTTTTCATCTTTGTCTCGATTTTCGTAATACTGTGCAGTAGCCAATATCTGTGCTGAAGAGGTAACTGCCCAAGAACTCTCTGAATCTTTCAACTTTTTACACAACTCTGGAAGCAGATTGTGCACAAATTTATCGACGAACAGACGCTGACCACCTTCTGTGCTCTTATCTTGACCACTGTGGTCGACAAACGTTTCTTCAAAACTGGTGAAGAAATCTGAGACCGTTTCATCTTTCTTCTGCTTACATGCAGACAATTTATCCCAGTTTACACGCATCGCAGGCATTATCGTTTTCATGTAGTCAATTATTTTACCAGGAAGTTCAGCTACTAAAGGCTCAGGCTTAGCACCACCAACCTGTCGGGCATCTGCAGCAGTAATATTAGCCCATGAGTCACCTAACTCCTGGTCATGATCTGCATGACGAATCTTTCCCCATAAAGGCTGTGGAACAACATTCCCAAACAACATATCGATATCGGCTAAATTCATAATGCATGAACCTGCAGTCTGTGACAATTCCTTGTAATACCCTGCAGGATTTTTACGGGGATCAGGCAATGTCTGTTTAAGGGCCAAAACTTCAGCTCGCTTCCAAGGAACATGTACCCATACACGCTGAAAATGTGCTGGTATAGCTGGGGGAATATTATTATTACCAGCTGGTACTTCTTCCTTCCATACGGAGGAACTTCTCTCATGGGGTACTGTCGCGCCTTTTTCCTACCCGATGCATCGCGCTCAAATAGTGATCGAAAAGTGCCCCCCTTACTCCGATACGACAACAATGTCTCGACTGCTTTCTCAACATCGGGACCTACAATCATGCCCTCTGCGAAATCGAACCGCACACGACACAACTCGGGCGGGTTGTATTCCAGATCATTGTCTTCCAAATCTTCTCACAGAAAAACACACATTTGTTCAAAAACATATCTCTGCTTCGGTGCTTCCCATTGACGGAAGACTTCCATGACAGACTCTACATCGTTCCTTACAGCGTCGATAACCCATTTATGCGCTAAACGATTCAGTAAATCTCTCTCTCGATAGTCCGGCAGTTGACTCCGCAACTGTCTTCGTTCCGTGTTAGGGGTCATATTAGGCGACCCGAAGAAAGGCGAGAAAAGATTAGTAACAGTGTTGGCCATTCTCTGTCGAACGGAAGGAGAAACTGACGGAAGAACGGGCAGAAAAACAGGGTGAGATAAGGCAGGAGCAGAGGCAATAGCAGAGGGAGCATTAGGAGAAGTAGAAGGTGCACTAGGCAAAGTCGTAGAAAGCACAGGTGAAGCAGATGTGATCGGTGGGCCCTGAGGAGGCTGCACCAGAGGGGCAGGAGCCAGCTGAAGAATAGCTGGTGGGTGCTGTGGAGGAGCAGGAGGCAATGCAATCACGGGTTGCGCAACTAAAGGTTGCGGAGGTGCCGTAGCGTTTTGCGCATAGGGGGGTGGCGAACTTAATAAATGCGACATTAACAGATCTTTTTCAAGGTCTTTTGCTGCATCTTGCTGAAGAGGCGGCAAAACTGGATAGCATTTATCTATAATCATTTTACGTTGCCTGTGCAACTGCTCACTCATCTGTTCTTCTTCATTGTCTTTAAACTGCATAGCAGCTTGCATTATCGAAATAACCCTTTCTCTCTTATTTTTCTTCTCTAATTTAATTTCCTTCTGTTTGGCCTCCTTACGCCATAGGCGGAAAGAGTCAAACATCGCCGGCCGGGCTTTCTTCTTGAAAAGTTTAACTTCGAGGTTATCTAAGATTTCGGTATCAAAGCTACCATATTGGGGCCATTTTGAAACACCATCTTTTCTGGTGTATTTGATCCACACTTCGTTATATGTGATGGGGCCTACTCCATGTTTCACATATAATTCATAAGTTGGAGTTCCAATCGGAGGAACCGGACACGAGTCCTCCAATCGGGAATCCCTATTATTACAACCAAGACAAAACAAATTTCCAAGTCTGCTAAGACCAGGCATCTTCGCTCTCTAGTCTAGCTTCAAACTTCAAAGGATTATCGATTTCAATATTTCTCGTGAATACACGAGTCCTTCGGCTTTGGCGCTTGCAAGTTCCAAATTAAAAGATCCCAAAGGATACCCAAAACTAAGAACCAACTAAGGACTGGGAGACGCTCCACTTATACTTAACTGAGATATCGATAACGTCACCAGAAGACTCGTCTTATCGTTTCGCTCTACCAAACTTCAAGGGTCCAAATCAGGGCGATAGCCAGGGCAGCAGTCCTTCGTGTCCGTCGGGAAGCGGGGAACCTCGCAGCAAAGACTTTCGGACCACGTCGACATGCAGGGGTCGATGAAGTGGCAGGCCTTCCTCCAGAATTTTCGCACGAAGCTCCTCACGAACCTCTGGCTGGACCGGTACCGCTGGTATCGCCCCATGTTGGGCGCCAGCTGAGGTACTGGGTTTTTCAGAACCGGTACCGAACCGGTAACCCAGCGGTGTCAGGGAACACACCCAAAGACCTCGAGTACTTTCCTGATTCAGACCACAGAAACTCAGAGTCTTCTTGGTGAAGTCAAGGATCGATTTTATTGGCTGCAACCAAGTAACAGGTCCTAGAAGTATAACAACACGGGGTGTATGTTCTCAGGAGACTGCTCAATCTTACAAAGTCAGGCTTCTCTTTTTATACGAAATATTGTGCTTCAGGCAAACATTCTTGGATTTACAGTATACCATTCAAATACTTTTACTACAAAGGAAAAGCAGAGTCATGATGACAGCCCACATTTCTGTTTGTCCAGCCCATAACAAATTACCCGGCAAGGCCCAGCCTTCTCATCAGAAATCGGTGGACCCCCAATAAAAACGGGCACCTCCCCATCATGAAGCAAGTGAGAGAGAAAAGAGCAGGGACAGGTGTGAGCAAGATTCGGCAGGGTGTGTGTGCGATGAAAAGGGTTTATGGCCTGTTGAGCCTTGATGCTATCTTGTTCGGCCAATGGGAGAGGAATTGAGCAAACCGGTTCGGCCTGGGGCAATGGTTCCAACTTGCCTGGGTCAGAGAAAAGTCAATTAAGGTGTACGTGTCCTTTGGGATCGAATTGAGCTGGATTATAAGCCTATGTAAAGGGCAACTCACAAAATGGCTGCCGTACACAAAATGGAAGCCAAGGGTTCAGAACGAGAATGACAATTTCGAGGTGAAATCGTCACTCGAACGAGACGAAAATGCTTGTACATGGTGTACTAGCCATTCTCGGTCTTTTGATATAGAAATCGTCATGCTATGGTGAAGTTTAATTCTCGAGTCCAGAATTACTTCACAAGTCCAGAATTTTCAGAACTACAGTGGATGAAAAGGAGTTGGTAAGCCGAGAAGCTGTGAAGACATGGTTATCAGGAGAGGGGGCGTATTCACTACATAAACCTGCCAGAAGACGCTTTAAGAGGCGTCCTGCAATCTTTAATGCGTGTATAGATTATCAGTGGCAAGCGGACATAATCAGCCTTCAAGATATATCAAAACATAACGACGGCGCCTTTTATATAGTAACAGTCATAGATGTGTTGTCCAAGTATGCCTACGCAGAGGCGCTGTGTGATAAAAGTGGGGCTAGCATCACAACCGTTTTTAAAGCCATCTTCGCTAAGGGGCGGATTCCTCAAAAACTACAAACAGACGCCGGAAAAGAATTCTTAAACAAGTCATTTCAGAAATTATTAAAGCAGCACAATGTTCAACATTTTGTAACACACACGGAGGTAAAAGCAGCGGTTGTAGAGCGGTTTAACAGAACTTTAAAGTCTAAGATGTGGCGGTATTTTCAGGCCAACAACACATACAGATACGTCGATGTTCTACAGGCTTTCTTAGCTGTATATAATACCAGTTATCATAGGACCCTCAAAATGGCACCCAAAGAGGTAACACCTAATAATTCGTTAACTGCTTGGAGAAATGTGTATGGTCGTAATTTCGGTACAAAGGCGAAGAAGCCAGTTTTTAAAAAAGGTGATCACGTAAGGATTTCAAAATTGAAAGGAGTCTTCACGAAGGGTTAACAATAGACTTTCAGTGATGAAATATTTATAGTGGAAAGTGTGGAGCTTAAGGAAGGACTGTTGTTGGAAATGGGATCCCCGGCTGGCCAGGGCTTTCGCCAAAGTCAGTCAGAGACCACCACACCCAAGTCAGGGCAAGGGAGTTACACGCCAAGATAACCCCTACTCACCCTCTAGGTAACGTGGCGCGAGCAGCAAGGCTAAACTTGGAGGCGATGTAGGCTAAGTATTTGCGCACGCACCCCAGCAACAACACCCAAAGGCCCACCACAAAGGAAACTCCACACAAGGTTATATAAAAATAGCCTTTGTATTACACCAAAACACATTAGATAAAACACACACTTTACAATGTGCCAGAGGCACGGGCAGAATTTACAGGGGGATATTTACAAGACAGGGCCACCTGGACCACTGTCAGGAATCAGAAATAGCACTTTCAGAAATAGCACTTTCAGAAATAGCACTTTCAGAAATAGCACTTAGTACATAGAATATAGCACAAAATAGCACACAACCAGTAATTACTGGTAACCAGGACCTCACTAGCACCACCGGTACTAGGGAGAAAACAACCACCTATGTATTACAATACCTGTAGGGGTGTAAGAACATAACACATGATGCAATGCATAACATTCATTCAGAGGTGTAAGGAGGAAAACACATGATGCATTAACAATACATTCAGAGGTGTAAAGGCACATGACGCATAATCAATACATTCAGAGGTGCAGAACAAATACCAATTTCCCCAAACTCACCAGTCACCACCTGTGACTGTCCCGGTGTCCCAATGTCAGGGCCTAAACGTGGCAGTTGCCCACAAAGTGCTGGGCAACTGGAGCAGGGAAAGTTAGCGCAAAGTTGGAGCCTCTCTGGGCTCAAAGAACCACCACTGTGGCACTGGTGAGCCTCTCTTAGGCTCTCTCACCAGCAAGGGGGGGGGCTGCTGAGCCTCTCAGGGCTCCAGCAACAGAAAGGTACAGCCTCGCTGGGCTGGGGGGGTCCCTCGCTCTGGGGACCCAAAGCAATAATGCTGGCCAAGAGCCTCGCTGGGCTCTAACGCTACTGGTGCCCCCGGGGCACCTCGTGGCTCCACAAACGCGGAGGTGCTTTCTCTCGGTGGAGCCTCTCTGGCTCGGGTTGGAGTCCCCCTCTTGGGGACTCGGGTCGCTCACAAGTGCCCCCTGAGCCCTCAGGCTCAAAACACAAAGGCGCGAGGTCGCGCTACAGAGAGGGGGCGGGGCGGACACCGGCAATGTGTCCCGACGCTCCCCCCTCTTCTGCAGGCACCTACCGGGTTCGCGCTGGGCTCTCCAGCGGAGGCGGGTCTCTCCCGCTGGTCCCGGGGCTCTCCTGGGCGGCGGGGCTCTCCACACCGCGACGGAGCCTTGCCGGCACCTTTTCTCTGCTCTCCTCGCTGCTGGGCTCTCCTCTCCCGGCGGCGAGGCGGAACTTCCGGTTGCTTCTCCCGGGGCCGCGCTCTGATTGGCCGGCCGGCCGGAACACTTCCGGGTCGTCGCGGGCAGCGCGGCGGCCCGTTTTAGGCAGGCAGGCGGGCTCCCAGATGATCCGAGGAGTGGGCTCCCTCGTAGATCAATAAATCGGCACAACACCACAGCAATAAGCGGGGTGGCACCCGCGCTGTCAACTCGCCACACGGGGCGATCGGATGCCGGGTGGGCACCGGCCTCTGCAGACCACAGCGCTCCCAAGCGCTGCAGGCACAAATAAGCGCTCGTAAGCGCTAAACAGCAGCAAAAAGCGCTCCCAGGCGCTAGGGGTAAAATCCAGCGTTTCCAAGCGCTAGGCAGGCAATCTCAGCGCTCCTAGCGCTGAAGGGCAGAGAGCAGCGCTTTCAGGCTGCAGGCAACGAAGTCCTCAGTGCTCCCCAGCACTGGAGGACAGGACAGGGCTCCAGCAGGGGCTGGAGGCAGGCAGGGGGGGCAAGGCTGGGCCAGAGCCAGCACACTGGGTCTCCAGGCAGGGAGACAGTCCAAGTGGCGGTCCTCCTGGCCCCAGCAGCAGCAACAACCCCCTCTGGCAGGATCCAAAAGCAGAACAACTTCAGTGGGGACACAGCCCCATTTTTATACAGTGCATTCCTTTGTCTGAGGGTGCAGAGTGGGGGCGGAACCAGTCGCAGCTGGTTCTTGAGTACTCTGTTTACCTCAACCACCCTCTCTATTCACTGGCAGGGCTTGGGTCATTAGGCACACCACAGGGGGGCGGAGCCAGCATTGTGTGGGGAAAACCCAGCCCATCCAGGACACAGGTACACTCCTCCCACACATCACTCATGCTAATCTCCCACTCACCACCGGGCAGACCCATCCAGACTTCCTGGAGCCTGGCATGCCAGCCAGCTCCAGCCAATCACACGCCAGCACCCTCACAGCACACGTACAGCCATGTCTAGAAATGGCGCTTCGCTACTAGACACATACATGCTGCATACACCATCTCGCAGCATTCACTCTCACGAGTTCACACATACCAGACTCAAGCCTGTACACCCCACGCATCAGGAACTACCAGGGACACATACATTCCCCATGCATTCCTATGGGCGGGCAGGCCTAGCTCAGCACATGCACTCAGAGTGCGCACGCACTTTCCACTGGGACACAGTGAAAGTGCGCAGAATCCAAAAATCACCATCTCCAGGTCACCATTTCAAGCAAAAAGTCTCAGGGTGAACCTGCCCTAAGGGCCAAAGTCCAACAACTGTATATTTACAGGTTAAAGGACTACGACGGGGAAACTGTGACGGGGTCCTTTTACAAGGAAGAGTTACAAAAGGTGCCCGATGATCCAAACTGTGTGTATATGGTTGAAAAGGTTCTGAAAAGGAAAGGTACAGGTGCTAAGTGCCAGGCCTATGTCAAATGGCACGGATGGCTGGAGACATTTAACAGTTGGGTGTTGACCAGCTCCCTGAAGGGTGTGTGAGCTAAAAACCGCTGCTAAGATGGAGACTACGCCCTTTTATATAACCTTACTATCCAACGCTTCTAAGGACATGTTCCCCCAACAATCAGATTTCTAATTACACCGTCAAACTGGCTAAGCCTGTGGACCTGGAAGGGGACTGGGAGGATGCCCTAACAGAAATCCAATACCCTAGAAATTGGAATACATTTATCGCGGCCGAAACCAAGTTTCACATCAAGCGGGAACAGGACCCCATGGGCATACAGGCATCCTTCCCTCCCGGATACTACCCAAACGTTTCAAGTGTTGTCGAAGCCATCAACAAATCCATAGCTAGCATAGAACCACATCCGACTATTCATCTGGTGCTAGATAACGTAAGAAGGCAGGTGTTTCTTATATCCATAAATCACAACACCCTGTTTAAGTGCTCAGGTAAATTAGGAAGGGTTTTAAGTACAGTACAACATGTGAAAAGCCCTGTGGAACAAGATCACACATGCCCCAATGTTAATGGAGGGTTCTACATGCTATATGTGTATAGTGATATTGTAGAGTCTCAGAGGATCGGGGATAGTTACTCGCCGCTGTTAAGATGGGTCCATGTACAGGGTGATAATACTATGGTCACCATACAATTTAACAAACCTGACTACGTCGCAGTTTCTAAAAAACATTTTGACACTATTTCAATTATGATCTACGATGATCAGTCTGAGCCGGTGGCCTTTAAATACGGGAAAGTTATTGTTGAGCTTCATTTAAGGCCTAGCCACGACAGGGGATATTAAGCAGCCATAATGGTGGTTATGAAAACCTATGGGAATCCTTCTATGTACAGGGACTATTACAGAAGTCAAGCCGGTTATGGAGGCCCACCGTACTTCCAAGGTTCACCTGTTATGTACGGGGCTGGATTAGGAGGATTCTTCAGGAGTCTGTTTAGAAGAGCTATGCCTTTCCTGAGAAAAGGTTATGAAATTGCAAAACCTCACGTTAAGGCGGCTGCTACGAACATTGCCCAGGAGTTGGTGGGGTCTGTTACATCGGCGGTTGCAGAGCGCATGAACAAGCAGCCACAAGAAGGGGCTGGTTTGATGTATAAGCCAGGCGCTGGTGTCAAAAGGAAACGGCGTGTTTCCAGACGCAGGGGTCTCCCAGCCCCCTATAAAAAAAGGAGGACCGCTTCAAAACGCCCTCAGAAAAGAAGTGCTCCAAGACGGAAGAGAGCTCGAAGAAGCGAAGCAGTTCTAAAGTAAATATTTTTTAAAAGCATCGTAAACAACGCCATGGCCATCGTACATTGTGGATCTGGAGAGTGCGCCAAATTAGAGTTGGACTTGTTTACACTAAAACCCACACAGACCAGCATCGAAAACAGCTTCTTCATGGAGGGATCACCTTTAGCAGCCTTGACACCGTTGGCCCCAATAGAGTTTTTTGTGTCAGGGTCCACGGATATGTATTTGGATCTCAACAACACACTGCTGCAAAAAATCGTAAAAGCGATGGGTCCGACATTGAAGATGATGCTAAAGTGGCGACGATCGCTTACCCTCTAGCTACCATGTTTAATCAAGTGGACATAACACTGGGTGACCGACTTATCACACAGAACGATAACATGTACGCCTACAAAGCCTACATCGAGAATATTCTAAATTACAGTAGCGACGCCCTTGACACACAACTTTCAGCGGGTCTCTTTCACAGGGATACACACAGTCACTTCGAATTCACAGCTCTGGATGGCGCCAATAAGGGTTTTATAAAAAGAGCAGGGCATGCTGCAGCCAGTCGTACCTTTGACCTCCTAGGACGCATACATTCGGACCTCTTCTTCCAAGATAAACTGCTCATCAACGGCATTGATCTTAAGATCAAGCTCAATCGCAACAAGGACTCATTCTGCCTCATCAGCGGGGATGCGGAACAGTACAAACTGAACATACTGTCCACAAGCCTGTTTGTAAAGAGTGAAAGTGTCCCAGAGCGTCAGGTTAGCGCACGCCGAAGCTTTGCAAGTATCAAACGCAAAGTACGCTGTGGAAAGAGTATCTCTGAAGGTATTCAGTATCCCTGCAGGTACCCGCTTAACACAACAGCAGAATTATGGTTAGGTTATGCAGAACGGTTATATGTGGGTCCGTTACTGCCCTTTAAAAAGCATTTGAATTGTATGTCACTTCTTTGAATTTCTTCTTTTCTTTTCTAATCACTTCACAACTGCTATGGCACCATTTGCTATGCTGCACGCTCTGTTCGGGGCAACCAATATTTTGTACTGATTTATAAATTGAATTATGTATGTATTTTTTGTTTGATGCTGCGACAATAGATTAAAATATTGTCCCTGAATTGGAAGTGGATGTTGTTGCCTTTATATGTTTTTATAAATACATGCATAAATTGGATGGAGCTGATTAATGTGTATGTGCTCCAAACTCGTATGATTCGGGATTGATTAACTCAATTTATTTAATTATAGAGGTCTTGGACCATTGTTGTTTAATATCGATTGATACCCAGGTCCAGTACCTTACGGGTTACCCCATTACTTTAATGGCTACCTTTGAGCAGTTTTTCTGCGAGGGTTGTGCTTTGTGTTAAGTTTTGTCATTCATGTCATTGTAAGTTTTTTTTTTTTTTTTTTAGTCCTCATTTACCTGGCTCTCCCCTTAATCAGCCTCCAGCTGCCATGCGCGTATTAAATCAAAGTGCAAGATTGTCACTGCACCTAGGAACGCGATTAGTGAGAATCGACAGGAGATGGCCCGAAGAGGAAAAGGGGGATGACTCCAAACTTGTTGTTAAAACCAGTTGAACTAGCTTTGGATCCGAATGGGGTGGCCTAGTTCATGGAGTTTTTAAGGCATAATCATTGGACCGGGGGGAAAAAAAAAAAAAACCCCGGTTACTGTCTCCACTGAACCAAAAAATTCCAAAAAGCCCAATTGCGTGGACCGCATGATCTCAACATGTCTGTTTTAGAAGTTGCATACAGAGATGACAGCCAATTTGCATGTGTTGGTGCCGAGTTTTCAATCCAAACCTTGCATATCTCTCTTCTTGCAAGCAATATTGCATAAAACAGAAATGTCCTTGCATGACCCTTTATGCTGTTGTCCCATCAGAATATAATCAGGGAGAGTGTGATAGAGACCGAGATGTTGAGAATAGAGTCAAGTTCAAGTTCAAGTTCAAAATTTGTATAGCGCACTACTCACCCAGAGGGTCTCAAGGCGCTTGAGGTAGGGGGGGTATTTTACTTATCGAATATCCAAGTTTTTAGTTGCTTTCTCAGTCCAAGGTTACTTTTACTTCATTCCAGAACTGTAATATGCTAGGGCATTCTTTAAACATATGAATGTCCGAAGCCGCAATATAGTTACATTTATTGCATTTCTTCCCTGGGATGAATTTAGACAGTTTTAGAGGGGTGAAGTAGGCTCGATGTATCGTAAAGAAATGGTTGCACCTAAGCCATGCAGGTTTAACACAGTTGTATAACAAGGTACAGGATTTCTGCCAGATTTCGATACTCTGGGCCCCGAGTTCTGTACCCTATAGTTGTTCCGGGAGAGTAAATTCTCCATCTATCTCTTCTAGCACGCTCCAGTACCACTGCGAAACTTCTTTGCCCCCTCCTGGTCGTACTACCAATTTTTGTTCAGTGATGCTGCACTTCCCAAGTGTTACCCCTGACCTAGCCAGTGCTTTAATCCAACTGTCTAATTGTATGAACTTGAACCTCGAAAACTCTGAGCCCAGTTGTTCCCGTAACTCCTCCCAGGGCCTCAATGATTCGCCTACAGTACCAACAAGTCTCCCCATGTTAATATTCCTCCTTCTCTCAACGGGATTGTGAGCCTGTCTTCCAGGCAGAGCGGCAACCCTGGAGATTCCCAAATGGGTGCAAAATTTGAATAGTATGGCAAACCTAGTTTTCTCCTTATGTGTGACCAGGTCTTCGCGTGGGACATAAGGATTTTTAACTTTACTTTTTTAAAGAACTTCTGATCCCCATATTTAAACATGTAGCCGTTAGTTGGTAAACCGGCTCCAGTCAGCATGGCATTAAACATGAGACCAATAGATGTATTAGATGGGACTTTTAAAAGCATTCTTGAGTGAGACAGCTGAAAGGCCCAAGCATAATGTTGCAAGTCAGGCAAACACAATCCCCCCTTTTCCCTCCTCCTCCTCAGTTTATTCCATGCCACTCTCGCCGATTTATAGCTCCAGACAAAGGAATTAACCTCTCTCTGACACTTCTCCAAGACTGCATTGTCGAATGCGAGAGGGATGGTGTTAAAAATAAAAGTAAATTTAGGAAGGATAGACCTCTTCATCAGACTTATTCTACCGAGGATAGTCAGTGGAAGGTTGGACCATGATTTTAACAGTTTCCTACTCTCGTTGAACACTCTCTCGAGATTAACTTGGGCAATTTTGCCGACGTCGTGTACTACCCGAAAACCCAGGTATTGCATTGAGTTGGTTACATTAAGCTGTAAATCGGGGATATTCCAAGCCATGATGTCAGTTTTGCTTGGGTTGATCTCATATCCCGAAAAGCGGCCAAACTCTTCGGCTCTTTATTACCTCTGGGAGTGTAGTCTCCGGGTCTGAAGTAAAAATTAAAATGTCGTCTGCATAGAGAGCTACCCGCCTTTTCCACTCGCCAAATCTGAAAGACGGAATAAGTGCATCCCGTCTTAGGACTTCCGCAAAAGGTTCAATGTACAGATTGAAGAGGAGGGGGGGAAAGCGGGCAGCCCTGTCTAGTGCCTCTTGTGATTTTAAATGAGTCCGACAATGTACCATTTATTAAGAGCCGTGCAGATGGTGAGTTGTACATAAGTGCTACAGTGCGACAAAATTTCTCCCCAAAGTTAAACTTCTTCAATACGTCACTGAGATAGGGCCAATTCACCCTATCAAAGGCTTTAGCCGCATCTAATGTGAGTGATGCCAGCGGGAGGGAAAAGGATGAGGCGATATCTATTGCCCCAACTAGGTCGTACGTTATATCGGATAGCTGACGACCTTTAATGAAACCCTTCTGGTCCTGATGAATGATTTCCCCCACTACTGAACCCACTCTAGATAAGATGGACGCAAAAATCTTATAATCGCTGTTCAATAATTAAATTGGGCGATATGACCCACATAAAGTTGGGTCTTTGCCAGGTTTGGGGATCAGTACTATAGTGGCCTCGCTCCAAGATCGAGGGGGATAATGTCCCTTCCTCAAAATACCATTGAAGAGGGCCGTTAAAGTTGGGACAATTGCATCAACCAAGACGCGGTATAGTTCACCTGGAAGCCCGTCAGGACCTGCAGCCTTACCGTGTTTTAGTGACATATAATGACCTTCCTCACTTCTGCTTCGGAAATATCCAACCCAATCCCTTTCTTATTGTGCAATTGAAAGGGACGGTAGATGTATCTCATTTAGCCATAGGTCCCTTGTATGTTGGTCATCAAGGATATCTTCCCTGTATATCTCCTCGAAGAATTCCCTAAAGGCAATACTGATTTCTTAGTTCGATGTCCTGACCTCGCTTTCTCCTTCAACGGTGATTTCTCTTATATGACTTTTGGCTTGGTCAGCCTTAACCCTCCAGGCCAAGATCTTGCCCGCTGCTTCTCCGAATTCAAAGTTTTAAATTTTGCTCACCTCCCATCTCTTTGTTACTCTCTCTTGTAAAATATTTTCTAGTTGAATTTTCAGATCAGTCATATTCTTTTGGTGTTGAGGTGAACCAATTGAGGCCTCGAGTCTCTGCTCTATTTTCTCTAGTTCCTGTTCGAGATTTTGAATTTTCAATCTGTAAATTTTACTCAAGTGGGAGGCTCTATTTGTGATACAACCTCTCAAGTATGCTTTTAACGCCTCCCAGACCGTACCAAGGGAAGCTGAGCACAAATTTATATCCAAAAACATACTCGTTTCGCTCTTCAAGAATGTCACTTCCTCTAGTTCCAATAAAATGGTACGGTCAAATGACCAAGAGGGATGTTTACTTTGATCTGGAAGTTTTAGCATAAATAGGAGAGCAGAGTGGTCCGATAGGTGGGAGGGAATATACTTGATGCTAGTTATAGAATGTTGGAGGCAGTAACTGAATAATGCAAAATCGATTCTTGAGGTATGTTTATATTTTAAATTCCTATAGGATATCCCTTGTTTAGTGCCCACTTTTTCTCTCCATAGATCTGCCAGACCTATTTGCTCCATTATCCCCTTAAGAGACTGTCTAGCTTTAGAAGGAGCATGACCTCTATATCCGCAGTGGTGAGTGGATTTGTCTAATTTTGGGTTTAATATAACATTAAAGTCCCCTGTCCATATGATTGGATCCGAAGTAGTCATTAAGTTGTTCCTGATTGTTTCTAAGAAGGACGGGTCATCTATATTGGGACCATAATAACCAACTAGGTTACACACCCACCCGTTGATAGACATCTTAACTAGAAGCCATCTTCCACTATGGTCCTCATTGTAGTTAAGAATCAATCAATCAATCAGAGCATTTGTATAGCGCACTACTCACCCGGAGGGTCTCAAGGCGCTGGGGGGGGGGGTCCGCTACTGCTCGAACAGCCAGGTCTTGAGCTGCTTCCTGAAGGCGAGGTGGTCCTCGGTCAGGCGGAGGTGGGTCGGAAGGGAGTTCCAAGTCTTGGCGGCCAGGTAGGAGAAGGACCTTCCTCCTGTGGTGGCTCTTCGGATGCGGGGGACGGCGGCGAGGGCGTGGCTGGTCGATCGAAGCTGGCGCGTGGGAGCGTAGAAGTTGAGGCGGCTGTTGAGGTATCCTGGTCCTTGGTTGTGTAGGGCTTTGTGTGCGTGGGTGAAGAGCCGGAAGGTGATTCTCTTGTTGACCGGGAGCCAGTGCAGGTCTCTCAGGTGTCCGGAGATGTGGCTGCGGCGGGGGAGGTCCAGGATGAGTCGTGCTGAGGTGTTCTGGATCCGCTGGAGTCTCTTCTGGAGTTTGGCGGTGGTTCCGGCGTAGAGGGAGTTACCGTAGTCCAGACGGCTGGTGACGAGGGCCTGGGTGACCGTCTTCCTGATCTCGGTGGGGATCCATCGGAAGATCTTGCGTAGCATTCGCAGGATGTTGAAGCACGACGAGGAGACGGCGTTGTCTTGTCTGGTCATAGAGAGGGTGGAGTCCAGGATGAAGCCCAGGTTGCGTGCGTGGTCAGTTGGTTTGGGTGTGCTGCCCAGGGCGGGGGGGCCACCAGGAGTCGTCCCAGGCGGAGGGTGAGGATCCCAGGATGAGGACTTCCGTCTTGTCCGAGTTCAGTTTCAGGCGGCTGTTCGACATCCATTTGGCTACGTCTGTCATCCCTTCGTGCAGGTTGGCTCTGGCGGTGGCGGGGTCGTTGGTGAGGGAGAGGATCAGCTGGGTGTCGTCGGCGTAGGAGATGATGTTCAGGTTGTGCTGGCGTGCGATGTCTGCGAGGGGGCTCATGTAGACGTTGAAGAGAGTTGGGCTGAGCGAGGAGCCTTGAGGAACGCCGCAGATGACTTCGGTGGCCTCCGATCTGAACGGGGGGAGGCGGACTCTGTGTCCTTCCGGCGAGGAAGGAGGTGATCCACTCCAGTGCCTTCTCCTGGATTCCGACGTTGCTGAGGCGCTGTACTAGGGTACGGTGGCAGACAGTGTCGAAGGCCGCGGAGAGGTCCCGGAGGATGAGGGCCGCTGTTTCTCCGTTGTCGAGCGGGGCTCGGATGTCATCTGTAGCTGCGATCAGGGCGGTCTCGGTGCTGTGGTTGGCCCGGAAGCCAGACTGCGAGAGGTCGAGGGAGCCGTTCGTCTCGAGGAAGGCGGCCAGTTGCTTGTTGACGGTCTTCTCGATGACTTTGGCCGGAAACGGGAGCAGCGAGATGGGGCGGTAGTTCTTGAGGTCGTCAGGGTCTGCTGATGGTTTCTTGAGTAGAGCGCTGAGTTCGGCGTGCTTCCAGCTCTCCGGGAAGGTGGCGGTGTTGAAGGAGGTGTTGATGATGTCCCGCAGGTGGGGTGCGATGACAGCGTCGGCCTTGTTGAAGACGTGGTGAGGGCAGGGGTCTGTCGGAGATCCGGAGTGGATGGAGTTCATCGTGCGGATGGTGTCTTCGGTGCTGATCGGGGTCCAGGCGGGGAGGGTGGTGGTGGGGGGCGGTGGTTCGGTCGTGGCGTGCGTTGGTTGAGTGCTGAAGCTGTTGTGTATGTCCGCGATCTTGTTGAAGTAGGAGGCGAGGGAGGTGCAGAGGTCTTGCGAAGGGGTGTTGTCGTTGTTTCCGGCATTGGGGTTGGAGAGCTCTTTCACGATGTTGAAGAGTTCCTTGCTGTTGTGTGCGTTTTTGTCCAGTCGTTCCTTGAATGCGGTTTTCTTGGTGGCGCGGATCAGCTGGTGGTGTTTTCGGGTGGCGAGCTTGAGGGCAGTCATGTTGTCCGGTGTTGGGTCTCTGCGCCAGGTTTTCTCGAGTGCTCTGCAGTTCTTCTTGGAGCTCTTGAGTTCGTCGTTAAACCATGGGGCTTTCTTGCTGCCGGGTCTGCTCGGCGGGGTCTTCAGCGGGGCGAGGTCGTCTGCGCAGTCGCTGATCCATTTCGTGAGGTTGGTGGCTGCTTGGCTGGGGTTTGTTGTGCTGGTGGGAGGGTTCTTGCTCAGGGAAGTAGTGAGCTGGTCTGCAGTGATCTTGTTCCAGCTTCTGCGGGGGGCCTGTTGCTGGTGATGGTGGAGCGTGGTCCTTCTGTAGCTGAAGTGGACGCAGCTGTGGTCCGTCCATTGGAGTCCCGTGGCGTGGCTGAAGGCGATGTCCTTGCTGGAAGCGAAGACCGGGTCGAGCGTGTGTCCAGCGTAGTGGGTGGGGGTAGTCACCAGTTGCTTGAGTCCGAGGTTGGCGAGGTTGTCCAGCAGGGTGGTGGTGTTGCGGTCGTTGTTGTTCTCCAGGTGGAAGTTGAGGTCCCCGAGGAGGATGTAGTCAGCGGAGAGGAGGGCGTGTGGGCTGACGAAGTCGGCGATGTCCTCGCTGAATTGTGTGCGTGGTCCCGGGGGTCTGTAGATGAGGGTGCCTCTGAGGGTGGTCTTGGGGTTGACGTGGATCTGGAAGTGCAGGTGTTCGGCGGGTGCGAGGTTGTCGTCGGTGTTGGTCGTGATGCGGATGGTGTTCCTGTGGATGATGGCGATGCCTCCTCCTGTCTGGTTGACGCGGTCCCTCCGGATGATCTTGTAGCCGTCCGGGATGGCGATGGCGATGTCGGGCGCTGAGGAGGCGTTCATCCAGGTTTCCGTGAGGAAGGCGACGTCTGAGTCTGTGGTGTCGAGCAGGTTCCAGAGCTCGACGGCGTGTCTGTGGACGGAGCGGGTGTTGAGCAGGATGCACTTCAGGTGGGTGCTGCTGGAGTTCGGCTTGGTGGGTGCTGGTGTAGCGTGGGTCCGGTCGCAGGTGAACTTGCAGGAGTGGCAGCTGAAGGGTCCGTGGGTGCGTCTCGGTGTGGCTCGGTAGCAGCCCGGGGTTCGGCCGGTGTTGAGAGCGTTGAGTTCGGTGGAGTCGTAGGTTCGTCTGGTCGGCTTCCGGCGGGTGGGCTGGGGTCTGCGGGGGCCAGGGGTCCTGGCGCTGGGCGCGGGCCAGGCGCGGACGGGCGCAGACGGGCTTACCTTTGGCGCACCTTCGGCGCTCAATCGGTGCTCCCGCTGCGCGGTCGCTCCGGGGGCGTCATAAGTAAGGAGCCGGTAGGGCGGGTCAGCTGGGTGGCGGGAGCGTGGGCGGCCAATGGGCGGTAGGGGGGCGGAGTCGGCGTGGTCAGTGGTGGGAAGGGGGACTGAGGACGGCTCAGCGGCGGCTGGGGCGGCGGCGGGTAGCAGCGAGGCAGCAGGACAGCTTGTCAGGGCAGCTCAGGTGGTCAGCGGGCAGGAGCAGCGAAGTGGGGGTGACCTCGCCTGGAGCAAGCTCAGCGGTCACTCTCTGTCCCTGCCCTCGGTCCCCTTAAGTAGGGAGCCGGTAGGGCGGGTCAGCTGGGTGGCGGGAGCGTGGGCGGCCAATGGGCGGTAGGGGGGCGGAGTCGGCGTGGTCAGTGGCGGGAAGGGGGACTGAGGACGGCTCGGCGGCGGCTGGGGCGGCTGCGGGTAGCAGCGAGGCAGCAGGACAGCTTGTCAGGGCAGCTCAGGTGGTCAGCGGGCAGGAGCAGCGAAGTGGGGGTGACCTCGCCTGGAGCAGGCTCAGCGGTCAATCTGACCCTTTGCTGTTTTTTTACAGATTAGGAGAATTCCTCTTATGTTAGCATTGTGATCAGTGCTGATGAATTTGTCTATCCACTTCTGCTTTTTTAGTATTGTGTTGGCCTCACTTTTTAAAAGATGTGATTCTTGGATGACAATGATCTGCGCTGGGGAGTCTCTCGTAAATATTGTAAAATACGTTCTCTTCTCCCTCGCACGTGCAGACCATTGACATTCCAAGATAGGAACTGAACTGAGGTCATCTCTCAACATCCACCCAGGTTTGTACTTCCCTACCTCTCGCTATTATGTTGTTGTCCTGATTATGGCAATTTGGTCTATTTAATGAAATAACTTGTTTTGAGGGGCCAGACTCCTGAGGATATTTTTGAATTTTAGTGCTCCCCCCCCCACCCCCCCTTGGAGGACCCTCCCATACTCACTCCGACCAGATGTAAGGCCGGATTCGCGCCTGACTACGCCTTCTCCTCCCACACCACGAAGTGCTCACCTTACATAAACTGAAGAAAAACAACCTGTGCATAAACCTGTGCAGGGGACTTTACATATATTCACCTTCTCCTTTTCTTCACCATTCCTTCTTTCCCTTCTTTTATTGCTTTTACCTTTCCTTCTCTTTTCCCTTTTTTCCTTCCCATTTCTTTTTCCATTTCTTTTTTTTTTTTCCTTTCTTCCTTTCCCCCTTCCTTCTTTTTTTTTCATTTTTTTCCTCTTTTTTCATCCCCCTTTTATTATTATTTTTTTTCCTTCTCTCCCTTTTTTTATCTTTCAGACTGCGTTCTCAAAAATGAGTCAATTGAAAAGAAAGTAGGCGAGGGGGTATAAAAGAGGAGAGTATGGTAGAGGACGAGAACTTAGCGTTTCTAATCATTTAAAGTTTACCCTGGGAGTGATTGCGAATGGACTCCAGAAGTTCATCAGCCTCATAAGGTGATCTGACATTGTGCATTTTATTGTTATACATAATGCGCAGAAATGCCGGAAACCTCATCTGAACTGTTGCACCAGGCGCTCTAAATTTGTCCATCTTCTGACCCAACTCCCACTGCCTATCAAGCGTGGTCTTGGATAGATCGGAGCGGATTTCAAAGGGGAAATCAGGACCTTTTGTAGATTTTAATTTAAGCGCAACATTGAGAATTTTCTCTTTCAAGGCGTACGTCAAGAAGTTTATGAGAATTTTCCTAGGTTTAGACCTACCAGAATTTAATCGGAAAGGGTCACGATGAATTCTCTGTATATCTTTATCTTACTCCTCTGCTGACTCCTCGAGGTCTAGGGATTCCTTTAGTAGTTTTATTATGTAACTCTTAAGGTCTCCGCCTTCCTTTCCCTCCGGGATCTTCAGGAGGCGCAAATTATTTCTGCGTGAGTAATTTTCTAAAGATTCCACTCTTTCTTTCATTGCGTCCCCTTCCCTCCGTAAATTTGGGATTTTTAACTCGGCTGCCTCTAGATTGACTTTTATTACTCCGACCGAGCTCTCCAATACTTCTGTTCTTTCCCCCAATCCGTCCACTTTTCTCTCGAGCGCTTCACAGGATGACCGAATATCAATCTGATTCGCCTTGGAGACCAAAAAGTCATTTCGAATCTCTTCTCTCATTGAGGCTATTGATGCTACCAGGGCTTCCAATGTGGACTCGGTGTTAGTGGACCTCTTGTCACTGTCTCCTTCTTTATCTCTCTCTGCTGGATTTTGTGGAAACCCTGTGGAGGTTGAAGCTTGTACCTCACCATCCTTTTCCGAGGTGTTTGCTACTGCATTCAATGGTGGGGGCAGCGGATCAGCCATGTCAGTAACTGGGGCAGAGATTTCAGGGACTCTAGTGGTATTGTAAGTGCTCCAATCTATGTTAGTAGGCAGGCTGACAGAGGGGGTACTTGTACTGACACTCTTATCCAGGTTGCTAACTGGTATCAAGTCTAATACCTGAGGCAAAACCGTAAAAAAAAGAGCGCAGGGAGGGGGTTATTTTCTCAGAGCAACAAGTTGAGTGCAAAACCTTGGGCCCCCCTTGGAAACCACTTTTACTGTTTTTTAGGTCTCGGCTAGCCGCGCGAAGCGCGTCTCCGCCGAGCCCCTTTTGTCGGCATGTGTGCTTCCCAGGAGACAGTCCTGGCCGCCCGCATCGCCTTGGAGGCGATTTGAAAGTGGCACGCGCCGACTGGCACGCGCCGCGCTCGGCCTGGCTGTCTCCTGGGAAGCACAAACATACCCAGGCACACCTCCCCCTTCACGCATGCGCCCACACACACACACGAGCGGAGACAGACACACAGACAGATACACTCCCCCCGCCGTCGCACACAGAGACACACACACAGGAGCGAACATACACGCACACACGCGCACACACACTCACACACACGAGCGCCCCCCAAGGCCCACTTACCGCCAATCCAGTGTGTTCTGTCGCCTCCGCGGGGCTCTCCGGCATGGGAGCCCCGCATCACGCACTGCTCTTGACCAGGAACTCCGTGGGCGCGGGCTTCGCGCACAAGACGGAAGTCCCGCCCCCACGCTAGGTTTCGTTTTGGAATGCGCGCGCAGATCGCATCTCGCCTGATCTCGCAGATCATCTCATCTAAATGCTTGTCTTTTCCTTTGGTGCTGTTCATTTTTTTCTATTGGCCTCTCACTCTCTTTACAACGGGCACATATGTTGACCATCCCTCAGGGTGATTTCAGAGAGGCACCGAGGCAAAGAATGGATGGGCATGAAATCTGAACACCTTTATGTTCCACTGACTCTGAGAGAAACTTGCACTGCTCTCAGACTCCGCTCCAGAGCTTGAACACTCACAACCTGAAGACGCACACATGTGGAGACGACACATTTCACAGTCTGCACCCAACAAGAGTCATTTGTATAACGAAAATAAAACTGCAGAAACGCAACATCTTGAAAAGAGCAAACACGCTGTGGAATGAAGGCTGAATAGCTACTTGAAACTGCATTTTTGAACGTTTGCTTATTGTGGCATGACATTAGACACACATCACTGTATGCATCTACTAACTATTAACCTCTGATCTTGGGTTTCAGAGTAGCGTGTAGCATCAACTTACAGCCCTCAATGAATATATAACTAGATTGATGGTCTATCAGCCAACAGCAGCGATACATGGTGTATATCTTTTGTGAAGAGATCACAGAAATTCAAAGGGAAGTTAGAGAAGAATACAGTGGAAACAGCAAATTCATACTTAATATTATTCACGTTGCTTACTATTCAACAACATTTGACAGTTTGCAAATCAGCTTTATAAAACAATTCAGAGTTTGATAACAAATTAATGCAACACATTGTAATATACAATGCCAATAGCTCAAACTTGAATGCTGCGAGACCTATTGCATTGTAAATGCTTGTTTTACTTCTTTTCCACTTAGGTTTAGGCTTCTGATTTAGCTTTCCTTTTATTGAATCAATAGAGGTAGAAGTGGAGGGCTCAATTGCTGCCACTTTCCCTGGAACAGGGGATTCTGGGAGTTGTAGTATCTTGTTGCTGACCTTTTGTATCTTTTCCAAGTTTTCAATTACGCACTTAAAGTTTTTAGAGTTCGCGCCCCCTTGGAAAATTTCCTTATCTCTCTCGTTCCTCTTGCTCACAGAGCTCCCAGAGCATTTAGTAACCTCCACCTGGCTCCCCTCTCCTATGGCGATCTCAGAACACCCTTCAGACGTGCCCCCCTGCTCAAGTCTGATTTCGTCGGTGAGAGTAGATTCAGTGCCCCGCTTCTGCAGCAGCTGAACCTCCACTCCACTAGCACCAGCGCAACCCAACCTACCTCTCAGCTGCCCCCGCGCCGAGCGGCCTCGACGAAGCTCCACGGCTGCTCTCCGCCACGGGCCCTGAAGGGGCAGAGAGTTGCCGGGGCGGAGGTAGCGAGGTGTCGCCGTGACACATCCGCGAAGACTCCGACCTCGCAAGCCTCAAAAGCAAAAACAGTCCGAATATTGAAGAGACGTAATTCCGGTACTGATTGCAGCCTCTAATTTGCGAACTCAATGCTTTTTACAGCAGAGAGACTGCAGCGGAAGAAAAAGAAAACATACTCCTGCATCGTGGACCTCAGAAAGGCCGAATGAGGCAAAGGCGACTCCGTGGTGCTGGAGATCGGCGTCTGACGCGCGCACCGCACTAGCCTGCGGCCGCCATGTTCTCCCTCCCAGAGCGTCATTGTAAGTTTTTTGTTTAGTAAAAAAATTGATCACACCGATAATCCCCTACCAGAGGATGTCTGAGAAAGAGACCCTATGATATAGTGAAGACTATCCAGAGCAGGAGGTAGGTCCTTTTCGCTTAATGCTGCTAAATTATGGAACTCCCTTCCCTTTTCACTTAGGCCCAACCCTATCTTGTCACCCTTCCGTAAAGAGCTAAAAACACATCTCTTCAGCAATTAGCCCCCACCTGGATACCTCCCCCCTCCCCTCAGAGTTCTGTTATCTTCACTCAGCGCCTGGACGCCCTTGGGCAGCAGCCGCGCTATACAAAACTCCTTTTCATTTCATTTCATTTCATTTCATTTCACTATATAGATAGGCTCCTTCAGGAAGAGGGAGGGGGTACCTTTTTAGCTGACAACACTACGATCAGTGATTTATCCCTGAATGAAAAGATCTCGAAATTGGAACGCCTTGAGAAGAAATTAATAAGAACTAGGCTCCATGGTCACACATTGGCCAAATATTTGAGATCTAATGTTATCCCGGTTGGACTACAAGTACGTAATGAACCAGCTATTTTCTTAGAGAATCCGAAGTTCAAAGAGAACTTTAGTTTTGTATCAAACACCTGCTCAAGACATTGGATGGTCTTGGGCATTGAAACAGCGGTGGAGGAAGTAGAAAGGTTGACTAGGGAAATAGCTGAGTTAAGAAAAGAAATTATTGACGACAAAGCCTTGGTTAATGCTAAGGAGGCGTTGGGAAGACTGGAGAAAACCATCCGAGAATTCGATCTATATACCCAGGGAACGAAACTTGACAAAGTAGCAAGGGACATAAAATCCTATGATAAAAAGTCCACATACCCGTACCTCCAAGAAGGCTACTACGTTAGAGATCAGAGAGGTGGTCTGTCAAGTCGGGGCCTTGGAGGATATAGGAGATACAACACTTTCTCAGGCTCATCAGTTGGCAGTAGTTCTGATAGTGATTCAGAATGCCCTGGCACTAGCGCAGGTTCCGGTACCAACACCTCGGCCCAGAACTATCAGGACCAACAATGTTTTTTAGGCGAGGACCAATGGTGGGGCCCACGCGGCAGGGGCCGCCCCTGGGGGAGACCCAGGGGAGCACGCAGTGTAACATGGAACCAAGGGACAGGCAGGGGGAAGAAACAATTCCAGCAAGACTCCCATGGCGAAAACAAGACGAGGCGCCAGCATTACAGATGGTAGTGCATAGACCAGATAACCCGATTATTAATCTATCAGATTATGTGCTCACACAGGATGAGCAGTGTGTGCTATCAAAGGGGCTGTCTTTTGTCCCTACATCTATGCCGAATAATTTCAACTTGAGGATTGAATTGCAGCAATTCTTCAGAAAGGTGCGTCTTAGACACTATTTTCATAAAGTTCCTCACAACTCAACTTTTTCAGCGAGTGGGCTGAGACCCCCCTCAAGGTTCAATCCTCCCTCCCATTTGGTGGACAATAAAATCCTAACCTATGAACAGGTGGTCACACGCGATGTGGATCATATCTTAGCAACCAGACAGTACGTACCATATAATATGAGCAAATAAGAAAAAACTGCTCTATACACCTTGAAGAACAATACTAACATCGTAGTAAAGCCCGCGGATAAGGGCGGGGCTATCGTGATTCAGAGTGTTGACAAATATAAAAGTGAGATTCTATCACAGCTACAAGTTGAAGGGAACTATAGGCTCCTAAAAAAGTATCCGACTAAAGTGATCAGTCAAACAATAAGTGCCGTAACTAGCCAGGCATTGCTAGATGGCTTTATTACTAAAAACGAATTTGACTTCCTCAACAACAAATACCCACGGATGCCTACAATATATACCCTCCCCAAAGTGAATGAAGGAATGGAAGATCCTCCGGGGAGACCCATTATTTCAGGGTGTGCTTCCTTGTTGGAACCACTGTGTAAATATATTGATGTGTTTTTAAAGCCTATAGCGACTGCAACTCCCACTTACCTATGGGATACCATGGCAACAATACTGGTGGTTGATGGACGCCAGTATGATCCAGATACTTGTTTATTAGCCACAATGGACATCACTGCCCTGTATACAAATATTCCTCAACGGGCAGCGTTAGACTGTATAGAAGCCATTATGAATCGTAGACCAGCCCCACATAGGGTTCCATCTGACTTTGTCATCAAACTCTTGACCATAGCTATGACACAGAATTTCTTCATGTTTCAGGAGAAATTCTATGTACAAACAAAGGGCGTGGCAATGAGTGAATACGAACACGATTTTGTGTTGAATGAGAACAACCCCTATCGCAATCAGATCTCACTTTGGGCAAGGTACATCGATGATGTCCTATTAATTTGGGAAGGGAACAAGGAGTCCCTCATACAATTTTATGAGTGGTTGAATCTGCGACTTGTTGATATTCAATTTACATTGGAATCGGATAATCAAATGATCAATTTCTTGGATATACAAATAAAGTCTGACTCTGGGTGCCTTTGTACCAGTATATATAGAAAAAGCGGTGAGCGAAATACGCTTCTTAGATACTCAAGTCACCATCCCCGTAACCTCGGGGATAATTTGCCCTTTGGGCAATTCCTGAGGGTACGTAGAAATTGTACCAAAAAAGATTTTTTTTGACGAATCATCACTTCTCATTGCTAGATTGAGTGAACAAGGCTACCCTATGCGCTTGCTTAAAAAGGCACGCAAGCGTGCTTGGCACAATCACCGAGAACATCTATTAAATGTGCAAGAAAAGGAACCCATTGAGGAAAGGATTGTGTGTGTTACGACCTTCAACACCAAAAGCATTGCGATTAAAAAAGCAATAAATCGACATTGGCATTTGGTAAAAGATGAAGTAGGGGGATTACAGCCCCCTCTTCATGCATTCCGAAAAGGCAGTAACATTAGGGACCACCTGATTAAATCCCTCCTACCTACGGTGGCCAGAGCCACCCAACCCACACTATGGGGCCTTCCTCCAGTGTTGGGCCATACCAAATGCTGGTCCTGTAAGGCATGCTCCCTCACTGTTGAATGCACTACCGTCACCTATAACAATCAGGTCTGTACACTGAAGGGACACAGTAACTGTAATACCACAGGGGTGATCTATGCCATCTTATGCCCCTGTGGTTTTATGTACATTGGCCAGACTATACAAAAAACCAAATGTCGGATTCTCCAGCATATCAGTCGTATACGCTGTAAAACTGTAGGAGCACCCCTAGTGCAACATTTCACCACCTTTGATCATGAGCCCAATAGTCTAAGGTGGTGGATTATTGAAAAGGTGAGAGTGAACCCAAGAGGTGGTGACCTTAACAGCATTTTGAGCAGAAGGGAATGCCGATGGATACATCATCTAGACACGGCCAACAAGGGGCTGAATGAATTAGAAGAGATCAATAGACAGGTGGTAGTCTTATGAATATCTGATGAGAAGTTATTTGTACTGTATGACCATTCATGACTTAATGCTTCGCCATAGCATGGTACGATGCCTAGTGTTGGCACTATGATCATGTAGTGGTTATTGTCATGATGGATTGTGAGTAAATGTTGTATATCTGTACAATTTTTGTATTAAATGTATATATGTATATAATAGGTACAGAATGCATACTCGAACCTGGAAGTTCCGTGATTGATGGTATATTTTTTAATTTTTTCAATGAGCTGCCCGGAATGTTTTCAATTTACAATGACAATCTAATGTTGCTGCTTCTTTGTATAGAAATCTTTACAATGCCTGGGGAATCTGACCATGTTGGTAGTCCAGGGAGAGATGTTTCATTTTGTACTTTTCTAAGATGCTTCCAAACATTCTGGGGTATTACTTCAGGATCTCACTGAGAGTCTAGATATGAGGAGGCCCTATTTACATAATTTAAAGGCAATGCCAATCATTTGTCCATCTACATGAACTGTTTGTCGCCTCGATAAATATCTTTTCGAACGTTATGGGTTGAAGACACTGAATATCATCCCAACTCAAGATGGCCGACGCGGTTACTGATTTACCGCAGTATTGGCTTCTAACATACAATACATTTTTGGTTAAAGTACCCACCGATAACACCAAATTAATATCGGTCACATACAGTGAATTTAGAATTAGGTTACGAAATGTTTTGGATGGCGGGTAGGACACATAGATAGTCCCTCGTCGCTTTCGATCATCGCGAGTGGCGTCTTACACGTGCATTCGGGCTGAGGCACTCCCGTTTTCCAGAGGGTTGATGTGCCGACTGATAACACAGTGAGCTCCACTTGACAAATTCGTCATCTCTTGCTAGACTTCCTTACTTAAAAATAATGATGCATTTGTAGGAGTACAGAGAGTGCAGAAATAAATCTTCTGTTTGTAATATTCCAGCCTCCTGGGTGGACGAATAACTGGTTCTGCGTGCACCTCCGTGAGTCGGACTACAATAAAAGAGAGGAAGAGGTATCCTCCAGAGATTGGACTACTGAATAGGTAATTGTCCTTCAATCGCCTTGACTCTGCCATGTAACCATTTATTGCGGTATCGTGGATCCTTATACAGGTTCTCCATTGTCTTACAGAGTCTTGTTTAACTATCAAACATTGGTGCCTTCACACCTAGAAGAGAACTTAAGGTAACCATTGTGCTATGACGTACGTTCAATAACAGCTATTATATCATTGTTGGTTAGAATTCTGATGAGATTCGGTGCTCCTTGTTTTTAGGATTGGATTTGTACTATCCGTCTCATGTGGGAATTATTACCACCTTGACTCCTATATGGGTAAGTAATTTATACTCTTGGGCAGGAATCTGAGATACACATGCCCGGCAACAGCTCCAATTATAATTATCTATCATCTAAAAGCTCCCTGTTTGCCCCGTCTCTAATGTCCTGATGAAGACTCGCATGGCCCATGCATAATTAACCGCAAGGCCCTTAGACGAGTCGAAACGTCGACACCCTATTAAAAAACCTGGACCATCTATTTCTCTCTACAATTATGTGCAGATATTGATGACATATAATTTGTCCCAAGTTAATAATGAGAGAGTGTTCTTTGTATTAATTGAGTGGTTAGGTTATCCAGAACGGTTATATGTGGGTGCGTTACTGCCCTTTAAAAATCATTTGAATTTTATGTCACTTCTTTGAATTTCTTCTTCTCTTTTCTAATCACTTCACAACTTCTATGGCACCCTTTGCTATGCTGCACGCTCTGTTCGGGGCAACTAATGTTTTGTACTGATTTATAAATTGAATTATGTATGTATTTTTTGTTTGATGCTGAGACAATAGATTAAAATATTGTCCCTGAATTGGAAGTGGATGTTGTTGCCTTTATATGTTTTTATAAATACATGCATAAATTGGATGGAGCTGATTAATGTGTATGTGCTCCAAACTCGTATGATTCGGGATTGATTAACTCAATTTATTTAATTATAGAGGTATTGGACCATTGTTGTTTAATATCGAATTTATTTCTGGGGCAGCTACCCAAACTCATCATCATCGGTTTTGTGGACAATACAGCTTTTAGCGGCACCTACGCCTCAAACCCCTTCAATTTTAAACACTACAACATCAACTACGCGGCTTTGGTCCACGAGGGCAATGTGATTCCTGCAAAACCCAGTTTTACAGCCGGTCATTACATCAGGGAATATCAGGGGCTGGTTTCGATAACCGGGAAGCATCAAAGGGACTGAGGGGTCACAGTGTCAAGAGAAGGCTATGGACACGGTAACACCCTGTTCACATTCGACCTAACACCAGACATGGAAGATGGCAATCACCACAACCTGGTCAAAAACGGGAATCTAAAAGCTGAAATACGATTCGAAGATCCACTGGTAGCTAATGTGAACATGGTAGCATTCTCGGTATTCTACAGCATCATTCAGATCAACCACGCAAGACAGATTTTGTTTGACTATCTGTAAAACATTTGTGACATGGATACTGTGCAGATACGTGACTTCTTAAGCAGACATAAATACGCTAGGAAATACTTTTTAGGGGTTTTCCCTAGCGATGGGTTACCGACCGCAATAGGGTCAGAAAGACCTTGCACCCTAGTCTTTAACACAGACCCTCATGACAAGGGTGGGAACCACTGGGCTGCCGTGTTTATAGCTAGGGAACGGGTTACAGTGTTTGACAGTACAGCAGAGTTCCCTGAGCACAGTATCTATACACAGCCTATATTCAAGTTTGTGAAAAAAGCTGCAGCTGTGGTGGAATATAACTCCCCTGCCCCCTCCACTACTTCTCTCTGTCCTTTCTCTCCCCTCCTAATTGTATTGCTTATTTTTTGATGTGTTGTGTAATTTGTTGGACTTGTTCTGTTACATTGTTGATTCTCATGTAAAACGCTCTGATACCTTTGGGTCTAGCCAGCGCTATATAACACTCTTTAAATAAAATAAACAGGCTAAGGGTCCAGGATTCCACGGCCATCACATGCGGGGAGCACTGTATTTATTTTGTCAGTAAAATGTCACAGGGTGTTTCGTTTAGAAATTTCTTAAATGTATATTCGAGGGATCTTGTTAACAATGACAGTATAGTTGCGAAATATGTTAAAGAAAACACAAGGGCATCGGTCAGACCTGTGAAAACAGAATATGTAGCTTGTCAAAACTGTAAGGGTTTATAACAGATGTATGCCTAATGTTAAAACGTGTTAAATAAAGACATTATATTTAAAAAAAACATGCATTCAGACTCGGTATTTCAATATACATCCACCATAAATGTTGTAAAAGACGATTGAGACGTATTGAAAACTTATAACAGGTGTTTATTACAAACAGGTAGGTAGGTTGGTCATTAGCATGACAAACTGTATTGAAGAAACCTATGAATAAAAAACCAGATGCATTTATACACAATACACACAATTATTAAAAAAAAAAGTCTTTAGAAACATCAAGGGGTAATCCACACGAGGGGTGATTTAGGCACTGTCATTTTGCGAGCTGGCACAGCCGGTGCAGGAGTAGCCCATTTAGGGGATAGCCTTCGACCCTCAGAACCTGTAGGCGATGGCAGTAGGGGGTCCTTCAAATTGTCTAGCAGTCGCCGGTGTTCATTATTCCCAACGAGCGTGGAGGGTATATTGAGTTCATCAGCGGCTCGCAGAAACTGCTCCCAACCTCGCGGTGCATTTTGAGGCGTTAGGATTTTGGGATGTGTGAGACCTTTGACTAGATCGTACATGTGCGACCCTGCAACCGGGTGGCCCTTGTAGAGAAATTTGCCTCGTTCATTCCAAGAGTTTAGGTCTTTAGAAGCTGCGAGTTTACTCATTATCATCTGCGCCGCCCCTCGGTGTCTTTGACTTATATTTTTTAAGAGATCACCAACAAAGGTATCTGAGGATGTTGCAAGATCGGGAGGCGGTTGTAGGGTGTGAGGGTCTTTGGCCGGAGCTGCTGGTTGTTCAGAGTCTGGGGTATATAGAGTCAGCTTGTTTTTCTCGGCATTCCACTGGGTGTAGTAATTTAAGAATTTTTTTAGAGTGCTGGTGTAAAGGTTAGCCTTGTCGTTGGGGTTTAGATCAGTCCTGCTCAAAATGTCTTTAGTTTCGGTATCTAGTCGTAGAGTCTCATTTCTACGGATATCCCAGGCGTTGTCCCCATGTGCTCCATTTGCTGCCTAGGAACCAGATAAATGTTTGTGGCATGATCCATCACCGGCCCGAGAGGAGGCTTGTAATTACAGGTATAGCTATACCCAGCCAGTTGCCTATAAAGCCCCCAGACTGTTTCACCAGTTTCTTCTTGGTGATGTGTGGCCCTTTTATTACTGAGCTTCTTGATAAGACCCCTCTACTTCTTCAGAACCTGTAACTGACGCTTTGATATAGGAACTTTGCCTTTTAGGGTGTTTAGGGCTATTTCTGAAATGGCAGACACCAAATCGTCAGAAGCGGTGCCTAGGCTGACCTTTCTGTGTTGGGGGCTGGCTGTAACTAGCATTTTCAGGAGAGCTAAATTGCGGCGTAGGTGTGCAGACATGGTCAACACTGTGCGTTATAATGGATTGTCTGTAAATGGTTCTAAAAGACATCAGCGCTGCTTTTTATAGGTCCTGGTCTTGGGGTGTAAACTACAGGTAGCTCTGGGGGAAAAATATCAGCCCGCAGTCTATAGTCTTCTAGAGTTTCATTTTTTAAGTCTACCAACAGGTACCCGTGGGGTTTTGATGATGCGTCGTTAAAGGCCTCCATGAAGAAGTGTGTGTTTCCGGGGTACATCTGTTTAGCTATGACAGGTATTTGCTGTTTGTCATGAGGGTTTTTAAATAAAACAAGGTATGAATTGTTGAGAGCTATAGACCGACTGTTCTTGGCCTTGTAAAACTAGTTCTGCACAATGTAGCAGATGCTTAGATTGCGATGATGTGAATATTGCGTAAAAGCTCTCTCTAACTCCGGATGATTACCACATTCATGCATAAGGTCATCAACAATTATCATATTTACAAGGGTCGGGGGCAGTAGCTCATCGTCGTTGAGGTTATCTGGTATACCCTCTAAATTTGATATGGGTTAACCGCCGGCCCAAGTCTGTATAAAGAGGCTGCCAGCATGAATAAAGCCACACAATGTTGTTAGGGGTTTGTGATAAAGCAGAGGCGGCATTTTCTAAGAACTTCTTTATAAAGTAGCTTTTACCGTAGTTTGAGGGCCCTGCTTGCAAGCAGAATGGATGTTGTAACCAAGTGTCCATGATGTGGCGGCTGTCTCTCTAGTGGGCCTTATAACCATAAGGAAATGTTTTATAGTTGGCCGTCAGGACCCTTTTATCAAAAACAACTCGCAATGTTTTATGTAGGGGTTGAGTTGTGATTTCCCACTTCTTTTTGGATCGGACTATGCAGGGCTGGTTCACGACTACGGTTTTAGCATTCTCAGAATCGTCTGCTGTAGCGTATTCATGCACCAGATTCTTCAAACTATCAAAATTGATTTTTAGGGCGTTGCTGACATTTAATGTTATCCCTTTGGCCTTCATACACACTTTGTTCTTGTTTGTACGGTAACTGTATGTTTTAGGCCCGGAGGTCGTATATTCTAATATATACTCGTCCTTATCTAGCTCACTGGTTAGATTACCAAGATAATCCCCTAGAGAAGGGTTTTCATCCCCCGGCTTGCTCAGAAAAATCACAGAGTCTGTATCATGATACAAGCAGCGATCCTGTAGCTTATCCATAACCCCGTAAAGCTCTAGACGAGCGTGGGAAGTTGTGAAGCAGGCTATGAATATGTTTATGTTGTTACTCGATGTGGGGTACTCTTGGGTGTATTTCCAACACAAAGCAGCGGTATCGTCATCGATAAACTCACAGCTGGACACCTCGTAGCAAGGGGCAAACAGGTACTTGAACAGTTCATCAGGATCTGTTATTAAGGTAGTATTTGACAGGTTTGTGCACTGTGCAAATTTCCCCCATAAGGAGTTGAGACAGAGTTTGGCTAACTGTCGGCGTGCAGGATTGACTTCTATCAGATGGGGGCGTAAACGGATACCCTCGTGAGCGTAGTAGTCAGCGATGTATTTCTGTTTTGCATCCTGATTAGTACACCATTCTGGATACCCTGAGGCCTCCTGTTTGTCTCTGAGAAACAAATTAATGTAGGTGGCAAAGAGCTGTGTTGTAGTGCTCTTAAAATGCCACACTTCATGTACTCTACTGAGCCTGTACCCTTTCTCTAAGGCAGCTTGTACCTCGATGCTACACCAGGTCCCTGTGAGCATCTTTTGTTCTTCGGTGTGTCTGCAAATGACCTCTTTAAACATCGCACATGTTCGACAGAGGGGGAACATCAGCTTACCATCGACTCTGAATGGTAACACCGGAAAGTAAAGCTGCTTAGGAGGGTAGATTTCAAGTTTGACAAGCCCAAAGTATTCGGCTAGGGGCTTAAAATCTCTATAGATGATGGTGGGGTGACCCAAGGGGTACAACTTAATTTTGTTCACAAAAGGGTACAGACTGGTGAAATCATAGTAGTGTATTTTCTCACCCTCATCAGCGGCCTTGTACAGCTGTATGGCATTTGTACGACCCCCGAATAAGGCATCCTGAGGTTTGGGTAAATCACGAGTCTGAAGAAAAGAGCAGAGGCCATTGTCGGTTTTTAACATGTCTAGCCACTCGTGCTCCCAAAGAACTCTCATAGCAAAGCCCTGCTTTTCAACATACTGGGCCTTTGTCAGAGTACGTCTGTATAAGTGTTCAAATGTAGCACCCAACAGTTTGTTATACTCGTGGGGTTTGTAACACTTGGGGCAGCCGTGGCAAAAACACCCTTTGAATTCAAAGGCCGTCGGCACGCCCTTAATTACAGAGTACCCGTCTAGGTAGTGGGGGCCCAGGCGGTATTCACCACCCTGTAAGGCATGTTGAATCTGTATGTATTCCTTCTCAGAGACGTGCATGAGCCATTGGATAGATGGAGTTGAATAACGTTTCTGTTTACCGTTATAGAGGTCTGGCAGTACTAGAGCGATAGTTTCAGGCCTCAATAACCTGTGCTTGTAGATAGACATACACATGGAGGCCAGTGTGACGCTTTGAAACGGGTCTATGTATTCGGCCGCTTCTAGCATTTCAGGGGTTTTGGATTTCACGCCCATGTCCTTTTTAGTTAGGGTCTTGGATTTCAAGGCCTTGACTTTCTTAGTCGGGGTCTTAGGTTTCAAGACCATGACTTCTTTAGTCATAGACACCACAACATCTCTGAAGAGGTTACAAGCTTGCCGTAGGATCATTACATCAGCCTGACAATAGGCTTTCAACTCTGTTTGAAAGTGAAACTCCTTTTCACGGTTTTCAGAGTACCATTGTAGAAAGCTCACTTTCTCATCAGGCATAATGTATTCAACCCGTAGCTGTCAGGAGGAGGCATGGGCCCCACATAATTCTGGTTAGCCCAGGTGTTAAAAAAGTGTGGAAAATAACCTTTACACCCTGGGAACCCAAAGGCCTCTGGCAGCTTGCTCAATTTCATAGGTAGGAAATTCAGGGTGTCTATGAACCTTATTTGCAAAGGGCAGACCGTCAACAGCATCAGTTTAGAACCCTGGGTTATGAGTTCCACCTGTATCTTTTCACGAATCATATTTTGGAGAATAAAGGAGTCGTCGTAGGCTTTCGAGTTGTGGGCAAGCATGGTATACCCTTGGGATTTGGTTTGAATGAAAGTGCTGAGGAAATCACCAACACACGTTTGCCCTTCAAACTCCCAACTATCGTCGGAAGTTAGATGGTGTGCGTAAATATAGTTAGGCTGATGTACCCCCGTCTCTTGTGTGCACTCTATATCAAACACTATATAGTCCTCGGTCTTGGTCTGGGGGCTACCTTTAACCATATAACACTGATGGTTGGTGCCTGCCGTGAAAGACACATGGCACCGGGGGCATATCATGCCTTTGCCCTTGTGATCCGTTGCCACATACCGACCACACTCGCGGCAATCCTTTTTAGGGATGCAGTTAAAAGATTTCTCGTGTATGCTCAAGCAGTCTTGCGAGCGACAAAACATCCTACACGTGCCGCACCTCACCTTCAGGGTCGCGTCTTCGATGCACCCGTCCCTCTGACACATCTTACAATGCATTTCACACTGGTGATGTGCTCTATTGTTGTATATATGGTCACAGCAGGCGCACACATACTTGACCCCCAGAAAACATTTAAGGTTCAAGATGCCGTAAAAATGATTTTTGTTGTGAAGGACATATACGGTCTTGTTTCTTACATGTTCCCCGGTTGTAAAGTACTGCCAAGAGCCGTTGTGATAAAGAACTTTCACCATCACGGCGAAATAGTTCTCAAAAAGACCTATGTCGCCAAAGCCGACCATGCGGTCAGGAGGTATATCAAGAACCTCATGGGCTTCAGCCGCTCTAGACATGATGACAGCGTCAGGGGTCTTGCGATCCATCAGCAGCCCCACGATGCTGGCCGCCAGACAGGTATTGGCTGCGCCGCTGTTAAAGTTGAGCAGCCACCGTTGTTTCTTACCAATTGTCTGACTGTATAGTATGCTCTTTAAAGGTTTGGAAACACCCCACTCACGACCCCGTACAATGAGGGCTATGACTCTAAAAGTGCCATAGGCGACTAGTTCAGCCTTACGCTGTAAAAGCCTTGAGAGGTTTTCTAAAAATTGCACAGCGTCAAACACATCTGCCTGGTGAACAATAGAGTGTCAAAACCTTGCCCCTGGAAGCGTAGTTGGAAAAAGTCATTAGGACCCACATCGCGCAACAACCTTTCTATGAGCTCCTGCACAGCCTGATGTATAGCTAGAACCCCATGATCGGAGGATGTTATTTGGTGTAGGTTAACAAATCTAAACTCCTCATAGTGTTCTACGGCGCTAAACCTCTCTACATTGCGCCTGTAACTTCTAACACTCTCTAAAAACAAGGGTTCTGGGCCCTCATCAGTAGGAGTGTGACTTGCTGCGGTGTTCTTTGGTGTGTCATTTTGTTGGTTCTGATCGGGAACTGTCTCTGGGGTCCTTGTAAACCGGCGGGTAGCGCATATTCTAGCATTCTTCAGCTTGCGTATTAAAAGTCGGCGTTGCTTTGCACTATTAACCCACTTTTGCTGTTTTTTACGGGCCCAGACTTTTCTAGGCACCAGGCCCCAGCCTATCTGAACAGGTGGGTTTGTGTCTGTGTACGTCTTGTTCATGGAGGCCGCTTTTACAGATCCACCCATAGGTCCTTCTGAATGTTCCACGAGCTGGAGTTTTAACGCTCTACCCCCTACCCCCTTCAAATGACCAACCCTCGGTATGTTATTTCCTGCACCTATGTATTGTCGGGTGTGTGGTGTTGTCTTATGTGTTTCAGGCGTTGGTCTTGAAACTATGGTACCTTGTTTGAGGGGTTCTAGGGAAACAGCGTTGTCTTGCTAGAGGGTGTCTAGGGAAACAGGTGGACGCTGCCTGAGTCGATGTAAGAAGCGTGCAGACTGTGTCAGCAACCTTTTGACCTTGCGGCTATATTTTGATTTTGGGGGCCTCTTATGAGCAACATCAGCCATGGGGCTCTTTAGGGTTTGGTGCTGCCATAGCCACGCCCGTATACCCCATATGTCTGCCACAGCCGCCAGACACGTCTGGATGATCATTTTCTTACACATATTAACCCTTTGCACTACCTTCTGTTGTGCCGCCCTCTTGAATATGTTACTGGTAATTCCCACCCCCAATTTTAAGTGTGCGGCGGTCGCCTGGCGTTTTAGTTTTCTAACCGCCATCTGAATCTCTTTTACATGAGCCCCCAATACCTCTAGGGGGTTTACAGAGTCGTCTTGCGCCTGATTAGGGGGGGCCCACCTTGCATGGCCTTATAAATGTCTATAACGCCTCAGGACCCTCTTTCCCGCTAACTGCCTTAACCCCATTCTGTAATGCCTCCTCAGGACCCTCTTTCCCGCTAACAGCCTTAGCCCCATTCTTTAACGCCAGTGCCTTTAGTGTTCTAGAAATAGGGACCCATCGCGAACGCCCTGGTGCGTACAGGAGCGGATCATTGCAAACTACGTATGGAAAAAGCGGATGTACCCACTGGGTCACGGGGGTATTGTTATCCCCACATATTGCGGGGGGCGATGTGGGGCTTAAGCTGGACGCGGGGCTGGACGCGGGGCAGGTCGGATCGTATGCTCCCGGCAGGGTACTAGGGGACAAAGGGTATGAGGATTGTGAGGAGCTGTCGTTGTAATCAGGGGTCCTAGCTGAAATGTCTGTGTTATGGCTTGGTGCCTGGTTACCAGGGTTCTGTAACCCCCTGTGTTCGAACCCCCACTGGACCCAGTTTCTAGGGTTATGCCTAAGCTGTCTACCATGCCCCCCAGCTCCCTGAGAACGTCGCTATTCATGATATAAGACCCTTCTAGGGGCTGAGTATTACAACATTTTCAGACCCCAGACAGGTTCTGAGTGGTTATAGGCTGTTTTGGGGTCTGAGGCGGGGCATGCACCTCTACACGAACTGTTAGTTTATTTGGAACTGTCTGGGGTTTCAGGGTATAGGAGGGCTCCTGTTGTGTATTAGGATTGTTCAGGGGTGCTGCTATCTGTAGCTTCGGGACACCTGGTTTCAGCTTCAGATATTTTCTTGAGAGGTGTGTTGTTTTAGGGTGTTGTGGCGGCGCCATCTCTTCTACACCCTACGGTACAACTACCGGCTCCTTGGGGCTCATGGGTGTATAGGCCTCATTCAAGGGCTTAGCATCCCTTTTTACAGATAGGTCTAAGGGGTTAGATTGGGGCTCAGGGGTCCTAGGTTTCTTCTTATCAGGGGTTAAGGGCTGTGCCTGGACCTCTGGTAGCATCGGAGCCGTCTTCTTGAGGTTTAAGGGTTCGGTTTGGGGCTCTGTGAATACCTTGTTGGGCTTCTCACGTTTTAAAGGGTAGGGTAGGTTCTCTGAGTCCCTATGTTTCTTCTTAAGGGTTGCCATGCTTGAGACACATTTCCCTTTTGATACCCTGATAGGGCTCAGACACGGTGTACCGGTTCTACACAGACCCTGCCCTGTGTTATCTGGGTTTGTAAACACTCCTCCAGTGCTGACCCCACCCCTGTGCAGAATAGATTGTTCTAGAGGATTGTTCATCATGTTGGATGGTGTGTAGGACGTTGAGAGTTTCTGTTCTGCACGGTTGCTGTTATGTCCCTTAATGGCTGCGCAGACCTCTCTTCAGCATCATGTTTCTGAGATGCTTTTAGAAAATAAACAGTAAATATATATATTCGAGAAAACCTGAAACAGTACGTAAAATCACCATGAGCCTAATTTCTACACAGCCACCTTTTTATATAGGCACTGCTACAAGCCGCTGGACCCTCCTGCTTGAGAGTCTGTAACACCTCTAGTACTTCCCACACCCTTTTGTAAAAAACACACCTGATAGGTCTTTTTGCAGCTCCTTTCTTTGACGCCGGTCCATCTAGAGAAGTACTTTTCGCAGATCCTTTCTTTGTCGGGGGTCCCTCTTTACACGTTAAAGCTTTCCTCTTCAAAGGTCTTTCTTTTGAATGTTGCGCAGCCTCTTGCACCTCGACGACGTCCGTGCATAATGCAGGGGCCCCTGTAAAGAAAAAAGACCATCCTTCGCCATCTTTCTGAGGAGTCCCCCTATACACCCTCAGGGTCAGGACTTTGGCCTACCCCCAACTCCCCAGAGTCTTAGACAGTTTAAATAATAGCAGCCTTTTTATTTACATGTAGGAACTGTAGTGTTTTGCACACTCTTCAGAGCTCCTTGAGCCTCGAGGTACACCATAAGATCTAAATGGACTTGTTGTAGGTCGGGATCATAAGCTGTAAAAGCATACATACAGGAGAACCCCATTAGAAAAAACAGAACTTCTGAGAGATTGGTGTACAAAACTACGTAGAACTACACAACTCTAAATATATATACCTGTCTGCGGGGCTGTCAATTCTCCGGCGTTGCTAGTTATTACAGGGGTGTCCAGCACCGGGGGTACATTGATAACGGTTGTTTTTGCAGGGTCTTGCATCTGTATTAAATAAAAACACCTGTTTTAAAAAACTCCTTTGTTAAACAAAGTATTACATTTTCAAACAAATCATTTAGGGATTTAAAAAGGCTGTTAGGATGGGGCAACAACCCACATTTTAAAAAAGCGCTGCATGTGTTGCGCTAAAACATATGTTCAGAAATGGCTGCCTGTGCAGCGCAGAACCAGATACTTTAATAGCTATGACAATGACGTTAGCCTTAGCATACATTTAAAAAAATCAATAGAAACACCCTGCGCCATATCCTATGCTTCTGGGTAAATCACTTAAGGTACCCCTGGCCCTTCTGGCCTGTAACCACTGCCCCTATGTGCATGGTACTCTTTTGTAAACATGTATACGCCACTTTTCTCTTGTAACAACAATGTCTGCTATCTCTTACATTTTGATTGCTTTAGAAACATGCACCAGGGTCCCCAATGCCTACATAACATTTGTTCTTGTGTTTGAGTGTCTACCTTATATTGCTGTATTATACCTCTACTTGTACTTTTGTTTTTTAGTGTAACCTGCACACATGTCACTTTTTCATCCTGTAATGTAGCGTTTGCTATCTCATGTAATTTGTTTGCTCACAATTGTCACTTTTGCCTCATGTAACTTAACGTTTGCTTTTGTAATTTGCGCACTTGTAATTTTCGTCGCCTGTATCATTACTGTTCCTATTGTGAAGCGCTCTGTTGCATAAAGCATAAATAAAAAAACACAAACACACACACAACTGCTGTGCAAGACCCGCCCCTGCAGTGATGAGCTGGTGACATCACTGTAGGGGCGGACCTTGCACAGCAGCCCAGTAGGAGAAGCTCCCAGCCGCCATGCCTTCGCTGCCCCCTGGATCCACGTGGGCTGCTTGGAAATGCCCAGGACCCTGCAACGACGCCGAGCGACCCTGACCCCTCACCCCCGAGCAGCGCCAGCCGCAAGCGGGCTCGGGGGTTATTTATTTTTTTTAAACGCGGCAAAACTTAGCACTCGGGCCACAGCGCCCCCCGGACCTCCGGATCCCTAACCACGAACCCCGAGCAGCGTCAGCCGCAAGCGGGCTTGGGGTTATTTTAAAAAAACAAAACTCGGCATTCAGGCCTCGGAGGCCAAAAGACCCACGGAGCCCGCCCCACAACACCCCCGAGCAGCGCCCGATGCAAGCGGGCTCGGGGGGTTATTTATTTATTTTTTAAATGCGGCAAAACTCAGCACTCGGGCCACAGCGCCCCACGGACCTCCGGAGCCCTAACCACGAACCCCGAGCAGCGCCAGCCGCAATCGGGCTCGGGGTTATTTATATATTTTTTTTAACTCGGCACTCAGGCCACAGAGCCCTAATGACCCCTGGAGCCCGCACCACGAACCCCGAGTAGCGCCAGCCACAAGTGGGCTCGAGGGGTTTACTTTTAAAACTGAGCCTCAGCCCCAGTGCACACCGGACAACGGAGCCCCCGAGCAGCTCCAGCCACAAGTGAGCTCGGGGTTATTTTTTTTTAAAAACACGGACACTCATGGCCCAGCAACACATCGTATTGACCCTGAACCCCTGTGGACCTCTAACAGTTTTTAACCCCCTGGACAACTAGCAGAAGACGATGCCGCCTGAGATAGTTCACAGTCAGTATAACAGAGGGTGAGTACAAACCTGTATTATTTTATTCATTTTATTTTGGTGGCTCTGGGACCCTTAAAGTAGTAGTAACCTCTGTGAAATGCTTCTATGTGCTGTAAAATACACGTTTCCCTCTGCAGGCACCCTCCTAAGGCCTATAACATTATGCGCCTTAAATACAAACCCTGCAAACTCTGCGCCAGCCCCACAACACCACCCCTATTAACATTAAATGCCTACACACATAGCTTTAAACTCAATGCATCAACAAAGCCTTTATTCACTTTAAATACATTTACATTACAATTTACGTCTTTTAAAAAAAACTTCATTGTCGCCATTATTCACATTAAACATATCACAGCGCCTTAAAGATTAACAGTTTACAAACCAGCCTGCATAGTACTATTTAGCATTTTTTTTTTTTTTTTTAAAGTACAGCTTTGGTAAACCTGAATGTACACCCTAATACAGCATTGCGCCATCCATTATTTACCTCCCTTACACTGTCGCAAGCCGCATCAATCTGGGAGAAGTTGCTCAGGTCCATTCTTGCCTTAAGTTCCAAGGGTTGGATCTGTGCCGCCAAAACAATCCACGCAAGTCGCTCCCCAAGGGTTTTAATAGGTGCTGGTGCCGGAAATCCTCAAGGTACAGCAAAGCAATCCAGGCCAGTCACTCCCAAAGATTTTTTGAATGGGTTGTTGGTGCAGGAGTCCTCAAGCTGCAGCAGAACAATCCACACAAGTCGCTCCCTATGGTTTTTAGGTCTCGCACCTGCGTACGGATCGCGATCGTCGCTGCGAGGCCTATTGCAATCAGTTCTGCTTACAAGGAGCCAGGGAGACAAGAGATGGGCACGCTTGGAAACAGATCAGGTCGCGCGCGCGTTCACCATCTCCTGTCTCCCATGGCTCCTTGTAAGCAGGCACACACGCACACACACACATAGAGAAACCCCCCCGCCGCCGCCCGCACACACACACACACACACACACCGCGAGCCGATGTGCACGCTCACGGCGACGGCATCTCGTGCGCTCCCACCGCGGTTTCGGTTTCGGGCCCGGCGATCCAAGAGTAGCTATGTGAGCTCTTGCTAATTGTTTGATTGGCTGTCAGGTCCCGGAAGCAGAACTGTGAGCTACGATTGGGTGAGAGAACGCTAGCTCGCCGTTCATTGGGTGTGAAGCTGCTGCACGCGTCCGTCTTTCACCAGTGGGCGGGTTTTATGGACTCAGAGTGCCGAGATGTTGTGTTTGTTACTGAGCGATTTCGAGTTCCACAAACTTCTGGGCCAGTGGATCTGTAACGGGGGTCTCGGAACCCAGGTCCGAAGCCAGCTGTAATTTCTACAAATGGGACTCTCGCTGGTGAGTAAGGTAACGTGGGCGGGCTTTGTTCAGTCCTTTGCCAGGTCCCAGGCTCTCTCCCACTCGGAGACCCGCGGCACCCTGCAGCCGTCCACAGGAGACATGTTTACAAAATTACTGGTGCGGCCCAGGTCATACGAGTATCTTCAAAAACCTCCGATGTACAACTTTATATAGCAAATGTTTAAAAAGAATTGTATGAGCAGGTCTCCCGAGGCTCTCCACAACAGAACGACAAAGTGTGAGTAAGTGCCGCGCCTGGGCGAGGCCAAGCCCTGGTGCAGGGATGAGGCCTGTGTGGCTGGAGGCAGTGAAACGTGGGGTTCCCCCAGGGGATGAGATCGGGCAATGGTCTGGGACGGATGCAGTGACTTGGAGTGCACAGTTTCTGAATCGGGTATTGAGTAGATTTGGTGAAGGCTAATGGAAGACTCGTCTGTGGTGACACCATTTATGAGTCCTAGGCATTAATTTAACCACAGTGCATTTTGGGAGTTGTAGTCCCAGTTATCAACTGGCCTAGCGGTACAGATTACAAGGGTTTCGAGCATGAAAAACTCGCCATTGGCACGTAGTGTGGGGATTAGTTTAACGCAGTGCATTCTGGAAGCTGTAGTCCGTGGTTCACAGTTAGTGCCAGTTGGATTGCAGTTCAAGGTGACCGTATTTGTCTAAATAAAGGGAACCTGTAATCCAAAGGGATAACTGAGTAAACACAAGTGATCCGGAGAGGTGGGGGTCGGGGAGGCAGTTTTGGCGAAGGAGTGTTTGGGGAATCTGGATTATCTGATGGCCTTTAGCTGTGAAATGCCCCCTCGACTGGGTACATACCACCCAGTGTTGAAATAAAATCCTCTTAATGTACTCATTCGTATCGGCAAAAGCAGAATGACCTTATTTTGACTGGAAAATCCCCCAAAAGGTAAAATGTGGTACATCATGGTAGTTAGATATGATGGACTAGAGAAGCGGGAGGAAAGTGAGGTTTTCAGCAAATAAGATGTTTTGTGACCGGGGGAGGGAGGTGATATACCCTGAAAGAAAACACGAATCGTACAGTCGTGCAAGGAGTAGTGACCGGACGGTCCTGTTTACACTTTGGTGCTGTATTAATCGACTTGTCAGATACTTCTCAGGGTACCCCTGAACCCAATAAGTGAGGCAGACGCGGATATCGGGGGGTGGGGGGGGAAGGTGTCGTTGCAGTAAAACCCAGCAGGTTATTGCAGTAATGAAATTCACTAAATCCTATTGAACTAGTGACTTTGCTGCAGATATTGAATGGTTTTGCATTCAGCGGCCATGGAATTGGCGCATGTTCCATATTTGGTTGATGGAAAACCATAAGTTGATGTGCTTTTTGGGAGATGAGACCCGTGTTCATGTCGGTGCAATGGTGGATTGTACCTTGTAGCAAAATCTGTAATCTACATAATCCTGTTTACCTCGGAGTGATGCTGCTGGGCACGCTGTGGAATGTTATGTCTAGTGCATTAGTATAGCACATTGACATCTTTGTTTTGGTGCCATGGCGCTTTCAGAATCTGGGTGATGTTTACGGTTCTAGTTGATGGGAGTCGGAGGGCTCAGCTCAGCATGTATTCTATTTGGTTGAGTTTCCTGTTCATAAGTGAATCCCACTGGACAGTGGTCAGCAAGGTTGGAGTAGACTAATGGATGTGACTGATGCTGCCCCAGTCTTTCAAAAAGAACAGTTGATGGACAGAATGCAGAACAATGTCATACATTCACCCCAGTACAGAGATCTGTGCCTAAATCCATCGTTCTTTTGCTCACCATGCCATTCCAGTTTAGACCCAGCCATATGTAAATAAGTCTTCTCCCTGTGCCCAATGGGAACAGTCCAGCCCGAACTGCCAAGCCAGGTCCTCCCTGGACTGGAAACAAGCGTCCTAGGACCGGTTTCGGGGTTTTAGCCTTTTCAGACTTCCAGACATCGCCCTGTTGTAACTGATCCTGCTTTTCCAATAGCTAGGATGTCCTTGTATGGGTTATTGCTGTTTCCGTCTGTTTGTTGATGGGCTTGAATGACTGGCAGGAGTCTGCTGTTGGCACTCATCCCCTGCAGCCGTGACCCTGCTGCACGCTATGCGGGTCACTGAGGTTTACTTAGCAAGAATAATTGGGTTTCCTCTGCTCGTGGCCTTTGCCTCAGCAGCTGGTTCCCCCTTCAGTGATGACAGCCAAGCACCAGATAACACTTACCAGCCCACTAGACCTAAGCACCATCAAAGCACCGGACTATATGGCAAGTAACCTACTTTTGCAGCAAGGAAAGACCAATAATGTAACGTTGCTATTAAGCTATTTTCCAATTTTAAAACACCTGTGCATTGCATTAAAAATGATTCCAAATGCCACACAATGCATTTCTTAGGGAACAATACTTAACATTTTCAATATTTTACTGACTGTGCAGTCAACAAGTAGTCATTTTGATTTGCACGGGCCACGTCTATTGCTAAGAATGTCTGCGTTTGCAATCACCTGGCTACATTATGCATCTTCGTTTTGGCTGCCTGCTCCATAAAATTGCACTACTTAGCTCCAACAGCTCGAATTTCTTAACTTTAAAACGTGTATGACCGAATTTTTGTCCATGCACATAAATTAAAAACCATGCTTTTTTATGGGTGAAGTAATGTGGTCTTGGTTCCATTTGGTGTAAACTGCGCATACTCTCCTTTTAAATTAGGTTAATCCTATTTTATAGGGCTAGAATTAGTCAGCAGCATTTGATCTTACAAAAAAATGTGTATGTATGTAATATTGCATATTGAGACTTTCTTACAGCCATCTTCAGATGCTTTGTTCAACTGTTTTAATCCCGCCCACCACAGCATTCAACATGGGCAACAGGTCTCCTGCAACAACGCATGCACTCTCTTGCGAGATTTTATACAAGAGGGCCTTGCAGCCCATCCATTGCCTAACATTCGTTGGCTTCATTATCTTTTATTTGCTTCTTCTAATAGGCTGGCATCTGCTGGCTTCACATAGTCTTCTTTCGGTTGGAGCATGGACCAACTCCTGATCGGTTCAGCTTGATAGGTGTTCTTCCCCTAATTTCACTGTGGTTGAGGCACTACTTTTTAGGTCTCGCTGAACCAACGCGCATGTGCTGTTCTGCGAGAGTACAGTAGGCCAAACAGCTCTTGAAACCAGCGAGGATTGTCCCCAATGCATGTGAGTTACTCAAGCGCGACGCTTCCCCAGCGCGCGCTTGAGCTCACTTCTTAATCACACCCCATATGGTGTTCCCTCCCACTCGCTCGCACATCAAAGGCTGCTGCTCCCTTGCCAATGCGCTCCCGCCTTTCACACTTCAAAGGAATGCGTTTCCCGGCCGCTTTTCATTTCATTTTCGCGGCCGCTTTTTGTACCTGGGCTCCCCTGGTTAATAGAGTCTGTTAGACTCTGCCCTTCTGCCCTCTGTTAGACTCGTTTTTTGTGCCTTTCTGCCCTCTGCATCACCACATCATCACTCAGCGCTACCCCAGCATCACTCAGCTCCACCACAGCACCACTCAGCGCCAACACAGCACCACTCAGTGCAACCATTCAACAACAACGGGTTCAATTATGTTCTCTCAATGTTTCAATCTTTATTACAAATGTCACAAAAAGATGTTAATATTTCACTTCTGTTCTTGGATTTTCATCACAATAAAATACACTGAACATAATCTTCACAAAAGTTATTTACAACAGTTTAAGCTATTGCCATTATAAATTACAATCACTTTTATTTAATTATTATTTATTTAAAAAAATTAAAGTTGTTGTTGTTTGTAATATCAATACATCTAAGTCACGTAAATACAAAACATGTTGCATTACAAATGCTATAGGTGTCACATTTACGAAAGTTATAACTATTGGCATTGTAAATGACAAAGCTATTAATTTAGCTGTTTTCAAAACCAACACATACATAAAAAAAATTGTCATTTACAAGACCAATAGCTCAAACTTTCATAATGCGAGACCTATTGCATTGCAAATGCTTGTTTGAATGGGTGTTTGGGCAGTGATCCTTAAGGGCCCTTTTTATACTTGTCCCTACATGCTAATTAGAAGACCCCACCACCCTTTATGGCCTGCGGGGCGTTTAGAACAATGTCCTTGGGGTCTTTGTGTGGGAACCTTTTCTATCCTTGTACAGTATAAACAGTACAACATTTTATTACTTTGACAGCTGTTACTCCAACTCAATGCCTACCCCGGGAACAGTAGGGTTAGACACAGGTGCTTGGGTGGCCCTCGCAAAACTCTCTACACCTTCTTGACACTTTTTATAATGGGGCTCAGGTGTTAAAGCTGTTTGGTCCTTCCCTTGGGAAGGTGGGATCCCGGGAACAGGATCTATTTCCAATCCTAAACCCCATCACCTGTCATTTTTTAAGGCCAGAGTTTTTCCTGCCAGACCTGTCAATTTTCCTGCCAGGCATGTCACTTTTGGGAACCCTGGGCTTTGCGGTGTGTGTGAATTACATCCTACCAGCTGTCACCCTGTTTCAGGGTCTCATGGGAAGCTTTGGCTTTACAGGCCACCTGTCTTTTTTTCCGCATCTCAAAGCTCCTGAGTGTATGTGGTTTATTATTTTATAAGGGGTTTGTATTAACCTATTTTTGAGAATTGCCATAGTTAGGTTTGTGAGGACCCTTTACCACTTTGACACCTACATGCCATAGCCTTCCTCCCAGGCCCTGGGCTGGGGACTCGGGACTGCTCTGCAGCTGTTCAGACAACCGCTGTCTGCAACCCCAGTTTTAAAACATGCCCAGACATTTCCCTCCTACATGCACTCACTTTTCTTTGCACTTTTAAACACATATACAATTACCCCTGTTTTGCAGCCAGACCTGCCAAATTTAGGACCAGCAGTTTGCTGCCAGACCTGCCAAATTTAAGACCAGCAGTTTGCTGCCAGACCTGTCAAATTTAAGACCAGCAGTTTGCTGCCAGACCAGTCAAATTTAAGACCAGCAGTTTGCTGCCAGACCGGTCAAATTTAAGACCAGCAGTTTGCTGCCAGATCTGTCAAATTTAAGACCAGCAGTTTGCTGCCAGACCTGTCAAATTTAAGACCAGACCTGTCAATGTTAAGACCAGCAGTTTAAGACCAGACCTGTCACTTTTGCAGCCAGAGTTTGAAGTGAAGGTATCCCTACCTACTACTGACGTTTGGCCTAAGGAAGTGTGACTACGTTCCCCCTGGTCTGAGGGATTTACATTGGCTTCTACTTCATAAAATCATTTTTTCCATAGTGTATAAGTGCGTTTATTTTATTTATTTATTTTATTTAAAGAGTTTTATATAGCGCTGGCTAGACCCAAAGGTATCAGAGCGCTTTACATGAGAATCAACAATGTAACAGAACAAGTCCAACAAATTACACAATACAGAAGCCGGAATTGCTTGCAACTCAAAGTGTTTGTTTTAAAGCAGTAAGACATCTATTGTACTCGGAAAGAACATGCTCTCTTTGCCTTCCACGAGCTCGCACGGTCACGCGGTAATGGAGCCTTTTCCTCTGCAGCAGCTGGGATCAGGGTTCCCTTCCACTATCGCTGCGCGCGATTTACAAAGGCGCTCAAAACCTATCACTTGAACCGCTGGCCAAGGCCTGGTCTGAAGCCTGGTCTGAAGCCTGGAGGAGCCGCATGGAGGAAGAAGGGAACTGCGGCAGACAGGAAGCAACGAGCTGGATAAGATCATAGGGGCAGATAGGGGGGAAGATAGGAGGGAGGAGGTCTAAACAAATAGAATGGGTAAGGGGCAAATTGGTAACTGGGGAGAGAGGGGGCCGGGGCAGATAGCACGGAAGTGAAGCAGAACGGTGAACTGGGACACCCGAGGGAGCTGGGGAACCCAGGAGTCAGGCAGCGATTGCAGTCTGCGTGAAGCAGCAGTGATTGGGACGGGTGCAGCTAGAACAGCGGGGGAGGTAGGAGCCAGGGAGCAGGGGCAGATAGGAGGACAATGGGGCAAATACCAGGGAGCTGGACGGACAGCAGGAGCTGGGCAGGGAGGAAGCGTGGAGTGGGAGCAAACATGAGGGTGAGTGCAGGGCTCGCTGCAGCTGCAGATGGAAACCGTTCGCTGAAGAACAGAAGAAACAGGAAGTTGGGGTGAGGCAGCAGCAAAGATGGAACAGACAAGAGGCAGGGATACAGAAATGAAACCATGGAACTGGTGCAGGAGATAGGTGGGACTCTAAGGCAGCAGGAAAGCAGGGGCCTAGGAGAGCCCGGAGGGTGCCGGGGCAGGCAGGGGGTTGGGGTAGATATGAGGCAGGGAACAGGGGTTTATAGATGGTTTGAGTCTGGGGAGGCAGACTGGATGCAGGGAAATAGAGCTGACGGGGCAAGTGTGAAGTAGGGCAGAGCGGAAGCATGTAGCTTTGGTAGAGAGGAGGCAGGGAGCTGCGGCAGACAAGAATGGGTGTGCAGGGAGCCCGAGCAAACAGTAAGGGTGAAAGGGTAAGTAAGAGGAATGAGTCGGGCAGCTCGGGTAGAGAGGATGCAAGGAGCTGGGCAGAAAGGAGGGAAGTAGGGAAGACAAGAATCGTGAAGCTGGGCACACAGAAATCAGGAAGCCGGGGCAGATAGGAAGAAAGGAGCCGGGGCAGATAGGAAGAAAGGAGCCGGGGCAGATAGGAAGAAAGGAGCCGGGGCAGATAGGAAGAAAGGAGCCGGGGCAGATAGGAAGAAGGGAGACGGGGCAGATAGGAGCAGATAGGAAGAAAGGACCCGGGGCAGATAGGAAGAAAGGAGCGGGGGCAGATAGGAAGAAAGGAGCCGGGGCAGCTAGGAAGAAGGGAGCGGGGGCAGATAGGAAGAAGGGAGCCGGGGCAGATAGGAGCAGATAGGAAGAAAGGAGCCGGGGCAGATAGGAAGAAGGGAGCTGGGGCAGATAGGAAGAAGGGAGCTGGGGCAGATAGGAAGAAGGGAGCCGGGGCAGATAGGAAGAAGGGAGCCGGGGCAGATAGGAAGAAAGGAGCCGGGGCAGATAGGAAGAAGGGAGCCGGGGCGGATAGGAAGAAGGGAGCCGGGGCAGATAGGAAAAAGGGAGCTGGGGCGGATAGGAAGAAAGGAGCTGGGGCAGATAGGAAGAAGGGAGCCGGGGCGGATAGGAAGAAGGGAGCCGGGGCGGATAGGAAGAAGGGAGCCGGGGCAGATAGGAAGAAGGGAGCCGGGGCAGATGGGAAGAAGGGAGCCGGGGCAGATGGGAAGAAGGGAGCCGGGGCAGATAGGAAGAAGGGAGCCGGGGCAGATAGGAAGAAGGGAGCCGGGGCAGATAGGAAGAAGGGAGCCGGGGCAGATAGGAAGAAGGGAGCCGGGGCAGATAGGAAGAAAGGAGCCGGGGCAGATAGGAAGAAGGGAGCCGGGGCAGATAGGAAGAAGGGAGCCGGGGCAGATAGGAAGAAGGGAGCCGGGGCAGATAGGAAGAAAGGAGCTGGGGCAGATAGGAAGAAAGGAGCCGGGGCAGATAGGAAGAAGGGAGCCGGGGCAGATAGGAAGAAGGGAGCCAGAGACAGGGAAGCAGAGGAGAGACAGTGAAGCACTGAGGAGACAGGGAAGCAGAGGTGTCTCCGCCGCGAGCCCGGTGAGCCAGGGTTTGGCGCTCCCGCAGCAGGGAACAGACCTCCAGGGCTCTTGCAGTGCTCATCGGCAGAGCTCGTTGCCTCCACGCCGGCGCTCTCCGCATGGGGGGGGGGTCAGCCACGCCACTACGCTCCGCTCCGCAGGCCCAGGGCGACCCTTCGCGACCGGCGACCGCAGCAAAGTGACCGCCGAAAAGTGACCGCTTGTGTCCAGTGAGCGCCGCAGCCACAGCAGGCAGACCCGGTAGGCTCCAACCCTCCGCCGAAGATCCTCCTCGGCGACCGCAGCAGCCACAGCAGGCTCTCACCCACCGTCCTGGGCTCCGCCGCTGATGATGATCCGGTGAGAGTGGGAGGGCTCCCCGCTGCCAGTGCTTCAGGTACGTGAGTTATCCTATACAATCCAGTTACTCTCAGGCAATCAGGCAATCCAGTTACTCGTGTTCCAGGTGTGAGAAGTTGGCCTGATAGGTGATGTTTCCAATTCTGGAACCACCGATTATCAGACCAAACAATCCCTTATGGTGTCTGGTTGTAAGTCAACCTTATTAGACAAGCTATCCTAGGGGTAGCATGGACTAAGCAGCCTAAAGGCTTAACTTAAGAGGTCGTGTTAAGCGAGCTGTTTTACCACATACAATCCTGTAATATCAAATGAAAGGACACCACACAAGTATATATTATAAAAATATATGTATTTATTACTAAAAACAATCCCCAGTATTCTTTATGAATAAAGGGGCACAAGCGTTAAATCAAAAGCACAGTTTAAACATACAAAGTTGCACAATTATGGATGAGGGCGGGTGGCCACTCAAACCATATACTAAACAAGTGGTATAAGAGATGCCACTCGAGCAGTGGTTAGGCCTAGGGCCTAGGGAATCGCTGGGAGCAGTCGGGACAAGCAATGCTGAAGTCGGGAACGGCCCACGGGATTCGGGAGCAGTGCGGAAAGCGCACGCATGCACCAATGTTAACCAATGGTGCGTAAAAGTTGTAAAGTTAAAGTTTAAGGACACTTCCGCTGAACCTAGAGGAACAAAACTTAAGACACAGACCCTAGAGATGTGTACCAGTGTGGGAACACCGGCGGAGCAAAGTTACCTCACCCACAGGAAGCGGGTGCACAGGGTCGAAGTGGCGTCGGGTTTTGACACGCAGGTTCTTGGCGCTTGAAGCTGAAGATGCTGCAGGCGATGTGAAGCAGAAGTGTCCGGTGGATCCAAGGGTGGATCTGAAGTGGTGAAGACCTGAAAGCAGAGGGGACAGTGTTCAAAGTCACTGACCAGTGACCACCGTGGAACCAGATTGGAACCAGGCAAAGTCGGGTGCAAACAGGTGATGAGGTGCTGCTTCTCTCTGCAGCCACATGGACACAAAGAGGTCAAGGACGTCCAGAAGTCGATCACGAGCTGTCCCTCGAAGGCTCTAGCTGATGGCAGTGTCGGCAACTCGATTGAAGCAAACAAGCCTTGGCTAATGCAAGCCACGGGGAAAGTGAAAAAGGCCTATTACTCGGACCAGCAAGGTCAGAGCGGGTACTCCTTTCTACAGGAGCGAGGGCAGGTCTGGAGCAACCAGACCCACAGTGTAAATCGTAGGTTTCGTCGCCAAGATGGCCGCTGACCACGTGACAAGCGGCCGGGATGCCGAGTCGAGTGGCACAAAGCAAAAGGGCCCCACGCAGATCGTGGAGATGCTGGAGGGCTGATCTTTGGTGCAAATGCTGCTCGGTTGTGGGGCTTCTTGAACCCCAAAGCACAGAGTCGAGGGTGCCTCGGGTGCTGCGCAGTCAGCGTCTCGGGGGTCTTTCAAGATGTCCGCTCCCACGTCTCTCGGTGCCTCCACGGGTCCCTTCTTTGCAGGGACTGTGGATCGGGCTGGGAGAAGTCTGGGAAGCTGGGTCTTGTCAGGCTCTGCACTCGGGCTCCGGCGGGAGGCGGCGGCAAAGCAGACGTCGAGGTGCTGGGTAGTGCCTGTGTTCACAGGGTGGCCCCTCCTAGGCCACAAGGGAGATGCTCTTCAGTCTTCGGTTCATCAGAATGTCGAAGTCCAGTCGTCTTCTTAGTTTAAAGGTGATTTCAGGATGATCTGAAGTGTCTTGGCACTGCTCCCACTCTTATTCGAATCTGGGGGGCTGGATTACCTGCTAGGTCCCCTCCTATGGGTGGGACCCAGGAAGTGGGTGGATACACCCCCTTCCTTTGATCCAGGCCGCCCTGGCACGAGGGCTGGAGTGCCCCAGAACCGGTTTGGCCGGATTATGCAAGGGGCAGCCTTGTGCTCCCCATGCAGTGTCTGGTTTCTTTCAAACCTCCCTGCTACAATCCACTATCTCCTGTCTGAGGGGGTGTAACACCTCCCTGCAACAGGAAACCCTTTGTCCAGGCCCCATTTGGCTGAGTTTCGGTCAGCTTCAGGGGGTCAGACTCTTGTCTGTGGCAGAGGCATCCATTTTGTGGATCTAAGGTCCTTTTAGAAATTAACCGCATTTAAGTAAAGTAACATGTCTTACCCCTCTAGAGGGGTGGAATGCTATCCCCGTCGCCAGAACTGGCGAGGGGATAGTATTCCAAATCGTATGACACCTTACACGACATGTTTTGATAAAGCCAAACCAGAGTTGCTATATAACCGCGAGGATTATAAGGCACTTAAGAGTATATGGTATGGCGTTATCCTGAAACAGCTTAGGGAGTTGTTCCCGACAGCTGCAGAGCAGACAGGCTCAGCTCGTGCTAGAGCTCCATCTCACATTAAACCACGCACTCTGCCTCCAGGATTGATGAGGCCTTCCATAGGAGTGGCTCACAGGTTTATATGTGTCCAGATATAGGTTTAGATATAGGTATACTATACCTAAGTAAGGGGTGATTACACCACCTTACCCCAGCTGAGTGATCAGCCAGTTGTGTCAATTTAAGAACCAGCCAGGGGTGGCAAAAGATATGCTGCAGCCCCTGGTAGGCCTTGGTGGCCCCTATGCCCTGGGCACCTATAGTGCATTATACAGGGGCTGACAAGGAGTCCATTTCCAATTGTGGTATGTACCTAGGGTACATGGAATCCATTTTACAGAGAGAGCAGATGGCCTGGGGCCCTGATTAGCAGGGAACCAGGTCAACTAAGTCAAAAAACCAGCTAAACACAGGCAAAAAATCTGGGGTAACCATAGTCAGGTAGCCACCTTCCTACACCAGGCAATCCAGTTACTCTTGTTCCTCGCTGAAGATGAGTGCTAACAGGGATAATTCCTCGATAATTCCACCTAAGGGATCCCAAGCACTAGGAGCTCCGGACTAGAGCTCCTACCAGGCGGCCATCTTCTTGTTCTTGAAATAATACTGTAAAAGCATTTATACGGTTTCTAAGCCATAAGATACTTTAAATGGATAAAATACATACAATGATAAAAGATGACTAAACGTACTCAACTGGTGCTTCTAAGATACGCCTATCCCGGTGTACCTAACCTAAGCCTAGTACATGGGAAGGAGTAAGTGAGATGTAGCTTGAGTTAAAATAGTTTCTGCCAAGAATCTATCCAAGAATTCTCTAAGGGTCTAATCAGCTCCGCACCTTGTTTATTGAATGTAGGAGGTATTGTATCGCTCTCTCAGGACTCGATCTCCCAGTAACCCGCAAGGGTAGCCGGGAAACACCGGAGCTGGATTTCTCTGCAAGAGAAAAGACAGCCTCTCTCTCAGTGCATCAGATGGAGGGTCGGCTTGCTTCGGCACTGGCTACAGCAGGGCGTCGGGCAAGTAGTTAGTCGATCTGCTCCAAACCACCGTGTGTTTTGCTAGGGCAGATGCTGGTATATTTATTCCTGGAAGGTGCCGAGTTTGACGTAAGGTTGGACATAATACGTCACTAAGAACTCGCAGTTCTTATAGGACTCCAGGAGTTCTAGGACAAATCAATACAGAAGCAGGGGAAGTCCCGGACTGCTGGAGGTTTGGTCTCTCCAAGAACTCGTTGTGATTTCTAGGAGTCTGTGGATGCAGCCATGCCGTATTTGGACTACATTGGCTGTGTCTAAATATGGTTATGATTCTGATGCCTATATAAGGATATGATGAGTTATACCTATATAAGGGCATGAATCGGGAAAATTACACTAGAGCCCTAGATTTGTTTACAACACAACCACCCACACAACCACACACACACACACACACACACACACACAACCACAACCACACACACACACAACCTCACACACACACAACCTCAACCACACACACAACCTCAACCACACACACACACCCACACACACAACCACACACACACAGCCTCAACCACACACACACACAACCTCAACCACATACACAACCACACGCACAACCACACGCACACCCACATCCACCCACAACCACAACCACAACCACACAGACAACCGCCCACACACACACACCAACAACCACACCCACAGCCACAAACACACAACCACACACACAACCACATACCTACTACACACTCACTACTCTCTACTACTCTCTACTACACATTCTAAAATACACACACTACTACACACTCACTACTCTCTACTACACACTCTCTACTACTCACTCTACTACTCACTCTACTACACTACTACTCTCTACTATTCACTCTACTACACACTCCCTACTACTGACTACTACTCTCTACTACACACTCTACTACACACTCTCTGCTACACACTCTACTACACAATTCTACACACTCACTACTCTCTAATACTACACACTACTACACTACTATTCTCTACTACTCACTCTCTACTATGCACACTCTACTACTCACTCTCTACTACTCACTCTACTCCTCACTCTCTACTACACACTCTACTACACTACTATTCTCTACTACTCACTCTGTACTACACACTCACTACTACATACTCACTACTCTCTACAACACACTCTACTATTCTCTGCTATTTACTCTATACTACCCACCCTACAACACTATTACTCTCGACTACTCACTCTCTACTACACACTCTCTACTACACACTCTCTACTACACACTCTCTACCACACACTCGCTATTACTCACTCTCTATTACTCACTCTCTATTGCTCACTCTCTACTGCTCACCCTACTACTCACTCTCCTACTCTCTGCTACTCACTCTCCTCTCTACTACACACTCTACTACACACTCTACTACACACTACTACACACTCACTACTACACACTCACTACTCTCTACTATTCTCCACTACTCACTCTCTACTACACACTCTCTATTACTCACTCTCTATTACTCATTCTCTGTTACTCACTCTCTACTGCTCACTCTACTGCTCACTCTCCTACTCTCTACTACTCACTCTCCTCTCTACTACACACTCTAGTACACAATCTACTACACACTCTACTATACACTCTACTACACACTCACTACTCTCTACTATTCTCCACTATTCACTCTCTACTACACACCCTCTACTACACACTCTCTACTACACACTCTCTACTACACACTCTCTACTACACACTCTCTATTACTCACTCTCTATTGCTCACTCTCTATTGCTCACTCTCTACTGCTCACTCTACTACTCACTCTCCTACTCTCTACTACTCACTCTCCTATCTACTATACACCCTACTACACACTCTACTACACACTCACTACTCTCTACTATTCTTCACTACTCACTCTCTACTACACACTCTCTACTACACACTCTCTACTACACACTCTCCACTACACACTCTCCACTACACACTCTACTGCACTACTACTCACTCTACTACACACTCTCTACTTCACACTCTACTACACACTCTCTACTACACACTCTCTACTACACACTCTCTACTACACACTCTCTATTACTCACTCTCTATTGCTCACTCTCTATTGCTCACTCTCTACTGCTCACTCTACTACTCACTCTCCTACTCTCTACTACTCACTCTCCTCTCTACTATACACCCTACTACACACTCTACTACACACTCACTACTACACACTCACTACTCTCTACTATTCTTCACTACTCACTCTCTACTACACACTCTCTACTACACACTCTCTACTACACACTCTCTACTACACACTCTCTACTACACACTCTCTACTACACACTCTCCACTACACACTCTCCACTACACACTCTACTGCACTACTACTCACTCTACTACACACTCTCTACTTCACACTCTACTACACACTCTCTACTACACACTCTCTACTACACACTCTCCACTACACACTCTCCACTACACACTCTACTGCACTACTACTCACTCTACTACACACTCTCTACTTCACACTCTACTACACACTCTCTACTACACACTCACTACTCTACTATTCTCCACTACTCACTCTACACTACACACTCTACTGCTCACTCTACTACTCACTCTACTACTCACTCTCTACTACACACTCTCTACTACACACTCTACTACACACTCTTTATTACACACTCTTTACTACACACTCTTCTACACACTCTCTATTACACACTCTCTTCTACACACTCACTACTCTACTATTCTCCACTACTCACTCTACACTACACACTCTACTACACACTCTACTACACACACTCTACTACACACTCTCTACTACACACTCTCTACTACACACTCTCTACTACACACTCTACTACTCACTCTACTACTCACTCTCTACTCTCTATTCTCTACCTCTCTCTCTACCTTTTTCTCTATTCCTCTCTACCTCTAAACCTCTCTCTATCTCTCTACCTCTCTACGCGCACTCATACACATATATATGTGTATATATATATATATGCATATGCATTTATTACCTACTGGCGGTCGCCAGTAGGTATATATAGTTAGGATTTTTTCCCTATGGGATTTTTGAAAATTCTATGTCTAATAACTTTGGCGTTTGTGGACGGAATTGGCTGAAATTTTCAGGAAAATGGAACATTTTGTTTCTGAGCAGCCCCTGGAAATTTGGGGGGGGGGGTTCGTCAAGGGGGGGCCGAGAAAAAAGGGGGTCCCAAAACGTGTTTTTCCAATGTTAATTTCCATAGGGCGGTTGGCCTCACTTTTAGCCCGAACGGCTGAATGGATTTGCACGAAACTTGGCAAAATTGTAGGGACTGTTAGCCCGATGTGCCTTTGCTAGGTCTCAATATATGTGCTCCAGTGGATTTTGAGAAATTAACGTTCAAAAAAAGATATATATCTGTAAGCGCACTCTGGGCAGCGCTCCGGTTCGCGTACTTGACGCGTAACGGAACTTCGCGAAGCGAAGCTGATTGGCTCTCCGGTGTCTGTCAACATTCCAAACAGTCCGGAGCGGCCGCCATCTTGTCTCTCGGTAGGATCGAGAGACAAGAGGAGGCCAAAACAAAGGGGGAAATGACCATAAGGGGGCATAGTAGATCCTCCCTGACCCCCTAGGTTTGATGTGGAGGCTTTAAAAGGGCCCCGCAGGGCAAAAAAAAAAAAAATCTTTTTTTTTTTTTGCGTGGGGAGCGCCCGGTTCGCGAACCGGGAAGCGTTCTGGGGAGCGTACTATAAGGAAAAAAGAATGATAGACTTTTCAAATACTGTATGTTAATTGATTGTTGGTTTTGTTGATTATTTTTTCATTTCTTTATTTTTTAAGCAATTATTTATTATTGTGATTGTGTTTCAAAATTTAATAAACTTTCTAACATTTCACTGTCTGAAATGTCATTATTTTCATTGAACATAGTTTGTAATCTCTGAGGGTGTAAAATGTCCTCATTTTGAAGGAGGTCATCTACTGCTTGCACACATTGCAGTAGTTCTTGGTCCCAAGTCTCATCCATAAATTCTATATAATTTGGATCAATTATTTCTTGGCTGCTCTCTTGCTGGACAATTTGAAATGAAACTTTGTGTTCGCCTTCCATTTTGCCTGAAATTTGGATAAAAAAAAATATACTAGTAGAGATAGGGCACTGTTGGGATTAATTTTAGATAGGCAGTTTTTATCAGTGAATTTATCTTTGGGCAGTGTATAGTATCAGAGTGGAAGTAGGAATATAAAAAAGTGTATGTGATTTAACGTAAGTAAATTCATAATTATACAAGAGAAGCCTAACTCCATCCATAACTATAACAGAGAAGTCTATCTAAATCTATAACTACTACAGAGGGATAGTATATAACTATCAGAAAAAGTTTACCATATTAACTTATAGTGCACAATATATTTCAGTTTTAAAAATAACAACTTACCTTTACAAAGAAGTTGAAGTGATTAGTGAAAATCCAATTGAAATGTACAACAAGAAGTAGTAGTCAAAATGGCTGTGTTTCCTTCTCTTCCTTTATATATATTCAGGTATATAACCAATCAAATGTCAGGTAAAAAAAGTAGAAAATGAAAGTAACATTTTCATTGTTTGTCAATTCCAACACTTCAGATGTGTTTTGTGAAGTAATTTACCTCACGGTATTTAGAGAGGTCTACAGGCTAAATGGCTAAATGGAATTTCAATCAAATTTGTGAAAATGATAGGGATTGGTATGTAGTATGAGCTAATCTATATTTGGTGAAAGTGTCTCCAGTCGTTTTTCTGTAAATTACTTTCCCACCTTTTTTTGATGGAGCGCTTCCCGGGGAGCGCCCCAGTACGCGAACTGGCGAGCGCCCCGGTACGCGAACCTGAAGCGTTACGGGAGTCCACCATTTTGTGTTTCGGTCGAATTAAGATACAAGATGGAGGGCAAATAATGTTCAGAATGGGTAGAAGGGGGCACGGTAGACTTATCTTGACCCCCTAGGTTTTCTGAGGGTGGCTGAGGAGGCTTATATGTGCGAAAAAAATAAAAAATTGTTTTAAATTTCGCGAGGTTAGCTTCCGGTTCGCGTACCGGGTAGCGCCCCGGGGAGCGTACTTTGTTGAAAATTAGTGAAAAAAGTTAGAGTAAAATAATAATTGTGAGTGATCAGATGTAGGGTAGCTCTGAGAAGAGCTTTTGGGTTTATGGTACATTTAGGTACTTATAAGTAGGTACCAATGCACAGTCTTAAATTCAGAATGAAAATTCTGTTGCCCTCATCTGAGAAGTGAACTCCATCTCCTCTGTATATATCTTGCATGTAGTAATGCAAGTTATTGTTGTACACGGAGCCCATTGCATGGTCTCTCATGTAAGCTGAAACAGATTTGTTTACATGCTTCCTCGACTTCTCAATTTGTGGACAAAATTGGTTTGACCACCTCCATTTCTGTCTTTGGCATATATTTGAATATACCAAGGCAGTTTGAGGAAAAAGTGCCATCAATTGCTCAAAGGTGTCCTTTAAAAGCATTTCCAGACCTACCCCAGTCAAAGTGCCCAAATCATTACCTCCACAGTGCACAATTAACAGGTCAGGTTTTGGCAAATGCATAAAAGTTTTCACCAATGGTATCAATTGGTGACATTTTAATCCTCTGTGGCCAAAACACTTAATTGCCACATCTTGTAAATTGAGGTTAGGTAAATTTCTGTTCTCAGCATACCTCTGAGCCCAATAGATGTAACTATGTCCAACAATCCAGACAGAAAACATGGTGAGAGAAGGTTCTCCTGCAGTCAGATGAAGTGTGGCAATGAAATGGCAGTTGAAAAAATAAGAGTTTAAAATGAAAAAAACTGTGGAGTTTCTGTGTTAATGAAGCAGTAACAGTGATTGGTGGATTTTGATTGCTGAAAACAGAAAGTTAGGGTGCATGGATGAGTTCTTTGAAAGATGTATTTTGAATGGTCAATAAAAATCATTAAATGAAAGATTGCACTGGATATGCAGGTGCACTGAGAGTTCAGAGTTCAATTGAAACATTGTTGTGTGAACTTGCAAACACCAGAGGTCTTCCAAGAGGTGGTTGCTATGTAAAAAAGGCAGAGAGGGCAGAGGGGGGGAAGGGTTTTGATTTGAAAAAAGTGAGGGAAGAGTTTTGATTGGGTGACATGAGAGATATGTGTGAAGAATTACAGCATTTCTGTGCTTTTGATAGCTGCAGACTCTGGAGTGCATATCTTTTGCTCTGCTGAAGACAAATTGGTGTGTTTCTGAGACTGTTTTGAAACTCAAAGTATTTGCTAAGGTGAGAAAAGATTTATTTAATTTAGATAGAGAATAGTGTGCTTTAAGGAGAAAATTATGAAGAAAGTTGTGTTTTTAAAATGTTGCTTTGTCTCAAGTGTTTTACAAATAGATTTTGTTTCTTTGAGAAATTGTAATTGGAGAAATTGTGAAGTATTAGTACTGACAGGGTGTTTTTGTGCATAGGAGCTGTGCAGTGTTTTCAAATTATGACTTGAAAATCGTTTTTGAGGAAAAGGAATGGTTTTAAAATTTATGACAAGGACATAATGGTGTATGCTTCTTTATAAGGCATTTGAGTGTCTCTGATGTTATTTTTCCCATTTTAATGTAAGACCTTTCCCCGTGGTGCAATTTCCTTGTAAATATGCTCCCACCTGTGCATGGCAAATTTAGATTTTGATTGTTTGAGTTACATAGCCATGTTAAAAGTGACCCAAACATGCTGCAAAGGCAATCAAAAAACGCTTTCATGTGTCTTAAGGACATTTTAAGTCATTTCCCCATGTGGAGTGTTTTCAAATTATGACTTGAACATCGTTTTTGAGGAAAAGGAATGGTTTTAAAATTTATGACAAGGACATAATGGTGTATGCTTCTTTATAAGGCATTTCAGTGTCTCTGATGTTATTTTTCCCATATTAAATTAAAAGACCTTTCCCCGTGGAGCAAATTCCTTGTAAATATGCTTCCACCTGTGCATGGCAAATTTAGATTTTGATTGTTTGAGTTACATAGCCATGTTAAAAGTGACCCAAAAATGCTGCAAAGGCTTTAAAAAAACGCTTTCATGTGTCTTAAGGACATTTTAAGTCATTTCCCCATGTGCAGTGTTTTGAAATTATGACTTGAAAATCGTTTTTGAGGTAAAGGAATGCTTTTAAAATTTATGACAAGGACATAATGGTGTATGCTTCTTTATAAGGCATTTTAGTGTCTCTGATGTTATTTTTCCCATATTAAATTAAAAGACCTTTCCCCGTGGTGCAAATTCCTTGTAAATATGCTCCCACCTGTGCTTGGCAAATTTAGATTTTGATTGTTTGAGTTACATAGCCATGTTAAAAGTGACCCAAAAAAGATGCAAAGGCTTTAAAAAAAACACTTTCATGTGGCTTAAGGACATTTTAAGTCATTTCCACATGTGCAGTGTTTTCAAATTATGACTTGAAAATCGTTTTTGAGGTAAAGGAATGTTTTTAAAATTTATGTGCGCCATATGCCCCCACATTTCTTTTTCAGGGGTGCAGCAGGGTGTTCTTGAGACATCCCTGCACCCTTGGAAAAATTCCTAATTTGCGATTAGCTAATTGCTAAATGCAAAAAATGCCATTAAGGATTTGCAAATTACCACCAACTTCTAGTTGGTGGTAATTTGCGAATTCTTTTCAAAAAGCTTTTTTTCCAAAAAACAAAAGGTGCCATATGACGCCCATGTATGTGCGCCATATGCCCCCAAATTTCTTTTTAAGGGGTGCAGCAGGGTGTTCTTGAGACACCCCTGCACCCTTGGAAAAATTCCTAATTTGCGATTAGCTAATTGCTAATCGCAAATTGCACCTTCATTCATATGGGCCTCCTGGCCCATGGAAATGAATGGGTAATTTGCAATTAGCAATTTGCTCATCGCAAATTAGGAATGGTAAAGAATCGCTATTTAATAGCGATTTTGTACATACATACCGTTTTGCATTTCCTAAATAGCGATTACTTAAAATTCGCTATTTAGGAAATGCAAAATAGTTTGATGATACATATGGCGGATCATCTCTAACAAGATAAGAAGCTTAGGGATAGATTTATGATGACTGGCGCAATGAGGTGGACATCACTTACTTCATTGGTAGGCCTTTACATGTATTATCTCCTCTGTATTCTTCAACAAGCGTAACTTTGATCTGCAACCCTGAGTAGGCCTCACCTTAAACAAACCTCTGGATAGGCCACACCTTATCGTCATCCTGAATTAATCATTTAAAATGCTAGGGACAGATTTATGATAGGTGTATGCCTCTTTTGCGCCACTGTGCGTCACTTTTGTGATGCAGCGGCGGTGCAAAAGATTTGCTATGAGGCGACAAAATTACAAATTGATGCATTTAGGCAGATGTGTCATGCTGTAAAAAAACCGTGCCACAGGAAACCGATGCAGCAGTGATGCAAAAGATGCACCATGTTGCAAGACAGGCCTCACTTGGGGCCATATGTATCAAGCTAATTAGCATTCGCAAAGGCCGAAATTCTGCGAATTTCGGCCTTTGCGAATGCTAATTAGACAAATGGTATGTATCAAACAAGTTTGATGCAAAATAAGGAATAGCAAAATTTGCTATTCCTTATTTTGCGATTGCACTTAAGGATTTGCAAATTTTGCGATTCCTTAAATGCAATGTATCAAACAAAAAATATGCAAAAAATGCCATTAAGGATTTGCAAATTACCACCAACTTCTAGTTCCAATCTCCATGACTGCCTCTCCAATATCCATCAATGGATGAGTGACTCAGCCCTAAAATTGAATGGATCAAAAACAGAGATCCTGCTTCTAGGACGCAAAGCAATGACCCTCCCCCCCAACATCTGGCCCGCTTGTATGGGTGACCCCACTACCCCCAAGACGGAGGTTAAGAGTCTGGGAGTATGGCTGGAGACAGATCTCACCTTTAGAACACAGGCAAGAAAAACGGCCGGCATATGCTATGGCCTACTCAGATCATGTAGAAAGGTGCTCCCCCTATTACCATTCCAGTCCCGACTCCTGCTGATTCAAGGCCTAATTTTATCAAGGCTGGACTACAGCAACGCCATTTACCTCGGAGCACCGGAATCCACTCTCCAAACACAGCAAAAGTCCCAGAATGCCGCAGCCCGATTACTCACAAATACCCCAGCCACAACCTCAGCCAAACCCGCACTGAGGAAACTACACTGGCTCCCTATTAGGGAAAGAGTAATTTTTAAAGCCCTCTGCCTGGCCCACAAAATTTCGCACAACGCTGGCCCCCCAATCCTCAACAACTGGATCATACCCTACAGACCAGCGAGATCCCTTCGGTCTGAACATGGAAACCTTATCACAATCCCTAAGGTAAAGAAGGCCCGCGCAGGCGGTCGGCGCTTCTCAATCAATACAGCAAAAAAATGGAACGCGCTTCCCCCGAATCTCAGAGCAGAACCAAACCTCCTACGATTCAGGAAGTCCCTTAAAACCCTTCTCTTTCCCTGAATCGTCAACTTCCTCTCCCCTTAGGAGGTCCAGGTTCAGCGCTGGGATACCCACGGGTGACTACGCGCTCTATAAAAACCTAAAATAAAATAAAATAAATAAATAAAAAATAAGTTGGTGGTAATTTGCGAATTCTTTTCAAAAAGCTTTTTTTCCAAAAAACAAAAGGTGCCATATGACGCCCATACATGCCCTTAGGGCATGTATGTGCGCCATATGCCCCCAAATTTCTTTTTCAGGGGTGCAGCAGGGTGTTCTTGAGACACCCCTGCACCCTTGGAAAAATTCCTAATTTGCCATGAGCTAATTGCTAATCGCGAATTGCACCTTCATTCCTATGGGCCTCCTGGCCCATGGAAATGAATGGGTAATTTGCAATTAGCAATTTGCTCATCGCAAATTAGGAATGGTAAAGAATCGCTATTTAATAGCGATTTTGTACATACATACCGTTTTGCATTTCCTAAATAGCGATTACTTAAAATTCGCTATTTAGGAAATGCAAAATAGTTTGATGATACATATGGCGGATCATCTCTAACAAGATAAGAAGCTTAGGGATAGATTTATGATGACTGGCGCAATGAGGTGGACATCACTTACTTCATTGGTAGGCCTTTACATGTATTATCTCCTCTGTATTCTTCAACAAGCGTAACTTTGATCTGCAACCCTGAGTAGGCCTCACCTTAAACAAACCTCTGGATAGGCCACACCTTATCGTCATCCTGAATTAATCATTTAAAATGCTAGGGACAGATTTATGATAGGTGTATGCCTCTTTTGCGCCACTGTGCGTCACTTTTGTGATGCAGCGGCGGTGCAAAAGATTTGCTATGAGGCGACAAAATTACAAATTGATGCATTTAGGCAGATGTGTCATGCTGTAAAAAAACCGTGCCACAGGAAACCGATGCAGCAGTGATGCAAAAGATGCACCATGTTGCAAGACAGGCCTCACTTGGGGCCATATGTATCAAGCTAATTAGCATTCGCAAAGGCCGAAATTCTGCGAATTTCGGCCTTTGCGAATGCTAATTAGACAAATGGTATGTATCAAACAAGTTTGATGCAAAATAAGGAATAGCAAAATTTGCTATTCCTTATTTTGCGATTGCACTTAAGGATTTGCAAATTTTGCGATTCCTTAAATGCAATGTATCAAACAAAAAATATGCAAAAAATGCCATTAAGGATTTGCAAATTACCACCAACTTCTAGTTCCAATCTCCATGACTGCCTCTCCAATATCCATCAATGGATGAGTGACTCAGCCCTAAAATTGAATGGATCAAAAACAGAGATCCTGCTTCTAGGACGCAAAGCAATGACCCTCCCCCCCAACATCTGGCCCGCTTGTATGGGTGACCCCACTACCCCCAAGACGGAGGTTAAGAGTCTGGGAGTATGGCTGGAGACAGATCTCACCTTTAGAACACAGGCAAGAAAAACGGCCGGCATATGCTATGGCCTACTCAGATCATGTAGAAAGGTGCTCCCCCTATTACCATTCCAGTCCCGACTCCTGCTGATTCAAGGCCTAATTTTATCAAGGCTGGACTACAGCAACGCCATTTACCTCGGAGCACCGGAATCCACTCTCCAAACACAGCAAAAGTCCCAGAATGCCGCAGCCCGATTACTCACAAATACCCCAGCCACAACCTCAGCCAAACCCGCACTGAGGAAACTACACTGGCTCCCTATTAGGGAAAGAGTAATTTTTAAAGCCCTCTGCCTGGCCCACAAAATTTCGCACAACGCTGGCCCCCCAATCCTCAACAACTGGATCATACCCTACAGACCAGCGAGATCCCTTCGGTCTGAACATGGAAACCTTATCACAATCCCTAAGGTAAAGAAGGCCCGCGCAGGCGGTCGGCGCTTCTCAATCAATACAGCAAAAAAATGGAACGCGCTTCCCCCGAATCTCAGAGCAGAACCAAACCTCCTACGATTCAGGAAGTCCCTTAAAACCCTTCTCTTTCCCTGAATCGTCAACTTCCTCTCCCCTTAGGAGGTCCAGGTTCAGCGCTGGGATACCCACGGGTGACTACGCGCTCTATAAAAACCTAAAATAAAATAAATAAATAAAAAATAAGTTGGTGGTAATTTGCGAATTCTTTTCAAAAAGCTTTTTTTCCAAAAAACAAAAGGTGCCATATGACGCCCATACATGCCCTTAGGGCATGTATGTGCGCCATATGCCCCCAAATTTCTTTTTCAGGGGTGCAGCAGGGTGTTCTTGAGACACCCCTGCACCCTTGGAAAAATTCCTAATTTGCCATGAGCTAATTGCTAATCGCAAATTGCACCTTCATTCCTATGGGCCTCCTGGCCCATGGAAATGAATGGGTAATTTGCAATTAGCAATTTGCTCATCGCAAATTAGGAATGGTAAAGAATCGCTATTTAATAGCGATTTTGTACATACATACCGTTTTGCATTTCCTAAATAGCGATTACTTAAAATTCGCTATTTAGGAAATGCAAAATAGTTTGATGATACATATGGCGGATCATCTCTAACAAGATAAGAAGCTTAGGGATAGATTTATGATGACTGGCGCAATGAAGTGGACATCACTTACTTCATTGGTAGGCCTTTACATGTATTATCTCCTCTGTATTCTTCAACAAGCGTAACTTTGATCTGCAACCCTGAGTAGGCCTCACCTTAAACAAACCTCTGGATAGGCCACACCTTATCGTCATCCTGAATTAATCATTTAAAATGCTAGGGACAGATTTATGATAGGTGTATGCCTCTTTTGCGCCACTGTGCGTCACTTTTGTGATGCAGCGGCAGTGCAAAAGATTTGCTATGAGGCGACAAAATTACAAATTGATGCATTTAGGCAGATGTGTCATGCTGTAAAAAAACCGTGCTACATGAAACCGATGCAGCAGTGATGCAAAAGATGCACCATGTTGCAAGACAGGCCTCACTTGGGGCCATATGTATCAAGCTAATTAGCATTCGCAAAGGCCGGCTTTGCGAATGCTAATTAGACAAATGGTATGTATCAAACAAGTTTGATGCAAAATAAGGAATAGCAAAATTTGCTATTCCTTATTTTGCGATTGCACTTAAGGATTTGCAAATTTTGCGATTCCTTAAATGCAATGTATCAAACAAAAAATATGCAAAAAATGCCATTAAGGATTTGCAAATTATCACCAACTTCTAGTTCCAATCTCCATGACTGCCTCTCCAATATCCATCAATGGATGAGTGACTCAGCCCTAAAATTGAATGGATCAAAAACAGAGATCCTGCTTCTAGGACGCAAAGCAATGACCCTCCCCCCCAACATCTGGCCCGCTTGTATGGGTGACCCCCCTACCCCCAAGACGGAGGTTAAGAGTCTGGGAGTATGGCTGGAGACAGATCTCACCTTTAGAACACAGGCAAGAAAAACGGCCGGCATATGCTATGGCCTACTCAGATCATGTAGAAAGGTGCTCCCCCTATTACCATTCCAGTCCCGACTCCTGCTGATTCAAGGCCTAATTTTATCAAGGCTGGACTACAGCAACGCCATTTACCTCGGAGCACCGGAATCCACTCTCCAAACACTGCAAAAGTCCCAGAATGCCGCAGCCCGATTACTCACAAATACCCCAGCCACAACCTCAGCCAAACCCGCACTGAGGAAACTACACTGGCTCCCTATTAGGGAAAGAGTAATTTTTAAAGCCCTCTGCCTGGCCCACAAAATTTCGCACAACGCTGGCCCCCCAATCCTCAACAACTGGATCATACCCTACAGACCAGCGAGAGCCCTTCGGTCTGAACATGGAAACCTTATCACAATCCCTAAGGTAAAGAAGGCCCGCGCAGGCGGTCGGCGCTTCTCAGTCAATACAGCAAAAAAATGGAACGCGCTTCCCCCGAATCTCAGAGCAGAACCAAACCTCCTACGATTCAGGAAGTCCCTTAAAACCCTTCTCTTTCCCTGAATCGTCAACTTCCTCTCCCCTTAGGAGGTCCAGGTTCAGCGCTGGGATACCCACGGGTGACTACGCGCTCTATAAAAACCTAAAATAAAATAAAATAAATAAATAAAAAATAAGTTGGTGGTAATTTGCGAATTCTTTTCAAAAAGCTTTTTTTCCAAAAAACAAAAGGTGCCATATGACGCCCATACATGCCCTTAGGGCATGTATGTGCGCCATATGCCCCCAAATTTCTTTTTCAGGGGTGCAGCAGGGTGTTCTTGAGACACCCCTGCACCCTTGGAAAAATTCCTAATTTGCCATGAGCTAATTGCTAATCGCAAATTGCACCTTCATTCCTATGGGCCTCCTGGCCCATGGAAATGAATGGGTAATTTGCAATTAGCAATTTGCTCATCGCAAATTAGGAATGGTAAAGAATCGCTATTTAATACCTATTTTGTACATACATACCGTTTTGCATTTCCTAAATAGCGATTCCTTAAAATTCGCTATTTAGGAAATGCAAAATAGTTTGATGATACATATGGCGGTTCATCTCCAACAAGATAAGAAGCTTAGGGATAGATTTATGATGACTGGCGCATCACCAGGGATGTGCCAGTCATCCTGCGCCGCTGCTCCGCCACCCATGGTGTGCTGCATTTACAATGCGGCGCACCATGGGGCAAAATTTGTATCGCAAGTGCGATGCAGCTCCAGCAAGTCTCAGGGGTGCCCCATCTCCACAATGCTGCGTCAAGACCTATGCCTGCTTCAAGCAGGCGCAGGGTTTTGACGCAGCTTTGTCCTATCTGATTGTAAATGCGGCACACCATGGGTGGCAGAGCAGCGGTGCACGTTAACTGGTGCATCCTTGGGGATGTGCCAGTTAACATAATTCTGCCCCTTTACATTTAAGTATGTGCAGGGGACACAGAGTCGGTGAGGCTTATCCAAGGTTAAGAAGAGATGAGTCCTGTTCACTGAAAAATTGGACATAGGCTTCACCTGCTCAGCATCGCTGGACATGGCTAAATAATAGCTGCAAAATGTTACTCTTGTTAAACAATTTTACTATTATAATCTCTGAGATTTGTCTCTTACTCTGCAACATCTCATTGTTGTTATCTTTCTTTAAAGATAAAGACAACATCAACATGAGCGACAATCAGCAATCAGTTGATTTCGACCTCATCATTGAACTCGTAATTGAAACATCAGTGGATGTTGATCCCTTGGATGATTTAAATCCTGAGGATGAAGAAGAACGTGATGAGGATGCAGATTTGTCAGAATTGTATGACATAGGATGGGAAGCTGACGTGCTTGAGCCTATGGAACTATAAACATTTATTTTAAAAATTTATAATAAATGAAAAGTAAAAATGTAAACCGTTTCATTTAACCCCTTCCACGCTCATGACGAGCTGGGCTCGTCATGCAGTAGCCTCCTGCTTCACTGATGACGAGCCCAGCTCGTCATGAAGAATGATGTTCTGGCTTTTCCAGCACAGGGGAAAAATCCCCATAGCGTTCAAGTGGTTAAAAATAAAGACACCTTCAAAAACAGGTTATGTGTAGTGTCTTCAATAAAATATTAAAATATGCTCATAAAATTAGATCAGATTCACATATAAAACAGCACAGGTAAAATGAATATAAATTCCATTTCTTTTCTGCTATTTCTGTATTCTAAATTTGCCAAGCACTAAAAAATCTTCTATGTAAAAATGTCAAGTAGTGTGTTAAGTTTTTGATGACTGTTATTGATTTACTGTTTGGTAATAGTGGTTAATAACATTTTTTTTTATATTTTACCACAGATTCAACTGCCGATCATTTCAAGATTTCAGCATGCCAACTAAAGAAAGACTTAGAAAGGCTGCAAAACGTCAAAGACAGCAGCAGTCCTCTAACAAAAAGATTTGTCAAGTCACCAAGAAAGCACCGGGTAAGAGTACAAAAACATTCATAAGAAATATCTGTAGTAAAAAAAATATTACTACAGAAAATGTTTCAGTCCAGAAAAAGAGAAGCAATTTAAACGGAAAGGAAAGGCCAATGAAAAATGTTACTGCTAGAGCAAGAGATAACTCTGTGCATGATAGTAGAAGGAAACAACAGTTTAGGGACATTCGGAAACGAATGTTCCGCAACAGGATAATTGGCAATTTGTTAAAAAATATTAAGAAAGGTCAACAGAAAGTGGTTTTTTAAAAGAGAAAAAAAATTGTTGAGAAAGTTATTGATCAGGCATTTGAAATTAAACGCAAGTTATTTATTTTGATAATCAATAGAATTAGGAAGCTAAACAAGGCAATTTATGATTTTAAAAGAAATAGTAGATGGAAGAGAATAGTTAATCGTAGTAATTTTTGTGAAGTTTTTTCTGGAGAATGGATGCATAGTTCAAGCTGTGAGGCATTTTTTAATGAGGAGAGTTATTTCCAGGATAATGATTTGGTGCATGCAGTTGACACCAGTGGTCGAGCTTATGAAGTGAAAGATGGTTGTCCAGTTGAAAAAGAAAAACTTGTGACAACAGAGACAGAAGAGGTGTTAGGTAATGAGGTTTTAGGAAGACGTCCTAAGGGTCCTGTGTACACCTGGAAGTGTAGTAGTATTTGCAGTGTGCGACAGGATTCCATCAATTTGCTTTGTGATTTTGTACGGTCATTTAATAAGAAAAGTTTGAAGCAGAAAATGAAGTTGTTGCAAGAATTAGATCCTTGCAGAGTGAGAGAAGTGACAGGTTTGCATGGTCATTCACTGGCTTGTCTTTCCAGGAGAGTATGCCAGAGTGTTTTTCATCATTTCAGGATGCTAGCAGTGCATCATAATAAAGTGAGGAAATTAGTTAGAATGTTGTATTATGCTAAGAGTCCAGCAGTTATGCTTAAACAATTATGCGCTGCTCTTTTGCATGGTTCTGAAATAGATGTGAAGAATATATGTGAAGAAATTGAGTTTTGTTACTTTGGAAGTAAAGAGGAGAATGTTGAAATTGACCAAGAAGAAGAGGGTAATGTGGAAGATAGTGTACAGGTTTCCAGTACAGATAATTTCCAGAGGGAAATTGCGACGTTTGAGGTGAAATCAAGTGAGAGGCCAAATTTCACTTGTGTGTGTTGTCGACGCACTTATTATAAGAATCAGACTAAGTTAGTGGATTTATATGCAAAAAGTGAATGGGAAAATAATAGTGAATGGAAGGATTTCACAACATATTTGATGGTAGAAAATTGTTTTGATTTGGGATTGGATCAACGTGTGTGTACTTATTGTTGTAACAAATTAAATCAAAACCAGATGCCTGCTAGAGCAGTTCATAATAATCTGGAATTGGTTGAGATTCCTTCTGAATTGAAGGATTTCAATACTTATGAATCTATTTTGATTCAAAGTATCCATCCCTTTCAGGCTATTGTAAGAATGGAGCCAAAGACAGGGAAATTGCCTCCATCAGATTTACAGAGAGGATTAAAGGGAAGAGTTGTTTATTTGCCTCTAGATTTGAAGAAAAACATTAACACAATTGGAGTAGAAAAAGTGGAAGAGGAACCTCTGGTTATCTTAGTTAATGGGGTTCCGACAAAGAATAAGAAAATATGGCAAGATTTAGTGGATGTTAGGAAAGTTAAAAAGGCAACATTGTATTTGAAAAAAAATAATAAATACTATAAGAATGTATATGTTGCAGAAGAGGAAGTAAGTGAGGAAGAGGATAGCGATTTGTGTGCTGGTCAAATTGAGAAAGTAGAACCCTGTACTAGTGAAGAAATATATGAACATTATAGTGTTCATCCTTTGCATTCCAAGGAAGTCATGGGGAATGCTATGGAGTTGTTTCAAATGAAACAAGCCAAAGGGAGTCCCATTAGTGTTTGGGAGGAAAGTTTGGAAGCTCGGTGTTTCCCACAGCTTTTTCCAACAGGTCAGGGAGGAAGATATGATGAGCGACCTCATCAAATTCCTGCTTCTGAATACCGGACTTTGCGATTGTATGCAGGAGATGCTAGGTTTCGACAATGTATTCCCTATTTGTTTCATCTCCTGTTTGAAAGCGATCTGTCTAGACTGTCATATGCAGTGAACCACATCTTGAAAAGTGGTATACACATGCAAAACATCTCAGCAAGTGACTTTATGGATAAAGTCAATGTCCAAGACAGTATTTTAGATTGTCATCTGATTAATCTCATGGCGTGTCAGCGTGGTACTAATGAGTACTGGTACCGTCGTCATGGTGATTTAAAATGTATGCTGAGGAACTTAGGAACTCCCACATGGTTCCTCACTCTGAGCTGTGCCGAGTATGGCTGGGAAGACTTACTTGAATTTCTACGAGAGGCAAATGGAAACATTGAAAACATCGAATTCAAGACACCCGGAGAACTGTGCTCTTTGGATCCAGTCAATGTATGCAGGTACTTCAATCATAGATTTGAAGCTATGATGTCTTTCATCATGAATAAGAAGAATCCACCTCTTGGAGAGGTGTTGGATTTCTTCTGGAGAAAGGAGTACCAAGCAAGAGGTGCTCCTCATATACATATGCTGCTGTGGATCAAGGATGCACCTAAATTTGGAACGGATCCAGAAGACTCAGTGATGAGTTTCATACAACAGTATTCTACGTGTGCTGTTCCAAACGCAAAGGAGAAGAAAAGCCTAAGAGAAAAAGTTCTATGTTTCCAAAGCCATCGATGTGGAAAGTACTGTCGTCGTAAATTCCGAAACAAGGACAAGTTCTACACCAAATGTCGTTTCGGCTTTCCACGACCTGTGATTTCTAAAGGAAGAGTAAACAGTTTGATGTCTTCGCTGCGACATAATGTGATGAAGAATTCACCTAAAAACATATACAATTTGAAGAGGAACGAAGAGTCCAAGTACATCAACGACTACAACCCGGTGATTTTGTCCATGTGGAATGCTAACATGGATATACAGTTTGTGGCTGATAACTGTATGGCTGTGGCTCGGTATGTGACATCTTACATCACCAAAAAAGAGAAGACAGAATTGAAGGATATGTGGGAGGACATTTCCCATGAAAAGAGCCTCAGTAAGAAGTTGTACAGTTTCAGTCTGAAGATGTTGTCGCATCGAGAAATCGGAGCTTACGAATGTTCTGACCGGTTGTCTTCAGCAAGTCTCTATGCCAAATCCAGGAGTATCGTTTGGGCGAGTCTTGGTCTTGCTGCAACGCGTAATCGAGTTCTGAAACCTGTGCGGGAAATTGAGTATTTGGCGGAAAAGGAGCCAAACAGTACCGACATTTTGAAGACCAACATGTTGGATACATATTATCCAAATCGAAGCAGTCACCTCGAGAATGTTTGTCTGTATGAGGTTCTTCAAAATTACATATTCAAGAGGAACATCAAAGAAGATACTGAGAAAGGAGTGTATGCTGTAATAGGAAGTGAGGGATGTCTGGTCAAGCAAAGAAAATGCCACTTGGTAAACCATCGAAAATTGAGTGGCGAATTTCCTGAAAAAAAGGAGTTTTTCTATTTAGCACTTTTGCAACTTTTCAAGCCTTGGCGTGCAGAAGAGGAACTGCTTGGAGATTTCCTCTGTTACGAAGACTCTTTCAATGCCGCCAAGGAGACCATAGAATGTCCTGCTTTTCCCAAAATATGTAGAAATGTTGAATGCGGAAATTGAGCAGGAAGCAACGATTGCAGCCGAGATTGCCAGAGACAGTTCTCAGGACAGTCAGAGTTCTGCTTCATTGAGTCAGGATCCACTAGGAGGACCTGTTATCGAAAATGAAGCTGCCACTGCTATGAATGAAGTGGAAAGAGCCATGGCACATGCTCAGGAGGATGCGGTTAACTTAGAAGAGTTGGAAAGACAACTCAACGTTGAGCAGAGGAAAATTGATCATGGATTAAGTCATGAGAAGAAAGAGTGCTCGTGTACGTCGTTGAAGCCTGTCCGACTGTACGTGAGTGGAGAAGCGGGAACTGGAAAAAGTTTCCGTATTAAAGCAATTTCATGTTATTTGCAGGAAAGGACTGAGTCATCGCTGTCTTGTGTTGTCACCGCTCCAACTGGACTGGCAGCACATAACATTAAAGGGATTACTTTACATCGTTTACTGATGCTGCCAGTGGAGCATGACAACAAATTACAATATCACAAGCTATCTGGAGATGCTTGTTGTGAAGTTTCAAGAGTCTTGAGGAAAATGAAACTTCTTATCATTGACGAAGTAAGCATGGTTTCCAATGTCATGCTTGCCTTTGTGCATTTGAGAATGCAAGAAGTTCTCAAAACAGAGTATGATGTGTTATTTGGTGGCAAACACATCATTGTTTTCGGAGATCTTCTGCAGCTGACACCAGTGAAAGGGCAACCTGTGTTCAAAATGCTCACGCATGAAGATACCAGGAAGTGCCTAGGGAGCATTGGCAACGTCAATATATGGTTAAACTTCAATTATGCTGAACTGCATGAAAATATGCGTCAGGCGAAGGATGAAGTTTACAAGACTATTCTACAAGATGTTAGAATTGGAAAAGTGACCGAGCATGGGAAAGAAGCTTTACATGCACGATTACTGTCCAATTTATATCCAGAACAAGATGTTGTGCCTGAGAATATTTTTCAGAAAATTACTGAGAAGAAATCTGGAATATGTTTGATGCCAACTCTTGCAGAATGTGCCAAATTCAACAACAAAATGTTGCATTTAGAAAAGCAAGAGATTGTGAAACTGGAAGCTATTGACAGAGTAGAGCATATGGGATCAACAATTATTTTGTCTGAGAATTTGAAAACAAAATTGGATTCATTAGAGAAGACTATATCTAAAACTGCAGGTTTTGAAAAGACTCTGAATGTGTGCTTGAGCTGCCGTATAATTTTAAGAAGGAATTTACATGTTGAAAGAGGTCTGGTAAATGGATCAATGGGTAATGTTGTTGATTTTGTAAAATACAGAAATAGAGATGGAATTGAATTTTTAAAAATTAAATTTGATGGCATTGAGGAAGTACAGCTAATTGGTCGTTGTTCTGCTAGATTTTTGCTTGTAAAAGACTTATATATGTTCGCCGTAAGCAGTTTCCTGTTTCCTTGCGGTGGGATCCGGACTTGTGTTTGCGCAGTACCACAACGATAACTGGCCTCCCTACAAAACTCTGTATTGTAAAGGGTCGCAAAGAAGGGTGATTATTGTTTTTAGGAGGTTACTTAAATGTCCGTTCTGCTGAAAAATGTGTTCTGGTTAGGTGACCCTAGCCCGGGAGGGTAGATCAACCCCCTAGTGCAATGTGTTTTCTGGATTCACCAGAAGGGTGGGATCCAGTGGTGGCAGCGTAATTGTGTTCAATGTGTATGGTCCCTGTCCCTTCCCTGGAGTAATGATACCTGCGCCACATGGGGTCAGGTCAGGTTGCTAAAAATGTCTGTTCTGTGGAAATGTTTAATGATCAATAGAAATACCTGTTCTGTGGGAAGTTTTAAAGGTTACTTAAACGTCTGTTCTGTGGAAAAAGTGTGCGTGTACACTGTTAGTTAGTTGCCCCTAGCTTGGGAGGGTAAATCATCTCCCTAGTACAATATGGTTTTCTGGATTCACCAGAAGGGTGGGATCCAGTGGTGTCTGCGTAGTTGTGTTCAAATGTATATGGTCCTTGTCCCTCCCCTAGAGTAATGATACCTGTGCCACAAGGGTCAGGTTGAGGGATCAGGGGCGGTAGAAGACTGTCTTACCAGTCTAGGGGACGATGTGTGGATGAATGTTGAGGTGTGCTGAGTAGTGGAGTGTAAGTTCTCTGGGATGGGGAGCTTGTTGAATCAACGATAACCCTGTCCTTCCTTACCCCGCTGAATGTGTTGGATGCATCAGGTTTCCTTACCCCGCTGAAGGTGTTTTAGGCGTCAGGTGTCGCCCTGGCTGAATTTATGTTGAGTGGTACTGAGACCTGCTGGTGCTGCCGCGGCTCATCTTGTGGTGTTTTAGGTGTCAGGTGTCGCCCTGGCTGAATTTATGTTGAGTTGTACTGAGACCTGCTGGCACTGCCGCGGCTCATCTCGTGGTGTTTTAGGTGTCAGGTGTCGCCCTGGCTGAATTTATGTTGAGTTGTATCCCGGACAAGGTAGACCTGCTGGCGCTGCCGCGGCTTGCCTTGGGGAGAGCTGAACACTGAGACCTGCTGGCGCTGCCGCGGCTCATCTGGTTGTGTTTAGGTTTAGGTGTCAGGTGTCAGGTGTCGCCCTGGCTGAATTTATGTTGAGGTGTATCCCGGACAAGGAAGACCTGCTGGCGCTGCCGCGGCTTGCCTTGGGGAGAGCTGAACCTTGAGACCTGCTGGCGCTGCCGCGGCTCGTTTTGTTGAAGTTATGTTAAGTTGTATCCCGGACAAGGAAGACCTGCTGGCTCGGCCGCGGCTTGCCTTGGGGAGAGCTGTACGCTTAGTTCCCAGGTGAAAGACCAGTGGAGGGAGGAAGTTCCAAGACTGGTAGGAAAGTGTGTTCTGAGGGTGTTTCTCCTGGGAGAACGCGGAACCTCTTCATCACACTTCCCACAAACTCACTTCCATTGTCCGACCATACAATCCGAGGCATTCCATACCTGGGGAAAAACTCTTTAAGCAAAATTTTCGCTGTGGATAGGGCAGTGTTATCTTTAAGGGGGTAAGCTTCAATCCATCTAGAGAATGCACATACCACAACCAACACGTACTTCAAGTTGTTACATCTCTCCGTGTGAATGAAGTCCAATTGGATAACTTCGAAAGGGCACGTAGGAGGGGCAAAATGGCCAGAGGGAGTGGGAGTGCCCTTACCGGGATTATGCATCAAACACACCATACAATTCTTAACCACTCTTTCTGCACACTTAGTAATCCCATCATTCTTCCATACGTGAGACAACAACTTGCATATGCCTTTTGTGCTGATGTGTGCTGTACCATGAGCCATTGTAACGACAGCGAGCACGTATGCATCCGGTAACATCCATCTCTGTTTTTCTGACAAATCGACCCAACATCCGTTCTCATCCAATCTTCCCGTGCTCTCTTTCCATTTAGTCTTTTCCATCTCAGTGGCCTCATTCTGTATTCCTTTCACACTCTCAATTGTGTCTTCGCACATGCTAGTTTCAGTTGGCCATCTCACTGAACTCGTAACATACATTCGATTCGTCAAATCCCTAGCTGTCTTTTTAGCCGTCTCATCCGCAAACGCATTACCACGACCCACATCATCCGTCACTTTCTGATGCGCACTACATTTGATTACGGCCACCTGTTTAGGCAATGTGAGGGCATCTAAAAGGTCATTCACAAGCTGACCCTGCTGAATCTTCGTGCCGTGCGACGTAAGGAATCCTCTTTCTCTCCACAATCGCCCAAAACTATGGGCCACACCAAAAGCATACTGGCTATCTGTAAACACATTCACCCGTTTATCTTTAGACAACACACACGCTCTAGTCAAGGCAATCAGCTCAGCAGCCTGAGCCGAATTCTGACTCAATCTTGCGCTTTCTACAACCGTACTCAATGTTACTACAGCATACGCGGTCGTCACATCACCATTCGGCAACTTAAAACAGGAACCATCCACGTACAAAGTACCATCAGGATCTACCAATGGAGTATCTTTTAGGTCAATACGACCCTTTGTTTCCTTCTCAGTCCTCAGATAACAGTCATGTAGTGCTTCACCACTTGACTCTGTCGATCGGCAGCAATGTTGCTGGATTCAACACATTACATCGTTTTATCCGTATATGACTGGCCAGTAACGCCAACTCATATCCAGACAATCTTGCACTCGTCAAATGTTGAGTCTTTGTTCGGTTCAAAAGAGTGTCAACTGCATGCGGGACCATCACCGTAAGCATATTATTCATGACTAGACCGGCGGACTGTCGAATGGACGCTGCAGCTGCCGCTGTTGCTCTTAAACAACTCGGCAAGGCTCTAGCTACTGGGTCTAAAGTCGAAGAAAAATAGGCGCATGGACGTTGTTTGCCGCCAAAAGGTTGTGTCAGAACACTCAACGCACAGCCATCCCTCTTGTGAACGTATAGTAAAAACGGCTTACTGTAATCAGGGGTACCCAACACAGGGGCCGAACGCAACGCATTGCAGAAAATCCTTTCTGACACTCTTCAGTCCAAGGCAAAGGAGATGAAACATCCTTGCACGTAAGGGCTATCAATGGTTTCGCCAATAATGAAAAATGTGGAATCCATTGTCTGCAGTATGACGTAATACCTAAAAAGGCACGTACATCTCTCTGAGTTTTTGGCACAGTCATTCTGGAAATCGCTGCGATTCTCTCTGGGGTTAACCTTCTCCCCTCTTTTGACAATAAGTGACCTAAATAGATAACTTCTTGACAACAATATTGTAGCTTAGAAGGTGACACCTTGTGATGTAAGTCATGGAGATAGTGCAATAATGATATTGTAGCTGTTTTGCAAATGGCCTCTGTATCAGCTGCTACTAACAGGTCGTCAACGTATTGAATCAAAGCCGCACCCGTCGGTAAAACAAATGCATCGAGTTGGCTCTTAAGTGCTTGGCTATAAATCGACGGACTTTCACAATAGCCTTGTGGTGCCCGTTTTAGCCTACAACTGCGACCACCTAATGAAAATCCGAATAGGTCTCTGCTTTCCTCAGCAATCGGGATACTAAAGAAAGCATTCTTTAGATCGATCACCGTGAACCAGGAGGCAGAAGCCGGAATCATAGTCAACAAGGCCGTGATATCAGGGACCACGGGCAATTGTGGAATTACTATTGTATTTATTTCTCTCAAATCTATTACGAAACGATACACCGGAGGTTCGGAGGGATCAGTTCGTTTCAAAATAGGCAATACAGGGCTATTATACACGTTTCCACGTGTTTCTTCAACAACACCTTTCTTGATTAGATCATGAACGATTGCCAACAGCGCTCGCTCACCTTCAAGAGAGATACGATATTGAGGTAAACGTGGTAATCGCACATTTGGTTTCAATTGAATCACATAAGGTGGAATGTCTAACAGACCCACATCGTTGGGACCTGTGGCCCATAGAGACGCAGGAAGGGAAGTCAATTCCGGTGGGAATTTATCGATTGTCAAGTACATGGGAGAGATCACTCTCCGACCTAATGTAAGCTCCACTCCTTCAGGAGAGCAATACAGAGTCGCATATAACCGTTTTAGCAAATCCAAGCCCAAGAGATTCTCGCCACAACCAGTAGACAGAATCAAAGGAGCCTCTAGCTCACGCGGACCAATCATAAGGTGTAAAGGGCTAGAGATAGGGTTACTAACTGGGGCGCCAGAGAATCCAATGGAAACATTTGTTAAGCCAGACAAAGGTGCGCCAGGGAGTTTCGAATGCATGATGTAACTTTTCGTCGCACCAGTGTCTAACAGAAAAGGCTCAACTACGCCAGATGTAGCAACTGCGATGTAAGGCCCACTCTGATCAACTGGAACTGATATCACTCCCTCTCTTTGCCGGTGGCTGTCCTAGTACTGATCGTTTGCAACTGTCTCATGTTCTACGTAACAATCGTCCACATTATATTGTGCAGATCTAACTGACCCCGCATTACGCTGGTCAAAACAATTATTTACATCTGCTGACGTATTAGAGCGCTCAGTCTGATTCTGGTAAGTACCACGACCTCTACCTCGTGATACCTGTTGAGGACCACCACGACCCCCTCGTGCCGATCCTCCATTGAGCCGGTCACGCAGAGCCGGGCAATCATATTTTATGTGTCCCTCTTTTCTACAATATGCGCACTGATTATACCCAAGTGAAGATCTATAGTCAAAGTTGTCAGAGCGCGGCTGCATCCTATCAAGCTGTCCTCGTGGTCGACACTGCTGTTGCGAATCATTTTGATTCGAACGTGGAGGATACGCTTGCTGCAACAAAACCTTCGTTTTGAGCTCCTTCGTTTTCTTATCTACACGATCACTTTCTTCCTTTTCCCTATTCTCATAGTACTGAGCCGTTGCTAATATCTGTGCAGTGGTCGAGACAGCCCACGCGCTCTCTGAATTCTTCAACTTGTTGCATAGCTCAGGCACTAAGTTCGCTACAAATTTGTCAACAAATAACCGTTGGCCTCCCTCAGTACTCATGTCCTGACCGCTGTGGTCGACAAACGCTTCCTCAAACCTTGTAAAGAAATCCGAGACACTCTCGTCTTTCTTTTGCTTACAAGCTGATAGCTTATCCCAGTTCACCTTCATCGCTGGCATGAGAGTTTTCATGAGCGTAATTATTTTCTGAGGTAAATCTAAGATCAACTGCTCAGGCTTAGCCCCTCCAACTTGTAAACCGTCAGCCGCTATAAGTGCAGCCCAATCACCACCTAACTCATTCGCATGATTTTCTTGACGAATTGTCGCCCAAACTGGTTGCGGCACAACATTTCCGAACAGCATATCGATGTCGGCAAGGTTCATAATAGTAGCATCCACTAATTGGGATAACTCCTTATAATAACCTGCCGGATTTTTACGTGGATCTGGCAAAGATTGTTTCACTTGTAAAACTTCTGATCGCTTCCATGGAAGGTGTATCCAAACTCGTTGGAAGTGGGGCAAAACTGGGAGATTGGCATCAGGAGCGCCTGGCATGTATACCGGCGGAACCTCTCTCATAGGATACTGACCAGGAGTCGCTTTCCAGGTTTCGACATCGTCATCAGACGACACTCGAGAAGATACTGTCGATCTAAACGCTAGCAAACGCTCTAAGGCACGCCGTACGTCTTCAGCCACGATCATACCATTCGAAAATTGACTTTGAAGTTCAATCATATCAGGTGGTACATTATCTATGTCATCATTATACCATTGTTCTCTCAGGGAGCTACACATTTCTTCGAACACAAACCGCTGCGTAGGCTCATTGAACTGAGAGAACGTCTCGAAAACCATACGCGTAGGATAATTAACAGGATGTCTTATCCATCTACGGGCCATTTTTGCTAATGTAGCACTCTCTCTACCACCAGGTTTTTGACTTCGTCTCTGAGGAGTGTCAGAAACGTTGGACGGTAGTATCGATCCGGACAGTGGTGAATAGAGCGTAGCAACGGTATTAGGAATACGGGTACGAGCAGAAGGAGAAGAAGGAAAAAGAACAGGAGCAACGATATTAGAAGTGAACGTAGGAATAGTAGAAACAGACAAGGCAGTCGAAGTGGCAGGAACAGGAGTTTGAGGAGGTGCAAACAAAGGAATAGTAGGAACAGGAACAGGTGTAGGGACAAACGTAGGACCAACAATTGGCTGACCAGCAGCCACTGGAACAACAGGAGGGACTACTGGAGGAACTGCAGGTGGAACTACTGGAGCCGTAGCACCCTGCGCATAAGGAGGTGGCGATTTCATTAAATAAGCTAACAGAGGATCCTCCTTTGGATCCTCTTCTCCCTTATCTAGACTAGTTGGTAAAACCGGATAACATTTGTCTATCCGCATGTGCCTTAGTCTAGTTAAAACTTCTATTTCTTTTTCACCTTTATCTTGCTCATATTGTTGTACAACTTGCTCTATCGGGTCAATACCCTCTCTTCGATTTCTCTTAAGCTGTTTGATTTCTTTTTGTTTGGCCTCTTTACGCCACATCCAAAAAGAATCAAACATAGCGGGTCTAACTTTCCTTTTAAATAATTTAGCCTCGAGATTATCCAAGATTGTAGAGTCAAAACTTCCATGCGGTGGCCAACTAAGGACACCATCCTTTTCCGTGTAATGGACCCAATATTTATTATAAATAATAGGACCCACACCATGTCGACTATAGAGGTCGTATATCGGAGTTCCAACTGGAGGTATCGGACACGAGTCCTCCAACCGGGAATCCATTGCGCAACATTTGAAGATACCAAACAAACCACTATGGCTAGGCATCGTGCACACTAACCTAGTATCAAACTTCAAGGGTTACCGAAGTACTGAACCTTCGTGGAAGACAAAACCCTCGGTTTTTGGCAATTGCAACTGTCAAATATCAACTAAGGACCAACAACTAAGGACCACAAATGCAATGGAACCATGCCATACCACAAAGCCTTAAGGCTACAACAAAGCTCGATGAGCTAATACCACAAAGCTTTTAAAAGCTACAACAAAGCTTCGAGAAGCTAGAACAACCACTAAGGACTGGGAGCGACCCACAAATACTTAACTCAGAACTTCAATGGCGTCACCAGGAAGGCCCGTCTATCGTCTCGCTTGTACGTAAGGTCTGCGCCGGGCGTCGAAGACAGGTCGACAGTCAGGGCATCGGTCCGTCGCAGCCGTCAGGAGGCGGGAATCTTCGCAGGGAAAATCTTCGGGCCACTTATTTCGACAACAGGATCGATGAAGCGGGTGCACCTTCCCTCGGAGATTTCACACGAAGTTCCTCACGATCGTCGGGCTTTGGACCGGTACCACTGATGTCGCCCCACGTTGGGCACCAACTGAAGGACTGGACTTTTAACAGAACCAGCGGTGCCAGGGAACAACACCTATAACCTTCATGGGATACCTGTTTCGGCGCACAATGACAGAGACATGGGACACTTCCTTCTGCGTCAAAGATCAGCGTTTATTTACTGCAGGGAAACAAGAGTCATGAGAAATACATCGGCATGTAAGTTCTGCGAGTCTGCTTCAAATTGCATATGTGGGTCGCTCTCTTTTATACAAAATGTTGTCATTGCATAACATGTGAACAAAAGGTTATAATCCAGTTCCCACAGTAAACTTCAAAAGGGTCGCTTTCATGTTTTCAGAATCCCGGAACATAATTACAGTAGCAGTGCCGGTTCCCAACTGTAAAAGCACATCTTCCCACCATTAGGCACACCCATTAGAGTTGTAAATGATCAAGAAGAAGAGGCAAGAGCAGCTGCAAGGAAGTCAGACACGTGAAGAGAAAAGAGTGTGGTGGCAATATTGGGAACGTGATCGTAGGATCAAAGAGCTGAATCCTATCGCCTGCAAGGCTGTCACAATAGATCGGCATGGCCCGATTACCCTCAAGCTGAGCCATCTGCCTTCGCTATGTCATTCCTTCGGCCATAAAGACGCATGCAAGGAATATGCGTCTTCCGCAAGGCTTGGGAACTAGAAGGTCAGGAGGCGAACAGTGGCCTGCTCGCTGACTACGTGAGGGCAAGAAACAAAATGGATGCCGTATCTAAAATGGAACCCGAAGGTTCAGATGAAGAACCAGGTATATTAGGTGAACCCTTCCAGGTAGTGTAGTGAAAACGCGTACACATACCGAGCTCGTCATTTACGGTTCAGGGACATAAAGCTTGTCCATATTAGGCAATGTCCAGAACGTCGTACCGATTTTCACGGAACCTCAGACGCTCCTTTTGCCCTCATGTAGGCAGCACTAGTCGGAATCATAATCGATCTCGATATTCATCAGATTATTCAGGTGTTGCTGAAACATTATTCTATCCATCAATGCCTCTCTGGTAACAGGTGGCCTTCTTATACACGTTGTAGCGCAGAGGCCACATAAGGCAGGACCACACTGTACACACAGACAGCACGTGAACAGAAATGTCACAACAACTCCTATGATCATCAGAATCTTCCAACCCCAAGTCGACATCAGGCCCCAGAACCATCCTAGAAGCGTCCAATTTCCCTCATCCAAGTGTATGGACTCTGAGATTTTGTGCAATTTAGAGATGGCTTGGTAAACCGTTGGAGCATTATCAGGGATGAATATGCAACAGCTTGAATGGATGACCTTGCACACGCCACCTCTATCTGCTAGAACAACGTCTAGAACCATACGGTTCTGCAACGTCATAAGCCTGTCCGCCTGAAGCTCGGCTGTTAAATTACCAAGGGCACTTGCAGTTATGTTAGCTGTTGACTCTACTACACAAGTTAACTGTCTCAGATTCCTGCTATTGACCATAGGGCCCCAAAAAGGTAGGAAACCCTTGAAGAAGTCTCCTGCTTCTTGACCGGCCGTATCTTCTTTGTTTATCACACCTCTCGCGATTCTAGTTCTGTGATAATCCGCAGCAACAGTGAAGGTCGGAGGCAAGAGATTTGCAATATAGCAGGTACCCGAGAAGTCATGAGGTAACCACGTATATGCTCGATCATAACATACAAAATAGGTACCCTTAGCAGTTAGGAAGACAGGGGAAGAGAGCGTTGGCAAGACATATGTCTCAGTACACGCACTCTCCCCAAACTGAGCGCTCGGATTTCGACCAAGACCTTTCAGACAGAAGTTACCAAGGTGAGGTACAATCCATATCGGTGATGAGCTTTTAAGCTGTCTATCACTCACTGATAAGCTATACTCAGCCTCACTTAGTTCCTTATATGCTCGCATCTCTTCCTCTGGGATAAGCGATGCGTCAAAAATATCTCTATCTAAGTCAGCAATAGCTCTCACCAGAGTCTTGTGGTACGGGCCAGGACCAGAGTTTGCTGAGCGTGGTTCTCGATGGGGGTAGGAATCTAGTGCGCTGCGGAACATAGTTTGCAATGCTCGAGCTGACCCTTGGGAACTATAAGGCAGCACCAAATACGGAATACCCTTATCCATGGTATGTGGCATTAGCCCACACACCCAACAATTGGTAGTGTTTACTACTAACTGATGTTGATGCAAGAGTTGGATAAAGGAATTATTTCTAAATTCCGCACGTCTGACTTGTTCGTGTTGAGGTAGAAGATGAAAGGAATGTGGAGAGACAGTAGAAATGAAATTTAGATCATGAGAAGGTGGAGTAGGTATAGTAGAAGGCAGCAATAATTGAGAACCAAAATATACTCCCCCCACCAGAAGCATAGATACAGTCAGGAACAGCATGAAAACCTGGAATAAAAAACATTTTGTACGGAACACCTTATGTAATGCAGATCTTTGCACCGACATTTTCTCTCTTTTTGACAGCTCAAACAATGATGATTCCATCCCCTAACGACCGTCCGCGACGTTTTTGACGCACTTCGTTTTGAGTAGCGATTACCAATTCCCAGGAGTTCCCAGAAATTGATAAAAGAAACCGACCTAGTGTCGATAGCTGCTAAACAGAAGGAAGTACCCGCACGGCCCTACGGCCAACCTGGATGGTAGGTCCTAGCTAGATCAATTATTCAATTTATTATAATGTTCTTAGCTGTACGAAAAAGGGAAAAAGGTACACAATATAAAAAAATGTCCACAATGTTCAGATCAAACGGAACCCAAAATAATAAACAAATTTATTAGTCCTTTTTACGTGGACGAAGGAAGTATCGACTGCTTCCGGGTCGAGTCTGATCTTCAAACAGTCGATCAGGTGGCAACTGAGTGTTCGATTGTTCAGATAATTGTTCAGCACTTGAGTTCTCCAATGGCGATGGCAAAGAAATTGCTCGAGGGGTGTCAGCTATGGGCTGAGCTTCGCTGAACGGAACAAAGTGTTGTGGAGTGTCGGTTTCGGACGAGGAAAAACCTTTACGTATCCAGGTGTCCGTCGGTAGAGGAAGGGGAATTTTCTTGGTGTGGGTGGCATGCACCCAGTGCTTTCGTCCTTCCAGCCGGACCGCCGTCCTCGTCGCCAACAGCACCTGGTAGGGTCCCACAAACCTCGGCTCAAGGTTTCGTTTTCGTCCGAAGTTTCTGGTTAGCACCCAGTCCCCTGGTTGGAGCCAGTGGCCAGGACCCTCTGTTTGCGATGGCAGGGCCTCAAAGACCTGTTGATGAATCAAACTCAATTTAGCAGTCAGATCATGAAGATAATCAATCAACATTGGGTATTCCATTCTATCAAACTCTTTAGGCCTTGGGACTCCCCATATATTAGCAGGACGACCAAATACAATCTCGTATGGGCTAAGCCCTACTCGGGACTGTACTGTAGCCCTGGTCGATAGGAGAGCTAGAGGCAAAGCGTCGGGCCATGATAAACCAGTCGTTGCCTGAATTTTAGCCAATTTTAGTTTCAGGGTGCCATTATATCCTTCCACCAAACCCGCTGACTGAGGATGATTAGCACTATGAAATTTCTGCACTATACCTAAACCTCGACACACACTCTTCATCACACTTCCCACAAACTCACTTCCATTGTCCGACCATACAATCCGAGGCATTCCATACCTGGGGAAAAACTCTTTAAGCAACATTTTCGCTGTGGATAGGGCAGTGTTATCTTTAAGGGGGTAAGCTTCAATCCATCTAGAGAATGCCCATACCACAACCAACACGTACTTCAAGTTGTTACATCTCTCCATGTGAATGAAGTCCAATTGGATAACTTCGAAAGGGCACGTAGGAGGGGCAAAATGGCCAGAGGGAGTGGGAGTGCCCTT